>NC_052074.1:61409113-62631950 GCF_015852505.1 Tachyglossus aculeatus
TGGGAGAGTACAATATAACAGTAAATAGAAACATTCCCTACCCACAGTGAGCTCACAGTCTAGAGGGGGAGATAGCTATTAATATGTTACAGATAGGTACATAAGTGCTGTAGGGCTGGGAGGGGGATGAATAAAAGGAACAAGTCAGGGCAACGCAGAAGGTAGTGGGAGAAGAAGAAAGGAGAGCTTAATCAGGGAAAGCCTCTTGGAGGAGATGTGCCTTCAATAAGGCTTTGAAATGGAGGAGAGTAATTCTCTGTCAGATATGAGGAGAGAGAGCTCTCCAGGCCAGTGGCAGGATGAGGGCAAGAGATAGATGGGATCGAGGTAGAGTGAGAAGGTCAGCATTAGAGGAGTAAAATGTGCGGGTTGGATTGTGGTAGGAGAGTAGCGAAGTGAGGTAGGAGGGGACAAGGTGATGGACTGCTTTAAAGACAGTGGTGAAAAGTTTCTGTTTGCACAGGTGGTTGGGCAACCACTGGAGGTTTTCGAGGAGGGGGGAATCATGGCCTGAACTTTTTTGTAGAAAAATGATCTGAGCAGCAGAATGAAGTATGGACTGGAGTGGGGAGATAGAGGCAGTAGGGAGGCAGCTAAAGTAATGAAATGGGATGGGATAAATACAATAAGGATAAGTTAAATGAATAGCCATTCCTCCTCCCATTTAGAATGAATCCTGCATCAGGCAGATCTGTGTCTAACCTAATGGTTTTGTATCTACCCCAGCACTTAGTACAGTGTTTGGTTCATAGTACCCGTATAATAAATTATTACTATTATTGTTATTAGCTTGACAAAGAGTAGTTTGTCCTCAGTCTAGTCCAGCTGGACCAGGTTTTCCATCAGCACAGTGGTCTTGGTGGCTTCCTCTTGTGCAGTGCTAAGGGTTAAGTTAGTTGGTAATGGCAGGAAGAAGTCTGGTCCTAAGTCCCCAAGCAGGAAACTGTAAGCTCATTGTGGGAAGGGAATGTGTCTGTTTATTGTTATAGCATACCCTCCCTAGCACTTAATACAGTGCTCTGCACACAATAAGTACTCAATAAATACAATTGAATGAATGAATCAAACAGTGTTTCCAAGATGAGTCCCTCTGCCGCTTTGGAAGGCACTTAATCACAGCATCGGAAGGAAAGGATTTGGGGACTTAGGCTTGATGTTAATTCATCAAGCAGCATCATTTGTCTCGGGGGAAAAACCCAGCCAACTCAGAGAAACAGTGGAACCTGCCCTCACTTGACTTTTTTAGAAATGAACTGAAAATCCCTCACTGAACGTGACAAGAACCAGAGCCTGCTCCTTGCCCTTTTGACTTTTTATTTTGCCGTGTAATTTGGGATTTTGAGCAACCTTAGAATTCAGAACAACACAGAATTTGAGCCTGCAGTGAGATGGGCTACAAGAACGGGCTTGACATGGAAATAACTAACCAACTACCAGGGAGTCACCTCATCTTTCTTAATGTCTGAGGTAAGTGGGGAATGGTGCTCTGACTTGTCCTCCTTGTTATCTAGGACTTTTCCAAAAGAAATAAGATGTAGAAGGGGATTTTGTGTTTTGAAGCTTCAGGTATTAGTGTAATTGACTGGAACCTGGATTGCCATTAAAACAACATTCCTCTTAGATGTTTGTATTCTCTCAATATTCACATGGAAATTAGTTTTCATTCACTAATGAAGGACTGAATGTAATAGGGATGACAGGAAGGGAATTTAAGGTATTGAAGAGCTTGTGCTTATTTTCATTCAGAAGTCTACCTGAGTTTTTGGTTTAATAAAAAAAAATCTATTTCAAAACCTTATAACAATTAAGAATACCTAGTGTCCATAATGGGATACAATAGGTAATGTTGGGATTATTAAGTGGTACATCCCCAATCAAAAAGATGGATGTCTAAGATAATGGATCCTTTCACTGTTGATTCTAGAATCCTGAATAATAATTGTACCATTTATTAAATGTTTACTCCGTGCTAAGCACTATACTAAGGACTGGGGTAGGTATAAGATAATCACATCAGTCACTCAGCGGGCTCAAGGTCTACGCAGTAGGGAGAACCGGTATTGAATCTCCATTTTACTGATGAGGAAGCTGAGGCCCAGAGACGTTAAGTGACAGGCCCAAAGTCACACAGTAGGAAAAGTGGTGGAGCTGGGATTAGAACCCATGCTCATGCTATCAAATGCTTAGTACAGTGTTCTGCACACAGTAAGACATCAATAAGTACCAATGATGTTAATCCCCAACCCTTGACCTCCTCCCACCCACCATCCACACCCCCCTGTGGCTTTGGAGGACTGAGGAGGAGGTGAGTTTGGGGGAAGTGTGCAGACAGAACTGGGGGGAGGAGGTGGGGGAGACAAGTTTTAATGAAAGGATCAGTTCTCTTAGCTACAAGGGTGTCTGTCCATGCATTGTTTCACCGTCTGGGGAGGATATCAGATTTAATCCTCTCCGTCATTCCTCGCTCATCCCTGATTCCCTCCTTCCCCCGCTCACTCCCATTTCCCATCCAGAGTTGGGGCTTGCTGGGGTTAGCAGAAGGAATGAAACAATGATCGGGATTGGGGAAAGGAGCAGGACTGGGGACTGTCTGATTCCCTTCTCTTAGTGCTTAGTACAGTGCTTGGCACACAGCAAGTGCTTAACAAATATTAATATTATTAGTCATTCATTCAATCACAGTTATTGAGTGCTTACTGTGTGCAAATTGGGAGAGTATGGTACAACAACACACAGACACATTCTTGATTGTCATCATCATTATTATTATTCCAGTTGCCCAGAGTTAGCAGGTTTCTCAAAGGACAATTCAGTGCCCCTTGCTGACCTCACAAACAATCATTCCCATTGTCATGCTTCTTCCCCTCTAGACTGTAAACTCGTTGTGGGCAGAGAATGTGTCTATAAACTTTGTATAGTACTCTCCCAAGTGCTTAGTACAGTGCACTGCACACAGCAAGCACTCAATAAATACCATTGAGTGATTCTCTTTGATCTTAGGTTCAAATCCCAGCTCCACCACTTGTCAGCTGTGTGACCTTGGGCAAGCCACTTAACTTCTCTGTGCCTCAGTTACCTCATCTGTAAAATGGGGATTAAGACTGTGAGCCCCAAGTGGGACAACCTGGTCACCTTGTATCCCCCCAGTGCTCAGAACAGTGCTTTGCACATAGTAAGTGCTTAATACCACCATTATTATTATTATCTTACTGATGGAATTTAAATATTATTACTTACCCCTCACAATTCAGTTTTTGCAGTATCAAGACTCCTGGGCATCGTATAAAACACAAAATAAGAACATTTTAAGAGCCAAATTAACATACTGGGAAAATAATGGGTCACATTTATTTGACGTTGATGTGGTAGGAAAATCTTCAACATAATTTCAAAATTAAAGTATCTGGATCTGGCGTTAGAGAAGATTATTGAATTCCAAAGATAACTTTTCATCATTTCATCACATGTTGGAGATCTTTCTTTTAACTGCATTCTAATTATTCCCACCAAATAGGAAGAAATTTCTCCTTAATATTTCATATTGCCATTCCGTGGAGGAGGTGTTTAAAGGACTCTGCCCTCTGAAGCAAATGATTCTAGACATTAATGTGGAAAAGAGCTAGACGTAGTTAGTTGACCAAGATAGACAACCCAACATTCAATAGGGATAAATCCAAATAGTCGGTGCATTCCACTGACAGTCAATGCTACTGATTGAATGGTATAGCTTCCCTTTCAGTAACTACAAACTCCCTACGCTTTAGTAAATCAGGAAAAATTGGTGGCTTTTGTAATTCAGTTGACCTCTCCATCTGTTTACCACAACGACTTCCTTTAGTCGGTGTAAGATTTTTAGATTAAAAGAAAGCAATGCCTATTGTGTTTGGTAGTCAAAACACTGTAAGGTAAAGTTTATATGCTCCATGAGATTGTAATGAGCAGGAAGGCTGAGAATGGAAATCCTACTTCCTTTCTGACTCCCTGACTCACACAGACATGATCTGCAAATGGGGACTCAATACAGTGACGTGTAACATGGTGAAATTTTCCCAAGTAAAGTTTCTTTTAAAAACCGGTCGCATAGCTCGTTCTCAAGGAAGTCTTGAGAATGACAGGGTGTGGAATCCATTTTTGGCTCTGCGAGATCTTTCTTGCGAATTGATACAAAATTGTGTCCACGTTCCCAAGAGTTGGTACCAATTAGATCCTTGCAAAAGCCTGAATGGATTTCCACAAAGGCAGGGCATGCATGAGGTTTGGGATAAGTTGTGATCTTCCGTGTGACATTGCCAGGCACCTGGATTGAAACCAAACCCGCTATTTGGCTACTGCTCTAGAACATGAGCTCGTTGTGGGCAGGAATGTGTCTGTTGTTATACTCTCCCAAGTGCTTAGCACAGTTCTTTGCACACAGCAAGTGCTCAATAAATAGGATTGAATGAATGAATAAATGCTGTTCGTGCCTTTACACTAACCTAACTTCCTATCTCTATTACAACAGGAAGCTATACTCTTCGTGTTCATGAAGTGAGGGGAAAAAGTTCAGATGCCCTCTGTTTCTATTACAACATAAGGGTTATCATCATCAATCATATTTATTGAGCGCTTACTGTGTGCAGAGCACTGTACTAAGCGCTTCGGAAGTACAAGTTGGCAACATATAGAGACAGTCCCTACCCAATAGTGGGCTCACAGTCTAAAAGGGGGAGACAGAACAAAACCAAACATACTAACAAAATGAAATAAATAGAATAGATATGTACAAGTAAAATAAATAAATAAAAAGAGTAATAAATATGTACAAACATATATACATATATACAATATATACATATATACAAGTTATGTTCCTGAAGGACTCAGATTTTAAGGAAAACTCATGCTTTAGTACTTTGGCTCTGACTGCAGTTTCACACACAAGCTCAACAATTTCTTTCAGTCTTCCATTGTGTTCTATCCAGAGGGATGCATGTTTTAGAATGGCATTCCCTACTTCCCTAACAGAATTATATCTGAAAAGCATAGTGAAAATCCATGTTATGGAAGAACTGGGTGTATTTCCTTTGAAATCCATCCGAATATTCAGAATCAATAAAAGGAATTTATTTTCATGTGATGCTAAGCCAATTTTCAGGCCGCGCTACTTAATGATTTTACTTCAGAGCATGGACTCTTCAAATACTGCTGAGGATTTTGGGTCCAAGTTTATTTTAATTTTTTTATATTAATGTCCTATATTATTCATAAAGGAGTCTGTTTTCCATCATCCCAGCTTCCAGAAGGGTCAACTGCATTGAGAAAGGCCAATTATCATTCTAAATATTGTTCTGAAACACATTCCATAGATTAATTAGGGAGCTGAATTTGTTATTACAAGTAAAAGAGCTGTCATTGTGGCTTAAAATGCCAGTGGCTACACTAAATCTTCATTTTGTATTCTCCCCCTTACTAAGATGATGAGACCCATGTGGGACAGGGACCATGTCCGACCTGATTAACTTTTATCTAGCCCAGCACTCAGGACAGTGTTAGACACATAGTAAGTGCTGCCACTTGTCTGCTGCGTGACTTTGGGCAAGCCATTTAACTTCTCTGTGCCTGTTACTTCATCTGTAAAATGGGGATTAAGACTAGGAGCTTTGTGTTGCTCTTAGTACACTGCCTGGCACATAGTAAAGGCTTAAAAAATGCCATTTTAAAAAGTGCAAAACAAATGCTATTATTATTATTATTTACTTTGAGAAATGCTAAGACACTCCAGGAAGCCAAATCTGGCTAAATTCCCAGCACCAGGAAAATACTGATGATCTCAATTATTGAGAGCCTAAAGTGAAAAAGGGCTGAATAAGGTAACACTGAATATATAGAAAAATGATTTTCAATTTAATTAAAAACATCTAAATTTGAGGAATATGTGGAACGCTGTGAATGGTAGCTAGGCAAAGAATAGGATAGTTTTCAGGAAATTCTGTTCAGCGTGTTTGTGGTTCAGATTTAAAACACAGAATAAGCAAAACCTCTTTTCTTTCTCTTTCTCACTCTTTTTCTCTCTTTTCTCTCTCTCTCTCTTTCTCTCATATTCTCACACTCTCACTTCAACTGCACTTCACCTTTTTACACATTGCTTTTTGTCTGAGACAGATCTAACCCGTATTATATTAGTCTGGGTGGGGAATAGAATGAAATACTGTAGACCTTGTTTTCTGGGTTAAACACAATCTTGGCTCAAAAGAAAATTCTGCTGCATTCTTTGAATACATTTCTCCATTAGCATTTTGGTCAAGTATACCAGCTTAAAGGCCCTTTTTGAGTAGTTTCTGAGTACAGAGTACTGTATTAAACTCTAAGGAGAGTGCAAAAGAGGAGAAACTATCCCTGCCCTCGAGCTTACAGTGCAATGGAGAGTAAAGGTCCTGTGAACTGATCAGCTGACTGGGAATATTCAGTCAGATAGTCAATCGATCAAACAATCATACTTAATTGAGCACTTACTGTGTGCAGAGCTGTGTACAAAGTGCTTGGGAGAGTACAATATAGCAATATACTGTACACATTCCCTATCCCCAATGAGTTTATAGTCTAGAGGGAGAGATGGGCATTACTATAAATGCATTACAGATAAGTACTTAAGTGCTTAGGGCTGATTTTCAGCAAGAAAATTTCACTTCATGAAATCCTTTTATTTCATTTGAGATTTGATTCTGGTTAAACTGGTTGCCAATATTTGATGCTAAAGATTGAATCAAATAAGCCAGGATGGGACTTGGGTTTCCCTCCTGTTGAAATAGGCCTGATGGATCTGATTATATGCTTGAAAGTTGTTTTAGCAATCAGTTATCTGATTATACATACATGACAGCACGGGCCTGGGTGTCAGAAGGTCATGGGTTCTAATTCCAGCTCAGCCACATGCCTGCTGTGTGACCTTAGGCAAATCACTTCACTTCTCTGGGCCTCAGTTCCCTCATCTGCAGAATCAGGATTGAGACTGTGAAGCCAACGTGGGAGAGGGACTGTGTCCAGCCTGATTTGCAGTGCCTAGCATATAGTAAGCTCTTAACAAATATCATCATTATTAGTAGCAGTAGTCGTAGTAAAACACCTGCTATTTGTGCCACAAAACATGGCATCAGTGCAATATAATAATTATGATACTTGTTAATAAATAATGATGGCATTTGTTAAGTGCTTACTATGTGCAAAGCACTGTTCTTAGCGCTGGGGGGGGGGATACAAGGTGATCAGGTTATCCCATGGGGGGCTCATAGTCAATCCCCATTTTACAGATGAGGTAAATGAGGCCCAGAGAAGTGACTTGCCCAAAGTCACTCAGGTGACAATTAGCGGAGTCGGGATTTGAACTCATGACCACTGACTCCAAAGCCCGGGCTCTTTCCACTGAGCTATGCTGCTTCTTGTGCAAAGCACTGCTAAGCACTGGAGTAGAGAAAAATCCATCAGGTTAGATGCAGCCCCGTCCCACATTCTTAATCCCCATTTTTACTAATGTGGTCACTGAGGCCCAGAGAAGTGAAGCGATTCACCCGAGGTCACACAAAAGACTTGTGGTGGAGCCAGGATTAGAACCAAGGTCCTTCTGACTCCAAGGGCTGTGCTGTATATACTATGCCATGCTGATGATTTATGGGTGGTGGGGGAGGAGAGAGAAGTGATAAACTGAGGAACAAAGTATTTACTCATATTTGTAACAGAAAAGAGCTGCTGAAAAATGCTGGGAATTTCTTTTGAATCCTCTGAAGCAAAATAATCTGTGACAAATGAAGCCAAGAAGTCAGGGCGTGAGCCAGCATTTCATTCCCGGAATGCCTTTTCACGTTGGCCGCCTGCAATATGAAAGGCATTTTTGTTTAGAACCTTTTCATCTTGGGGATCATCCGACTAGACCTAGATTGAAATCTCTCGTCTCTGGGTTGTGGCAAACCCTTCCCTCCCTCACCTGGAGGGGAGCACGTGGAATTCATTTCTCCCTTGGGCAGCATGGGGGTAAATAGAGGTTGGATGAATTTGTGGCGGGGTGGTGCTTACGGAGTGAAGAGAAGGTAGAGTTAGGTATGATTGAGGAGAAAACATGAGGGATTCAGATGTGATCATGGATGACAGATCTCTGACAGAAGTTGGGGATGGGTAATGGCCCACCCAGTCAGTTGTATTTATTGAGTGCTTGCTGTGTGCACAGCATTGTACTAAGCGCTTGGGAGAGTCTAATACAACAATAAACAGATACATCCCCTACCCACGATGAGTTTACAGTCTAGAGGGATCGAGAGGAAAAGGTGCTGATTACAGACCCATCCCGTTCTTCCTTTGAGGATTCTTTGCTGCTGCTATCAGAGATGGCATGCCTACATTTTAAAAATATGTTCTTATGTTTTTAAGGACTTGGTGAGATTTCATGGCTAGGTTCAGGTGGCCCAAGAGATCTATTCCAAACTCATGAATATGTTTTCAGTGGGTCTGCCATGTTGTAGGGTTTTAGAGATGAAACGAAAAAGCATTAATTCATTCATTCATTCAATCGTATTTATTCTGCGTGCAGAGAACTGTACTAAGCGCTTGGGAAGTACAAGTTGGCAACATATAGAGACGGTCCCTACCCAACAACGGGCTCACAGTCTAGAAGATGGTCTCACAGTCTAGAAGTAATAATAATAATTGTGGTATTTGTTTAGTGCTTAAGGCACTATACTAAGCACAGGGGAAGAAATAAGCTAATCAGGTTAGACACGGTCTCTGTCCCACATGGGGCTCACAGAAGCAGTGTGGCTCAGTGGAAAAGATCATGGGTTTCGGAGTCAGAGGTCATGGGTTCAAATTCCGGCTCCGTCAATTGTCAGCTGTGTGACTTTGGGCAAGTCACTTAACTTCTCTGTGCCTGTTCCCAATTTACAGATGAGGTGATTAAGACTGTGATCCCCCCGTGCGTGGGACAACGTGATCACCTGGTAACCTCCCCAGTGCTTAGAACAGTGCTTTGCACATAGTAAGCACTTAATAAATACCATCATTAATACCCATTTTACAGATGCGGTAACTAAGGCACAGAGGAGTGAAGCAACTTGTCCACGGTCACACAGCAGGCCAGTGGAGGAGCTGGGATTGGAACACAGGTCCTCCTGACTCCCAGGTTTGTGCTCTATCCACTAGACCATGCTGCTTCTCTTAAAATGCCAAAGTCCATAAGAGAGAATGGTGAGATTTAGAGAAGCTTGCCAGCTAGAAATGCTAAATTAACACAGAAGTTACATTGGGACTCTGAATTTGGGCAGATGATGGAAGGGAAGATGGGATTCCGTGATTCCAGTTTTGTAACAGTACCTGTCTTTCTAATACCAATCAATCAATAAACGGTATTTACAGGATGCTTACTACACTCAGGGCACTATACTAAGCACTTGGGAAATACAACAGAACTGGTATAGATACATTCCCTTGCTTACAGCCTAGAGGGGGAGAAAGGCATTAATATAAATAAGAATGTTAAGCGATGACTGAGGTTTTGTCCATAGCTGTAAATACACAGATAAGGATTTCACTCATGCTTGCTGCCTTATTTCTGTTTCTGGAACCTTAATATTAGTCAGATTTGGGCTTTTGGTATTCATCCTACCCTCAGCCCCACAGCACTTATATACCTATCTATAAATTATTCATTTATATGAATGTCTGTCTCCCCCTCTCAACTGTAAGCTTGTTGTGGGAAGGGAGCATGTCTGAAAGTGAGTTGAATTTGTGCTCAACCAAGCGCTGAGTACAGCGCGTTGCACACGGTGAGCACTCAATAAATGCCACTGATCGATTTGAGTTTCTCCGTGCCATAGAATATCTGGCCATATTCTACTGTAAACAATGTCTGTTATGCCTTTCAAATAGCTATACAATGGATGTTATAAAAACAACCCACAAATGGCATGCTTGCCTAGATGTACCTTCATGACCTTAGATGGAATAAAATAATAACAAACTGAGGTCACCTCTTTGAAGGAGCAAAAACAAGTCACCATACCTTGAAATGTAATATTTTTACTTGGGTTAGTTGTCAAAGGTGGGTTCTAGTTAATCTTATTCTTGGCTTCGTGTGGGACAGGTCTTTCGACCAAACTCCTTGTGGGATGGCGATGGGTGTGTCCAACTTGATTATCTTGTATTTATACAAGAGTTTAACAGTGCTTGGCACATAGTAAACACTTAATGAACACCATCATCATCATTTCTAGTGATGGCATATTATGGGGACATTTTCATTCTGCAAAGAGGAATAGAAAACCTAGTCAATTTTTAAAAACTAGGCTACTAATTGTCAATTTTTACATTAGGCAATCTTATACCTGCCCCAGTGTTTAATACAATTTCTTAGGCATGTAGTAAGTGCTTACACTAGACTGCAAGCTCCTTGGGGGAAGAGAATATGCTTCCCCACTCTGTAGTATTTTACTCTCCCCAACACTTAGTACAGTGCTATGCACCCAGGAAGCACTCAGTAAATGCAACTGATTGCAGTGTGTTGCTTAGTGGAAAGAGCAGGGATCTTTGAGTCAGAGGACTTGGGTTCTAATTCTGACTCTGCCACTTGTCTGCTGGGTGACCTTGTGCAAATCGCTTAATTTCTCTGTGCATCAATTACTTCATCTGTGAGATGGATATTAAGATTAAGAGCCCCATGTGGGACATGGACTGTGTCCAACCAGATGATCTGTAGAGAAGCAGCATCTGTAAAATGGGGATAAAGATTGTGGGCCCACATGGGACAAGCTGATCACCTTGTATCCCCCCAGCACTTAGCACAGTGCTTTGCACATAGTAAGCATTTAACAAATACCATTGTTATCTGCATAATAATAATTATAATAATGGCATTTGTTAAGCACTTACTGTGTGAGAAGCATTGTTCTAAGCACTGAGCACTGGCATCTACCCCAGCCCTTAGAACAGTGCCTGGAACATAATCAATACCACTAAAAATGGTATTTTTTCTTTCCATTTGGGTATTCTTTCTCCTACTTACACTCTGAGCTCCATGTAGGACAGGAACTGTGTGCAACCTGGTTATCTTGTATCTACCCCAGCACTTAATACAGTACTTAGGACATAGAAAGTACTAAACTAATACCATCATTATTAAATACCACAATAATTACATATTGTTACTAGCTGTTCATATTTTAGAGACAGTCACTCTTGTTGACCTATTTAGAGTAATGAAATGGCCCTCACATAAATCTTTCCTTTAATGAATGCTTACTATATGCAGAGCAATGTGCTAAGCACTTGGGAGAGTACAATAGAACAATACAGACACTTTCCCTTCCCACAATGAGAGAGCCATCCTCCAAGGAAATGGAAGAATGTATCTGCCAACTCTGTTGAATTGTACTCTCCCAAGCATTTAGTACAGTGCTGTGTACACAGTAAGTGCTCAATAAATATCAGTGATTGATTTACTGTTCCTCTTTCCTCTGGGGTCAGTAACATATGAAATGGTTTTGGAACTTCTTGGGTGGAAAAATAGACATCACTAATGCTGGACTTAATGTGCCATAGCCACAGTGGTTTCTACCTTGAGACAATCAATCACACTGACTGGATGCTTACCGTGGGTGGGGATTGTCACTGTTTATTTTTGTGTTTTCCTTTCCCAAGCACTTAGTACGGTGCTCTGCACACAGTAAACACTTAATATGATTGAATGAATGACTGTATACTAAGAGTTTGGGAGAGTACAGTATTTGGGAGTTGGTGGAAACATTCCTTACTCATAGGGGAGCTTCCAGTCTAAGGGGGAAGAGAAACTGACCAATGATGTTGGGATTGAAACTGGTGGAATCTCTTCTTCTGAACCCCTGTAGATATACAGGATTGTTAGAACATCTGGTTTTCCCAATTTTCTTTTTTTTTTTTTAATGGCATTTGTTAAACACTTATGAATGCAGCAAGCACTGCTCTAAGTGCTGGAGGAGATACAAGTTAATCATGTCAGACACAGTCTCTGTCACACATGGTGCTCACAATTTCTTATGTTGACAACTTGTACTTCCCAAGCGCTTAGTACAGTGCTCTGCACACAGTAAGTGCTCAATAAATACAATTGATTGATTGATTGATTAGTCATGTAGTAAGTGCAAGCTCCTTGAGGGAAGAGAATATGCTTCCCAACTCTGTTGTATTTTACTCTCCCAGCACTTAGTACAGTGCTACGCACCCAGGAAGCACTCAATAAATGAGCACCATGTAAACAGCGAGTAAATAGTAAATAGTGAGTCCGTGTAAATAATGTGAGGGAATTTCTTGAAAACGATCAGTAACTATTAATAGAAGTCATGCCCATCCATGGCCTCTGACTCTGTTCAGCATTTGCAATTCCCGGCACGCCAATAATCATTTTAGTGCTAATTTCTCTGAAACACGTCTGAAGTGACTCACATATTTTTCAGGTGAAAAAAAGCCATTTATCAGTATAGTTTGGAAGAGACATTTGAGAGTTGTAAGAGAGAAATTCCGAACAGCTACCTCGTACTGATTTGGGGTTACAGCTGATATTTCAAGTGAGAGAGACACAAGGGATATTAACCACAATATTTTCTGTTTGGGTTGCAGGGTTTTCTTACATAAGGGCTTGTAGTATTTTCCAGAGTTCAGCAGTTTTTAAACTAATATCATGTCCAGGGTTTTAGCAGATTTCCAGCGCTTCATTTTCCCAGTGCTATTGTTTGTCATTCTAAGGAATTTGGGTGCCTGAAATCCTTCAAGAGAAGGGAATGAGATAGGCAATTTTCTCCACCCCGAGGGATTGCTGGCTCAAAGACACTGAGGAGACTTCTTAGAAGCAGGGCTCTTTGAAAGTGAGTCATTTGTTCTTTTTTTTATTTTTGTTCTGTTGGACTTGCTGACAGAGTCTGGCGCTAGCACTTGGATTGGGGACAGTAAGAACTGGCTTTGAGTGAGTTTTCTGACAAGTGACCGATTGATGGTAACCACTGGGTGCTTAACCCTCTAGACCGTAAGCTTGTCGTGGGCAGGGAAAGTGTCTGTGTTGGCCTTATATTGTACTCTCCCAAGCACTTAGTTTAGGGCTCTGCACACAGTAAGTGCTCAATAAATATGACGGATTGCGTGCGGAGCACAGTACTAAGCACTTGGGAGAGTAAATTACAACGGAGTTAGAAGTCACATTCCTTGCTCACAAGGAGTTTGATAACAGAGCCAAGAGCCCACAAGGACCCTCCGCACATAAATGCTACTCCGAAGGACACTTCCTTGGTCAGGGAAGCCAACACCCAGAGGGAAACTGAGGCAAGGGAGGGGAGATTCTCAGCTAGAACCTGCAGGCATCAATGCAGTCTGAGCCATGGAAAATAAAGAACATTTATTTTGTCAGGTACTGTGTCCAACCTAACTTGTCTGTACTCCAGAGTTTAGAACAGTGCATAGCACATAGTAAGCCTTTAACAAGTACCAAAATTATTATTATTATTATTGTTGTCTTGAGCAATAAAAAGAAAGAACTCATCCTACAATGCTGCATTGTATGTCTGCTCTGAGAGGCACTCATCCTAACAATCTGGAATTCCTTCCTCCTTTCAGAGCCAGTAGACCAGTTCACCCCTTCTTCAGGACTTCTTTTTTTTAAATATTTGTAAAGCACTTACTATGGGACAGGAATTGTTCTAAGACCTGGGAGAGATACAAGCTAATCATGTTGGACACAGTCCATGTCTTCCTTATAAGGTTCACAGTCTCAATCCCCATTTTTACAGAAGAGGTAACGGAGTCACAGAGAAGCGAAGGGACTTGCCCAAGGTCACACAGCAGCCAAGTGGCAGTGTCAGTATTAGAACCCAGGTCCTCCTCACTCCAGGCCTGTGCTCTATCCACCAGGCACACTGCTTCTAAACTAATCTCCCAACAGCTTAGTAATTATAATCATGATATTTTTTAAGTGCTTACTATATGTCAAGCACTGTTCTAAGCCCTGGGATAGATACAAGGTAATCAGGCTGTCCCATGTGGGGTTCACAGTCTTAATCCCTATTTTACAAATGAGGTAATTGAGGCCCAGAGAAGTTAAGTGACTTACCCAAAGTCACAGAGCTGATAAGTGGTGGAGCTGGGATTAGAACAACCCATGACCATGCACTTTCCTCTAAGCCACGTTGCCTCACTCAGTACAGTGCTCTGCACACAGGAAGTGCTTAATAAATATGATTGATGAATTGATCACATCTTCTACATGAAGCCTTACGGATTATTCAGTCATTTAATTTATCGCTTATCTTCTCCACATACCATTTCAGCTGTATCAGACCACCTAAGAATTTACTCAGACTCACACCCAACTTCTTATGATACCCCATATGCCTCCTTAGAACAACTGATTGCTTCATTTGTATCTAATCCCTTAGACTTTTTGCCCTCTAGACTGTAGGTTTGGTGGGCAGGGAACATGTCTACCAACTGCTGTACTCTCCCAAGTGCTTAGTACAGTGCTCTGCACACACTAAGCACTCTAATATGACTGAATATTGCATTTCTAGCACTCTGTGGCCACTTGTTTCCACTGTAAAGTCCCCTGAGGGCAGAAGATGTTTGCTTGTACTCTTACCCAATCAATCAATGGTATTTGAGTGCTTACTATATGCCAAGCACTGTACTGAGCACTTGGGAGAGTATAATGCAACAGAATTAGCAGATGCCCAGAAAAAATACATGATGATTTAGTTCTGTTGCTGCAGATAAATCGTAATAATTGTGTTTAAGCAACTCACTATGTGCCAAGCACTGTACCAAATGTTAGGGTAAATATCAGATAGAGTGGTCACAGACCCTGTCCCTCAAGGAGCTCACAGTCTAAGTAGAAGGAAGACATGTTTTTAGGCGCCATAAACTCAGTATGTAGATGTAAAAAAACACACACCAAAGTCCACTAAAAGGTTTTTTTTGTTTTGTTTTTTTGAACGGTATTTAAGCCCTTACTAAGTGTCAAGAACTGTTCTAAATGCTGGGGTTGTTGTTGTCTCATGCTGTTGAGTCGTGTCCGACCCATAGTGATGCCATAGACACATCTCTCCCAGAGCACCCCACTTCTATCTGCAATCTTTCTGGTAGCCCATCCATAGAGTTTTCTTGGTAAAAATCCAGAAGTAGTTTACCTTTGCCCCCTTCCATGCAGTAAACGAGTCTCTGCCTTCGACTCTCTCCCACGCCGCTGCTGCCCAGCACAGGTGAGTTTTGACTTGAAGCAGATTGTCTTCCACTTGCTAGCCACTGGCCAAGCTAGGAATGGAATGGGTAGGCCTCTGCTTGACTTTTCCTCCCATAGCCAAGTTTGGTAGAGTACTGGAAACTCTCCAGGTGCAACCCTGAGAAGAAATGTTGGGGTAGGTACAGATTTATCAGGTTGGACGCGGCTCTTATCCTACATGGGGCTCACAGTCCAAATTGGAAGGCAGTTTCTACTAGAATAAACCACCTAGGACAGACCTCGTTGTGAGACATTTTGAAAACGGTTGTTAGGGAGTTACACACACTTTCAGTGATCTAGTACAGGTTTTACTCTTTTTGACCTTCTGGAGAAGGGATAAGAAATGAAGATAAAAGAGTGAACTAATATTCAAGGAAGAATGCTTGTTGAAGGCAGATGAATCTGAGAGCACGAGAGGTAGTGAGATTGAGATGAAAGAAAAAGAGAATAAAGGGAGAAATCTTATTCTAAATAACAATATAGAGTGAAATGGAGGCATTCTTCCCTACGTCAGAAATTTTTGGAAAGGCATAACTTGCACAGAGTCATTTTAACTGACTGCCTCCATTTATAGTTCAGAATCCTCATTTAGTATGAGTTCTTATAAAAATGTTGTAAGGATTACCATAATGAGGGGAATGTTTTTACAGGACTTGGAGATGACAATCTACCTTTTTCAGAAAATTTCAAAATGCACTGCTTTGTGGCAGTTCTGCATTCATCTGAAATTAATTTAATCTAAGAATCTTTTTATGGCACACCCTTCCTTTTACAATGACTTTTCACAAACCCAACCGTACTCCTCAGCTCATCCTAAATTTTGTCTTGTTTGTGAGGACCCAGGATTACTCCCTAGCTAGATAAATGCTTTTTCATGTGTTTTAGAAATTAATTTCCAGTCTGCAAGAGGGGAATAAGCCAGGAGAAATGAACTATTTAAAGCCTCTCTACATTTAGGATTTAAAAGATAGGTATTCTTGAAATATGGCATCAGTATGCTGGAATGAAGATCTTAATATTACTGTTAAAGTGTTGGGAAATGATTTGATAGTAGAAAATACTATCAAGTTACAGGTAAAATCACCAGTAAATGATTGGATTTGTTTTTCTTGCAGAAGTTCTTTGTAAAGTGTGTCTGCCTCTAATAATTGCTCTGTAACACACTTTCCAAGTGCGCTTACCAACACAAATGATGTCAGACCCACAATCTGCATTTACACTGCACTGACTATCTAGAAAATTGGAAGCTATTTTGACGACTTTAAGTGGATCTAAGGCTACAGAATGATCACTTCATTTCTAACGAAGTATTATCATGCCACCTCTTCTGGGATGACACTCCTTGTCCTGGTAAGGAAAGGAACAGATTATGTCAAACAATTTTCACGGCAACTATTCATTCCCTGACTAATTAAAGTTTGCGGGAAGAATTTAGGTAGTCAGAACTCATTATTGGAGTTGGAACTGGGAACTGGGCCACTTCATTACAACCCCATTGCAATCTGCAGGCCCATCTCTCACCTTTTCATTGTGTTTCCGCTATAACAGATGCATTGCTGCACAATTAGTTTTGAGTAAGTAATTTGCAGCAAGGAAGTCAAACAGCTACGTCAACAAAAGATTTTCTCACATTCCATTTGCCTAGCCCCCTTCCAATCTAATAATTAAAAATGCTTTTCAAAATGACCTGACCGATCTTATATGTTTGAGTGTTTACCGGCTGTTTTGAGTTCTTAAAATATTTTGCTTGGTCTGCCTCTAACAGCAGATGTGGACTGGTTACTGTGAGTTAATTGAAAAGGATTGTTTTCCAGTTGCCAAGAAACCCTGATTTCTTACAGTATGCAGCCCATTATGCTTTCAGATCAAGCTTCCTGATTTTTCTTTTAGGGTTTCAGAATCTAGGCTGCCATAACTGCATTCTATGCAAACTACAGGACAAACCAGAGCACGGTAAGCTGGAAAACCCACCTCTGCTTCTAAGGTAAGAATTGTATTTGAAACTTCTCCTTTACCCCAAGCCTCAAACTTCAGAGCTTTCCTGTGCCTTCCTTATGCTTCCATACAGAGACCGAGTGGAATTCAAAAGAGGACTTCGAAAGGGCAATTTCTATGAAAAGCCAGAATGGAACGATTTGAGCAAATATCCCCATCGGTTTATTGTTATGAACTCTACAGGTTTCTTGTTCCCCAGTAAGGTTGTTGTGGTCAGGGAATGTGTCTGTTTATTGTTATATGGTACTCTCCCAAGAGCTTAGTACGGTGTTCTGCACACAGTAAACACTCAGTAAATATGATTGACTGACAGTTAATGGCATCCTCTCTTGCTGCTGTAAAAGCTTGACTGGCTCTCTTGTGATTGTAATACAAGGGGGAGATGTTTGACTATTCCTTTCAGAAGACCATTTTCATTTGTAATCATACGTGCATCCTGAGCTTTAAGATTGTCTGTGAAAGAGCATTTATGCAGAAGTGGGGAAAACTGCTAACTTGTCCTTTCTGCCTCCTCCCATCTTTCCTCCACCCTTCTATTTTCCTTCTTGGATTTTTCCATCATCTTTCTTCCTCCTGACTCTGTTGTTTCCCTTTGCTGTTTCTGATGGGCAGGAAACATCCACTTGAGTCCACTGATATGATCTCTGTCTCAGCTCAACTGATTTTTTCCAGGTCTTCCATCTCTGTTCCCTGTTCCTTTTCTCTTGGAGTTCAGTGACAGTCAAATAGAAAAAGTCAGTTTGCTATAGCCAGATATGACAGGGCTTTTTTGATGGTCCTGAGGAGAAATGATAATCATAATAGTACTTTTTTGAGGCACTTACTATGTATCAACCACTGTGCCAAGCTCTGGAATAGATACAAGATAATCATGTTGGATACAGGCCCTGTTCCACATGGGGCTCATGGTCTTACATCTTGCAGATGAAGAGATTTAGCCCAGAGAAGTTGTGTCATTCCCAAGGCCATAAAGCAGGCACATGGTTTAGCTGGTATTAGAACCCACCTTCGCTGATTCCCTGTGCTCTTTCCATGAGGCCTCACCACTTCTGGAAATTCCCCCCACAGTGAGTCTGAGGAGATAGGGAGTCCACTCTTCCCGTCCCACACTGAATCCCCAATTCTCACATACCTCTCCCAAGCCCAGGTTTTAAAGAAGATGTAGTTTGTTCTCCAGCTTGCCCTTCTTCCCCTTTTGGCTGTGTTAGAGGCTGGAGGCAAGTGCTTGGTAAACATTTCATGCTAAAGCTCAGAGTTCCAAATGTCTGGTTTGTGGTCTAACGGCAAACCTGAAAGTTGGTTCCGTCTCAGCAACCATCTCTGCTGACGTTTGCGTAGATAGGCTTCAAGTTTTGCTCGGAGAAGAAAGCCAACAGCAACTGTACCGTATTTATATTCCGACCCATTTCAAACTCTTGCAACTTAGCCTTATCGTGGAGGCCATGCCTAGAAAGCTTGATTGGATCACCCAGAAAAAGATTCTAGTGGACCCCTGGTCTAAAGGAAACCCCATGGGTATCCTGACGCTTGTTTTCAAATGCTGCCCTGAATGAATGGATAGATGGATGGATGAATGAATGAGTAAATGAATGAATGATTGAATGAGTAGATGAATGACTGAGTGACTGAATGACTGAATGAATAAGTGAATTAATGGAATGGAAACTAAATTGTTCGTTCAATTATATTTATTAAGCACTTACTGTGTTTAAAACACTGTACTAAGTGCTGTTGCATCATTAAACCTCTCAATTTTCTGGGCATACAAATTTTGGACAATTTGAATTGGAACAATAATAATGGGATTTATGAAGCTCTTGTTACATGCCAAGCACTGCAATAAGCACTGAGGTAGATGCAAGATAAGACCATATCCCAGTTTCACATGGCAATAACAGTCTAAGAAGGAAGAAGATTGGGGACTGAATCCTCACTTAATGATGAGTAAACTACAGTGTTATTAAGAAAACATTCTCAATTCAGTCTGAAGAATTAAAGACTTCACTTTCCATCATCAATCAGTGGTATCTGCTGAGTACTGTACTAAGCGCTTGGGAGAGTACAATACTACAGCATTAGCAAGGACTTTTCCTGCCCAAACAAGCTTACAGTCTTGTTAGGAATGGCAGTACCAGGGTCTGTGATTCTATGGCAGAAATACCATTTGCTCTTTATGCCCATTTTACAGATTAGGAAGATTACTCACAGACTAAGAGGAAGAACAGGTATTTAATCCCATTTTACCTGTGAGGAAGTTGAGACATAGAGAAGTTAAATGGCTTGCCCAAGGTCTCACTGCAGGCAAGTGGAGAATCCAGGATTAGAATCCATTCATTCATTCATTCATTCAATCGTATTTATTGAGCACTTACTGTGTGCAGAGCACTGGACTAAGTGCTTGGGAAGTACAAGTCGGCAACATATACAGTCCCTACCCAACAATGGGCTTGCAGTCTAGAAGGGGGAGACAGGCAACAAAACAAAACACATAGACAGGTGTCAAAATCATCAGAACAAATAGAACTAAAGCTATATGCACATCATTAACAAAATAAATAGTAAATATGTACAAGTAAAATAAATAGAGTAACAAATCTGTACAAATATACAGGTGCTGTGGGGAGGGGAAGGAGGTAGGGCGGGAGGGAGGGATTGACCCCCAGGCCTGTGAAACTTTGTAAACCAGAAGGAAACAGTGTAGTGTGGTGGATAGAACACAGGCCTGGAAATCAGAAGGTCATGGGTTTGAATCCCGGCTCTGCCACTGGTCTGGTCACTTCTCTGTGCCTCAGTTACCTCAACTGCAACATAGGGATTAAGACTGTGAGCCCCACGTGGGACAGGGATCGTGTCCAATCCGATTTGCTTGTATCCACCCCCGCGCTTAGTACAGTCCCTGGCACGAGGTGAGTGCTTAACAAATACCACGTTGTGTTGGTATTGTCCATTGGCCTGTTCTTTCTTCTCTGATTTGGGTGGGAGAGGGCAGCTACTGGAAGTTTGCTCCCAGACTGACCTACTGGTTTGGGTTAACTTTTCTCTCTGCTTTTATCAGAAATCAAGACAAAATAAGCAGGAAATTGGATAGGATTCTTGGCTGAGTTTTGAGTTTTATGATTTCCCTTTTTCATTTCTTTCCCTGGCTAAAACTTTAGAGTAAAGGTACCTTTTGCTCTGTGCAGTAGCCTAACCACATAATAAGGAACCTCGTCATGTCCTGCTCGATCCTTGTGGGTACAGTTAATCAAACAAGAAGGGGCTGATTTTCTGGGTTTCCTGAGTTTCTGATTTCAGTCTGGATTTGCCTCGCATTCTTTTCCACCATATTTTTGATAAAAATATTGTTTGTTGGCTGACATATTCGATTAGAACTTTCCAACTCTTCAACGCATATATCCAAAATTTTCCTTTGAGCCTTATTCAGATTCCTTATCTTCTTTTGAATATCCTGTATCTCACAGGGATATTTATACCAACCAAGAAAAAATTGACAAACTCTCTTTCTGACTTCTGAGTACTGCATGGGGCGGGGATTGTGTCTGATAGGCTTATATTTTTTGCTTTGCCAGTGTTCAAAATAATGCTTAGTGTTTAACAAATATTACAATTATTACTAGTGCAGATATATGACATTAGGAAGCCTGGTCACTACTCTAAACCTTGAATGGTAAAAGTGGCAAAACATTAAAAATACAAAGCAATACATTTATGTTGAACGTCTTTACATATCAATTATGCCTCGTTGGTAGAACTGTTATTTTAAGATGCTCATATTTGAAAACTGCCAGTTCAGGGTTTGTTGCGGAAGTTTTTTTACCTTTGATTTTATAGACAAGTAAAACAAAGGTGTTAATTGTTCTATCATCTATAACGCTTTTTCTGCTTTGTTTTGCCTAAATGATTGTAAGCTCACTGTGGGCAGGGAATGTCTGTTGTTATACTGTACTCTCCCAAGCACTTACTGCAGTGCTTTTCACACTGTAAGTTTTCAAAACATACAATTAAACCAATGAATGGCAGAATACAGTGAATTCGTCTGTTTGCAAGTTATGGCTTAGCAAAGTTAAAAAGAATGTTATGTCTCAAACTTACCGATTCTTTTTTGTTTTTATTCTTCTGGAACACCGATAGTGAGTGTTCCCCTCCCCCCATCCAAAAAAAATGTTTAGAATAACATATTATAGAGCCAGGTTCACAGCACTCATTCCTTCTCCAAATCACGGCACACAGCGGACTCCAAGATGTGGAAAATAGAATGGGGCCACCTGCTTTTCTAAATGATTTTAATATTTCTTTCTGACATGCCACATGGGGTACTTCAAGGAAAAATATTTAAGTTTTTAAGCTTGCTAGGTTGAAGGGGGAGTGGGGAAAGCAAG
Source organism: Tachyglossus aculeatus (assembly GCF_015852505.1). Taxonomy (NCBI): domain Eukaryota; kingdom Metazoa; phylum Chordata; class Mammalia; order Monotremata; family Tachyglossidae; genus Tachyglossus; species Tachyglossus aculeatus. The sequence continues at coordinate 61,430,744 of NC_052074.1, forward strand.
AGGTGGGTTGGGATAATGAACAGCTGTGGAAGCAATCTACCCAACATTAAGGATCTGCATCTAACACTTTTAAATGTGGAAAAACAATCCTTGTAGAACTTCAACTCTCTCCGTGCTTCAAAACTAGAAATGCGTCCCTCTTGAGCCTCTAGGAAAATGACTACTTTAAAGTTTTGGAGAATGGAAGAGAAAAATGAGGGCAGCTGTCATTCTTTCTTTTATCATCTTTCGTGAAAGGTAATTTGGGTTTCATTCAAAATGGAGGTGGAAAACCAGTTCGTCGTCTTGGATTAGAAAAAGGCTGTTTGAAAAGGCCTGAGTCTCCATGGAACTCCCCAGACAAAGGAGAATCCAAGATTTTATCATTTCCTCACTGGGCTGGGTACAGAGGAGACAGTGGGAAAGGGTATGTAACTGGAAAGATGGGAATGGTCTCAGAGCTCCTGGAAGATCAGAGATCTAATTGCTTTTGGGGAAAAGGGTGAATAGAAATGGAAAATGCTCTGTAGTTAACACTGAAGAAATTGATTATCCAACAGTTTTAAGCACGGCAACATCTATACCCATAGAGTGATGATGATGATGGTTGTCGTATTTGTTAAGCACTTACTTTGTGTCAAGCACTGTCCTAGGAACTGGGATAGATATAAGAAAATTAGGTCCCGCATGAGGCTCACCATCTACCTAAGAGGGGATTGTCTGTTGCTGAATTGTACTTTCCAAGCATTTAGTACAGTGCCCTGCACACATTAAACACTCGATAAATATGAATGAATGAATCCCCATTTTGTAGATGAGGGAACTGAGGCAAAGAGAAATTAAATGATTTGTCCAAGGTAAGTGGCAGTCAGGATAATTTTTTTTATTTAATTATCATGGTATATATTAAGTGCTTACTCTCTGTCAAGCATGGTTCTAAGCAGTGGGGTAGATACAAGTTGACCCCATTGAACATAGTCGCTGTCCCACAAGGAGCTCGCGGTGTAAGTAGGAGGGAGAACAGATATTAAATGCTCATTTTATAGTCGAGGAATCTGAGGCGCCGAGAAGTGAACCAACTTGTCTAAGGTCACACAGCAAACATCTTGACAAAGTTAGGATTAGAACCCAAGTCCTCTGATTCCCAGGCCCATGATATTTCTCTAGGCCATGCTACTTCTCGGGGTGTATGGGGATCTGTTGCTATCAGTCAGTCAGTGGCATTTATTGAGCACTTACCATTTGCAGAGCACTGCACTAAGCACTTGTCAAAATAGTATCATGTAACAGATCTGGCAGAGATGTTCCATGCTCACAAGGAGCTTACAGTTTAGAAGGGGAGAAATGGAGATTCCATTCTAAGATCACCAATCAGTGGCATTTATTGAGCACTGTTTGCACAGCACTGTATTAGAGTGCTTGGAAGAGTACAACGCAGTAGAGTTGGAAGCCGAGTGGCCTAGTGGAAAGAACACGGGCCTGGGAATCAGAAGGACCTGGGTTCTAATCCCGACTCCTCCACTGGTCTGCTGTGTGACCTTGGGCAAGTCACTTGACTTCTCTGGGCCTCTTCCCTCATCTGTAAAATGAGGATCGAGACTGTGAGCCCCATGTGAGAGAGGGATTGTGTCCAACCTGATTTGCTTACATCCACCCCAGTGCTTCGTACAAAACCTGATACATAGTAAGTGCTTAACAAATTACTTCAATTATTATTGTTAGACACAATACTTGCCCTCAAAGACCTTAAAATCTAGTGGATTTGTCAATTCAGCTAAAATTGTTCCACCTCATCCTGCTTTCTTCAGGCTAGGCTGATGAGTAGGTTTGAACACATACATTGTTCAAGCAGTTTAAAAAGTCACTAAAAAAAAGTCAGCTTTACTAGCGTCAGCTTGAAAGTCAAAATAATGGGTTTCTGTCTCTCTTTCCTTGTGAGGAGAATTGCCTCTAGACCCTAGAAACAGACTAAGCAGTGAATCATAAGAAATGGGGAAGGGAAGGTATTGTCAGCTTTTCTGTAGACAGGTTGTGAAGAGAGAACTTTGGTTGTTTTGGGATCTATGGATTTCTTAGTCAATCTGCCTATCATATTTGAGCCCTAACTGTGTGCAGAGCACTGTATTAAGCACTTGGGAGAGTACAATATAACAGACCCATTCCCTGCCCACAATGAGCTGCTGATCGGTAATTGGTCACCTGGTCTCTGGAAGAACTGGTGCAACCTCTGGGTAATTTAATTCCTAGAAAATGTCTTGTCTTTCTGATTCTGGTTGTCCCTTTTTGGGGAAAACCTTATCTTGGGAGCAACAGGTGAGTGAACAATTCAAAAATCTTTCATCACCTGAGATGGGTTTTGCTAACTTTGTAGTCCATAGCACTCTTTCCTCAGAGTGTGCTGCTGTTCAAAGCTCTTGGATGACTCTCAAAAACTTTGGTCATTTCCTTAGCCCATTTTAGCTTCCTTTCACATGATTGATTTCCAGCTTGCTTGTGGAATGCTAAAGTGCTAGATATTATTTTGAATGGTGTATTTCAACATGAAACCAGTTAAACTTAACCCAGCTGCTTCAAAATGGATTTAAGAGCTTCAAACTGGATTTTCATTACTCTGTATGCAGATTTCAACATGGCATATTTCTACTTGGAACTAGCTAAACTTAGCCCAGCTGTCTCAGAATGGATTTGAGTTCCAAGTTGGATTTTCTTTCTTGGGGGAAAATGAAAAGATATTCATTATTTTTTCTATCTCGTGGATTTGAATTTAGCCTTGCCTTATCTGGTGCATACCAGTTAGCAGCAGCTGGTCTCCCAAGGAAATAGACACCCGCCAACCAACTCTGACTATTCACCGTGGAAGCAGAGCAGGTGTGAGGTGCGATTACAGGTGCAGGGACCCCAAATGTTGCTACTAATGATGGGATTTAAGTGCTTACTATGTGTCAAGCTCTAGGGTAGATACAAGTTAATTACATTGGACACAGTCCCTGTGCCACATGGGGCAAAAAGTCAAAGTAGGAGGATATAAGTTTTAATGCCGTTTTTATGGAAGAGGACATTGAGGTGCAGTTTTTAAAGTTTTTTTTAAATCATATCGCCTCCAAGCCTTCCCCGACTATGCTGTCATTTCCCCTGATCCCACTCCTTTCTGCATTGCCATGATACTTGAATTTGTATCCTTTATTCACCCCTCTCTCCTTAGCCCCACTGCATGTATGTATATATCTGTAATTTAATGTCTGTATCTCCCCCTACACTGCAAGCTAGTTGGGAACAGGGAACATTTCTATGTGATTAAACCCTCTTTTTCTTTTATTCCACTCCCTTCTGCACCATCCTGACTTGCTCCCTTTATTCAGCACCGCAGCACTTATGTACAGACCTGAAATTTTAATTATTTCTATTAAGGTCTGTCTCTCCCTCTAGACTATAAGCTCATTGTGGGCAGAGAATGTCTTTGTTATACTGTACTCTCCCAAGTGCTTAGTATAGTTCTCAGCATGCATTAAGCACTCAAATATGATCAACTATCACATCTTTCATACTGTAGTCTACCAAACATTTTGTACAGTGTTGTGCACACAGCAAGTGCTCAATAAATATAAGTGATTAATACATCAGTGATTTGTTTAAGGGTGGCAAGGATGGTAGATTCTGGCCCTGGATTGATGTGGGGTGAGGGACTGTGGGGAATCCTCCATCCCACTTCCAGGCGTGTAAATGTCACAGTTCCCCAGGTTATCCATTTGATTGCTTGCTTTAGGATCAATCATAATATTCATTTAATCATATTTATTGAGCGCTTACTGTGTGTCCTGTTATTGAGAGCTTACTGTGTGCAGAGAACTAAACACATTCCCTGCCTACAGTGAGCTTACAGTCTACACGTTCTCACAGGTACCTGTGAGCTGAGCAGGTATAGGAAACTTGGGAGACCTTAAGTTTTGATCACCCTTCAGGGATCAGAGATGAGAGATATTCCATTTTGGTCCAGTTCTCTCCAGGCATTCCAGGCACAAGATCCCCAAATTCTTTCATGCGTTCAATCGTGTTTATTGAGCACTTCCTGTGTGCAAAGCCCTGTACTAAACGCTTGGGAGAGTACACCATAGCAACAGCCATAGCAGAAAAGGCTAAGAGGCTTTCAAAGCAAATGAAAATAACTGTTTGAGCATCTGATTTTCACCCTTGTTGGACTTGGAAAGAGCACGTAGCATGCCTAGTGGAAAGAGTCAGAAGATCCTGAGTTCTAATCACAGCTCTGCCACTTGTCTGCTGTATGACCTTAGGCAAGTCACCTTAGAGAAGCAGTGTGGTGCAGTGGAAAGAGCCCGGGCTTTAGAGTCAGAGGTCATGGGTTCAAACTCCGGCTCAGCCAATTGTCAGATGTGTGACTCTGGGCAAGTCACTTAACTTCTCAGTGCCTCAGTTACCTCATCTGTAAAATGGGGATTAAGACTGTGAGCCCCCCTGTGGGGCAACCTGATCACCTTGTAACCTCCCCAGTGCTTAGAACAGTGCTTTGCACATAGTAAGTGCTTAATAAATGCCATTATTATTATTATTATTATTATCATTATTATTATTATTGTCACTTGATCGACTCTCAGTTCTCTCTGGAAAATGCGGATTAAGTTTGAGCCCCATGTGGGACAGGGACTGTGTCCAACCTGGCAGCATTGTATCCATCACAGCGCTTAGTTCTGTGCCTTGTTCATAGTAAGCGCTCAACGAATACCATTAAGCAAAAGCACACCTAGGCAGAGCATCCAAAAGTTGTTCTAAAATGGGGAGGAGTTTTTTTTTTTTGTTTCATGGTATTTAAGTGCTTACTATGTACCAGGCATTGTATTAAACATTGGGGTAGATACAAGCTAATCAATGGTACTTATTGAGCACTCACTGTGTGCAGAGCACTATTCTAAGTGTTTGGGACAGTACAGTACCACCAGCTCATTCATTCAGTCATATTTATTGAGCACTTACTGTGTGCAGAGCACTGTACTAAGCGCTTGGGAACGTTGGACACAGTCCACATGAGCCACGTGGGGCTCACGGTCTTAATCCACATTTTACAGATGGCAGAGGGAAGCGAAGTGACTTGCCCAAGATCACTCAGCAGACACGGACCAGAGCCGGTATCAGAACCCGGGACCTTCTGTCTCCCAAGCCGGGGCTCTATCCATTAGGCCACGCTGCTTCTCATAATGAAAATAATGAGAGGAGAAAACAGTACATCTCACCTGGTCTGTCTTCATCTCAATCCACCCCATAGCCTAGCTGAAAATGATGTGACCTTCCTGACTGGAGAAGCAGAAGTGGCGGGGAAACATTTTAGGATTGCCTATTCTGCCTTCCACTTGGATTTAGAAAAGCTTCAAATGGTTGAAGTTTTTACTAAAGCAGTGGTCAACTAGGAAGGTTAAATGTTTGGTTACGGGGAGCCAGAATCAAGGTCGTTGGGAGATTGGCTGACGTATCAAAACATTTTCCATGTCATAATTGTTTGACATTTCCAAGTCATTAGTATCTGAACTTGTTTCGGTCTAAGGTATAACATATGGTAGTTTCTCAAGCATCAGTGGCTAACCAGAGTTAATGGTTAAAAGACCATTCTCCTTGTCTTCCCCCTCTTGGAGAAGAAAGAATGCCTTTCTTCCAATCTCTGTGGGATGACTGAATCTTACCTCAAATGTCTAATTGTTGGTCTAACTCACCTTTGTTTGGAAAAAAGAAATAAGGAAAAACAATCTTCAAAAGTCCAAGATGAGATCTTATTGATGCTTAAAGCTTTTTGATGATTGCATTCCAGATGCATCACAGAAGCAGTGCGGCTCAGTGGAAGGAGCACGGGCCTCGCAGTCAGAGGTCATGGGTTCGAATCCCGACTCTGCCAGTTGTCAGCTGTGTGACTTTGGGCAAGTCACTTGGCTTTTCTGTGCCTGTTACCTCATCTAGAAAATGGGGATTAAGACTGTGAGCCCCACGTGGGACAATCTGATCACCTTATATCACACAGTGCTTAGTAAGCGCTTAACAAATGCCATTATTATTATTATTATTACAAACAAGTCACACTTTCTCTACTGATTTCTTCCCAATAATGTGATTTAATGTCTCTCTTAAGAGACATTAATAGAAGACTAGGAAAAGATCGTGTCCACTGCGGAGGAGGAGGAGGTTTTTTGTTTGTTTTTTTAAAAAAAAATTGCAGTATTGTTAAGCACTTACTAAGTGCCAGCCCCTATACTAAGTGCTTGGGTAGATGCAAAGTAACCCAGTTGAACACAGTCCTGTCCTGCACAGGGCTCACAGTCTGATCCCCATTTCACAGATGAGGTAACTGGGGCGCAGTGAAGTGACTTGCCCAAGGTCACATGACAGATAAGTGGCAGAGCGGGGATTAGAACCCAGGCTTTCGCTATCAACAATATTAGACGGGGGATGGGATATGCATGGCCATGTACCTAAGGTAAGGCTAAATGAGGCAATTGTTGTATGCTCAATCCTCCCCCTTCTTTTCCCACCCCACTATCTATAATTCTCAACTCCAGAGAGCACGGGGGCAGTACGTGTTACCAGGAATCAGGAAGGGGGACCTGGAGTTAATCAGAGAAGCAGCACGTCCATCGGCCTGGAATTCAGTAGGACCAGGGGAGTCTAATCACAGCTCCATCACTTGTCTGCTCTGTGACCTTGGGTAAGTCACTTCACTTCTCTGGACCTGTTACTTCAACTATAAAATGGGGATTAAGACTGGGAGCCCCATGTGGGACGTGGATTGTGTCCAACCTGACGATCTTGTATCTACCCTAGCGCCTAGTAGAGCACCTGTCACATAGTAAGTGCTTAACAAATGTCATATTTTTTAAAATAAGTACCAGTCAGGGAGGACCAGACCACTGCCATTATCTCCTTCCTAATCCTGGAAACATTTTGGTCAGAGCCAGATCCCTTCCCACCTACCAGAATCACAACCTCCACACCCGTTGTTGGGTAGGAACCGTCTCTATATGTTACCGACTTGAACTTCCCAAGCGCTTAGTACAGTGCTCTGCACACAGTAAGTGCTCAATAAATACAATTGAATGAATGAGAGAGCAAGGGCTTCTGCGAATCAGGCCTGGGAGGGGTCCAATTGGAGGAGGGGTCCCCTATAGAGTCCCCTCCAGGTGCAGTCTAAGGGGGGAGACACAAGTCTAAAGGAACATATAATTAAATTAGAACATGCAAATGCCAGAGGTATGAAGTAAGAATGCATAAGCTCTGGATTTTCACAAGATTTCCAGCGATATGCATCAATTCTGGGGTTGAGTGTGTCACAGGTAACTAAAGGGAGGCTTAATCCGTGATGGCTTTGGGCTTGGATTTCTTCCTTGTTCCTGGAAAGGGGTAGATAAATCAATTGATCGTTGAGCGTTTCCAAAGGACCTTCAGAAACTTATTCTCAGGGAAGCTGCAGACCTTGTTCCTAGTTTAGAAGCCCAAATCGTGGAGAGTCAGATTTAAACTCTTTTGCGGTTGCATGCTGTGAGGCTCTCGATCCTTCAGTTGCTCTAATTTCAAGTTGGACCTCAGTCTCTTGGCTCTGGTCTACCTCACTGCTCACTTTCTATTTTATTTTCTTGGGTTCTTTCTATTTGGGGGAATTTTTGTTGTTGTTGATTTGAATCAGAAAACCGATCAGTATTTGAATCCAGGGAACATTGCAATTTTCCTAAATCGGAATCGAGAGAGAACAATTAAGCTTCCCGTAGAGGCGGTGGTGGCCGTAAAGAGCTCAGGAATCCAAAGATAGAGTCCAAAGCAGAACTGAGCTCTGCTTCGCTGGCCTCTGTTCCTGAGCATACTTGGTGGATAATGTTAGTGAAGTCCCAAGAGTGGTGTAATGGGGAGAGCATGGGCCTGGAAGTTGGAAGGACCTGAGTTCTAATTCTGGCTCCACGACATGACTGCTGTGTGTCCTTGGACGAGTCACTCATCTGTGGCTCAGCTATCTCCTCTGTAAAGTGAGGATTAAGACAGTTGGCCACATCTGAAACAGGAATTGTGTCCAACCCAATTTGCTTATATTTATCCCAGCACATGGTGCATTGCCTCGCACATAAAAAGTGCTCTACAAATGCAACAATTATTATTGTCTGTCTTTCACACTGGAATATCTGCTCCCAAGTGTAGGGAGTTCAGTACAGCTTAGTACAGTGATCTGCATGCTGTAAGCATTCAATAAGTATGATTGATCAAGTCTACCATCTCTATGGTATCCTACGTACATACATATGGTATCTTACATCCTAGCAAGAATGATAGACCCTAAAATACATTACGGAGGAAAAATATAGAAAAATTTTTACCTATAAAGACAGGTATTGTTGGGATACCCCAACTACATGGAATGCGAAGACCTGCCCCAGGGGCAGAAGTTATTCATGGGAGGGTTGCCAGTCATACTTTTAAAACACAACTGAAAGCTCCAATTATGTCTCAATTTAGAGAGCTTGGAGGGAAGCCTGCATCTCTGATTCTTGAGAAAATGACTCTCCTGCCACCAACCCATTGATGGTATTTTTCTAGTGCTTACTGTGTGCAGAGCAGTCTGCTTACTTCTCATTCTGTTCACCCTCTCTCAGGTATATCGTTCCCTTCACTCCCATCTGAGAAGCAGTGTGACGGGCCAGAGAGCCAGGAGGTCATGGGTTCTAATCCCGGTTCTGCCACTTGTCTGCTATGTGACCTTGGGCAAGTCACTTTACTTCTCTGTTCCTCAGCTACCTCATCTGTAAAATGGGGATTAAGACTGTGAGCCCTATGTGGGACAGGGACTGTGTCCAACCGGATTACCTTGTATTCATTCAGTCGTATTTATTGAGCACTTACTGAGTGCAGAGCACTGTACCAAGTGCTTGGGAAGTACAAGTTGGCAACATATAGAGACAGTCCCTACTTGTATCTACCCTAGCACTTAGAACAGGGCCTGGCACATAGCGGGTGCTTAACAAATACCATTATTATTACTTTTAATTAATATTAATCATAATATAATATTGACTATCATTAATAATAATACCACTCAATTGTCCTTACTCTCTGGGCTCATCATGGGAGTTAATGGTATGGCAGGGTCAGACTTTGTTTTTCACTTTAAAGGATTCAAGCTGGGTTTCAAATTCTCTGGGGAGAACAAGTATGTCTGTTTGCCTGAGAGTTTGTAGCAAAGGGTCGTTAATGCAATCATATTTATTGAGCACTTTCTGTTTGCAGAGCACTGTACTGAGCCTGGCCTAATGGATAGATCCCAGGCCTGCATGTCCGAAGGGCTTGGATTCTAATCCTGGCTCTGCCACTTGTCTCCTGTGTGGCCTTGGGCATGTCACTTCACTTATCTGTGTCTCAGTTACCTTTTCTGGAGAAAAAGGGAGCCCTATTCATTCATTCATTCTGTTGTATTTATTGAGCGCTTACTGTGTGCAGAACACTGTACTAAGTGCTTGGGAAGTACAATTCAGCAACACATAGTGATAACCCTTGCTCACAATGGGTTCACAGTCTAGAAGGGGGGAGACAGACATCAAAACAAGTAAATAGGCATCAGTAGCATCGTTATAAATAAATAGAATTATAGAGATATGCACGTCATCAATAAAAATAAATAGAATTATAATTATAAATATGTACATATACACAAGTGCTGTGGGGGGAAGAGGGTCATGGTAATGGGGAGAGGAGAGGGAGCAGAAGAAAACGGGGGCTTAGTCTGGGAAGGCCTCTTGGAGAAAGTGAGCTTTCAGTCCCTTTGCAAGACTGGAACTGTGTCCAACCAGATTTGCTTGTATCCACCTCAGCACTTAGTACAGCGCCTGGCACATACTAAGTGCTTAACAAATACCAAATTAACCTTATTATTATTATTACAGTATAATGGAGTTAGTAGACTGCATCCCTGCCCATGAGGAGCTTACAGTCTACAGTAGGAGGTGGCTGTTTTTTGTTAGAACTGGAGAAACCTATGAAGAAATGACAATATACAGCTTAGGCTCTTAACTCCCTCTGGCCTCTTTGGGCCTTCTAATAATAACAATAATTATGGTACTAGTTAAGTGCTTCCTACCAGCTAGGCTCTGTACTATGCGCTGGGGTTGACACAAGCAAATCGGGTTGGACACAGTCCCTGTCCCACATGGGGCTCACAGTCTCGATCCCCATTTTACAGATGAGTTAACTGAGGCCCAGAGAAGTAAAGTGACTTGCCCAAGATCACACAGCAGAAAAGTGGCGGAGATCGGATTAGAACCCATGACTGTCTGACTCCCAAGGCTGTTCTCTATCCACTATGCCATGCTGCTTCTCCTCTACCAAGAGGTTGGGTAACTTTCTACCGCACTCCAGGAGTTTCTCAGCAATCTTTTCCTTCACGCGCCTTTTCGATATTAAATTATCTTCTGAAAGTTTATTTGTTTCCCCAAGTACCTTGGTTGCAAGAGTAATGCTCCATTAGTTACCTATTTGGAATAATAGTTGAGCAACAATGTGTTTTATAATGTGAGGTTATGTCACAGCTGCACAGGAGTTGAACCACCTGCCTATTAAAACATTAAAAATTAAGAATCCAAAACTCTTAAGATCGTGTTCATGGAATGAAAACGGAAGAATGGCCCTCTTAAGATCGGCAAATTTACTGGTTGAATACACACACACACATATTAAAACATTACATAACAAAAGGAAGAAAAGTACGGTATTTCTCCACCTCTGCCAGTATTATGGTCAAATCAAATGTAACTCATGGAAAGTGCCCCTCTTAAAGAATTCCGATAGTTCCTGTAAATGTCAGTGGAAAAAATGTCCTATTAAGGGTGTTACCAGATTAAAGATTTGCTAAGCAAGACAGGTGGAGTTCTGTGAGGATGAGGCTTTGTTTAATCAGGTTTTATAATTGCTCTAGTACTCTGTTTTGCTGAGACATGTTGAAAGCAGCGACCCAGGATAACATGCACACAATATTAAGTTACAACATAATGCACTTATTGAAACTTTTAGAGGATTTTGTAAATTGATCAATTTATGAATATGGACCAGCAGAGCCAGGGAGAAATTAACACTTTTCCTTATTTTTTTTTCCTTTTCTTCCTTCCTATTCCCTCTGTTATCTATTTTAGAGTACAATGGTCACAAAAGGCATAATAATAATGATGGTTTTTGTTAAGCGCTTACTATTTGCAAAGCATTGTTCTAAACACTGTTCTAAACCACTTCTACATTTGCAGCTTAATAGAAATCAATAAAACCGGTGGTTAAATTACTCTGATGAGTTGGGTAGCAGTGGTCTGTTGCACTAAGAGAGTTTAGGAGGATAAATTGCTAATTATAAATAAGGAATGCATAGAGAAGCAGCGTGGCTCAGTGGAAAGAGTTAGGGCTTTGGAGTCAGAGGTCATGGGTTCAAATTCCGGCTCTGCCACTTGTCAGCTGTGTGACTTTGGGCAAGTCACTTAACTTCTCTGGGCCTCAGTTCCCTCATCTGGAAAATGGGGATTAAGTCTGTGAGCCCCACGTGGGACAACTTGATTACCTTGTATCTACCCCAGTGCTTAGAACAGTGCTTTGCACATAATAATAAATAAATTAATAAATGCCATTATTATTATTATTATTATTATTATTATTATTATATTACTGATTAATCAAGAATATTGGCATGTCCATGATAAAGAAAAGCCACTATTATAGTTGCATTAAAATAGAATCCGAAGTATTTCTATCCTAAATTTAAAGAAATCCTAGATTAAGAAACTTTTTCAAATGTGAGGAAACAGCCCCAATTTACGGCATCAAAAACTGCCTTCTGTTGATGATGCAAAGTGAGCGTTTCTTTGGATTTTGTGCTGGGAATGAATTGCCAGCAAAATGTGGCTCAGGGAGCTTTCAATACGAAGCAGTAGTAGAAATTCATTCATTCAGTTGTATTTATTGAACGCTTACTGGGTGCAGAGGGCTGTATTGAGCTCTTGGGAGGGTACAGTGAAACAATATAACAGACACATTCCCTGCCCACAGTGAGTTTACAGTCTAATCAGGTGTCTGCTGAGAGCACAGTGCTGAACTTGGCAGTTGAGAGCGTTCAGTAGAAGACTGAAGCCTCTGCTCTCAAGGAGGCTAACATTCAAATAGGTGGAGGGACAGACACGGAGAGGTATTGAAAGTAAACCGATGCGTACAAAAGAGTGAAGGAAGGTTGTGAGTGTAGAAGTGCTGAGGTGATCCTTTCTCTTGTATCCACCTCAGGGCTTAGTACAGTGTTTGGCACATAGTAAGCACTTTACACATACCACAGTTAACATTTTGATCGTTGGGAGAGTTTAATCAGAAGAAAAGACTATCAATAACTGGAATGAATAAGTGTGGTACTTAAGGGCTTACTATGTTCCCAGCACTGTTCCTAGCTCCAAGGTAGGTACAAGGTAATCAGGTCTGACACAATCCTTGTCCCACATAGGGCTCGTAGTCTAAATCCCCATTTTACAGATGAGGGAACAGAGGCACAGAGAAATTAAGTGACTTGCCCAAGGTTACACAATAGACATGTGGAAGAGCCGGGATTAGAACCCAGGTCCTCTGACTTCCAAGCCCGTGCTCTTTCCACTAGGCGATGCTTGTTGCAGGTGACCCTTTATCACACGCACGATGGAAAATATGTGGTTCTGTCTGTGTACACTACTGTTGCTTATTACATAGATGAATGTAGTTGGGAATAACCTCAAAGTGTCTGCGCATCTTTTTTTAGCAATTCTAGCCCCTACTTGCAGACGTGTTCAATTTGGGACGAATTGCTCAAAACAATCCCCTTTAACTGTCAGTTGCACCACACTTTGATTTTAGGTAAAGTGCTTAGTACAGCGCTGTGCACACAGAAAGCGCTCAGTAGATCCCGTTGATTGAGGAAGACCAGTTAAGTGATTTCTCTGGTTCTCACTCTGGGTTTGTTTGGTGAACTCCTTGATGTCAAGGAGTATGCCTATTCTATTGTACTCTCCCAAGCATTTAGAACAGTGGTCTGCCCAAGCAGTCAATAGATACCATTGATTGAGTGAAACTCTTAAGATTTAATACTAATGATTGTGGTATTTGTAAAGCAATTACTATGTGCCAGGCACTGTACTAAGCACTATGGTGGATACAAAGAAATTGGGTTGGACACAGTCCCTGCCCCTCAAGGGGATCACAGTCTTAACCCCCCATTTTACCGATGAGGTAACTGAGGCACAGAGAAGTAAAGCGTCTTGCCCAGGGTCACACAGGAAACAAGTTTTGAACTCAGGTCCTTCCATATCCCAGGCCTGGGCTCTATCCATTAGGCATGCTGCCTCTCTGTGATTCCTGAAGGGATGTTCCATCAATCATTGGTATTTATTAAGTGCTTACTGTTTCCAGAAGACTAATGTGCATTTGGAATACAATAGAGTTGGCAGAAACTATCCCTGCCCTCAAAGAACTTACAGTATAGAACAGAAGGCAGACATTAAAATAAATTTCAAATAGGAGAGGCATCATAGTATAAGGTTATGTACATAAGCGCTGTTGGGGAGAGGATGGAGTGATACCAAAGTACGTAGTGCATAAGTGTGCCAACTCTGTGGTATAGGGAAGAGGGGAAGAACAGACCAAGTGCTTTGAAGCTGGTAGTGAGGACTTTCTGTTTGAGATGAAAAGATAATCATTTAGGAGGTTTTGGAGGCCTGGGAGACTCAGAACGATGCCTTGAAAATGATACAGCTATCTATTCTATATAGATAATAGAATAGATCTATTCTATTTATTTTATATCTATTCTATTTATTTTATATTTATTCTATTTATTTTATTTTGTTAGTATGTTTGGTTTTGTTCTCTGTCTCCCCCTTTTAGACTGTGAGCCCACTGTTGGGTGGGGACTGTCTCTATATGTTGCCAATTTGTACTTCCCAAGCGCTTAGTACAGTGCTCTGCACATAGTAAGCGCTCAATAAATACGATTGATGATGATAAGGCTAGCAGAGTGAAGTATGAACTGGAGGAGGGAGAGTCTGGAGGTAATAGCCACAAGGTCGCAGAGAAACAGCATAGCTCATTGGAAAGAGCACGGGTTTTGGAGTCAGCGGTCATGGGTTCAAACCCCGGCTCCGCCAGTTGTCAGCTGTGTGACTTTGGGCAAGCCACTTAACTTCTCTGTGCCTGTTACTTCATCTGTAAAATGGAGATTAAGACTGTGAGCCCCCCGTGGGACAACCTCATCACCTTGGAACCTCCCCAGTGCTTAGAAATATGCTTTGCACATAGTAAGTACTTAATAAATGCCATTAAGGTTAGTCTTTGAAACCAGGGTAGGGCAGGAGAGACATGATTCAAGTTGAGGAAATAGGAGTTGGCCCTCAAAGTACAGGAGATGAGCTCCAAGTGTTCCTGGAAGGATGATTCAGAGTGTTTGAACTGCTCTAAGCATTTAAACGCCTTCCTTTTCCCAGGTCTCTACCAGCAGCGCTGTGTTGAACGCTTTCAGTTTAAAGTGCTGTGAATCCATCAGGCGGACACCTGATCCTTCACAGTGTAGAATGAGACCTAGGTAGTATGTAATAAAAATTATATTTGGTCACCAGACCCTGATTTTCTGATAGTGCTCTGAATTAATAATAAAAAAAGGAATAATAATTTTGGTATTTGTTAGGACTGTGAGCCCTACGTAAAATAGGGACTGTGTCCAACCCAATTTGCTAGTATCCACCCCAGTGCTTGCCCAGTGCTGTGTGACCTTGGGCAAGTCACTTCTCTGTGCCTCAGTTACCTCACCTGTAAAATGGAGATTAAGACTGTGAGCCCCATGTGGGACAACCTGATTACCCTGTATCTCCCCCAGCACTTAGAGCAGTGCTGGGCACAGAGTAAGCACTTAACAAAAACTACAATTTATTATCATTATTATTATTACTATTAATTCTATTATTTTGTGCCAGGGACTGCACTAAGCGCTGGGGTGGTTTTAAGCACATCAGGTGGACACAGTACCTGTCATACATGGGGCTCTGGTCTTAATCCCTATTTTACAGATGAGGTAACTGAGGCACAGAGTAGTTAAGTAATTTGCCCCAAAGTCACACAGCAGACAAGTGGCAGAGCCAGGATTAGAACCCAGGTCCTTTTGACTCTCGGGCCCGTACTCTAGCTACACGGTCACACTGTTGGGACTTTTCAAATCGTGGCCAATCGTGCAAACGCTTAGTACAGTGCTCTGCACACAGTAAGTGCTCAATAAATACGATTGAATGAATGAATGAATGAAATGATAGGGAAAGAGTTGTTATCATTATCAATGAAGTTTATTGTCCACGTACTCACCGCGAGGATCCTTTTAGAAACCGGAACCAGGTCCTTGAAGAAATTACACTTTAATCAGGTGGTCAATAAAAGCATTTGGTAGTTAGACTGGAAGGATGGGGGGAAAGGAGGATAGAGTGACGTTGGGAAATAAAGGATATTAAAAGGTAGAAATGGGTGTGGGCATCCCCACTACCAGAATCAATCAGTCATATTTATTGGGCGCTTACTGCATGCAGAGTACTGTACTAAGGGGTTGGGAGGGTACAATATAACAGAGTTGGTTGACACATTCCCTGCCCATAATGAGTTTAAAGTCTAACGCTGAGCTTATCCAGAATAATAATGATGATATTTGTTAAGCGCTTACTATGTGCCCAGCACTGTTCTAAGCTGGAGTAGCTCCACCACTTGTCTGCTGTGTGACCTTGGGCAAGTCACTTCACTGCTCTGTGCCTCGGTTACCTTATCTGTAAAATGGGGATTAAGACTGTGAGCCCCACGGGGGACAACCTGATCACCTTGTATTTCCCCCCAGCACTCATTGGAAAGAGCACGGGCTTTGGAGTCAGAGGTCATGGGTTCAAATCCTGACTCTGCCAATTGTCAGCTGTGTAACTTTGGACAAGTCATTTAACTTCTCTGTGCCTCAGTTCCCTCATCTGTAAAAATGGGGATTAAGACTGTGAACATCCCATGGGACAACCTGATCACCTTGTAACCTCCCCAGCACTTAGAACAGTGCTTTGCATATAGTAAGTACTTAATAAATGCCATTATCATCATCATCATCATCATCACTTAGTGCTTGGTACATAGTAAGTGCTTAGTAAATGCTACTATTATTATTATTACCACAAGGTAATCATGTTGTCCTATGTGGGGCTCACAGTCTTAATCCCCATTTTACAGATGAGGGAACTGAGGCTCAGAGAAGTTAAGTGGCTTGTCCAAGGTCATACAGCAGACAAGTGGCAGAGCCTGGACTAGAACCCACGTCCTCTGACTCCCAAGCCAGGGCTCTTGAAGACTTGGAGAGCACATTTAGAGTGTTGGTGTGTGTCTGCTTTTTAGCCCTATTCATAATTTTAAATGTTATCACTATTTCATATGAATACAAGGAAACATGTAAGAATATTGTCAGGCATAATAGCTCATTGTGGGCGGGGAACATGTCTACCAACTCTGTTCTATTCTACCTTCACAAACGCTTAGTACAGTGCTTTGCGTACAGTAAGCAACCTAAGCCAATTTGCTTGTAACGCCCCAGCTCTCAGTACAGTGTCTGGCACATAGTAAGCGTTTAACTTCTAGACTGTGAGTCCATTGTTGGGTAGGGACAGTCTCTATATGTTGCCAACTTGTACTTCCCAAGCGCTTAGTACAGTGCTTTGCACACTAAGCGCTCAATAAATACGATTGAATAAATGAATGAACAAATGTCACAATTACTATTAATTATCATAAATGTGACTGACGATTAAGCGCTTACTATGTACAGGGCACTGTACTAAGCGCTGGAAGAGAATACACAGAGGGGCATTAGGCATGGTCCCTGTCTGAGTAGAAGTGGAGAGGAGGGATTGGAGACAGACACCTCAGGAAGGATGAGACGTTAATACACAAGACAGACGAAGGCACCAAACGAAGATGAAATCGGACGGGTGCCGTGGCTACAAAAGCGGAATTTCAGGTTCCTCGAGGCTCAGAGTTTGGGACACACCCTTGAGCCACAACAACTACTGTAGCAGCCACCAGCCTACCTGGGTGTTTGTGGAGTCCTCGTGCTGTGGGTGCTTTTCCCTTTCCTGCCAGGGTGCGGAAATGGGAAGGTGGGATGAAGTTTCTTTGTTGGAGCAGAGCCTGGACTCAGTACCAGAGGGAGAGTGTGGCCTAGCAAGATTTAAAGCCTGAAGCGTCAACCGAAAATCCATGTCAAATCATTCCCAAGGTTGAAAGGAGACTAGTGTCAGACTTCCAAACCTGCCACTGGCCTTCTTTTTGACGTTGGGAAAGTCAATCAATCCATCAATCCTATTTAGTGAGCGCTTACTGTGTGCAGAGCACTGTACTGTTTGGGAAAGTCCAGTGTGACATAGTTGGTAGGCACATTCCCTACCCAAGCTGAACTTACAGACTAGATGAGTACAGGAGAATGGTGAGATGGTTTGATAGGGTGGCATAATTGGGAAGGTGGAAGTGGGGGAAATTGACCCTGAAGGATGTAACTTTATAGGAGAGCTCTGAAGAGCAGGGATGGCTGCAGTTTAGTGAAATGGAACAAAAAGGGTCTTCTGAGTAGGAAAAGGATCTATGAGCAATCAATTGGTCAGAGGTTGGAGAATGGAAGTAACGATCAATCAATTAATGTTTTATCGAGAACTTTCTATGTGCAGAGCATACGTAGCACTTGGGAGAGTACAATGAAACAGACACATTTCCTACCAATAAGAAGCTTACTGTCTAGAGGGGGAAACAGACAGTAATGTAAGTAAATAAATCACGGATATGTGCATAAGTGCTATGGGGCTGGTGGGTCGGAAGGGTGAATAAAGGGAGCAAATCAGGGCAATGCAAAGGGAGTGGGAGAAGAGGAAATGAGGGCTGGATCATGAGAGCAGATGCAAGATAATCAGGTAGGACACAGTTCCTGTCTCACGTGGGGCTCACAATCGAAATAAGAGGGAGAACAGGTATTCAGTTCCCATTTTACAGATGAGGAAATTGAGGCACAGAAGCGTGAAATGACTTGTCCAAGGTCACATAGGCAAGTGGCAGTCTTAGCAATTCTTGAATTGAGATTGGAGGTGGCCCAAACTTTTTGGTAATGGAATTTTTCATGATCAATCAATTAATCAATCGTATTTATTGAGCGCTTACTGTGTGCAGAGCACTGTACTAAGTGTTTGGGATGTAACCTGTCCAATGAACCTGGAAAGAGAACACGGACTGTTACCATCAGCATATTTCCCATGAAGCTTTAGGAGGCCATGCGCCAGAACACAATTCATACCGTGCCATTTCTCAAAGGAAGAAAGTTTTTGTTTATATCATTTCTAAACATCTCTCTGGCAACCTCGGTTCTCAACACGCAGATTTTTGTTTCAAATAATTGTTAATAAAGGCTGCTCTCAATTATGTGAAAAGGGACATAATTTCTAAATCCCTTTGAAACATCCAAATAGGTATATTCTATTTTGCCCAAACTACTATAGAACTCATTCAGAATTTCTTCAGCACAAGTAAGTGATGAAATTTAAAAAAAAAACATATCCATTAGCTAAAATCTAGGAAATTATTCCATGACCTGCTATGCTTCACTGATTGAAAATATTAAAATCAAAGCTTTCTGATAGATTTAAGATGTTTCCAAGCCGCATTTTCAAAGTGTATTAAAAAGAGAAAGTCCTTGAGACTGAAAATGCACTTCGAATATTGAGTTCTACCTAATCAAAGAGAGTCAAATAGGGCGAAGGTCAAGAGTTAGTTTCATCTTAAAATACACTGCCAATTCGAGTAAATTAACACAAACAATCCCCAGCCACTTTCTTTCCAAAGGTGTAGGTGTTTTTAAAAATTCCTATCGGAGCCTTCGCTAAAGATACTACTGGACTGAATCCAACCCATAGCTAAAGCAAACAATACGGGAACTGAAAATGAATTTGCGTCATTTGATTTTATTTTTTCACACTCCACACAATCCCCGGCATATTAAGAAAGGCTTCTCAAGTTGGGATTGGCACAATCACCCATGGTCAATTTGCCCTCTCAAAGGTCACAGATGAGCTCCTTCTTGCCAAATCCAAAGGCCTCTACTCTATCCCAATCCTCCTCGACTTCTCAGCTGCCTCTGACACTGTCTACTATCCCCTTCTGGAAACATCAACCATTCTCGGCTTTACTGACACTGTCCTCTCCTGGTTCTCTTCCTATCTCACTGGCCTCTCAAGGTTCAGTTCTGGGTCCCCTCCTATTCTCCGTCTACACCCACACCCTTGGAGAAGTCATTCGCTCACATGGCTTCAACTAGCAGCGTGGCTCAGTGGAAAGAACAAGGGCTTTGGAGTTAGAGGTCATGGGTTCAAATCCCGGCTCCACCAATTGTCAGCTGTTTGGGCAAATCACTTAACTTCTCTGTGCCTCAGTTACCTCATCTGTAAAATGGGTATTAAGACTGTGAGCCCCCCGTGGGACAACCTGATCACCTTGTAACCTCCCCAGTGCTTAGAACAGTGCTTTGCACATAGTAAGTGCTTAAATACCATTATTATTATTATTACGGGAAGGGAACATATCTACCAACTCAGTTATATTGTACTTTCCCAAGCGCTTAGTACAGTGCTTGTATACACAGTAAGCACCCGGTTGATTGATTTATTGATTGAGGTCTACCGTTATAGACTGTAAACTCACTGTTGGCAGGGAATGTGACTGCTTATCGTTCGACTGTACTCTCCCAAGCACTTAGTACAGTACTCCTCCGCACGCAGTAAGCACTAACTAAATACGACTGGCTGATTGACCAAATACTATCCATCGTCACACCTAAAAAAAACATTTATTTTATTGGCTAATGAAATGGAGAAGCCCGGTCGGAAATGAGGAGAGGCCAAATAATGCAGTTCTGAGAGAGTTATTCAGGAAGTGGAGCAGCCTCCTGAGGTAGAGAAAGAGGAAAGCCGTGGGAGAGTGGTTGACAAGACCACATAGCAGGGCAGAGTCCTGGTCTCCTGAATGTCCTCAGGCTACCTTTTTATCTCCTAACAGCTCTCCCCGAACTTGAGTTTGGTCGTACTGGCCTAAGGGGAAAGAGCCTGGGCCCGGGAAATCGGGGGACCTGGGTTCTCATCCTGGCTTCACCCCTTGCCTGCTTGGTGACTTGATTTCTCTGTGCCTCAACTTCCCCATCGGTAAAATGGGGATTAAACATCTGCTCTCTCTCCTACTTCGACTATGAGCCCTTTGTGGGATAGGGACGGTGTCCAACCTGATGATTCTGTACCCACTCCATCGTTTAATACCGCGCTTGGCCCATAGTGCCTGCTTAACAAATACCACAATAACTATTAATGTATCTGAGAAATAAATTGGAGAAGCAGCATGGCTCAGTGGAAAGAGCCCGGGCTTTGGAGTCAGAGGACATGGGTTTAAATCCCGACTCTGCCACTTATCTATCAGCTGTGTGACTTCGGGCAAGTCACTTAAGTTCTCTGGGCCTCAGTTACCTCATCTGTAAAAATGGGGATTAAGACTGTTGCCCCCCGTGGGACAACCTGATCACCTTGTAACGTCCCCAGTGCTTAGAACAGTGCTTTGCACATAGTAAGCGCTTAATAAATGCCATTAAAAATAAATAAATAAAGATTACAGCACCGCATGATCCACACAATATCAGGATACACACAAGTTAATAAAAAATAACCAACACAGTGACACAACCTATATTGTATTTTAAGTTACCTTACTCAAGAGCCCAACTGTTGATTCTGATGTTTCAGCTTAGGGCCTCCTGAGCTGGGATGAGATTAAGCGATCAACAATGAATGGTTCTTGGGGGAAGCTTTTTCTCTAGTTTATGTCACATTTTCAAGGTGTAAATGAGAGCACTGAGAGGAATACCAAATACATTATTGAATGAGGAAGGCAACCACGAGAAAAGCACCATGACCTAGAGGAAAGAAAACAGACCTGGGAATCAAAGGACCTAGGTTATAATCCCGTCTCTGCCACTTGCCTGTTGTGTGACCTTGGGCAAGTCACTTTAGTTCTCTGTACCTCAGTTCCTTCACCTGAAATATGGGGGATTAAGACTGCGAGCCCTGTGTGGGACGGGGACAGTGTTCGACCCGATTACCTTGTATTTACCCCAGCATTAAGTACGGTGCTTGGCACATAGCAAGCATTTAACAGATACCATAAAACAACCCAATTTGATTTAGAAGTGGATGATCCGGATGCTGGTGAATTACTTGCAGCTCAATCTAAAGAACTGTTGTTCAACCCGAATCTCATTAAGTACATTATTGTAAGATGCTGAAATAAAGTGGCAGTTATGGGGTCTCTATCTTTAGCTAAAATTTGAGGGTTAAGAAGTCTTGCATCAGTTTCCAAGGAAGCAGATGAACTGTAAGAATCATTGAAGACCAGATGGAGAGAGGAATTCAAATATGTGCAGAAATATTCAGAAGGAGTTAGTCTGCCACAAGTAACTTTCTGTAGGGAAGAAGGCGGCTATTGTGTAACTAGAATTGAACACATTCTTCTATATTTGAAAACCATATTGCCACAGACAGCAGAACAAACTACTCCTTCAGCCTTCTGCAAAGATTAAGAAGCATACGACGAAACTCCTCATTTCATTAATGTTGTGATGCTTTGGATCACTTTAATAAAGTTTAAACCAAAGCTTAGCAATAAGACATGAAAGAATTTTGTATTTTTTTAAAGCTTCTAATAATACTAATTGTGGTATTTGTTAAGCACTTACTAGTGCTACGTACTGTGTGGATCAATTGTATTTATTGAGAGCTTACTATGCGCAGAACCCTGTGCTAAGTGCTTGGGAGAGCAGACATGTTCCCTGCCCACAGTGAGCTTACAGACAGATACAAGATGAGTAGAAAGGATCAATTCTGGGATGGATCCCAGATTAAAAAACATAAGTCTATCAGAACACGTACCCCATGATGTGAACGTATTTATAAGAAACAAACCCCCATTGGTTCAGGGATTAGAACTCAGGTCCTCTTGACTTCCAAACCAAGACTCTTTCCAGTAGGCCACACTGCTCTTGGTGTTGAGTGACAATGCAGTGATGGCCATTTACCTTCTCTTCAGACGTTCGTTTCTTGCTGTCCACATGTCCACTTGGAGTTGGTCCCACGCAAAACCCTTCTTCTTCAAAGAGAAATAACAAATATCATTAAAAAGGGGGGAAATCAAGGGGTTGGAGTTGGAGAGCAGGAGGGCCAGGCTAGGGCCTAGGCATATGGTGTAATTTCAGGAGAAAGAGTAGTAGAACTGACCCCTGGCGGGTGAGAGTTTCTGTGGAGGAAGCAGGGGCAGGGACAGATGATGGGACAGGATCAATTATAGGGAAAGTGACTGGGAGAAAGGTGAAATAAATTATATATGTTCTAGGACTAGTGAATATAGCCTGGGAGTCAGAAGGACCTGGGTTCTAATTCCAGCTCCGCCACTTGTCTGCTATGTGACTTTGGAAGTCACTTAACTTCTCTGGGCCTCACTTACCTCATCTGTAAAATGGGGATTAAGATTGCGAGCCCCTCTGTGGGACAACCTGGTCACCTTGTATCCCCCAGTGCTTAGAACAGTGCTTTGCACATAGTAAGCCCTTAACAAATACCATCATTATTATTATTACAGTGCTCTGCACACAGTAAGCTCTTAATACCATTGATGATGATGATGATAAACAATCAATCACTTGTTCATTTGTATCATCCTGATTTTGTTTGGCATCTGTCCCCCCCCACCCTTCCCTTCTAGACTGTACGGTCCTTGTAAAACTCTGTTTCACTGTACTCTATCAAGTGCTTAGTACAGTGCTTTGCACATAGTGAGCGCTCAATAGATATCATTGATTTCATAACTTAAAAAAGTGTCTAAGTCAGTGCTCTGGTCCCAGAAGGGGCTAAATAAATGGTCTCAAGTGATTTAACTGCAGTGACTTAACTGAAGATTTAGTTTCAAAAAATCAATCAGTGGTATTTATTGAGGGCTTATTAAATGCAGGGTGAAACAACTGAATTTATTTAGCCCTTCTCATTTTATTTAACTTGTCCTTCTTATAACCCTAACCTTTTAGTTATTTTGCACTTATTTTCTTCAAGCTTCATTGAGTGTAGACTATAAGCTCATTATGGACAAGGAATGTGGCTATTAATTCTGTTCTCTCCCAAGTGCTTAGTACCACGCTCTGCACAGAGTAAGCCCTCAATAAATACCACTGATTGAACAATTGATTATATAGCAAGGTTTTAAAGTTTCATATAAAATGACAGGAACACCTTTTTAAACACCTTTTCTTACTGGGACCTGAATCATGGACATTGGCAAAAGAGGAGAAAATGAATAGTGTTTATTCCATTTGTCTGACAGGTTAAGTACAGTGTTATGCACATAAGGAAGATCACTAAAACAGTTGATGGAGATGACCTACCCAAGCAATGAAGCATTTTCTGCCACCTTTTCTTTAAAATTTTGCACCTGAAGTTATTTTACCTTCTCACTATGTTTTCCAATTGGATTTTGTGGGGGAATCCATGTTTGTGACCCATACGAACTTACCTGTAGACTGTAAGCTCCTGGTTGGCAGAGATCATATTTACCAACTCTGTTGTATTGTACTTTCCCAAGCACTTAGTAGAGCATTCTGCACATAGCAAGCTCTCAATAAATACCACTGATGGCTTGGAGAATAAAAGCATGATAAAAATTTAAAGGACAATAGACAGAGGCATTGAAAATAGGCAGCAAGTGAATAAAAACGTGAGATAGTGAAGCAACTAAGTCTTAAAGGGATTCAGTGACTTGCCCAAGGTTACAAGGAAAGCCAGTGACAGAGCTGGAACTCAAACCCGTGACTTCTGGCTCTCACCAGATGTAGTTGTTCTCAGCTATGGCTTTTACCAGTTAAGACACTTGTTATTTGACACGTGGGAAGGTTCAGTTTCAGAAGTTCATATTTGCTATTTTGTCAAATTTTTATTACAGTTCCTACACTAATAATAATAATAATGATGGTATTTGTTAAGCGCTTACTACGTGCCGAGCACTGTTTTAAGCACTAGGATAGATACAAGGTTATCAGGTTGTCCCACGTGGGGCTCACAGTCTTAATCCCCATTTTACAGATGTGGTAACAGAGGCACAGAGAAGTCAAGTGGCTTGTCCAAGGTCACACAGCAGACAAGTGGCAGAGCCAGAATTAGAACCCACATCCTCCGACTCCCAAGCCTGTGCACTTTCCACTAGGCCATGCTGCTTCCATTAGAACACATATGCCCCTCGTCCTTTAAAAACTTCCTCTTCAAACTAGCTTTGAAACAAGTCTTCTAAATGTCCTGACGGAAGTGGTTCTTTTTTTTTCCTTCCTCTTCTTGCGGGAGGCCCTAGAAATAACAAACTAGGTTTTTGTTGGGTTTTTCTTTGAGAAAAGTTGCTTTGAAAGAATAGCAAATGATTTCCCTGGTGATTAAAGCAATTCTTTTTCCTTGCAGTGTTTGCTATATAGAAACACTTCAACAATGGAGTCTAAGTTAATATTTTCTAGGCACTGAGCATATATGGGCGTCTGCTTCCACACACGCACACAGACCTATCTCTCTTCACCTTTGGAGTTTAAGCCCTGTGAGGGCAGCAGCTGCAGTGCTGGTCACAACCAAAAGAAATGATTTCAAGCGAGGTGACGTTCACTCTTTCTTCCTCTTCAGGGACCCAGGGACACAACGAGGAAAAGTCTTTAGGCCAGGACTGAAGTGTGAGCTATTTCTAATGTTAAGAATTAGAACTCAAGCGCTTAGTACAGTGCTCTGCACATAGTAAGCGCTCAATAAATACGATTGATGATGATTGTCTCCTAGTTCTGTTTTCTGGTTGCTGATGAGAAGGGAGAACAGAGATGACATAGAGAAGGGAGTGATGATATAATAAGAAGTGGGAATGAGCCCAGGGAAGAGGATTTTTTTTCGTTGTTATATATTTGTTAAGGGCTTACTATGTGCCAAGCACTGTAGTAAGCACTGTGGTAGATACAAGATAATCAAGGTGGACACAGCCCCTGTCCCACAAAGGACCCAGAGTCTAAATCCTCATTTTACAGAAGAGAAGCAGCATGGCTCAGTGGAAAGAGCATGGGCTTTGGAGTCAGAGGTCATGGGTTCAAATCCCAGCTCTGTCAATTGTCAGCTGTGTGACTTTGGGCAAGTCACTTAACTTCTCTTTGCCTCAGTTACCTCATCTGTAAAATGGGGATTAAGATTGTGAGCCCCTTGTGGGACAACCTCATCACCTTGTAACCTCCCCAGTGCTTAGAACAGTGCTTTGCACATAGCGCTTAATAAATGCCATCATCATTATTATTATTATTATAACTGAGGCACAGAGAAGTTGAATAGTAATAATAACAATAATTGCGGTATTTGTTAAGTGCTTACTCTGTGCCAGGCACTGAACCATGAATTGGGGTAGATGCAAGCTAATCAGGTCAGACATAGTCCCTGTCCCACAAAAGGTTCACGGTTTTAAATCTCATTTTTCTGAGGAGGTAACTCAGGGAAACGAAGTGACTTGCCCAAGGTCACCTAGCGAAGGAGTGGCAGAGCTAGAATTAGAACTCAGGTCCTTCCATCTCCCAGGCCCATGCTCTATCCACTAGGTAATGCGTTGTCCAAGGTCACACAGTGGATAAATTGTGGAGCTGGGATCGGAACCCAGGTCTCTGACCCCCAGGCCTGAGTTCTTTCCCCTAGGAAAACGTCTTACAGAAGAGGAGTCTAAATATGGAAGAAGAGTCAGACGCATGGCTATCACCTAATGAATGAGCAGGTCTGCGCATAGTATTCTGACTCAGACCTGTATTCCATTTGGCCATGGGGTGTAGCTCTACTTTAGAAAGCTGCCAATAATGTCATCCACTGTTCTCCACAGCAGGTTGGTTTCGGTATTCCCAGGCTTTGTGGACTTTGCCGGGTGTATCATGGGTCCTGAGCCAGAGATGATTGTCTGATCCTTCAGAGTGCTCCCTTCTGTACCTACTTCGAAAGACCGAGAAGTTTATGTATTAACTCATTGTCACAAGCAACCTGGTTCCATTGAGTTTGTTCCTCGCAGATCTGAGAAAGGGCACAGGTCTGGGATTCAGAAGACCTGGGTTCTCATCCTGCATCCGCCAAGAAGCAACGTGGCTCAGTGGAAAGAGCCCGGGCTTTGGAGTCAGAGGTCATGGGTTCAAATCCCAGCTCCGCCAATTGTCAGCTGTGTAACTTTGGGCAAGTCACTTCACTTCTCTGGCCTCAGTTCCCTCATCTGTAAAACGGGGATGAAGACTGTGAGCCCCCCGTGGGACAACCCGATCACCTTGTAACCTCCCCAGCGCTTAGAACAGTGCTTTGCACATAGTAAGCACTTAGTAAATGCCTTCATTATTATTTGTTTTTGTGAGACCTTGGGCAAACCACTTAACTTTTTTCGGTACCTGTTTGGCACTTACTATGTGTCAAATGCTATTCTAAGCACTGGAGTAGGTACAAGTTAATTAGGTTGGACACAGTCCCTGTTCTGCATGGTGCTTACAGTCTAGGTAGGAGAAAGAACAGGTATTTAAACCCCATTTTACAGTTGAGAGAACTGAGGCACAGAGACATGAAGACTTGCCTGAGATCACACTGCTAGGGATGGGCAGAGTCATGATTAGAACCCAGGTTCTCTCACTTCCAGGCCAGTGTTCTTTCCACTACGGCATGCTGGTCTCTTGTGCTTCAGTTACCACATCTGTAAAATGGGGATTAAAACTGTGAACCCTAAGTGGGACAGGGTCTGTGTCCAATCTGATTTTTTGTATACCTCAGCGCTTACTACAGTGCCCGGCACATAGTAAGTGTTTAACTAATACCATAAACCAAAAATACCCCAAAAAACTAATGCCTTTAGACTTTGTCGTGTCACAAGAGGAAAGCAATGATAGGACTATTTTATTTATATCTGTGAGATAAGGATTCCTTGAGTCTGAACTGGCTGACATAGTGAAAGATTTTCAGGGAAAATCTATTAGGATTTCCTTAGTCCCATTGAAGTTACTAGTTCCTTACAGCCAATTCTTCTTTCTGCTAAGTGAAAGAATGGCTTCACAAACAGCAAAACCTTCAAGGTGCTGATTTAGGCTGATTCATTTTTTAAATATGATTGGAATAACATTAGCCCAGTGTGTTTTTAATGAAGTAAAGCAAACAGCTCTGCTTTGAACCTGTTGTCCTTTGTTTCCTTTAAAGCATTCCTTCAACCCAACTGTGAGTTCTCTGATTAGTATGTGCTTTGCAGACTGACTCTTCTGGGCTAAATGGAAGCAGTGTGGCCTAGAAGAAAGGGCCCAGGCCTGGCTTCTAACCCTCACTCTGCCAATGGCTTTTTATGTGACCTTGGGCAAGTCCATTATCTTCTCCGTGTCTCAGTTTCTGCGACTGCAAAGTGGGGATTAAATACTTCTTCTCCCTTCTAGTTAGACTGTGAACCTCTTGTGGGACAGGGGCTGTGTCTAAACTGATTAATTTGTATCTACCCCAGATTTTAGAACAGTGCTTTCATTCATTCAATTGTATTTATTGAGAGCTTACTGTGGGCAGAACACTGTAGTAAGAGCTTCAGAAAGTACAATATAACAATTAACAAATGCCTTCTCTGCCCACAATGAGCTTACAGTGCTTGACACAAAGCAAGTGCTTAACAAATATAATGATGATGAAAATAATAATAATAATAACACTGGCCACCCTACTTATCTGGAAATTTATTCCAACCCTAAGTGTATCGATTATTCTCTTGCCAGCATACGGTAACCTCATGTTATAAGTCAGAGTCATGCTGATATTTTCCTAAAAGAATCCCCTTTCTTCTCCCCCCTCAAAGTTTCCACCCCCAAGGGTGCTGGGAATGGGTCCTTTTCTTCCACCAGCAGCACTTTTCTCCCTAAACCCTCTTTCCCATGCCCTGTGGAAGCCACCAAAGCCAGGCCGAAAAGGGAAGTAGCCCAATCCGCTGAGATGACTCCTCCCATCTCCACCCCCGCCTTGGCTACCCCCTCCCAAAAGGGAAGTGGAGAATCTGAGGATTTATGACTCAAAATCAGGCCTTGCAAGCTTCTTCAGTATCCCCGACTCTAAGAATCTGGACTTAAAAATGAAACGATAGTCTTTCCTGCCTGGAATAATATTGGTCCCAAGAGTTGTTTCCCAAATAGTTCTGGCCTGAATTACTGGGGATTGGCAGTTTAGTAAACTGCTGTTGCTCTCACATCTACACGGAGCTCTAAAAAGGAAATGGGTGTCTTTCAGCGGTGCTTATCTGCCCAGATAGGCTGAGCTATTTTCCCAACTCCGTAATGTATTTCCTAACTCCGTAGAGCCGTAATTTATTTATTTATATTATGCCTGTCTTCCCCTCTGGACTCTAAGCTCGTGGTAGTCAGGGAACAGGTCTGTTATATTGCACTCTCCCAAGAGCTTAGTACAGTGCTTTGCACACAGTAAGCGCACAACAAATATGATTGATTGATTAACTCTTTGCTCCCTCCTGCTTTTGAAACATGGAATGAAAAGGCGGACCATCAATCTGACTCATGAGAGACCCTGGCTGTAGAGCAAACTGGCATGTCACCCCTTCTTTAAGTATTCTCAGCTGAAAACTACAATGCTTCTTTCAAACCTCTTCTCCTCTACCCCCTCCCCCCCGTACCTCCTAGCCCCAACATACACACAAAGGGACAAAAGAAAACAGAAAACAAATGAGAAAAAGCACTTGACTTCAACATGAAGTATCTAAGTTTCCAAAGCTATTAAGTAGGATCTGCTTTTTATTCCCGCTAAGTGAATATTTCTTCTGTTCTCTCTGGGATTATATGATTTGAAGTGCTTTCATGGAACTTCGTTTGCTTTAATCAGGTTTAGAGGATTATAGTGAATTTAAAAAAGACTTTAAAAAGATTTGTTGCGGATTGTTGGAATTTCCTTATCTGAGTACTGACTAAATCTCAGGGAATGGATTACTAGACTTTTTTGTACCTTTTGGAAATTTCAGGCATTTTAAAAACACAAATTGTGGCCGGATGGGGCTCTACTGCTGTGTGGAATGTGACCTACTTTTTAACTCAAAAACTCAGTGGGATGAAGTCCTCTCGATTTGAGGGGCAACCCATCCTTTTGGTTGGGGTATTCAAGGTGTACCTTCTTAGCTGGAGTTGGTGAGGGCCTGGAATGGGTCCAACTCCAGGCGGTATATTGTCTTCCAGGTTTACGGCCAGAGCCTCACAATTACACCCATCTCCCCCATCTCTGTCCACCCTCAGACTTGCCAAGCCTCTTTCATTTTGGCTTCATTTTTAACTAAATCAGTGGTGAGGAGAGATTTGGGTCCCTCTCCAACGACTCACTAAAAATCTCCTTTCAAAACTGCCCCATTCTGAATATAAATTATTCTTTGTTGTGAGCTGAAATTCAGTAGGAGCGGGTGAGAGAGAAAGAAAGGGAGATGGAAAGGGGAACCTGGTGAACTAGCAATTTTTTTTTTTCTGGCTCGGGATAAGCAGTGAGTCCTATTCCTCTTAAACTGCTTTTTGAGGGAAGTAAATGATGAAGTCAGTGACACCCAGGGTTTTAATCGTACCTTTTACCAACTCTCCAAGACAGTAATCTCCAAAGGACTATTGTCTTTTTGTAGAGCAGGCCGGGCACAGGAACAATAAGAACTGTATTTGGGCAAGGGGCAAGATTTGGGTGCCAGAATTACAGTGTTTGCCACATCTGCCACCCAAATGTTTAGCCTCCTAAAAATTAACACTATTTTATTTGAATGAGAAATCATAATTCATTTTTTAGCAGATCTAATGATGTAGTAAAAGACGGTTAGAAGTAATGAAAATCAAACAAACCCTTTAGTGTACATAATCACAACATGACTTTAATAAGCCTGTCAAATCAGAGCATTAAAATGGGAAATGAAACGTGATAATGGCCCCATACAGTTAGAGGATCGATTTTCTAGGGGCTAAGAGCACTTAAAGTCTCTTAGCAATGCAGGGCTAGGAGAAATTTAAGCCAGACTCCCGCAGTCTAGATTTGGGATAAGATAGTCGCCAGTCTTTTTAAAGACCACCACCAGTGAAGGGAAGTTTATTTACAATCTTCCACAGCAATATGCTTAAAGTCTGTTGTTGCTAAATGAAATATAATAATGCCTCTCCCCTGCCCAATTCTTTTGCTATCCAGGTTGGAAGCTGCATGGAATCGATGGATCAGTGGTAATGATAATAGTAATAATAGATGTGGTATTTGTTGAGCACTTACTATGTGACAGGCACTGTACTAAGCACTGGGGTGGATCCAAGCAAATCGGGTTGGACCAAGCCCATGTTCCATATGGGGCTCCCAGTGATGATCCCTGTTTTACAGATGAGGAAACTGAGTCACAGAGAAGTGAAGTGATTTGACCAAGGTGAAGCAGCAGACAAGTGGCGGAGCTGGGATTAGAACTCAGGACCTTCTGACTCCCAGCCCTGTGCTCTATCATGCTGGTTCTCCAAAATGGTGTGGTGCGGCATGGTATTTATTGAGCTCTTACTGTGGGCAGAGCACTGTACTAAGCACTTGGGAGAGTGCAACGTAACAGAGTTGGTATAACAGAGTCCTTCCAATCACTGGGATGCTTATATTGCCAAATGTATTTGACATCTATCAAATAAGGCAGAGGCCTGAAGGTTAATACGATTTCCAAATGCCTACATTACTCCTAGAGGAGTACTACAAGCAGTGGAAGAGACTGGCTCAAAAAGAAACTTCTTCAAGGCCACCCTGCATTTGCACAGCTGGGAAAAAATTCCTTTAACTCTGGTCTGATTCTCAATCTAGATGGCATTTTGGTAGTTTTAAAATGTAAATATCTAACTGTTAACACATCTAAATTGGATGAACGGAAAGCACCGGATTTCCATTCTCCTTGTCGTCTCCTAAGAATAATAACGATGGTACTTGTTAAGCGATTACTATGTGTCAATTGTTAAGCGATTACTATGTGTCAAGTACCGCTCTAAGCGCTGGGGTAATCAGCTAATAAAAAGCTAATCAGGTTGGACATAGGCCCTGTCCCACACTGGGTTTACGGTCTTAATCCCCATTTTACAGACGAGGTAAAAGGTGCAGAGAAGGGAAGTGACTTACCCAAGGACACACAGCAGACACGTGGCGGATCTGGAATGAGAACCCAGGTCCTTCAGATAATAATAATAATGATAATGGCATTTATTAAGTGCTTACTATGTGCAAAGCACCGTTCTAAACTCTGGGGAGGTTATAAAGTGATCAGGTTGTTCCACGGTGGGGGCTCACAGCCTCAGTTCCCTCATCTATAAAATGGGGATTAAGACTGTGAGCCCCCCGTGGGACAACCTGATCACCTTGTATCCCCCCTAGCACTTAGAACAGTGCTTTGCACATAGTAAGCGCTTAACAAATGCCATCATTATTATTATTAATCCCCATTTTACAGATGAGGTCACTGAGGCCCAGAGAAGTTAAATGACTTGCCCAAAGTCACACAGCTGACAATTGGCAGAGCAAGGATTTGAACCCATGACCTCTGACTCTAGATTCCCAGGCTCATGCTCCATCCATTAGGCCACACTGCTCCTCTGAATCTATCAGATCTAGGCCCAAAGTACCGGGTTCAGATTTTGCTAGGCTTCAGAGCCCCTCCTCCCTTTCCGGACTTAGCCTAAGGTCAGCCTGTTCTTGGGAAGCGACGAGGCCTAGAGGAAAGAGCTCGGGCCCGGGACTCAGAAGCCCTGGGTTCTAATCCCAGTTCTGCCATCTGAAGCAGCATGGCTCAGTGGAAAGAGCCCGGGCTTTGGAGTCCGAGGTTATGGGTTCAAATCCCGGCTCTCCCTCTGCCCTCCCTCTGCCCATCCGCCAAGCTAGCTCTCTTCCTCCCTTCAAGGCTCTACTGAGAGCTCATCTCCTCCAGGAGGCCTTCCCAGATTGAGCCCCTTCCTTCCTCTCCCCCTCGTCCCCCTATCCATCCCCACATCTTACCTCCTTCCCTTCCCCACAGCACCTGTATATATGTTTGTACATATTTATTACTCTATTTATTTATTTATTTATTTTACTTGTACCTATCTATTCTATTTATTTTATTTTGTTACTATGTTTGGTTTTGTTCTCTGTCTCCCCCTTCTAGACTGTGAGCCCACTGTTGGGTAGGGACTGTCTCTATATGTTGCCAGCTTGTACTTCCCAAGCGCTTAGTACAGTGATCTGCACACAGTAAGCGCTCAATAAATACGATTGATTGATTGATTGGAACATAGTAAGCACTTAGCATGTACTATCATTATTAATATTACTATTTGTGATGATGATGATGATGATTTTTATTATCTTCCTGGCAAGAAACAAGGTGTCTCTTCTCCCCTCCCAGGCCCCCATCTGGGCTGCAGTGGGTA
The DNA here is from genome assembly GCF_015852505.1 of Tachyglossus aculeatus. Classification (NCBI taxonomy): domain Eukaryota; kingdom Metazoa; phylum Chordata; class Mammalia; order Monotremata; family Tachyglossidae; genus Tachyglossus; species Tachyglossus aculeatus. The sequence continues at coordinate 61,463,298 of NC_052074.1, forward strand.
CCCTGGGCATCTCTACTCTGACTCCAGATTCCCGGGCCCGTGCTGGGAAAATAAGCAGTGTTGCTCAGTGGAAAGAGCACGGACATTGGAGTCACAGATCATGAGTTCAAATCCCGGCTCCGCCAATTGTCAGCTGTGTGACTTTGGGCAAGTCACTTCACTTCTCTGGGCCTCAGTGACCTCATCTGTAAAATGGGGAGGAAGACTGTGAGCCCCCCGTGGGACAACCTGATCACCTTGTAACCTCCCCAGCGCTTAGAACAGTGTTTTGCACATAGTAAGCGTGTAATAAATGCCATTATTATTATTATTATTATTATTATTATTATTACTCCTTGGGCCTTTGTCCGGGCAGCAGAGCTGGACGAAGCGAGGGTTTGGACATGGCAACCCCGTCCCCCAGGCTCTTCACCCACCCTGGGCCCTTTGTCACCAGGCCCGCCCGGACAGATAGCATTGATGGACTCATCATCATCATCAGGGTCTAGTGGAAAGAAAATGGATCTGGGAGTCAGAGGATGTGGGTTCTAATCCTGACTCTGCCACTCATCTGCTGTGTGACCTTGGGCAAGTCACTTCACTTCTCTGGGCCTCTGCTCCCTCATCTGTAAAATGGTGATTAAGACTGTGAGCCCCATGTGGGACAGGGAGTGTCCAACCTGATTTGCTTGTATCCACCCCAGCTGTTAGTACAGTGCCTGGTACATAGTAAACGCTTAACAAGTACTATTATTATTATTATTATTATTATTATTTGAGTGCTTACTGTGCAGAGCACTGTACTAAGCCCATGGGAAAGTACAATACAACAGAGTCACCAGACACTCCATGCCTGAGAAGTAGCACAGCCTTATGTAAAGAGCCCGGGCCCTGGGGGTCAGAGGACCTGGGTTCTAATCCCGCTCCAGGGCTTGCCTGCGGTGGGAAGTTGGGCGAACCACTTCACTTCTCTGGGCCTTGGTTACCTCATCTGGAAAATGAGGATTAAGACTGTGAGCCCCATGAGAGACAGGGACTATGTCTAACCTGATTTACTGGTATCCACCCCAGGACCTGGTATAGTGTCTGGCACATAAGCGCTAAATAAATATTATTATTATCGTTGTTGCTGTTGTTACTTCCACCTAAACAGGGATCCCCACGTGGGGCAGGGACCGTATCCACCTCAGCGTTCAGAACAGTACTCGGCATGTAGTTTTTCCAAATATTATAAAGAATTAATTAACAATTTTACAGTCTGGGAGGGGGTGATGTTTAGGATCAAATGCAGGCTCCATCCTCCCTGGGATTAAACCCTCTTTTTTCCGGGGTCTCTCTCCCTTCTTTGTCACCTCTGACCCTCAATCTCTGAGTTTTGGACACTCGCTATTCTCCGCCCCCACCCCCCTCACCAAAGCCCAGCCTTTAAATCCCTGTCTTTGAGTGACAGGTAATCATTTCTTTATCCAGCTAAATAATAATAATAATAATGATGGCATTTATTAAGCACTTACTTTGTGCCAAGCACAGTTCTAAGCGCTGGGGAGGCTACAAGGTGATCAGGTTGTCCCACAGGGGGCTCACAGTCTTCATCCCCATTTTACAGATGAGGGAACTGAGGCCCAGAGAAGTGAAGTGACTTGCCCAAAGTCTCACAGCTGACAACTGGCGGAGCCGGGATTTGAACCCATGACTGCTGGCTCCCAAGCCCTTGCTCTTTCCACTGACCCATGCTGCTTCTCACGCTGCTCCAGCGCTTAGGACAGTGCTTTGCACATAGTAAGTGCTTAATAAATGCCATTATTATTATTATTATTATTATACCCCTCTAGCCTGTGATCCAGACCAGCACATAATAATGATAATAATGAGCCCGTTGTTGGGTAGGGACCGTCTCTATATGTTGCCAACTTGTACTTCCCAAGCGCTTAGCACAGTGCTCTGCACACAGTAAGCGCTCGATAAATACGATTGAATGAATAGTTCCCTCATCTGTAAAATGGGGATGAAGACTGTGAGCCCCCCGTGGGACAACCTGATCACCTTGTAACCTCCCCAGAGCTTAGAACAATGCTTGGCACATAGTAAGCGCTTAAGAAATACCATTATTATTATTATTTGTTAATCAATCAATCGTATTTATCGAGTGCTTACTGTGTGCAGAGCACTGTACTAAGCGCTTGGGCAGTACAAGCTGGCAACATATAGAGACAGTCCCTATAAGCGCTTACTATGTGCCAAGCGCTGTTCTACGTGCGTTCAGCAATGAGGGATGGATGGATGGATTCAGTCACTCATTCATCCAATCGTGTTTATGGAGCGCTTACTGTGCGCAGAGTACTGTACTAAGCGCTTGGAAAGTGCAAGCTGGCAACATATAGAGACAGTCCCTATAATAATAATAATGATGGCATTTATTAAGCGCTTACTATGTGCAAAGCACTGTTCTAAGTGCTGGGGAGGTTACAAGGTGATTAGGTTGTCCCAAGGAGGGGGGGGGGGGTTCACAGTCTTAATCCCCATTTTACAGATGAGGTAACTGAGGCACAGGGAAGTTCAGTGACTTGCCCAAAGTCACACAGCTGACTATAAGCGCTTACTATGTGCCAAGCGCTGTTCTAAGTGCGTTCAGCAATGAGGGATGGATGGTTGGATGCAGTCATTCATCCAATCGTGTTTTATGGAGCGCTTACTGCGTGCAGAGCACTGTACTAAGCGCTGGGGATGTCCAAGTTGGCAACCTAGAGAGACGGTCCCTACCTAATAGCAGGCTCATGGATTGATTGATTGGGGCAGGAGGGAGGGCGGGGGGGGGCTCAGGGGAGGGAGGAGCCCCCCGGGGCCGGGTTGGGGACCCCCGGGGAGGGGGAGGGGGGCGTGGCCACGTGGGGGGGAGGAATTTGGGGCTCTGCTGGCTGCTCCCCGCCCCCTCCCAGCCGGTATGAGGAAGTGGGCGAGGGCAGACTGGGTTATGCTCCTCCTTCTCCTCCTCCCTCCTCCTCGTCCTCGTCCTCCGGCCAGGGGCCACCGCCGCCTCCAGCAATGTGAGTGCCCCCCAAAGCCCCCCAAAGCCCCCCAGGACCGGCCCAGGCCCAGTGGGGGGTCAAAGGTCAGACTTGGGGTGGGCGCCCCCAGCCCTTGGGGGGGTTTGCCTAGTAGCCGGAGGGTCCCGGGGGTCCTGGGGACCCAGGGGGCCGGGGGAGGGGAAAGGCTTCTTGACTGTGAGCCCGCTGTTGGGTAGGGACTGTATGTGTTGCCGCCTTGTACTTCCCAAGCGCTTAGTACAGTGCTCTGCACCCAGTAAGCGCTCAGTAAATACGATTGATTGATTGATTGATTGATTGATTGAACCTTGTGGCCTGGGGATGGACACAGTTTGGGGGGGTCCCCGAGGATCCCCTGGGCCGGCCAGGGGACTGGGCCCGGGGTCAGAGGTCAGGGGACTGGGCCCGGCCCATCGCCTTCCGATCGGCTGTATTGAGCGCCTACTGTGTGCAGGGCACTGTACTAAGCGCTTGGGAGCGAACCCTTCGACCCTCAACATGGACACTTTCTCTGCCCCCAACAAACTTTACCCGAGGAGAGGTTCTCCAGTGGCCTCCCGGGGCCAGTGATCACCATTTCATTGTCTGTATTGAGCGCTTAGTGCCGGCAGAGCACTGTACAGAAGCAGCGTGGCGCAGTGGAAAGAGCCCGGGCTTTGGAGGCAGGGGTCAGGGGTTCGAATCCCGCCTCTGCCAATTGTCAGCTGGGTGACTTTGGGCAAGTCACTTCACTTCTCTGGGCCTCAGTTCCCTCATCTGTAAAATGGGGATTAAGACTGTGAGCTCCCCAGCGCTTAGTACAGTGCTTTGCACATAGTAAGCGCTTAATAAATGCCATTATTATTATTATTATCATTACTGAGCACTTGGGAGGGTACCCTTCAACAATAAACAGACACTTTCCCAGCCCACAACGAACTTTACCCGAGCAGAGGTTCTGCAGTGGCCTCTGGGGCAAAGGATCGCTATTCGATCGTATTTATAGAGCACTTACTGTGTGCAGGGCACTGTACTAAGCGCTTGGGAGGGTACCCTTCAACAATAAACAGACACCTTCCCTGCTCACAACAAACTTTACCCGACCAGAGGTTCTGCAGTAGCCTCCGGGGCTAAAGATCGCTATTCGATACTATTTATAGAGCACTTACTGTGTGCAGAGCACTGTACAAAGCGCTTGGAAGCATTCACTTCAACAATAAACGGACACTTTCCGTGCTCACAACAAACTTGACCCGAGCAGAGGTCCTGCAGTGGCTTCCCCGGGCGAGCCATCGCCAACCGATCCTATTTATTGAGTGCTTACTGTGTGCAGAGCTCTGTACTAAGCGTGCTTGGGCGCGCACCCTTCAACTATAAACAGACACTTTCCCTGCCTATAAAGAGTTTACCGGGTGGAGGTCCTGCAATGGTCTCCAGGGGCGAGTGATCACCATTAAATTGTATGTATTGAGCGCTTAGTGCCGGCAGAGCACTGTACTGAGCGCTTGGGAGGGTACCCTTCAACAATAAACAGACACTTTCGCTGCCCACAACAAATTTTATCCGAGCAGTGGTTCTGCAGTGGCCTTTGGGGCAAAGGATCGCCATTCGATCATATTTATAGAGCGCTTACTGTGTGCAGAGCACTGTACTAAGCACTTGGGAGCATTCACTTCAACAATAAACAGACACTTTCCCTGCCCACAACAAACTTTACCAGAGCAGTGGTTCTACAGTGGCCTCCAGGGCAAAGGATTGCTATCGATCATATTTATAGAGCGCTTACTTGTGCAGAGCACTGCACTAAGTGCTTGGGAGCGTACACTTCAACAATAAACGGACACATTCCCTGTCTATAAAGAGCTTACCGGGCAGAGGTTCTCCAGTGTCCTCCAGGGGTGAGTGATCACCGTTTAATTGTATGTATTGAGCGCTTAGTGTGTGCATAGTACTGTATTGAGCACTTGGGAGCGTACACTTCAACAATAAACGGACACTTTCCTTGCCCGCAACAAACTTAGCCGAGCAGAGGTCCTGCGGTGGCCTCCAGGGGTGAGCGAATTGCTATTCGATCATATTTACAGAGTGCTTACTTTGTGCAGAGCACTGTACTAAGAGCTTGGAAGTGTACATTTCAACAGTAAACGGACACTTTCCCTGCCCACAACAAACTTTACCAGAGCAGAGGTTCTGCAGTGGCTTCCGGGGGCGAGCGAATCGCTATTCGATCGTATTTACAGAGCGCTTACTTTGTGCAGAGCACTGTACTAAGAGCTTTGGAGCATACACTTCAACAATAAACGGACACTTTCCCTGCCCACAACAAACTTTACCAGAGCAGAGGTCCTGCAGTGGCCTCCGGGGGCGAGCGAATCGCTATTCAATTGTATTTACAGAGCGCTTACTTTGTGCAGAGCACTGTACTAAGAGCTTGGAAGTGTACACTTCAACAGTAAACGGACACTTTCCCTGCCCACAACAAACTTTACCAGAGCAGAGGTCCTGCAGTGGCCTTCGGGGGTGAGCGAATCGCTATTCGATTGTATTTACAGAGTGCTTACTTTGTGCAGAGCACTGTACTAAGAGCTTGGAAGCGTACATTTCAACAGTAAACGGACACTTTCCCTGCCCACAACAAACTTTACCAGAGCAGAGGTCCTGCAGTGGCCTCCGGGGGCGAGCGAATCGCTATTCGATCGTATTTACAGAGTGCTTACTTTGTGCAGAGCACTGTACTAAGAGCTTGGGAGCGTACACTTCAACAATAAACGGACACTTTCCCTGCCCACAACAAACTTTACCAGAGCAGAGGTCCTTCAGTGGCCTCCGGGGGCGAGCGAATCGCTATTCGATCGTATTTACAGAGCGCTTACTTTGTGCAGAGCATTGTACTAAGAGCTTGGAAGCGTACATTTCAAACTTAGCCAAGCAGAGGTCCTGCAGTGGCCTTCAGGGGTGAGCGATAGCCCAAGCTGGAGAGACTGCAGTGGCCCCGGGGGGTGGGGGTGAGCGATTCGCCCAGGCCGGGGGCGTGCAGAGCTCGTCCATGGGTCTCGGGCCTTGATAGGTGGGCTGGGGTCCCGGCTTGGCAATCTTGCAGGTTGAACCCCCTCCCCGGTCCGGCGGAGTGAAGGCCCCGGCCCTGATGGAGGAGCCCCCGGGGGCGGCGGCGGGGGCGGACCAGCTGGACTGGCCAGGGGCGAGCCAGCGGAGGAAGGCCTGGGCCAAGAGCCGGGAGTCTTGGCAGGAGACCGAGGATCTCTCTACCGAAGCCACGCAGGACGACGACGACCACCACCACCAGGAGGAGGAGGAAGACCCCCATGGAGGAAAACTGCTCCCGGCCGCTGAGGGAGGTCAGTGTGGAGGGGTGCAAGCCCGGGGGTGCCCCAGGCTGAGAACGGGGAGGGACACACCTCCTTAGAGTACAGAGGCATGACCCCTGAACCAACTTGTGGGGGAGTGCTTGATACAGTGCTCACCCTACAGTAAGCACCCAATAAACACCACCGATCGATGCAACAGTCCGTTTCCGAGCGACCCCTCCCGAGACAGCCTCACCCTGTAGGCGCAGACATCGGCCCAGATTCCTAGAGTGGGTGGGTGGGTACCAATGCCAAACTTGCCTTCTGCACACACCCTCTGCGCCCTTCAAGTGGTCGCACAGTCTGCCCTGACTCACTTTCATCTTTGTCATACCTGGGAAACCGAGGGAGAAGGCGCTGCCTGGGAACTAAACGTGCGTCCTTGGGGGTCCGCTGCCTCCCCTTCTTCTCTTCCTCTTCTAGGAAACATCCCGAATGAGAAAATCGCAATATGGCTCAAAGATTGTCGGTAAGTTCCCTTTTCAAACTTCGACATCGGGTAGAGACCAGAAAAACACCTAACTGTGCTAGAGGGTGATTCTTGATTGCTTTGCAAAGTTCCAAAATGGACTGGTCATTAATGATTCAAATGCAGTTGCCAGTGTGATTTTCTTTGGGGATTTGAGAATTTACAGCTGTAGAATTGAGAGTATACAAACCGAATGACTTCCTCCTTTAAATGACCAGAATATCAGTCATGCTCCAACATACCTACTGGGCCATCGTCTTGACTTGAGTAGCCATGATCGTGTTGGCTACTGACATCATCTGCCCAGACATTGACATCAGAAGCCGTCAATCCATTACATGGGTTCTAAAAGCTTTAAAATACTTTATGGGTCTATACTGCTTTTATGTAGAAGGAACTCTTGGATTCTTTGGCTACAGGTTTCTTTTATATCCAAGCTTAACACCTACTTGTTATCGAAGTGCACAAGTTTTTATGTTTGCCTTTAGATCATTTCATGTCATCCTTGTTTGGGATCCTTGTTAAATTGATCCAGTTTTATACTTGGAAGGTATGAATTTCCCTAGGTTTTTGGTTGGTCCTAGATTCCAAGGAGGGAAATATAGCCTACGGGGCATTTGGAGCTAGTCATCCTTGTACTGAATTATTTTCTATGGCAAGTGGTTAAAAAGGAAAAGCAACAACGACAATAATAATTATGGAAGTTGTTAAGCACTTACTGTGTGCCAGACACTGTTCTCAGCGTCAGGGCAGAAACAAGATAATTGCATTGGACACAGTCCCTGTCCCACATAGGGTTCGCAGCCTTCATCCCCGTTTTCCAGGTGAGGGAACTGAGGACCAGAGAAGTGAACTGACTTGCTCAACAACAACAAAAAGAAACCCCGGTATTTTGATAGAACAGTGATGGAAATAATCATTGGGCCCTAACTTTCAGCCGTCTGGACACTTTCTGCTAACTTTGCTCGTTGTCAAGATGGTATGATGATGACCATTGGAGATTTTGAGGTGTATTTCCTGAAGTGGAAAAGTCCTTAAATGTTAGGTTAAATCGGTACAAAAAAACCCAGTTGGGAATGCCCTGTGAGTAGGTGTCTTAGCATAGTCTTTAGGGTGTCTCAGAAAGTAGTTTTTATAATGAAAAATATACCTTAGAAAGGTATTTTAGCATGCCTACTCATCATTTTAAATCCTCGCTGACTTACCTTTGCTTCCGAGGCTATTAGACTTAGATCTCTGGATTCCCTTTCGAGTCTCAACAGAGGTTTAGGTTTTCAAAAGCTGTGAACAATAGTGGCATTGTCTGAACATAAATATGTGTGTTGGAGGTACATTTTGATCAGCACTACTGCAGAATTGAAGTAGATCGCAGAAACCTGGATCGCAGAAACTGGTTTCTGGCAGACTTCAGAGGTACAGAATTCTTGAATTATAGAATACTCGGTGAACTAACCTCTCCTCATAGTTATTTGTTTAGATAGCCGGGTATTGGTTTTGAAGTCTACTTGCTTACCCACCTCTTTGGGCAGAATTTCTGGACGGCGCTTTTGATTTCCAGGAGTTGGGTAGCATGTACTGCTGTTACTTTTGCTTGTAAAATTGCAGTCTTCCCCTACAGACACCGGGGAGAAATGCTTAAGCCAGAGGTGTTGTTACAGTTGAGACTCTGGAAATCAAAATCTCAGTGTTTGTTAGTGTGGCCATGCTGCTTTTTGTTGGAGATGAATTCTTAGATCGCAGTCTTCTCCTGCTTTACAAATCCACCTGTTCCACATAAAGCAGGCATTCATTTATGAAGGTGAAAGTAGGAAGAAGCAGCTTCTATAAAGTAGGCTGTAGTCCCTCAGATTTACCCTCTTGGTGCCCACAGTAGCTTCCTCGTTTGAACGAGCAATTCTTGAAAAGTCCCTGAAGTGACCTCTTCTGTGACTGAATCACAGACACTGAAGCGTTTTAAAGCCAAAATGTCTTAACAGATTTTCTTCGATTTGATGATAGGCTCATATATGTGGCTATGCACACCCTCACTTTTCCCCCCTACAAACGTCCCATTCAGCTAGTATTGTTTTTGCTGGGTTTATTTATGATTTTTTTTCCCTGCTTTAAATAAACATATTTTAAAACTTGGAAACTGAGTTTTTAAGTAACTGAACACAACCTGGCCAAGATATCTCAAAAGGCAAGGTCTCTGGTAGATATTACGCATGCCGTGGAGGCGATTGAACTTTCCCTCTTACTGGTCTTCTGCGAGCCAGTTTATTCAACAGTATTGGAACCATCTGTGTCCGCACCTTCATCTGACCTAAGAGTAAAGACGGTTGGGGCGTTTAAGTAGCCACTGGGAAAGAAGAACAGAAACAGGGCTGAGGAAAAGAAGGATTTAAAAATAGATGCCCTTTCAAATTCAAAAGAAAAGAACAGGCTTGGTTTACCAAAGTATCCTATGGTAATGCCATGTGCCAGCATATGAAACAACAGTGTTTTTTAACGCGAAAGTTCTTTAACTGCCAAGGAAAACCCAAACCCCAGAGGACTGTTGTTGCTTGCTGGATATTCTCATAATCAAAACATTTCAATCTTCAATTGGTCTTTTATTAAGCTTTTTGTTGTCAGGAGTTAGTGGTTTGTCCCTTGTTTAATGTGGATGGGTAGTTCCTGTAAACTATTCCAAGATAAGAGTGTGCATTATAAAATAAAAGTGCTGGGAGGCAACAAAACAATTCAGTCATTATTCATTCATTCATTCATTCAATCATATTTATTGAGCGCTTACTGTGTGCAGAGCACTGTACTAAGCGCTTGGGAAATACATTATAAAAGTTAGCCTTGAAATTGGAAGAAATGCACTCCATTCTGTTCTTGAAGGGTCTTTAAAGCTGTCAAAAACATAATCGAGATAATTTTCCGAGTACATTTGAGCTAACTTTAAATTAGGATGAACTTTAAAGTGTTAACATCTTAATCTGAATGTCAGAATGTCTTTTTTTTAAATCTGATAATTGGCATGGTTTTGGAGACCAAGCCTCTCTAACAATGCCTCTGTTCTGTTGAGGACTTTATCAGCTCTATTTTGAATATAGTTTTAAGAACAAATGGGCCCTATCCATTCCTCTGGAAACACTTGTGTTTTCACTTCCTGTCTTTAGCAAATATAAATAACTGTAGTACAGAAACTCAGTTTTTTGAAACTCTCCCCAAAATGGGTCAAGCTGGAAAAACAAATGAGATCTAAAGAATCTGTTGAAATTGGGCTTCCAAATAGTGAGAGTTTCTTCCTTAACCATTCTTAAATCCATTAGCATTGGGGTTTAACTTTTCAGTTTTGTTAACTTTCTAGATTGGGGCATTTTGCTTTTTTCTAAACGGTATACATTTAAAGTGTACTTCGTACTGTATCATTCATAGTTGTCAACTGGTTTCTGGCAGACTTAAGAGGTCTAGAATTCTTGAATTCTAGAATTCTATAAAATTATAGACCTCTCGGCATAGTTATTTGTGTAGGTAGCCGGGTATTGGTTTTGAAGTCTACTTGCTTACCCTGGGTGGGTTTGGGCAGTCGAGTATGACTGTGGTGATTATAAGTTTTGTTCTGTATGTGGTTTTTGTGAAGGAACGATAATTTAAATACTTGGAGAGGTGATGTTTGTAATGTGATTTCAGGACACCCCTGGGAGCCTCTCTGGATGAGCAAAACAATCCGGCACTGAAAGGTAAGAGAAAATGATCCGCTTCATCCGGACAATCTGCTTTTTTTAACATGTCTTCTGCTTCAGTGCATTTTGGATCAAGAGCCTGAACTTTAAATCAGTTGCAGATGTAAAAAGGTATGCTAACGCTGCCAAGATTTCTTCCCAGGGTAGTTTTATCTGCAAGCCAAACGGGAAGGATCCTGTTATTTTTAAGCCATAAGCACAGAGATGAATTTCCAGTAAGTGATCAGTCCATCAGTTGTATTTAGTGAGCGCTTACTATGTGCAGAACACTGTACCAAGCGCTTGGGAGAGTACGACACAGCAATCAACGGACACATTCCCTGCCCGTCGACTTTCGAAATCCATAATCCGTGACTTTGGGATCCAGTTAGCTGTAAAGGCTCCTTTCCAAGAGATTGGACTAAGTACCGAGTTAGTCTTGGGATGATAATAATGTGCTTGTACAAACTGAAATTGACACACCTGAAAATTTACCACCCGTAAAAGACTGAGCCCCAACGTTCAAAGTACAACAGGAATTTACCACCTGTTTAAGACCGAATCCCAAAGTTCAAAGTACAACGAGAATGTACAGGTAGTGGTATGGTATATAAAAGCATTTCTAGTATCTACAGATCTAGTCAGCACGTCCTGCTTCTTAATAGGAAGGGGTAGGAGGAACGCTCCAGCTTTGATTTTTAATGAAAGTTCTAGGTAAGGTAAGCTCTTTAATAATACCTTCATTAAATTTCACCATACGCAAGTTTGTGGGAGATAGAAAAAGGCACCAAACTTCATTTATGAAAACCTTCCCAGCCCTGAACTGTGGCTGAATTACAATCATTCTGGTTTTGTTTTTGTGGTAAAAATGCTTTAGGTAATCTTGATACAAATTTTTGAGGGTTTTCAGCCTCCGTTTTCTGGTATATCGCTTATAGCAAAAGCGTATAGGTTCACGTTAAATCTATAGCTTTAACTAAAATCTTGCTGTCATTTTTGGAAAAGAAACAAGCAAAATCCTGTAGGGTTTGTTTTTTTCCTGACTTGTCAAATTTTAATTTGCAGGTGTGCATTTGAAAAATGGAGGCAGTTTTGAAGACGATTTATCTTTGGGAGCTGAAGGTAGACTTGGCAAGCTTATTATTTTCTTTTAATAGTTTTAACTTCAAGCTGTATGGATCACTGGAACAAGAATAATTTGTTTTATAAAATGGAAACAAAAATGGAAACGAATCCTAGTTGGGCGCCCCATTGCTGTCAGAAAGTTCATCTCGGTGATGGCTCGAGCCCATCTGACCCATCAGTTTCCTGCATTCTCTGCTGTAGGTAGCATCGGAAGGTAGGGAGTTAGATTAGGAATGATAGGGGTGAAGCAAGGGATTTTCTTGACCACACACCTGCCTTTAGCTTATGATCTGAAACAAAATGTGATGGGGAAAATCGAGAAAGAAATGAGAGATGCCTTTAGCTTGTGATATAAAACAAAATGTGATGGGGAAAATCGAGAAAGAAATGAGAGATGCCTTTAGCTTGTGATCTAAAACAAAATGTGTTGGGGAAAATCAAGAAAGAAATGAGAGAAGAGGGGTACCAGAAGGAAGTTAAAACTCTTTGGAAATGAGACGTCCCCATTGAACGTATTCGGAGAGTATAGCATTACTTTTGCAGTGCTAACAATAGTAGCTTGTCTTTCTCTGGTGCTACTTCCGTGATTCTTGCTCCTTTTTATTTGCTTTTTAGCCCCTTTACGCAGAGTTAGAATGAAACTTGAAAAGTTTAGTAAAATGTGTTCTAGGGAATATAAATAGTGTGGACCAGGCAAGACAGTCGATGTCAATTGTGTGATTAATATAAACACCATTTTTCTGCCCGTTTTAAGTATCAGATACGAAATGAATCCCTCTGACAGAGTTGAATAAAACTTGATAAGAAAAAACTATATGGTCATGTGGTTAATGACAGTAATTGTTATCTTTATGCCTTTCACTCACCATAAAATGTTTATTGATTTTGGGCACGTTGTTATACATCCAGCCAGCTAAGTAAAGTGACAGTTTTTTAGTCAATCAATTCTGCTCTGTTTTCCATTTAAAGCTTTCTCTAAACTCTTCAATTTCCCATCGGTGAACAAAAACATAAGCCAGAAAAGTATGATATTCTTAATATCTATTTTTATTTGGCAATTAATTAGACTGCTTAATTCTATTTTTTTAATTTGAAAAGCTCAAATGAAAATAAAATGCTAGATTGAAAAGCAAACTAAAGAAACCATTTGCTACAATTGTTCTCTTGGGTTAGAAATAATTTTCAAATAAATATATAAGGATATCATAGCAGGATTTGAGGCTAGGATCCCACTGCTAAACGTCATTACTATTTTTCTTACATAATATATTATCACAGCAATTATCACGTGTCTTTTTTTTAATCTCCAGCTAACCACCTCCATGAAGATGATGCTCAAACAGAAACTTGGTGTGTAGCTTTGTGTCTTTGACTTACCGTAGAATTAACAATTAACAGCTGAAGGAAGGAAATATTGTGACAATAAATTTCACTTGGCTTGTTTGTGTTCACAGCAGAAGCATGTTGGCTAAAGAGAAGAGACTTCAGTTTCATCAGAAAGCTAGAAGCATGAATTCCACTGGCTCTGGAAAAAGCAGTGGAACAGTGTCAAGGTAATGGACATGCTTTTAAGTCGAATCCAACGGATCTCTGTCCTCTGATTTTTACCCCTAGCCATTCCATTCTCTGGAGAATTTAGTTGCCCTTTCAGAGCATAAATATTCTTGGTTAGAGTTTTGAATTCCTGGCTCAATCGTAACAAAACCAGGAGAATTTTGAACATTGATTTATGTGAAAGGAACATGGTTGTTCCTTTTCCTTTTACTTATGGTGTTTAAAGTAAATTAACCTAGAAGTTTTATGTCACGGGTGGAATCCATTCAAGAGTTATTGGTGAGCTCAGCTGGCAACCTGAGGAAAATTGAAACCTTTTAGAGATTGGGGGAAAGAGCTTAAACTGGGGGGACCTTAGCTCAAGGTTGGAGGCCTCGAACCCTTCTGGAGCCAACCTCAAGGTATTCCTAGCAATGGAATCAATCAATGGTATTTATTGAGCACATACTGTGTGCCGAGCACCCTACTAAATGCCTGGAAGGGTACAACAGAGCGGGTAGACATGTACCCTGCCCATGACGACCTTACAGTCTAGAGGGATGTGGAATATAATTTAGGGACTCCTCACTTTGGACAGATAAAAGCAGCGATGCCAGAATGAGTGGACAAGCTCTAATGCGTGAGAAGTATGAACTGAATGCACCGTCTCCCATGAAAGGAAGGCCGAAAACACCATTATCTATTCCCCTTCGGTCGCACACTGAATAAAGGGATCAAAGCAGGACCAGGCTCCACCCCGTTTTCCTCATCCCCAAGATCATGTGGTATCTGTGCAAAGTGCCCCTGAAACCGTGACAGCGGGAAAACTAGGACTCTTGAGCTCTTCATGCTAGAAAGGGTGGCGTTATAGGATATTTCTTTTTTTTCCGTTTTCATTTTTCCCCCGTTTTTTTGCTACCTGACTCCTCCAATCTCCCAGATCTCAGTCCTTCTGGAGTGATCTCTTCTTCACTTTCCTACTATGAACAAAAAGATAAGGTGCTGAATCTAATGTAATCGTGCTTGGGTTGGTTTGGGGTGTAGTTCTTTGAGGGTGATTGGCTTTTGTATTGCGTATCGCAGTTGTCAGTTAATTCAGTCGTATTTATTGAGTGCTTACTGTGTGCAGAGCACTGTACTAAGTACTTGGGAGAGTACAATATAACAATGAATGAAAGAATAGTAGCCCTGATGAGACATGTGGCTTACGGGGAGAATAACTGGGGAAGGTTGATTTTATACAATGCTTCTTCTGTAGAAAAAGAAATCTAGGATGAATGATGAACTTGTAACTTACTAGTTAAGGAGTCCTTTAAGCTAATTTATTGCAGTTACTATGCAGGTTTGGTTTTTCTTTTTTCTGTAGTGTGTCTGAATTGCTGGAACTTTATGAGGAAGATCCTGAAGAAATTCTTTACAATCTTGGCTTTGGAAGAGATGAACCAGATATCGCTTCAAAAATTCCATCAAGATTCTTTAGTTCTTCATCATTTGCCAGAGGAATCGATATTAAGGTGTTTCTGAGTGCCCAAATGCAACGGATGGAAGTGGAAAATCCAAATTTTGCTTTAACAAGTAAGTTTTTAAAAAAATGAAATAGCAGTGGCATAGTGATTGAACAGTTCTGTTACCATAGCAAAGATTATATACATTCCTGTTCTCTATCTTTGCATTTTTAAATTAATAAGAATGCACTGAGTAGTCCATTAGAAGGGTTTGAGCTGTTCCTTTAGAGTGAATCATAGACTAGAGTGCGAATAGCTATATTTTTCTTATTTTTGGATAAACATAATTATCATGGTTCTTTAAAAAGACTCATCCGTGGGTGGTGGTTTTGGTATCGTTCTGCTTAGGGGCTATTTGGGTATTATCAACTGCTGATGTTTATTCTTAGTAATAGTCAGAAAAACTCACTAGCGTGCTTTAGTTCCAGAAGTAGAAAGGCAGAGAGGCAGGGGCAGTTTCCCTTGTAAACAATAGTGAAGTCAGAGTCTACAATTTCAGGTGTTTTCCTGAGCTCTATAAATAGTATTTAAAGCAAGTCAATTCTCATTACATCGTTTCATACTTTCAGCCTCTGCTCTAGTCTTAAATGCTTACATTCCTTTTGTATGTATTTCAGTTTTTATGTTCTTTGGAATATTTTAATAGTAAAAATCTAGTTCAGTGTGTCCTTTTAAAAAATCATCATACTATAATCAGCATCTGTGAGCTGATCTTGAAAAAGCAGGTGGTCTAGTAAATGAAGAATAACTTTTTTCATGAGGCTCGGGAAATCTGCAGTCTCAATACTGGTTTAAAAAATCATGCAAAAGTCTCTTGCCTTTTGAGCCTCACTTATTGAATGATAGCGTTAATGCCACACACAAGGGAAGCCTAATATATATACGCACATATATGCATCAATCAATTATATTTATTGAGCACTTACTATGTTCAAGAGCACTGGACTAACCACTAGGGAGAATACAATAAAATTAGTGGATATGTTCCCTGCCCATAACAAGCTTATTGTGTATATACATTTTTTTTTATCTTTTTGTAGGTCGCTTTCGTCAGATTGAAGTGCTTACTACTGTGGCAAATGCCTTTTCTTCCTTATATTCCCAAGTTTCTGGGACTCCTTTGCAAAGAATTGGCAGTGTCTCCTCTGTGGCCTCTAATAAGGAAACAGACTCTCCTCCTCCTTTAACTCGCAGTAACACTGCAAGTCGTTTGATGAAAACATTATCCAAACTGAATTTATATGGGAATCAACAGGGAGGGGAGAATTGTCCTTCATCAGGTGACGAAAAGGGAAAAATTACAACTTCTCCAGGAACTGAAGAAAGTGAGGTGAAGAATGAACAGAAATTGCAAAAGCTTTTTAAAAAGAAAGATTTGCCTTCAGTGTTGGCTACAGTAAAGGAGGAGGTATCGGGAAATCCAGCAAACATGGATACTTGTAATGCTGCAAAACTTTCTGATGAATTAAATAGTAATGTCAACCAAGGAGCTGAAGGTGCTGAAGATAAAGAAATTATTGAATCACAGAGCTGGGAGAATAAACCGAGTGAAGAATCTGCTCTTGCAAGTTCCTCTGACTTCAGTGGGGATTTCAACATGTCTACCAATAGCGAGCCAGAGAACAACAGTGAAATCCTGTATGTGCAAACTTCTACACCAGATAAAGAACAGTGCATACCGATTCCAAATCCATCCATAAGGAATATAATAACACAGCAGAAGGACTCCTTTGAGATGGAAGAGGTAGGTGAAAAGAAAATGATGCTCTTATTCTGCTCTTATGCTTTTAACTTGCGTGTAGATATGATCAAAGCCAATGTTGGAAATTGTCAAGAGAGGCTTTCGTTTAAGCTGACCAGTAGAGTTTATAACATAGAAATTACCAGAAGGGGTAACTTAATGGCAGCTAAATATATCCTTGTACAGTGGCATTTGAGTTTTTGTATTTGATCATTTTGGTGATTTGCAATGCATACTGACATTTTAATTAGTCTCCCTTTGAAAATTACAGTTCCTGTTTGTTTATCCAATCCCTACTTACTTGGATGTACAGTTTACCTGGCTTGTTAATTTAGTGAACAGTTTTGTCCATTGGGAGTGGGGGCTTTTTTTTTCCTCTTTTTTGTCATTTCATATGTATTTTGAGCTGGAATCAATCGCTATCCTTGGTAAACGGCTAACCTGATTTGCATGGCACATTAAGTAAATCCAGATATTTCCCTGACTACCTGCATTTTGATATACCTGGAATGATCGTGACAAATAACTGAGGTTGAACTATATACTCTTCCTTACTACGTAGGTTTACCTGAATAGAGAAAACAAATTTGGCCCAAAATGAAATATTTTTCTGAGAGTCCTTCAATCCAAAATGAATCTCACTTCATGTTGTTTCTGAGCCCATTGCTGAATATATTTTAAATGTAACACTTCACAGCTGTGAATCCTCTAATTGATGAACACACCTGAGATTCACCTGTCACCAATATAGGATTTAGCACTTTTTTCCTTCGCCCATCCCTTGTCTCCCCAGATCTGTGGGGTTATAGTGGCCCTCAGAAGTTTACAATTTAAGTTTACCCTGCTGTCACTGGGGGAACAATAATAATAATGATAGCATTTGACAAGCGCTTACTATGTGCAACGCCCCGTTTTAAGCGTTTGGGAAGATACAAGGTAATCAGGGTGTCCCACATGGGGCTCACAGTCTTCATCCCCATTTTACAGATGAGGTAACTGAGTCCCAGAGAAGTGAAGTGACTTGCCCAAAGTCACACAGCTGACAGGTGGCGGAGCTGGGATTAGAACCCATGACCTCTGACTCCCAAGGCCGTGCTCTTTCCACTGAGCCACGCTCCTTGTCAACAACAACAACTACTACTAATAATAGTAACTGTGGTATCAGTTAAGTGCTTACTATGTGCTAGGCACTGTACTAAGCACTGAGGTAGATACAAGATAATCAGGTTGGACACAGTCCCTGTCCCATGTCAGGCTCACAGTCTTAATCCCCATTTTCCAGACGAGGTAACTGAGACACAGAGAAGTGAAGAGATTTGCCCAAGGTCACACAGCAGACAAGGGGTGGATTATTAATCAGTCAATCGTATTTATTGAACACTTGCTGTGTACAGAGCACTGTACTGAGTGCCGAGGAGAGTACAATATAACAGGGTTGGTAGGCAGGTTCCCTGCCCACAATGAGCTTTCAGTCTAGATTTTTTTAAAGAACTGAGTTTTCATTCTGGTTCCCTAGAGAGTTTATGAAATCAGATACCAGGGGCATTTTGAGGAATCTCTGTAGGCAATAGAATATCAGCTTAAATGCACTGGACTATAAGCTCTTTGAAGGCAGGGATCAGGTCTACCAACTATAGCATACCGAATATTCCCAAGCGCTTAGTACAATGTTCTGCATATTGTAGGTGCTCAGTAAATACCACTCATGGATTGAATGATTAGATAGGAGGAGTTGTGGGTTCATCACCTCCCTGATGCTTTCTTCCCTCCTTGCATTTGTTCATTCAATCGTATTTATTGAGCGCTTACTGTGTGCAGAGCACTGTAGTAAGCACTTGGGAAAGTCCCCCTAGAAGATGCAGGGGAAACCATCTGTATATGTTGCCAACTTGTACTTCCCAAGCGCTTAGTACAGTGCTCTGCACACAGTAGGCACTCAATACGATTGAATGAATGAACGGTGACTTGTACTAACATTGTCTCTCCTTAAGGTTTTTATTTTATCAATCAACTGTATTCATTGAGCCCTTACTATATGCAGAGCACTGCACTGAGCGCTTGGGAAAGTACAGTACAATAGAGTCAGGAGACATTTTCCCTGCCTACAACAAGCTTGTATTTGGCAGTCATTTTTTTAATTTTAATTTTTTATGGTGTTGGTGAGGTGCTTACTATGTGCCAGGCGCTGTTCTGTGCACTGGGGTAGTTACAAGCCAATCGGGTTGGACACAGTCCCTGTCCCCCGTGAAGCTCACCATCTTAATCCCCATTTTCCAGATGAGGTAACTGAGGCCCAGAGAAGTGAAGTGGCTTGCCCAAAGTCCCACAGCAGACAGGTGGCGGAGCCGGGATCAGAACCCAGGTCCGTATGACTCCCGGGCCTGTGCTCTATCCACTAGGCCACACTGCTTCTCTGGAGCAGGGCCCTCTATCTTCCTAAGCAAACTCAAGATTAAAGCTTAGTACAGTGCTCTGCACACAGTAAGCGCTCAATAAATACGATTGATTGATTGATTAAAGCAGATTGTGGCAGGCCTTCATTTCTTCGGCTGGGGAAAGGGAGAAGAGAGGGGCGTACAAGTCTCCTTCCACACTTTTAAGGAGTCAGTGTGGCTCTGGAAGAGCTACGGCCCTAGAAGTCAGAGATCCCGTGTTCTAGCCCCATCTCTCTGGTGCGTGGCCTGGGGGAACTCACTTAACTGCCCCGTGCCTCAGTTTCCCCATCTGTAAAATAGACATAACATTCCCCCTCCTCCCCTTCCCCATCCCCCTGCCTTACCTCCTTCCCCTCCCCACAGCACCTGTTTATATATATATGCATATATGTTTGTACATATTTATTACTCTATTTTACTTGTACATATTTATTCTATTTTGTTAATATGTTTTGTTTTGTTGTCTGTCTCCCCCTTCTAGACTGAGCCCGCTGTTGGGTAGGGACCGTCTCTACATGTTGCCAACTTGTACTTCCCAAGCGCTTAGTACAGTGCTCTGCACACAGTAAGCATTCAATAAATACGATTGAATGAATGAATACCTGAACCCTACCTCGCTAGGCAGGGGTTGTAAGGAGCAAATTAAAATAACTAATGTAAGGTGCTTTGGCTATAAAAGTACCAAAGAATAATTATGGTATTTGTTATACACTTACTATAATAATAATAATAATCATCATCATCATTCATTCATTCATTCAATTGTATTGAGCGCTTACTGTGTGCAAAGCACTGTACTAAGCACTTGGGAAGTACAGGATGGCAACATATAGAGACGGTCCCTACCCAACAGTGGGCTCACAGTCTAGAAATCATCATCATAATAATGATGACAGTTGTTA
The DNA here is from genome assembly GCF_015852505.1 of Tachyglossus aculeatus. Taxonomy (NCBI): domain Eukaryota; kingdom Metazoa; phylum Chordata; class Mammalia; order Monotremata; family Tachyglossidae; genus Tachyglossus; species Tachyglossus aculeatus. The sequence continues at coordinate 61,483,067 of NC_052074.1, forward strand.
AGCGCTTACTATGTGCAGAGCACTGTTCTAAGCGCTGGGGAGGATACAAGGTGATCAGGTTGTCCCACGTGGGGCTCACAGTCTTAATCCCCATTTTTACAGATGAAGGAACTGAGGCCCAGAGAAGTTAAGTGAGTTGCCCAAAGTCACACAGCTGACAAGTGGAGGAGTCAGGATTTAAACCCGTGACCTCTGACTCCAAAGCCCGTGCTCTTTCCAGTGAGCCACACTGACTTGCCCAAAGTCACACAGCTGACAAGTGGTGGAGCCAGGATTAGAACCCATGACCTCTGACTCCCAAACCCGGGCTCTTTCCAATGAGCCATGCTCCTTCTCTATGTGCCAGGCACAGTTCTAAGCGCTAGGGTAGAAGCAAGCTAATCGGGTGGGACCCATTTCTTGTCCCACATAGGGCTCACAGTCTTAATCCCCACTTTACAGATGTGGGAACTGAGGTACAGAGAAGTGAAGTGACTTGCCTAAGGTCACACAGCAGGCAAGTGGCAGAGGCAGAATTAGAACACATGACCTTTTGATTCCCAGGCCCATGCTCTATCCACTAGGCCAAGAACTCTGAGAAGCAGTGTGGACTAGTAGATAGAGCACAGGCCTGTTTAGCTTGTATCTACCCCAGAGCTTAGTACACAGTGTCTGACACATTGTAAGAACTTAAATACCATAAAAACCCCACTGAAGATCTTGGATTTGCATTGTCTTGCTAAGTTCTGGGGTAATAATAATAATGATGGCATTTATTAAGCGCTTACTATGTGCAAAGCTCTGTTCTAAGCACTGGGGAGGTCACAAGGTGATCGGGTTGTCCCACGGGGGGCTCCCAGTCTTCATCCCCATTTACAGATGAGGGAACCGAGGCCCAGAGAAGTGAAGTGACTTGCCCAAAGTCACACAGCTGACAACTGGCAGAGCTGGGATTTGAACCCATGACCTCTGACTCCAAAGCCCGGGCTCTTTCCACTGAGCCATGCTGCTTCTCCGGTAGATCTAAGGTATCTTAGGTAGATCTAAGATAATCGGGTTGGACACAGTCCGTGTCTCACCTGGGGCTCACAGTCAATCCCCATTTTGCAGATGAAGTGACTCTGGCACAGAGAAGCTATGTCATGTGCCCAAGGTCACACAGCAGACAAGTGGTGGAGTCAGGATTAGAACACAGACCCTTGCTCTTTCCATTAGGCCAGGAAGCTTCTCAGTACTATTGATAGTGATCTTTATTGAGTACTTACTATTACCATATTTGATTTTACTGTGATCTCAGGATTATTAGGAAATTAAACTGAGCCCCATGTGGGACAGGGACTGTGTCCAACCTGATTAACTTGTATCTACCCCAACATTTAGAACACTACTCGTAAGCATTTAACAAATATAATAATGATAACGATAATTGATTAACAATTATGTACATTATTTGCATATCCAAAATTTACATTAATGCCTGTCTCCCTCTCTAGGCTCTGGGCTCCATGTGGGCAGGAACAGGTCTACCATCTCTGTTGTATTGTACTCTCCAAAGTGCTTAGTACAGTGCTCCGCACCCATTAAGTGCTCAATAAATACTGTTGTTGGATTGAATCATGGTCCACTGTTTGGATACTATGACGTAGGGCTTTGTCAGGTCGTATAGGTCAATTTACTTTTTAAAGTACGTGAATTTTTGTAGGGAAGCAGCCTGTTCTAGAAGAAAGAGCATGATCCTGGTAGAGGTTTTGGATTCTAATCCTGGCTCTGCCACTTGTCTGCTGTTTGACCTTGGGCTAGTCACTTAATTTCTCTGTGCCTCATTTTCCTCATCTGCACAATAGGGATTCAATACCTGTTCTCCCTCAGACTGTGAGCCCCAGGTGGGATCTAGTTACCTTGTACCAGTGCTTAGTACAGTGTTTGGCACACAGTGAGCGCTTAACAGTACCACAGTTATATAATGATAATGTATCATGATAATGATGATTGTCCTCCTTACTCAAAGAAGATGCCACTAATGTGAGTCCAGTACGCATATGGGTATTTCAAAAAAAATCCCAAATCAATCCTACATGGAATTTAATCAGATTGCTTTCTGGATTATGCCAAAAGCGTACAAAATGAAACAAAATGCCCTGGCTAATGGAAGTATTTTGATATTCCAGGAATGAAGATATTGTGCAAGTGTATTTTCAGTTTCACAATAGCCAGTCTATAAAAAAGAAACCTGTGGTATTAGAGCTTCTTTTTTTAAAGCATTGTGGTCAAGTTGATGCTATTTAAAGATAATGGACCTTTCTGCATTAGGCAGTCAGATCTTTTCTCTCTTTTGAAGCTCCTGATGCTAATTCTGTGCAGTTTTGAGAGCTTCTCTATCCCCCTGTTATTTCTTTTTCCTCCTTCCCTTTGCCTTTCCAACATACTATCTGGCAGAATTAGGCATATGCCTGCAAGAATTCATCATCAATGGTATTTTTTTCAATCAGTCAATCAATGTCACATTTATTGAGTGCTTACCGTGTGCACAGCACTGTACTAAGCTCTTGGGAGGATACAATATGACAATATAACAGAGGTGGTATGCACAGTCCCTGCCCACAAGCAGCTTTCATTCTAGAGGATAAGTTTACAGTCTTGGATGGAATGAATCCCTGGTTCTAGTGGCTTTTCCCAAATGTATCTCTCAGGTGCATTTAGGAGTAGATGTAGGAAGAGTGGTCTGGTGATAACTCTGTTTCTCCCTTCCCTGCCTCCTCCCTAGGAGAAGAATGGGAATTTTGTGTATTCCACATCTCTGCCTTCATTGTCAAATGACGCAGATCAAAGATGCGTATCTGTGTGTGGGGTAAATCAGAAGCAAATCAGAATGCGTCTCTTTATTGTTGTGTTGTACTCCCCCAAACATTTAGTACAATGCTCTGCACACAGTAAGTGCTCAATAAATATGATTGAAAGAATTGAATGAAGAACTACCTCGCTGTGCCTTGGGGAGCTGCTTTCTTTGTAGATGGATACAGGGATTATTCTGTCGTCCCACATAAACTCTTGGGCAACAAGCCTGAAGTGTATGGCCTGGTGGATGGAGCAGGGCCTGGAAATCAGAAGGTCCTGGTTTCTAATCCTGGCTCCACCACTTGTCTGCTGAGTAACCTTGAGCAAGTTGCTTCACTTCTCTGGACCTCAGTTACCTCATCAGGAAAATGGGACTTAAGACCGTGAGCCCCATGTGGGACAGACAGGGACTGTGTCCAACCTGATTTGCTGATATTCACCCCATTGCTTAGTGCCGGGCACATAGTAAGCGCTTAACAAACACCACAATTATTATTATTATTATTCTCCTCCAAAGCAGGGATAAGCACTGAGTACAGTGTTCTGCACACAGTAAGTGCTCAATAAATACGATTGAATGAAAATTAGATTTCCAAATTGCTTCGTCGGCTCAGCTGGCTGCAGTAGTTACTTGATAAGCACCTCTTCCCTTTCTTCAGGGCTGTAATGACAAAGCCCAGAGATGTTGGTACTTCCTTGGACATATTGTTAAGAAAGGTTTAAAGAAGTGAGGCTTTTGAGGTGTACACAAATTCCAACTACTATCACCTTATAGAGCAATTGAGTTCATTTGACTGCATTAGAAGGCTGTGAGTGCAGATGGGAGTAATTTCTCTTCCAAATAGTCTTTAAAAAAAAGGATAAAACTCTATAGTGTTATGCTTCCACAAAACCTCCTCCCTCTCTTGGGACTTGTAAAGAGGGTTTAAAACAATGGATAAAGGAGGGAAATACCATGTTGCCTCAATTTCCTCCCCCTCAACAGCAAGATTTGGGATATTTTCACAGAAACAAAAAGGAGGGCAAGCCACAAATGGCAGCATTCAGATCTCATTTGAAAAACAGGTTGGGACTTTTCTGGGCAGTCTGTCTCTTTCCTTTGAGGTTTGAGTCCTATTGGGAACTGGCTTCCTGTGAAGACAGCCAGCAAGTCTGAGTAAGATTTCTCTCACAAGGCCCTTTCTCTCAAGAAGCCCATTTCATTTGGTGGGTGAACTGGTGACCAGTGGAGGGGAAAAGTGGCTGGAGAGTTGTCCTGCGGGGCTTTGTATTTCAGAGGCCACGCTGTGCCTGCTACAAATTCGGGTAGCCCAAGGCCAGAGGTGGTCAGCCCTGGCAGCGAGAGAAAAATGTTCGAATCCTGAGAAATGAACTTCTGGAAGCCAAAAGAAGGAGTCTGAAACAGGCGAGTCAGAAAGCCAAGGAGATTGAACCAGTAAGGCAATTGATAAGAAGCCATTTCTTATTAGAACATGGTGGTGGGACGCTATTTTAATCGAATGGCATTTTTCTTTAAACAGTAAAGTGATTTGCAAGTATTTGAGAACTATATTGAGTGATTTTAATGCTTTTGGGAAGAAAAACCCTTAAAATCACTAGATTTTATTCTTATGATTAGACTGTTTTGTTCAGTTTTCAAGATCTTTCTGGTTTATTATGAGAATCTTATTGAAATCTCATTTTCAGGCTACTGAGAAGAAATTAGGTCTGACTGATCTAAATTTGATAAAGAATACTCCTTAGTAGCTCTTCCTAGGGAAAATGAAGATACATTTTCTCCCATAATGTGTTAGGTGGTGATCATATACAATATCAATTGTATTTATCAATTGTAGGATTGATATATACAATTAGTGAATTAGCTGCTCTTGAAAAGAAACCTTTTGTTGGTTTTTCATCCGTTTAAGGCCTTCTTGCTTCTTAAGTTGATGCAGCTAATAGTGAAATTATTTTTGTGTATAATGTGCTTAACAGTATAGATGCAAGACTTGGAGGGCTTATATCAAGACTGCACGTAAAATCATTGCCAGATATCAGAAGGAGTTAGTAGCACTGACCATTGTTTACATGTTCTGTTGCGTTTCTGTTGTTTTTAGGGGTTATTTTGTGTGCCCATGGGTTGCTTTTGTTGTTTCCTAGGTTCAAACTAAACTACGCCATCGCTAACGTTTAGACATCTGTGCAGGATATCAGTGTGCCTGAAATCCAGTGGTGATGTGATATGACCCCTGCAATTGCTTTCACAGAGTTAGTCACATGAAACAAACACTCTTCCTAAATGGAGTACTCTAGCAACTGAGTGTAAATTGTATCTTTCTCTGTAAACTACTAATTTAAACTTCTTTAAATCACTAAATTTAGATAAAAATGCTTAAAAATATCTACCAGAACTGTTAGATTGTTTTCTCCCAAGTGCTCTGCACACAGTAAGTACTCAATGAATATGATGCATTGATTACTTAAATACCATTGATCGATTAATGCCTTACTCCATCTAATTATAACTGGACTACGATACAGTATCCGAGTCAACTAGTTTTAGGAATGAAAATTTCCAAAGTTGCTGCTGTTTGCTTTTTTACCTTCTTTATGACTCCTAATATTTACTGAGTTTTGGTCTGACTATTGTTTTTTATGTGCCCAAGGAATCCATTTCAGTTGTCACATCTTCATCATTTTATTGGAACTTTCGTAATTGATGCGTTCATCTATTGGGCTCATTAAACTTTATTTTTGCCTAATCAATATCATTTTTGAGTGTCCACTGTGTACTAAGCCCTTGGCAGAGTGTAATAGAATTAATAAGCCTATTGCTGCTTCTAGGATCCTTCAAATGAGCTGAGAGACAGAAATAAATCCCAGATAGGAGGAATAGATAAATGATATAAAATAGGCACATAAATCCTAGGCTACTAACTTGATTCCCAGTCATTGTACTTGAATGGTGCATTCTGTAGAAATAATATTGTGCATTTTTACATTTGAATTGGTGACCAAGCAAAATGGCGGTATTTGTTTAAATGCTACCTGCCAAGCACTGCACTAAGCGCTGAGTTAGATGCAATATAATCAGGTTCCGTATAGGACTCACAGTCCAAGTAGGAGGGAGAATAGGTATCGGATCCCCATTTTGAATTGTTGACCACTCTACACTTTTATTATAATCAAACAATCAATCAATAATGTTTAGATATTAGTGCCAGCCAAGTGCAGAGCGTTATTTGATATTGTTTAAAGGTAGCCCGTTTACTGCAATTTCAACATGCTATCGTGAACTGCTGGAATTATTTTTAAAATCCCATTGCTGTCTATTAGCGATTTAGTGGAGTTGGGCAATAAAAGCATGTGAAATGCCGCGCCACTGCTTTCTGCTTAAATATTGATGATTAACTAACAAAAATTTATCCGGTTAACCTGGAGCATTTATGGTGAAATACTTATTTAAACTCTTAATTTAGAGGAAAATAAGTTTCAATTAACTAAACATCATATTTTCAAAGACCAAATGGTAAAATGTTTTGATGTGGTAGTAAGGTTTTGAAAGTTAAGCTCTATTAAAACTAGCCTAAAGTATCCTTCAATCCGAGAGTTGGAAGAATTGCCAAGTTTGGAAAGTTAGCACTGCCTTTCAAAAGAGCCGCTAAATGGTATCTTTATTCTTTGCAGATCTTTGGAAAGGGCAGAGTTTAAAAGTTGAACTCTAGTACTGTCTGCATTGGCAAAGCAGTCTTTTGCCTTTTTACTGGAGATAAATGCAACCAATTGAGATAGTTTCTAACGTTTTTGGGGAGATAATTTAATCCTATGAACATTTTAGTCACTTTTTTTTTGAGTAATTAAGGCTATGATTGTGTGCTAGCAATAAAATGAGAGTTCTCAATTTCTTTGCTTTATTTTGAGGGCTTTAGTCCATTAATTTTGAAATGTGGGCATTGCAGCCTGAATGACAAAAACAGTTTAGAGGGATGGCAAAAAAACCCTATTGAAATGTGTTGGGAATTTTTTTTTTTTTAAGTACATGACTCTCTGGTCATTTAAAAAAAAGCATCATCACTTTGTATGTGACAGATGGATTGTTTTTAAGGGATTCAACTGTCCTTCTTTGACATTAAATAGCCCATGAAACAAAATATAAAGAAATCAGAAACCCGTCCACGATCCTATCCTGTCTGCAGGCTAACTGAAGTGGGATCGAAAAAGCAAATCAGATTATAGGCATGGTGTTCTGTGGCCTGGAGGTTAAAGGAACAGTTCAGAGATTTAAGGAAACCACATTCGCTGAAGAGTGAACATGCTGAAAATAGTGAAAAGAACATTTTTTTAAGTTTCCTAGGCCCATAATTTGGTGGTTTTAAACATTTTTGTTGTTTTAAACTCCTTGCAAGGTGTGTAATTTTGACATTTTTCCTAAGTGGGAGCAACACTTCCAACAGAAACTGAAGCCTCGCACAAAATGCCAGAAGGTTACGGTGAATCAAAAATTGTTTCCCTAGCCTGTGATGGCATCAATTTGCCTTTCACAGAGCATAGGCATTGGGAGAGGGAGATGTGCATCATCGTCATCAGTGCTATTTTTTGAGCGCTTACTGTGCACAAAGCACCATACTAAGAGCTTGGGAGAGACCATGACAGAGTTGGTAGACACGTTTCCTACCCACTATGAGCTTACAGTCTAGAGGTGTATAAGAGGCACGTTAATGGATTTACGGTTGACGTTCTTATTGGTGGAGTGCAGTCACTGGTTTTTTTCCCCTTCATTTGGGACACTTTTCTTTATGTCACCGGTGTATTTTCCTTGGAGGGAGTGTAAAGTTAACAATCCAGGAAACTCGTATCTTGTCCAGGGTGTGTTATTTAAACTAATTAATAGCCCCACTCCTATCTAACAGCTCACAGAGGAAGTGGGTAGACAGGATACCAACCAAAATCAAGGCCCTCTATATACCCCGAGTACACACATTCACAATGAAAGACTAAGCAAAATGGTGGTATTTGTTTAAGCGCTATGTGCTAAACACTATACTAAGCGCTGGGTTAGAGACAAGATAATCAGGTCCCAAATGGGGCTCACAGCCTAAGTAGGAGGGAGAATAGGTTTCAGATCCCCATTTTGCCACTGAGGGAACTGAGACTGAGAGAAGTGAAGTGACTTCCTCAAGGTCACACAGCAGGTAGGTGGTGGAGCCGAGATTAAAACCCAGGTCTTTCCATCCCAGAGCTTAGTACAGTGCCTGGCACATAGTAAGCACTTAACAAATACCACAATTATTATTATTATTATGATATACAGATGTAAGTATTTGTGTCACAGAAAGGAGTGAAAATAGGAGAAAGGACTGAGAGATTATTCAGGGAGGGCTTCTAGGAGGGGGAAATAAAGTGATATTAGTGATAGCGGTTAGGGCAGCATCACTCAAATATTCTCATCTTCAGATGGGACAGAGATCAATAAGTAAGTAGGGAGGGGGAATACAGCAAGAGAAGCATTGAGGCATAGGAGTCAGAGGATCTGAGTTCTAATCCCAGTTTCACTACTTGTCTTATGCAAGTCACTTCACTGTGCCTCAGTTACCTCATCCGTTAAATGGGAATTAAGACTGTGAGCCCCACGTGGGACATGGAATGGGTCCAACCTGATTAGGTTGTGTTTACCCCAGGACTTGGTATGGTGTCTGGAACATAGTAAGAACTTCACAAATACCATTATGCAAAATGGACAATTTCCTTCATCTTTTTTCTTTGCCTTCAGGATAAATAAGCTATTGGCAGATAGAGAAGCAGGATGATGTACTGGGCAGAGCATGGATTTGGGAGTCATAAGGTCATGGGTTCCAATTCTGCCTCTGCCACATGCCTTCTGTGTGACCTTGGGCAAGTCCCTTCACTTCTCTGTGCCTCAGTTCCCTCATCTGGAAGATGGGGTTTTGAGGCTGTGAGCTCTGCATGGAACAGGGACTGTGTCCAACTCGATTTGCTTGTATCCACCACAGAGCTTAGTACAGTGCTTGGTATATAGTAAGTGCTTAACAAATGTCATGATCACAGGAAAACGTACAGTGGTATCAGCCAACAAAGATTTCTTTGTTTTTTAAAGACGGAAGTTACCCTTTTGCAGCATGTGGGTTTTTTTTTTTTAAAGTCAGTTTTGTAGTTTATCTGTAATTAATCCAACGTCAACAAATAGAGTCAACATAAACTATGAAATTAGATAAGCACTTGCTTCCTTTTTCGGATGGCGTTGTTTTTAATCATCTCATCCTGGCACCGTGAGAATGTTTCTTACGTCTGTCAGAATGTTGCCACAACAATGTCAGGATTGGAAGTTCCTAATATTTTAGAGGCTAAATAAATACTCAGAAGTGTGTGAAAACAATTAAATAACTGTCTTTTATTATACTCTTGTCCTAGGGTTTGATTTTAATATGCACTTATGTACATATCGGTAATTGATGTATTTATATTATGTCTGTCTCCCCCTGTAGACTCTAAGCTCATTGTGGGCACGGAATGTGTCTGTTTATTGTTATATCATTCTCTCCCAAGCTCTTAGTACAGTGTTCTGCAGACAGTAAGCACTCAATAAATGTGATTAAAATGATCAGTGATCCTGGAGCTTATATTCTTATGGAGATCAGGAATTGTCAACATCTTGCTCTTTTACCCTATTCTCAGTGGTGAATGAATTAGGTAGGGATGCCTTGATTCTGATGTGGCCAGTTATATAGCCATAGAATCTTTTTTTTAAGGGTATTTGTTAAGCACTTAGTATGTGCCAGGGACTGTACTAAGCCCTGGAGTAGATTCAAGGCAATCAGGTTGGACACAGCCCATGTCCCTCACGGGACTCACAGCTTTAATCCCCATTTGGCACCTGAGACCTCCCTTCTTTCCTTCTACAGCCCAGCCCGCACCCATAGGGACCATCTCTATATGTTACCAACTTGTACTTCCCAAGCGCTTAGTACAGTGCTCTGCACACAGTAAGTGCTCAATAAATACGATTGAATGAATGAATGAATGAATTTGCCCACGATCACTCTGCAGATCGGTGGCAGATCCGGGATTAGAACCTAGGTCATTCATTCATTCAATCGTATTTATTGAGCTCTTACTGTGTGCAGAGCACTGTACTAAGCGCTTGGGAAGTACAAGTTGGCAACATATAGAGACGGTCCCTCCCCAACAGTGGGCTCCTCTGACTCTCAGGCCTGTGCTCCGGCCACTAGGTCATGCTGAATCTTAATGAGTGTAGCCAAATTTTCTAATTAATTTACAGTGTACAACTCTGCTGGTGATGTCAGAAGCTTTCGTAAGACCTCTCATCTCACCCTTCATGCCTCTCCCTGCCCTTTTTCTCTATTCATTCATTGTCGTATTTATTGAGAGCCCTAGCTGACGTGCTGCAAAGAAGCAGTGTGGCCCAGTGGAAAGAGCACGGGCTCAGGATTCAGAGGAACTGGGTTCTGATCGTGGATTTCCCAGTTGCCTACTGGGTGACCTTGAGCAAGTCACTTCACTTCTGTATGCCTCAGTTTCCTCACCTGTAAAATGGGGATTCAGTATATATTCCCCCCACTATTTAGACTTCAAGCCGCATGAGGGACAAGAGACTGTGTCTGTCCTGATTATCTTATATCAATCAATAAATCAATCAATTGTATTTATTGAGCACTTACTGTGTTCAGAGCACTGTTCCAAACACTTGGGAGTCTTCTAGACTGTGAGCCCACTGTGGGGTAGGGACTGTCTCTATATGTTACCAACTTGTACTTCCCAAGCGCTTAGTACAGTGCTCTGCACACAGTAAGCACTCAATAAATACGATTGAATGAATGAATGAGTTGGTAGATAAGTTCCTTGCCCACAGTACAGTGCTTAGTACAGTGCTAGGCAAGTAGTAATTGTTTAACAAATGCCATTATCATTATTATTATGATTATTAAGCATCGTGGCCTAATGGATAGAGCACCCGCCTGGGAGTCAGAAGCACCTGGGATCGAATCCCGGCTCCGTCACTTGTCTGCTGTGTGACGTTGGGCAAGTCACTTCATTTCTCTGTGCCTCAGTTACCTCATCTGTCAAATGGGGATTAAGACTGTGAACCCAATGCGGGACATGGACTGTGTCCAACCTGATTAGTGTGTATCTACTCCAGTGCTTAATACAGTGCCTGGCACATAGTTTGTGCTTAACAAATACCATAAAAAAATGCTGTTATTATTTCTTCCTGTTGGACTCACATAATTTGTGAGCCTGGGGTCTTCTTGCTGACTTGGACTGGAGAAGGATTAGCATTATTATGCTCATTACCCTTGTGTTCTAGGCCATTGCCTGCCCTGTGACCTTTTCGACAAAGCATTTGACTTTTTTGTGTCGGTTTCCTCACCTGTAAAGTGGAGGTTAAATACCTAAGACTTTGAACCTCATGGAGAACAGACACTTGTCAACTTTGACTGTCATCAATGTTATTTATTGAGCGCTTACTATGAGCAGAGCACTGTGCTAAGCATTTGGGAAGATGCCATGCAACAGAGTTGGTAGACGTGTTCCCTGCCCACAACAATCTTACAGACTAGAGAGTGTATCTACCCCAGCCTTTATACGACACTTGGCCTAAAGTCAAAGCTTAAGACATGTATTAATTGATTAGTCTTTATTAATTACACTTATTTCTGACCCTGGAATAGTGAAGAAGAGTAAAGGGGTTAGAGAATATAAAAGGAGGGCCAAATTAGATGGGATCTCAAGTGGAGATCCACTAACTGAGATTCAAGATTACACAGAGTGATTGATTACAGAGAAGCAATGTGATCTAAATATATGTATGTATGAAAACATACACATAAAAACATATGTATGTATGTTTGTACATATTTGTTACTCTATTTTACTTGTACATATCTATTCTATTTATTTTATTTTGTTAGTATGTTTGGTTTTGCTCTCTGTCTCCCCCTTTTAGACTGTGAGCCCACTGTTGGGTAGGGACTGTCTCTATATGTTGCCAACTTGTACTTCCCAAGCGCTTAGTACAGTGCTCTGCACACAGTAAGCGCTCAATAAATACAATTGATGATGATGATGATGAAAGAGCAGGGGCCTGGTCGTCTGAAGAACCAGGGTTCTAATGCCGGCTCTGCCATTTTCTGCTCTGTGACCTTGGGCAAGTCACGTTACTTTTCATTATTCATTCAGTCGTATTTATTGAGTGCTTACTCTGTGCTGAGCACTGTACTTAGCACTTGGGAGAGTACTTCTCTAGGCCTCAGTTACCTCCTCTGTAAAATGGGGATTAGGACTGTGAGCCCCATGTGGGACGTGGACTCTATCCAACCTGATTAGCTTGTATCTAACCCAGCACTTATTACAGTGCCTGACACATAGTAAGCACTTAATACTAGGAAAAAAAATACAACGTACTCTGTGTTCAGACCAGGTCCCCAAAGCATAAGTGCACTTTTCCTCAAAGGCGTTTGTCTGGAAAAGGATTGGAATTGAAAGCACAAAAGTCCTATGTCTGGAGCCTGTTTTCCCTCGTGAGAGAGAAAAGTTGCAATACCAGCTCTTCCATCAGGTTGACAGAAAAGCTGCGACAGAACTGTTTTGGTCTAAATAGGCAGCAGGAGAGAGCACAGAGGGTTAGGAAGTCTGAGCACTCACTAATAATGAAGACTCAACTCTACCCCAGAGATGGGTGTATCTTTCCACCTTGAGCAGTGAAGGCAAAGGCCTCTAGGAAGTGAAGGCAACCAACTCCTCTGCTTCCTGAGAAATGTAGTTTTTTTTTTTCCTCTTTCCTTCCCTACAATGCCCTTGCCAAATTTCCACCTGATATCTGGAGGTTTTGAAGTCACTCGTCCTTGTACCAGAGTCTGACTGAGGCCTAGCCATCCAGCACCTCTAGGGTCCACTGTGATCTGAACCAGTCCATTAATTGATGGTATTTATTAATAATAATAATAATAATGGTGGTATTTGTTAAGCGCTTACTATGTGCCAAGCACTGTTCTAAGCGCTGGGCGGGGGGGATACAGGGTGATCAAGGTTGTCCCACGTGGGGCTCACAGTCTTAGTCCCCATTTTACAGAGCGCTTAGAACAGTGCTTTGCACATAGTAAGCGCTTAACAAATGTCATCATTATTATTATTATTATTATGAGGGAACTGAGGCCCAGAGAAGTTAAGTGACTTGCCCAAGGTCACAAAGCCGACAAGTGGCGGAGCCGGAATTTGAACCCATGACCTCTGACTCCCAAGCCCGTGCTCTTTCCACTGAGCCACACTGCTGCTGAGTGCTGAGTGCTGAGCACTGTACTAAGCACTTGGGAGAGTACTTCTCTGGGCCTCAGTTACCTCATCTGTCAAATGGGGATTAAGACTGTGAGCCCCATGTGGGACATGGACTCTATCCAACCCGATTAGCTTGTATCTAACCCAGCACTCATTACGGTGCCTGACACATAGTAAGCACTTAATACTAGGAAAAAAAATGCAACGTACTCTGTGTTCAGACCAGATCTCAGCATTCATTGAGTGCTTACTATGTGCAGAGCACTGTACTAAGCTCTTGGAAGAGTACAATAGAAGAGATCTAGCAGACAAGTTCCCTGCTTATAACAAGGGAAGCAGCATGGCCTAGGGGACAGAGCACAGGCCTGGGAATCAGAAAGTCATGGGTTCTAATCCCGGCTCAGCCACTCGTCTGCTGTATGACCTTGAGTAAGTCACTTCTCTTTGGCACAGTTTCCTCATCTGTAAAATGGAGATTAAGACTGTGAGCCCTGTGTGGGACAGGGACTGCATCCAACCCAATTATCTTGTATCTACCCCAGCAGTTAGAATAGTGCCTGGCACATAGTAAGCGCCAAACAAATGCCATAATTATTATTATTAACAAGGTTACAGTCTAGAGAAGGGCCTTGTGGTTCCGGGTGCAAGGTCAATAATTGTGAGAAGCAGCGTGGCTCAGTGGAAAGAGCACGGACTTTGGAGTTAGAAAGACCTGGGTTCTAATTCCGGCTCTGCCACTTGTCTGCTGCGTGATCTTGGGCAAGTCGCTTCACTTCTCTGTGCCTCAGTTACTTCATCTTTAAAATGGGGATTAAGACTCTGAGCCCCATAAGGGTCAGGACTGTACTTACCCCAGTGTTTAGTATAGTGCCTGGTACATAGAAAGCACTTAACAAATACCATTAAAAAATGGTAAATAACAAGATGCCTTGAAAATTGCCACAAATCTGACCTTTCACCTGTCTTGTTGAAGATGGTGATTGTGGAAACTCTGACACTTTGTTCCATATGTTGAGGAAACAGTCTAATCCAACAATAATAATTATGGTAGTAATGCTACCAATAATAATGATGGCATTTGTTAAGCACATAGTATGTGCCAAACTCTGTACTTAGTCCTGGGGTAGAAATAGGATATGTAGATCAGACACAATCCCTGTCCCACGCTGGGGCTCGCAGTCTAAGAGAGAGGCAGAATAGATATTGAAACCCCCATTTTACAGGTGAGGAAATGGAGTCACAGAAAAGTCAAGTGACTTGCTCAAGGTCACCCAGCAGACAAGTGGCAATGGACAATAACCGAAGTCTTCTGGCTGTCAGACCCATACTCATTTCACTAGGCTATGCTATTTCTTCTTCGTACTGTGCACCATTTGTAAGAAAAGAAGGAATACAGCTAGTTTAGAAAATCTGGTAGCATTGTACTCCAGTTTCCAGTAATTGCAATTATGCTTCATATTACCAAAGCGACCCTACACCAGCAGAGGAATTGATGTTCCTATTCCATTTTTGTATTATTTTTAAAAGAGAAAAACTCATTTATTATCGTGGCCTTATTAGAGTGACTCCTGAGCCATTATAATGTAATTTTCCTACAAGCTGTTTTATTAAAGTGAATCTAAAGCCGAGTTTTCAAGAATTGAATTAAACAAGGTCCTTGAATTGCTCTTCTGAATTTAAGTATATTGTTAGTCTGCTGCTTTATAGCCAAGTTTTTTAGTAGTCTAAACTTGCATGAAGACAAATAATAGATCTTTTGTTGAGTATAAAAAAAATGCGTCTTAGTACCTTTGAATTGAAACCAAGACTTTCCTGTTGACTTTTCCCCTTTATGCGATGTTAAAGGACTTGCTTATCCAGCATTGGAGGTTGCTAAAGAATTGTTAATGAGATTACTTTTCCATTGTACCCGATTTGAATATGCGGCCTAGAGCTGATAGTTTCAAAGATTTAGAGTCATAAGTTTGGGCCTTGAAAGTTGTATGGGACAAAAACGTTAATACGCACGCTCAAGCTGTTATCTGTATTTTCATTTACGGTATTTTTGGCCGCTTGTGCACTTCGCCGTATGCTGCATCCCTTCCTTCTTATTGCATTTCATGCCCCCAAAAGAGCTAGACTGGCAGAGTGGAGAGAATGATAGTGGGCGAGTGAGGTGTGGGGGGTGGCAGGACTTTGGTGACCTCTCCAGGGAAGCAGGGTGGTCTAACACCCAGCAAACGGGCCTGGGAATCAGAGGATCTGGGTTCTAAACTCAGCTCCGCCACTTGCCTGCCGTGAGACCTTGGGCAAACCACTTCATGACTTTGCCCTACGTTACCTCATCTGTAAAATGGATATTTGGTGTCTCATTTCCCTTCTATTTATACTTTACATGTATACATTATCTATGCAATATACGATACAATATGGTAAGCAAATATACAATAGGAATATCCCCATTTTACAGATGAAGTAACTGAAGCCCAGAGAAATGAAGCGACTTGTCCAAGGTCACGTAACGGACAAGTGGCGGAGCTGGGATTAGAACCCACGTCCTTCTGACTCCCACGCCCGGGGTCTATTCATTCATTCATTCAGTTGTATTTATTGAGCGCTTACTGTGTGCAGAGCACTGTACTAAGCGTTTGGGAAGTGCAAATCGGCAACATATAGAGATGGTCCCTACCCAACAACGGGCTTGCAGTGTAGAAACAACGGGATCACAATCTATCCACTAGGCCACGCCGCTTCTCTAGAATTATGTGCCGTGATTAGCAACTATTACTCTTTTGTCTAAGAGAAGCAGCGTGGCTCAGTGGAAAGAGCATGGGCTTTGGAGTCAGTGATCATGGGTTCAAATCCCGGATCCACCATTTATCAGCTGTGTGACTTTGGGCAAGTCACTTCACTTCTCTGGGCCTCAGTTCCCTCATCTGTAAAATAGGGATTGACTGTGAGCCCCCCGTGGGACAACCTGATCACCTTGTATCCCCCAGCGCTTAGAACAGTGCTTTGCACGTAGTAAGCGCTTAATAAATGCTATTATTATTATTATTATCATTATTATTATTGTCTAGCAAAGTAGATTTGCTCTAACTGTTCAAATCTTTTCTGCAGGTTCAGAGTACCGAAGGAGAAGCACCACATATTCCAGCAACTCACCCGCTAGGCCTTGCCAAATCAAGAAAAGGTGAGCAAAAATTGTACCCATTCTAACAGTTGTAGTCGTAGCAGAAGCGAAGGTGTTTACTGACTGTCTGCTGGGGCATCTACCTTTACTGAGCCCTGGAAGGAGCACTCCAGGAGCATTTGAAATGTATCCTTCCAAGGTAATATTAATTGATGTTGATTTTTTTTTAATGGTATTTGGAAAACACTATGTGCCAGGCACTATACTAAGCACCGGGATAGATACAATTTAAGGAGGTTGGATACAGTCCCTGTCCCACGTAATCTTAATCCCCATTTTACAGATGAAGCAAATGAGGCACAGAGAAGTGAAATGTCGTGCCCAATGTCACACGGCAGATGAGTGGCAGAGCTGGGATTAGAACCCAAGTCCACTGATTCCCAGGACTAGTGATTCCACTAGGCTGCACTGAGCCTCTCACTTGAAAGCAAAATGCGATCAGAACAGTTTTTGCTGAGCTCTTATGGAATGTGTGACATTGGATTTAATGGTTTGGGAAAAACATGAAGTGGCTGATGCTAAAATCCAATGCATGTGGGTGAATATGGCAGGAAAGATCACACCAGGGTTGACAAACCCTCCAATCTGTAAACTCCTACCTCCAAACAGTAAGGTCCCTATGGGCAGGGTTCATATCTACTGACTCTATTGTGTTGTACCCTTCAAGGTGTTTAGTAAAGTGCTCCCTGCACACGGTAAATACCATTCTTTAGGTGACTGATTAAACAATTTTTGTGGAGATTGTTAGGCCGTCTTAGGCCTTTCTCTCCTTGTGACAGCAACTTTTGATGCAATCAATCAATCAATCAATAGTATTTATTGAGCGCTTACTGTGTGCAGAGCACTGTACTAAGCGCTTGGGAAGTACAAGTTGGCAACATATAGAGACAGTCCCTACCCAACAGTGGGCTCACAGTCTAAAAGGGGGAGACAGCGAACAAAACCAAACATACTAACAAAATAAAATAAATAGAATAGATATGTACAAGTAAAATAAATAGAGTAATAAATATGTACAAATATGCAAGACCCTAAAGCCATAGCATGAAATAATTTCCCCTTATTCATTCATTCAATCATATTTATTGAGCACTTACTGTGCGCAGAGCACTGTACTAAGCGCTTGGGAAGTACAAGTTGGCAACATATAGAGACGGTCCCTACCCAACAGCGGGCTTATCATACTTTAATAAAACAGGTGTGGTATTGAAGTGCTTACGACGTGCCAGGAACTCTTCTAAGCGCTGGGGGAGAGGGGTGGGGAACACAAGAAAATCGGGTTGGACACAGTCCCTATCCTACCTGGGGCTCACCGTCTTAATCCCCATTTTACAGATGAGGCAGCTGAGGCACAGAGAAGTGAAGTGACTCACCCAAGGTCACACAGCAGACAGGTGGCATAGATAGGATTAGAACCCATGACCTTTTGATTTCCAGGCCTATGCTCTATTCTCTAAGGCCATGGAGCACCTCCCTCTCTGGGTCCTCCCCTAAGTCCACAGCCATGCACGTAGTAGGATCCAGCATTGGTATTTCAGGGTATAAAGATAGAAGAGAAATTGGAAGAGGGAGAGCTGGAAACTGCCTTTTCCTCTGTGGTTATCTTTTTATATCACCCCTGAGCTGCTTCGGTAGGATAACCCATAAGCCCAGAGGGCAGAATAAGTAGCTTAAAGACATAGCGAAACATAGGCGAGAACAATGAGAAGCAGCGTGGCTCAGTGGAAAGAGCCCGGGCTTTGGAGTCAGAGGTCATGGGTTCAAATCCCGGCTCCCCCACTTGTCAGCTGTGTGACTTTGGGCAAGTCACTTCACTTCTCTGGGCCTCAGTTACCTCATCTGGAAAATGAGTATTAAGTCTGTGAGCCCCACGTGGGACAACTTGATTACCTTGTATCTACCCCAGCGCTTAGAACAGTGTTTTGCACATAGTAAGCACTTAATAAATGCCATCATAATTATTAACAATGGGAAAGCAGTGGGACCGTTGGAAGACTGCCTCCTGCACCAGTTTGATCAGCTGGACAGACAGCATTACCGAAGAGCAGTATGGCAAAGTTCAGGCGGGTAAATAAGGCCACTTATCTGCTCTGTGACCTTGGGCCAGTCACTTCACTTCTCTGTACCTCAGTCACTTTATCCGTAAAATGGGGATCGAGACTGTGGGCCCCATGTAGGACAGGGGCTGTGTCCAACCTGATGAACTTGTATCTATCCCTACACCTACCCCTGCCTGGCATATAATAAATACTTAACAAATACCACAATTATTATTATCAGTGCAGAAAAGGGTGCTCCTTACGTGCAAACGTGTACAGGATGATGTGTTTCACCCCAACCCGTACAGCAACGCTTACATATATGGATGGAAACTTACCATCAAGGATGTCATCTTCTAAAGTATGGGACATATATTCTTTGGGTGTGTGTTTGTCTATATTCATTGACAGTATTTATTCAGTGCTTACTGAGCAGAGCACTGTACTAAGCACTTGGGAGAGTACTATATGACAGAATCAGTAGATTATATTCCTACCTTCAAGAGCCAATCCAATCTAATGTCTTCCCACTGCTCTGTTCCCTCTGCTTCCAATATCTGTAATTTTATGTTTGTATTGATGTCTGTTTCTTTGTATTGATATATGTCTCCTGCCCCACCCCAAACTGTAAGCTCGTGTGCAGGGATTGTCGCCATTTATTATTATATTGTGCTTTCCCAAGCACTTAGTACAGAGCTCTGTATACAGTAAGCGCTTAATAAATATGTTGGTGTGAATGAGCACATAGACTAAGAATTTTCCAGGAGGCCACTGCAATTCTTTATACTTTGTAAACTTTAGTGTGGACCCTAACATACACCTGTCAATGAAACAGTAATAATAATAACAATTTTTGTATTTTTTAAGTGCTTCCTATGTGCAAAACACTGTTCTAAGCGCTGGGGAGGATACAAGGTGATCAGGTTGTCCCATGTGGGGCTCACAGTCTTAATCCCCATTTTACAGATGAGGTAACTGAGGCACAGAGAAGTTAAGTGACTTGCCCAAAGTCACACAGCTGACAAGCGATGGAGCCGGGATTTATTGAACACTTACTCTGTGCAGAGCTGTTTGGGAGAATACAGTAGAATTAGTAGATGTGATCGCTTCCCCCAAGG
This sequence comes from Tachyglossus aculeatus, assembly GCF_015852505.1. Lineage (NCBI taxonomy): Eukaryota > Metazoa > Chordata > Mammalia > Monotremata > Tachyglossidae > Tachyglossus > Tachyglossus aculeatus. The sequence goes on from NC_052074.1 coordinate 61,502,500, forward strand.
AGTTAACAGTCTAGGAGAAATACGATCCTGTGGGGAAAAAAATACCTTTTGAAGTCTATTTTCAATTCCAAAGGACAGATTACACTTTTTTTGTGTAATTAAATGTCATGTGCGCATTTGTGTGCCTGGAGATTGGTGTGGGACTTCTAGTGGCAATATCTGTCTGGCTAAGAGAAATCAAGCTAAGACAAATCCCAACAAATTGAAAGGAGCAACTGAAGATGCATACAAATCTACTCCATGTGTACTCTGCCAGGATACCTAGATTTGTAAACATTGATGTCATAGTATTTTCAAGGTTTCATTCTGCGGCATGTGACATTTAATGACAGCTAAAGCCAATCTATTAGTTACTTTTGAAATTCTCTGAGCTGCTAGGAAGCAAAGAGGCAAGCCCAGAAGTAGAAGTGGAAAAGAAGCGGGACTGTTTATTTTTAGGACCTTTCATCCACTTAACCATCCATTTTTTCTAATGGGTATGTAGATTCCTGGAAAAGGAAATGACATGTTTACTATTTCCTGATCTCTATTAAATTACAGCACGAAAGGAATCTGTGTACATTTTTCTTTCGCTTAAGCAATCGTACCATTGAATAGTAGCAGCACCACCCCATCCAGGGTACTTCACTAACCCTTGGGTTAGCGTTTCTATTGGCTTTAGCAATAGGGTCACCTTCTCACTTCACTTGTATTGGATTCTCCCAGGCGATTAGTACAGTCCTCTGCTCACAGTATGTGCTCAATAAATACGATGGAGCGATTCACCAATCATCACTCAGTTTCAGATTTTTGAAAACGCAGCCCTCAGTGAATTGCTTCTGTCTGCAGTGCGAGCTGAAGGGACATTTGTTAAGTTGATAAATCTGGCATTTCCAGAAAAACTTTCTTCATCCAAATGGGGTTATTTGTAGCGGCATTCGTGCTGAAAAGGAAAGAGTATCATGCTTATGATTTTGGGTGTGCACTATACAATAACAATCACTGCTTTAAATTTGCTCCATGACAAGAGTGTTGAACCACAACACACTAAACTAAATGTAATTCTCCTTTGGGAATAATCAGCGGTATTTATTGAACCTGTCCAATGTGCAGAGTACTGTACTAAACCCTTGGGAGAGTACAATATTATAGAGTTGTTGTTTTTTCTATTTTTTTTTTAGCAAACTTTTCTTGTTAAGCTCTTACTATGTGTCAGGCTTGGAAGAGTACAATATAACAGAGTGGGTTTTTTTCTGCGTTTTTTTTTAATGGTACTTGTTAAGCACCTACTATGTGCCAGGCACAGTACTAAACACTGGGGTAGATAGGAGATAATCAGGTTGGACAGGGTCCCTGTCCCACGTGGGGCTCACATTCAAAGTTGGAGGGAGGAGGATTTAATCCCCATTTTACAGAGGAGATAGCTGAGGCACATAGAGAAGCAGCATGGCTCAGTGGAAAGAGCACGGGCTTTGGAGTCAGAAGTCATGGGTTCAAATCCTGGCTCCGCCAATTGTCAGCTGTGTGACTTTGGGCAAGTCACTTAACTTCTCTGGGCCTCAGTTCCCTCATCTGTAAAATGGGGATTAAAACTGTGAGCCCCCCATGGGACAACCTGATCACCTTGTAACCTCCCCAGCGCTTAGAACAGTGCTTTGCACATAGTAAGTGCTTAATAAATGCCATTATTATTATTATTATAGAAGTTAAGTGACATGACCAAGATCACACAGCAGACAAGTGGTGAAGTGGAATTAGAACCCAGGACCTGTGACTCCTAGGCCTATTCTCTTTCCACTAGGTCATGCTGCTTCTATGACACATTAGACACATTCCCTGCCCACAAGAAGCTTACAGTCTAGAGGGGAAGTCTGACTTTAATAGAAAAAAACTACAGATATATACAAAATTGCTGTGGGACTGAAGTGGGGGTGAAACAATGAAGTGCATTTCCAAGATCCAAAATATTGACTAATGCAATATAAATCATGTATGTCTTCCTACCTCCCCTATTAAATTGTAAGCTCCTGAGGGATAGGATTCATGTTATTTGCATCTGTTTTGTAATACATTCTTCTCCATGCAATAGGCAAACAGTAGGGAAGCAGAACTGAAGCTAATGGGGGAAGAAAGATGAACTGGTATACACCAGAAACCATTCCTTTTCACCAAATCTATTATGTGTACTCTCCCAAGCGCTTAGTACTGTGCTCTGCACACAGTAAGTGCTCTATAAAAACCATCATTGGATTTCCACCGCATGAGACTTGAATGTACTGTGGTACTTAGTTTTACCAAAAAAAATCTAAGAGGAGCAAATGACCCAAGGATTTTATTGTTTCAAAATAGGTATTGCATAAAGCTCTTAAATTCATTCTAGAATGCTACGTTTGCCCCACCCTGGCCTATGAACCGGGACTTATGTACTCTACAAATAATGGTAAAATTGGCTCCTCATTTTATGTGCAATTCTTCCATTTAAAACCAATTTTCATGTTTGACCTTGCAATGGACATTTAATAGCAAAGGAATTCAGATAAGTCATATTTCTTATGATGCATTCCCCTGGAAAATTGACTTTCATGACTGTGGCTCGCGTGAATTTTCCATTAGTTGTGGTTAATTTAGAGTTTGCATAAGTTCAAAATATCAAGCGAAATCCTGGGAATGACTCTGCTGTTTAAATGCTGGACTACTTTCCAAGTGCTTAGTACAGTGCTCTGCACACAGTTAGTTCTCAATAAATATGATTGAATGAATAACTAGTGAATAGTTATCTGCTTTTCAGCCCTCATCTATATATCGGCTCCAGTTTGCAAAAATTCACTGTACCCCATCCCAGTTTCTGGTTTACTTTAAAACCAGGTTGATTTGGTATTTGATCAGACTATTTTGCATAGCTTTTTCTTACTTCATATGGTGAACTTCCTTGCAGATATGGTGATTTATCCCGCTATTCAAGTTTACATACAGTTCCCGAGTCTTATAAATATTTTGAGCCAACGGTGTAACTATTTGCAGGTTTACACCTTAAACTTGTTACTCTTTTTGAATTCAGCTTATCACAAATCAGAGGACTTGGCCGCTGGTTATAATCAGAATATTTAGTATATTTACTGTTTGCTGTATATCAGAAATAATGGAACTGAGGGTAGTCTGTTATTTCTCCAAGGGAGATGATATTATTGATCAAGCAGTCAATTGTATTTATCAAATACCTTTAGTCCCATTGCCTAGAGAAGCAATAATAAGAATAATAATTGTGGTATTTGTTAAGTAGTTGCGATGTGCCAGGCACTGTACTAAGTACTGGGGTGGATACAAGAGAATCAGGTTGGACACGGTCTCTGTCCCACATGGGGCTCAGTCTTCATCCCCATTTTACAGATGAGGTAACTGAGGCCCAGAGAAGTGAAGTGACTTGTCCAATGTCACCCAGCAGACAAGTGGCAGAGCTGGGATTAGAACCCAGGTCCTTCCGACTCCCAGGCCTGTGCTTTTAAGAGCAGTGTGACCTAGTGGAAAGAGCACAGTGCCAAGAGTCAGGAGACCTGGGTTCTAATCCCAGCTCTGCCGCATGCCTGCTGTGTGACCTTGGACAAGTCACTTTAACTTCTCTGTTCCTCAGTATCCTCATCTGTAAACTAGATATTAAATACCTTATTCTCCCTCCCCCTTTGGCTGTGAGCCCCATGTAGGAAAGGGATTGTGTCTGATGTGATTGTCTTTCATTAATTCAGTCATATCTGTTGAGGGCTTACTGTGTGCAGAGCACTGTACTAAGCATTTAGGAGAGAACAGTGCAACAATAAGTAGACATTCCCTGCCCACAACAAGCTTACAGTCTACAGGACTGGAAGCAGTCTCGTATCTACCCCAGCGTTAAGCACAGTTCTTGTCACTTGGTAAGTGCTTTCCACATTCTATGTTATTATTATTATCTTTATTATTGTTGTTGTTATTATCATCACTTTGTGCCAAACATTATGTCAAGGTTATGGGGTAAATACAGGTTAATCAGATATGACCCAGTTTATATGCCACATTCACAGTCTTAACTGACAGGGAGAGCAGCTATTTTATACCCGTTTTACAGGCACAGAGAGATTAAGTGACTTGGCCAGGGTCACACAACAAACCAGTGGTAGGGCTGGGACTAGATTCTGGCTCCTATTTCAGTTCCCCTGCTCTTTATCCAGTAATAATAATAATTATTATGGTATTTGTTAAGCGCTTATTATATGTCAGGCACACTATGAGAAGTAGCATGGCTCAGTGGAAAGAGCACAGGCTTTGGAGTCAGAGGTCATGGGTTCAAATCCCTGCTCCGCCACTTATCAGCTGTGTAACTTTGGTCAAGTCACTTAACTTCTCTGGGCCTCAGTTACCTCTTCTGTAAAATGAGGATTAAGACTGTGAGCCCTCTGTGGGACAACCTGATCACCTTGTAACCTCCCCAGCACTTAGAACAGTGCTTTGCACATAGTAAGCGCTTAATAAATACCATCATCATCATTATTATTATTATTACTAAGTGTTGCGGTAGATTCACGGATGGACAGTCAAGACTACCCTGTCTCAATTGTCAAAGAATTATACTACGTATTTGTAGCTTGGCAGTGTATATAACTGTAACCTGGGTTGTTAAACAAAAGTTCTGAAGTGGTGTAACAAAAGTTCCAAAATGGTGGTTTTGGGGCTTGGTTTTTTTGACATTTACGATGGGCTATTTCTATTTTTAACCAACTCTCCCTAAGACTGTAATTTAATAAGAAACATAATATTTATAGAAATACTAATGGGAATGCCGAATGGTATTAAAAATAAATACTTGAGAATAATTAGCAAGATGATCCCTAGGGTGTTTGGTAAAAAATGTAAACTAGATTTTGCTTCTCAGTTTGGGTGGTAAAAATGTTCTTTGAAACAAATGTGAAAGTCAATAATAGACTGTAAGCTCCTTGTCTTTTGTATCATACTTTTCCAAATGCTTAGTACAGTGATCTACACAAAGTAAACACTCAGTAAATATCATTGATTTATGAATAAGCAGTGCATAATTTTACCAGACACCAATCAGTGAATCGGTCAATATTTACTGAGTGCTTACATTGTGCAGAGCACTGTACTAAGAGCTTGGGAAAGTCCAATACAGCAGAGTTGAAAGACACATTCCCTGTCCACAACAAACTTACCAACTAAAGAGGAAACAGACATTAATACGAATAAAGAAATTGCAGATATGTACCAAAGTGCTGTGGAGCGGTGAGAGGGCTGAATTTCAAATGCTCAAGGTTACAGATCCAGGTAAATAGTTGATACAGAAGGGAAAGGGAGCATAATCTAGGAAGCCTCTTGGAGGAGATGTGACCTTAATAAGGCTTTGAAGGTGAGGAGAGTGACGGTCTGTCTTGTATGAAGGAGGAGAAAGTTCCAGGCACTTGTTTTGAGGTAATTCGGAGTGGGTACGGATGATTGAAATGTTGGAACAGCATTGCCATGCAGTGCCGATGTCACGAGTTTGCTAAGGCCACTTTTTTTGTGTGTTGTTTTTGTAGATCAGTTACTACGAACTGCAAGTCAGCATTCAGATAGCAGTGGTTTTGCTGAAGATACTTCTGCAGATTGCCTTTCGCTGAATCACCTCCAGGTAAATTTCTTGTATAGAAGTCCGTATCGTAATTCCAAAGTTGCCAGCAAGAGTTTTCTATTTTGGGATTGGGCCTCCCCAGCCTTGTTTTCTGATGTATCAGTAAGAATCAATCCATCTCTGGCACTCAGATGGTAGAATCCAAGCTCTACTGGCACCCTGTTTTAATGGTTCTGACTCACTACCTATCTTTGAAATGGTTATTTCTTGGCTCAGATTTAAAACTCCTCCCTTTCCAGTAATTAATTGATAACTCTGATCAGTTAGCCTCTGATCATTCGCATTGATATTGATTATTTTTAATCATCTCCCAGATATTGCTTTTGCTTCGCGGCTGCTTCCCTTCCCTTTGAAAGAGCTTATGTTCTGAAAATTTGAAGGTTATGTTGCTTAGAGGAACATGGCTTTTTACGAAGTTTCCACACCGATCAGCATTTGCACTGCTAGTGGTTGATAAAATGAATTATTTAATAGTTGCTGCACCTCACTGCAATTGTCTTATTGTTGTAAAAGCTCATTTCCAAACATAGAGTCTCTTCTAGTACAAGCCATATGAAGCTGTGTGTCACTTCTGTGTCTCTTGCTGATGATAGAGGGTGATAGATAAGCAAAAAATCCCTTAATTTTGGTGAAATATCTATCCTTCAAATAAGGATAAAAACATAGTGGATAGAAAATGAGCAGAGCTGAGCAGAGATTGCTTAATGTACATGTTCTGCAGTACGTGATGGTAATAATAGTAATTGTGTTATTTTTTAAGCGCTTACAGTGTGCCAAGCACTGTATTAATCGCTGAGGTAGAGACAAGCTAAACAGGTTGGACACAGTCCCCGTCCCGCATAGGGCTCACAGTCTTAATCCCCATTTTACAGATGAGGGAACTGAGGCCCAGAGAAGTGAAGTGACTTGCCTAAGGTCCCACAGCAGACAAGTGGCAGAGCCGGGATTCAAACCCATGACCTCCTGAATCCCAGGCCTGTGCTGTAGCCAGCACAGTAGTATGCTGCTTCTCGAGGTCATGGTGAATCTGGTCTGGTTTGGCTAACCATCACACTATTCTTTAATGATGGTATTTGTTAAGCGCTTACTGTGTGCCAAGCACTGTTCTAAATGCTGGGGAGCATACAAGGTAATCAGGTTGTCCCACGTGGGGCTCACAGTCTTAATTCCCATTTTACAGATGATGTAAGTGAGGCACAGAGAAGAGAAGTGACTTACCGAAAGTCACACAGCTGACAAGTGGTGGAGCCGGGTTTAGAACCCACGACCTCTGACTGCCAAGCCTGTGTTCCTGCCATTAGGCTATGCTGCTTCTCATAGTGAAATATCTACTTAGAAAAATTGCATTGTGAGCCAATGTCGTCCTATATTAGCCTGATCATTCCAACTACAGTATATAAGACACAAAATCCATTTCCATTAGGACACTAAATCAGGTGACATTATTTGAAGTCTTACTTTTCACCAAAAAGAAGTCATTAAGGAGATGGGACACGGTCCCTGTCCCATGTGGGGCTCACATTCTTAATCCCCATTTTACAGATGAGGTAGCTGAGGCCTAGAGAAGATAAGTGTCTTGCATAGGGTCACACAGTAGACATGTGGCTGAGCCAGGATGAGAACCCAGATTCTTCTGATTCCCAGACCCGTGCTCTAACCACTAAACCATGCTGCTTCCCACAGTGTTATTGTTAAGTGTTACTGTTATTTCAAAGGGTTACCTCATTCATTCATTCATTCAATCATATTTATTGAGCTTCTGGTATGTGCAAAGCAATGTACTAAGCTCCTGGGAAAGTACAATATAACAATAACAGTCACATTCCCTACCTACAGAGAACTGGTACAGTTAGAGGTATATCGCCAGATAACATTAATTGATCAAAATCCAATGACTTAGAAATTTCTGTGGGCTTTGATTGTGCTAAGCATATCATCTGAGAGACAGTGAATATTTGCTTTTCATCTCACTTTTCTCAATTTAGCTTTTCAGAAACTGATGAATTTGAGCAAATGAACTGAAAATATCACACTTTATGTTGGACTGTTAGGAGAAGAGTTTACACTGCTGAAGGAAAGATAGACAATAGGTGTAAAATAAGAACGCTTGTAACTGAAATCGAAAACATTTTTGCATGCCTAGCGTTCTCACAAAATTTCCCACGTATTATCTGTCAAGTCCATTAGGCGGTTAATTCTGTAGATTATTATTCACACCAGGTAATCCCTGTGTTGGTAAATATATTAGAGAAAAGAGCACAGCTACTGTTACGGTATTTGTTAAGGGCTTCATACGTGTCAAGCTCTGTTCTAAGCATCAGGGTAGAAATAAGTAAATTAGGTAGGAAAGAGTTACTGTCCCAAATGGGGCTCGACAGAACAGGTATAGCCTCCAGATTGTAAGGTCGTTGTGGGCAGGGAATTTGTCTGTTATTCTGTTGTGCTGTACACTCCCAAATGCACAGTAAGCACTCAATAAATACAATCGATTGATTGATTAAATCCCCATTTTATACCTGAGGAAACTGAGGCACAGAGTAGTGAAGTGACTTGCCCAAGGTCCCACAGCAAACAATTGGCAGAGTCAGTATTAGAACCCAGGTCCTCTGACTCCCAAGCATGCACCCTTATTATGTGCATCTATTAATAGCACCTTTCTCTCAAAATCCCATCATTTAAGATTCTAATCTAAGAAAAGTCTGTATTTTGTGTATTGTGATGGTCAGTTTTTAGTTTAGGCAGCTATTTCTAGTTGTGTGTTTATTGATGTAGTACCATTTAAGTGGACAATTTCTCAGCTCATTTTTAAGCTCGATTTACCTCATGGCTCGTTTGCTTATTATACTGGCAGTCCTCCACTTAAGGCACTGAGAGTTATAAGAATAATAATGGTATTTTTAATGGTATTTGTTAAGAGCTTACTATGTGCAAAGCACTGTTCTAAGTACTGGTGATCAGGTTGTCCCACGTGGGGCTCACAGTCTTCATCCCCATTTTACAGATGAGGGAACTGAGGCACAGAGAAGTGAAGTGACTTGCCCAAAGTCGCACAGCTGATTCAAACCCATGTCCTCTGACTCCCAAGCCTGGGTTCTTTCCATTCAGCCACGCTTACTGTGTGCCAAACATTGTTCTAGCACTGGGGTAGCACTTGGTGTTTTTAAATTTACATCGTTTCCCCTTTACAACACATCAGCTTGACTTTCCAACACCAGCCTTCCTTATGGCACTAGCTGCAGAGGAGGGGTGGGATGAGGAAGTGTATGACAGCCCCAGGAAAATTGGCAAATAGTTCAGAAGCAGCAATTCACTTAAACCCCACTGGCGTTGGCTGAGTTTGGGTGATTTCTCTAGCTGTTCCAGGCCCTTTGACCCCTCTCCATTCTTCCTTCCGATCCGTCCCCCCTCCAGGTCCATGAGCCGTTGCAAGCCATGGGCAGCAGCGCCGACAGCTGCGACAGTGAAATAACAGTGACGTCTCTGGGTGAAGGGCTCGCCACCCCGACGGCTAGCGGGCAGCCTTACTTTAATGAATCTGAAGAGGAGCCCCTCACCCCTCCCCCAGAAGAAGCCCAAAAGACAGGAATGGTTCCTGACGGAGGAAGGCCAACTAATGAGGACATCCTAAAGTGTGAGACTGAGCTTGGTAAAGGAAGTAAACCATCAGATAGCAGGCAAGGGGGCCTTGTTTCCCAGAGCGAAGACGAGTCATCTCCGGGAGAGGAGTTTCAGTTACCTAGGGAAAATAGTGCCGAGAGCGAGCCCGATAAAAGCAGCGAGTACGAGTTCACGGAATACACGACACATCACATCCTCAAATCCTTGGCTTCTATCGAGGATAAACGTGCCGCTCAGGGCGCCGAAGACGCGATCGTAGCCGCCTCTTCCATAGATAGGGTCAACATCGCTCTGCAGAGGGCCGAAATGAAAGTCTGCAGCCTCTCCGATCCCAGGGTTGGGCGGAACTTAATGAAATCGAAAGACCTGCTGAAACAGAGGTACCAGTTTGCCAAGTCGGGCTACCCGCTGAGGAGATCCCAGTCTCTACCGACCACCTTGCTGAGTCCGGTGAGGGTCGTGTCTTCCGTCAACGTCCGGCTGGCTCCCGGGAGAGAGACCAGGTGCAGTCCACCCTCTTTCACCTACAAGTTCGCATCCGAGGAAGAGAAGGAGCTGGACAATCAGGCCCGGAAGCAAATCCAGCAGTCCACGGTCAAATCGACCCTCTTCATCTCTCCGCCTGTGAAGAAAGAGGGCACGCAGACCGAAACAAGTGGGCCCACAGCGGAAGCCGGTCTGCGTCGGGCTCCGCAGTTTGTCCCGGCGTGTATTTCTCAGTCCACCTGTTCGCTCCCTTCCGTCCACTTGGACTGGCAAGAGAGGCCTCTGTGTGAACACATGAGAACGCTGAGCTCCCACAGTGTCCCCAGTATGTCGGCCAATTCCTGCGCTGCGTTGGCTTCCCCATTGGGGTGTCCCTACTCACACAGACATGGCTGTTTCCCTTATCGCGTGGCCACCGTGAACCCTCCTTCGGCCATAGAGATGCAGCTGCGGAGAGTGCTGCACGACATCAGAAACTCCCTGCAGAATCTCTCTCAGGTACGTTCCCATCTTCTGGGCCACTTTTTGTTGTTTAATAATATAAACTATGGCGTTTGTTTAGCACTGACTACATGCCAGGCACTGTTCTAAGCGCTGGGGTGGTTACAAGCAAATCAGGTTGAATGCAGTCTCTGTCCCACCTGGGGCTCACAGGCTTTTTACAGATGAGGGAACTGAGGCCCAGAGAAGTGAGGTGACTTGCCCGAGGTCACACAGCAGACCAGGGGTGGAGCTGGGATTAGAACCCAGGTCCTTCTGACTCCCAAGCCTGTTCTCTAAGCTTTAGGGAGAATTCAGCACAACAGAATTAGCCGACACACTCTGCCCATAGCAAGCTTATGTTTTAGAGTCAGTGAAGTCCTCGGGGGCAGGAAACGTTTCTACTGAATCTTTTGTACCATATTCTCCCTTGCATTTATTACTATGCTCGGCACCCAGTAAACAATAAATACCACTAATTGATTTTAGAATTCACAATGGTTAAACTCTAGGTGTTTTGATACTACGATTCTAATTCATTCATTCAGTCGTATGTATCGAGCGCTTAATTGTGTGCCGAGCCCCGTACTAAGTGCTTGGGAGAGTACGATATAACAATAAACGGACACATTCCCTTCCCACAACAAGCTTACAGTCTGGAGGGGGGGAGACAGCCATCAATACAGATAAATACAAATAAATTACAGATATGTACACAAATGCTATGGGGATGGGAGGCGGGAAGTGCAAAGATAACAAGTCAGGTCGATGCAGAAGAGTGGGAAGAGGAAAGGAAGGGCTCTGTCTGGGAAAGCCTCTTGGAGGAGAAGTAGGGGAGAGTAATTGTTGGATTTGAGGAGGGAGGGTGTTCCAGGCCAGAGGTACTGATAACTCTTATTTTTCTTACTGAGGGCAATTATATCATAAATGTCACACATTCCAAGTTCCATCTTCTGTGGCAGAGGATTTTGTCAAACTAAATTCTGCTGATTTCATAACAATATGCATATTAATTATTTTTGTCAGTGTTTAATTTTAATTGATCAAGTCTTTGTCAGTTTGTGATATATTTATGAACGCCAGGTCCACAATTGTAAGACACTGTTCTTTGACACATTTTCTGCATTTTGCCTCCTTTGTAAATATTAGTTATGTGTCCTTGAAAATTTGATTATTTTGCATTGAAAGTTGGTATGAATATTAAGAACTTTAAGCTCTGTCTCTTGACTGTTAGCTCGTTATGGACAGGGAACATGTCTGTTAATTTTGTTGTACTCTCCCAAGCGCTTAATATACTGCTCTGCTCATAGTAAGTGCTCAATGAATACAATTGATTGAAAGAAAAGAGAAGTAGAGTTGCCCAGTGGAAAGAGCACGGGCCTGAGAGTCAAAAGACTTGGGTTCTAATCCCAGCTCTGCCACGTATCTGCTGTGTGACCTTGGGTGAGTCACTTAATTTCTCTGTGCTTCATTTCCCTCATCTGTGACATGAAGATTGACTGTAAACCCCAAGTGGGATATGAACTGTGTCTGACTCATTATCTTGTATCTACCCCAGTTCTTAACACTTTGCCGGGCACACAGTAAGCGCCGAACAAATACCATTAAAAAAAAGAGTGAAAATCTACTTTGGAAGCAGAAATAAAAATCACATATGATGGTGTCTTTTTGCTTAGATTTTTCATTTTAAAGTCTGAATAATCTGGATTCCTCCAGTTTTGTAACTGAACCATGCAAGATTCACTCAGTCGTATTTTTTGAGTACTTACTGTGTGCAGAGGACTGTAATAAGCGCTTGGAGAAGTACGGTACAACAATGAACAGTGACATTCCCTCCCCACAACAAGCTTACAGTCTTGAGGGTACAAGTTCACTTGGTTTCTGAAGCAGCTGGACCAGAATCAGGTTACCTACCAAAGGGTGGCATATATTATAAATGATGAATCAATCAATGGTATTTATTGAGTGCTTACTATGTGAAGAGCATTGTACTAAATGATCAAGAGAGTATGACACAACAGAATGAATAAAATGTAGACACTAAAGCATCAATTAATGGTATTTATTGAGTGCTTCCTATGTGAAGAGCACCATACCAAACAATCGAGAGAGTACAATAGACTGAATAAAACGTTGATGATGAAGAATCCATCGATGGTATTGATTGAGCACTTACTGTGTGCAGAGCTCTGTGCTAAATGACTGAGTACAATATTAAAAAATTGCATGGTTATAGATTACAGTGGGACTCTGAGGTTGTCAGGATTTTGACCTGAGTCTGTATGGAGACCTCTGGCTCCAGATAATAATAATAATAGTAGTGATAGTATTTGTTAAGTGCTTGCTATGTGTCAAGCACTGTTCGAAGCACTGGGGTAGATTCAAGCTAATCGGGTTGGACATAGTCCCTGTCCCACATGGGGCTCACAGCTTTAATCCCTATTTTACAGATGAGGTTACTGAGGCAGAGAAGTTAAGTGACTAGCCCAAAGTCACACCGAAGACAAGTGGTGGATCTGGGATTAGAACCCAGGTCTTTCTCCACTAAGCCACACTACTTCTCTGTGTTACTTAACCCATGACCTTGGATAAGTCCCAGCCCCTCTGGGCCTGTTTCTTCATCTGTTTAATAGACATAAAATCCCTGCTCTTCCTCCTTTTTAGAGTATAAATGCTGCATGGGGAAGGGACTATGTCAGTTCTGCTTGTATTTTACTTACCCCATCACTTAGTACAGTTCTTGACATTTAGTGAGTGCTTGCAGTTGGGAAAATAGATAAAACTTTTTAAAAAATCCATATTGTTGAAGGAGAAAAATAGGATAAGATCAAAAATATACCAAATTCATAGCATGAAATACTCAGAATTTAGTGGAATTGGAAAGTTTGTAATTAATTATCCTCTGAATTTTTTTGTAGTATCCAGTGATAAGAGGGCATGATCTTTCTTCTCCTCCATATAATACTCAGAGATCCTCTCTTCTACCTCTTTATGAAGTAAGTGACTCACAAAACCATCTGAGATTTACCGAAAATTGGAATCAATTTTGAAGTTTATAAGTGCAACTTTGTGCTATTTTTTTTTTCTAGAATACTTTTCAGGAATTACAAGTAATGAGGCGGAGTCTGAATTTGTTTAGAACACAAATGATGGATTTAGAATTAACTATGTTAAGGCAGCAAACAATGGTTTATCACCACATGACTGAAGAGGAAAGGTAAAAGTAAATTTGTCTTTATTTTTTAATTTAAAGAAATGTTTTTATCCCACAAAAAGTTATAAATGATTAGTTATTGGATTCATTTCTACGGTTATATATTCCTTTCTCTTTATCAGATATATTGGTTTTTTGCAGCTCAGTAATACATTTTTATTTTTTTTCCATTTAATTTCCTGTCCCTTTATGTGAAAGAAACTTTTACTTAGGACATTTTTGACTCTCCTCACTACTGTCTCCGTCTCTTTCCAACCAGTCCTTTCCTTCGAAACACACTTCACTAGTATTAACTAATTTGCCTTCCGAACATTACGGTGGAGAAGAACTATCATTTGTTTGGAATATGATACTGGTTACTGGGAGATTATATCCATAGATGATGATGATGGTATTTGTTAAGTGCTTACTATGTGCCAAGCACTGTTCTAAGTGCTCGGGTAGATACAAGGTAATCAGGTTGTCCCACGTGGGGCTCACAGTCTTAATCCCCATTTTACAGATGAGGTAACTGAGGCACAGAGAAGTGAAGTGACTTGCCCAAAGTCACACAGCTGATAAGTGGCAGAGCTGGGACTAGAACCCACGACCTCTGACTCCCAAGCCTGGGCTCTTTCCACTAAGTAGTTGTGCGTGTTGTTGAGAGAAAAATCTCTGTAGACTCACATACTTTATCCATGAAAATTTAGTATTCAATCAGTCAATCGATGATATTTATTGAGCACTTACTGTGTTCAAAGAATTATTCTAAGCACTTGGGAGAGTACAATACAAGAGAGTTAGCAGGCATGTTCGCTGTCCGTAATGGGCTTCCAGTCTAGAGGGAGAGACAGCCATTAATATGAGCAAATAATTTATTATAGATAACCTTCAAGTAAGCTCGTTATGAGCTTATAGTCTAGAGGAGGAGACAGACAGTAATATGAATAAATATGGGCAGGGAACATGTCTGCTAATTTCTCTTGTAATGTACTCTCCCAAGCACGCAGAACAGTGCTCTGCACATAATAAGCACACAATAAATTCCACTAATTGATTCTGGCCCCTTGATATTCAGCCTGAGCATTGCTCAGGATGTAACGATTAAGAGAGGGAAGTATATATCCTACTGCCAGAAAGACACATTCTTGTTTTTTGCAATAGTGGTGAGGGTTTGCATTGAGCCATCCACACTCTCCCACAGTTTCCATGTGCCCAGTAGCCCTCGTTGTGAGGCAGCAAGTAAGGAAAATGGGTGTAGTTTGCCTACTTTTGTGACCTCAGTAGCAACAGAACATGCTTTACTTTCTCCTTCTTTACTGAGCTTTGTTGAGCATTGTACTCTGAAGTGGCCTCCGGGAGTGTCTATTCACTTTCTGGTTAAAATCAAGGTAAATGGAAAATTGAGAACCAACCCCTCGCCACAAACAATTGCCACAACAAAAATTTAGGTGTATGTATGTTGTAAACTAGACAGATTGGAAATCAGACTGGAAATGGAAGCTAGCAGGAGCATCAGAGCAGGGTATATGCTGGCATAAGCAGTAATACTTTTACTTCTTGGGAGATATTTTTTTTTAATGGTATTTGTTAAGCACTTACTATGTGCCAGGCACTGTATTAAGCACTGAGGTAGATACAAGCTAATCAGGATGGACACAGTCCATGTCCCATATCGGGCTCAAAGTCTTAATCCACATTTTCCAGATGAGGTAAATGATGCATAGAGAAGTGACAAGACTTGCCCAATGTCAAACAGCAGACAAGTGGCAAAGCAGGGTTTAGAACTGATTTCCAGGCATGTGCTCTGCCCACTGGGTCATGCTGCTGCTTCTTCTGCACTCCTTTCCCTGCCTGTTGATTCTCTGAAACCCAGCAGGAAAAGAATTCCATGTGGTGAGGTACTGAGGTAAAAAAGAAGCTTAAGAAGAACTAATTGGGAGTTATTTTGTCCATTTCCCCCAAGCAAGGACTTAGGGTGCCCATGAAATTAAACATTTGTGGAGTGGTTTCTGGTAATCAGACAGTCAAGCTTTGCATTTGCAGCTTGCAACCTCAGTGGCTCTAAATATCTATCCAAAAACCTCAATCTTTATATCTTTTGTTGACATTCTTTCCCATTTGTAATATTGGTTAAATCTGGGTTTTGGCCATTATTCTGTTTTGGGAAGCTAGTTTGGCCCCGATTACTGGGGCCCTTCACAGATGAATCTGGGCTTCTGACGAGTTTGTAATCATGGATCGTCCCTTGGTTTACTCTGAATATTCGATGGTCAGTTTAAGTCCTGGCTTGGTGCTGGACTGCTCCATTTCAGTCGCTTGAAGAAAAACCTTCTGTGTCTAACAATATATAAATATTTGAGGGCCGAGATGACTAATGAGCTGCAGAGATTAGGAAGGCAGGAGATTTGTCAGGGAATGTTCCTACCGAAGGAGGAAACCATTTAAGAGTCGTATTAGGATGGGAGAAATGTGATTTGGGAGAGCAGGGATGCAAGAGCATTTTTGGCCAGTGGGTTGGTGAAAGGTAGAGGTCATCGGCTGGAGGCAAGAGGAGTCAGAGACTAAGGAGGTTTTCTTGGGAGGAGTGAAGAGTGTGAGCTGGAGTGTAGTGGGAGAGAAGAGCGGGTAGGAAAGAAGGATTCTGCCAGAGGAGAGCCTTGAAGCCAGCACTCAGGAATTTTGTCTTTTGTTTTTGGGTTGCTTTTTTTTATGAGAAGCAATGGTTATGCATCACAGATCTGTGAAGAAGTCTCCAACTTTAAATGGGTTGTAATTGAAGGAAAAATTTAATCCTGGATCTGAGGGTTCCACCTTTGGAATTAAGCTTTTTATTTAAGCTTCCAGTTCTGGATTCAGAAGTCTCTCTTTGTAATGGACTATTTTAATTTTGGCTGCCAATTCAGGAAAATTCCCTAAGAATTGACATTCTTTGACTATCAGCTCGAGTCTCTCTCTGTATTGGACTATTTTAATTTTGGCTGCCAATTCAGAAAAATTTCCTAAGAATTAACATTTTTGACTATCAGCTCGATTAAATTTAAAGAATGTGAATTATTTAATTGCTTTTCATTCCAACTAGTTTAAATCAGCCTATTTCACCTGGAACAGATATGACAAAAATTTATATCCTAGAGCCATGGTGTAGGGTCCTGGTTTATTTAAGCAACAAACCTATATTTTGTTGAGTTTTTTTAAAGAGACTAAATAGAAGGAATGATTAATATATGGCTTTGGATCTAGCCTGCCTTATCAGACACATTTTAAAACCTACCTAGAAAAGCAAAATGCATTTACATGAAGGATAAAGACACTTTACCAACTTCTGTTTTTTGGTCTGTTCAACATTTCTTCCCCCAGAAAAATAAGTAGAAAAACCAAGCAGTAGTACTTATTACTTATATCCATGCAGAACCCTATACTAAGCTCTTGGGAGAGTAAAATAGGGTTAATAGACATAATCCTTGACTTCAAGGAGTTTACAATCTGTGCTGTGAGGCTGAGGGAGGGGTGAATAGAGGGAACAAATCCAGGTGCATAGGTGAAGCCGGAGGGAGTGGAAGAATAGGAAATGAGGGCTTAGTCACGGAAGCCCTCTTGGAGGAGATGTGCCTTCAATAAGGCTCTGAAGGTGGGAATAATGATTGTCCGTTGGATATAAGCAATATGGGAATAATAATAATGGCATTTATTAAGCGCTTACTATGTGCAAAGCACTGTTCTAAGCGCTGGAAGCAGGATGGCCTGTGGATTGAGCACAGAACTGGGAGTCAGAAGGACCTGGGTTTTAATTCTGGCTCCACCTGCTGTGCGACCTGGGGCAAGTCACTTCACTTCTCTGGGCCTCAGTTTACCTCATGTGTAAAATGGGGATTAAGACTGTGAGGCCCAGGTGGGACATGGATTGTGTCCAAATTGATTAGTTTTGCCTCTACCCCAGCGCTTAGACTAGTGTCTGGCCCATGGTAAATGCTTAACAAATACCATTAAAAAAAATACAAAGAAGGAGGGCTTTCTAGGCCAAAGGCAAGACGTGGATGAGAGGTTGGCAGTGACGTAGATGAGACTGAGGTAAGTTGCTCTGTCACCTGTCTGCTGTGTTACCTTGGGCAAGTCACTTTACTTCTCTGCCTCAGTTTTCTCATCTGCAAAATGGGGATCGAATCCTACTCCCTCCTCCTTAGACTGTGGTCCCCTCCCGGTGCATCCAACCCGATTATCTTCTATCCACCCCAGCGCTCGAAACAGTCTTTGACACATAGTATATGCATTCAGCAGATTCCATAATCATTACGGGGCGAGGACCTGAGTGCTTAAAGGGTAAGGACTCAAGTACGTGCATGACCCAGGAGGGAGGAAAATGGTCGGGAGAGATTAGAGATTAGTCAGAGAAGGCTTCCCGAAGGAGATGTGGGTTTTAGGTGGGGCTTTGAAGAGAGTGAGTCGCGTGGGCTGCTGAATGTGCACGCAGAGGGAGCTCCAGGCGTAACGGAGGGTTGTGCTCGCTTCGGCAGCACATATACTGAAATTGGAACGATACAGAGAAGATTAGCATGGCCCCTGCGCAAGGATGACATGCAAATTCGTGAAGCGTTCCATGTTTTTACCTCGTTCTCGCCTGTCCCGCCGTCGACCCCCAGCCCACATCCTCCCCCGGGCCTGGAATGCCCTCCCTCTGCCCATCCGCCAAGCTAGCTCTCTTCCTCCCTTCAAGGCCCTACTGAGAGCTCACCTCCTCCAGGAGGCCTTCCCAGACTGAGCCCCTTCCTTCCTCTCCCCCTCGTCCCCCTCTCCATCCCCCCATCTTACCTCCTTCCCTTCCCCACAGCACCTGTATATATGTATATATGGTTGTACATATTTATTACTCTATTTATTTATTTATTTATTTTACTTGTACATTTCTATCCTATTTATTTTATTCTGTTGGTATGTTTGGTTCTGTTCTCTGTCTCCCCCTTTTAGACTGTGAGCCCACTGTTGGGTAGGGACTGTCTCTATGTGTTGCCAATTTGTACTTCCCAAGCGCTTAGTACAGTGTTCTGCACATAGTAAGCGCTCAATAAATACGATTGATTGATTGACTGATTGTAGGCAAGAAGTGGACTGGCAAGAGAGGTGAGAGTGAGGCACAGTGGGTAGGTCGCCGCGCTTCTTCTCTTTCAGGGTTTTAGTGAAGGGAAGCATTGAGTAACATTTTGCTTTCACCCTAACTGGCACGGCAGCCTAGCCTCTCTTGCCCCGACTTGAAGTTCGGCTGAAGTTACCTTTGCCCATTGTTACTTAGAATACTTTTCCCTGAAATCTTGTGGTGGTCAGTAGATTTTTTTTTTACGGTATTTGTTAACCACTTACCATGTTCCAGGCACTATACTAGGCGTTGGTGTAGATACAGGCTAATCAAATTGACTGTAAACTCGCTGTGGGGAGGGAATGTGTTTGTTTATTGTTCTATTGTACTCTCCCCAGTGCTTATTAATATTAATAATAATAATAATGGCATTTATAGAGAAGCAGCGTGGCTCAGTGGAAAGAGCCCGGGCTTTGGAGTCAGAGGTCATGGGTTTGAATTCCGGCTCCGCCACATGTCTGCTGTGTGACCTTGGGCAAGTCACTTAACTTCTCTGAGCCTCAGTTCCCTCATCTGTAAAATGGGGATTAAGACCGTGAGCCCCATGTGGGACAACCTGATCACCTTGTATCCCCCCAGCTCTTAGAACAGTGCTTTACACATAGTAAGTGCTTAACAAATGCCATTGTTATTAAGTGCTTACTATGTGCAAAGCACTGTTCTAAGCTCTGGGGAGGTTACAAGGTGATCAGGTTGTCCCACGGGGGGCTCACAGTCTTAATCCAGCACTTAGAACCGTGCTTTGCACATAGTAAGTGCTTAACAAATGCCATTATTATTATTACTATTATTAATCCCCATTTTACAGATGAGGGAACTGAGTCCCAGAGAAGTGAAGTGACTTGCCCAGAGTCACACAGCTGACAATTGGCAGAGCGGGATTTGAACCGATGACCTCTGACTCCAAAGCCCATGCTCTTTCCACTGAGCCACGCTGCTCCTCCAGTCCTCTGTACAGTCCTCAGTCCTAGTACAGTGCTCTGCACGCAGAAAGCGCTCAATAAATGTGAGTGAAATGCTGAATGAATATGAATGACACAGTCCATGTCCCAAATGGGGCTCACATTTTCAAACCCCATTTTACAAATGAGGTAACTGAGGGACAGAGAAGTCAAGTGAGTCACCCCAGGTCACACAGCAGACAAGTGGCAGAACCGGGATTAGAACCCAGATCCTTCTGACTCCCAGTCCCGCGGGAGTCCCTCCACTACACCATGCTGCTTCTTGTCGTACTGTTGCATGAAGGTGCTGCACCCCAGGGTAACCTATAAACCCGGGTGCTCATAATTGCTTCTAGGTATGAAGTTGATCAACTCCAGAGCTTGAGGAATTCAGTCCGCATGGAGCTTCAGGACCTAGAACTGCAGTTAGAAGAGCGTTTACTCGGGCTGGAGGAGCAACTCCGTACTGTGCATTTATCTTCGTCCTACCGGTCTCCCACTCTTATGGTGTGTATTGCATTTTCTTTGGTTTGCATCAGGTGTCTATTTGCACTGAAAAGATGTGAAATTTCTTTGCAAATGTTAGTCGATTTTATCGGAAATTATTCTGTCCCACTTTCTCTTTCGAGAGTTAAAACAATCACCAGTGGTATTTATTGAGTATTTACTGTGTGCAGAGCAATGTATTTAGGAGAAGATAATGCAACAGAGTTGGTAGATGTGTTTACTGTCCACAGTAAGATTGCAGTCTAAGGGGGGGGGGGGGGGGGGGGGGGGGGGGGGGGGGGACGACAATGGATCAGGAGGCTCAATTGTTGTTCTCCGTTACCCGGATTCAAACTTCAGAAAATGGAGAAATGAACTGCTATATAAGTAAATTTTATATGTAATTATGGTGAGCCCCAGGAACCGATATTTCATTCAGTTTTTACCCACTCTTTAGTGAGTCTCCTTATTTGTTCATTTCCTCTTGCTAACCTTGAGTCCTCTAATTTGTGCTTCACATTTTTGCATTTTGTTCATTCCTCTCCTGTCGTCATTTGCAACACAACTTTCTCCTGTTGCCTTCAGAACTGCCAGAATATCATTCATTGTGGAGCCTGTTGGTTCTCCCCTTAATTGTCTAAGTGGACCTTGTTCAAGAGATTAAACTTTTCAGACATTTTTCTTCTGCTCGCACTCATGTTTGCTGTCATTAAAGATACATTTTTTCTTTCGTTGTTCAACTTCAGAAATACTTTTATCATGCTGTACAGTCCCAGCAAAATTTGATGTCGACCACATGTACGTAGGTGACACCGTGAAAAACCAGTGAACTGCTTCTTTGTCTTTATATTTCTCACTGTCCAAGCTTATGGTGATCCATATCTTAGAGGTAGTTGGATATCATTGGATTCACTCTAATTCTAGCCAGCAACTCTTATTCACTCGGTAACTTAATGTTCTCAGTACTGTGGGAGAAAAGCTCGAGTGCCTCCCTGTGCATAAGTAGGAATTTGATAAATGTTTAAAGAAAGCAGGATAATATAGCATTTGCATTGTTGTGTCTCATATCTAAGTCCATTTTTATGTCCAATTTTAGTTCATTTTTAATGGAAGGGACCCTGTTGCATTGAAAAGCATAGGTTCATCCACATCAACCCAATCAAAATGATATCTAGTGTGCATTGTCTGTCACAAGCTACTCCAGTTTGTTAGGAGTCTGTGGAAGTCGAGGGTGTCATCTTTAACAGATAAGGCTGCTGGAGAATGTTACTTTGTCAATTGATTTTAAAATTTTATAGTCTGCCTCATTTTTTTAAAAAAAAAAACCTTTTAATTTTTCTTGCTCTTCCAGGGAATGTATGGAAGTAGAAGCACCGATAACTTGTCATGCCCTTCTCCATTGAATGTAATGGAACCAGTAAGAATCTGCTTTTAAATCATTGGGGAAGGGGATGATTCAAGAAAATGATATTTTCAGTTTCGAGCTTTTAGAATGTAGATAAAATAGCCTTTAAAACATATATAGCTAAATTCTGTCAGTGAGTGAAAAGCACTTTGGGGTTTCAAGTTAGGCAATTTTGGAGGTACGGTAACTCTCTGAGTTTAGCAGAGAATTAATTTATCCTCATCGAAAGAGGGATTAGTAGGGAAAAAGTTTACTTTAGAGCCGGATCTACCTTATACTGGGTGTGGAATTCAAAGAATTACCGATCTCATGAAAAATTCTGATTTTCCCTTGAAATCTTGGATTCATTGCAAAGAAGGAAACTGTCTGAAGGTGGAGGTGTTGCATTTTTCAATCTTATTTCAGGATGCTTGTATCTATTTCAAAGACAAATCCCATGAGACATGATATTCATAATGCTATATTTTACTGGCTTTATTTTGCCTTTGTCAGTTTTCATTGAATTGTGAATGTTTCATTTTTTCTCATAAAGAAAATGATGTATAATCAATCACTGAATGAAAAACAGATATGCCTGCTGCAGATGTGCATGTGATTCTGCAATGTTAGGGATCCTTGCCCCCCCCCCCCCCTTCTTTTCTTTTAAGGTGATAATCACAAAGTGGCAAACATAATTTCAGAAGAGAAGAATGACTCGATTTCTCTGAATCTCTAGGTCACCGAACTGATGCGAGAGCAGTCGTTTTTGAGGTCCGAACTCGGTTTGGGTCTGGGAGAGCTGGGGATTGAAATCCCTCCGGCCGAAGGTTCGGAATCCATTTTCTCCCAAGCAACCTCGGATTCTTCTTCAGTCTGTTCTGGTCCGTCTCAGCTGAATAAAAGAGGTGGTGTGAGTTGTGTCGATTCGCCTGGCAAGACCAGGATCCATTCAGTGCCAGGCAAGAAGGTATTCCGAGCCTCCGTGGCCCTAACGCCAACTGCCCCTTCCCGCGCAAGCCCTGGACAATCCGCTCAGGATCCCGAAAATTCCGAGGGAGCGGGAGGAGCTGAGGCGGCGGCGGGATCCGTGGAGTCTAAATCTGAGACAGAACAAAAACGAGCCAAAGTCTCATTGGGGCCAACGGCTGAGGAGATCCAGAAAAGCATCGAGCAAGACGAGTTGCAACAAGTCATACGGGAAGTGAGTACATCTGCGTCTTCACGGTATAATTTTGCCGTTGTCACTTCTAGAGGGGAGTAACGTAACCGGTCGGGAAACTATTATTTGTGTTTTTAACCTCCTCTTCCTGAAAAGGGAAGTCTTCAGTCAGCCCACGTCGAAACACTTTTTAGAAGATTTTCAGGCTGTGGCTTCATTGAGTAAATAGTTTTTCTCTTCGGGTATTGCTCCTTTAAAGACGAAGGGAGGTATTTTCTTTTTTCTAAATGAGTTGTCAATTCACTGAACCCATTATTGTTTTCAGTGCAGCTGATTCATCCAGTTCTAAATGCTGCACATTAGATATCTGGCAGGCCATGTGAAATGAGCTGTGACTTAGTGCAAACCGACTTTGAAGATAGAGCTTACAGAATCTTAAAGAATTCAGCTTTTTGTATTTTTCTGTAGAATCCATAAAAATATTCAAAGTGAGCTTATAGAACTAGGCCTTTTGGTACTTTCTGATCTTTCACATTTGGGGAAGTCATGACCACAATGCTGGGTAAAAATGGGAATACATATTATCGGAAAATCTATATGTACAAATTAATCTATTGAATTGTAAAATTAATTGTGATATTAAGTGCTTATCTGGGTGCCAAGCACTCGGCTAAGCACTGGGGTAGATACAAGATAATCGGGTCCCACGTTGGGCTAACAGTCTAAGTAGGAGGGAGAGCAGGAATCGAATCCTCATTCTGCTGATGAGGAAACTGAAACACAGAGAAGTTAAGTGATTTGCCCAAGGTCACACAGCAGGTACATGGCAAAGCTGGGATTGGAACCCAGATCTTCCGACTCAGGCCTCAGAAAGTTCTCAACAGAGTCCAGCTGATAGACATTTTCAGATGTTACCTTCCCAGAGCCTAGTTCTCCAGCCTTTATTATGCCTGGTAGAGATTAAATACTTGCTATATTCATTCAATAGTATTTATTGAGCACTTACTGTGTGCAGAGCACTGTACTAAGCGCTTGGGAAGTACAATTGCTATATGCAGCATTGCATAGTGGATAGAGCCTGGGCCTGGGTCATAGGTTCTAATTCCGGCTCCGCCATTTGTCTGCTGTGTGACTTTAGGCAAGTCACTTTATTTCTGTGCCTCAGTTCCCTTAACTGTAAAATGAGGATTAAGACTGTGAACCCCCTGTGGGATAGGGGCTGTGCCCAACCCTATTTGATTTAATCAACTTCAGCACGTAGTACAGTGCCTGGAACATAGTAAATGCTTTACAAATACCAAAATAATTATTGTTATTATCCTCAGGACTCTGATACATACAAGATAATCATATCAGACAGTCCCTATCCCTCCCAGAGCTCATAATACAAGAGATTCACAAAACAAACTCATAAACTCATTAGACTCTTTTAGGGCTCACGCTAAAGTTTTTATGGAAGAGACCTGTGCAAAATTGGTGCAGATGTTGAGTTTGACTCATGCTTCGGCAACATAATACTATTATTATTATTATTTAGGTTTATTGGGAATAAAGTTGATAGACCTCTGCTACCGAAATACTTTGACTTGAGGATAGTGAAGACCCCCCCTCCAGATAAATAATTTCCAATCTTACCAGTGCATCCAGTAACTGCATGGGGTGGAAAATTGAGTTGGTTAGGGCAACCAAAAGATTAGTTTTATGAGTAGAATGGAGGAGAATTCCATCATTTGGGTTTAACCCAGCATCTATAGGCGTCTTAAATATTGCTTCTCTGTTACCGTGTGGCATAGTGGATAATAATGATAATTATGATATTTGTTGAGTGCTTACTATGTGCTGGGCACTGTTCTAAGCACTGGGGTGGATGCAAGGAAATCAGGTTGGGCACAGCACTTGTCCCATGTGGGTCTCCCAGCGTCAATCCCTGTTTTACAGATGAGGTAACTGAGGCACAGAGAAGTGAAGCAATTTGCCCAAGGTCACACAGCAGACAAGTGGCGGAGCCGGAATTAGAACCCATGACCTTCTGACTTCCAGACATGTGTTCTATCCACTACAACTTCCAGGCATGTGCTCTATCCACTATTCCATGGTGCTTCAGTGGATAGAACTCGGGCCCGGGAGTCAGGAGGTCATGTGTGCACTGCATTGTACTAACTCCTTCAGCTACTTCACAAAATTTGGTAAAATTGTCACGGTGCTGTCTTTGGGGGTGGTCTGAAAAGTTTAACGTTCTTTCATTGCCATCATTGCAGCTGTTCAGAGCAGTTAGTGATAAACCAGTTTTTTTCTAACTCCCTTTACCAAAGGGTGGAAAGTGTTTGTGAAGGTGACGTTATTTGATTTTTGAAAAGGCACCTCAGTGTGTGAAAAGGCTTCCATCAGGATTGGATTCTATCCTTCTAAAGCGACTCAGTACAGTGCCTGGCACTTAGTAAGCACTTAGGGGCCTGAGAAAGATTCAGTAGAAATAATATGGTGTTTCCCTTGCACTAAAGAAGCGTACAGTGCAGTGGATAACGATCACTTCCCATCAGTCAGGTAAGCCATCTCCTTAGAATGACTTGGCTGTCTGGGGAGGTTCATCGAACTCTTTCATACCATCCTAGTAGGATGTCTTTTCCTGCAACCCAAAGTTTAGGGGCTGTCCCTAAGTAATTTTCATTCATAATGGAGAAATTTGCCTGCTGATGAGGGTTTGCCTCATAAAGAGTTTTGTAATTCCTTATGTGGCTATTTAGTGTGCTCTCCCAAGCACTTAGTGCAATGCAGTGCACACATTAAGCACTCAATAAATACCTTTGCTTGATTGATAATTTACCTAAATTTAAATCCACAGTTCTAAAGTGGCTATATAAGGGCCTTTTCTGTTTCTTTGGCATCAAAATACATAGGACTCTTAGTGCTATGAATCAGCTATTAAGCAAATTCCACTTATCCCACCCTCCCAGTGTTTACTGGCCATTTATCCTGCTTAACAAAGGCTCCATTCAGGGAGGGAGATTCAAGCCTGAAACGGGAACAGGTCTGCAGGTGAGGATTAGGACCTTTGGCAGAAATATTTGGGGAAGTTTTCTTAATGAATAGCTGCCAGGTACAGGTACATTGCGTCTGTCCTGCTTTTATATGCAGAAGTAACATCACATGGGCTAAACTGAAAAAAAAAAAAAGTGATTTCATGCTTAGCAATGCATTAATGCAGAGGAGTTCAATTTCCATGACAGAGCATTAAAAGATGTGCTTTTAAGAATACATTTTTGATGCATTGTTCACAGTCACTGAGCCTTTATTAGACCAAAAATTCCACCCCCTCTCTAGATCTGCCTGACCTTATGTTGAGAGGGGAAAAAAAGAGTACATAGTGTCTCAGAATATGTTTGGATGGATTATGATATATGTAACGCTGGTCAGAAACTTATGTTGAGAGGGGGAAAAAAGAGTACATAGTGTCTCAGAATATGTTTGGATGGATTATGATGTATGTATCGCTGGTCAGAAACTTTATGCTGGTATAAAAAATGCTATTTAGCTTAAGTGGACCTTTTCCCTCCACCAAGAAAATAACCGCAGTGTTGAATGTCAAAATACTGAACACTGGTTGCATTGTTGGAAGGGAATTCTTCTATGCCTCATTTAGATATCGATGCGTGGTGTGTGACTTTTGATTTACTTGTGCAGCCCCATACAAGACACTTTGTTTTGCTTTGTAAAATGGCTTGGTTTGCTTAAACCGGACTGGAATTTCATTCACACCATTGAAGAAATTCTTTTATATCTCGTGAAGGAGCTGTGGAGGGTAAGCTCCTTATGGGCAAAGACCAGGTTTAGCAGCACTATTGTATTGCACTCTCCCAAGCACATAGTGCTGTGCACACAGTAAGTCACCAGTAAGTACCATGGATTGATTGAGGGAAATGAGGGATTGAGGGGTGATGGCAGTGAGATTCAGGCAGCCTTTTCTCTGAAATCCCACACATTTTTGTCATCTGTAAAAATAAAAGGATGTTACTAATCAATAAATCAGTGATATTTGTTGAGCACTTTTAAGAACTTACTCTATACCAGGCACTAGGCTAGTGCTGGAGTAGGACACAGTCTGTGTACCACATGGAGCACTCGGTCTGAATCCCCATTTTCCAGATGAAGTAACTGAGGCCCAGAGAAGTGACTTGCCCAAGGTCACACAGCAGACAAGTTGCAAAGCCGGGATTAGAACTCAGGTCCTCTGATTCCCAGGCCTGGGCTCCAGCACTTAGAACAGTGATTGGCACATAGTAAGCGCTTAACAAATACCAACATTTCATTTCTTTCCACTAAGTCACACTGCTTCACACGAACTGTGTGCAGAGCACTGTACTAAAGCGCTTGGGAGAGTGCAATATAGCAGAGACATGCCCTGCCCTCAACAAGCTTACAGTCTAAAGGGGGAAGACAGGCATTAATATAAACAAATAAATTACTGATATGGACATAAGTGCCATAGGGCTGGGCGGGAGGGTGAATAAAGGGAGCAAGTCAGGGTGATGCAGAAGGGAGCAGAAGAGGAATGGAGCAGTTAGTCAGGGAAGGCCTCCAGGAGGGGATGCATCTTCAATAATAAAAATAATAATAATGATGGCATTTTTAAGCACTTACTATGTGCAAAGCACTGTTCTAAGCGCTGGGGAGGTTACAAGGTGATCAGGTTGTCCCCCGGGGGGCTCACAGTCTTCATCCCCATTTTACAGATGAGGGAACTGAGGCCCAGAGAAGTTAAGTGACCTGCGCAAGGTCACACAGCTGACAGTTGGTGGAGCCGGGATTTGAACCCATGACCTCTGACTCCAAAGCCCGAGCTCTTTCCACTGAGCCACGCTGCTTCTCAAGAAGTCTTTGAAGGGAGAGGGAGAGTAATTGTCGAATATGAGGAGGGAAGGCATTCCAGGCCAGAGGCAGGATGTGGGCAAGAGGTCGGCGGTGAGAAATATGGGTGGCGATAGTATCCGTTCTGTCAAATATCTAGGGTCTTGTACTGCATTTATGTAACTTTGTCCCTCTCCAACTTATTACCGAAGAATAAGAGGTCATTTTTGGAAATATTTCAATTATAATGTACTCAGGATGTCCTTAGGATCATTTTAGGAAATGGTTAGGGCCGACAGGAAAGCATGGAAATGTTAGAATTTTTAAAAGCTAGATGAGAGTGGTATCTCTGGTGCTAATTTGGGAAAGCACTATCATTCTATTTTAGGAAGTGTACATTTCTAAATGTTTGCAAAGGGGCATTTAGAAGGTGATGTTGTATCATGGGGAGGAAGGGATTGATAAACACATCCAGCATTTGAGCTGTTCAAGAAAAACATTGTGGATATTTAGCCCTGTCCAGTGATAAAGAAGGAAATGTGTATTCAACCAGATTGTTTGTTTTTTCTTTTAATAATGACAAGTGTAGATTCCCTCACCATTCATTCATTCAATCATATTTATTGAGCACTTACTGTGTGCAGAGCACTGTAGTAAGTGCTTGGGAAGTACAAGTTGGCAACATTTAGAGACATTCCCTACCCAACAATGGGCTCACAGTCTAGAAGGGGGAGACAGACAACAAAACATGTGGACAGGTGTCAGGTCATCAGAATAAATAAAAATAAAGCTAGGTGCACATTATTAACAAAATAAATAGAATAGTAAATATGTACAAGTAAAATAAATAGAGTAATAAATCTGTACAAATATATACAGGTGCTGTGGGGAGGAGAAGGAGGTAGGGCAGGGGGGATGGGGAGGAGGAGAGAAAAAAGGGGGCTCAGTCTGGGAAAAGGGGGGCTCAGTCTGGGGCTCACCACATCCACGATTCTAATTTTTCCCTTCTGATATTTATAATTGTATTTTTGGAGCATGCCTCTAATGGTTTATCTAATGAATTTTGGCGTTTTATCAACTCTGTTAAAAAGCACAGAGGATGGTTATCTCACCCCAATTAATTGATGACCCTATTAGGTATATCTTCAGTTTCTGGGTATAAACAGTTAACCAAGGTAAGACTCTTTTGCCACTAATGGTTTAGGGTTTAAATTATCTCTCAGTAAAAGCCAAGGGTAAATACTCTGTTGATTGTCTTGCTTCAGTTGCCTTACATTATCACTTGGTTATGTAAACACAAGAGAATGTAGGACAGTTCACCAAGACAATGGAAGGCGTTGAAGGATGTAAAAATCTAATCTCTTCGTAAATTCTTCACTGTCTTTTAGTCAAAATATTTAATTAAAAAGCCATTTGAGTTTTTTGATTTTTTTCTACTGCAAACCACAAGATTCTAATCAGAAAAAACTTAATTGTGTTTTATGTAATTGGAACCTTAATTTGAAGGAAAGAGAGTGTAGTCAGACACAACTTGAAAGGCATATTTATTCTTCGATTCAGGGTTGTGTGACACAAAAGAAACCATGAACTAGGGGGCAAGTGTAGTGCATGTGTATTTATAGCAATGAACCCACAGGAGTTGCATCATCATCATCATCATCATAATAATAATAATAATGGCATTTATTAAGCGCTTACTATGGGCAAAGCACTGTTCTAAGTGTTGGGGAGGTTACAAGGTGATCAGGTTGTCCCACGTGGGGGGGGGGGGTCACAGTTTTAATCCCCATTTTACAGATGAGGGAACTGAGGCACAGAGAAGTTAAGTGACTTGCCCAAAGTCACACAGCTGACAAGTGGCGGAGTCTGGATTTGAACCCATGACCTCTGACTCCAAAGCCCAGGCTCTTTCCAGTGAGCCACGCTTGCATCTACCCCAGTGTTTTATGCAATGCTTAGCACATAGTAAGCATGTAACAAATACCATTATCATCATCAAGGTGAAACATACTCAAAGTACGGTGAATTGAGATCTGTAATTAAAATTGAGTAAACAACATGACCAAATGGGTATATACAGGATGGTGAGATCCTATCTGTGTATAGTTTGGCCAAAAGACCAGTGCCTCTTGAATAATCTTTTCCACCCTGTTTGCTTATAATGTTCAATCAGTCAATCAGTAGTATTTATTGAGTGCTTACTGTATGCAGAGCACTTATGGATGGGGAATGTGTTTATTGTTATATGGTACTCTTCGAAGCACCTCTAATTCACTGGGAATTAGAACAGAGAGGAAGCTGATTCAATAGTCCAGACAACATCTCGTGAGTGACTGGATCAGGTTGGGGGCTGCTTGTATGGAAAGGAAGGAATGGATCCAGGAAATGTGAAGGAAAAAGACAAGATTTAGCAACAGAATAGATGGGAGATTTGAAAGAGAGTGAGGAGTCAAGGGTAATGCCAAGGTTATGGGCTTTTAGAGCAGAGGAAGATGGTGGGGTGATCAAATGGAAAAAACCTCTCCCGGCAAGAGGGAATGAAGCAGAGACAGGTGGCTAGCGGTGAGAGCAATGTAAAAATCTTGTCTCTTCCTCAGTTTTCTCATACTTCCGATTCATCAGTGCTTAGAACAGTGCGTTGCACATAGTAAGCGCTTAATAAATGCCATTATTATTATTATTATTTTGAAGGATTATCACTCATTGTTCAGAAGGTGAAAAAGATCAGGTTATGTTCAAGCGAGCTATTTCAGATGTGCAGCACATTGTCCCTTGCTTTAATAACCATCAATGACTTTGATGAGTTTCATTTCTTTCTGTACACCAACCTGTGTGAATATTAGCCATGCCACTTTCTTCCTTCTGGTATTCTAGCCGAGTACCCAGTAGTTCATTCATCCATTCAATCGCATTTACTGAGTGCAGAGCACTGTACTAAGCACTTGGGAGAGTACAATACAGCAATAACACAGACACATTCCCTGCCCACAACGAGCTGGCAAGTAGATGATCTGGTTCCTTAATTCTAGCAGTGAATTTGTACAACTCTGAACGGGAGTGCGTGAAATGTGCCCTACAATTTTCCAGGTGATAAAATGGGGAGACTCAAATCATTCTCCGGTGGAAGGAAAATCTGGAATGTAAAAGAACCCGAGAAAAAACCTCAGGAGACTCTGGTTTTTTGACTTGATGTTTTAAACCAAGATGTGCAGTTCCAGGAGAGTGCTATAGGGAAGGGTCAGCTCTGACTACTTTTAATTCTCTGGATTAGAAAATGTGTAAATGATGGCATCTGGCAGATAATGGCATTTGAAAATAGTGGGTGTAAAGTTTTGTCATGCTTTTAGGATACTTGTTCAGAAAGCCTGTGTTTGAAATCATTCTTTCGAACTGTTAAAAAAAGTTATTTTAGTATCTAATGGTTCTGATCCTTGTCTGTCTGTCTTTCTCTTCTAGATTAAAGATTCAATTGTAGGGGAAATCAGACGGGAAATTGTCAGTGGACTTTTAGCAGCTGTATCTTCCCCAAGTAGAACTACTAGTGTTAAGCAGGACCCAAAGCCATGAAATTGGTTGAACAGGTAATTTTTTTGGGGGGGGGTGTCTTTCATTTATTCATTCATTCATTCAGTCGAATTTGTTGAGCACTTACTGTATGCAAAGAACTCTACTAAGCACTTGAGAGAGTACAATACAACAAGAAACAGACATTCCCTGCCCCACAGTTCAATACAATTGAGTTTCTGGTCTCCGGGCTTATTTTTAGGCTTGTATTGTTCTTCTTTACTGAAATAAATGATAGACGTGTTTGGGAGTCACAAGACATTATGAAACATGGGACTTGCCCTCATGTAGTTTACAATAATGACAAATTATTTGGAATATAATTTTTGGTAGGCAGGGATAAACCAATTCCCCACATCTTTTCGTTCTTTTCAGTGTAGTTTATGTTTAGACATGTCTGGGGCATACAGTCATTTCTTTAACATCAATACTTTATGTGCTTATGTAACATTTAATGTTTAACGTAACCGTTTTTAAGTGGCAGATTTTGATGGTATGTTTCAGTTCTCATCGGCTTGCATTCAGACTAATTTGCGAAAGGGAAAAACAGTGTACAGTGTTGTCAAAAATCCTGATGACATTGCCTGTAATAACATTATCGTTCAAATGATAATTGAGAATCTCCTAAAGAGTTGAATTTCTATCAGTTGAAAATCCCAATGCAAAACCAAACAAACAGGAAAACTGCCCGGGTTCTGTGAGGACTCAGGGATATTCTGACAAAGCATGTTGATCTCGGTAGAACGCGATGCAGTGTTGGAAGAAACGCTTATGCACAGGCACAGATCGAGGACCGTTTACAGTAACCCGAGTGGTACTTTATTCATTAATTCATTCATTAAATTGTATTTATTAAGCACTTACTGTGTGCAAAGCACTGTACTTAGCACTTGGGGGAGTACAATATAACAAATGAACAGACATATTCCTGCCCACAATGAGCTCACAGTCTGCAGAGGAGACAGACATTAATGTAAATAAATAAATAGGTAAATAAATAAGCAAATAAATGCCCGGTTCATCAGGTACTTAGTCCTCATATTCCAGGAGAAGTCAGCATAGATCATTTTGGGTTCAACAATTGGGAATGAGTTGCAGAGACCTCAGCGTCCAGCAGAACTTGTTAATTCAATTGTATTTACTGGGGGCTTACTGGGTGCAGAGCCCTGTACTAAGCACTTAAGAGGATACAATATAACAATAACAATTTATGAACATGGTCCTGAGTCAAGTGCTCTGCTGCAAGCAGCCATGACATCATCCTTGTAATTGTTGTTGTTGCTCTCCTCCAGAAGATGAATCTTGTCTGCACAGGACAAGCCTGTTTTTAAAAGATTGTTTTTCAATAGAAAATCAGACTTTGAAAGCACGGGTCACGTTGAGCCTCTGTGCCAGGCTAGGGTTAGCAGCGATTGAACGGGGCAGGAAAATGACGAACATTTTCAGATCCACATACCTTCGATCCCTCCCTCAACCTATTCCAGGAACTCTTATGTCAGCGTATCTGCTTGATTGGCAGTGAGAAATCACCTTGGGGGCTCAGCTTAGACTCTTGAGCCCTGGCTGGCTGGAGAGGGAAAATGGAGAGAGGGAGAAAGGGAAGGAGGGGGAGAGGCAGGGAGGAGGGAAAGAGGGAGAGAGAGGAAGGGAGGGAAAGAGGGAGAGAGGAAGGGAGGGAGAGAGAGAGAGAGAGAGAGAAGAGTGAGGGAAAAAGAAAAAGAGGAAGGGAGAGAGAGGGAGGAAGGGAGAGTCAGAGGGAGAAAAGGTTGAAGGGGAGAGGAAGGGAAGAAAGGAAGGAAGAGAGGGAGAGAGAGAGGGAGGGGAGAGAGAGAGAGAGAAGAGTGAGGGAGAAAGAAAAGGAGGAAGGGAGAGTCAGAGGGAGAAAAGGTTGAAGGGGAGAGGAAGGGAAGAAAGGAAGGAAGAAAGGGAGAGAGAGAGGAAGGGAGGGAGGGAGAGAGGAAGGAATGGGGTGGGTGGGAAGCAGGACTGTCCAAATCCCTGTTGCCTAGGCTAATTAGGAGGCAGGCACAGGTTGGAATTCCATGTCAAACTGCCTTCCCTACATGATCCCGCCATGTATTTCAGCCTGGTGTTCCCAGTCCACCGACAGCAAATCACCCTAGCCTTGGTTAGCTTACATAGCAGGGTACCATTCCTGCCATTAAAAACACGTGGGATCCGAGACTTATAAATTACCATTGCGCTTCCTCCACGTAGGCAAGCATGGGATGGAATAGGAGACAGCCAATGACCTATAAACCAGAGATCAGAATAGGTCTCTATGGGACTGTTTCTTGAGCTTTTGTTTGTTCAGTCAGAGCACATTTCCACCCTTTTTTTCTGAAATATTGGGGAAGGAAGATGCCAGTGAAAACTTCCTTGAGAGCAGGGGGCATGGGTCTTGATTGTATGGTTTTCTCTCAGGTGCTTAGTACAGTGCTCTGCACTAGGGGGACGCTCAGTAAAT
Source organism: Tachyglossus aculeatus (assembly GCF_015852505.1). NCBI lineage: Eukaryota > Metazoa > Chordata > Mammalia > Monotremata > Tachyglossidae > Tachyglossus > Tachyglossus aculeatus. The sequence goes on from NC_052074.1 coordinate 61,535,883, forward strand.
TCCACTGATTGATTGAAATGATTTTCTTAAAGGATGTAATGTGGTCCAGAGGAACTGTGGAATGTCGGAATGGAGATGTGGAGAACTGACCAAACCGTCAAGTTGTCGTTTCTTGGGCTTCGAGACACTCACTATTGCTGCTAAGATGGGCTACTGTACACAATGTTGATTCCTACGATGCGTATCTTATTTTATTTTTTTAACTCTTCGTAACATTTTAGGCACCTTTCTTATATTATTGCTTTTCTAAACTATCAAAAGAACTGTGGCTATTTGAAACCCTAATATTTATTTGTATGTCGATGTTTTTCATGTTTTCTTGTCGCGATATGTTTTCAAACTTGAAGACGTCCAGACCTAACCAACTTATGAATAACATACTTCTTCAGCCTAGCTTCTTAAAACACTGACCTCTGTGAGGTATTTACTGTGCAATAACTGATTTTTTTTTCTTTTTGGAGAGCTTGAAACAATCAATGATCTTTCCACAGCTGTTACTAAGTGTCACCTCCAAGAAAAAGAAAATAATTCTGTTGTAAAAATTGCTGTCAATTCTTGGGAAAGTGACGTATAACAGCATGGTAGTATGTAAAACTACTTAAAGTTCTTACACTGTAAACCTTAGCTCTGTGCACAAGACAATTAAGACTAATTTTATTATGCTTGTTGTTGTTTTTTCCTGGAAATGTGCCTTATTTTAAACACTATATATCTTGTGCCTTGGTTATACTTCTCTATTATATTAAGAGAAGCTTCCTCTTCTGTCTCAGATAAAATAAATGGATTCATGTTGTCAAAGTTGTGAGTCTTGTGTGATTTTAAATGGATGGACATCTGTGCTGTATCACAGGGGAAATGAAAGTAATTTAGATTTTTTTTCCCCTCGCAGTGAATTTATTTTAGGCAAGTCTAGGGAAAATGTATTTGTTACAATAAAATTATTGGAACAAAAAGGGGCTCTTTTTATTTGGTTTTGTGTGCGCTCCAATAGATGTGTAAAGTGCCATTTAAATGTTCTCGGGATTTGTTAAGGGTTAACGGCTTCCAACTCATCTATTGAATGGAGTTCTTAATCAAAAGCAATTGAAGAAATAACAATATTCTTGGAAAGAAATGTACTTTAAACATTTATAAATATGTTTGGACTATATATACAAGGGCTGATTTCTAAAATATATATTATATATTAAAACAATAAAGTATTTATTTTGCCTAAGTCCACTTTTAGTGATTTTCTTTGCTAAAATTGCGAGTGGAATTTAGGTCATCTGCTACGTGACCTTGGGCAAGTCACTTAACTATTCCATGCCTCAGTTACCTCATCTGTAACGTATGGGACATGGGTTGTATAATAATAATAATAATGGCATTTATTAAGTGCTTACTACGTGCAAAGCACTGTTCTAAGTGCTGAGGGGGTTACAAGGTGATCAGGTGTCATATAGGACACAGACTGTGTCCAACCTGGTTAGCTTGTATCTATTCCAGCACTTAGTACAAGTTCTCACATATAGTAAGCGCTTTAAGAAATGCCATTAAAAAAAAAAAGTAGGAAAGATTTTTTGACCAAAAAGACCTTGAGTCACTGGATCTGAATACTAAAAGGCGGGTATTTCTCCTTCTCAGGGGATTTTAGTGACATGATAGGTGACTCTATTTCCACCCTGAATGGTGACCTTCCCAGAGAGAGGAAAAGAGGTAAAAAGACACAGTGATTTGCCCAAGGCAGACAGATGGTATATCTCAGGTAAGAATTCCAGTCTCGATTTCCAGTCCTCTTCAGTTTGCAGTTTGTTGGTGGACATTAGGGGATAGATTATTCTGGGTAACAGAGGGAATTAGGAGCAGAGAGGGAGTCTGGGAGTCTGTGGAAGTGGCCGCAGCCTTGGGGTACGGACTGGAATAAGTTCCTTTAGGAAGGAGGTATTGCAGTGCGGCTCCTAGGGTAATCGCACCCAGAACCCTATTAAAATCACATCTCCTCCAAGAGGCCATCCCTGACTAAGCCCTCATTTTCCTCTATATGTCCTTCTCTCTGCGTAGAGAAATTGGGTCTTCCATATAGACCCATATGGGACAGGGACTGCATTCATTCATTCAGTCAGTCATATTTATTGAGCACATACTGTGTGCAAAGCACTGTACTAAGCACTTGGGAAAGTGCAGTAGAACAATAAACAGTGACATTCCCTGCCTCCAACAAGCTACATCCAACTAGATTATCTTTTATGCAACTCAGTGTGTAGAACAGTACTTGACACCCAGTAAGCACTTTGAAGTACCATTTTTATTATTATAATTATCATTGTTATTATTATAATACCATTGTCTAGGGGTTGCTGGGCTTCAGTTGGACAAGAACCAAAGAATTATAGTCCCTTTGGCGGACTTAGTAATAGTAATAATAATTATGGTATTTGTTAAGCGTTTGCTATGTACCAAGCAATGTTCTAAGTGCTGGGGTAGATACAAGGTAATAAGGTCCATGTCCCGCATGGGGCTCACAGTTTTAATTCCCATTTTACAGATGAGGGAACTGAGGCATAGAGAAATGAAGGGACTTGCCCAAGGTCACACAGCAGACAGGTGCTGGAACCGGGATTAGAACCCTCATCCTCTGACACCCAAGCCCAAGCTCCTGCCACTAGATCACACTGCTTCTCATAATGACGGTATCTATCGAGCACTTACAATGTTCCAAACTCCGGGATAGATACATGATCATCAGAGCCTTCCCAGAATTCACAGTCAGTGGTGGGGAAAACTGGTATTTTTTATCCATTTTACAAAAGAGGAAACCGAGGCACAAAGAGGTTAAGTGACTTGTCCAAGGTCTCACAGCTAGAAAGTGGCAGAACCAGCTCTAAAACCCCTATCTCCTAACTCCCAGGCGTGTGCTCTTTTCACTGTCACAATGCATCTTTGAAATAAAATTCAGAGTAAGAAGAGAACACGGATCTAGTTAAGGAGAGTAAAGAGTATCCCGAGAAAGATGTAAATATATTTTGTTCTAAATCACCGTGAAAAGCTTCTAGTTTCTCCTCATTTTTAGCTTCAAAGTAGCAGAAAGTTTAGAAGAGTTGATCCAATGTGATCGTAATGAAATTGCTTTAAGGAAATCAACATGTAAAGACCACAGGGTTAAAAACATATATGAGTAGTCTGTGGACTGGGAAAGAAGGAGATCAAGATTGGGAACACATCAATACAAACAAATGTTGGCAAATTCCTGTTTGAATAAGGAAGTACGATTATTTCATCTGACTTCCTTGTAGTCACCTGAGCTGCTTTCAATTGGAAGAAGCAATTGCTATGTTAAGGTCTGTGTCCAAAAGGTAGTTTAAGAAAACTAAGCTCCACCCACATTTTACGAGGCCAAGCTTATGTTGAAACAGACACAAATTTGGAGTTGGCTCGGTCTTTGTGAGGAGCGTGCTTTTTGATGTGCCCACAAGTTTGTTCTGTCGGCTGTAATTTAACACTGGTCCGATCACATTCCTTTTTAAACCACCTCATCGCAACTTGTGGTGCCAGACCCAGTCTCTGATGATGTTTCCCAGAGAGAGAACTTCACGGGATGAAGTGGAAAAATTGCAGGGAGCGATCCTTTTCTCTGTCATCCTTGTTTATGGAAACATTAAAAAGTGGTTGGCTGTATTATGCAGCCTTCCTTCCTTTGAACTCCATTAAGGTCACCCAAAGCGACCAACTGAGGAAATTGTTCACTCCCTTCAGATCATTTTCTTCCCTATAATCTTAGCCCCTTCCAGTTTTGATGTTTAGCTCAATTACATCCTCAAATGGGAATGGAAACTTAGACCCAATCAACCCAATATCGGCCTGCAGTTCTAATGTATTATCGATCAGGGAAGCAGTGTTGCCTAATGGATAGAGCACGGGCCTGACGAGTCAGATGGCCTGTGTTCTGACCCCAGCTCTGCCACTTGTCTGCTGTATGACCTTGGGCAAGTAACTTCCCTTCTCTGGGCCTCAGTTACCTCATCTGTAAAATGGGGACTCTGAGTCTCACGTGAGATGTGGATTGTGTCCAACCTGATTATTTTATATCTGTCCCAGCACTTAGTACAGTGCCTGGCACGTAGTAAGCCCTTAACTAATACCTCATATATTATTGATATTTATTGAGCACTTAGTGCAGAGCACTGTACTAAGCACGTGGGAGAATGTAGTAGACCCGATACCTGCCTTCGAGGAATTTACAATCTAGGAGGGGAGAAGCTCACTAAAATAAATTACAGATGTAGGGGTTTCAATGGAGTTTCAAGATTTGCGGGAGCCCACTGTTGGGTAGGGACCATCTATATATGTTGACAACTTGTACTTCCCAAGCGCTTAGTACAGTGCTCTGCACACAGTAAGCGCTCAATAAATACGATTGATTGATTGATTGATTGAATGCTAATCTGTGCCGTTGGGTGCGTTTGAATGACAAGTTTTCTGAATGGGCAGCTTGTGGTAATATGGGATGCCACCCCACTTCTAGGTTTATTCCCACATTAAAGTCAATCCTTTTTGTTGCATTTGGGCAGGAATATTAGTCCTTTTAGCCAAATTGCCCCATTACATAATTCTCACTCTCTAAAATGCCCCCCACCAATTCAAGGAAGAATATACTTTTGAGATATTTGTCCCTCTTTTCCAATCTGCTTCACAAAGGGTCCAAAGCACCGAATTTTCCCTTTATCCACAATGACCTCGTTCCTCTTCCCAAAAAAACCTCTACCCTGCTGTCTATGCCATTTGTCCTTGGATTTTTGGATCTTTGCCATTCTCTTCCTGCACATATTCTCTTTCTCTTCCCTCATTCTCTCTCTCTCTGGTCAATCGAGCTAACTTTTTTCTCCATCTTTTATTGTTTCCCTCTGTCCTTCTGATTGTCCTCCTGATTGTCTGATCTCCACTTCCTTCCCTTCATTCCTAACTGCCCCAACAAGCCAACACCTCGAGGAATCAATCAGTTAATAGTGTGTACTGAGCACTGATTTTGTTCAGCACTCTGTATTAAACACTTGGGAGAATATAATAGAGTTGGAAGACATGATCCCTGCCTGCAAAGAGCTTACAGTCTAAAAGTCTTCCCTGATTTATAAGAAGGCAAGATATGCCTGACACCCCTCAAAAAACCCCAGGGACAGGAATCTTGTCTAATTCCCATCTGTATATTCTTACCAGCTCTGCACACATTAAGCGCTTAATAAGTGCTAACCTTCTCATTGTGCCTCTATGTTGCTTATCTAGCCGCCGGCCCCTAGCCCACATCCTACCTCTGGGCTGGATTGCCTTCCTTCCTCAAATTGTCAGTAACTGACAATTTCTCTCCTGCCATTCAAAGCCTTATTGAAGGCATATCTCCTCCAGGAGGCCTTCTCTGACTAACCCCCCCACCCTTCCTCTTCTCCCACTACAATCAATCAATCAATCAATCGTATTTATTGAGTGCTTACTGTGTGCAGAGCACTGTACTAAGTGCTTGGGAAGTACAAGTTGGCAACATATAGAGACAGTCCCTACCCAACAGCGGGCTCACAGTCTAAAAGGGGGAGACAGAGAACAAAACCAAACATACTAACAAAATAAAATAAATAGAATAGATATGTACAAGTAAAATAAATAAATAAATAAATAGAGTAATAAATATGTACAAACATATATACATATATACACTCCCTTCTGCCTCACCCTGTCTTGCTCCCTTTATTCTTCCCCCCCTCCCAGCCCCACAGCACTTATGTCCTTATCTGATATTTCTTTATTCACATTAATGTCTGTCTCCCCCACTCTAGACTGTAAACTCGCTGCAGGCGGAGACTGTGTCTGTTTATTGTTGTACCGTACTCTCCTAAGCACTTAGTACAGTGCTCTGCACACAGTAAACACTCAATAAATACGATTGAATGAATGAGAATTGTGGTATTTGTTCATGGGAAAGGCAGGGGATTGGATTGGGGCTCAGAGGTAATCGTAATGATAATAATAATAATAGTATTTGTAAAGCGCTTGTCATGTGCCAGACACTGGGCTAAGTGCTGGGATGGATACAAGCAAATTGAGTTGGACACAGTCCCTGTCCCATTCCCCCAGAGGAGTCCACTCTGGGTCTTACCACCTGCCAGTCATCAGAGAAGCAGTGTGGCTCAGTGGAAAGAGCACAGGCTTTGGAGTCAGAGGTCATGGATTCAAATCCCGGCTCCGCCAATTGTCAGCTATGTGACTTTGGACAAGTCATTTAAGTTCCCTGGGCCTCAATTACCTCATCTGTAAAATGGGGATTAAGACTGTGAGCCCCCAGTGGGACAACCTGATTACCTTGTAACCTCCCCAGCGCTTAGAACAGTGCTTTGCACATAGTAAGCACTTAATAAATGCCGTTATTATTATTATTATCGGGTGACATTGTTGGATTAAGGGAGGAGGCTCTCAGCTCCCACACTTTATGGAGGTGAGTCATCTGCTGTGACTCATATACTAATGGCCCAGTAGCCCAGTTAGGTTTGCCCCAGTGCCAGGGCAGATGCCTGCTCAGACTGTGGCACCGGCCAAGTGCCCTGAATGCTGCCCAAGGAAAGCCAGGGGAGCGAGAGCTTGCTGGATGCTTCCAAACAGTCGTTTGAGGTTTGGAGCATTCTTGGAAAGGCGGCAACCTGTGGCAGTGAGTCACCCTGGCTGGGGCCTGGGAGAGGGCGGGAATGTGGAACCACCCATGGCAGCGTGGTCTAGTGGATTGAATCCGGGCCTGGGTTCTAATCCTGACTCCACCACTTATCTGTTCTGTGACCCATCTGTTCAATGGAGATGAAGGCTGTGAGCCCCACGTGGGACAGGGACTACGTCCAACCCGATTATGTTGTATCTACTCCAGTTCTTAGTACAGTGCCCGGCACAAAGTAAGCACTTAACAAATGCCACAATTATTATTATAATTATTGTTATTACCCATGGACAGAGATGCCATTTCGGAAAGGAATTTCCTATAGGAGAGTCAATCAGTGATCTTAATCTGTCCAGAGAAACCTTGCGCTTTGACCCAGGGGCAACCTTGGGCTTTTGGCTTCCCACTGTTGGGTAGGGACTGTCTCTATATGTTGCCAATTTGTACTTCCCAAGCGCTTAGTACAGTGCTCTGCACATAGTAAGTGCTCAATAAATACGATTGATGATGATGAGGCAGGGAAAAATTTATGCCACATGACATCAACCCGCTGTGTCATGTGACTGGGTACCATTCTGTAGGAGGCCACCATAGCACACTACATGCACACCCGGCATTCTGTGATGTGCCATAATATCACACTGCAAGCCAGTCAATTGTACTTCTTGAGCATTTACTGTGTGCAGAGCACTGTACTAAGTGCTAGGAGGACTACAATGTAAGAGTAAACAGACACATTCCCTGCCCACAACAAGCTTACAGCATTCTGAGTAATGTTATAATCAATCAAGCAATCAATCTGCTGGGATGGATAAAAGCAAATCGGGTTGGACATTGTCCCTGTTCCACATGGGGCTCACAGTTTCTATTTCCATTCTACAGATGTGGTAACCGAGGCACAAAGCAGACAAGCAGATAAGCCCAAGGCCACACAGCAGACGTGGGGTGGAGCCGGGATTAGAATCCCCAACCTTCTGATTCCCAGGCCCGTGCTCTAATCACTAAGCCAAGCTGCTTCCCCCACATAGTAAGTGCTTAGTAAATACCATAATTTTATTATCGTTATTATTATCTCCTCTCGCTCCTTGTTTCTGTTTGAGCCTCCAGTCAAGCCATTGAAAATTGGTAGTTCCAGTCTGGCATTTGAACTGGGTATTAAATGGTGGAAAGAAAAAAACAGCCCAGGTGAGAGTGAACTTCTTTAAACAATTGATTATATTTGTTGAGCATTTACTGTGTACAAAGGAGTGTATTACACTCTTGGGAGCTTAATATATAACAATATAACGGACACATTCACTTCCCACCACAAGCTAGTAGCATCTGACATTGTGCAGGTCACCTGGGACATTTAATAAACATTATAGATACCCTGACTGAAAATCCTCATAAGAAACGAAGGATATTTTCACCCAGTGGAATGGTGAGTGCATGGAATGTATTCCAATGGGAAATTCTGCTGCCAGAAATATCCAGAGTTTCAGCGGAGGTTTGGCTAGATCCATAGATAAATGGTCTGGGTTGAGTCACTAGAGGAAGAATTAGGGATGGAGAGGGAGGGAAGGGAATGATTCAACCCTAACCATGAACTTAGTTGTCTAGGAGGGCAACAAGTATCCAATTTCTCCAAGAGTATCATGGAGAAAGTCCTGGGTTGGATGGAGAAGTTAATTAATCAAATTTATTGAGAGTTTCCTGTGTGCGGATCACTGTCCTGAGCCTTTTGGAGAGTACAGTGCCACAATATTATAGACACATTCCCTGACCACAGCGAGCTAAAAGTCTAGAGGGGGAAACACATTGACGTGAATAAACAAACTCCGGGCATGTACATAAGTGCTGTGGGGCTGAGGGGAAGGTGAATAAAGGGAGCAAATCAGGGTGATGCAGAAGGGAGTGGGAGAAAAAGAAATGAGGGCTTAGGCAGAGAAGGCCTCTTGGAGGAGATGTGTCTTCGATAAGCTTTTGAATGTGGGGAGAGTAGTTGTCTGTCAGATATGAAGAGGGAGGGCCAGAGGCAGGACGTGGGAGAGAGGTTGGCGGTGAGATAGACAAGATCGAAGTACATTCATTTATTCAATCAATCATATTTATTGAGCACTTATTGGGTACTAAGCACTTGGGAGAGTACAATACGGCAACAAGCACATCCCCTGCCGACAATGAGTTCACTGTCTAGAAGGGGAGACAGATATTAAAATACAAAAATAAATGAATAAGTAAGTCAATAAATACCAGATACATACATATGTGCTGTAGGACTGGCGGGGGGAGAATGATCGAAGGGATTAAGTCAGGGTGTCAGAGAAGGGAGTGGGAGAAGAGGAGAGGAGGGCTTAGTCAGGGAAGACTTTTTGGAGGAGTTGTGCCTTCAGTAGGGCTTTGAAGGTTGGTATTAAGGGAGGGAAGTATGTGGGATCATGGGATAGACCACAATGGCATTATCCTGGAAAGGGGATTGGGCCAGGGCAGGGCAGAGAAGAAATCACGGACTTAGTGAGCTCTCTCCTATGTCCATTTCTGGGTCACGGAGCATCCTCTGGAGGAGGAAACCCGGTTTTACATTCTGGCTCCCGAGTGGGGACACCAGGGATGAAAAGCCCAGAGGGCAACATCTGCCACACTTTGACTGCAAACAAAGAACTGAGCACCCCCCACTTATAGCCATTCTTTCGCAGAGGCTGGAAAGTTTCACTTCTTCCTCAGAAGTGAAACTTTCGAGAAGTTTCTTCCCGAGAAGCAGCATGGCTCAGTGGAAAAGAGCCCGGGCTTTGGAGTCAGAGGTCATGGGTTCAAATCCCCGCTCTGCCAATTGCCAGCTGTGTGACTTTGGGCAAGTCACTTCACTTCTCTGTGCCTCAGTTACCTCATCTGTAAAATGGGGATTAAGACTGTGAGCCCCCTGTGGGTCATCAGTTTCTTCCTGAGAAGCAGCATGGCTCAGTGGAAAAGAGCCCGGGCTTTGGAGTCAGAGGTCATGGGTTCAAATCCCCCCTCTGCCAATTGCCAGCTGTGTGACTTTGGGCAAGTCACTTCACTTCTCTGTGCCTCAGTTACCTCATCTGTAAAATGGGGATTAAGACTGTGAGCCCCCTGTGGGTCATCAGTTTCTTCCTGAGAAGCAGCATGGCTCAGTGGAAAAGAGCCCGGGCTTTGGAGTCAGAGGTCATGGGTTCAAATCCCCACTCTGCCAATTGCCAGCTGTGTGACTTTGGGCAAGTCACTTCACTTCTCTGTGCCTCAGTTACCTCATCTGGAAAATGGGGATTAAGACTGTGAGCCCCCTGTGGGACAACCTGATCACCTTGTAACCTCCCCAGCACTTAGAACAGTGCTTTGCACATAGTAAGCGCTTAATAAATGTAATTATTATTATTATTATTCCTCTATCCGGTTCTAAATTTCGACCAACGTTATTTTAACTAGAGCTGTTTCCATCCGTACTGTGCCTCAGAGACATTTCGTTTTATTTCAGCAGATCCCTCCTCTCTTTCTGGCCCTGCCATCAGGAACCAGCCAGAATGTGCCACTGTGAATCGCCTTTGGCTTCCAGCCTTAGAGAGGCAGCTATTGTACTTTTCCAAGCACTTAGTACAGTGCTCTCCACAGAGTAAGCACTCAATAAATATGATTGATTGAATGAATGAATAAAGCATGGTGGTCTAGTGGATAGAGCATGGGGATGGGAGTCAGAAGGCTCTGGGTTCTAATCCAACCTCTGCTGCCGGTTTGCTGTGTGGCTTTGGGTGAGTCACTTCACTTCTCTTCACAAGAAGCAGCGTGGCTCAGTGGAAAGAGCCTGGGCTTTGGAGTCAGAGGTCACGGGTTCAAATCCCGGCTCCGCCAACTGTTAGCTGGGTGACTTTGGGCAAGTCACTTAACTTCTCTGTGCCTCAGTTCCCTCATCTGTAAAATGGGGATTAAAACTGTGAGCCCCCTGAGGGACAACCTGATCACCTTGTAACCTCCCCAGCGCTTAGAACAGTGCTTTGCACATAGAAGCGCTTAACAAATGCCATCATTATTATCATTGTTCTCTGGGCCTCAGTCTCCTCATCTGTAAAGTGGGGATTAAGACTATGAGCCCCATGTGGGACAGGGACTGTGTCCAACCCGATGAACTATCTACCCCAGGGCTTTTTTTTTTTTGATGGCATTTGTTAAGCTCTTACTATGTGCAGAGCACTGCTCTAAGCGCTGGGGGGGATACAAGGTGATCAAGTTGTCCCACGTGGGGCTCACAGCCTTAATCCCCATTTTACAGATGAGGTAACTGAGGCTCAGAGAAGTGAAGTGACTTGCCCAAGGTCACACAGCAGACATGTGGTGGTCGGGATTCAAACCCACGACCTCTGACTCCAAAGCCCATGCTCTTTCCACTGAGCCATGCAGCTTCTTTGTACAATGCCTGGCATGTAGTAAGCGCTTAAGAAAAGCCACAGTTGTTATTATTATTTTTATTATTATTACTCCAACTCCTGCTCTCTGGAACAAGTCAGGTGGACCAATCCTGCTCTGGATCAACATCATCATTCATTCATTCATTCAATCGTATTTATTGAGCGCTTACTGTGGGCAGGGCACTGTACTAAGCGCTTGGGAGGTACAAGTTGGCAACATATAGAGACGGTCCCTACCCAACAGTGGGCTCACAGTCTAGACCCAGTCATCATCTGGATCTTACCACCTGCCAGTCATCAGGTGACATTGCTGGATTAAGGGAGGAGGCGCTCAGCTCCCACACTTTATGGGGGTGATTCACCCGCTGTGACTCATAGACTAATGGCCCAACAGCTGGTCAGGTCTGCCCCAGTGCCAGCACAGATGCCTGCTCAGATCGTGGCACCGGCCAAGCGCCCGTGAAAGCCAAGCTCCCCAGAAAGCCAGGGGAGCCAGAGCTTTCCGGAGGCGTCCAAACAGTCATTTGAGGTTTGGGGCAATCATGAAAAGGCAGCAACCCGTGACAGTGAGTCACCCTGGCCGGAGCCTGGGAGAGGGCGGGAATGTGGAACCACCCATGGCAGCGTGGTCTAGTGGATAGAGTCCAGGCCTGGGTTCTAATCAATGGCTCAATGGAAAGAGCCCGGGCTTTGGAGTCAAAGGTCATGGGTTCAAATCCCGGCTCCGCCACTTGTCAGCTGTATGACTTTGAGCAAGCCACTTCACTTCTCTGTGCCTCAGTTACCTCATCTGTAAAATGGGGATGAAGACTGTGAGCCCCACATGGGACAACCTGATCACCTTGTAATCTCCCCAGCACTTAGAACAGCGCTTTGCACTGCTGTATTATACTCTCCCAAGCACTTAGTTTGGTGCTCTGCACACAGTAAGTGCTCAACAAATATGACTGATTGATTAGCCTGGGAGAGGGCGGGAATGTGGAACCACCCATGGCAGCGTGGTCTAGTGGATAGAGTCTGGGCCTGGGTTCTAATCAATGGCTCAATGGAAAGAGCCCGGGCTTTGGAGTCAAAGGTCATGGGTTCAAATCCCGGCTCCGCCACTTGTCAGCTGTATGACTTTGAGCAAGCCACTTCACTTCTCTGTGCCTCAGTTACCTCATCTGTAAAATGGGGATGAAGACTGTGAGCCCCACATGGGACAACCTGATCACCTTGTAATCTCCCCAGCACTTAGAACAGCGCTTTGCACTGCTGTATTATACTCTCCCAAGCACTTAGTTTGGTGCTCTGCACACAGTAAGTGCTCAACAAATATGACTGATTGATTAGCCTGGGAGAGGGCGGGAATGTGGAACCACCCATGGCAGCGTGGTCTAGTGGATAGAGTCCGGGCCTGAGTTCTAATCAATGGCTCAATGGAAAGAGCCCGGGCTTTGGAGTCAACGGCCATGGGTTCAAATCCCAGCTCCGCCACTTGTCAGCTGTATGACTTTGAGCAAGCCACTTCACTTCTCTGTGCCTCAGTTACCTCATCTGTAAAATGGGGATGAAGACTGTGAGCCCCACATGGGACAACCTGATCACCTTGTAATCTCCCCAGCACTTAGAACAGTGCTTTGCACTGCTGTATTATACTCTCCCAAGCACTTAGTTTGGTGCTCTGCATACAGTAAGTGCTCAACAAATATGATTGATTAAGCGCTCAATAAATGGCGCATCACAGGTTGATGTCATGTGAAGTAGGCCACAGATTTTTCCCTGCCTCAGGGAAGTCAAAAGCCCGAGGTTGCCCCTGGGTGCTTTGCATGTAGTAAGCGCTTAATAAATGGCATTATGATTATTATAATCCTGGCTCCGCCACTTGTCTGTTGTGTGACCCACCTGTTCAATGGAGATGAAGGCTGTGAGCACCATGTGAGACAGGGACTGTGTCCAACCCTGATTGTGTTGTATCTACTCCAGCTCTTAGTACAGTGCCTGGCACAAAGTAAGCACTTAACAAATACCACAATTATTATTGTAATTATTGTCATTACCCACGGGCAGGGATGCCATTTTGGAAAGGAATTTTCTATAGGAGAGTCGATCAACGATCTTAATCTGTCCAGGGAAACCTTGCCCTTTGACCCAGGGGCAACCTCAGGCTTTTGACTTCCCTAAGGCAGGGAAAAATCTGTGGCCTACTTCACACGCCATCAACCCGCGATGTGCCATTTATTGAGCACTTAATCAGTCATATTTGTTGAGCACTTACTGTGTGCAGTGCACGAAACTAAGTGCTTGGGAGAGTATAATACAACAGAGTTGGTAAACAAGTTCCCTGCCCACAGGGAGGCTACAGTGTAGGAGGGGACACTGACATTAATATGAATAATTAATTTATCGATATGCTCATAAGTGCTGTGGGGCTGAGGGTCTGGTGAGTATCAAATGACCAAAGGTCACAGATCCAGATGCACAGATGACAACTATTCAATTCCAAACATTTCATGCACTTTTGAGTCCCAGAGTCATTCTGTTGTTCTCAGTTACCACATCCTCTCCCCTCTCCAAGACCTGTGCCTTCTCAACCTCTCAATCCTGTGAAAAAATAATAACTGTGATATTTGTTAAATGCTTACAAAGTGTCAAACGCTATACTAAGCAAGGGTTAGGATGCAAGGTTACCAGGTTGGACACGGTCCCTGCCCCACACGGGGCTCATAACCTAAGGCGGAGGGAGAACGGCTATTTTGTTTCCATTTTATAGACGAGGAAACCGAGGCACAGAGAAGTGAAGTGACTTGCCCGGGGTCACACATCAGGCAAGGGGCAGAACCAGGATTAGAACCCAGGATATCCAGCTCCCAGGCTGGGGCTATCTCCACTAGGCCATGGTGCTTCACCTGAATCGAGCAGCCAAGGGGCTGAAGGCTCTGCTTCCCTTCCCCAGCTGCTTTTCCCTCGTCCGGCAGAATGCGAGAAAGAAACCGTACAGGTTTTCAACGGGCAAGTCGCTGCAGAAGAAATGCAATGTCTCTCTGCCCCGTCCCTACCCCCGCCTCCCAAACTTCCTGATTGTGTTCATCAATAATGAATGGGCCATCAGCAATCCTCAGAGGGAGCTTGCGTTGCAGTTAGGAGCAGCCCTGCTGGTGTCGTAAAGTGGAGAGAACCCGGGCATAAGGCCGTTCGAGTCGGAGAATCGCATTTTCAATTAGCCGCTGAGCGAATGCTTGGCATGTGGATCAGCGCCGAGGCCCACAATTAGCTTATTGTTCCTTTCAGCGGTGCACCGACAGGGTCTGAGGAACTGCGGAAAGACAGACGGGCATCGTCGCGGTGGTCGGAGAGGGCTCCAGTCGCTTCGCTCGAAGCCTCTGGAATTACAGCCAGTCGTCGAGAAGCGCCGGCCGGCTTTGAGGAGTGAGCCAGAGGGAAGACCCGCAGATCTTTCCTCCCCGGCATCGCCTTGGCCTGGCTCTTCCCTGCTCTCGTTATCACCTCGGCCATCATGGAACCCAACAGCCCCAAAAAGATACAGTTCGCGGTGCCCTTATTTCAGAGTCAGATAGCACCTGAGGCGGCCGAACAGGTAAGGGTGGCGGGTGAGCCCCTGGGGCGAGGGTCGGGCGTGAAGGGTGGGGATGGTTTACTGACCGAACCTATCGGGATCTGGAGACCGCTGCCTGCCTTTATTCTCTTCGTGGCGTGGATGTCAGGATCCGGTTTCTTCTCACATCCGTTGGATTGGTAATTTTCGTTGGAGGGTCAATGGATCACCCGGATTGTATAGACCAAGAGAAAAATCATATCCGTTAGAAAAATGCAGGTCGCAGCTCTATCCCTGGTCCCCTCGGGGAAACAGTGAGGTGTTTCTGCTTCTACTTTTACTACTGAGCAGGGGGTAAGATTTTTAAAGAATCTTTAAAATCCTGGAGAGTTGAGATTTTTTTAAATGAACATCTCCCCTCGCCACCCTCCAGCCCCAGCACTGACCTTGCCCAAAGCCTGTGTAAGTGCCCGTTTAATGTTGTAATTAGAATTTAATACTTAGAGCCATCCCTAATAAGCCTTATGTCTATGAAATAAAAACTAAATGGAACTTCTCTTCTCATAAATTATACACGTCTCTAGGGGCCAGGAGAGCACTTTTGTTCGCTTGTAGAAATGCCATGTTATTTCCTCCTCGTTTCTCTCTCTGCATTTATCCCTCTTCTTTAGCCACAGTCTGTCGTCCAAGTCATTAACAGGTGTGTCACTCAAGCATCTTGTCAATGATATTTTGTTTCATCCATGTTTCTGATACCATCTTCCGTCAATGGTAAGACATTGACTGTGCTATAAAATCTAAAATGGAGAAGGGAGAAGAATGGAAGGGAGGAGTCTATCAGGATCTCAGATGCTGTTAAAACTTTATTTCCCCAAAGAACTTTTCGAAATTTAGAACTCTGTGAAGCTTTAGTCTGACCCATTTGACCTTTCATTTTGAACTTGCAGTTCAGTACGATTTCTAGTTTGCTAGAGGAATCTTGAACAGGTCAGTCTAGATAGGTTAAATCACAGCCACTATAGTATAGCAGATCTTTTATTTCTTATCTTCCTTTCCCCCTTGACTTATATGCTGTTAGATAAATATTCCGAAAACTTTTAATGAAACCCAAGCACTAACTAGTATAAATAGATTTTAAAAGGTGGATTTTGATGACACGCTAATCAGCTGGTTCTTCAAGAATCAACCAAATGCCATTTGTCTGTTGTCTGACCTTGGGCAAGTCACTTAAATCCTTTGTGTCTCAGCTCATCTGTAAAATGGAGATTGAGACTGTGAGCCCCATGTGGGACATGGACTGTGTCAAACCTGACTATCTTTATCTACCCCAGTGTTTAATGCCTGGTACATCGCAATTGTTTAACAAATATCATAAAAGAATAAATCCGAATTTCAACTAAGATACATATGCATATGTCCTTGTTGTCCAGCTTTTTTCAGATTGCGTTAAGTTCTTTTTAAATTTGCTTCAGGTTTGAGAATGCGTGGAGAAGAAGAAGAAAGGATACTGATAGAAATGAGAATAAAATTAATAATTATAATAATGATCTGGGGTAATATTTCAACAGTTGCTAGTAATTCTCCCTCCTAGTTAGATTGTAACTCCCCTATGGGACAGGGACTGGGTCTGACTTGATTAACTTGGAGAAGCAGCATGGCTCAATGGAAAGAGCCTGGGCTTTGGAGTCAGAGGTCATGGGTTCAAATCCCAGCTCCTCCAATTGTCAGCTGGGTGACTTTGGGCAAGTCACTTCACTTCTCCAAGCCTCAGTTCCCTCATCTGTAAAATGGGGATGAACGCTGTGAGCCCCCCCGTGGGACAGCCTGATTACCTTGTGCCCCCAGCGCTTAGAACAGTGCTTTGCACATAGTAAGTGCTTAATAAATGCCATTGTTATTATTATTATTATTGTTATACCCCAGGGATTAGACTATAGCTTGACACACTGTAATCATGCCAATCGATTAATCATACTTATTGAGTGCTTACTGTTGTAGCACTGTACTAAGCACTTGGGAAAGTACAATAACAATAATGTAGTAGTTGTTAAGCACATACAGTGTGCCAGGCACTGTTCAAGTGCTCCCACAATAAGCACATTAATATACATAAATTAAGCGTAGACATTGATATTCATAAATAAATATGTGCTCTGGGGATGGGAGGAAGGATGAATGAAGGGAGCAAGTCAGGACAACAAAGAAAAGAGAGGGAGAAGAGGAAAAGAGGGCGTAATCAGGGAAGACCTCTTGGAGGAGATGTGTCTTCAATATGGCTTTAATGAGGGGGAAGAGTAATTGTCGGAGACGAGGAGGGAGGGCATTCTGGGCTGGTCCTGTTTCGATGAATTTGGGGAGTTACAAGGGGTACCAAATTCTTATAGACCTTTGGAAATCTGGGGCCCTCCCCTCAATGAACACAGCCTCAGTACCCCCCAAGACCACTCCCATTCACACGCGGTCTGGAAACTCCCCACATCCAGTCATGTCCAGAGCTCAGCCAGCTGCAAGAAGCGAGCCAGAAATGGGTCTACGCATTCTTATTTCCAAGAGCTCAGTGATAATGGTGGGTCTTTGCTCTCTACAGATCCGGAAACGAAGGCCCACCCCGGCCTCCCTGGTGATTCTGAACGAACACTCTTCCCCAGGTAAGAAATTCCACGATGATGGTATTTGTTCAGCACTTGCTACGTGTCAAGCACTATTCTGAGTGCTGGGGTAGATACAAGCTAGTCAGGTTGGACACAGTCCCTGTCACACATGGGGCTCACAGTCTTAGTCCCCGTTTTGTGGATGAGGGAACAGGGGCACAGAGAAGCTAAATGACTTGCCCGAGGTTGCCCAGCAGACAAGTGGCAGAGCCAGGATTAGAACCCAGGTACTACCCACTAGGACATACTCCATGCCAGCCAAACCACCCGAACTGAGTGAAATTACCCTGTGGGTCCCAGAGACACTGGTGGCCTACGTAAGTGGATTAAGGAGAAGGGAATTAACAGTTGTTCTTTGGAGTAATCTGTATACAGCATTGAAGGAAGATAGTGCTGGAAAAGTTTATGGGAGGCAGAGTGTGGCCTGTGGGAAGCAGTGTGCCTAGCGGTTAGAGCACCAGCCTGGGAATCAGAAGGGCCTGGGTTCTAATCTCAGCTCAATCACATCTACTAGGTGACCATGGGCAAGTCATTTCACTTCTCTGTACCTCAGTTAACTCATCTGTAAAATGGAGATGAAGACTGTGACCCCTATGTGGTACTGGGACTGCATCTTATCCGATTAGCTTGTATCTACCCCAGCGCCTAGTATAGTGCCTGGCACATAGTAAGCGCTTAACAAATGTCATTAAGTATTATTATTATCTGCTGGTAAATGGAGTGTATGAACTCCTACTGTCCCACATTCAGATGACCAAATGGTGGTGATGAACGAGGGCCGGCAGAGAGCTATTTAATGAGGTTTGAGAGCTGAGCCGTATGCCCCAGAGAGATCTATAGCTTTATAGGGCAGGCCTTGCGCTTAAAACCGCCCGTCCAAGAGTCGGGCAAGGAGCCAAGATCGGCTGCATCTATCCGTTGATGCCATAGCCCCATTATGCAATTGACAAGCAACCAGATCAATTTTCAGCACAGCTCCGTTTCAAAGCCCTCTCACAAAGCCCGTGCCATTTGTTGAGGTTTTTACTTTCCATTTCCCATAAAATGTAATGCTGCATTACTCCTGATAATAGATTATGGTGATAGCTACCCTTATCTGTTTATTCAATTAGCTCGGCTGTATTCGCCTACCTGATCGTAAAGGAAGAAAGTCTCTCAGTTATGCTTGAGTCGCCGTTTTACCGAATAGGAGTCGGTGAATTTTAATGGAACAGATGCAGACAAAATAATGAAACCCCTCAGGGTTCTGGTGAGAAGAACCGAAATTTCTAGCAGGGGTGTGCCCCCGAAAATAAAATTTCTGAGGGCGAAGCATGGGGGAAGTTGGGATTTCACATTTCTAACCGCCATTTCTGTAAAACCAGTACCTGTCAATCAATCAATCAACAGTATTTATTTAGCACTTACCATATACAGAGCACTGCACTAAGCACTTGGGAGAGGTACAGTATAGCAGTACTGGTAGACATGATCCCTGCCCTCAAGGAGATTGCAGCTTAGTGGGAAAGACAGACATTAAAATACATTTCAGAAAGAGGAAGTAGCACAGTGTCAGGATATATATGTAAGCGTTGTGGGACTGGAGGAACAATTAGTGTTTTTAAATGTAGCAATTTGGACTACAAAATCTCAGCACTAACCATAAATTCTGTAAAATTTATAGAGCTGACTGAACTTTATGTTTTTGGTGAGGCTGCTTTTGGGAATGTAGGCAGGAAAGTGAATCAAGGGTCTAAAACAGTACATGATGCTTGACACGGTCCTGAAGTTCTGAATGGGTCTCCCTTCAGACATATTTTTGGTGGATTCGTCCAATCAGAAGCAGAAGGAAAAGAGGAAGGCAATATTTTAGAGGCAGCTGTAATTTCAGTCTGACACAAGAAAATAGACTTTGGGGGGTAACTAGGATTAATAATAATAATGATGACATTTGTTAAGAACTTACTATGTGCAAAGCACTGCTCTAAGTGCTGGGGAGGATACAAGGTGATCAGATTGTCCCACGTGGGGCTCACAGTCCTCATCCCTATTTTACAGATGAGGTAACTGAGGCACAGAGTAGTTAAGTGACTTGCCCAAAGTCACACTGCTGACAATTGGCAGAGCCGGGATTTGAACCCATGACCTCTGACTCCAAAGCCTGTGCTCTTTCCATTGAGCCGAGCTGCTATGGATCTGAGATCTTTGAAGATTAGATACACTATAAGCTCCCTCTAGACTGTAAGCTAATTGTGGGCAGGGAATGTGTGTGTTCATTGTTATATTGTGCTCTCCCCAGTGCTTAGTATAGTGCTGTGCACAAAGTAAGTGCTCAACAAATACGATTGACTGATTGACTCTGGACTGTAAGCTCGATGTGAGCAGGGAGTCTGTCTCCGTTGTACTGTAATATTATCATCTGGGAGTCGGAGGACTTGGGTTCTAATCCCAGCTCCACCAAGTGCTTGCTGTGTCACCTTGGACAAGTCACTTAACTTCTCTGTGCCTCATTTTCCTCCACCGAAAAATGGGGATTCGATCGCTGCTGTCCCTCCCCATTAGACTGTGAGCTCTATGTGAGACAGGGACCACGTCCAGCCTAATTCTCTTGCGTCTTCTCCACTGGTTGGCATATATTAAGTACTTAAAAAATGCCACAAATATTATTAGTAGTATAATTACGATGCTATTCAGTAGCTTGTCACTCTGTTTGATCTGAGTACAGTGCTCTGTGCAGTAAGCACTCAGTACATACCACTGATTGATCTCGTGTATTTTAAAATTGTAATTATTTAGAATTTAGAATAGGCAAGCAGAGTGGCCTAGAAGAGAGAGCCCGGGCCTGAGAGTCAGAAGGACCTGGGTTTTAATTCTGGCTCTGCCACTTGTCTGCAGTGTGACCTTGGGCAAGTCACTTCACTTCTTTGTGCCTCAGTTACCCCCTTCTAGACTGTGAGCCCTTTGTTGGGTAGGGACCGTCTCTATGTGTTGCCAACTTGTACTTCCCAAGCGCTTAGTACAGTGCTTTACACACAGAAAATGCTCAATAAATATGATTGAATGAATGAATGAATTGAGGATAATCATTTCGCATCCTTTAGCTGCAATATTAAATTCAGATAAAAATAAATTAATCTCTTTAATTCACCTGAAATTACATGGTCGGTAATTCGTTCTTGGAATTGTCTGCTATGGTCTGCTACTTGAACAGTTCACTGGAAACCAGCCTTTATTATAGCCAGTCACGGAAGAGAGGAAATTGCACTCCCCCATTCCAGAGAAATAATTAACAAAGCACTCTCAAAGTGTTTGATGAAGGGTCTGGAGCATTGCCCTCACAGGTGGAAGATTTACAAGTTACTTTATCTTTCTTCCTTCAGGTTTTAACTAACTTTGAAAAAATTTCTATTTCATTTGGGGGAAGCAAAAATTGCCTGGATCTTCCTGATTCCCTTGGGTTGGTCTCTCTAGAGATGTGTCTGCTTGGTGCTTAGACTGCTTCTGTAGCAGAAAGTAGTTTGAATAGTAGCCACCATAAATATCCGCAGACAGGGTCAGATCAACCATCAGGACAATTTAGGCAAATACATTTTGCAATCAACTACCTATCTATAGTGATATTAGTAAAAATAGTAACAGTAATTATTGAGTGTTCCCTTGGGGCATTACACTGTACCAGAATCTTAGGAAATGCATTACAATAAAGGGACACTACCTTTCTCACAAGAAGCTTACATTGAGTAGCATCATGGAGTCAGAAGGTCTTGGGTTCAAATCCTGGCTCTGCCCATTGTCCACTGTGTGACTTTGGGCAAGTCACTTAACTTCTCTGTGCCTCAGTTACCTCATCTGTAAAATGCGGATTAAGACTGTGAGCCCCTCATGGGGCAGGGACTGTGTCCAATCTCATTTGCTTGTATCTACCCCAGCACTTAGTACTGTGCCTGGCACATAGTAAACGCTTAACAAACACCATCGTTATTATTATTATTATTATTACATTCTTAGGGGGAGGTCAGCCTAAAAATATTTACAAGAGAAGCCAAAAATAAGCAAGAGTGCTGTTGCTGAGCAGATGAAAGAGCAGATTTCTGACAGAATCCAGCTTGGAGAGTTAATAGGAACAGGAATTGCAAGTGAGCTTTGACATTAGGGTAATTTAACTGACTGGTCTAAGACAAGATTTTCCCCCTCTTATTTGATTAGTAGATTTTATATAGTATAATTATACAGCTGCTAATTAAATGTAGAAGTTGAATACTTCTATGTGATTTATCTTAGCTCCTAATTCAAAACCTGTAATCTACTTCTAGATAAGATAAAGGTGATCCTACATAGACCCCTAATATATATGATCAAAATCTGGATTTTAATTAAATCCACCACCTCTGTCTTCATTTTATATCAACTCAGTGGTTTCCCAGTTACCCCTATATGACTATTGCCCAAGATCTGCTCTCACTCATTATTTACTTAAAATATTTGTGAGGACATTACTCAGTCACTGAACGAAGGGAGCAGCATAAATAAGAGAAAATATTTGTCCACCTTATCAGTTGATACTTTCCCCACCATTGGTTCCCTTTTGGAAGATGACAACCCCAGACAAATTTAAATATACCACTCTTTTTATAGTTCCATTGGGAATTTTCCTACTTGGAGAACATGTCGGATTCTGGTAGGAATTCAAGGCAACTTCACTATGCCTGTTAGAGTGGTTGAATTCAACTCTACCAGAGATCTGTGAGATCTGTATATATGTATATATGTTTGTACATATTTATTACTCTATTTATTTTACTTGTACATATCTATTCTATTTATTTTATTTTGTTAATATGTTTTGTTTTGTTCTCTGTCTCCCCCTTCTAGACTGTGAGCCCACTGTTGGGTAGGGACCGTCTCTATATGTTGCCAACTTGTACATCCCAAGAGCTTAGTACAGTGCTCTGCACACAGTAAGCGCTCAATAAATACGATTGATTGATTGATTGATTAAAGTGATTATCCAAATCATTAAAGAAAAAGAGTCCAAGTTATTGAAACTCTGTTGGGCACCAATAGCTCCAGAACATCTATACATTTCCCTTGTTTACCCGTTGCTATAGCACTCAGGTGACTTGGCCTCAGGGCCATACGATCATGAGGAGGGAGGGAGAAACAAGGATAATAATAATGATGGCATTTGTTAAGCACTTACTATGTGCAAAGCACTGTGATCCTCCCTGGCCATTAGATGCTCACAATCTGAAAAAGGGAGAGGTAGAAACTGTTACACAAGAAAAGAAAGGGTATTAAACAAATAAACAAATAAAAACAACAGCAGGAGCGTAGACTGTGAGCCCATATGGGGTAAGGACTATGTCTGACACTGTGTCCCAGCATGTAGGACAGTGTCTGGCACATAGTAAGCTCTTAATAAATGTAATAATCAATTGACCAATGGTATTTATTGATCATTTACTGTGTGCGGAGCACTATACTAAATGGTAGGGTGAGTACCAACTAAATAGTTGGGTGAGAGAAGCAGCGTGGCTCAGTGGAAAGAGCCTGGGCTTGGGAGTCCGAGGTCATGCGTTCTAATCCTGGCTCTGCCACTTGTCAGCTGTGTGACTCTGGGCAAGTCACTTAACTTCTCTGAGCCTCAGTTACCTCATCTGTAAAATGGGGATTAAGACTTTGAGCCCCATGTGGAACAATGTGATCACCTTGTAGCCCCCCCAGCGCTTAGAACAGTGCTTTGCTCATAGTAAGCGCTTAACAAACGCCATCATTATTATTATTATTATTACCATACAGCAGAGTTGGAAAGCTTATTCCCTGCCCACAATCTTCTATACTGTGAGCCCATCTTCTAGACTGTGAGCCCATTGTTGGGTAGGGACCTTCTCAGTGCTTAGAACAGTGCCCAGCGCTTAGAACAGTGCTTTGCATGTAGTAAGCGCTTAGCAAATGCCATTATTATTATTATTATTATTATTATTATTATTATTATTATATGTTGCCGACTTGTACTTTCCAAGTGCTTAGTACAGTGCTCTGCACACAGTAAGTGCTCAATAAATACAACTGAATGAATGAATGAATAAGCTTACAGTCTGGAGGACTGCATAACAGTTAATAATAATAACACTATAATTAATATCAAGTGCAGCAGGACAAGACAGTTAAAATGATTGTGGTATTTAATAATTGTGGTATTTGTTAAGCACTTACTATGTGCCAGGCACTGTACTAAATACTGGTGTACTAAGTACTACTCTCCCCCTTTTAGACTATGAGCCCACTGTTGGGTAGGGACTATCTCTATATGTTGCCAACTTGTACTTCCCAAGCGCTTAGTACAGTGCTTTGCACACAGTAAGCGCTCAATAAATACGATTGATTGGTGAAGATTCAAGCTATTCAGTCCCTGTCCCACATAGAGATCATAGTCTTAATCCCCATTTTATACGTCAGGTAACTGAGGCACAGAGAAGTGAGGTGACTTGCCCAAGTCACACAGCAGACAAGTGGTGGAGTCAGGATTAGAACCTGGGTCCTTCTGACTCCATGGCCTGAAAAGTCGGTCAAATGGTGGACTTGGCACCACGGGAGATCATGTGATTAATTTCGTTGCTTTCTTAACTGAAAAAATAGAGGTTCAATCAATCAATCAATCAATCGAATTTATTGAGCGCTTACTGTGTGCACAGCACTGTACTAAGTGCTTGGGAAGTACAAGTTGGCAACACATAGAGACAGTCCCTATCCAACAGCGGACTCACAGTCTAGAAGACAGTGGGCTCACTTCTTCAATTCAAAATTCTCAATTAGCAATAGTTCACTATGATGAACTTATTATTATTATTATCATTATTATCATCACCATTACATTTTTAATGGTATCTGTTAAGAGCTTACTTTGTGTCAAGCACTGTTGTAAACTCTGGAGTAGATCTACATGTTTTGTTTTGTTGTCTGTCTCCCCCTTCTAGACTGTGAGCCTGCTGTTGCGTAGGGACCGTCTCTATAGGTTGCTGACTTGTACTTCCCAAGCGCTTAGTACAGTGCTCTGCACACAGTAAGCGCTCAATAAATACGATTGAATGAGTGAATTAATACAAATTCATCAGATTGGATTACCTGGTAGTCCTGGTCCCGCATGGGGCTCAGAATATTAGTGGGGACCATATTTCCATTTACTTTACTTTGGGCTTTAAAAGAACAAGTTTACCCAGTAGGAACACACCTTTAGCTTGTTTCCTCCTGTAAAGCAATAAACTATCTGGGGCTAGTTAGAAACTTTGCAATCAAGATCAAATATCAGAAAGTCCCCACAAAGGAAAAGTATTTCTTGTTAAAAAAATGCCGCGGACTAATGTACGGTGTCTGATTGGTTGCATGTGTAAACCCGGTGACCGTGAATGTGGAGAAAATAATTTTAGATGTGAACCTTGTTCTCTCTCCATGTTTTGCTTAATCCTGTCCTGGGACGCCGTAGAAACTATGTTACAGGAACATTTATTTACCTATCTCTTAACGTGGAGTAGTGAAAGAGCACAGTCCTAGCAGTCAGAAGGTTATGGGTTCTAATCTCTGCTCCACCACCTGTCTGCTGTGTGACCTTGGGCAAGTCACTTCACTTCCTCAGTTACCTCATCTTTTCATTCATTCATTCAATTGTATTTATTGAGCGTTTACTGTGTGCAGAGCACTGTACTAAGTGCTTGGGAAGTACAAGTTGGCAACATATAGAGACGGTCCCTACCCAATGAGGGTTGAGACTGTGAGCCCCATGTGGGACTGTGTCCAACCTAATTTGTTTGTAACCACCCCTGGCATGGAGTAAGCGCTTAAAAAATACCTTCATTAATATATATGGTTTTGCATTATAACACTACAATTGCTCCATGATTTTTTTTGCTGGAGAAGCCTGAGATCTATTTATTTCTGTTATCTTTTAAGTGCTTATTAACCTAAAGGATGGCAGTGACACTCTGGTTGGATAATCACAGTGTTACTCAGGGCCATTGGGCAATGCTGCCGTTAGTAGTGTCAATTAAGTCACTGATAAACCCTCACTCTAATTTGCCACGATTCTGGATCACTCGATTCACCGAGTTGCAACATTTCTGCTAAGATTCATGAGTGGAAGAGCGAGCCAAGGAAACCCTTTGTTTTGCAAATTTGGCAAAGTCTGACATTTACTTTGGGTTTAATTGTCTTTAAGCCTATGTTACCCTTAGTTAAACCGTCTGAATAGTTCCTCGTTAAATGCTTGTAAAGAAAAACAACAAGCCCTAGTGGAAAGAGTTCAGGATTGGGCGTGAGTAGGCCTGAGTTCTAATCCACTTGCCTGTTGGGTGACCTTGGACAAGTCACTTAACTAACGTCTCGGAGCCTCAGTTTCCTCAACTGTAAAATGGGGATTGCATACCTGTTCTCCCTCACCCTTAGAGTGTAAGTCCCATGCAGAACAGGAACCTAGTCAGATCTAATGATATTGTATCTATCCCAGCATTCAGTACAGTGCATGGCACATTCAAGCTTAACAAACACCACTATTATTATGATGGCTATCATTATTACATATGACCCTTCAAATAGAAATGTTGTAATTACTGTAATCTGTAATTTTATATATCTAACTGTTCTATGTTTTCAAGCATCATACTACTACTACTACTCATAATAATAATAATAATATTTGCTAAGTGCTTACTATGCACCAAGCACTGCACTAAGCACTAGGGTAGATACAAGATAATCAGATTAGACACAGTCCCTGTCTCACACAAGGATCACAGCCTGAGAGGACGAAAGAGTATTGAATCCCCATTTTACAGATGAGGAAACTGGGGCCCAGAGAAGTGACTTGCCCAGGGTCACATAGCAGGCAAGTGGCAGGGCCGAGATTAGAACCCAGGTCCCCTAACTTCCGTGCCTAGACTCTTTCCACTGCACCATGCTGCTTCTGTCAACCGTGTCAGCAGTGAACGTGGGATCCTTATCAATGTGTAGCGGAAAAGACCATTACATGACCAAAACTTGTTCAGCACAGCAATGTTCCTCCTTGTTGCCGAGGCATCAAACAGTGACTCTTGAGTCTGCTTAAGAGCAACAGTCAAAACCTCCTTTGATTTACAGAAAAACAGCATGGCCTAGAGTATAGACCAAAGTCCTGGGAGTCAAAAGGACCTGGGTTCTAATCCCAGTTCCACCACTTGAATACTGAGCGGCCCTGGGCAAGTCACTTAACTACTCTGTGCCTCGATCACCTCATAATACACAATGGGGATGAAGACCCAGCCCCACGTGGGACGTGTAACTAATAAAACTGTTCATGTTACAACTTCATTTTCCGGGAACATAAACTAGTTACATTGTGGAATGTCTTGGAAGAGACTAGGACTGACCTTATCAATTATCTGACCGTGAAATGATACCAAAAAAAAGCCATTTATATAATTGCGGCACATAAACTACTTTTCTCTAAAATAAAAGTGCTGATGACTGATTATGGTTTGTCTGACGGTAAAATCTAGACCTCGCAGGTTACCACAGAGCGGCGACGCATGGTTCATGCTGGAAGCAAAGAGCTCATTGTGGGAGTGCAAGCTAGCAAACTAAACTCCTGACATAACAACTTTTATTTGGCCAAGGATTTGGGCTTTGATCATCGCTCAAGCCTTTAAGCTCCTTGCTTTTTCATAATACCTCAAATATTTCGATTGAAGGTTCCCCGCCAGCTTGTATCTCCCTTTATATGGCAGCTGACTTCTACGCATGTTTCAACACATCTGGCTGGGATGATCTGCCCTATTCAGGCTTGGAGTCCTGGTGAATCAAAAGGAGAGAAGTGGCCAAGAGCTAAGGCTATTGCTCATGTTATGAGTCAAATGATCTGGGTAGCCTGGGTGACTTCACACCGACATGTGACTTCAACATCAGTCCTGTGACTTCTGAGCAGCCCGCTTCTCTCTTCTATGGGGAGCCCAAATGTTTGTGGGAGACGGAGGCTAGGGCTAGAGTCGGATGGCTTTCTGGGGAGAAAAAAATCCAAAGAGGAAGGTCAAACTTCAACTGACCAGCTCAATGGCAAGCAAAGCACCGTCTATAAAAGCTGATGTTAATCACGGTCCGAAAGTGATTTCTGCCAGTCAAAAAGGATGTTAAAACGTTGGACACTGAGGTAGGCCACACCAACCGAACGAGATTTTTTTAATGCAAAGTGCTGAGGGGTTTTCGCAGCCCATACTGCTTTTCCACCTGGAAGCAATAAAATGGAAATATCCGGGGCCAAACTAGACAGTTCGGAAACGGTTATCCTCATTCTCCCCTAATGCCGCCCTGGGGAGGCACCTGTGTGGCTGAGGCAAGAGAGGGACCCAGAGAGAGCCTCCAGATGTCCCAGATGCTGGTTGTGGTCCTGGGGTGGACCCCTAGCAACAAATTCAGTCACCTTGGCAACAGGTGCTTCCCCGAATCCCTAGATCAGGACTGAGGCACAAGGATGTAGCCCCGACAGCCAGCTGACAGATCGTCTTGTCTGGAAACGGTGCGTAAAGGAACATTTTGACTGGAAATCTACTGTTCTGGAAGAGGAAAGAACACTAAACTGTGAGCCCGTAGTTAGGCAGGGACCATCTCTAGATGTTGCCGACTTGTACTTCCCAAGCGCTTAGTACAGTGCTCTGCACACTGCAAGAGCTCAATAAATATGACTGAATGAATGGGGACAGACCAGTTTAGACTGTGAGATCTTTGTGGGCAGGGAATGTGTCTATAGTTGTTCACCCACTCAAGAGGCACTGATTGAATCTAATCGAGGGGTTATTCGCTCTGCCACTTGTCTGCTATGTGACCTTGGGCAAGTCACTTCACTTCTCAGTACCTCAGTTACCTCATCTGTAAAATGGGGATGAAAACTCTGAGTCCCATGTGGAAAAGGGACCGTGTCCAGCCTGATTACCTTGTATCTACCCCAGCATTTAGAACAGTGCCCGGCACATACTAAGAGCATAAAAAATACCATGAAAAAAGATTCTGTCCTTAGAGGGAAAACGCTGAAACCGAAGGGGTTGCTTGGCTTGGCTTTGACATTTCTCTTACCATTTTAAGCATTCAAAATGGGTAGAAATTGAGGCTGAGAGGCTAAGTGATAATTGTGGTATTTGTTCAGTGTTTATTAGGTGCCCAGCACAGGGGTATTCATTTCATTCAATCGTTTCTCATTCAATTGTATTTATTGAGCACTTACTGTGTTCACAGCAATGTACTAAGGGCTTGGGAGAGTACAATACAACAATCAACAGGCACATTCCCTGCCCACAACAAGCTTACAGACTAGAGGAGTAGATACTATATAGTTAGGTCGGACACATTCCCTGTCCCTCCTGGAGTTCACAGTGTAAGGTGGAGAGTGAACAGATATCAAATCTCCATTTTATAGCTGAGGAAACTAATTTGCCCAAAGTCCAGCAGCAGGTAAGTGACAGAGCTGTGATTAGAATCCAGGACCTCAGGTTCCCAGGCCTGAGGGGTTTCCACAAGGGCACACTGCTTCTCAACCAGTCCACAGTTCAGAAAACTAGTAGAGGAATAGACCATAGTCCTAGGATATGATCCAAATGATTTTTCAATTTTTCTCCAAAGAATAGAGAAAAATGAAGACTAAAACTCATCTTGTTGATGAGTTGATGTTCCTGAAACTAAGCCTGAAGGGCCAAGCGCTTAGTACAGTGCTTTACCCACAGCAAGCCCTCAATAAATAAGATTGAATGAATGTATAAATGAATATCTGGCCTAGTTTATAGACTCCTGGATCAAATGATAGGTTGTTTAAAGTTAGTCAGAATCCACACTTCATTTTTTTCTCCATAGCTATTTAGATTATTATATAATGGGTTTTTTTTCCTGTTTTACTGGCATCTACTGAATCCTTATCTCATCAATGATTTGAGGTAAAACCCTCATATGATTATGCCATGTGATTCATCGCCAAACTTCCAATTATAGAACTGAAGTTTTAATCCTACCTTGATCTCTCCTCTAAACAGAATTAACTTTCTGCCACTTCAGAAGCACGGTGAGTTTGAGTAAAGTAGGAAGCTTCATTGGAAATCACAGTCAGTGACCCTGCAGGACCATTTAATGTAAAATTTCCCATTGAAGTTAGCGGTTCTAAAATGTCAACAGACCCTTTTGGGAGTTACTGCTTTTCATGACTATAGCTCTTTAATGTACATGAAAATGAGAAAAAATATTGCATTTATGAGGGAAATTCAATGAAAGTCATGAGCAAACTAGTGCAGAGACCCTTGGGGAACACTCCATGCTGATCTCCCTGACTCCTGTCTCTACCAACTCTAGTCCAAACTTCACTCTGTTGTCCGGATCATTTTTCTACAGAAACATTCAGGCCATGTTTTCCCACTCCTCAAGAACCTCCAGTTGTTGCCCATCCACCTCTGCACAAAATGAAAACTCCTTTAAAGCACTCAATCAACTTCCCCCTTCCCATCTCACCTTACTACACCCCTACTGCAACCCAGCGCGTACACTTCACTCCTCTAATGACAACCTTCTCATTGTACCTCAATCTTGTCTGCCGACCTCTCGGCCCATGGCCTGAAATGCCCTTCCTCTTCATATCTGACAATTCCTCTCCCCACCTTCAAAGCCTTATTGAAGGCACATCTCCTCCAAGAGGTCTTCCCCATCTAAGCCCTCCTTTCCTCTTCTCCCACTCCCTTCTGTGACTTACTTGCTCCCTGTATTCATCCCTTTCCCAGCCCCACAGCACTTATGTACATATCTATAATTTTATTTATTTATATTAATGTCTGTCTCCCCCTCTAGACTGTAAGTTTGTTATGGGCAGGGAATATGACCACTATATTTTATGTCATGCTCTTCCAAGTGTGTTGTATAGCTCTCTGCACCCAGTAAGCACTCAGTAAATACAATTGACTGACTAACTTGAGCAGAAGTTATTGATTCTGTAGAGATAGAGATCCAGGACACAACTCCTCAAATTGACAAACAGCTGGGCTTCTCAAACTCCAGTCAGTTTGCATTGAAGTGCGAAAGGAGAATGGATCAGCAGATGGATAATCAAATCTCCCACACATTCTTCCAAGTGCCCATGGCAATAGCTGAGGAAGTACTTTTGATTGAAAATCTCAGGTCCATCCCAATCAATAAAATATCATCATTCAGATCTGGAATTTAGGACTGTGGTATCACAGAGATGCAGGTAAAGCTAAAAGAGTTCCTTGTCCAGTATCTCCTTTATCAGTACTTCATGAGTCAAATAGCAGTTTGATTGTTTGTCTAGTAAGGGATTAGGCCAGCAAGTAAATTAAGGGGCTACACGGTGTTTCAGACTGGGTTTTAAGCAGCTTTGTTCAGCCAATCTAAAGAGATTAATCATTTCCTGTAAGGGGTAAATCCAAGTGCCTTCTGAAAACAAAGGGCAGAATAGAAGCTCATGAGTTCAAGGAGCTCTCCTTGACAATAAGCTTTCATCTGTCCCATTTATTGCCTTAAAGACCAGCTGGATTTCTATAGGAGCTGTTCTGTCATTATTCATTGTAAGCCTTTCCTTCCTAAAAAATGGAGCTCCCTCTGTGGCTTCAGATTTCTGAAACAAGCCAATCAACAAGGCAAAATCCAGCTCAGGCTCATTTAACTTCTCTGTAGGAAAGACCAGTACCCCTGATGTCAGTGAAGGATCCTTACCCTACACTAATGCACGATGAGAGCACAGGAGTTTCGGCAACCTGGCTACTCCAATTACAGAACAAAACTTTAGACAGATTAGATTTAGACAGCTCAGTCCGCACCGGCAGTAATGAGTTCTTTGAACTCCGTCATTAGAGGATGCAATTATGCAGATCTAAAGTTAAATAAACATCAGTGGGAAAAAATGATAGCTTCATATTTCTACATTCTCCCTTGCAGATCCCTACAAGAGCAACCTGATGATAAACGAAAACATAAAATTCATCTTAAAAATGAACTATAACCCCTGCCTTACCCAGGGGAGAATTTGAGACTTGTTTATGTGTCAGTATGCATTTCAGTCAATCAGTAGCATTTACTGAGCATTTGCTGGTTGCAGAGCACTGTACTAAGCTCTTGGGAATGCAACAGAATTGGTAGGTGGAGTTTATATTCTACAGGACATCAGAATAGTGATAGGGAAAATAATAGAGTATAAGGATATTTCTATAAGTATTGTCTGCGTGGAGTGAGTGTCACAGGATTTATGGGGTATACAGTCAAGTTCATAGTCAACACAAAGGGGAGGGAAGAGGGTAAATAAAGGACCTGGACTGGAATGTTCTTTTCTAAGAGATGGGATTTACGGAGGAGAATCACAGACCCGAAGAAAAACATGGGCGAGGTGCTTGTGGTGACATAGATGGGATCAAAGTACAGATGGTCAGTGTTAGAAGAGCGATATACCTCTGGTACAGTGATTTATTTCCTCAGTAGAATAATAAAAAATGTTCAGCGGTTTAAGTCCAAAAGCCACCGGATAGCGTTGTTTTTCAAAACAGCTACTCACAGGGCTCATTCTGGAACTAAAACTCAAATTTGATGGAGTTATTTTCTGGAAAGTGGGCAGAGGAATAGAAATCCATGTCTCTGGTGGCAAGTTTAGATCACAAGATAAAAATAGAGTTAATGAGAACAGTGAAGAAATCGGTTCCCTGGTAATAAGCGCATGTTGAAACTAGCTGAAATAAGGTAGATGCTTGATGTTTCAGGTAGAAATCTCACTAGAAAACATCTTCACTAAAATACAGTGCAAGCTAAAACAGAGTAAAAAGCAGATTTTGTGGCATCAAGGTAAAATCCCACTTAATGGCTTCGTTGGGTGGAAATGACAATATGTTGTCTTTTGATTGCTATTTAGAGGATTTTTTTTAAAGTGGGTCATCAATCGTCATATGACATTTCTGACCAAGTGGATGGAATATTATGATTCCTCATTTAGGAATGGGAAAACGAGGAGCAAAGGAGAATGGGAAACAAGAGTGCTTTGCACATAGTAAGCACTTAACAAACACCATCATCATCATCATCACTATGTGGGACAGGGACTGGCACTGGCCTGATTATTTTGTCGCTACCACAGCGTTCAGTGTACCGCTTGGCAGATAGTAAAGGCTTAACAAATGCCACAATCATTATCATTACTAAAAGAAAGCAACAGATATAAAACCTTGTTTTTAATTTGTTGAATACTAGAGGCGTGAATCTTATTATGAAGCAGCATGGCTCAGTGGAAACGGCACTGACTTTGGAGTCAAAGGTCATGGGTTCAAACCCCAGCTCCTCTAATTGTCAGCTGTGTGACTTTGGACATGTCACTTAACTTCTCTGTGCCTCAGTGACCTCATCTGTAAAATGGGGATTAAGACTGTGAGCCCCCCAAGGGACAACCTGCTCACCTTGTAACCTCCCCAGTACTTAGAACAGTGCTCTGCATATAGTAAGTGCTTAATAAATGTCATTATTATTATTATTATTATAAAAAGCTGCATTCTATTTTACAGGCCATAGATTTCCAATCAGACAGACCAAATCTACCCTGAAGCCTTAGAGGATGACTTAGGGAGGCAGAGAAAAAAATGTCTGGAAAGACTCAGAGGAGCACATTCTCAAACAATGCTTACTGGGGCTCCTTTGCATTAAAAAGGCCACTCTGAGGGGCAGCCTCATTAGACAGGGTTTGGTCTTTGTGATCAGAATCTTGGGAGATTGGCAGACCAAAAGGAAAGTTGAAAAACAGGAGCGAATGAGGCAAGAACATCAACACGAAAAGTACTTTAAGGGTTCCCAAAAGGAAATGAAATCCCAGTTAATAATAGTAATAATGATGATGGCATTTATTAAGCGCTTAGTATGTGCAAAGCACTGTTACACATCACAACAGTCACACGCATACACCTAGGATTTCAGTGCTAGGAAATCATCATCATCATCCTGCTAGATGATGAAATCTCCATCATCTTGACTAAACCTAAACCTGGCAAACATTTTGGGACAAAGATTCTTGAAATTTTTTTTATAATAGTATTTGTTAAGTGCTTACTATGTGCCAAGCACTGTGCTAAGCACTGGGGTAATAATGATAATAATAATGATGACATTTATCTACCTCCTTCCCTTCCCCACAGCACCTGTATATATGTATGTATGTTTGTACATATTTATTACTCTATTTATTTATTTATTTATTTTACTTGTACATATCTATTCTATTTATTTTATTTTGTTAGTATGTTTGGTTTTGTTCTCTGTTTCCCCCTTTTAGACTGTAAGCCCACTGTTGGGTAGGGACTGTCTCTATATGTTGCCAATTTGTACTTCCCAAGCACTTAGTACAGTGCTCTGCACATAGTAAGCGCTCAATAAATGCGATTGATGATGATGATGATGCTTACTATGTGCAAAGCATTGTTCTAAGCGCTGGGGAGGTTACAAAGTAGATAATAATAGGGGTAGATACAAGGTAATCAGGTTATCCCTTGTGGGGCTCACAGTCTTAGTCCCCATTTTACAGATGAGGTAACTGATGCACAGAGAAGTTAAGAGACTTGCCCAAAGTCACACAGCTGATAAAGGGTGGAGTAGGGATTAGAACCCAGGACCCAGAACCCAGGACCTCTGACTCCCAAGCCTGTGCTCTTTCCACTAAGCCACGCTGCTTCTCTAAAATGAAACTTTCAATTTTAAATAGCTATCAAATTTCTTTAGGATGATTTATTAACATTTTTTATTATGGGACCGTGGTGGAATTAAAGTGGAGAGACAAGGAGCTCGGTTAAAAAATTTAGACTGTGTGTCCCACACGGGGCAAAGGTTGGGTCTGATCTGATCATCTGGTCTCTTTCCCAGGGCTCAGCATAGTGCTCTGCATTAAAACTAGTTACTGTAACTAACTAAGATGCAAAATTCTAGTTGGCCATAGGAAATGGAAGAACTTTCTTGACCGTAAACTCATTTTGGGCAGAGAATGTATCTATCAACTCTGTTAGAGAAGCAGCATGGCCTATTGGCAAGAGCCTGGGCTTGGGAGTCTGCAGATGTGGGTTTGAATCCTGCTCCACCACTTATCTGCTGTGTGACCTTGGGCAAGTTGCTCAACTTCTCTGTGCCTCAGTTACCTCATCTGTAGAATTGGGGAGTAATAATAATGATGGCATTTATTAAGCATTTACTATGTACAAAGCACTGTTCTAAGCTCTGGGGAGGTTACAAGGGAATCAGGTTGTCGCATGGGGACTCACAGTCTTAATCCTCATTTTACACATGAAGTAAGTGAGGCATAACTGAGGCACAGAGAACTTAAGTGACTTGTCCAAAGTCACACAGCTGACAATTGGTGGAGCCGGGATTTGAACCATTAGGCAAAAACTCCTCACCCTTGACTTCAAGGCTGTCCATCACCTCGCCCCTTCCTACCTCACCTCCCTTCTCTCCTTCTCCAGCCCAGCCCGCACCCTCCACTCCTCTGCCGCTAATCTCCTCACCGTACCTCGTTCTCGCCTGTCCCGTCATCGACCCCCAACCCACGTCCTCCCCCTGGCCTGGAATGCCTTCCCTCCACACATCCGCCAAGCTAGCTCTCTTCCTCCCTTCAAAGCCCTACTGAGAGCTCACCTCCTCCAGGAGGCCTTCCCAAACTGAGCCCCCTCCTTCCTCTCCCCCTCCTCCCCCTCCCCATCCCCCGCCTTACCTCCTTCCCCTCCCCACAGCACCTGTATATATGTATATATGTTTGTACATATTTATTACTCTATTTATTTATTTATTTTATTTGTACATATTTATTCTATTTATTTTATTTTGTTAATATGTTTCATTTTGTTGTCTGTCTCCCCCTTCTAGACTGTGAGAATGCTGTTGGGTAGGGACCGTCTCTATATGTTGCCAACTTGGACTTCCCAAGGGCTTAGTACAGTGCTCTGCACACAGTAAGCGCTCAATAAATATGATTGAATGAATGAATAAGATTAAGACTGTGAGCCCTATGTGGGACAACCTGATTACCTTGACTCTACCCCAGTGCTTAGAACAGTGCCTGGCACATAGCACTTAACAGATATCATTATTATTTATTGTTATATTGTACTCTCCCAAGCACTTAGTACAGTGCTTTGTGTGCAGTAAGAACTCAATAAATACTATTGAATGAATGAATAAATATGATAGATTGATGGACAAGCCAGAATCTGGTTTCTTGCTTCTTCACACCTTGAGACAGCCTTTCTCTAAACTCACTCTCTCACTCTTCAAATGGAAATCCTGTCATTGATCCAGAACTTTCCTCTAAAAAGCTAAACATCTCAGTGCTCTTAATGAATCAGTTTGATTACAATCCTTTTTATTATGTCTACAGGTCTAGAAAATGCTTGATGAAAAAACCAACTTGCTCTCTGCATGTGTACATAAATCCTCACTACTGGAAGTTCTTTGTGGCAGGGAACTTTACCAACTTGGTTGTATTGTACTATCCCCAGCACTTAGTACAGTGCTCTGCACACAATAAGCACTCAATAAATACCATCGATTAATTGATTCTTACTTCTTGCTAAACAGAGACATGCTTTGACTGCAAATTCCTGCCTATAGAGTAATGAATTTTGATTCTCATACCCTCTCACTAGCAAATACGATTGAATGAATGAAAATATCACCTCATGAATGGAATGCTTAGGAAATTTGAAATGCATTTGTCTCCCTGGATAATCCCACTTCTTCAGGGCAATTTCATCAAGGCAAAAAGCTCTGTCTCCAATTGTAAAGTCATTAACTATCAGAATCCACACTGTGATGGAATTTTACATCAGTACTTTTTTCTTCTGTTAGAAATTATTATTTTTATCATCATTATTATTGGCATATTTGTTCAATGCTTACTATGGGTCACGCACTATTCTAAGCACTGGTGTAGATGCAAGATACAAGTTAATCGGATTGGACATAATCCTTGTCCCATAAGGGGTTCATAGTCTAAGATAAACCCATGAATAGATTAGTGCTAGCTATGACTCAGCTTGGGATTTTTCACTACAGAAATAAGTGATGAAAATCACGTACCCAAGTATCGTCCAGATGATCTTAGGAAGTCAGAACATCAGAAATTCCGGAGAATGGCATGGGAAAAATTGGTAAGGGTCAAGATGGAAGGGAGGCCTCTCCAGCTGATATCTATATGAATATTCAAGTTTTTCAGGGTGAGATTTTTAGGGAAAATATCCTGGTATGAAGCCTACTTACTTTACTCCTGAAATCAAGATAATGATAATAACATGGAAGACTTTCCAAGTACGATGTACCCAGAGGCTGATGTTAATAAAACTGAAAAACAGTTCCTATTTCCCAAGGCGGGAAAAAAGTATATATATCATTTACCCTCTGGAAATATGAGAAATATATGTGTTTATATCTCTAACTCAGAACTGAGATAAATTTAGCTTCTTGTGAATTTATGTGTCAGCATAAAAAGTGGGGATATTTGAGTTTCACAAAACTTTTCAGTCGGGTGTGGTCAAGGTGGACTAAAGTGATAAGACTGGGAAAAAAGAAAGCTTCCAGGTCAGCCCTTTTCTCATTAACTTGAGGAGCAGTGTGGCCCAGTGGAAAGACCCTGGCCCTGGGACTCAAAGGATTTGAATTCTAATCTGGCTCTGCCAGTTGCCCGCTGTTTGACTTTAGGAAAGTCACTTAACTTCTCTTTGCCTCAACTTCCTCAACTGTAAAATGGAGATTCAAAGGCTCTTCTCCCTCCTACTTGAATTGTGAGATAGTTCCATCTGGGCAGTATCAGCTCTGGGTGTTTTGTTGTTCCAGTGCCACCATGGGACATTTTTATGACATGAAATCGATGCCCGATACAATGACATTTGCCATTTCCACACTGGCTCAAAGAGGGTGAATCAGATACAAATGTCTGACCAAGAAAATGCTTCATATTACTGCATGGGCAAATACCAGTTCCGGTAATACTGAAATGCACTTTAACTTATTTACTGTCATAGTCTTTTAAGGCTGGAGATTGCAGATCTGTATTTTTGATGCCGCTTTTTATGCCCGTACTTTACTAACACCTTGCTACAGTTTAAAGTGGCTAGTTAGACGACAAGGTTCCACTTATTTCCCAAAAGGAAAGAGGCTAAATGTACCTGAGGTTCTCCAGTTCCAATTTTCAAAGTGAAATTAAGACCTAAATTGGCCCAAAAAGTTTGCTGTGAGCCCACTGTGGGCAGGGATTGTCTCTATATGTTGCTGAATTGCACTTTCCAAGTACAGTGGTCTGCAAACAGTAAGCACTTAATAAATGTGATTGAATAAATGAACATTGACAGGGATAAAAAACTGTAAGCTCATTATGGGCTGCCGTACTGTACTCTCTCATGTTCTTAGCTCAGCGCTGTGCACAGAGTAAATGCTCAGTAAATACCACTGATTGACTGAATGGTCTGGTTGAGCTTATATTAGGCTTATATTTGTTTGTAATGAACAAGAAGTAGCATTGTCTAGTGGTTAGATCGTAGGCCTGGGAGTCGGAGAACCTGGGTTCTAATCCCAGCTCCAAATCTTGGCTTCTGTATGACCTTGGGCAAGTCGTTTAACTTTTCTGTGCCTCAGTCACCTCATCTGTAAAATGGGGATTTAGACTGTGAGCCCCACGTGGGACATGGACTGTATCCAATCCGATTATCTTGAATCTATCCCAGAGCTTAGAACATAGTAAAAGCTTGAACAAATATCACTACAAAAAAAAAGATAGTTCCAGTTTTGGGGTGAGGTGCCCGGGAAAAAAATCGGGGAATTATGTTTTTGTTCCCTCCAGGAGGGCAGTGCGTGAACCTCCTTGTACACTCCAGAGTTCTTATTAAAAACATCTGGATGGGTGTAGGATAAATGATTCATGAACACACGGATTGCATTTTCTTCCAAACCCTCAGGGCTTTGAACGTAAAGTGGTTGACAAAATGCATTTCGTGTTTGGCGAAGGACCAAACCTTTGAACGCTAATTGGAGCAGTCCAAGTGCCCCAAAGTGTCCGCCCTAAAAGAGCCAGATTTGGACTTTCTGGCTGGCCATTTCAGCCTCGGTCCTGAACCAAGACGCGTTCAGATCTGGGTGGATGGGGAGATGTCCAGCTGAAGAGTGGTGGATTCCCAGTTTCCACTGTTGCCAAGCCCTCACCTCACCCAACCTGACTTCAACTACCACGGGAAGCAGCATGGCCTCATGGAAAGAGCACAGGGCCTTCAATTCAGAAGGACCTGGGTTCTAATCCCAGCTCTGCCACTTGTCTGCTGTGTGACCCTGGGCAAGTCACTTCACTTCTCTGTGCCTCAGCTACCTCATCTGGAAAATGGAGATTAAGAGTGTGAGCCCCGTGTGGATCATGGACTGTGTTCAACCCGATTAGCTTGTACCTACCCCAGTGCTTAGTACAGAATCTGATACATATTAGACACTTAAAAAATACCAATAAAAAACAAACAAATAAAAAAATCCCACTCTGCCTCTAGCTTACCTTTGCACCTAAGGTGGGCCAGTACTGTAGATGTAATCCTAGCAGGGCAGAGAAGGACCATTGACCCTACTCATTGATGGCAGAATTCATGGTGGTCGGGGGTTATTTCCTGAGTGTTACAAATAGTCAACTTGTCAGACCCTGAAGCCTCTCTCTAGACCTCTGCCCTGGGTTGAGTTACTGTCTTCCTATGACCTATTTAAATTCTCGGTCATGAACAGGACTTTTATTATTATTATTATTATTATTAATAATGACATTTGTTAAGTGCTTACTATGTGCTACGCGCTGTTTTAAGCAATGAGTAAGAAGGGGTTGGAGGAAGTTGCATTTAATCCTCATTTTACAAATGAGGAAACTGGGGCCAAGAGAATTTATTAATAATGATAATAATAATAATAGTAATAATAATAATGGTATGTGTTACTCTATGCCGCTGTTGGAGGTGTAATCCTGGGTAGATACGACATTGTCTTCTAGACTGTGAGCCTGCTGTTGGGTAGGGACTGTCTCTATATGTTGCCAATTTGTACTTCCCAAGCGCTTAGTACAGTGCTCTGCACATAGTAAGCGCTCAATAAATATGATTGATTGATTGATTATCAGGTTGGACCCAGTCCCTGTCCCATGTGGGGCTCACAGTCTTAATCCCCATTTTCCAGATGAAGTGAGGCCCAGAGAAGTGAAATGACTTGCCCTGGGTCATACGCCAGACAAGTGGTGGAGTCAGGATTAGAACCCAGGTCCGTATTCCATCCACTGTACCACGTTGCTTCTCCTTAGGGCTATTTCCACAAAGGCCTGCCTTGTTGATACGACATCCTGAAGCCATACCCTCTAGGGACTGGTTGGCCTGCTAAGAGCTGGTAATCCAATCCTCCCCTTAATATAGAGGGGTTCATAAAGATTTTGGCTTTTCTACTAACATTTAACCGTTATCCTCGTCCGTGTTGGAACCAGGCAAGATTACTTACAAAGATCAGAACTGGGCCAGGGCGTTCTCAAGTTAATGATTTGTGGTTTTTCTGGTGGTTGGTTAAATTTCATGTTTTATTTTAGTTTAGGAAAAAAATTTGGCTTGCTCACACAAATGTCACTGAGTTTCATATCTCTCATAGAGGCCACGGTCAGCACTTTAACTCCTTAGCTTCCAGGCTGATGCAATGTCAGCTCTTCGCTGTCATGAGAGCAAGAGGAACATGGAGTAATCAATGAAATAATCTAAAGGATTCTTCCTTGTTAGCGGGATGTACATTGAGCTTTAGCTAGATGAAAGGAATCGTTCGAACGGTCGGAAACAAAAGAACCATCCACTTCCCTTATTCCAGGTTGAAAATAATCTAATAGTGTTGAGGCTATTAATTAGTTCATTAACCGATTTTGGTGTTTATTAAGCGTTTGTTATGTGCCAATCACTGTACTAATGATTGGCAGTGATTAGAGAAGCAGTGTGGCTCAATGGAAAGAGCATGGGCTTTGGAGTCCGAGTTCAAGGGTTCAAATCCCGGCTCCGCCAATTGCCCGCTGTGTGATTTTGGGTCACTTCACTTCTCGGGGCCTCAGTTACCTCATCTGTAAAATGGGGATTAAGACTGTGAGCCCCACATGGGACAGGAACTTTGTCCAACCCGATTTGTTTGTTTCCACCCAGCACTTAGTACAGTGCCTAGCATTTTGTAAACATTGACAAATACAGCAATTATTATGATTATTATTATTATTGAGCTGCCAGTGAAACTCCATATTGCCCTAAAAATAGTATTTATATTCAAGAACATCCTGAGCAACAGGTTAGTCTGATTATATCCCATTTGTAAGCAGGAAAATTCAGGATACCTCATAAAATGTCTGAGATTCCAAACCTGCCATTATGACAGAATGAGGAAAAGAGTTTGCCCTAGATAATTAATCCCCTGCTCTCGAAATCTGGGTCAAGTGACCATCTTGCTAGTGAGAACTGTTTCTTTGTATCCGGTGCCAACCCTTTTTTAAATTTAAGAAGTCCAGCCACAAAAGTTTTCTTTTAAGGTTTGCCTCAACTAAAGTGAAGGCAGTGGTGATGGGGCCTGCCAGTCCATGGGGACTGGATATAGATCACAGAGGAGATGGTTCAGTTGACTTCTCCTTCTGTTCACTTTAGGAAAAATACCCTGTAAGCATCTGTTTTCGGTAGATACGGCTATTAAAAAGTGTCCCAAATATATTTGCTGTGTAGAGTGACACCCTGTGGCTCTTGAATAAACAGATTTTAGCAAAGCTCAAAACTTCAGAAAGGTGTGCCTTGTTTCATTCATTCACTCAACTGTACTTACTGAGCGCTTCCTGTGTGCAGAACACTGCAATAAGTGCTTGGGAGAATATAACAATAAAAAGACACATTCCCTGCCCTTGATCCAAAAGACTCCTAGCTGAAGAGAGATTAAACTTTTAATGGCAGTGCAGAATTTCATGTTATCCCCCTATTCTGCTACCTAGGTAGTCTATTATTCAAAGATGTGTGTTAAATAAAGGAGTAAGAAGAAAATGACCCAGAAAGGTCAATATAGCTTTCAGCAGACTGCAAAGGGGAGGTCATCAAGTTCCATCCAAAATTGAAGCTTTTGTGGAGTCCAAACTCCTACTATATGCCCATGAGACCTGGAAATACAACAAAAGACACATCCATCTTCTTGAGGGGTTTCACCGGGGTCACTTATGAGCCATATTAAATGTCAAATGGAAAGACAAGATTATCTCTAACGAGGTCATGGAATGCATCCAGCTCATTAGCATTGGAACAAAATTCACAGCTTCGCAGGGAAGGAAATGTGATGGAAATAGAAGCACCGAAGGATGCCAGTGTACTATCAGCTGAAGGGGGGCACATGTAAGTCCAGAGGGCAGACTATTTGATTAAAGACAGTCAATCACAGCCTGAAATATGTAACCTAGCAGCAGTTTGTTGGAAGACCAGAACAGCTGATGACCAGTTTGGCGACCAGCAATTCAGAGAGGGGTTGCTCTCCTAAAGCAAAACTGTCTCGAAGATCACTTAGCAAGAAACAGGCTTGAAAATAGACCCAGGTTATATGTGGGGCATGTTTGTTGGTGCTGCATGAATCTATCCTCAGGCACAAACTATGAAGTAGGGAGTGTCACCAGATCGTCATATTTTTTCAGCAGCATGGCCTAGTGGGAAGCAGTATGACTTAATGGGTAAAGCACGGGCCTGAAAGTCAGAAGGACCTGGATTCTAATCCCACCTCTGTCACTTGTCTGCTGTGTGACTGTGGGCAAGTCACTTCACTTCTCTGTGCCTCAGTCACCTCATTTGTAAAATGAGAATTAAAACTGTGAGCCTTATGTGGGACAGGAACTGTGTTCAAACTGATTATCTCGTATCTCCCCCAGTGCTTAGAAGAGTGCTTGGCACATGATAAACACTTAACAAATACCATCATCATCATCATCATCATAATAATAATGGCATTTATTAAGCACTTACTATGTACAAAGCACTGTTGAAAGCACTGGGGAGGTTGCAAGGTGATCAGGTTGTCCCACGGGGGGCTCACAGTCTTAATCCCCATTTTACAGATGAGGTAACTGAGGCACAGAGAAGTTAAGTGACTTGCCCAAAGTCACACAGCTGACAATTGGCAGAGCAGGGATTTGAACCCATGACTTCTGACTCCAAAGCCCGTGCTCTTTTCACTGAGCCGCATCATCAAATGAACAGGCTCCCACCACCATTAATATCAATTTCCAAAATAATTGAAAGGCAACATTCTCCCTCATCTCTTTTTCTTCCATGGTAGATGAATTATATAGAATATATGCAATATGTACATGATATGTAGATCACACATATATGCATATGTATAGATCTTAAACAGAGAGCTGTCCATTACATTATTTTCAAAATCAAGTCCCTTTGATTATCACAATTGCTTCCTTCTACTGTCCACTCTCTGATAATTACTTTCAGCATATCATTCAAAATAGGAAAACAGCTCAGTGGCAAGAGCCCGGGCTTGAGAGCCAGAGGTCATGAGTTCTAATCCTGCCTCTGCCTCCTGTCAGCTGTGTGACTTTGGACAAGTCATTTAACTTCTCTGGGCCTCAGTTACCTCATCTGTAAAATGGGGATGAAGACTGTAAGCCCCACATGAGACAACCTGATCACCTTGTATCTCCCCCCACCAGCGCTTAGAACAGTGCTTCGCACTCAGTAAGCACTTAACAAATGCCACCATTATTTATTTTTTCCAACACTTTGAACAGTGCTTTGCACATAGTAAGCGCTTAACAAATACCATCATTATTATTATTATTTATTGTAGGAAATCACACCGTAGTGACCAGAACTATCGAGGGTAATTTCTGAATGGAAATTATCTAGATTCTGATTTTAAATACCCATAGGCCACAGGGGCTTGAGATATACAGTCTCGATCCCCATTTTACAGATGAAGTAACTGAGGCCCAGAGAGGTGAAGTCCCTTGTCCAAGGTAGCACAGCAGACAAGTGGCAGAACTGAGATGAGAAGCCATGACCTTCTGAATCCCAGATCTGGGCTGTAGCTACTATGTCATGTCTCCTACTATGTGTTCTAAGCCCTGGGGTAGAGATGAGTAAATCAGGTGTGACACAGTCCCTAATCTACATGGGACTCACGGTAGTAAGGGGAATGAGAATTCAATCCTTATTTTACAGATGAGGCAACTGAGGCACCGAGAAGTTTAGTGACTTGCCCAAGGTCACACAGCAGGCAATTGGCAGAGCCAGGACTTCTAACTCCCAGGCTCCTGCTCTATCCACTTGGCCCTGGTGCTTTTTAGTAGAGTTTCTCAAGCAGAGTTTGCATTTGAGAGCTCTCTTTCTCAGTAGATAAACATGATCTGTCTTGTAAGTCTCCCCGCTAAATTATTTCTACATATATTACTTCACACCTGGCATTTGGCTGTCCCCACACACACACACACACACACACAAAAAAAAAACATTTTAAGGGAGCAGGGAGAGATGAAACTATGAGATAATGAGGACAATATCCCCCAGGTTCATCAATCAGGCATGGAAACTTTCAGTATCGATACTTTAATGACACAGCTGTGGATCACTCGCCATAATTAGCTCTGCCCTTTATTTTTCCTCTCTCTTTTCACTTCATGAGTTCATGAATTTGAGGCTTCTGTTTGGATCTGGATTTAGAATACATCTAAAGGCATAAAAGCTCACACAGTTGGAATTCCAGAAAATGGGCTTTTAAGGGTGTCTGGAGTCTGAGAAGTGAAGTAAAACACAGAGTCGTTTCTCTGGCTATAGAGAAGGGTGTCAGAATCAGGTGGCGGAAATGGTAATTGAGAATTTTGTAATCTATCTCACCTGCAAGTATTGGGAAACAGTGTGTACTAGTGGAAAGAGTGCAGTCTTGGGAGACAGAGGACCTGACTTCTAATTCCAGCCTGCTGTGTGACTTTGGGCAAGTCTCTTTATTTCTCTGTATCTCAGTTTCTTCAACTACGTAATGGGCATTCAATACCTGTTCTCCTTCCTTCTTCATTCATTCATTTATTCCAGTGTATTTATTGAGTTCTTTCTGTGTGCAGAACACTATACTAAAAGCTTGGGAGAGTACAATATAACAATAAACTGATAAATTGCCTGCCCAGGGAGAGTTTTCAGTCTAGATGAGGACTGGATTAGTTGGGATAAGATTGGAATATTTAGGTGGGCACCCCATGTGAGACAGGGACTGTGTCTGATCTGATCACGTAATAGCATTTATTGAGTGCTTATAGTGTGCGGACCACTGTACTAAATCCTTGAGAGAGTACAATATAACAGAATTGGTAGACATGTTCCCTGCTCCCAAGGAGCTCACAGTCTAAAGGGGGAGTCAGACATTAAAATTAATACCATTATTATTAGTAATAATAAATAAATGCATTATGGATATGTGCATAAATGCCATGGGACTGAGGATGGGGTGAATATCAAATGCT
The DNA here is from genome assembly GCF_015852505.1 of Tachyglossus aculeatus. Taxonomy (NCBI): domain Eukaryota; kingdom Metazoa; phylum Chordata; class Mammalia; order Monotremata; family Tachyglossidae; genus Tachyglossus; species Tachyglossus aculeatus. The sequence goes on from NC_052074.1 coordinate 61,580,659, forward strand.
TAAAGGGTACTGAGCTAAGTGCATGGGTAACACAGAAGGGAGAGGGCGAAGGAAGGGTTAATCAGGGAAGGCCTCTTGTGATTTCATTAAGATTTTGAAGGTGGTGAAAGTGGTGGTCTGTCCTAAGAGAGGGGGAATTTCAGGTCGGAAGGAGGATATGGGCAAGGGGTCAGCGAAAAGGTCCATGAGATCAAGAAACAGTGAGTAAGTTGGTGCTAGAGGAATAACTTGTGTGGTGGGGTGGTAGTAGTAACAATAATAATAACATTTGTTAAGTGCTTACTATGTGCCAATCACTGTTCTAAGTGCTGGGGCAGTGGGGGGGGGGGGGGGAATACAAGGTGATCAAGTTGTCCCACGTGGGGCTCACAGTCTTAATCCCCATTTTCCAGATGCGGCTCAGAGAAATGAAGTGACTTTCCCAAGGTCACACAGCAGACATGTGGCAGAGCTGGGATTTGAACCCATGACTTCTGACTCCAAAGCCCGTGCTCTTTCCATTGAGCCACACTGCTTCTCTAGTAGGAAATCAGTGAAGTAGGACAGGATCGACCTGACTGTAGCATGGCTTAGTGGGAAGAGCCTGGGCTTGGGAGTCCAAGGTCATGAGTTCTAATCCTGCTCCACCACTTGTCATCCGTGTGACTTTGGGCAAGTCACTTCACTTCTCTGTGCCTCATTTACCTCACATTAAGATCAAGACTGTGAGCCCCGTGTGAGACAAACTGTCTACCTTGTATCTAATCCCAGTGCTTAGAATAATGCTGGGCACATAGTAAGGGCTTAACAAATACCATTATTATTATTAAAGTTGATGGAAAGGAATTTCTGTTTGATCCAGAAGTGAATGTGCAATCCCTGGAGATTCTGGAGTAGGGACATGTGGACTGAATATTTTAAATAAATTAAATTTTAAAAATAATAAACCAATGTATTTTTGAGTACTTAAGTGACTTGGTCTTCTGCAGCCTCAGCCCTGAGAGAGTGCTCATTTCTCAATGGATTTTTCTACGCCCATGGAATGCTTTTCTGTTGCACTATGTTGAACCCTCTAGGTCTCAGAACCATGTATCTGGTTTTAAAATCCAATCTAGTTAATGACTGGTCAGTGAAATTGCACAGTTTAAATATGTTTCTCTCTAAGATGAGAGCACATATGTACATATCCATAATTTATTTATTTCTAATAATGTCTGTCTCCCCCTCTAGACTATATGCTTATTGTGGGCAAGGAATGTGTCCACCAACTCTGTGTTATTGTAATAATAATAATAATTGTATTTGTAGACTCTTTTTAGGCAAAGACTGTGTCTTTTTCTACTGTGCATTCCTCAAAACTTAATACAGGAGGCTTCACACAGTAAGTACTCAACAAATGCTATGGATTGATTGGCCGATAAATGCCAAGAGAGTTGTTATTTGTTTTTGGGCCATGAGAGAGGCAAGTCTTCAATTATTTAATGTATTCCTTACAAAAGTCTTCCTTTCTAATTATATCTTTTCCTCCTCTTATAGAAATCGATGAGAAGATAGTCACCAGCTCACAAGGAGAAGTAAGTAGGGGAACAATACTATTTTTGGTAGCTTTTGACCTCTGTTTGACATTCATTTTATTTGGATTAAAACTCGTTTTGAATCCCTTGAAAGTGACTATGATATAAACATTTTATATTTCTATTTAGAAATGCCTAGCTGGAGGGTGAGGTGGGATCCAGACAAATTAGTATGGGGGTGTTTGAAGGCAAGAGGGGAATGAACCATGAGATAGCTTAAGATGGTAGTCTGGGGAGAGAAGACTGGAAATAACTGTTCTTTTGAAAGTGAAGGAATCAGACGCACAGGTGGAGGGGATGGATTTTGAAATAATAATTGTAATAATTGTGTTATTTGTAAGCTCTTACTATATACCAAACAGTGTACTAAGTGTTAAGATAGATACCAGAAAATCAGGTCCCATATGGGACTCACAGCCTAAGGAGGAGAGAGGAAAAGGATTGAATCCTTATTTTGCAGAGGAGGGAACTGAGGCACAGAGAAATTGCGCACTGAAGTTTAGTGTCTCACCCAAGCTCACACAGCAGACAAATGGCAGATCCAGAATTAAAACTCTAGTCCACCACCACTAGAGTCCAGAACTCTACCACTAATAATAATGATAATGATAATTATGGTACTTGTTAAGTGCTTACTATGTGCCAAGCACTGTTCTAAGTGCTGGGGTAGATGGAAGATAATCAAGTTGAACACAGTCCCTGTGCCACATAATAATAATAATTACTGTAATGGTATTTGTTAAGTGTTTATTATGTGCCAAGCACTGTTTTAAGCGCTGGGGTAGATAAAAGGTAATTAGATTGTCCCACGTGGGGCTCACAGTCTTAATCCTCATTTTACAGATGAGGCAACTGAGGCACAGGGAAGTTAAGTGACTTGCCCAAAGTCACACAGCTGATAAGTGGCAGAGCCGGGATTAGAACCCATGACCTCTGACTCCCAAGCCTGTGCTCTTTCCACTGAGCCACGTTGCTTCTCGCATGGCGCTCACACAAGTGCTTAGTAGGGTGCTCTATACACAGTAAGCGCTCAATAAATGTGATTGAATGAATCCCCATGTTACAGATGAAGTAACTGAGGCACAGAGCAGTGAAGTCACCCAGCAGACGTGTGGCGGAGCCGGGATTAGAACCCATGTCCTTCTGATTCCCAGGCCCATGCTCGATCTGCAAAGAGATGCTTGTGACGTGGTACGCATTGCTGACGAGATGACGTCTTAGCTCCCATCCCTGAACTCCATCGATTTGGAGCATTTTTCCAGGAGCACCGAGTCGCTCCCTTGCTCCAGATCTGGTGTAGGTGAAGCGGAGCGTAATGTCCGAGCTGCATGATTTGCCAGCAGGAGCCGTGGGAGAGGGAAGCTCAGCCCCGGAGATTTAAAAATGGACATAAATGCATCTGGGGCCGTATCAGGGGCTGGCGGGAGACAGGCCTGCTGAAATTCAGACTGCTGGGTAGAAAACCATTCATTCATTCATTCATTCAATTGTATTTATTGAGCACAGTATAGGGAGTGTATAGAATCAGGGAATCAGAAGATCATGGGTTCTAATACTGACGAATGACGTCTTATGTTATCCTGTGTTCCCTGCGTGATGGATGTGACATCGGGAGGGTCTGGATGTGAACCTCCATGCTTTTCAGGACTCCCTCAAGTGGTGGCCATTTTCTCTCATTCTGTACATTCTCCGCTCTCTGCATCTCTGACAGAAAGGATGGAGAAACAGCAAGGCATAATGGATAGACCACATGCCCGGGAGTTGGACGGTCGTGGGTTCTAATCCCAGCTCACCACTTTGGCTGCTGTGTGACCTCAGGAAATGCATTTCACTACTCTGTGCCTCGGTTCCTTCATCTGTAGAATGGGGATTGAGACTGTGAGCCCCACATGGGACATGGACTGTGTCCAACTCTGAGTGCTTGTATCCACCCCAGTGCTTAATACAATGCCTGGCACGTAGTAAGCGCTTAACAAATATCATCATTATCATTAGAAAGCCAACTTGCTTAATGTCAGTAGGGTAGATGCTTCCCTTCCTGTGACATAGCTAATGTGTTATAAGGGTCCGTCTCCCTCACAGATATGAGAGATTGCGGAAGGAAGTTTCCAAGTGGCATCTGGGATGACCCACTTTTCTGGCCACTAGCCAATACTTTCCCTAGGTCCACGCAGAGGGAAATCAAAGCTATGTGAAATCATCAATTGCTCACTTTTCCCCACTGCCTCCTGAAACTAGAGGCTAAGCAGGTGTATTGAGTCCCCTTGGCACTTATGCATATACCTACATTTTATTTTTGTATGCATATTAACGTCCGTCTCCCCCTCTAGACTGTGAGCTCGTTGTGGGCAGGGAATGTGTCTGTTTATTTTTCTTTTGTACCCACCCAAGAACCTAGTATGGTGCTTTGTACACAGTATGCGCTCAGTAAATAAGATTGAATGAATGACTTTGGCGTCCTTTTCCGTTTTCTTTTCTCAGTCCCAGAATGCATCGCCTAAACAGAGGAAGCAGAGTGTGTACACTCCTCCTTCAGTGAAAGGTACTGTTTGGTGTTACACAACTGTGTATTTTTCCCTCTGATCCCAGCCAAAGGTCTGAAATGAAAGCTGAATAGATACTTTCAGAAGCAAAGGCCGGTAAGTAGCCGGAGGCATTTTTTTCAAGTGTCTACTTAGATTCTCAGTCAATTCTCACTCTGTGCATTTGAGGGAACCTTCTCCAAAGTCCTTTCTCTCTGCCCTATTTCATCATCATCATCATCAATGGGGTGCTGGTTGCTGTACCGTGTGCTAAGCACTGTACTGAACAGTTGGGCTAGTACAATGGTTAGTAGACACATTCCCTGCCCACAGAGAGCTTGCAATCTAGAGGAGGACATAGAAATTAATATGAATACAGAATTTATGATTATATGACTTAGAGATATGTATTAAGTGGTGCAGGACTGAGGGAGGTGGTGAATAGCAGCTGTTCAGAGGTCAAAGATCCAAGTGCAGAGTCTTCTAGATTGTGAGCCCACTGTTGGGTAGGGACCATCTCTATATGTTGCCAACATATACTTCCCAAGAGCTTAGTACACTGCTCTGCACACAGTAAGGGCTCAATAAATACGATTGAATGAATGAAATGTAGAGACAATGTAGAAGGGAAAGGGAGCTGGGGAAAAGAGGGTTTAATTGGGGAATGCCTCCAGGAAGAGGTGTGACCTTAAAAAGGCTTCAGGGTGCAAGCATCCTTACTTGGAAGTTTTGGTTTAGGCATGAGAAAATATCCAGATCAATCAATCAGTGGCATTTATTGAGCATTTACTATGTGCAGAGCACTGGACTAAGCACTTGGGAGAGCACGATGCAACAGAATTAAGACACATTCCCTGCCCATAACGAGCTGACAGTCTAAAGGGCGCTTACAAACAGATGCAGGAGAATGGAGATGGAGACAGAGTTAGATCACTTTTAGAGGAACGAGAAGAACCAACTAGGATGTAGTGGGTGGAAAGGTCAAATGCATGAGACAGTGTGGTCTAGTAGATAGAGCACAGGCCTTGGAGTCAGAAGGACCTGGGGTCTAATCCAGGCTCTGCCACTTGATGATGATGATGATGGTATTTGTTAAGCGCTTACTATGTGCCAAGCACTGTTCTAAGCGCTGGGGGGAATACAAGGTAATCAGGTTGTCCCATGTGGGGCTCACAGTCTTTATCCCCATTTTACAGATGAGGGAACTGAGGCCCAGAGAAGTTGCCCAAAGTCACACAGCTGACAAGTGGGAAAGCCGGGATTAGACCCCATGACCTCTGACTCCCAAGCCTGTACTCTTCCCATTGAGCCACGCTGCTTCTCTGCTGCCACTTGTCTGCTGTGTGACCTTGGGATAGTTGCTTAACTTCTCTGTGCCTCAGCTACCTCATCTGTAAAATGGGAATTAAGACTGTGAGCCCCACAGGAGACATGGACTGTGTCCAACCTGATTAGCTAGTAGGTATCACAGTTCTTAGTTCAGTGCCGGGCACCTAGTAAGTGCTTAACAAATACCATGAAGAAGAAAAGGAGAGTTTACAGAATCACCAGGGTGATTGCGAAGCCAATAATAATCTTGATAATTGTGGTATTTGTTAAGCACTTCTCTCAAGTATATATATATATATGTATATATATATGATGGTATTTGTTAAGCACTTACTATGTGCAAAGCACTGTTCTAAGCACTGGGGGGATACAAGGTGATTAGGCTGTCCCATGTGGGGCTCACAGTCTTAATCCCCATTTTACAGATGAGGGAACTGAGGCACAGAGAAGTGAAGTGACTTGCCTGTTCTGCACATAGTAAGCACTCAATAAATACCGGTGATTTGATTGATTGACACCCCAGAGGCTCTGGAGCAAAGAGATGGATTTCATAGATCACCAGAGGAAGGTCCTAAACACTGACTACGACATTCATTCATTCAATCACATTTACTGAGTGCTTACTGTGTGCAGAGCACTGTACTAAGCGCTTGGGGAGTACATGTTGGCAACAACATCATCACCTCTTACTGCTCACATGGCCTAAAGAGATGCCATCATGTGAAAAGTTGCATGGTTGTGGGGCACAATGTGGTGATATCTTTTGGAGTGAGATGGGGGGAATAATTTTTCACAGCTGCTTTGGGGCTGAATGTTGGAGACCAACGCTGAAAATGGACACTTGGAAGTTTTTAAGGAGAGGAGAGGCACCTATGGGCAGATATTTTAGAAAGATGATCCGAGTGGCAGAGTGTAGTGTAATAATCCCGGTGAGCATCAGTGGAGCAGCAGTATGGCCTAGTGGAAAACGCACAAGCCTAGGAGTCAGAGGACCCGGGTTCAAATCCTGGCCCTGCCACTTGCCTGCTGTGTGACTGCGGGCAAGTCACTTAACTTTTCTGTGCCTCAGTGACCTCATCTGTAAAATCAGGCTAGAATACCTGGTTGCTCCCTTCTTAGACTGTGGGAGAAGAGCTGTTTCTGATCTGTTTATATGGCATCAACCCCAGTGCCAAGCACTAAAGAATATCAATCAATGGTATTTGTTGAACGTTTATTTTGTGCAGGGCACTGCACCAAGTGCTTGGTATCCTTGCCCTCGTCACCATTATTATGACCGTTTTTTATTCTGTTACAACCTACTGAACTCCACTAAACGCTGGAAATACAGACAATTATCACTGTTCCTCAGAAGACATGTCCCTTAGTGAAGGATAACTTTAGCCAAAATGAGCCACAGTGAGGGAAAAGTAATCTGCTTTGAAAACATGGAGTCTGTTTTAATAATGATGATGGCATTTATTAAGTGCTTACTATGTGCAAAGCACTGTGTTTTCCTTTTCTATAGACTGTAAACTCATTGTGGGAAGGACTGTGTCTGTTTAATTTTATATTGTACTCTCCCAAGTGATTGGTACCATGCTCTGCATGCAGTAAGTGCTCAATAAATACAATTGAGCTGAATAAATGAATGAATTTTCTCCAGAAAACGTTGCTGGATTTACAGGCTTCAGAGTACTGGGGCTGAATTTCTTGACAGAAACCTTAAAATTCAGATTCTTCACTTTTTTTTTCCCCTCAACCTTGATGTTCCCTATAACTTAGGTGACTTCCATTTTGTTGTCATGAGTTAGAAAAGAGGATGCATTTTCACAAAGAGCCTTCTGGCAGATTATTCTGGTGACCGATACTTCACAGTTAAATGGTGTGATGACAATATTCAGATAAAGGAATCCAAGATTTCAACCTTGTGCCTGAATCATTTCCCTTGGCCTATCAGTAGCAGGATCTTGGAACATGAAGGCTAGCAATGAAGTTGTACCTGTCTCAGACCCTACTGACAGGGCACTTACTGAAATAGAAATGTGCTAGTGCTATCTGTTGCGAGAAAAAAAAAACCACACATACAAACACAACCTTCCTTACTTCAGAGCCAGAGGCTAGCTTTTAAAAACAAAATAAACAATAAGTAGCAGTCGGAACATTTTGCATCAGTGCAGGGCCTCAATTATGAAGAGAATAATAAATGGAAATGGGGAAATGGAATTGGGATGCTGGGAATTGTGAAAGCATGGCTCTGAATTGCACGAATCTGCACATCACAGTGTTGCCTCTGTTGATTTCACTCATCAGGCTGTCAAAATGATCCTGCTGCCACAAATCCTGACATTTCAAAATTTGGAAAAGGGAAATCGGTGAAGGAATTATAGGGCATAAAGCGGGGAAAATGATATTGTTCGAGCACACTCTCGTTTAAATCGTTTAGTTAAAATTAAACTAGATTTTAGGACTTGATTGCTGCATGTGACAATTGTTACAAGACCAGTTTCCAGAACCATTTAAGGAAAATGAGATGAAGTTAGCAATAGCCAGATTGGCCACTTTAGAGGGATGGATTTGACATCCTTCTTGGGACTAGAGAAGCAGTGTTGTCTAGTAGATAGAGCATGGGCCTTGGAGCCTGGGCCCAGCTCTGCCACTTGTCAACTGTGTGACCTTGGGCAAATCACTTCGCTTTTCTGGTCCTCAGTTACCACATCTGTATAATGGGGATGAAGACTGTGAACCCCATGTGAACCCCCTTCTAGAGTCTGAGTCCACTGTTGGGTAGGGACCATCTCTATATGTTGCCAACTTGTACTTCCCAAGCGCTTAGTACAGTGCTCTGCACACAGTAAGTGCTCAATAAATAAAATTGAATGAATGAATGAAATGGATTGTGTCCAACCTGATCTACCCCAATCTACCCCAGTGCCTAGAACAGCACCAGGTACAGAGTAAGCACTTAAATAGAAAATAAAATTAGTTATACAATTCATGCAGGAGAAGACTAGTTGGAATAGTAATAGAGCATGCCTCAAATCACGCATAGGGCTGGGAGATTTTGACTTATTGTATGCAGAGTACTGAACTATGTACTTGAGACCATACAATGGAATTTGTAGTCCTGAACCCTGCCCTCAAGGAGTTTACAATCTAGAGGGGGGAGTGAGACATTAAAAGAAATTACAAGTAGCAGAAAGAACAGAGTTTAAGGATTTATATCTAAGTGCAGTGGTGGGTGAAATGAGTGGCCATATGCTTAGATGATTTTGAAGAACTAAAATGACATTAGGGAAGGAATATAGTATGAGTCTCCACAGCACTCTGCACAATGCTCTGCTCACAGTAGACACCCAACAGCTATACTATCTGTCTGCTGTGTGACCTTTTACAAATCACTCAACCTCTCTGTTTCCCAGTTTCCTCTTCTATAAAATGAGGATTGTTCTCCCACCCTTTTGAACTGTGAGCCCCATGTGGAAAAGGGACTATAGCCAACCTTAGACCTACCTCTCTCCCTCACCCAATGCTTTGCACTTTGGAAGTACTGGGTAAATTTCATATTTTTATTAGTACACTTACTTTCCCATTGCAGCACCATGCATAATATAGATCCTGATGATTCCAAAAGGAGAGAGACACTGATTTCCTCAGGATCTGATTGCTGAGCCGAAAACTCATTTCTAGCGTGTCTATGCGGTAGATTATCCCGTGATTTAAAGGCAACGATCTCATTCTTTGTTGGATTTATTCAAGGGCAAAATAGATGGAAATAATTGAGGCAGGAAATGGCTGATTCATCTCCCCGCTACCACTCCCTATCTCTGCCTGCTGTTTTACTGGAAGGCATTCTCCTGAAGAAAGCAAAGTGAGTGGTATTGATTTAAAATGAAAGCAGAACATTAACCATGGCATCTGACCAAATAACTGCTTGGTACGGTATCCCTCATTAGTATCACATCACTGAGCCTAATGCTTCGGAAAATCTTTTCCTCCAAACCTTTAAGCTTGTTCATTTAGCAGAAAAAGAAAAATAACTTAGGGTCCAGCACTTCTCCCCCTGAAGCACCTGTTTCATCTCTGAATGTTTATAGAGTATTAAGTCTAAAGTTTTCTTGTAGCTCCAGTGCTGTTTCACTCAATCAGTAGGTCAATGGTATTTACTGAGCACTTATTCTGTGCAGAGCACTGCATTGAGCTCTTGGGAGAGTACCGTATAATGTTCTCTGGCCACAAGGAGCTTATGTTTCCGTATTTCTTCTGCATCGTAATCTCCCTTCCAAAGCGTGCTATTATTTGTCGTGTAAACCTGAGCCCAAACGTACTGATACGAAAGAGATCAAAGCGGGAAAGGGATTCAGATACCTGCTGTAAAACACACACTTCTTTTAATTTTCCAAACAGGGGTCCAGTACTTCTTGTTCCTCAGGTGGAGCAATGTACTCTTCAAAGAGTAGGTGGCTAGTAAATGCTGTTGAGAACGGGGATTCTTTTTCCCTTTGATATTCAGGGAAATACTGAGAAGATTTTGTTACGGTCTTGGGTTTTCTTAGCCAACCGTAGGCTTGTGCTTCTTGGACAACAATGGAAGGAGGTGGAGAACATAAGAATTAAGCCTGGTTGAATTTTGGGTGGAAACATTGCAACTCTGAGGGTGGAATGAGGGCCAAACCGGCCCAATGGGATTCTGAGAAAATCCTGGCCAGTTGGTCCCTTGGGAGCAGGGCTGGATCCAGATAGTGCATTCCTGTCTTCTGGATTCAAGTCCTAAATATCTAAAAAAGAGACTGAAATGCAGGGCAGGTAGGATCAAACAAGACCAGCTGAGCAACGCCAGTGGGAATCTCAAACCCACGGCCTGAGACATGAAGTCCTTTTTAAGAAGACAATTTGGGAGAGTCTACTGCATTAGCCTCATCGCTGAGAAAACAGAAGGAAAGAAGGTAAAGCCAGCTTCAAAATGGACCAAGTTTCAAAGTCATAAGTTGGCATAATTTTTACAGTTCTGATTTCTCTGGCTTTGTCTAATGTTTCAACCATCTCCCAGGGAGTTCAATATCCATAAAATAGAAAGTCAATATCTCTTCTCCCTCCTCTTTAGACTGTGGGACAGAGACTGTGTCTGATCTGATTGTCTTGTATCTACCCAAGTGCTTAGTTCATTCATTCATTCATTCAATCGTATTTATTGAGCGCTTACTGTGTGCAGAGCACTGTACTAAGCGCTTGGGAAGTACAAGTCGGCAACATATAGAGATGGCCCCTACCCAACAATGGGCTCACAGTCTAGAAGCGAGAGGCAGACAACAAAACAAAACATGTAGACAGGGGTTCCATGTTAGTTCCATGTCTGCCACACATAAAGCATTTGACAAATAGTGTAATTAGTAGGATAAATTAGAAAATAGGCTTAAATTCCCTTTGTCAGTGAAAATGTTAAGATGAATACAAAAGCAGTGTGGCCTAGAGGAAAGAGCACAGGCCTGAGAGTCAGAGGACCTGGGTTCTAATCCCACCTCTGTTACTTGTCTGCTGTGTGAACTTGGGCAAGTTACTTCATTTCTCTGTGCCTCAGTTCCCTCATCTGCAAAATGGGGATTGAATACCTGTACTCCCTCCTTAGAATGCAAGCCACATATGGGACCTGATTATCTTGCATCAACCCCACAGCTTAGAACAGTGTTTGGTACGTGCTAAGTGCTTAACAGATACTGTTTAACAGTAACTGTTGTTAATTTTTGTATAGAACTATTAAATGAGGAGCTTTTTTAAAAGTGGGGGAAGAATTGCATGAAATGAGGTGAAACCTTGGAAATTCATACCCTAGCCACAAGCTGTTTTGGATATAAGGCTATGACACTTAACTCAAATTTCAAAGTGGGGTTACCGCTTGCAGTGCAGAGAAATGTTTTGATGTACTTGGATAGAAGCAACTAGACATATGTTCTCTGCCCTTTTTTATGTATCTTAGCTGTCATAATTTGGGACCAGTGCCTGAAATGCCAGACAAAAAAAAAAGATTTGAGTGGATTCAGGGATTTACTTACTCATTTATTTTTCTTTATTTGATTCTTTTATTTAGTTGGTGCTTGCAAAAGAATAGTCTCAAGACACAAGGAAAACATTTCTGTGCATTTTGCAGGAAAACAGGAAGTGGGCATGACTAAATGAGTTTAGCACTATTCTTCCCAGAAATGCTGAGAAGAATTCAGGGCTTTTATATTTCCTTTCTGCAATAAGAAAGGATACGAGCGCCAAAGATTATGATTCCAGAAAGTAATAAAATTCTCGGCAAATTCAGTGCTGGGCTCTGAGAGCATTTCTGCCTTAGGGAAAACAGGGAATGCCTTCTTTTCCAACCTCCAGAGATTCACACTCAATATGGTCTCTAAGGACTGTTTTTATTTTCCTGCCTAAAGCTCTAACAGGATTGCTGAAAAGGTCCCAGTTTTATTTGCCGAAGATCAAGCATTCGACCCTTTCATAAGTGGCTAAATTGAAATGGGAGATGCCAGAAGGAAAATGTTCTTAAATCCTTCCCTCTGCTAACAGAAAGCAGACATCCAAGATAACATCAGCGCAGCGTGTTTTCCCTATGTGCCTTCAAGTTTTAGGTGTTGGGGAAGAGATCAGCATGAGTGTCTTGCTGTGGTCGCGCCTTACTGTCTAACATAGTTCGTTTCAACTTGGAGAGTATCTTTTGAAGGAAATACATCTGACTGAGTGATATTGTTCTTTCAGTAGTAAAAGTTAGAAAAAAGCCCTCTGTGTTGAATCACTCTAGACTATGAGCTCCTTGTGGGCAGGGAATGTATCTACCAATTCTACTATCCTCTCCCAAGTGCTTAGTACAGTGCTCTGCACACAGTAAGCACTCCATTCATTCATCAACGGTATTTATTAAGTGCTTGGGAGGGCTTAGCGGAAAGAGCACTGGCTTGGGATTCAAAGGATACGGGTTCTAATCCTCGCTCTCCCCATTTTACAGATGAGGTAATTGAGGTACAGAGAAATTAAGAGACTTGCCCAAGGTCACACAGCAGAGCCCTCATTCCACCCTCAGAGTTGCAATGCTTCCACCCAAAATTCAACCAGCTTAATTCTTATGTTCTCCACCTCCTTCCATTGTTGTCCAAGAAACACAAGCCTACAGTTGGCTAAGAAAACCCAAGACCATAACAAAATCTTCTCAGTATTTCCCTGAATATCAAAGGGAAAAAGAATCCCCATTCTCAACAGCATTTACTAGACACCTACTCTTTGAAGAGTACATTGCTCCACCTGAGGAACAAGTATGTTCCCCTCTGTAATAAATATGTACAAATATATATATATATATATATGTATATATATACACACACACACACACACACACACACACATATATATGTGTATATATATATATATATATATATATATATATATATATATATATATATATATATATATACATACAGGTGCTGTGGGGAGGGGAAGGAGGTAAGGCGTTCATCAAATGCCAATGCCAACCTACTCACTGGACCTCGCTCTCATTTATCTTGACAGAACATCCCCACCCCCTGAACTGTAACTGCCTCCCCTTCATATAAAATTGTTCACAACACTCAATCAATCAATCAATCGTATTTATTGAGCGCTTACTGTGTGCAGAGCACTGTACTAAGCACTTGGGAAGTACAAGTTGGCAACATATAGAGACGGTCCCTACCCAACAGTGGGCTCACAGTCTAGAAGGGGGAGACATATTAGCAAAATAAAATAAATAGAATAGATATGTACAAGTAAAATCAATAGAGTCACGTGCTGTAGGGAAGGGAAGGAGGTAAGGTGTCATCCTAAATCCCACCTCCTCCAAGAGGCCTTCCTGATTGAAGCTGCCATTTCCTCTCCCTCTTCTGAATAACTTACACACTTGGAACTGTTTAAACCCTTGATATTCACCCCACCCAACAGTACATTTGAATATATCCTTACTCTTCCATTTCCCCTACCTGTAATTTATTTCAGTGTCCCTCATCTCCTGTTGATCGTAAGCTCCTTGTGTTCTGGGTTTGTGTCAGCCAACTCTATCATAAGGTATTCTACGTACAGTTATTTCCGACCCATAGACGCATCTATCCCAGAACGCCCCGTCCTCCATCTGCAATCCTTCCCGTAGTGGATCCATAGAATTTTCTTGGTAAAAATACAGAAGTGGTTTATCCTTCCAGTAGTGGATCCATAGAATTTTCTTGTTAAAAATTCGGAAGTGGTTTACCATTGCCTTCTTCTGCGCAGTAACCTCGACTCTCTGCCCTTGACTCTGTCCCGTGCTGCTGCTGCCCAGCATGGGTGAGTTTTGACTTGCAGCAATCAATCAATCAATCGTATTTATTGAGCGCTTACTGTGTGCAGAGCACTGTACTAAGCGCTTGGGAAGTACAAGTTGGAAACATATAGAGACAGTCCCTACCCAACAGTGGGCTCACAGTCTAAAAGGGGGAGACGGAGAACAAAATCAAACATACTAACAAAATAAAATAAATAGAATAGATACGTACAAGTAAAATAAAATGATTGCCTTCCGCTCGCTAGCCACTGGCCAAGCTAGGAATGGAATAGACAGGCCTCTGCTGGACTCTCCCTCTTGTAGCCGAGACTGGTAGAGTACTGGAAACTCTCCAGGTGTGACCCTGAGAGGGTCTACGCACAGTAAGCACTCAAAAAATAAATAGTGAATAAAAAACTCAACAAATGTAATGTGCAATAAATAAATCAATTTAATAAATCATAAATTAATTAATTTAATGAAGAAAGAATAAATGCATAGCTAACAAATAAATAAATAAATGATACCTTTGATCGATTGAATGCTGGGTGTAAAGAGAGAGGGAATTCCAGGAAGTGGAATAAATAGTGAATAAAAAACTCAACAAATGTGATGTGAAATAAATCAATTTAATAAATCATAAATTAATTTAATGAAGAAAGAATAAATACATAGCAAATAAAAATAAATAAATAAATAAATAAATGATACCTTTGATCGATTGAATGCTGGGTGTAAAGAAAGAGGGAATTCCAGGAAGAAAGGAAGGGAAAGGAAAGGAAGAAAGAAGGAAAGCAAGAGGTGACTGGGAGAAATGAATTGATTAATTTATTAATTCAGCTGAAAGTAGTATTTATTAAGCACTGCGAATCATGAGGAACTATAAAGGAGAAAAGATACCGTCTTTGCACTCAAGAAGCTGTTTTTTGTTAAATAGTATTTGTTAAGTGCTTACTACGTGTCAGGCACCATGCTAAACACTAGGGAAGATACAAGGTAATCGGATTCAGTCGTCAATCTTATTTATTGAGCACTTACTGTGTACAGAGCACTGTACTAAGTGCTTGGGAGAGCACAATACAACAACGAACAGACATTCCCTGCCCACAACGAGCATACAACCTAGAGGGGGAGACAGACATTAACCTAAATAAATAAATTACGGATATGTACACAAGTGCTGTGGGGCTGTGAAGGAGGGGACGAGTCGGGTGATGCAGAAGGGAGTGGGAGAAGAGGAAAAGAGGACTAAGTTTGGGAGGAGAAGTGCCTTCATTAAGGCTTTGAACACTGGGGAGAGTAGTTGCCTATCGGATTTGAGGAGGGAGGGCACTCCAGGCCAGGGGAAGGGTGTGGGCAAGAGGTTGGTGACGAGATAGTCGAGATCGAGGTACAGTGAGAATGTTATCACTAGAGGAGTGAAGTGTGTGGACTATATTGTAGTAGAAGAGTAATAATAATAACGATGGTGTTTGTTAAGCACTTACTATGTGCAAAGCACTGTTCTAAGCGCTGGGGAGGTTACAAGGTGATCAGGTTGTCCCACGGGGGGCTCACAGTCTTAATCCCCATTTTACAGCTTAGGCAACTGTGGCACAAAGAAGTGAAGTGACTTGCCCAAGTCACTGGGATTAGTACCCAGGTCCTTCTGAATCCCAGGCCCATGCTCTTTCCCCTAGACCATGGCTGCTTCTCTAGCTTACCATCTAGTGAGGAAAACAGAATGACCCAAAGGTTCCCAACAGTGAGCATATAACCGTGACCTAACTTCCATGTGTCCGGACAATGCTTCCTCTCCCTGTCCTTCTAAAGTTGACAGGTTCCCGATTTGGTTTCAGAATCCCTTTCACAGCTTATTTTAAGAAACTTGGTCAACGAAAAATGAATTGAATTTGCACACTGCTCATTGTTATAGCCTTCTATTTTAAAACCAAGTGTTCTGTGTTACATTGTTTGGATTGAATTGAAGTTGGTCTGACTCAAGCTATGTCACAGCTGTCTTTGATATCATCCTAGATGTTAGATAAATATCTCATGAGTCATTCCATGCAAGCAAAAATAGCCAAGCCACGCATGTATTTGCATTGTTTTATATGAGGAATACAATGTTCATTTATCACCGTATCTCCCTGTTCCCATCCCAGCCCAAAACCCTTCAGTGAATCGGGGTACACCCACTGACTTAGTTTCCTTTCTGCCAACTGTCTTAACCCCCTACAATCTGAATTTTGCCCTTCTTACCCCACTGAGGCAGCACATCAACCTTTGTAAGATCAGCAAGCACACTAAAAAATCATGGGCTTATTTCTGCCCTTTTCCTGGATCTAGAAGCAGAATAGTCCCATGGAAAGAACACAGATCTGCAAGTCAGGAGACTCGGGTTCAAATCCTGACTCCCCCGCTTGTGGGCTATGTGGCCTTGGGTGAATCACTTAACTTTTCTGTAACTCACTTTCCTCACCTGTAAAATGGGGATCATTCATTCAATCATATTTATTGAGCGATTACTGTGTGCAGAGCACTGTACTAAGCGCTTGGGAAGTACAAGTTGGCAACATATAGAGATGGTCCCTACCCAACAACGGGCTCACAGTCTAGAAGGGGGAGACAGACAACAAAACAAAATATATTAACCAAGTATAATAAATAGAATAGTAAATATGTGCAAGTAAAAATACCTGTTGTCCCCTCCCTCTTGGACTGTGAACCTTAAATGGCCCAGGAACTGTTTCCGATCCGCTTTTAGTGTATCTACCCCAGCGCTGCAGACTAGTAAACACTTCACAAATACTGCAATTATTTTGATCTCTTGTGCTGTAAAGATACACCTGCTGTACCATGAACAGAGCCCACATTGTGGTTCAGGTAGGGAATGGTGAACTGTTCTTCTAGAATCTTTTCAGAAGGGCCTTCTCCACCATCTTGTTTGCAGCTTAGAACAGTGCTTTGCACATAGTAAGCGCTTAATAAATGCCACAAAAAAAATGGCAAGCAGGGAAATTTCTCTAGCGCTTCCACACAGACTTTCTTCTTGAAGAATTATTGTTGCGTCTCTGAAGTTGTGTGGCATTTACTCAGTGATACTATAGAGGGGGGCACCATACTAAGCACTTGGGAGGATACAGAAGTCTTCAAAGACGCAGTCCTATGCTCAAGGAGTTGACATATTCCCTTCCCACAAAGAGTTTGCAGTCTGGACGATGAGCCTACAGTCTGGGGGGTCCATCAGATAAGAAGGGAAGGAAATTTGAAGCAAGAGGGAAGGTGTTAGCAAGATGTCAGTGGTGGAAGAGATTTGAACCAGGCGCAGAATTTTGAACAAGGCTTAGAATCCAAAGCTCCATTGACCAAACATTGCCATAGCGCACTGGACGATAAATCGTCCTTCTGAGCCAAAATTTAGTTATCACCAAATGTCTACAAGTCTAGTGTCTGGAGCATGCCCATAAACACGTTATGTGTCTACGTGTATATCATTTAATTCCCTTCTGATATGGAAAGCTAGCAAAATGTAAACGTTTTCTGACATAAATATTTAGTCTCATAAAAGGGAGTGGAATTCCTCTCCTTTTGTTTATGTACTATATATTTAAACATGGTTGTTCCTCTAATAAGACTTCACAAGCTTCCTCCTGTGTTTTTAGGGAAAAATCGATGGAAGGATTGATTGGTGGTTCTGAATAAAACCAAAAAGTTCTTTGGATCGTGAAATAATTTCTGACAAATGCTTTGCATCTTATTTCTAAAGGGCATTTTTGTTTTTAGTATCACTGAAGTCATACCTGAAATTTCTCCGTGTGACATTTCTACTTTGGGGTGTCTGTTATTGGCCCTATCCTTTCTTGCTAGGGAGGAGAGTGGAAAAGGCAGGAGTTGACTAGGTTACCAAAAATCAGGAGCCAGACATCCATTTGCTGTTCTTCCCATAATACCGATAATATCGATGATGGTATTTATTAAGCATTTTCTATGTGTCAAGCACTGATCTGAGCACTGGGGTAGATACAAGCTTATCAGGTTGGACATAGTCCCTGTCCCACGTGGGGCTCACAGTCTTAATCCGTATTTTGCAGATGAAGTAACTGAGGCACAGAGAGGTTAAATGACTGGCCCAAGATCACATAGCAGACAAGTGGAGGAGCAGGGATCAGAACCCAGGTCCTTCTGAGGACCAGGCCTGTGCTCTATCCACCAAACCATGATGCTTCTTTAACTGATGTGGAAAGAATTGTCACTTAATATATTGGTTTTGGTGGAAACACGTTGCCCACATTGATAAGAAAAATCTTACCGTCAGGAATGCCATCTTTTTTGAACTCAAATGAAACACGTGTGTGTGTTAGAGAGAGAGAGAGAGAGAGAGAGAGAAGTAGGGGTAGGGGAGTATTGGTGAAAGATATATGCCTCCCTAACAGATTCAAAACTGGGGCACGTTAGCCTACAACGGGGTAGTTCTGTAGCATCATGAGAGCATTAAGGGGTGACTGAATAAGATGGTTGCAATGAAGGGATTTAAATCCTTGAATAAAGCAGGAAGGCTGGAGAGAAAGAACTCTTGGTGGTATTTCTGTCTAAATCGTTATGTTACCTTTGCAACCTGCAGATATTTGAATTTGATGTCTGCCTATATCACAGTTAGTCTGTATTTTTTGCTAGGGTTCTTGGAGAATCATCCCCTTTCCCAGAACTCTGATATTTCCAGGAAGAATTCACTACTTTGAAATCTTTCTTGCTCCTGAAAAAATATTTTATGGTATTTATTATGCGCTTACTATGTGTCAAGCACTGTTCTAAGCACTAGGGTAGATACGAGTTAATCATATCGGACACAGACCCTGCTCCATAGGGGCTCACAGTCTAAGTAGGAGGGAGGACAGGTATTAATCCATCATTTTAAAGTCGAGGAAACGGAGGTACAGAGAAGTTAAGTGACTTCCCCAAGGTCAAACAGCAAGCAATTGACAGAGCCGGGATTAGAACCCAGGTCTTCTGATTCCCAGGTCTGTGATCTTTCCATTTCAAGATGGAACAGTCTACCTTTTTTACGGTATTTGTTCAGCACTTACTATGTGCCTGGCATTGTTTTAAGCACTGCAGTAGATATAAAACAGTCAAGTTGGACAAAGCCCATATCTGACATGGGGCTCACAACATTAATCCCCATTTTACAGATGAGGTAACTGAGGCTCAGAGAAGCGAAGTGACTTTCCCAAGGTCACACAGAAGGCAAGCGACGGAGCTGGAATTAGAACCCAGGGCCTTCTGACTCCTAGGCTGGAGCTCTATCCATTAGGTCACCCTGCCTCTTTAGAGACATGCCGTGAGACGTTTAATGAGATGGCAATTTTAGGAATGTTCTCTTGTACCCAATGTAATAAATTTATGAATTAATGTAACTTGTGATGAGTTGAGAGTTCAATAAACTGACTGCAGTGACTTTGGCTTTTTATTTGAAAACTCAAGGTCTGATAGTTCACAAAGCATAGAGGTTAATTACAGAGTTAAAGCATCTTGAAAAAATGAAGTATTTACACAGAGGCATATAAGCTGCCAAGAACTATAAAACCTTCAACTGTTTAGTGACGATGTCACTGAAACATTCATATCAACAAATAACGAGTATAAACTAAACAACTGGTCTTGTTTTCAGTAATTTGTGCAGAATATCCAGTAGCTCTTTACAGCGGAGAGCATTGTGTCAGATCTAGCTTCATTTTGCTTTATAAAAATAAAGAATAGAAAAAATTGAATTGCAGTACCGCAGCTAAATATGACAAAGTGACTTTTGTCGAATAAGAAAGATTTAGTGTGGGTTTTTACTCCGACTTCCTTTCTTATTCAAACAATGACATTGCAAAGAACATGAAAATGTGAAGTCAACCTGATTATGATTTGAGTCTAAAATAACTTTGGGATATAATGATGGTCACCTTCACTTCCAAATATACTGAATTCTCATCCCATAGAAGTGACAAATCCCCCAAGAAAAACAGGATTTTGCTCCCATTCACTGCTTGAATTGCCTTAGGACTCACATTTCAGAAAGTTTTATCCAATTTCAAAGAAGAATTTCCTGTTATGTAGATTAGTAAGGGAATTTTGTTTAAAACAGTTTAATGCCTTGCAGATGGACTTTTTCCAGGGTAGCATCAGGGGAATAAAATGAATTATTTTTTATAAAGAATTACTTAGGAGTACCTGGTTGGAGACTGATATGAAGTCAGGGAAAAATACAGGGAGAATAGAAAAACTATGCTGACAGCTTCCTACCTTTGGAAACTGCATTTCCCAGAGTTTCAGTGACACTTTTCTTCACTGAGCTCTGGAGATTGGAATATTCTGGCTCCCAAACTCCATGCCAAGAATAGATTTTATCTTCAGGAGGGGAAGAGTTTTCTCTCTCTCTCTCTCTCTCTCTCTCTCTCTCTCTCTCTCTTTCTCTCTTTCTGCCTTACTCTCTCTCTCTGCCTTTCTCTCTCTCTGTCTCTCTCCCTTCCTCTCCTTTCCCCTGTCTCTCTCTCTGCCTTTTCTCCCTGTATCTCTCCCTTTCCTCTCCTTTCCCCACTCTCTTGCTCTCTCTCTTTCTCACTCTTTCTCCCTCCTCTTCCTCCTTTTCCCCCTCCTATTTCCCTCCTATATTTCCCCTTTTCACTCTCTCTCTCTCTCTCTCTCTCTCTCTCTCTCTCTCTCTCCCTCTCCCTCTCCCTCTCCCTCTCCCTCTCCCCCTTTCTTCCTCTCTGCCTCTCTCTCTACCCCTAACCTCTCTCCTATCTGGCTTAGCTACCCCAAGACCTCATATCCTTCTGCAGTTTCTCTAACCATGTGACAAATTTAGTCTTGCTCAGGCCTAGGAAAGTGTGTGGGGGTGTTTACAGAACTTTGTGTATTTATGAAAGTTTTTTGTGTATTTGTGGAAATTTGTGTTTTGAAGCCTGTATAATAATGGCCGTGTCCACTTTTAAATCTTTTCTCTCTTTCCCCTCTTTCTCTCCTGGTAGATTGTTAAACATTAAATCTCTGCATTAAAATTATGGAGGGCTTTTAACCATGGACTTCACTCTGCTTTCTCCACCCTTATCTTGCTTGACCAAAGCCAGGGTGAGAACTCAAAGACATGGGACTTTTTCCAACCCAGAAGCAACAGACGTACATTGGCTGTGATATAGAGAAGCAGAAGGACCTGCTAAGTATAGCAACAATAATAGCAATAATTTGTCATCGTCATCATTATCATTATTTTTTCTCTCCAACCTCTCCCCTTTCCGGGCTTTGATACTGGGGCTATAGAAGTACCCATTTAGCTTACTGTAGACCACCACATCTGGCTGAATTCACGGTGCTTGGGAGGCTCCCATTAGGGAAGACCCATCTGTGGAGGTTTGCAGAATCCCTGGCAGGCTTTCTGATTGATCAATGCCTTTTGGATGAAATTTGCTGATAGGAACAAAGACAAGTGTGCCTTGAGGGGCTGTTTCAAAATCCTAATGCAAGCTCCCCATCATTAACTAATTAGGAAACCTAACAATTGCACTACACAAATATTAGAATCCTAAGAATTTTCTGTGGGTGTTCTGGCATGACAGCCCAGGGGTGAAATATCACCTGTTATTTGCTAATTTGCACAAATACATTCTTATTTGGAACTAGTGAAGGTCAGGATCTGACAACACATCTGAAGGGGGGAGCAGGAGAACTTATTTTATTTTTTTAATGGTGCTTGCAAAGCACTTACTATGTACCAGGCACTGTACTAAGAGCTGGGATAGACGTGAGATAATCAGGTCGGACTTAATCCTTGTCCCGTATAGGGCTCACAGTCATTATCCCCATTTTGTAGGTGAGATAACTGGGGCACAGAGATGTTAAGAGACTTGTTCAAGGTCATGCAGCAGCCAAATGACGGAGGCAGGATTAGAACCCAGATCTTCTGGTTCCCAGGCCTGGGCTCTATCCACTAGGCCATGTCCAAGTGTGGCTGAAAGTGACTTCTAATTGGTAGAATTGATGGGTCCTCTAGATAACTTCCTAAATCTGTTCGGCAAATCTCACCCCTATGGAGGACTCCCTCTGATGCTGTCCTGCCTGCTCCTGGGATAAATAATTGTGGCCAAGTGTAACTCAGTGTGTGTAACTGAGAGTCTTGTTGATACAGTAAGGGTGTTTTAGCTCATAATTACAAACCATCTTTTTGACACTACATCCTTTGAGGGTCATGCCAGTGTTAACTGGAGAAGTAGCATGGTCTAATGGCAGTTTGGCTCAGTGGAAAGAGCATGGACTTGAGAATCAGAGGTCTTGGGTTCAAATCCCTGCTCTGCCAATTGTCAGCTGTGTGACTTTGGGCAAGTCACTTAACTTCTCTGTGCCTCAATTACCTCATCTGTAAAATGGGGATGAAGACTGTGAGCCCCATGTGGGACAACCTGATCACCTTGTATCCTCCCCAGTGCTTACAGCAGTGCTTTGCACATAATAAGCACAAAATACCAACAATAATAATAATAATAATGGACATCAGAAGCACCTGGATTTTAATCCCACCGCTGCCACTTGTCTGCTGGGTGACCTTGGGCACCTTCTCTGTGCTTCAGTGACCTCATCCATAAAATGGGAATTAAGACTGTGAGGCCCGTGAAGGACAGGGACCATGTCCAACCCAATTAACTTGTAGCTACTCCAGAGCTTAGAGCAGTGCTTGGCACATAGTAAGCACTTAACAAATGCCATTAAAAAAAAACAAAAAAAATTGGTTAAATGGAGACTCATTAGGAGCTGAGATTCGTACCAGCATTTAGAACTGAGTTGGGGAACCAATAGAAAAAGTAAGATAGATTCAGTGGTCTTTGAAAGCCCTGTTGGGAGCCTCTGGATAATAATGATAATTGTGGTATTAAGTGCTTATTCATTCATTCAATCTCCAATCCTAAGTGATTGGGAGAGTACAATATAACAATAAACAGACACATTTCCTGCCCACAGTGAACTTACAGTCTAGAGGAGCTTATATCATAGACCAAACAGTAGCATAGTTACAGTATGTACTGAATGAATACAGACCCTATTCAAATTGGGGCTCACAGTCTATGAAGGAGGGAGAGCACATATTGAATCCCCATTTTACAGGTGAGGAAACTGGCACAGAGAAATAAAGTGATTTGTCCCAGGTCACAAAATAAGCAAGTGGCAGAGTGGGGATTGGAACCCAGGTCCTCTGATTCCCAGGCCCGTGCTATTTCCACTAGGCTACACTGCTCATCCTTTGGATGGCAGCATCTCAGCAAAGTTCTGAATTATTTGGTTCCAAATATCTTCCAGTGTGGGCAAGTTATCTTTAATGCTAATTTATTTAACTAAAGCATTATACTTTAGGCTGAGGTAAGATACAAGACAGTCGATTCGGACACCATTTCTGTGATCCCTTCTTGCCAAATGCAAGAGCCAACTTCAGTTAATCAATCATTGGGATTTATTGAGCACTTACTATTCATTCATTCATTCAATCATGTTTATTGAGCACTTACTATGTATAGAGTACTGTAGTAAGCAACTGGGAAAGTACAACGGAATTAGTAGACCCATTCCTTGCCCATAACTAGCTTACAGTCTAAAGGGGGAGGCAGATATAAATATTAATAAACAAGAAATTTATAATATATAATTTATAATTATAATTTATAATATATAATTTAAAAATGTGTACACAGTTGCTGTGGGATTGCGGTTGGGGTGAATATCAAAGTTCACAGATCCAAGCAACTTGCCTGCTGTGTGATCTTGGGCAAGTCGCTTAATTTTTCTGTGCTTCAGATTCCTCATCTGTCTAATAAAGATTCAAAACCTGTTCCCCCTGCCCCTTTGATTATGAGCTCCATACGGGAAAGGGTTGTATCTGACCTGATTAACTTGCATAGATCCACACACTTTGAATGGCGTTTGACACGTAGTGAGTGGTCAACAATTCAAATGGGATAACTTCTTTGGTTTTAAAGCTCAGTTTTGGGTTAAATGAAAAAATAGAAACCCAAAGAGCCCTTCAGGAATGGAGTTATTGAAAAAGAAGGGAGGATACGAGCAATATTAGGCTCCCTCTGCTGTTCACAATCCAAGTCGGAACAGTCTTTTAGAAATTCCACAGACAGATATAGTTATATCCTTATGGAGCTTGGCTTTTAGTGGGTTTTGAATTAGCGCTGATAAAGTGCAGGTGTGCTGAAGGGAAGACTTGATGTGTGACGGATGGGTTCCTAGTGTTCCAAAAGGAGTTTGTTAGTGAGTTTGCCATCGGTTGGGATGTAAGGCTTCAGGGGGAAGCCGTAATTGTCGAAGAGAGCCGGCCTCCAGTGGAAACTTGGCCCCAGCGTGGCGGCGCCTGAATGAATCAGGAGCTTCACGTAAGGCGGCTGAGTTTATGCCCCCCTGAAAAGACAAAGCAGAGCTGACCTCTGATTCTTTTTCCCCTGCTTCGCTTTGCTCTTTTAGCCAAGGAGCAGATGCGTTTGGGGCAGAGAATGTGTCTGTTTATTGTTGTATTGTTCTTTCCCAAGTTCTTAGTACAGTGCTCTGCCCAAAGTAAGCACTGAATAAATACAAATGAATGAATGCTGTACCTGCAGTAAAGAACTGTGGTACTTGTTAAGCGCTTGTTGGGCGAGTCACTTAACTTCTTTGCGCCTCAGTTCCCTCATCTGCTGAAAGGGGATTGATAATGTGAGTCCTATGTGGGACAGGGACTGTGTCCAACCTGATCACCTTGTATCTACCCCAGCATTTGGAACAGTGCTTAGCAAATAGTAATCACTTAGCAAATACCATAATTATTATTAACTAAAGCCTGTGGGACTTTAAGCAGGTTCTTTCTACTTCCAGGGGTGAAGCACCTGAAGAACCAGAGCGGCTCGGCTGTCCCGGAAGAAGAAGAGGGAGCAAATGAAAGAGGAGGATCGTGGGGCCACTAGTTCCAGAGCGATGGCCCAGTAGGTCCTTGGAATAACTGGACTGATAATCTTTGACACCCAACCAAGGGACTCCATCGCTTGACTTCCTGAAGCAAACTCTGCCTCAGCAGACCGCAGTAAAAAGCCAAAATCTTCCTCCTGGAAGTGTTCCTTGACTGGCATTTAAATCCATGCGCAACTTGTTCCTTATAACCAAAGAATAGATGTTTATTTTCCAGTCGTTTTTCCCCCCTCACAACTTAGAAAGGCCATTCGCAAATGTGTTTGTGATTTTGTGTGAATGTTGCCAGAGCTTAAGTCCTGATTTGTCCTTCTAATGTGATTTGCGTTCTAAGGTCAACTGTAAATACAGTCATATTGATACACAATAAATACTCGATCCATTTAGACAGGGTTGTGTGTCTGCCTCTAAGATGGGTAAATGTGCTGAATGAAAGCAGAACCAAACAGTCAAAAATGGCATTTTTAGGTTTAGGCGTTTCTGTCAGCATCAGCTACTCGGCTCAGGACAGAGCAGAGATGTCTGCCTTGTGGAACTGATAAGTTCACATTGTAGTAATAACAACGATAATAATTACTGTGATGTTTAAGTGCTTGCTTGCTCTTTGTAAAACACTATACTAAGCACTGGGGCAGATACATGATGATTAAGACCCACGAGGAGCTCACAGTCTAAGTAGAAGGAAGAATGGGTATTGAATCCCCATTTTGCAGATGAGGGAACTGAAGCACAGAGAAGTTGAGTGGCTTGCTCAAAGTCACAGCAGAAACAGCATTAGAACCCTGGTCCTCTGACTCTCAGGCCGATTTTCTTTCCACTGAACCACAGTGCTTCTCGTAGCAGTAGCCCCTGAAACTCTGAAAAAGCCAAAGTCTTTCCTCCTAACATCATTTCAGCGGCAATGAAAAGTGATCATGTGATCCACCACTATTTCCTGTCAATCTAGAGGAAAAGGGTGGGAAGTAGGAGAGAAGCCGAGTTCAAGAAGAAAGTGTCAGGCTTGAGCTCTGGCTCTACTTCTCTAGATTGTTGCTAGGCTAGTCTGTGTTGGGTGATACAAATTTACATAAAATTGATACGTCATTCACAGTGAAGAGTTTGTGATTCCGACACGGACATTTTCCAGAAGTGGAGAAGAAGGTTGGTTTTCGGTGACGGCTGATCTGGAACATCTCTTCCTCTCCACCATCTTTCTTCTCTGCCATATTCCCTCTCTGACATCTTTCCCCTAGGCCATCTTCCCTATCCAGCATATTCCCACTCCCTCTCCTCACCACACCATACTAGCGAGATGCAGCACTGTTTAGTGGATAGAACAAGGGCCTGGGAGTGAGAAGGACCTGGGTTCTAATGCCTGCTCCTGCAAGTGTCTTCTCTGTGACCTTGGACAAGTCACTTCACTTCTCTGGGCCTCATTTCCCTCATCTGTAAAATGGAGATTGAGTGTGAGCCCCATGCGGAACAGGGACTGTGTCCAACCTGATTAACCAGCACTTAAAACAGTGCTTTGCACATAGTAAGTGCTTAATAAATGCCATCAACATCATTATTATTTTTATCTACCCCAGCGCTTAGAATAGTGCTTGGCATATAGTAAGCACTTAACAAATACCATAATTATTTATTATTAGTGTAGGACAGGGAAGTCTGAGTGTCACTGCTGACAGTTCTCATAGTCCAGGGACAGGAAACAGAGGCAGGAGATTTAGGGGTAAACAACAAAATACATAACACAGGGGGAAGGGTGAAATGGGGAAATGAAGGCTTAGAGAAGAGTTCTCAGAGGAGATGTGATTTTAGGAGAGTTTTGAATATTCGTGGAGTCACTACTAAGGAGCATCTTTTACTGAACGCTTCTGAAATCACAGTGTGGTTTCAGATTCATTCATTCATTCATTCAATCATATTTATTGAGCACTTACTGTGTGCAGAGCACTGTACTAAGCGCTTGGGAAGTACAAATTGGCAACATATAGAGACGGTCCCTACCCAACAGCGGGCTCATCGCCGTGTGGCACAGTGAACATCAACATTACTGCATGTCGAATATATGAAAAGTGCAGGGAATAAGTAACATAGACCTCACAAAAGCAACTGATATTAAGGGGGACGGGATCGTGATGGGGGATGATTTGCTTGAGACATTAGGATTATGAATACATCTGGTCATTTTAGCAATCTAGACTGGAAGCTTGTTGTGGGCAGGGAATGTGTCTGTTTATCATTATTTTGTAGTCTCCGAAGCACTTAGTATTGTGCGCTGCACGCAGTAAGCGCTTAATAAATATGATGGAATAAATACATTTGAATGAAGAATCTACACAGCAGAGATGTGGCAGAACTGGGATTAGAATCCAGGTCCTTTTGGCACCCAGGCCCGTGCTCTGTCCACTAGACCATGCTGCTTTTTGTCGAAGCCGTCTGTCCACACACAAACGATAGATTTCATACTCAAAGATTTATTGTTAATTGCATGCAACAGATAGTGGCATATTCAGTGAGAGTAATGTGTGTATAGATCAAGTTGCACGTAGGGCTCTAAAGAAGTTCTAGCAGCCTGGTCTAATGGATAGGACACGGGCCTGGGAATCAGAAGGACCTGTGTTCTAATCCCACTCCACTACTTGTCTCTGCTGAATGAACTTGAGCAAGTCACTCAACTTCTCTGTACCTCAGTTACCTCATCTGTCAAAGGGGATTAAGACTGTGAGCATCTGGGACAAAGACTGTGTCCTATCTGATTAGTTTCTATCTACCCCAGTGCTTAGAACAATACTTGACCCTTAGAAATAATAATAATAACTGTAGCATTTGTTAAACTCTTACTTTGTGCTAGATACGGTACTCAGAGCTGCGGTGTATGAAAGCAGATCAGGTTGGACACAGTCACTGTCTCACATGGGGCTCACAATCTTAATCCCCAGTGTACAGATGAGGTAACTGAGGCACAGAGAAAGGACGTGAGTAGCCCAAGCCACACAGAAGACAAGTAGGAGAGATGGCATTAGAACCCATGACCTTCCGGCTCCCAGGCCTGTGTTCTGTTCTGTATGCCACGATGCTTCAAATACCATTGTTATCATTATTATTTTTCAAATGAATGAGTTTAACTGAAAAGGAGTAATTTACTGACATTCCTTGGAAAATGAAAGGGATGTTTCATCAGGGAGTTCAATCGCTGAATCCAGGGACTTCAGACAGGTGTTCGTGACTTTGTTAGCATTTTTTAATGGTATTTGTTAATGGCTTACTGTGTACTAAGTGTTGGGCTATAAGGGCTCACTATCTTAATTCCCATTTTTGTGATGAGGTAACTGAGGTTCAGAGAAGTTAAATGACAAGGGGCAGAGCTGGAATTAGAACCCAGGTCTATGATATTAGACTTCCAGGCCTATGATTTTTCCATTAAACAACACTGCTTCCCTCTTCCCTCTTCAGCAAGGAATTTCCCCCGAAAAAAAAACACTTGGGTCAGCTGAGTAGAGTGAGCTAAGTGCTTGGCATATAGTGAGTGCTCAACAGTACCATTAAAAAAAAAATCTCCCAACAGTCATCACAGGGACAATGAAGAGAGTGTGTGTTCCTGGGTCAAACTAGTTAATGGGACTGGTGAATTAATTCTACATCAACCAGTCATTTATTGAGCACTTACTGTGTGCAGAGCACTGTACTAAGCTCTTGGAAGAGTACAATATAACAGAATAGATAGGTCCATGAAATACCCTGAATTTTCAAATTCTAGCTTCAAGAGGCTCATCTGACATCACCTTCAAAAATTGTCTCTTTTTTCCTCCATAATTCCATAGTAAAAGGTGGAATTACTACAAGACTGAACCAGGAAATTAAACCTCCAGTGAGCTAAGAATTTAGGAGATTTTGGAGAACTCCAAAATGATTTATTCTCTTCCCTCTAGACTCTTAGGAATTTATTTTGTTAGTAATTTGTCAAAATAGTTTGCCTAGTCTAAAGCAGAGTTGTCACATGCTACACAGAGTTTCTTTGGCAGTTCTGCATGGGGAAGGAACTCTATATGTTTGTACTTGGATTCTGTAAGTTGGGCTGTAATTGTGCATTTTTCTTATAATAATAATGATGGCATTTATTAAGCACTTACTATGTGCAAAGCACTGTTCTAACTGCTGGGGAGGTTACAAGGTTATCAGGTTGTCCCACGTGGGGCTCACAGTCTTCATCTCCATTTTACAGATGAGGGAACTGAGCCACAGAGAAGTTAAGTGATTTGCCCAGAGTCACACAGCTGACAATTGGTGGAGCGAGGATTTGAACCCAAGACTTCTGACTCCAAAGCCCGGGCTCTTTCCACTGAGACACGCTGCTTCTTCTTGCTTGTTTGTTGAGTGTGAACTTAAGGCCTGAAGTCTAGGTTTGAAAAGCAGAGGTAGAAAGGTAACTAAGGTATTGGTGTGTTGGAGGGAGTGAAGTGGAAGCAGAAGACACACTGGGGACACACGGATTTAGAGAAGAAAGCTTCTAAAACTTCTGGAAACCCACACACAAAGTGACTGAATGACTTTTAGGAACATTTATAGATAGGTATATGAACTTAAGTAGAGGTAGGGGTAATTAAACCTCAAACTCAGTGGAAGAAACTAATCTCTGGGCAAGGAGAAAAAAATTTCTTCCCCAGGCTGCATGAATTATGTAACACAATTTGTTAAAGTGCTAATTGGATTATTGTGCTTTCTTCTGGAGCCTCAGCTCTGCCTCTCTTAAAGGCAAGAAGCCAAGATAAGTTGGAGAAATAGCATGAGCTGGTATGCCTGGTAGCAGCAGGGCCTAATGGATAAAGCATGGGCCTGCAATTCAGAAGGACGTGGGTTCTAAACCCAGTGCTGCCTCTTGTCTGCTGTGTGACCTTGGCCAAGTCATTACACTTCTCTGTGCCTCAGTTACCTCATCTGTAAAATGAGGATTAAAATTGTGAGCTCCATGTGGGATAGGGACTGTATCCAACCGGATTGCCTTGTATTTACCCCAGTGGCACATAGTAAGTGCTTAACAAATGCCGTAATTATTATTATTATTAAATACTGTGTATTTAAAAACACATTCAACAGAAATATGCCTTCAAGCTCTATTCTGTGTTACCAAAGAAGTCATAATTGTCATAATAACCCCAACCCCGACAATCAATCAATCAATTGTATTTATTGAGCGCTTACTGTGTGCAGAGCACTGTACTAAGTGCTTGGGAAGTACAAGTTGCCAACATATAGAGACAGTCCCTACCCAACAGTGGGCTCACAGTCTAGACAATAAAAGAAGATAGACCCAGATTCCCATAGGACTTTTAAGACTGTGTAGAATACCATTTAATGAGAAAAACTTTAGCAGAATTCAGCGGCCTCTATATTAACCGCCATCCTATTTCCAGTGGAATGTGGTAGGTATTTCCTTGTCTTGTTTTATGTTGTTGAGTTATCTTCAACCCTTAGCAACACCACGGACACACCCCTCCCAGAACACTCCATCTGCATCGTTCTGGTAGGTGTATCCATAAAATTTTCTTGGTAAAAATCCACAAGTGGTTTACCATTGCCTTCTTCCATGCAGTAAACTTGATTTTCCACCCTTGACTCTCTCCTATGCATCTGCTGACCAGCACCCACAGGTGAGTTTTGATTTGTAGCAGATTGCCTTCCACTTGTAGTCACTGCCTAAGCTGGGAAGTTATACCCTAAGCAGGTGTGATTCTTATTAGAGGAGGAGAGCTCTCAGCTGGGAGATGAGAGATTCAGCAGAAGGGAGAGAGATCCAGCAGAAGGAAGAGTGGAGGAAAGGGGCTGGAAGTGGAGAGACAACAAAGAGGCAAAGTGAGTAGCTTGAAACGAGTGAAGACTGTGAGCTTGAGAACAGTGGGAGAAAAGAGCAAGAAAGGAAGGGGGAGAGTTTTTGAAGTGCTTTAAACCACTTGTTAGGAGTTTCTTGTTGATGTGGAGAGGAAGAGTAATCACTGAAGGCTTTTGATGAGAGGAAAGATATAAGCAGGACTCCCTTTAGAAAAATGATCTGGGCAGCAGAGTGAAATATGATAATAACTGTGGTATTTGTTAAGTGCTTACTATGTGCCAGGTACTGTAGTAAGCACTAGGGTCGATGCAAGATAAGCTACCATTGAGGAGTTCACATAATTATCACTTTTGAAATCGTAGGGCCTGGGGTTTGGTTATGACTTCATTTTCCTTCCTTCTCGGAAATCCTGGGTTGTGAGGTGAACCCTTCCATGTGGTAATCTTTGTTGGGAGTGTTTTCAAAATGAATTTGAAAACACAGGATACAACACTTACATATTTGTTTTTACTTATATCAGGCTTAAATGAAATTAGTCTTGATAACAGGAAAAACAAACAATTTTATCCCTTCCCACAAAAAATACTAAAATATCAAATTTTTGCACTGTATCATAATTCCAGACTTAATGTATGACTAGAGAATAAAACTGAACCATTATGGTATCAAGGAGAGCTTGTATATTGTCCCTAGTGAAGAACAAAAGAAAACAGTATATCTGTTGCTAGCAAACATGAATAGCTGACTGTGGAATGGGTTCTAATTGGGCTGTGAAAACACGGTCATTCTCAAAAGCCCCCAAGTTGAGATAGGCTTCTTTATCTATCAAATGTGGTGACATGAACTCAGGAAGAAGCTAAATAACTTGCAGATGGTGGAACATCTTTAATAATTATGGGAGAATAGTTTTTCACTCTTCTCTTTCCGAAGATTGCAGTTTTTGAGGTGCTGCAGTAGATTTACTGATTTCTTCTTACATTTCCCCTGCAGCATAAATTATGGTAATGTCTTCCCTAATCAGGCTAATTATACCAACATATGTTGCTCTCCTCTTCTTCTCTCCTAATGGGACATAGATTCTCTATTTGGAATATCCCATTTGATTACTACATTTGTCAAGGATTTTTGACATTATGTGGGTCTTAATTGCTTCCTAAAACACTAAGCAGCCTGAATAGGACATGGTCAGTTTTGATTAGAATTGGATGACACAGTAATGCTTGTGTCTGTGTTGTGGTAAATCTAAACAGAACTTATATGTTATACTATTCCTGGGGTACATGTACTGAGATACTTAAAATGTTGTTGTCATATGGTCAGGAGATGAGATGAAAATAAGTTTTACTCCATTATAAAATATAAATCATTATTGTTATTCATTTTTCCTAAATAAGAACACTTGTTTCGGTGAGGGGAGGGATCTCCATGTCAATGTGAAGAATTGTAACCTGACATTTGGAAAAAAACTACCTATTTGGTCCTCTAGACTGTAAGCTCTTTGTATGCAGGGGATATTGTAATATTCCATTCTGCCAAGCACTTGGTACAGTGCTCTGCACACAGTAAAATGCTCAACAAATCCAATTGACTAATTGATGCTTTCCACTGATTTTTATAACAAAATCCAAGCAGGAAGGTCAAGAATTCCCCTTGAAATGGCATATGTGAGAAGTTGCTTGGGTTTGAAAATATTTCACATTTGGGGCTTGATAATTGTGTCAAATAGAAGCGACATGGTCTGGTGAATAGAGCACAGTCCTGGGAGTCAGAAGGGCTTGGGTTCTAATTCTGACCTCTGCCACTTGTCTTCTGTGTGCCCTTGGGCAAGTCACTTCACTTCTCTGGGCCTCAATTACCTCATCTGTAAAATCAGTTGTATTTCAGTTGTATTTATTGAGCGCTTACTGTACACAGCGTACAAAAAGCTGAGAGAGTACAATATAACATAAACAGACACATTCTCTGCCCATGATGAGCTTACAGTCTAGAGGATAAGTTTACAATCTAGAAAAATTAAAATGGGGATTATCACCGTGGGATCCAAGTGGGACGTGGACTCTCTCTACCCTGGTAAGCTTGTATCTATCCCAGCACTTAATTCAGTGCATGACACATAGTAAGCACTTAACAAATACCATTAAAAAAATAAAAAACACAGAAATTAGCTGGAATTTCTGTTGCAGATTCATGCCCAAGCCGTTTCTATGAGACCAATCCTCAGCTGCCTCCGCTCTCTTTTTGTCAAGAATAATATAATTGAGACCCCTCTCAGGGCTGCTCCTGGAGAGTTTCCAGTACTCCAGTCTCAACTACGGGAGGGAGAGTCAAGCAAAGGCATTTCCATTCCTAGCTTGGGCAGTGGCTAGCGAGTGGAAGGCAATCTAAGAGTCAAAACTCACCCATGCTGGGCAGCAGCAGCTCAGGGGAGAGTCAAGGATGGAGGCTCGAGTTTATTGCCCAGAAGGAAGCAATGGTAAACCAATTCTGTATTTTTACCAAGAAAACACTATGGATAATGCTACCAAAACGATTGCAGATGTAGGTGGGGTGTTCTGGGAGAGATGTGTCCATGGCGACGCTATGGGTCGGAGACGACTTGATGGTATAAGACAGCATAATTGAGGCAGCTAATGTTTATTTCTGTGGAGAGTTTATAGAGTGGATAGCCTCATCCATCAATCAACCATATTTATTGAATGTTGTATGCAGAGCACTGTACCAAGCGCTTGAGAGAGAACAATATAACACTCGGAAAGCACATTCCCTGCCCGCAATGAGCTCAAGGTTTAGACATTAATATAAATAAATTACAGCTGTGGGTGTAAGTGCTGTGGGGCTGAGGGAGGTGTGAATAAAGGGACGAAATCAGGGCGACGCTTTGATGGAATTCAAAGCGTCTTCCGATGAAGCATTTCCGATTCTTCTCACCGATTGCCTGCCTGTCAAGAATCTCCAACCTGAGGCAGGCCATGTGTGTTTCAGCAGTCCTCCCTGTACAACTCAGGGCAAAGAGTCAGTCAGTTGTATTTATTGAGCACTCACTGTGTGCAGAGCACTGTACTAAGCATACGGGAGAGTACAATAGAACAAAAAACAGATATATTCCCTGCCCACAATGAGTTTACAGTCTAGAAGGGGAGACAGACATTAATAGAAATAAATAAATAAATTACAGATATGGACATAAGTGCTGTGGGGCTGGGAAAGGGGAAGAATAAAGGGAGCAAGTCAGGGAGACGTAGAAGGGAGTGAGGTAGGAGGGGGCAAGGTGATTGAGTGCTTTGAAGCCAGGGGTGAGGAGATGTGGATCAGAGTCCATGAGAACTTGCTGTGTACAGAGCACTGTACTATGCACTTGAGAGAGTACAGTACAGCATATGAGAAATGCATCTGGATTAGTGTCCAGTAAGGTAGGGGCTGGAGGTGGTGGGATGGGAAGGGCCCCTCTCTCCATAATAATAATCATAATGATTGGGGTATTTGTTAATCACTTATTATGTGCCAAGTGCTGATCAGAAATAGTCCCTGACCCTCAGGGGACTCTCATTACGAGGCAGAACCATTATTGAATTCCCATTTTACAGATGAGGAAACCAAGGCCCAGAGAAGTAAAATGACTTGTCCAAGGTCACTTACCATGCGAATGGTAGGACTGGGTTTAGAACCCAAATCTTCCGAGTCCTGATCCTGTACTTTCCGCTAGAGAAGCAGCATGGCCTAGTGGCTAGAGCACGGGCCTGAGGGGTCAGAAGGACCTGGTTTCTAATCCTGGCTCCTCCACCTGTCTGCTGTGTGACTTTGGACAAGCCACTTCACCCCCCTGGGCCTCAGTTACTTCATCTGTAAAATAGGGATTAAGAGTGTGAGCCCCATGTGGGACAGGGACTGTGTCCAACCCGATTACCTTGTATCTACCCCGTGCTTAGAATAGTGCTTGGCACATTGTAAGCGCTTAGCAAGTACCATCATCATGCTCAGGGAAAGAACACGGGCTTTGGAGTCAGAGGTCATGGGTTCAAACCCCGGCTCCGTCAATTGTCAGCTGTGTGACTTTGGGCAAGTCACTTAACTTCTCTGGGCCTCAGTTCCCTCATCTGTAAAATGGGGATTAAGACTGTGAGCCCCCCTGGGACAACCTGATCATTCATTCAATCGTGTTTATTGAGTGCTTACTGTGTGCAGAGCACTGTACTAAGAGCTTGGGAAGTACAAGTTGGCAACATACAGAGATGGTCCCTACCCAACAGCGGGCTCACAGTCTAGAAAATTATCACATTGTAACCACCCAAGTGCTTAGAACAGTGCATTGCACATAGTAAGTGCTTAATAAATGTCATCATTATTATTACTATCATCATCGCTAGGCCACATGGGGTCCCTCAAGAAAAAAAGCATGTGTCCTCCCACTGTTTCACACACAGCCGTCCACAAAATCACGCACACGCGTGCTCCTTAGGGTTAGGATGACCACTGAAACTGTCAGGAGACCACCCTCATTCGTTCATTCAATCATATTATTTGAGCACTTACCGTGTGCAAAACACTGTGCTAAGCACTTGGGAGAGTACACTATAATATCAGACACATTCCTTCCCCACAAGGAGAGGCATTAGTGAGGGTCAGGGCGGTGGGCTTCCTTCTTCCTTTCACCCTCACCTGGCAATTGTTCATTCAGTCAGTCGTATT
Organism: Tachyglossus aculeatus; assembly: GCF_015852505.1. Classification (NCBI taxonomy): domain Eukaryota; kingdom Metazoa; phylum Chordata; class Mammalia; order Monotremata; family Tachyglossidae; genus Tachyglossus; species Tachyglossus aculeatus. The sequence continues at coordinate 61,615,807 of NC_052074.1, forward strand.
GTGTGCTTACTGCGTGCAGAGCACTGTACTAAGTGCTTGGGAGAGTTCAATACAACAACAGACACATTCACGGCTCTCAACAGGCTTAAAGTCTAGAGGCTGTAGTGACCCAGGGACAAAGTCTGCCCAAGGTGGGAGCCAGCACAGGTGTGTCCATGCTATAATTGGGCAGTGATGTAGTAACCCAGTCATTTCCATTCTCTGCCCTGATGGAGCCCTGGCTATGATGGAGCTTGTCCAGGCTCCATTGGTGGCCTCCCAACAACCTTTCACCCCACCAAGGTGAGGCAGCTAGTCTCCAACCCTCCTAGGGTCTCCCCACTCCCTCCCAACCCTCAAACTAGAAGCAAAAATGCAGATCTGTACTATTTCAGGGAAAACATCACTCATCCGATTAGCTTAACGGAGATTTCACTGCACAATACCATAGCTATTCCTTTTTTTATGGGATTTGTTAAGCGCTCTAGACTGTAAGCTCATCTCTAGACTTTTTGTTCGTTGTGGGCAGAGAATGTGTCCTGTTTATTGTTAAACCATATTCTCCCAACTGCTTTGCTGTGCACACAGTAGGAGCCAAATAAATATGAATGAATGAATGCCAGACACTAGGTTTACCGCACCAGACGCTGTACTAAGCGCTGGGGTTGACACAAACTAATCAGGTTGGACAAAATCCCTGTCCCACATGGGGCTCCCTGTCTTAATCCCCCGTTTTGCAAATGAGGGAGTTGAAGCACAGAGAAGTTAAGCGACTTGTCCGGGGATGCAGAGCAGATAAGTGTTGGAGCTGGATTAGAACCCTGGTCCTTCTGGCTCCCAGGCCTGTGCTCTAACCACTAGGAAATGTTGTTTCTCAGCACTGCTCCCATTCCAAAACGTGACTATTTTTACCAAGAAATCTCTATGGATTCACTACCAGAACGATTGCAGATGGAGAGCAGGGTGTTCTGGGAAAGTTGTGTCCATGGCGTCACTACGGGTCGGAGATGACTCGTTGGCACAAGACAAGAGAAGATAATAAATAATGGATTAGCCTCATAAATACTTGGAAAACAATTCAGTAGGAAGTTGCTCTCTGTACGGTATGGGAAACACTTTTCTTTTTATGAAATACTTTCCCATCAGTACCGATCACTAGAAACTCCCATTTACAGAGATTTTTAACCCCCATCTTCCTTTTCCACAAAGCGCCACGTCACACATTTAAGTCGCTGTCCATTTGATGCTGAATGTTCTGCAATATTTTCCCTCGATTTATTCAGTAGTGTTTTCAAATCAAATCTAGACAAGTATGTTGGAAGAAAATCACTATAGGCTGCCATATTACAAATTAAATAAAAGCGAGACTAGCCAAATCGGGTCATATCTATGCTACAAGATCGATTATTTTAATATCTAAAGATACAGATACAGAACAAAACACCGAGCGTGTTGCCCACTCTGTGGCTTCTTGCTGTTCAACCCCAGTCTCAAATGCTCAGTAAAGAGTGGCACCCCCAGATCTCTGCTTGTTCCCATGTCTGGTTAGGACAACCACCTTAAATTCTTTCATTCATTCATTGCTCCTAGATGATCTGGGTTACATGGACCGTGCTGACCTCTAGCACGACAGTAACGGGGGAAAAAAATTATATAAACTCGTGGAAAAGAGAAGACACTTGAATAACTCTTCTACGCGATCTCAGGAAATTCAGTCACAGTGTTTCATGAGTTAATAGAAATCGGCAGTTAGGCTAAAGGCAAGAAAGGTGCACAGAAGAGTTCTATACTCAAGTAGAGTGTTTAGTCACAAAGTCACTTACTGGCAGAAGCGAACTGACTACCATTTAGGGGCCTCTTCATGTTTAATTTTGTCCCTCCGCCAAAATTAAGGCAGGGTCGCTATTACAAACTTGAATTCGATCAAAAGTTTTGTGGGTTCCAATTATAACTTTTAAATTTTTTTTCCTAATGTGGCCTCCTCTTCCCCTTCCCCCTAAAGTTAATAGCGCCTAAAAAATGGCAAGAGGAAGGAACTGGCAATTCTTTACCTAAATAGAAGACAAAAGGCCAATTGGTTAAAAAAAAAAGTTATAATCCACATAACCTAGTCTTTTATCCCTATGCTATCAATACACACACATATGTATATAATCTATATATATATATGTATACTCAACCTTTTTTCTCAACACAGAAACATCAACTGCATCATAATGCATGTAATACAATTTAATTTATCAACTGCACTTTTCAGGAGACCCTTGGCAAATAAAAAGCCCTGGGCCATATTCACAAAGCATTTAAATGCACTTTATACACCTCTTATGCACAGATAATTCGTAAATTACAACTAGGCACACTAAATATGCAGACTGAATATGGCTTACATCTTCAAGGGGATCCCACACACAGCAAATTCCTTGACCGGGAAGTGGAAAACTTATGGCTGTAACCATTTCAGCGATATTGCTTATCACTGGGTAGTAGAGCGATGAAGCAGAGACAAGAGAGAGTATTTAAGAAGAGCTGGCTCCTCCTCGATGGTGAATAGCGAGATGGTTCCCATACACTTTAGAGTTTCACCAAGCCCTTACCCCTTAGGAAAACAACACCTTCCTGGTATAGGCCAGCTAACAGAGAAATCGCGATCGGGTCGGGTTTGCCGGTTAAAGTTTTGGGCAGCTTGGAAAGATAAAGTTAAGACCCAATAAGTAGGCGAAGTCTGGTCAGAGCACATGATAGATTGCAGTTGGGTCGGTCTAGAGACAGGGTGGGATTTCAAGTCATTTGATCCGAATATCCGTTCCTTTGGTGCTGTAGTTTCTCTGATGGCCGATGATGGATATTACCTCAGTTCTGCCTGGCTTTGATTCCTCCAAGAGTAGAACCGGAGTCTGTAACCGATGTGTAGTGCATGCTTAGGTCTTCCAGACAAACTGGAAGGGGCCAGGAATCCTGTCTGCCCAGCGTGCTTTGGAAAACCTGGCTCAGTGCCCCATACAGCTGGAAGCTTAATAAGGGCTGTTAGGTGAGAATCTCCATAATTATCACTGGGCATTGCCTTTTGGTTCAGAGAAAGATTCCTCTGGCGGTTACACAGCTCTCTTGATATACACACATCAGGTTTCTTTCTATGTGCAGCTCCATCACAACAATGCACCCATTGCCTCAGCACTCCAAACATTCATTTTCTCTTCAAACGCCCAGAAAACACCAGCAACTCCATGGCAGCTGAAATCTTTTTTTTTTTTTTTTTTTTGGTGAAAACTTCATTTGAGTTTTACTTCTTCAGGTTTAGAAGAGCTTATGAGCTCCAGCAATGGTTACAAAACTGGGCAAGTAGATAAGTTACTAAGGGCCTCTGCTCTTCATATATCTTTCTCACCATCTGTTGGGCTATGGCGTGGTTTAATGAATTAAAAGTCATCTGCCCAACGTTTAGTTTAGAAGGTACTCTGGCTTGAAAGAAGAACTTAAAACTCTAACAACGATAACACGAGAGCAACGATCAAGCACGACTGCAACTTGAAGAGTAGTTAAGCGGCCTGAGTTACCAGCTCAGGATTTTGCGTTTTCTCATCTTTATTTTCTCTCATGTTGGTCTATGAAATGACGTGGTCCAGGGAAAGGTTGACGATGGCAATTGAGCTTCACTGAAAGTTGAGAAGTTAATGCGGTTTTGCTTTCCCTGAAAAAGGATGAAAATAGAAATGTGTGGTTGTGGTAATATTGGGTCTGTGACCTTTAGATGCTTGATATTCACCCCACTCCCAACCCCACAGCATTTATGTATATATCTTTAAATTATATATTATAAATTATTTATTCATATTAATGCCTGTCTCCCCCTCTAGATGGTAAGCCATTATGGGTAGGGAATGCCTCTGCTAATTTGGTTCTATTGCACTCTCCCAAGCACATAGTACAGTGCTCTGCACAAGCGCTAAATACATACCATTGATCGATTGATTGACAGTTCTACGTTGTACTTTCCCAAGCGCTTATTCATTCAATCGTATTTATTGAGTGCTTACTGTGTGCAGAGCACTGTACTAAGCGCTCGGGAAATACAAGTTGGCAACATATAGAGACAGTCCCTACCCAACAGCGGGCTTAGTATACTGCCCTGCACAAAATAGGTCGTTGGGGGCAGGAACGTATCTATTTGTTGTGATATTGTACTTTCCCAAGCATTTAGTACAGTGCTTTGTACACAGTAAGGGCTCTGTAAATATGATTGAATGAATAAATGCAATTGATCGACTCGGAACACGCTACTCTCTGTCCCTGAGATTGGGAATCCCAAGGAGAAGCGATTTCATTACCTCTCATTCCTAAAAGATTTGAAGCCTTTAAGATGCATCAGCCCTATTGGCCAACAACAGCATGTTTCTCTTCAGTAGGTTTTACCTGATCTTCTGAGTTCTTGCAGAGCTCAGATTCACCTGAAAAATGAAAATTGAATGGTTGGGGAGTGAAAGGAAGCCAAATGACCTGACCTTGTAAGATGTCAACCAGGAACCTCGTTAGCTAGCCCATTTATCCAAGGGTTCCAGCACTGGATTTATACAATGGATTAGGATTTTGTAAACCACAAAACTGTACATACATTTGAATATATCAAAACTGCATATCCCACCTTCAAAGCCTTATTAAAAGTCCATCTCTTCCAAGAGGACTTCCCTAAGTCTTCATTTTCTCTTCTCCTGCTCCCTTCTGTATTGCCTTTGGACTTGGACTTGTTCCCTTTATTCACTTCTTCCTCACCCCCTCAACACTTATGTACAGATCTTTAATTTACTTATTCACATTAATGTCTGTCTTCCCCTGTAGACTGTAAGATCGTTGTGGGCAGGGAATTTGTCTGTTTGTTGTATTGTACTCTCCCAAGCACTTAGTACAGGGTTCTGCACCACAATAAGCACTCAGTAAATCCGATTAAATGAATGAATGATTGAACTCTTTTCTGTTGTACTCTTCCAAGAGCTTAGTCCGGTGAGGTGCACACAGTAAGAACTCAATAAATACAATTGATTGATGTCAACTATGATAATAGAATAAATCAAATATTTGTAAAAGCTTGTGGGCAGGGAACATATCTACCAACTCTGTTACATTGTACTCTCCCAAGTACTTAATGCAGTGCTCTGCACACAGTAAGCCCTCAGTGAGTATAATTAAGAGAGCAGTTGAATTTCATTTTTTTTTTTTTACAGTCTGTACTTTGAGCTGACTCTCCTGTGAATCAATACCTTACCATAGCAGGAGAGTTTGCATATGCCAATGAAGCTTAGATCTATACCATCGAGAGATACTCTCCCTAGGGTTACCCACAAAGGAAGGGTCTAAGTAGAAGCATCAGACGAAGTTAATTAAATCAATTTAATGAAATTAAACCAAAATGGCCTTTGGAAGGCCAAATGACTCGACTTAGCATATTTTGGACACCATAATCAGGACGACTAATTCTCCGGAGAAGACACTAATGCTAGGAAAAGTCCAGGGAAAACATGGAAGAGGCAGGCCAACAGCTAGATGGATGGAGACCATAGCAACAATAATGGAAGAACCAATAGAAAGGTTGGGGATTATGGCAGAGGACAGGACGTTCTGTAAAAAGTATATCCCTGGAGTCGCTGTGAATCAGAAACTACTCGAGGGCATTTAATAATGATATAACTTTGAGCTGAATACATTCAAAATGTTAAAACTAAAAAAGAGAGAATTTAAAAAATACCCAGAGTCTCATTTTCAGTTCTATGTCCATGATACTAAATAATTCAGGGAGCCTAACAATGGTTTTGATGGATGATAACACTCCTATGAAAAACTCTAGGATGCTTAATCTTGGAATCATGCCATTATTGAATAAATCTGAAGTTATAAGAAGGGAAGGAAGTACAGAAAATGATCCGTTATCCTGGGTGATGTCTTGAATCATTGACACAAAAATAAATCAGAAATGGAGACAGAATTATCAGGGAAGTTGGTGGAATGGGGTAAAGAAAATAAAACACATTTTATATACCCTATTGCTCAGGTTCCATTATCAGGTTATCACAATTCTGTTCTAAAAACACGTTTGGTCTCTTCATTCTTTATCACTGTAATTGTCTTTGATATTGATTATGTGTTTCATCCTTCCTTATGTGTCCTGTCTCCTGACCTCTCTCCCCTCCCTTATTCCTAGATTGTGAGCTTCCTTGAAGAACAGGGACATTATCTAAATTTCACCTATGCATTTTTTCCCCAGTGCTTAGTACACTGCTCTGCACAAAGTAAGCTCTTAATAAATATCATTACAACTACTAATTACCGGAATATCCAAAAATCATTGCAGGGAATACGCTGTCTCTGGAATAGTTAAAAGCAGCATGGCCTAGTGGGTAGAGCAAGGGCCCAGGAGTCAGAAGACCTGAGTTCTAATCCCTGCTCTGCCACTTGTCTGCTATATGACCTTGGGCAAGTCACTTCACTTCTCTATGCCTCAGTTACCTCATCTGTAAAATGGGGATTCAGACCGTGAGCCCCACATGAAACAGGGACTATGTTCAACCAGATTAGTTTCTATTTACCACAGTGCTTAATACAGTTCCTGGCACACAGTAAGCACTTGGAAAGTAGCATAAAGAATGGTATTTTGGGTGTGATATTGTGGCCGATAGTACTAATTAAGGACTCAAAAGGTGCCAAATACTAATTGAAGTGCTGGGTAGATAAGATGTTATAATGATATTAAAAATGATAATGGTATTTATAAAACACTTACTATGTGTCAGGCACTGTTCTAAGTGCTGGGGTAGAAACAAGCTAATCAGGTTGGACACAGTCCCTGTCCCACATAGGGCTCAGAGTCTTAATCCGCAATTTACAGATCTGTGTTATTAGATCATATTTATTGTTTATTATTTATTTTTGTATTGTACTTTCCCAAGCACTTAGTACAGTGCTCTGCACAGAGTAAACACTCAATAAATGCCATTGATTAACAGGCTATTTGAAAACATTCTCCCAGCCCCAAAGCACTTACGTACATATCTGAAATTTATTGATTTGTATTGATGTCTGTCTCCCCCATTCTAGACTGTAATCTCGTTGTGAGAGAATGAAGCAGCATGGCTCAGTGGAAAGAGTCAGAGGTCATGGGTTCTAATCCCGGCTCCACCAAATGTCAGCTGTGTGACTTTGGGCAACTCACTTCACTTCTCTGTGCCTCAGTTACCTCATTTGTAAAATGGGGATTAAGACTGAGCCCCACGTGGGATAACCTGATCATCTTGTATCACCCAGTGCTTAGAACAGTGCTTTGTACATAGTGCTTAACAAATGCCATCATTATTATTATTATTGTTGTACTGTGCTCTACCAAGCACTTAGAAAAGTGTTCTGCACACATTAAGCGCTCAATAAATATGACTGAGTGAATAAGAACAACAATAATAATAATGATGGCATTTGTTAAGCGCTTTATTATAGGCCGAGCCCTGTTTTAAGCACTACTGGGGGAGATCTGAGGTAATCAGGTTGTCCCACATGGGGCTCACAGTCTTAATCCCCATTTTGCAGATGAGGTAACTGAGGCACAGAGAAGTCCAGTGACTTGCCCAAAGTCACACAGCTGATCAGTGGCGGAGCTGGGACAATAAGTTACTGTGGCTAGAAGAGTGGATTTTTCTTCTTCTTCCCCACTGTCATAGAGGCAGCCTTTCCAACTTTCTAAAGGTTGAGAAGACATGCCGGTGGTGATTCCTCCCATTGCCTAGGCTGGAGCTAGGATTAATGGGAAGTGCTCATGATGGCATGGGGGCAGCACAGCTTCTCTCTCATGCTACAGTCTTTAAGAGTCCAGTGGTGAAGAAATGTGCTATTTGTTCCTTACTGGACATTTCTTGCTGTTCAGTGTCTAGATAGGAAGCTCACTGTGGACAGGGAATGTGCCTGTTTATTGTTACATCATATTCTCCCAAGTGCTTAGTACAGGAAGCACAGTACAGTATAGGAAGCAGCGTGGCTCGGTGGAAAGAGCCTGGGCTTTGGAGTCAGAGGTCATGGGTTCAATTGTCAGCTGTGTGACTTTGGGCAAGTCAATTCACTTCTCTGGGCCTCAGTTACCTCATCTGGAAAATGGGGATTAAGACTGTGAGCCCCACGTGGGACAACCTGATCACCTTGTAACCTCCCCAGTGCTTAGAACAGTGCTTTGCACGTAGTAAGCACTTAATAAATGCTATCATTATTATTATTATTATTACAGTGCCTGCACACAGTAAGCCCTCAATAAATACTATTGAATGAAGTAGTGAATCTCTGCTCATGAGCTGGGAATAACTAGATGGTGAAGCTGTCCTGTTTTTCTGTCCCAGATTGGAGGCTTATCAACTCTTTTGCATTGGATTCTCCCAACTGCTTAGAAAGTAAGTTCATTGTGGACAGGGAATGTGTCTCTTAGGTTGTATTGTACTCTCCCAAGGGCTTAGAACAGTGCTCTGCACATGATAGGTGCTCAATAAATATGACTGACCACAGTGCTCTGCATGCAGTAAGTGCTCAATAAATGACTGACTAGACTACAGTGCTCTGCACACAGTAAGTGCTCAGTAAACAGTGTTGATAATAATAATAATAATGATGGCATTTATTAAGTGCTTATTATGTACAAAGCACTGTTCTAAGCGCTGGGGAGGTTACAAGGTGATCAGATTGTCCCACGGGGGGCTCATAATCTTATTCCCCATTTTACAGATGAGGTAACTGAGGCACAGAGAAGTTAAGTGACTTGCCCAAAGTCACACAGCTGACAATTGGCGGAGCTGGGATTTGAACCCATGAACTCTGACTCCAAAGCCCATGCTCTTTCCACTGAGCCACGCGGCTTTGATGACCAACACATTGGTCATCACAACACAATCAATCATATTTATTGAGTGCTTACTCTGTGCAGAGCACTGTACTAAGCGCTTGGGAAGTACAAGTTGGCAACATATAGAGATAGTCCCTACCCAACAGTGTGCTCACAGTTTAAAAACACAACACAACATTGTGTTGTGATGACCAACGCATTTCAAATAAAAAGATAAAATAATAGATAAATAATAAATAATTCTTATAGATGCAATTTTAATAATCATAATTGTCATTAATTATCATTATACTAAATAAATAATAAAATAATAAAAAAAACTACATGAAGCATCTCTCTGCTGAAGGCTTTGTTTTCAGAACCCCCACGTGGATAGTGGGGAGAAATGATTAGTCAGTCAGTGAATCATATTTATTGAGCGTTTACTGTGTGCAGAGCATTGTACTAAGCAAGTGGGAGAGTATAATATAACAGGTACATTCCCTGCCCACAGTGAGTTTACAGTTTAGAGGATTAGATTAGACTAGGGGGAGGTCAAAAATCTGAATTGCTGCTTGTCCACACAAAAAGAGAGCTGATAGCGGGGTTCTGTAGAGACACTATAGCATGTCGGGACTCTAAGCATTTTAACTTTATCTACAGACAGCTTTATCGTTATAGATTGAGAAATAGCATCGTCCTCGTGGATAGAGCACAGTCCTGAGAGTCAGAAGGATCTGGACTCTAATCCCAGCTCTGCCACTCATCTGCTGTGAGATCTTGGGCAAGTCACTTCTGTGTGCCTCAGTTACCTCATCTGTCAAATGGGGATTAAGACCGCGAGCCCCACGTGGGACATGGACTGTGTCCAACTTGATTACCTTGTATCTATCCGAGTGCTTAGTACAGTGCCTTGAACATAGAGGGATTTAACAAATACCGTAAAATAGAGCTGGAGGTTTTCTCTTCCTGGGAGGATGGTGGCATAATTAAATATTTCTACTATTCCAATTGTCACTGGGAAGTCGTGTCCGTCTAGTAAAGATTAGCCCAAGTTTTCCAGAACAAGGAGGAAAAAGACAGGGAAGAGATGGGTAGAAGCAGATAACAGCTGACTGGATGATTTCACTCATTCATTCAATTGTATTTATTGAGCGCTTACTGTGTGCAGAGCACTGTACTAAGCACTTGGGAAGTACAAGTCATCAACATATAGAGACGGTCCCTACCCAACAAAAGGCTCACAGTCTGGAAACGGGCTCACATAAGCCCTAATACTGCACATTTAAATATTTCCTTAAAAATCAGTGAATCAATCAATAGTATTTATTGAACATGTATTGTGTGCAGAGAACTGTTTTAAGCACTTGAGAGAATCCCATACAGTAGAGTTGATAAACACTATCCCTGTCGGCAAGGAGCTTACATCCTACAGGAGGAGGCAGACAAAATAAATTATGGATCTGGGAAGTGGGAGAATATAAGGACAGGAGTGCTGTGCAGTGTTCAGAACTGTTTTGGTTCCCCATCCACTTTACCTTCATTTAGAAACAGAATCGACCTCCTAAAATACTATCTAGCAAAACTTGGGGTCATTTATCCTTAAAGATGCAAAGATTAGATCATGACTATTCCCAATGTCTTGGTGGATATGTGCCCATGCATAGTGTATGTTTGGGGATGGTGGTCTGTCTGACGTGGATTTTCTGTGTCTCATGGTAGTTCAGCTGCTTCATACATGAATTTTCCTGTCAATTCACGTATGAAGCAGCTGCAGTATCGGGACACACAGAAACTCCATGTTGGACAGAGATAAGACTACTGAGGAGGCAGGTTAATCTGTAGCCAATTAATTTTCAAGGTTCGCCCTGTGTTTTACCATAAAATTGCAGCAAATCAAAGTGAAAACAGTGAAAGAGCTGATGTTGGCAACTCTGAGAGAAATGAAAACCCCAGGATGGACCATGTTGGATGAAACCCCATTTTACATGCTCCAAGCTCTCCTTGTTTTGACAGTCATTGTGTTGAAGTGCTCAGTGCAGTAATCTGCACACATTAAGCACTCAGTACAAAATTACTGATGGATATGGGGTCCCCAAAACACCAAAACAGTTTGAACATCAAGCTCCTGGACTCTGAAGACATCTACAAGGAGTTCAGCACCAACACTGTCCTGTTGAAATAAGAAAATCAAACCACCATCCTCAAATATACACTATGCATGGGCACGTAGCCACCAAGATATTGGGAATAGTCAAGCACTCAATAAATACCACTGATTGATTGAATGGATTTAAGAGAGCCGTGAGACGGATGTGAATAGAATACCAACTTTGTAAAGCACTTATTACGTGCCAAGCACTGAACTAAGTGCTGGGGTAGTTACAAGATAATCAGGACCCACTTGGGGCTCGCGGTCTAAGCAGGAGGGAGAATAGGGATTGAATCCCCATTTTGTAGATGAGGGAATTGAGGCACAGAGAAGTGTAGTGAGTTGCCCAAGGTCACACAGCAAACAGGTGGCAGAGCCGGGATTAGAACCCAGGTTCTCTGGCCCCCAGGCCTGTCCTCTTTCCACTAGGCTACTCTGTTTCTCCACTTAACATTTGTTGAGCCCAATAGGAGGCCAGAGATAGCTCTGACTTTGAAACAGCGATAAATGAGGTTATTAAAACTATTGACGTAGCCTAATATGCCTGAAGAATCAAACACTCCTGAAACTTATAAAACTTTCCTCTTGAGAATCTGTGCTCTGATATGAGCATTCTACTAGAGATTTTGAAATACTACCAAAATGCCGTTTCCAAAAGCTTTGGGCCTAGCCAGGTATTTCCCAGGAGAGAAATCCAGGTATATGGTTTATAATAATAATGATGGCATTTATTAAGCGCTTACTATGTGCAAAGTACTGTTCTAAGCTCTGGGGAGGTTACAAGGTGATGAGGTTGTCCCACGTGGGGCTCACAGTCTTAATCCCCATTTTACAGATGAGGTAACTGAGGCACAGAGAAGTTAAGTGACTTGCTCAAAGTCACACAGCTGACAATTGGCAGAGCTGGGGTTTGAACCCATGACCTCTGACTCCAAAGTCCGTGCTCTTTTCCACCGAGCCACGCTGCTTCTTATATTGCTTTTATAAAACACAATATGATTGAATAATAATAATAATAATGGCATTTATTAAGTGCTTACTATGTGCAATGCACTGTTCTAAGCGCTGGGAGGGTTACAAGGTGATCAGGTTGTCCCTCGGGGGGCTCACAGTCTTAATCCCCATTTTACAGATGAGGTAACGGAGGCACAGAGAAGTTAAGTGACTTGCCCAAAGTTATACAGTTGACAGCTGGCGGAGCTGGGATTTGAACCCATGACCTCTGACTCCAAAGCCCATGCTCTTTCCACTGAGCCACACTGCTTCTCAGTGATTGAAACAGTCATCTATGAACAGTTTACAAGTAGGAAAGCTTTCAAGAGGCGGGAACTGAATTTTCTTAAACATGAGAGATTTTACCACTCCCCTGACGCTCACCATATAAAAACAATTTAATTTCCCATTCTACTGGGGCACTTTGCCCGGATTGGTTTAACAGCTTTAATCATTTTAGAAGAGCTTAAAAAAAAACCAGAATGATACAACAGAATAATAAGTTAGAGACAAGTCTTTTGAATTATGTCTTGCTAAATTTTAGAGTGGATCACATATATTTGCTCTTAGAACAGATACATACCCAGTATGCAACTTCAGTGACTCTTTGGTTTTATAAAACTACCCAACCTGGGAAAAGATTCCTTTTAGCTTAATTATGCCATGGACCTTGTGGTGAATTTTGTTTGGTGGATTAGTTAAGCAGTGTGGTCTAATGGAAATTACTCAACAAATGCCATTTAAAAAAAAAAGAGTAAAGGACAAAGGGTCCTGTGATCTTGGGCAAATGACTTAACCTGTCTGGGCCTCACTTTCATTATCTGTAAAATGGGGGTTCAATACCTGTTCCTCCTCCCCCATAGACTGTGACTCCTGTGTAGCACAGGAACTGTGTTTTTTTTGTTTTGTATTTTGGGGGGACTTTTTATGGTATTTTTAAAGTACTTACTCTTTGCTAGGCACTGTACTAACTCCAGGGTAGATATAAGTTAATCAGGTTGGACACAGTCCCTGTTCCACATGGGGCTCACACTCTTAATCCCCAGACTGAGCCCCCTTTTTCCTCTCCTTCTCCCCATCCCCCCTGCCCTACCTCCTTCCCCTCCCCACAGCACCTGTATGTATGTTTGTACAGATTTATTACTCTATTTTACTTGTACATATTTACTATTCTATTTATTTTGTTAATGATGTGCATCTAGCTTAATTCTTTTTGTTCTGACAACTTGACACCTGTCCACATGTTTTGTTTTGTTGTCTGTCTCCCCCTTCTAGACTGTGAGCCCGTTGTTGGGTAGGGACCATCTCTATATGTTGTCGACTTGTACTTTCCAAGTGCTTAGTACGGTGCTCTGCATACAGTAAGCACTCAATAAATATGAATGAATGAATTTACAGATGAGGTAACTGAGGCCCGGAGAAGTTAACTGACTTGCCCAAAGTCACATAGCAGGTGGCAGAGCCGGGATCAAAACCCAGGTCTTTCTGACCACCAAGTTTGTGCTCTTTCCATCAGGCCACACTGGTCACATCTCCTCCCGGAGCTCTTCCCGATTCCCTCTCCCTTCTGTGTCGGCTATTCACTTGGAACTGTACTCTTTCAGCTCACGACTATTATTATGAGAGAGTAGCCCTTCCCTCCTCTACCACTTCCAGCCTCTACCGTATCGGATGGCCAGGGAGTTTTTCTGGGCTGTGGTCCTCTTCTCCCCCCAACTGGCTTTAAAGCACCCACTCACCTTGCCCTTGTCTACCTCACTTCACTACTCTTCTACTCCAATCCAGTCCTCACACTTTACTCCTCTAATGCCAACCTTCGCACTGTATCTCCATCTTGTTATCTTGCCGTCGACGTCTCGTCCACATCCTTCCTCCGGTCTGGAATATCCTCCCTCCTCATATCGGACAGACGTTCATTTCCCCCCGCTTCAAAGTCTTATTGAAGACAAATCCCCCCTAAGAGGCCTTCCCTGACTAAGCCCTCCTCTCCTCTTCTCCCACTCCCTTCTGTGTCCTCCTGACTTGCTCCCTTTATTCAACCCCCCTCCTAGCCCCACAGCACTTACGTCCATATCTGCAGTGAATTTATTCATTTAAACCAATGTCTGTCTCACCCTCTAGACAGTAAACTCCTTGTCGGCAGGGAATGTGTCTGTTTTGTATTGCACTCTCCCAAGCACTTAGTACAGTGTGCTGCACACAGTAAGTGCTCAATAAATACAGTTGACCAACTGACTCTTAGCCATGCCCTGAGATGTTTAGGCAGGACTGCTTAAACACACATGACCTGCCTCGGGTAGCAGATTCTTAGCAAACAGTCTGTGAAAAGAATTGGAAATTCTTCACTGCAAGGACTTTTGAATTCCATCAATGTGTCGCCCTGATTTCATTGCTTTAGATAAGCAGCATGGCTCAGTGGAAAGAGCCCGGGCTTTGGAGTCAGAGTTCATGGGTTCAAATCCCGGCTCTGCCAATTGTCAGCTGTGTGACTTTGGGCAAGTCACTTAACTTCTCTGTGCCTCAGTTACCTCATCTGTAAAATGGGGATTGACTGTGAGCCCCCCGTGGGACAACCTGATCACCTTGTAGTCTCCCCAGTGCTTAGAACAGTGCTTTGCACATAGTAAGCGCTTAATAAATGTCATTATTATTATTATTATTATTTACGTCCATATCTGTAATTTATTTACTTATATTAATGTCTGTCTCCCCCTCTAGACTTGTTGTGGGCAGGGAATGTTATCTTGTACTCTCCTAAGATCTTTGTGCAGTGCTCTGCACACAGGAAGCCCCTTCCTTCCTCTGAGCCCCTTCCTTCCTCTCCCCCTCATCCCCCTCTCCACCCCCATCTTACCTCCTTCCCTTCCCCACAGCACCTGTATATATGCATATATGTTTGTACATATTTTTTACTCTATTTTACTTGTACATATCTATTCTATTTATTTTATTTTGTTAGTATGTTTGATTTTGTTCTCTGTCTCCCCCTTTTAGACTGTGAGCCCACTGTTGGGTAGGGACTGTCTCTATATGTTGCCAACTTGTACTTCCCAAGCGCTTAATACAGTGCTCTGCACACAGTAGGCGCTCAATAAATGCGATTGATGATGATGAGGAAGCCCTCAATAAATACCACTGATTAATTCATTAATTGGCAAGGGCCGTACCCCATAATTTTTGGACAAATTAGGAAGCTGTGGCATCCAGGTCTGTTCTTGGATTTCAAAGGCTGTCATTCCCTCTAGACACTCTACTTTGCGAGGTTCTCAGAGGGCAAAACAAAGAGATTCCCTCCTACACTAGAATTGATTCTCCTAAATGTGTAAATTGCTCCAGAGAGATCTCGTACAAAGAACAGACTCACAGCCTGCCCTTCTCTCCTGAAAATGACACTTTGGACAAGAACCCACCCATCTGATCGATCCTAGCTTTGCTGATTTAGGATAGACTCAACCTCAACATGCTTATTGTTGTATTGTACTTTCCCAAGCACTTACTACAGTGCTCTGCACACAATCAGTGCTCAATAAATATGACTGCATAAATGAATGAACCTCAGGGCAAAGATGAGTGACAGAAATTCCAGAATGGGAACTCTGTGGAAGCAGGGCCCCTTTTCTGAAGCCACGGGAATGTATCAGAAAGTCATGGGTTCTAATTCCACCTCCACCACTTGTTTGCTGTGTGATGTTGAGCACTTCTCTGTGCTTCAGTTCCCTCAGCTGTAAAATGGGGATTGAGACTGTGAACCCCACGTGGGACAGGGACTGTATCCAATGTGATTTGCTTGTGTTCACCTCGGTGCTTAGAACAGTGTGAGAGCTTCACAAATACCACAATCTTTCATAATTATTATCTAGGAAATATTCCAGGACTCTGTCTCTCTTTCATGGTACTAAGACCGAAAAGGCCACTTTATTTGTGGTAGAATTGCCTTTATTTCTCAGAGACGTTGAGCCGATCCCTATCCAGCAGGTCCGTTGCCATTTCAGACAGACGGTTTATAAACGGCCCGGTCTGAGCAGGGAAGAGGCGGGCGGGGAGATGTCAGTGTTTCCTCGAGCTAGCCGGCTGTGAGCTTTTATCACTCTTGGGGCTCTTGGTCTGCTCTGATCTGGTGCGCACTCCCTCCTTGAGATTTTCCTCATCTGGATGAGGAATCGTGCCCCATTTCAGCCGGAGCAGGGGCTGACTACCGGAAGGAAGATCCCAAACTGGATTTGCCGCCGAGTCGGGAGCTGATGCTCCCGCTAAGGATTGGCCATCACTGCCTTCCTTAACGCTCTTACTGTCTGAACTGAATCCCTTGTCCTCTAACTTTGCACCGGGGGATGGTCTGTGTTTTTTTTTCAGTTTCCGGTCAGGCCTCTGAACGCGTTCTGTAAAGAAGGAACAAAATATGGAAATCCGATATCAATGGACGGGAGGGGTCGTGGTTCCGAACCAGGGTCACCGAGGCTAGGATTTCTTGGATTGACACTGGCACTGTGGAGGGAGAAGCCTAAAGATGTGTTTCCTCTTTTAGGTTAAGCTTTAATGAAACAAGGCCCCCTGACAACCAGAAATTCAAAGATGAGGCTTCCTTAGATGGAGAAAAAAACACCCCAAATTGTGTCAACAAACTGCTAGTATTAACTTGGACTTCTTTCCATCAAGGACTGAGTGTGATCTGACAGTTGGTTCAGTTTATGAACTCTTCAAGTTGTAGCTCTTTGTTTTTTCCAGGAAGCAGTGTGGCCTAGTGGAAAGAGCACAGACCCAGGTATCAGGGGCCCTAGGATCTAATCCCAGCTCTGCCACTTGAATGCTGTATGATCTCAGGCAAGTCAATAATAATAATAATAACAATAATAATAATTGTTTCAGGTTGGATACATTCCTTGTCCCACATAGGGCTCACATTCTTAATCCCCATTTTACAGATGAGGGAACTGAGGCACAAAGAAGTTAAATGACAAGCCCAAGGTCACCCAGAAGAAAAGTGGCAGAGCCAGGATTAGTTCCCTCATCTGCAAAATGGGGATTCAAAATCTGTTCTCCATCCTGCTTATTCTATGTGGGACCATTAGGGTCCTGATTACCCCAGATCTACTCTGGAGCTTAGTGCAGTGCTTAACACATAGTAAGCGCTTAAATACCACATTTCTTTTTCCAGAAAGTAGTTCTGTTCCATAGGGGCCAAAGCGGCATGTCTAGGCCCAACAATTGGAAAGCCTCCGGAAGGGAAGGGCGTTTACATCCCAAAGGGGCACAGTGGAAAGGTGAAATCGGTGGCGACAAGATGGTTGCGCACTTTGATGCTTGTACACTTCACTTTTTGGTGGGGATGGTTTTTGTTTTACCCTGGTGACGAACAGATGGAGAGAAAGAAGGTTTAGTTGGGGGAGATTTTGTAGTAGAAAAACCTAAAGAGAGAACATAGAGAACCAAAGGGGAGCATTGGTCCTCTGACTTGAGATTTCAGGACCCAGAATCTGCATGAAGGACTTGATGACCAAGCTACCTGTTTAAGTAACTCTCACATGCTCTCGTCCCCTTAGGCTGAGTATTGGCACAGGACACAATGCAACCATTTGTATAGATTTATTACTCTATTTTACTTGTACATATTTATTATTCTATTTATTTTGTTAATGAGCATCTAGCTTTATTTTTATTTATTCTGATGACCTGACACCTGTCCACATGCTTTGTTGTGTTGTCTGTCTCCCCTTTCTAGACTGTGAGCCCATTGTTCGGTAGGGACCATCTCTATATGTTGCCGACTTGTAGTTCCCAAGCGCTTAGTACAGTGCTCTGCACACAGTAAGCACGCAAAAAATATGATTGAATGAATGAACCAAAGAGTAGTCTGAAAGGGCAGGGGTGCAATCTACTGCAAATTGAGAAGCAGTGTGACCTAATTGATAAAGGAGTCAGAGGACCTGGGTTCTAATTCTAACCCCATTGTGTGTGCCTGTTGTGCGACCTTGGTCAAGTCACTTAACATGAGAAGCAGTGTGGCTCAGTGGGAAGAGCATGGGCTTTGGAGTCAGAGGTCATGGGTTCAAATCCCAGCTCTGCCAATTGTCAGCTATGTGACTTTGGGCAAGTCAGGTAACTTCTCTGGGCCTCAGTGACCTCATCTGTAAAATGGGGATTAAGACTGTGAGCCCCCCGTGGGACAACCTAATCATCTTGTAACCTCCCCAGCACTTAGAACAGTGCTTTGCACATAGCGCTTAATAAATGTCCCCCACCAAAAAAAATTGGGATTAAGACTGTGAGCTCTATGCGGGATAGGGACTGTCCAAACTGATTATCTTCTATAATAATAATAATAATGGTAATTGCTAAGTGTTTACTATGGGCCAGGCACTGTACTTAGTGCTGGGGTGGATACAAGCAAAACAGGTTGCATGCAGGCCCTGTTTCATGTGGGGCTCACAGTCTCAATCCCCATTTTGCAGATGAGGTAACTGAGGGCCAGAGAAGTGAAGTGACTTGCCCAAGGTCACAGAGCAGACAAGTGGAGGAGCCGGGATTAGAACCCATGACCTTCTGACTCCCAAGACCATGCTCTATCCACTACCCCAGCACTTAATACAGTGCCTGGCACAGAGTACGGGTTTAACAAAAACCATCATTATTATTATTATAGTTAGTGCTTAACAAATATCATAAAAAATTGGCTTAGTGAAGAGAACATAGGACTGGAGGAGTCAGGCGATCCAGATTCTAATCCTGGCTCTGCCACTTGTCTATTGTGTAACTTTGGGTAAGTGTCTTAACTTCTCGGTAACTCAGTTTCCTTATGAGTAAAATGGGGATAATAATTGTGGTTTTCATTAAGTGCCTAGTACTGTACTGAATGCTGGGATAGGTTCAAGATAATCAGATTCCCAGACTGAGCCCCCTTTTCCCTCTCCTCCTCCCCATCCTCCCTAGCCTTACCTCCTTTACCTCCCCATAGCATCTATATATATGTTTGTACAGATTTATCACTCTATTTTACTTGTACATATTTACTATTCTATTTATTTTGTTAATTATGTGCATTTAGCTTTAATTCTATTTGTTCTGATGATTTGACACCTGTCCACATGTTTTATTTTGTAGTCTGTCTCCCCCTTCTAAACTGTGAGCCTGTTGTTGGGTAGGGACTGCCTCTATATGTTGCCAACTTGTACTTCCCAAGCACTTAGTACAGTGCTCTGCACACAGTAAGCGCTCAATAAATACGATTGAATATGGGGCTTGCAGCTTAAGTTGCAAGGGAAAAAGGTATTGAATCCCCCATTTTACAGATGAAAGAAATGAGGCGCAGAGAAGTTGTGACATGCCCACTTGTAAAAGGAGAATTATGACTGCGAGCCCCATGTGAGACAGGGACCTTGTCCAACCTGATTAACTTGTTTCTACCCAAGCTCTTAGAGCAGTGCCTGACACATAGTAAGTGTTTAACAAATACCTAATTATTATTATTATGACTGACAGAACTCTGAATTCCTAGTTAGAAATACTTGTGCTTTGTGGCCAAATTAAAAAAAAAATGTAATAGTTATCTGGGCTCAAAAAGAGATAGCTCAGTGTGGAAATTGTAATATTAATTCGTATTGTGACTTTGACTTTGACTCCAACTGTCTATCTTCCTCCAGGCTGCTTCCAAATTCTGACATGTTACACCTCCAAGGGTAATACAACCCTTTTAACATGCTCAAGCAAGAACTATTGTCAGAGCAAAAACAAGAGAATGACATTCAGGATACATAGGTATATTCACCAACTCTGACATATCAAAGGGAGGGGCAGAGAAGAAAGAGGTAGAGAATGTCAGAGAGAGATTGAATGAGGGAAATTGAGAGGGAGGGAAAGAAAAGAGGGAATGGGAGAGAGGGGAAAGAGAGACATTGAAAGAGAGAGAGAAAGGAAAGTGGGAAATTGAGAGGGAGAAAAGGGAAAGAGAAATTGAGAGAGAACATGATTGAGAACTGAGGCGCAGAGAACTAAAGTGACTTACACAAGGTCACACAGCAGACTAGTAGTGATGCTGGGATTAGAATCCAGGTCCTCTGATTCCCACGTCCATGCTCTTTCCACTAGGCAATGCTGTTTTTCTTATATTATTTCTTAAGTGCTTTTTTTGTGGTACTTGTTAAGCGCTTGCTCTTTGCCAGGCACTCTACTACATGCTGAGGTAGATACAAGCTAATTGGGATGGATGCAGTCCATGTCCCACGTGGTAACTGAGTCGCAGAGAAGTGAAATGATTTGCCCAAGGTCACACAGCAGACAAGTGGCAGAGCCAGGTTTAGAACCCAGCTTTTTCTGACTCCTAGATGTGTGCTCTATCCGCTAGACCATGCTGCTTCTCAATTATGCAATGGACCACTGCTCTGCCCTGCCCCAGTGCTTCTTGGTTTCACTGTGTCCCTCAGCAAGAATCAGCTTATAGGGATGAGAGTCTGCTGGAGTTGTTAATTAAATCGCTAGTTCTGTCACCTGTTTCTTCTTGCAGATTCTGGGTCCCCAAATCTCATGTCAGAAGGACCAATCCCCCTTCTGTGTTCACTATGGAAACCTCCATCATTTACGGAACACTCACAGGTACGTGATACCGTGCTAATCACTTACATTAAAGAAAAGACCAAGGATGCCCATCTATAAGGAATTTACCTTGAGACGAACACACAGTGAACATCGATAGGTAGATGTAAATAGGGGAATCCAAAATGCAACCTAACAAATCTGAGAGGCTAATTAAGACAGAACGAGATTGCCTTTCAAGATTACCTCCATTCTGCGTTGGTGATCGATTCAAATCCAGACAGGTGGAGCTAAGAAAGTCTGGCACCTTTCCTTGTTCAAGGATGTGGAGTTCATTCATTCATTCAATCGTATTAATTGAGCATTTACAGTGTGCAGAGCACTGTACTAAGCACTGGGAGACTACAGAACAACAACAGACGCATTCCCTGCCCACAGTTGGCTCACAAAGGGGGAGACAGTCATTAATATACATCAAGAAAGAAATGAATAACTAAAAAGAGCTATTTAAATCAATCGATGATATGTATTTACTGTATGCAGAGCATTGTACTAAGTGCTTGGGAAAGTACAGTATATTAACATATCATTAATTGTTGTCTACAAAGCTTAGATCTCCTTAAGGAAAAGGTTCCCTCATAAAGAACATAGTTTCTCTGGCTACATCCATGGATGTGCCTTGTTCCACCATCCCATGTGAAAAAGCAGCTCCTCCGTCCTGCCGAATCGAAAGGCTAAAATCAGGAGAAAGACTTTCTCAAAGAAGTTCCTGGGGCACCCTAGTTTGATAAAGGTATAGCTTCTTGTCCAAATACTGCTAAAGTTCACATCCTCAATCCCAGTTGCTTCTCTCACCAGTAATTTATTTTAGTGTCCATCGCTCCTGCTGGATAGTAAGCTCCTTATAGGCAGGGACTGTGCCTGCTGTCTCTAGACTGTATGCTTGCTGTGGGCTTGGGCAGGGAACATGTCTACCAACTTTGTTATATTTGTCCTCTCCCAAGTGCTTAGTACAGTACTCTGCATGCGGTTGGCGCTCAATAAATACCATTGACGATGATGACTCTGTTGTACTCCCCCCAGTGCTTAATACAACAGTACAGAGTAAGTGTTCAATAAATACTGCTGATCAAATGACTGATTAAATCTCTAGGCAACCCCGATGCACCACACAGAATGAAACCGAATGGCAAAGAGGAAGCAGAAACGTGCAATATGCAACCTCAAGAAAATACCAAGGCTATTGCATTCGTGGAGGGAAGGTGAGAAAAGGCCGAGGAAAGGAGAAATACCTTGCAGGGCCAACTCTTTCCATCGCTCTTTATTCTGCTGAATGATATCCACCAAGTTGTTCTTAAAGCCCTTCAGGTCCACAGATGCAAGGGAATAGTTGGAGGAAGATGGGCCTTCGTTGGAAGTGAGTTTTCCACTTGTTTTTTTCTGGGCGTCGGTGACAGTTAACCCTCCATCACTGTTTTGGGGGGTTGGGGAGGGAGAGCAAGGCAAACAAACTCCGTTAGAAACTATAGGCAATGAATCCTGAATTCCGCTGTGGGGGAAGTAGGGCCAAAATGAGCTGGGCTTGGTTAGGATGACCTTTTTTTTCTTCTTATGGTATTGGTTAAGCACTGTGGGGAAGGAGGGAGAAAACAAGCTAAGCTTGGTCTGGGTATTTGGGACCAATAATTTTATCCTACAGGGCAAGGAGAGCTGGTTAGTAGCGCTAAACTCCTGGGACCAATATGGGTCTCATTATTATTATCATTGTAATAATAATTGTGATATTTAAGTGTTTATTATGTGCCAGGACTAAGTGCTGGGGTAGATACAAGGTAATTGAGTTGGGCACAGTCCCTGTCCCTTATGGGACTCACAGTCTTAATCCCCATTTTACAGGTGAGGTAAATGAGGCCCAGAGAAGTGAAATGACTTTTTTTGATGGTGTTTATTAAGTGCTTACTGTGTGCAAAGCACTGTTCTAAGGGCTGGGGAGGTTACAAGGTGATCAGGTTGTCCCACGGGGGGCTCACAGTCTTAATCCCCATTTTACAGGTGAGATAACTGAGGCACAGAGAAGTGACTTCCCCAAAATCACACAGCTGACAATTAGAGGAGCCGGGATTTGAGCCCATGACCTCTGACTCCAAAGCCCGGACTTTTTCCACTGAGCCATGCTGATTCTTTAATAATAATGGCATTTATTAAGTGCTTACTATGTGCAAAGCACTGTTCTAAGGGCTGGGAAGGTTACAAGGTGATCAGGTTGTCCCACGGGGGGCTCACAGTCTTAATCCCCATTTTACAGGTGAGACAACTGAGGCACAGAGAAGTGACTTCCCCAAAATCACACAGCTGACAATTAGCGGAGCCGGGATTTGAGCCCATGACCTCTGACTCCAAAGCCCGGACTTTTTCCACTGAGCCATGCTGATTCTTTAATAATAATGGCATTTGTTAAGCGCTTACTATGTGCAAAGCACCGTTCTAAGCGCTGAGGAGGTTACAAGGTGATCAGGTTGTCCCATGACTTATCCAGGTTCACTTTGCTGACACGCAGCAGAGCCGGGATTAGACCCCAGGTCCTTCTGACTCCCCCTGTGCTCTATCCACTAACCCACACTGCTTTCCTATGTTTAAGTGCTTACAATGTGCCACACACTGTTCTAAATACAAGTTAATCAGGTCAGACACCGTCCCTGTCCCACATGGGGTTCACAGTTTAAATAGGAGAGAGAACAGGTATTGAATCCCCATTTTGCAGACGTGAAAACTGAGGCACTGAGAAGTGATTTGCCCAATGTCACACAGCAGACCGGTGACGGAGCTGGGATTAGAAGCCAGGTCCTCTGACTCCGAGGCCCGTGCTCTTTCCACTATGCCACGCTGATTTTGCTGGAGACAGTTAACACATCACATGGGGTAACCTCTTAGAAGGACCCAGGATTGCTCTCATTCTGCCATTCTCATCACCCCAAAACAGTCTGCATCATTGTTCCTCAATTCAAATATCTGTGGATGAAATCACTGCTCTCAAGAAGCTGTTTGGGGAAGAAAAGTTGTCTGTAGGGTGACCTTGGGCAAGTCACTTCACTTCTCTGTGACTCAGTTCCCTCATCTGTAAAACGGGGATCAAGATTGTGAGCCTCATGCGGGACAGGGCCTGTATCCAACCCAACTACCTCATATCTACCTCAGCGCTTCAAATTCAAAGTAAACTGGTTCCATTTTAGACTGTGAGCCCACTTTTGGGTAGGGACTGTCTCTATATGTTGCCAATTTGTACTTCCCAAGCGCTTAGTACAGTGCTCTGCACACAGTAAGCGCTCAATAAATACGATTGATGATTTCCCACCTTCAGTACTCAGGTGCTCTCCTGAAAATTTGAAAAAGCAATGCCCATTGTCATTCAGGAAGCAGGAAGTCCGATATAATGAGACTGTGAATCCCACGTGGGACAGGGACTGTGTCCAACCCAATTAGCTTGTATCCACCTCAGCACTCAGTACAGTGCGGAGCACATAGCAAACGCTTAACAAATACCATAATTAGTATTATATAGTTGTACTCTCCTGAGAGCTTAGAAGAGAGCGCTGCACACAGTAAACGTTCAATAAGTATGACTGATTGGTCGATCGATATCCAGTTTTCTTCACTTCCTTATTTCTTAGCAGAATACTGATGGAATCTGGCCTAGGCCTACAACAGGTTGTCGCGTCTTCTCATCTGCCACTAGGTAGCAATGCTACACAACAGTTGGTCCCAATTTCCCCATTCGACCAGCAGGAAAAATTGTGAAGGTTTGCAACACCCGAGGTCACACAGGAAGGAGGACAGAGAGAAAAATACCCCACCTGTGGGATCCCAAAGAACTTTCTGACCTGCAGGATTCCTCTATGAGAGGAACAACGATTCTCTCTGTCGAGTCGGTCAGAAGAGAAAACGTTGGCTCCACTATGAAGTCAATGAAACCTGTAAAGCACAAAAGTTACAGTCTCACTTTCCGCTCCTTGTGTACAGGGAACTTGTCTACCGGCTCTGTTGTATAGCACTCTCCATTGCTCTGAGTACAGTCCTCTGCAAACAATAAGTGCTCCGACAATCAATCGGTGGTATGATTGAGTGCTTACCGGTTCGGCCACTTAGCTGTGTGACTTTGGGCAAATCACTTAACTTCTCTGGGCCTCAGCTACCTCATCTGTAAAATGGGGATTAAGACTGTGAGCCCCCTCTGGGACAACCTGATCACCTTGTAACATCCCCAGTGCTTAAAACAGTGGTTTGCACATAGTAAGTGCTTAATAAATGCCATTATTATTATTATTACTAAGCATTTGGGAGAGTACAATGCAGCAGAATTAGTGGACGTGTTTCCCGACCATAACGAGCTTATGGCCTAGAAGGGGATCAATAAATACCCCTTCATCAGGCCCCCAAACTCACAATTCTATCCTCTGTAATCTAGTATCACAGGAGTAGTCGTACCCACATAAAGAGCAGAAGGCTGATTGATTCTGCCATTATTGGCAGCCAAGAGTTCAGCATTCTGTTGATTGATTACGGTTGTCCAGTGCTCTAAGGAGAAATCCACTGACCCAGGAGGACAGTGCAAAATGGGGATTGAGACTGTGAGCCCAATGTGGAACAGGGACTGTGTCCAACCTGATTAACTTGTAGCTAGTACAGTGCTGAAGGGCAGTGGTGATGTATCACAATTTTTTTTCCACTCTCCTAGGCCCTTAATCCAGAGCTTCACATTCAGAAGGCGCTCAAGAAATATCATTGTTGATAATAATGAGTAGTAAAAATTAGAAATACTGTAAAACCATTTAATATCCTAAAGCCCCTTTAATTCTCCTGGACCTTTAGAGATGTCATTTCACTACATTTTCAGTCTTCTGAAATTACCAGAGACCCTATTCATCCTCTCAGACACATCTCCTCAGAACTGAACATTGTTTAGCAATCAATCAATCAGTTGATGGTATTTACTGAGCATTTTCTGTGTGCGGAGCAGTGTACTAAGCACTTTAGATTGGAGAGTACAATCTAACGGAGTCGGTAGGCATTCCTGAGTTTAGTAGGTCGAATAGCATGGGCCAGACTGAAATCAGATAATGCGAAAAATATAGCAATACTCTCTGTCCGGAGCATCGATTGCTTATCATATTTTTACAAATCTTGGCCATGCCACTGAAAAATATCCACAGCTAAGGATCCTGACACCCCCTGCATTCAAATCCCACAAATCTCACCCCCTCCCCAACACACACACACACACACACACACACACACACACACACACACACACACACACACACACACAAACACACACATTTAGACTGAAAGCCCCATGTGGGACAGGGACAATGTCCCATCTGGTTACTTTGTACCTCCTCAGTGCATAGTAGACTCCCTGACACGTAGAAAGCACTTTACAAAGACCACTATCATTATTAATGTCATTATTAATGGTTTGTTGTTATTAAATCCATGACCCAAATATTCATGTTCTATATTTGGGAGAGATTTTCTAGTTTTGAAGTATCAATAATAGTAATAATAATAATTGTTAGTTGCTTACTTTGTGGCAACTGTTCTGAGTGCTGGGGTAGATACAAGCTAATCAGATTGAACGTAGTCCTTGTCCCAAATGACATTCATAAAATCAATTTAAAATGACCAAGTACAACTTTTCATGTATTTCTGAGATATGGGTGTTGTTAACTTATAATAATAATAATTACGGCATTTGTTAAGTGCTACTATGTACCAGGCACTGTACTAAGCACTGCACCCAAGGGGTTGAGAGCTTGTGGTTGCTGGTCCCTGAATTACCTAGGGCAGCTCAGTTAATGGTCATGGCAGGGAACCGAGCAGTCTGTGCTAAATCTAATACACAGGCTGAAAATGTAAGTTCTTGAAAAATGCTTTTCACATTTCCGAATCCTTGCCCAAATGCATACGAGGCTTAGGAGACTCCTCCTAAGAATATTTTGTCTCATCTAACTCGCCACCAAGTCCTTTCCCATGTCCTCCCTCTCCCTTGATACACGCCAGACCACCATACTCCCCACCTTCAAAGTCTTATTAAAATCACATCTCCTCCCAGAACCATTGCCCAGTTAAGTCCCCTTTTCCCTGAGGAAAAGTTGGACCTGTGCCCTTTAAGCGCTTGACATTCACCCTATCCTCAGCCCTAAAGCACTTGGGTATCTGTAATTCATTTATTTATGTTAACATGCATGTCCCCCTCTAGACTGTAAGCTCCTCATGGACAGGGAATACACCTACCAACTCTGTTGTACTCTCCCAAATGCTTAGTACAGTGCTCTGCACACACAGCAAGTGCTCAGTAAATACCAATGATTGATGGATTGAATATATTACAGGTTTAGTTCATAGTGTGTAATTTCTTTAGCTTCAGCAATGCAAGGACTTTTGAAATACCCTAGGATTTTCACTTGTCTCAGGCCAATCAATCAGGAGTGCTTACTGTGTGCAGAATACTGTTCTAAGAGCTTGGGAGAGTACAAGATAGCAATAAACAGACACACGCCCTGCTTACTCTGCAATCAATCCAGCAATGAATGGTCTTTATTGAGCACCATACTAAGCGTTTGAGAAAGTACGATATAACAGAATTAGCAGACGTAATAAATGCTCAATAAATAGACTGTTGCCTAATAGCAAGAGATCATTCCTTTAGACAACAACTGGAAACATCCCTAATGACCGGTAAACGGATATGTGTTAATGACAAAGGCGGATGATGGGGAAAACTATGCCCTACAAGGTTTTTAGAGTCTAACCACATCATTATCAGCCCCAGAAATAGAATTAGTTGCAGAAAATTGGAGAACTTTGGAAGGAAAGAGTCACAATAAGCATCCTGTTTACCATATGGTTCATGACAACACAGTATTCATCTTTGGAAAAAGAAAAGGAAAACGGCATGGAACGTTACCTATTTGCGATTGAGCCACCATTGTAGACTTGCGATCACAAAGAGGAGAAAATGGGAGTCCTAACTCAGCCTCCTTATCTCCCTGTGGAAAGGAAAGTTGTTTAGCAAGCAGGCAAGACAGAGAAGAGAAGCAGAACCATTACCATAGATATTGAAAACCGGAGAGGCCTGAAGCTTGTTGGTTGTCATAATATTCATCAACTGCATTTTTTTAATTAGAATATTTCATTTCTTTTTCTAAAGACAAAACCAGAAGTCACAAGAGAAAGGATGCAAGGGTTTGTCTTGATATTCTGCCTCGGGGAAGAAAAGGAAAAAAAAAACTGAGTATGATTTGTATTTTCAATGTTTTTTAAACAACTGAAGAGCTAAATTTCCCTGGCACCTGGCAATAAGTTAGAGGCTTTGCAAGCAGCATTCTTTCAGAATTTGCTGATGTTTGACAACGTGTGTAAATGAGACTGTCAGCACTGATGTCCATATCCGTAATGCATTTATTTATATTAATGTCTGTCTTCCCTTCTAGACTGTAAGCTCATTGTGGGCAGGGAATGTGTCTGTTCTTTGTTCTATTGTACCCTTTAGTTCAGTGTCCTGCACACAGTAGGCACTCAATAAATACGATTGACTGATTGACTGACTGACCAATAACCCTGGCACGGCTGACAATCCCTTTTGTGTTGTTTGCCCAGATAGGATGCCCCCTGTAAAAATACCACAGTTGTATTCCACATTGTCTTTGTTTCTTCCACTTGTTACAACCGTCCTAAAAATCCCTACTCTATTTCACATCCAGGCTGAGAGAACCAAGACAGCCTGTTACACAGCAAAAGAAAGGTTTTCTTTCCTTTTTTTTTTGAGTAGCTCTTCCCGATTAACCCTATCGTACCCTCCCAAGTCCTTAGTTCAGTGCTCTGCATAGAGTAATAAATGTGATTAACTCTATAGGGCTGACGGTCTTAATCCCCATTTACAGATGAGGGACCTGAAGCACAGGGAAGTAAAGTGACTTTCTCAAGGTCACACAGCAGACAAGCGACAGACCCGGGATTAAAACCCAGATGCTTCTTACTTCCAAGCCTGTTCTCTTTCCGGTAGGCCATGCTGCTTCTCGATTGTATGTAGGTCTACGGGAAATCATACCCCATGATAGAGCCACTTAGGAAACAACTATATTTTCAAGTAACAATTCAGACTTTTCCTAAGGTACATTTGCACTGTAGGGCATTGCATCTCTTGCTGAGGAGGGAAAAATTCCCAGGGAGTCAATTGGGAAATACAAGGATGCCTCAAAATCTAGCTTTAGCATTTTCACAGCTGGACCCCTCCTCTGAGTGGATAATTTGCCTCCAGTTAATGTTTTCTTCCAGGGTTTGGAAAAGCGTGACTTGCTAACATTTAGCCTGTTCTTGAGTTATTTAAAAGTCCTCCACTAGGAAGGAACATACATGTGATTATAAAACATTTGGGAAGTATCAATCTATTGATGGCATTTGAAGCAGCATGGCATAGTGGATAGAGCACGGGCCTGAGAATCAGAAGGTTGTGTGTTCTAATCCAGACACCGCCACTTGTCTGCTGTGTGACCTTCAGCAAATCGCTTCACTTCTCTGGGCCTCAGTTCCCTCATCTGTAAAATGGGGATTCAGACTTTTAGCCCCACGTGGGACAGGGACTGTGTCCAACCCGAGTTGCTGGTATCCACCCCAGTGCTTAATAAAGTGCCAGGCACATAGTAAGCGCTTAACAATCGCCATAATCATTATTATTACTGTACTAAGCTCTTGGGAGAGTATGATCCAATAGAAATGGTAGACAAGATTCCTGCCCACAAGAAGCCAACAATCTAGTCATTTTGTGTCTCTCCTCATCATCAGTGGTATTTATTGAGGACTAGTATGTGCAGAGCACTGTACTAAGCACATGGGAGAGCACAATACAACAGAGTTGGTAGACACATTCCCTGCACACAAGTTTTCCTGAAACACATGTTGGCATTTTGGGCTGCTCAGTGTAAATAACATGGTCTCGTGGAAGTAGCACAGGCCTAGGTGTCAGAGGATGTGGGTTCTAATTCCAGCTCTGCCACTTACCTGTTGTGTGACCTCAGGCAAGTCACTTAACTTCTCTGTGCCTCAGTTACCTCCAAATGGGGATTACATACCTGCTCTCCCTCCTACTCAGGCTGTGAACCCCATATAGGACCTGATTAATTTGTATCTACCCCAGTGCTCAATACAGTGCTTAGCATATAATAAACCCTTAATAAATACCACAATTGTTATCATTGTTATTATTCTACCCTGACTTTTCCCAGAGTAGTAATAATAAACAGCATGGAGTAGTGGATACAGCACAGGCCTGAGAGCCAGAAGTCCCTGGTTTCTAATCCTGGCTCCACCACTTGTCTGCTGTATGACCTTGAGTTTGAAGTGTGTCACAATTCACTCCTCTGTGCCTCAGTTCCCTCATCTGTAAAACGGGGATCAAGACTGTGAGCCCTATATGGGAAATGGACTGTGTCCAACCTGATTAGCTTCTCCCTAAGCACTTAACAACTAGCTCCCTTCCTCCCTTCAAAGCCCTACTGAGAGCTCACCTCCTCCAGGAGGCCTTCCCAGACTGAGCCCCCTTTTTCCTCTCCTCCTCCCCATCCCCCCGCCCTACCTCCTTCCCCTCCCCACAACACTTGTATATATTCATACAGATTTATTACTCTATTTATTTTACTTGTACATATTTACTATTCGATTTAGCTTGTTAATGATGTGCATATAGCTATAATTCTATTTGTACTGATGATTTTGACACCTGTCTACAAACTTTGTTTTGTTGTCTGTCTCCCCCTTCTAGACCGTGAGACCCTTGTTGGGTAGGGACTGTCTCTATCTTTTGCCGACTTGTACTTCCCAACAGTACAGTGCTCTGCACACAGTAAGCGCTCAATAAATATGATTGAATGAATGAAATACCATTTAAATGAAAAAAGAGGGGGGAAAAAAGGAAAAAGAAACCGACACCTGTAGAAAGAATTCTTCCATCAAGGCCATGGTCCACTTGTGATGCAGATCCCAGGATTTTGCTGGATGGCTTATATCCGCTGCATGGAGAACCAAAGACATGGCTTTGCCCTTGTCTACCCTGGAAAATCGAGGATAAGCTTTAATGAGCCACAACAGATTTAGACTGTGAGCCCCCTGCGAGACATGAACTATATCCAACTTGATCAGCATATATATATCAGTGCTTAGCACAGAGCCTGGCACATAGCGCTTAACAGATACCAGAATAACAAAACAATGCAGAACCAAAACAAATCAAAACTAAACAAAAAGGTAGAAACATCTTTTCCAGGGAAGAGTTGCATTTAAAGCTTCTTAGTATCAGAGGTTTATAATCACAGCAAAAGATCCATTACCCCTCTGGTTGTTGCAAGGTGTTCCTCATGGTTTTTATCTGATGGAAATGGCCAGACATATCTGTAGATAAGACCATTTCAACGACCAGACCCCGGAGCTCCCTGAAAATAATCAAGAGGAAGGTTATGAATGCGGTACTTCATTATCCTGTAATGGAACTGCCCTTTACAAAACAATAATCACATTTGTTCTCCTTAAGCAGAAGTGGTCACAAGCGAAATGCTTCAAGATATATCCTGATAACCTTCTAACCCTTGTGGAAGAACTAGTGCTGCAGACTGCCATTAAGTGGATAATTCTCCCCCTCTACCAACTCACATTCTCTCTCTCTCATTCTTTCTCTGTCTCTCTCTCATTCTCTCTCCATCTGTCCCTCTTCCTCTGGCTCTCTCTCTCTCTCTCTCTCTCTCTCTCTCTCTCTCTGTCGCTCTCTTTCTTTCTCTCTCACACACAAACACACACACCCGAAATCAAAGAAAACAACCATGAATGGCAGATGTCACTCTTGGCTGATCCATTACAATGAATGGAGACATTGACAATGTTATCTAATAAGGAAAGCAAAGCCCACAGTTCTCTATCCCAGAGAATAATAATTGCTATTATTATTATTATTATGGTATTTGTTAATCGCTTATTACGTGCCAGGCACTGTACTAAGTGCCGGGGTGGATACAAGCAACTTGGGTTGGACACCGTCCCTGTCCCATATGGGGCTCACAGTCTCAGTTCCTGCTTTACAGATGAGGTAACTGAGGTACAGAGAAGTGAAGTGACTTGCTCAAGGTAACACAGCAGACAAGTGGTGGTGCCAGGATAAGAACCACATCCTTCTGATTCCCAGGCCACTATGCAAT
Source organism: Tachyglossus aculeatus (assembly GCF_015852505.1). Taxonomy (NCBI): domain Eukaryota; kingdom Metazoa; phylum Chordata; class Mammalia; order Monotremata; family Tachyglossidae; genus Tachyglossus; species Tachyglossus aculeatus. The sequence goes on from NC_052074.1 coordinate 61,647,539, forward strand.
AATAACAATAATAATGGCATTTGTTAACCGCTTACTATATGTAAAGCACTTTTCTAAGCGCTGGGGGGATACAAGGTGATCAGGTTGTCCCATGTGGGGCTCACAGTCTTAATCCCCATTTTACAGATGCAATGTGCAGGCTCTGATAAGCAAAATCCGTAGATTTGCCAAAGGTAGTGAATAACCCCCTTCTTTGCTCAGACACAGACTAGTCTCATCAATGACAAGAGTGCTCTGCCCAAGAGCACACCCAGCAATTTAGTTAGTGCTGAGGTCAGAGGGTGAGGGAGAAGCAGAGGGAATGGGGGGTTAGGGCTAGGGAGTGTGGGATTGGTGTGGAGATCTTGGGGGGCTTACCAGGATCCCCTCTAAACTGCAAGCTCGTTATGGGCAGGGAACGACTCTGCTAATTCTGCTGGATGGTACTCTCCTAAGCGCTTTGTAAAGTGCTCTACACATAGTAAGCACTCAATAAATACCATTGATTGATTAGGGAAAAGGCAGCAGTGACACTACTCCTCTGTTTCCTGCCCAATTTTACAACAAGTAGAGAAGCAGCATGGCCTAGTGGATAAAGCACAGGCTTGGGAGGCAGAAGACCATGGGCTCTAATCCTGATTCTGCCACATGTCTGCTGTGTGACCTTGTGTGAGTCACTTCATTTCTCTGTGCCTCAGTTACCTCACCTGTAAAATGGGGATTGAGACTAAGTCCCACAGGGGACAGGGACTGTGTCCAACTCAATATGCTTGGGTCCATCCAAGGGCTAAGTGGCACATAGTAACCGCTTAACAAATATCATAATTATTATAATTTGTAACCCTGGAAACCTCCTTGCTTTCCCCACTCCCTCTGGCACCACGAACACTACTACAATCCCTGCCACTCCATACAGACCCCGGCTCCCAGTTTTCTTGAAAAATTGTATTTTCAGCCAAATGGGAGAAGGTTGTAGCATTAAAATTTTAACTTGCCTCTGTATCTGCTGTCTTAAATTCATTCTACCTACTTAACGTGGAAGCATTGGGATACAATTGCTTCCCACTACCAAAACATATTAGAAAGACAGCATGGCCTAGTAGAGAGAGTGTGAGGCTGGGAGTCAGAAGGATCTCAGTTCTAATCCCAGCTCTGCCGCCTATCTGCTGTGTGTCCTTGGGCAAGTCACTTCACTTCTCTGTGCCTTAGTTACTTCTTCTGTTAAGTGGGGATTAAGAGTATAAGCCCTGTGTGGGACAGAGACTGTGTCCAAACCTATTTAACTTGTATATACCCCAGTGCTCAGAACAGTGCTTGGCACATAGTAAAGGCTTAACAACTTCCATAATTATCCCACTTTATTACTTTGTTATTAACTACTGATATTTTTCTTTCTGAAGCAATTAAGAGGCCCAGAAGAGAACAACACAGTTCACCAAAGAAACCTATAAAAATGGTATTTCTCTAAATTATGCAGAAAAGGAGAATCAAGAAGAAAGCTACACCACTTTCAAATTGTTCCTGCATTAGATTACTCCCAATGTAACTGAGTTACTCTAATTGCCTGATACTAAGGAAGTAAAACCTCAGTTGACCTCATTGTAGAATAAATCTATTGCAGAATAATTTAGCATATAATACTGGAACTTGACCAGAGATGAAGAGCTACACGGATGTAGGATTATGCAGGGGCAAGTTAAAAAACAATTCTAAAATGGTGAAAAAACACATTCTGCTCACCTACTTTACAGATGTAAGCATGGTACAATGACTCACGCTTTTATAAATAGCTCAAATGGAAAACAATTCCACTTAATCTTCAGTTATGATTACTAAAAATGACAGAGCAACTCAACATGAAGAAAATCATATAATCACCAAACACTAGCAGAGTAAAAGGTACCCAAGAACCTAGAGCTCATCAGGAGACCAAAATATAATTGCATAAAATTATATGAATAAAATTATATTGCATAAAAGAAAAAAAAAACAAGAAAGACGTAACAGTTTTAGCACAACAAAAGGAGCAATTTCACGAATCAAAGCAACGGTAAGAACCCAAAGTTGGCACGGATTGCGGATTCTCAATAAGCAGTGTGGTCTAGTGGGTAGAACACGTGCCTGTGCTTCAGAAGATTCATGTGTTCTAATCCCTGCTCTGCCACTTGTCTGCTGTGTAACCTTGGGCAAAACACTTCACTTCTCTGTGCCTCAGTTAGCTGAAAAATGGGTCTTGAGACAGTGATCCCCATATGTGACTATGATTATTGTTATTACAGAAGGTTCAGTTCTCCCCTCCACATCAGGGGACAGTCCCTTCCCTGAGAAAGGTGAGGGAGAGGATTAGTTCTTCCTGAAGCCAGGAACATTCAAGTCCCTCATAACAGTGAATAATTGTGGTATTTTTTAAGCGATTACTATGTGCCAAATACAAACAAATTGTGTTGGACACAGTCCCTGTCCCATGTGGATCTCACAGTCTCGGGTAGATAGAGCAGGGGCCTAGGAGTAAGAAGATCATGGATTCTAATCCTGGCTCCACCACTTGTCTTCTGTGTGAACCTTGGGCAAGTCATCTGGGCCTCAGTTGCCTCATCTGTAAAATGGTGTTTAAGACAGTGATCTCCATGGGTGACTATGATTATTGTTATTACAGAAGATTCAGTTCTCCCCTCCACATCAGGGGACAGTCACTTCCCTGAGAAAGGTGAGGGAGGGGATTAGTTCTTCCTGAAGCCAGGAACATTCAAGTCCCTCGTAATAGTGAATGATTGTGGTATTTTTTAAGCGATTACTATGTGCCAGATACAAACAAATTGTGTTGGACACAGTCCCTGTCCCACGTGGAGCTCACAGTCTCAGGATGCATTTTACAGATGAGGCAACTGAGGCCCAGATGACTTGCCCAAGGTTCACACAGCAGACAAGTGGCGGAGCCAGGATTAGAATCCATGATCTTCTTACTCCCAGGCCCCTGCTCTATCTACTACGCCATGCTGGAAGAGTTTGGTCTCTTCCATTTGTCTGTTCTGGGATACTGTCTACTTTTCCTCTTCCCTAAAATTGGCTCTGATAGGGCTACTGGGAAGTTCAGGAGAATGTTTAACTCTGACATGGCTTTGGAAGGGTTTTTGGGGTACCCTGGTCTGAGGAGTTGGGGGAAGGGGGTGAGAAAAGGACTTGGGTTTGGGGTTTTTTCACTTGAAGCGGCAGCCCACCTATGAAGCCCACCCCCCTCACCATCCTACCTCAGAGGGAGGAGACAGCTGGCCCTAATTCTTAGAAAATTCCACCATTTTCTCTCCAGTGGCTGGGTTACATAGGATTTTAGTTATCCCCTTTTCCTAAACTGTGTTTCACCCGGTAGGACTCACCTCCAATCATCTTTCGATAAATTCGTCAGGATATTCATATCCTCTTCTTGCATGAGTCGGTATGCGGCGCTTACGTGGTGATTCTCAAGAACAGAACGATCATTGTACAAAATTGCAACGTCCGATCTGGAATAGAGGAGGTGGCACAGTTAAAATACAAGAGGAAGTACAATTAGAAACATTGCTGCGGAAAAGGTAGATAATCCAGATCATGTTTTCTCAGTATTTCTGATGAGCTACTTCCTTTGGCTTTGTTCCTTTTAACCATATGATAATACAGTTTAATATTTAATAATATAAACTGTATAATATTAATAATAATGATGATTATGATTGTGATATCTGGTCAATGCTAACCATGGACCAAGCACTGTGCTAGGGGCTGGAGTAGACAAAATAATCAGATAATAATAATGACAGCATCTATTAAGTGCTTACTGTGTGCAAAGCACTGTTCTAAGCACTGGGGAGGTTACAAGGTGATCAGGTTGTCCCTCGGGGGGCTCACAATCTTCATCCCCATTTTACAGATGAGGGAACTGAGGCCCAGAGAAGTGAAGTGACTTGCCCAAAGTCACACAGCTGGCAATTGGCAGAGCCGGAATTTGAACCCCTGACCTTGGACTCCAAAGCCTGTGCTTTTTCCACTGAGCCACGCTGCTTCCTGTCCCACCTGTGACTCACAGCCTAAGTGGCAGGTTGGACAGATATTTAATCCCCATTCTACAGACCAGAAAACTGAGGCCCAGGGAAGTCAAGCAACTTACCCAGGGTCACATGAATCATCCACTCTGGGCCCTAGAACCATATCTGCTCACAAGTGTCATCAAATATTAGCTAAATTCATTCAATCTCATTTATTGAGTGCTTATTACATGTGGAGCACTGTACTAAGCACTTGATGGATTGAATGAGTTTGAGGAGGTGGAGACTGATTCAGATAGGGATATCCAGGAGATCAAATCAGGTAGGAGAACAGGGTCGGAGAGAAAAATTGACATCAAATCGGGGGGCTGTGAATCAGTTGTCAAGAGAATAAGTAGAGTCGAGGACCCAAAACGCAATCTTGCCAAAGACCCACAATTAACATATGCAACAAGAAGGATGAGCTCAAGATATTTCATTTCAGAAGAAATGAGATGACTGGTGATGAGAAGCTCAGTTAAAATTTTCTTGGTCGTGAAGAAATTTCAGCCAGTGGCTTCTTTCTAAAAAATGCAACTTTTCCAAAAGCCAAATCTCTTTGTGTTTCCACCTAAATGATCCGAGGACATAAGAAATATTGGCATAATGAAGCATCCTCACATTTCCCATTCAAAACAGAGGTCACAGAGGCAGAGGAAGATTGGCAAAAGAGACAGAAAAAGGATCAATCGGAATGAGAAGAGGAGAACCGGGAGAGACCTAAGTCAGATAAACCCAGGTTAGGGAGCATAGCAAGGATAAGGTAGCAGTCCCGTGTCAACAACAGCTGAGAAACTGAGGAGTGTTAGGGCAGAATCCAATACATCTGGCAAGAAGGAAGTAATTGGTGACCTTGAAGAGAGCAGTCTCAGTGGAAGGAAGGGGGTGGAATCTGAATCCAAGAGAGTTAGAAAGGGAGTTGGAGGGGAGGAAAGCAGTGGCTACATCCAAACCATATGAGATGCTAGGGAGGAGGGATCCAATTGATGGGTGGAATACATAGCTGCATCCAGAGAAGGTCTTTTTAAGGATAGGGGAGATGTGGGTGGATCGGGAAGCAGAGGAAAGTAGACAACTGAAAGGAAGATTGAGCACGCGTCTTTTTAGAGGGAAAGATGGATGGGATTGGCCTGGGTGGAAAAATTGATTTTCGTAGCAGCAGGAGATGACAATCATTGTAGTTTCTGTTAGGTGCATACTCTGGATCAAACATCATCATAACCTCTGGAATAGGTAGAAGATAATCAGATTGGACACAGTCCCTGCCCCACGTGGAGCTCACAGTTCAAGTAGCAGGGAGAAAAGGTATTGAAACCTCACTTGACAGATGAGGAAACTGAGACAAAGAAAAGTTAGGTGACTTGACCGAGTTCACACAAGAAGTGGCAGAGTGGGATCCGAACTCACATCCAAGCTGACTCCTAGCTCAAGCTCTTTCCGCTAGATCATGAGAGATGGCCAAGACAGGTGAGAAGGAAGATATTAGAAGGAGCAAGGGAAGATAGGGGGAGAAATGGGGGGTGCACGCCTGATAGTTTTGATTTTGTCAGCAATATAGGTGGAAAGATCATCGGGCGGGTAGGACGGGAAGAGTTGAGGCCGCTCAGGTTTCAAGAGGGAGTTAAAGGGTTTGGAACAGTTGATGAGAGACATGGGCATGGGAATTGATGAGAAAGAAGCAGAGCAGCCTAGTGGGTAGAGCAAGGGTCTGGGACTCAGAAGGACCTGAATTCTAATCCTGACTTTGCCACTTTTCTGCTGTGTGACCGTGGGCAAGTCACTTTCCTTATCTGGGCCTCAGTTCAGTTCCCTTATCTGCAAAATGGGGATTCATACTCAGCTATCCCTCCTAGAGAGACTATAAGTCCCATGTGGGACCCGATTATCTTGTAGCTATCCCAGAGTTTAGTAAAGTGCTGGGCACATAGTAAGCACTTAACAAATGCCACAATTATAGTCATCAATAACCAAAAGAGGAAAGAGCTGTGTATTGATACCTGTGAATCCCATGTGGGACATAGACTGTGTCCAACTCGAGTAGCTTGAATCTACCCCAGTGCTTAGTACTGTGCCTGACACATAGGAAGCACTTGACAAATACCATAAAAAAGTAGGGATCCTAAGGGTGGAAAGACAGCAAGCACAGAAGAATCCAAAGAGGCTGAGGATGGTTTGGGGCCTCGATTACTGTGATGCTGAGCTTGGGAGTGGAGTAACAGCGATCCAGAACCAGGGGTTGGAGGTCTGACATTGATGGAGGGATTCAGGTGGGGATAGCAGGGCAGAGTGGGAGATGGTAGACTTGAAAATGTGGCTTGCAAGGTACAGCAAGAGAAGAGAGTTGAGTAGAGAGTCCAAAAAGGCCCGGAATAAATGCGGAAGCGGAGGTCTGGAGATCGAGCACTTATAATAAAGCAAACATATATCGTTTGTCTAATGGAGAATTAAATAAATCCTTCCCAAGTAATAGGTCTGGGTATATTTCCAGTCTCTCCTTGACATCATGGGAAAATCTGGGATTGGCGAATCACGTTATTTTCCGGCAGAGACGGATGAACCACATATAACTAGCCGTGGCAGTTTTAGTCGGGGTTATGATGTGGTGTGATTCCAAATGTCACTCTGTATTCCTTTCAGAAACAAGCAGAGATGACTTTGAAGGGACAGATTTAGTTGGGGAGAAAGAGCAGAGATGTCATTTATCGTAAATCTACTGGGCTGCTGAAAATAAACTGCTGTTTTCCTAGGGATTGTTGCAGTCGTTTTCACTTCTCAGAAAAGAACAGAACTCTGAAGAGACCCCAGTTCCACGGAAATGCACAGCTCTGTGTTTTTCTTCAGCCAGTGAAGATGGGAGAGTCTTTTCTGGTCTTTACATTTTTCCAGTGTTAACTTCCAAACCCACTTTCCAAATACTCTCTGAGTCGGACATTAAAAAGGTTTGTTGCTTTTCCTCCTCCTCTCAATCAGAAGAGGAAAATGTGATTAAAATGACTCTGATTTGAAATAACTTCAGTGGTTATCTCCCCTGCTAGAATGTAAGTTTTCGGGCGGCAGAGATTGTGTCCAACTCTAATGTTCTCTCCCAAGCACTTAGTACAGTGCTCTGCACACCGTAAGCCCTCAATAAATATTAACTGATTGAATGATGGATGGAAAATTTGCAAGAGTGTTTCTAGTAGCACACGGTGATGCCTGGTGTGGGCTGGTCAAAAGAGCCCCGGCCTGGGAATCAAAAGGACCTGGATTCTAATCCCAGCTCTTCCACTGTCTGCTGTGTGACCTTGGGCAAGTCACTTCACTTCTCTGTGCCTCAATTCAGTTCTCTTATCTGAACAATGGGAATTCACTACTTGTTCTCCCCGCTACTGAGACGACGAGCCCTATGTGGGACCTGATTATCTTGTAGCCCTCCCAGCGCTTGGTACAGTGCCGGACACATAGTAATCACCTAATGAATGCCTCAATTATCTTTATTATTATTATCATCATTATCTCTGAGAAAACAGTCTCTGTTTTCCCTCTTCCCACAACTCCCAGAGTGGTGGAAGGTAGGGAATATAACCTTCGCTGATGCCACCTGATGCAACAGGAAGCCCTCTGCCCCATCCCTATGATCCTTAGGGGCAGGGATGGTCTCTTTGGTTTCTTCTGTGCCTCTGGACACCAAGCCAAGTTCCCCATGTGAGGAAATCATTCAGTAAGTGCTACTGATCCTGACTCAAAACGCAGAAGGACCGTGACTCTCTTCCTCAGTTGTTTCGTGAGGATATTCTGGACATGATATGATATGAGGAGGATGTGTTTAAAAGAGCTCACCTCAAAGATGGGCTGTAGGGTCAACAATTTCCTTTAATCTGCGCTTTCCTTTAGGTTTAGGGCCCCCATTTACTAAGGCTCAATCCTGTGGAAATAACTAGCCTAATTTCAAATTAGATGTATGTAAATGTTTGGGGAAAGACAGAAGAATTATTCCCTACTTCTTTGCTTCCATGTGTGCCCGTAGAATGACCGCGGACACTTTGCATGTAGTTGGCAAGACGTGTAAGCTCAAACACCGTACTAAGCCTTTTCCACTTACAAACCCACTTTCAGCAGCCTACCCTGGGACCTCACAGGATTACACGGTGCCGAGGAGTGATTGGCCAAAAGTCTAGTTTCTAATGGTTAGGGGAGTTTGATTTTTAAATGCTGTAACATTCCCCAGAGCGGGTAGTCACAGAAATCTTACCGGGTCTGGATATGAAAGTTGTTCGTAGTTCCCGTGTGCTCATAATCATGGATAGCAGCTGCAAAGACCATGGCTAAAATTTCCAGTTCGGAGAGCCAGTGCTGGGGAATAAAAGCAATGTTCAATCATATTTTGTACAGTGGCTGAGCTACGACTAAACCAATAAAGGAGCTCGTTTCATCACATTGGGAAAAAGGGATTAGCTCTCGAGTTCCGGAAACGTTTCTCCCTTCCTATCCCGGATACTTATCGGACACATTTATGAGAGAAATTAAATGAGATATAAATTTTGAACCAAAACTGTGGTGTTGGAACTGTATTATCCAACATGGAAATGCCATTTATGGTGACTAGCACAGACACACTCTTCTCCTTGAGACTCAGTATGACCTTGGCTGTACAGACAGGCTTCTCTTCTGTTTTTCTTCTTCCCTTTCCTTCTGCTCATTCTCAGTTTCCTTTGTTTCTTCCTCTCTTCAGCATTCAACTGTGTGGTTCTTAGGCTCAATTTTGGCTTTTTTATTCTCCTCATTCTTCATTAACTCCCTAACATTGCCTGTCTCCCCGTTAGAGAAGGAGAAGCAAGAAGAGGAGGAGAAGGAGAAAGAAAATAACAATAATAATAATTGTGGTATTTGGAAAGTACTTGCTATGTTTCAGGCACTGAAGCAGCATGGCTCAGTGGAAAGAGCCGGGGCTTGGGAGTCAAAGGTCATGGGTTTGAATCCTGGCTCCACCAACTGTCAGCTGTGTGACTTTGGGCAAGTCATTTCACTTCTCTGAGCCTCAGTTACCTCATCTGTAAAATGGGGATGAAGACTGTGAGCCCTACGTGGGACAACCTGATCACCTTATATCCTCCCCAGTGCTTAGAACAGTGCTTTGCACATAGTAAGTGCTTAACAAATGCCATTATTATTATTATTATTATTACTATGACTAAGCGCTGGGGTGGATACAAGCAAATCGGGTTGGGCACAATGCCTGCCCCATATAGGGTTCACAGTTTTAATTCCCATTTTACAGATGAGGTAACTGAGGAACAGAGAAGTTAAGTGACTTAATGAGAAGGAGAAGGAGAATTAGAATATCTATTCAGTGCTTACCATGTGATCAAGCATTGTTCTAAACTGGGATGAACACAAGATCATCAGGCCGGACACATTCCCTACCCGACATGAGGCTCACAGATTGAACAGGAAGGGAGTATGATTTAATCTCCATTTTTTACAGTTGAGGTAACTGTAACCTTGGTATTATCCTTGACTCCTCACTGTCTTTCAACTCTCACATTCAATCCATCACTGAATCCTCCCAGTTTAACCTCAACATTTCCCAGACCTTCTCCTTCCTCTGTACCCAAACAATCATCAGCCGGTCATTTGCTTGTCAAACTACAATGTCAGTCTCTTCACTGCTCTCCCTGCCTTCAGTCTCCCCACCTCTCCCATCCTTTCTTCACTCTCATAGCTAGATCATTTTTCAAAAATGCCTTTCTCTACTTCTCTCCACTTCTCAAAACCGTCAAATAACTTCATGACAGGTTATATGAGTCACCACAGCTCTTAGTTGGATTTCTGGGGAAGAGAGCTTATAGAGAAAGCCTCAAATGCCATCTTGATGCAGACATCCCCTAAATCTTCTTTTAAGCACCCAGTGTAAGGCTAAATTGTCTCTTACAAAGAATTGTACATTTCTTATGAGGCAATCATATTCCACTTTGCCTCACCGCCTCCTCTGTTGGTGATTATCCCTCTAGAGAAGAGGTACCCATCAACCACAAAATGGGACAATCATTTGCTCCCAAGTGCTTAGTACAATGCTCTGCACACATTAAGTGCTCAATAAATAGGATTCAATGAATTAATGAATTAATGAATTTGCTGATGTGCTATCCACTCGACCATTCTGCTTCCAGATTTATTTAGCATACCATTCTGTATTTATTGAGCACTTACTGCGGGTTGAGCTCTGAAGTAAGCACTTGGGAGAGGACGGTCATGATGATGATGATAAATAATAATAATAGCATGACCTAATGGAAAGAGCACAGGCCTAGGAGTCAAAGGACCTGGGTTCTAATCCCAGCTCTACCGCTTGTCTGCTGTGTGATCTTGGGCAAGTAACTTCACTTCTCTGGGCCTCAGTTCCCTCATCTGTAAAATGGGGATTCAGACCGTGAGTCCCATTTGGGACAGGGACTGTCCAACCTGATATCCTTGTATCCATCCCAGCTCTTAGTACAATGCCTGGCACATAGTAAGTGCTTAACAAATTCCATAATTATCATTATTATTATTATTATTTTTACTGTACTGTCCTCTCCCAAACACTCTGCACCCAATAGATATTCAATAAATAATCACACTAATATGTCTTTTAGGTGGCTCAAAGAAATTGCTAACACCATGCCATCAAGATTTGATCAAACTGAGAGTAGATAGAGCAACTGTGGCATCCCAACTTCTTAATGGCTATCAGATCAGGACCCACCATACACCCCACCTTCGACGTCTAGCACAGTTCCATTAATGCCACTTAAGTGGCGGTCCCAATGCAGGTATGAAATTAGAGAACAATCTTCCAACGATGACAAAATGTAATGTGATGTTAGAAGCAGCAGTTCATTCATTCAATCAAATTTATTGAGCACTTACTGTGTGCAGAGCACTGTTGGGGGCATAAGCCTTTCTTTAATGTGAGAATCCAAAGCTCACTGTGGGCAGGGAACATGTCTATGAACTCTGCTATATGGTTATATCGTGCTCTGCCAAGCACTTAGCACAGTCCTCTGCATACAGTATGCACCCAATAAATAGGATCGATTGATTGATTGAGAACCAAACCCCTGCCTCGTAGAACTGACTGCCTCTCAAACGGCAAAACAAAATCACAAACAGCAAGATCCTGAAATGCAGTCCAACTACCAGCATCCAGACCTTTGGTTGACACACCGCCTCCTTCCCTGGTCTGAACCAATAATAATAATAATGATGGCATTTATTAAACGCTTACTATGTGCAAAGCACTGTTCTAAGTGCTGGGGAGGTTACGAGGTGATCAGGTTGTCCCACGGGGGGGGGGGGGCTCACAGTCTTAATCCCCATTTTACAGGTGAGGTAACTGAGAGAAGTGAAGTGACTTGCCCAAAGTAACATAGCTGACAATTGGCAGAGCAGGGATTTGAACCCATGACCTCTGACTCCAAAGCCCATGCTCTTTCCACTGAGCCACGCTGCTTCTCAACCTGTAAGGAGAGTGGACAATGACCTGATTCCCAAGTAACTGCACTATTGCGATTCAGTCCTCTAGACTGTGACCTCAATGTGAGCAGTACTGTGCCTGTTTGTTGTTCTATTGTACTCTCCCAAGCAGTAAGTACAGTGCTTTGCACACAGATAATGCTCAGTAAATATGACTGAATGAAAAACAAAATGATGAATGAGCAAGCAGGGTGGTGAGAAGATACGTTTTGAGGATAGAGTGAAGGGAAACCTCAAATGATGAAGCCCAGCAATGCATGGTTGAGAAATGGGAAAAAAAGACAGGTTAGCTTAGCACATGACAATCCAGGTAACTGTCCTGGAGCATCAAGAAGGAGAAATGAAAACAGAGCCAGGCTCTGGGGTAAACAATCTGTATCTACCCCAGCACTTAGTACAGTGTCTGACACATAGTGCTTAATAAATACTATAAAATTAAAATTAAATTAAATTAATAGTGCAGGAAAGAATTTTTATCAGTCAGTCAGTCATATTTATTGTGCGCTTACTGTGTCGAGAGGACTGGGGAGAGTGCAATACAACTATAAACAGACACATTCCCTGCCCACAGTGAGGGTACAATTTAGAGGCAGAAACAGATGGGATTATAAATGAATAAATTACAGATATGCTCATAGGTGCTGTGGGGCTGGGGATTGTAAATAAAGGGAGCAAGTCAGGGTGACACAGACATGAGTGGGAGAAAAGGAAAGGAGGGCTTAGTCAGAGAAGGCCTCTTGGAAGAGATGTGTCTTCAGTAAGGCTTTAGCACTTAATTGTTGATCACACGTAGTTCTTAATCAGTCACACTTGCCCACAGCAAGGACACCTACATATTTTTTCCTTAAATATTTCATTTCTAAGTTGAAAAGTGAAAAAAACAGCTATCCATCAAAATAAGCCCCTTATAAAGAAACGCTCACGTCGCAATGATGCTTGAGTCAGAGAAATAGCTGAACAGATGCTGCCAGAAGCCAAGGAAATTTTCTCAAGCATAACTAACAGCATTTGTAGTTGTCAAGAGATAATTTCATTCCTTTTACGATAATTTCATGCTCATCGAATCATGTGGAAAATGTTCCATGATGAAACTTTGACAGTTAAGTCCTATTTAACAAAAATGCACCATATAATTTCAGGTGAAATTTCCTTCAGACATGCAAAGTACAGGTATGAAAGACTTTGATGCATTTCATTGAAAAGCCTTAATGATTTATTAAAGTAGTTAACTGGCAAACGTTTGACATTATCAATCAATCAATCGTATTAACTGAGCACTTGCTGCATGCAGGGCACTATACTAGGTGCTTGGGAGAGTACAATATAATCATTACTATTTTGTAGCCCTTTCCTCACTTGTAAAATGCAGAAATCAGATTCGCTTAAAGTGATATAGCAATGGGGGAAGCATTTCCTTAGGGATTTATTCAAGGGAAAAGAGTGACAAATGTCTTATGGAAAAGAAACATAGTCCTCTCTATTCATGATTTTCAAATTCAATAGCTCAGGGAACCGGTCCTCTTCCAAAGGAAGATTCTAAGGCAAATGATTCCGTGGTACTTCTATCCGTTTATTGGAGTATTGAAGTCTGAGAATGTTAGTCGCACCGCAAAAGACAAGGACCCTATCAAAATGTGTATCAGTGATGATGCGTTGTCACATGCAGTGAATACTCAACAACCAGCAAAGTAATACTCATGCCTACGTAATCCTCTCGCTATCAAATCGGAGCAGAGTTATTTGACAACAAGAAAGGCACCCGAGTGCGTTTGTAGGTACCCGGCTGGGCTTGAGAGTTGGAACCCTAGATTGAGAACAATTAAGGATCGAGATCCAAAGTGCTCAGAAAAATGGGAGCTTGGAAACCTTCCCCAATTGCCCACATTCAAGGCCGTTCTTACCATTAGACCTGTGTGAAGCAAGATGTAATGGACGGTCTGGGTGACATCCGCCGCGTGGACCAGGTTGTGGTATGGATTTTTGAACTTGCTGTAGCCAACTTCCAGAGCTTCTGCAAATGAAATTAGGCAGGACACAGGAATCTGGGAAAAGCAAATGTTAACGTGAAGGGAGAGCCTGATGCACCCCTGAAATGAAGCTGTAAAGATCCCATCCCCCTCACCAGCTGTCTGAGGGAATGTCATCACCCACAAATCCACAATAATAATTCATAACTGTGGTAATTTTAAAATGTTTACTGTGTATCAGGTACTTGTTCTAAGCGCTGGGGTGGATACAAGCAAATCGGGTTGGACACAGCCCCTGTCGCACCTGGGGCTCCCAGGCTTAATCCCCATTTTTACAGATGAGGGAACTGAGGCATGGAGAAGTGAAGTGACTTGCCCAAGGTCATGCAGCAGAGATGTGGCAGAGCTGGAATTAGACCCCAAGTCCTTCTGACTCCCAATGCCCACTGAGGCAGCCTAGAGCAGGGGGAGGGGGAAAGGAGGTCAACCCCAGGATTTTCCACAGTGGGCTTCTCCCACATTCCCCTCAAACTCTGTCCTATATACCTGATCGTGTATTCAGAAGAGTAGTTGGGGCATCATTAGGTGCCAAAGCACTGTGATAAATGATGGGAGAGAAACAAAATAATCAGATTACGGAGTCTCTATCCCTTATAAACTAAGAGGCAGCAGCTGAGAGTTCCTGGGCGACCTTGTTAAAGAGCATGATGCTTGGAGTCCAGATATCTGCGTTTTAATCCCAGGTCTGCCACTGGTCTCCTGGAAGTAGCTCAATAGTGTCCTTTGTTTTTTACAAATGTTCAGCAAATTAGTACCTCTAATGTAATCTAGTCTAGTATGAAGCAGTTAAAGTGCCAAAGATTTTTATTTTAACAAAGGAATATGAAATTCAGAACTAGGGCCATGAAGAAAATCAAACGCCCTGCAACAATTCAAGAGCTTGCATTTTCCATTCTTAGTCACACAGCTAGTTCTATTTTGCTTTCCAGGTTGGGTTAAGCGTTCTGACCTTGAAACGGCTAATAAGGTCATATCTGGTGAAGAGTTCATACATCATGAATTTCAGGCTGTGTTCCCCGCTTGCATCATTAAGGGCAAACACGTTGAAAGACCATTTGTCAACGTCCTGTAAAAGGAAAAGCATCACACATTTGTACTGAATTTCATCCTGCTCCTTGGGGACAGGGCTTCTGTCTACTAACTCCATTGTATAGTGCTCTACACACAGTAAGCACACAATAAATACCCCCGATGGACTGAAATTGTCAGTAAAGGATTTTATGATGGGGTGGGAGAAACATGATTTAGGTACTATTGAGATGCACCTAGTAATGTTCAAACATCTCAGTGCAACAAACTCAGTGGAAGGAAAACTCAAGAAAATGTTTGGGCTTGTGGATTTCTTGGGTACCACTCCATTTCTTCTGCACTCAGTTATAAAGGTGTCCTGTTATTTTACTTTTCATTGTAATTAAAAATAGAAGTATTTTTCTCCCAATTCTGCATTTTGAATTGTAAGCTTGACTGGTATTGTAATAGTAAGTTCAACAGAAAACAAAAAAAACCTGTCATTTCCTCCTCTAATCTTACTTATTCTGAAATGTTTTATTTCTAGAGGGTAAAGACTTATAGTCAGGGAAGAAACTCAAGTCAGCAATTAAATAATAAACAACATCCCGGTTACTAGAACGAAAGAATGGATAAGGAAAACCATCTCCAAAGTCCAGTAGCCAATAAGTAACATTAAATAAATTTCACTCATGCTTGTCTTGCAGTATTACCATTTCAGTTAAAGGAGTGCCCCGTGAAAAAATGATCTGTTTGTCATCTCAGTGAAGGAGATTGAATGATGGAAAATTTGTGTGGAAGACAAAGGAAATGGTAAGACATGATATCCAGTTAACAAGAAAATGAAAATAAAGGACAGGCATAGAAAAATAAAACAGAGAACGGTGAGGAGCGAAGCCCTGGAAGTGAAAAGTAGCTGCATGAACTTCTGACTGAGCTAACTTCCTCTCAAAAACAGAGCCAAACATGAATTCGTTGTCACTCACTGCCGCATGAACTTCTGAAAACTCTAAAGCTGAGTTTTGAAAGAGGAAAAGGGGGTTACTCTTCCCCCAGATTAAGGGAACTGAGTAAATAATAAGAAACTGGAGGCCCTACTGGAAAGAGCACAGGCCTTGGAGTCTGAGAACCTGGGTTCTAATCCCCACTCTGCTGATTGTTTGCTGTGTGACATTGGCCAAGTTACTTAACTTCTCTGTGCCTCAGCTCTCTTGTTCTCCCTTCAACTAAGACTGAGAGTCTCATGCAAGACAGGGGCTCTGTCCAACCTAATTAAATTGTATCTGCCCCTTAGAACAGTCTCTTAAAATGTCTCTTCTAGGCTGGAAACTCCTCTGCTGCACTGTAAGCTTCTCGAGGGCAAGGATCATGGCTACCAAATCCCTTGTATCGTACTCTCCCAAGCACTTAGTGCAGTGTCCTGCACCCCCTAAGCACTCAATAAATACCTCTTCTTGAAGCTAGGGTCTGTGTCTTCTACCCTTATTGCATGTTCCCTAACATTTGGAACCCCACTCTGCACAGAGAAGGTACACACTACAATGCACAGCCCACACTTAGTGTTCAGTAAATAGGAACAAATGAAGGCAGAAATGAAAAATTAAATGATGACTGAGTGATTGAATGAATTAATGAATCAGTGCAAAACAAGAAACTATGCCGTCGGATGGTATTTAGAGTTGGATTCTGCCTTCTCTCTACTGTTAGATACTTTTCTATCGCCTCCATTTCCCCTTTTTCTAGTTAATATGGTAATTATGACATTTTGTCCCTCATCCTCCCACTTGTCATTGTCCCCACATTTAACAGTCTTAAAAAAAATACAGAACCTTACAAACCTGAAAATGACCAAAAGCCCAGTAAAACATGAAAAGTCTCTTCACTTGCAGACCATATATTTTTATTAGACAACACTCCTGAGTTTGTGTGGGTTCCTGCTTTTTATTTTTAGAAGGCAAACTCTTCAAACTTCCCAAACTCTTTGCATCACTACTTTAGCCTCATTAGAATTTCTCCCCCCAACACCCAGCAAATAAATAGTTGTGGGGTGAGTAATGAGGAGAACCCCTTTTTATTTATAACTAGCTGATTGTCTAGAAAGAGGTCAGGATTGAAAAAAAATGATATTTAGTGGCCGGACTAAATGTTCTGCACTGTTTTCTTTGCTATGCCGAGACATGGGATACTATGGTTTTTTTTTTTTTTGATATGCTGAAGCTTCTGCTGAAAATCCCTGGTTTAGAATTTCACTATTTCCAGAGAGCCTTTAGGGTCGAGATGGCAAAACAATAAGGCAAGAGGAGGTGAAATTTGATTCAGGAAGACTACACATAGTCTCATGCTTAGACTATACATCTGTGCATTGTCTCATAAAAAGAAGCCCAACTTTCTCTTCTACTGCATGGATAGAGAAGCTGCCTATGAGGGGAATGGGACAGGGATGCTAACTGCCTCAGGTGTGTTTGACTGGATTATGGGTGTACCTAAGCAACCCCCATTTAAGCATCTTCTACCCAACTGAGAGGGTTTATTTAAAGCTAATGACTGATTGTTTCCTGCAGATGGGATCTGATTCATTAAGCTCCTTCTGGGCAGAGAACAGTGCCTGCTGATTCTGTTGTATTGTAGTCATTCAATTGTATTTATTGAGCACTTACTGTGTGTGGAGCACTGAGCTAAGCGCTTGGGAGAGACTACAATACAACAGTAAACACATTCCCTGTCCACAAAGAACTTACAGCCTAGAGGGGGGAGACAGACAATAATATAAATAAATAAATTATAGCATACTCTTCCAAGTGCTTAGCATAGTGTTCTGCACACAGTAGGTGCTCAATAAATACCATCGATTGACTCAGAACATCTACCAATCATATGAAGCAAGCTGAGGTAGCTAGGGGAGGGGAGAGGGATGCTCCAGTTGCAATCCCACAATCCTAAAATTCAGCTTCTACCCTGGAGACGTTTCTGGTGGACATTGGGGATTCCCATGGCTTCAGAGGATTGCAAAGAGGTAGAAGACTCTTTGCAAGACTGTTGAACGGCAAGCTTGTTGTGGGTAGGGAATGTGCCTGTTTATTGTTATATTGTACTCTCCCAAGGGCGTAATCCAGTGCTCTACACACAGTAAATGCTCACAATACAAATGAATGAAAGAATGAATGAAAGATGTCCAGACTGTAAACCTACCAACTCTGCGCATAGCATGTGCTCAATAAATATGATCGATTGATTGACTGAGGAACCTTATGGCAATTGAAATGAGCTAAACCTTAGTGAACCTGAGTCATGAGAAAAAAATATTTATTAATTCAATCGTATTTATTGAGAGCTCACTGTGCTTAGAGCACTGAACTCAGCACTTGGAAGAGTGAAATATAAAAATAAATGGACACATCTCCTGCCCACGACAAGCTTACAGTCTAGTGGTGAGCTTATGTTTCTGAGCTTATGTTAATGTTTATGTTACCAACTTGTACTTCCCAAGTGCTTAGTACAGTGCTCTGCACACAGTAAGTGCTCAATAAATACGATTGAATGAATGAATGAATGAATGATGCCAAGGTTTTTAAGCAGTTGGGAGGGACAAGTTGGGCTAATTGCAGTCCGGAGCAAGATAATTATCTTCATAATAGTAGTGGCCGATGGTTTCAGAGCAGATTCGAGCTTTGAGAATAGGGGGCAAGGGTCACTGTCCTGCTTCCTCTGCCCCTGTTCCAGTGAAGAATTGGGGTTAGTCTCCCACAAAAACAAGACAAATGAGCATTCCTCCCGACAGACTTTCCAAGGAAATGGGATGGGACAATAACTCCTTTGAGGATTCTTTAGAGCCCTGTCTAAAGAAGAGAAGAAGTCTCCAAACTAATGGTAGACCATAAAACATGAACATCTGATATCAAAATCCCCTTAAATTAACTTTGGATAATTGTAGGTGCTTCTTAATGATCTAATGCCTGAAAGCATATTTAGACTGTAGCTGTCATTTTCTTTCATTTCTGCTCTATATAATTCAGAATTCATCTTCGGGCAACAAGTGAGCAATGGTCTAACAGCTAAGTCATCAGCATGGAATGAGTCGATGAATTAAATGTCACCTCCCTGTGTTGCGACAGAAATCTTAGGACCATCCAGGACCAGTGATTTTAATCTGGTGGCTAGGAAATGTACATTCTCCTTCATGTATTTTTTGACACCTTTGCTAAGATGATAAAAAAAAGTCACTGGAAACTACACCCTCAAATTATTTCTTCAGTGAAACGTGTACCAACCAGTGATTTACTCATTGAACTTTTCATCCATCGATTATTTATATGCCAGAGTTTACTACCGTGAGTAATTCTTCCATTGGGCAAGCTAATACTTTCTTATAATTTGTGCTTTCACAGAGAAGGAGAGGATAAAAAACAGTAAATTTCACATCAGACCATTCATATTTTAGGCCTAATTCCCTGCCGACATCTAATTTAGAATACAGCATTGCCATCTGAGTTTAAAAACTTGATTTTCCACACCTCAGCAAGGAGATTCAGCTTTCTTTTTCCCAACACCCTCAATTTGGTTTGAAAAATGTACTCACTATGGAGCAGATATCTTTGATATATAAAATAACTGAACTTATTTCACCTTCAACGTGACTATCACAGCTGCTGGGTAGGCCAAGCCGGCCATGTTGGAAGTTCTTCGGTACATCCTAAAAGACAAACAAATTGTTATTTCCATGCTTGACCTGCTTTTCCATCTTACTAATTGTGGGCAGGGAACGTACCTGCCAACTCTGCTATATTGTACTCTCCCAAGCGCTGAGTACAATGCTGTGCACACAGCAAATGTTCCCCCCACTGATCCCCCAAACATACCCCCGACTGATCAATTGCTCTTTGTTCATCACAAACTTTTCCAGTATTTACTACAGTCATCTTTCCAAATAAAGTTCCAAAGAATCGGTCAAGAGTACATAACCAATTAAATCTAAATTATATGGGAATGGTGATATTTTCATTTATTCAGTTATTTTGAAAAAGTAAAAAAAAAAAACCCAGGCCACTTTGGACCATGAAAGAGTCAGGGCAGCTTGTCAGTTCACGTACATGGAGGGAAAAATAATGATGTTGTTTTCCTGTCTTACTAGCTTGACAATTCATGAAAGCCTTTTGTTTGGATTGTTTTCTCCCACGTCTTTTAAAAAGTCATCACACCACTGCATAGCATTGACAACCAGCATATTTATAGTGTGCAAAATCTGAGTGCAGGAATCATTTTTCGTAAATCTACCGGACTCGGTAGAAAATTTAATATAGTGCTCTGCACAGAGCAAGTGCTCGGTGAATGCTATTTATTTATGATGATATCTGTTAAGTGCTTACTATGTGTCAAGCACTGTTCTAAGATCTGGGGTAGATACAAGTTAGTCAGATCAGACACAATCCATTTCCCATATGGGATTCACAGTCTGAAATGGAGGGAGAACAGGTATTAAATTCCCATTTTAAAGATGAGGAAACTGAAGCACAGGAAAGTTAAGTGACTTGCCCCAGGCCACAGAGCAGGCCTCTGGCAGAGGTGGGATTAGAACCCAGAACCTCTTACTCCCAGGCCCATGCTCTTTCCACTAGACCATGCTACTCCTCTCATTGATTGTTTGAGCTCCTTAATGTTTGTTTTCAGTCACCTAGCCCTCTCTACAGAAGCACATTACAACTTTGACCTTACGTTTGAATTTCTGTTGGTTAGAAATCATCTCCAACGTACTCTGGGTAGAGTGGTGAGAGTCCAGTGGTGTGTGTCATTTTAAAACTCACAGAAATAATATCAACCCCTTCTTTTATGGAAAACAATACGTCTGGATTAAACCTTGCTATTTCCCTCCACAATATAATTTGGTAGTGTGTGATCAGGAGCTCTGAGATATCTATCCATATTTACAAACTAGAAATAAAGGGCTGAAATAGTCTCATTTCCTTTTCCTTTCAGAATTTGGGCGCAGTAACCTTTTAAAAACAAACACCGATTTGCTAAAGATCAATTAGAGTGGACCTGTTATTTAGAAATTCGTCTGTAAAGCTATCCTGGAGAACAGTGCACCAAAGATGGAGATATTTAAACGAATCACTGAAGGAAAGTCAACTGATACCTCCAGCTCCAAAGTCTCTCTGAAAAAGCTTCCAAAGCCTCTGGTCAGCCAGGAAAGTTCTGAAATTTGTTCACGATTGATCAATCAATAGTATTTATTGCGCATTTACTGTGTGCAGAGTACTGCGCTAAATAAGTAGTAGAGGGGGAAAACTATAGCAGTCTTGGTAGACCTGTTAATAATAATAATGATAATAATTGCAGTATTTGTTAAGCACTTACTATATGCCAGGCGCTGTACTAAGCACTGGGGTAGATATCAGGTCAAACACAATCCCTGTCCCACGTGGGGCTCACAGTCTCCATCGCTATTTTGCTGATGAGGTAACTGAGGCACCGAGTAGTGAAGTGAGTTGCCAAAGCCACACAGCAGACAAGTGACGGAGCTAGGATTAGAAACCATGACCTTCTTATTCCCAGGCCCGGGCTGTATCCACTGGGCCAAGCTGCTTCTCCCTGTTCACAAAGAGCTTCCACTCTAGAAGGAGACTTCCCTTGCTCATCACCATCCACAAGTAAAGAAGGAAACTTGCCGACCTGAATCAAGATCCGCAGTTTTTCAGAAACTCTCAAAGCCATCTGAAAACTAGCTTAGGAGAAAGAGAGAGAGGTAAGTCACCTTGCTTCCAATCCCTATTTACTCTGGATAATTCCAGGAGTCTCTCAAATCTGTCCCCATCAAATAGGAACAAAACCTCTTCAAAAATCCAAAGGGAAAATCTGCACTCCAAGCAACACAGAATCACAGGATGTCTCTTTTGCATGGATTTATGTCTGTTTATATATCTATTTATCCAACCATCCATCCATCTATCTGTTGAGCAAGTTTTTCACCAGAGAGTTAGGTAATGGAAGACAATCAGCTGTGGAAAGCAGCTTGGCCTACTGGAAAGAGCACAGGCCTGAAAGTCAGAGGAACTGGGTTCTAATTCTGCTCTTCTTTGCCTGCTCTGTGGCCTTGGGCAAGTCACCTAACTTCTCTGTGCCTGTTTCCTCAACTGTAAAATGGGGATTTAATACCTGTTCTTTCTCCTACTTAAAATGTGAGCCTCATGTGGGATGGAGCTCTGTCAGACCTGATTAACTTGTATTTACTCCAGTGCTTAAATGGTTCTTGACACGTATTGTACTCTACCAGGAGTTTAGTACAGTGCTCTGCGTATAGTACGTGGTCAATAAATACCACTGATTGATTGATAGTTAGTGCTTAACAAATGTAATAATATTAACATTCTCCTGTCTTGCTCTCTTAAAAATGGATATGCCTCTATATTTAGACCTCTAATTTATTAGCTATTTATCGATATACCTAATTTTCTGCCTTTAAGAATTTTGAAGTTAATGAATATTCCCAAAATAATGAAAGTGAAAAGCTAGAAATAGTGACAATTTTTGTTGACCTCTTAAACACGGTTCAATTACCTTGAAGTCAAATGGTGTGAACATTTCCTTTCTGCTGCAGATATGATTGACTTGTTCTGAAGCCTGCAACGTCCTCCAAAGGAGGCGGCCGTAATCATTCATTAAGGGGTTTCTTAAACTTGTTTCTAAATTCATAGCTGGAAGCGCACTCACCTTTCCACAAAAATCCCCGCCTGCACGGCATGCACGATGCTTCGGAACTTTGGCTTCTCCTCAGTTTTCTTTTTCGCCATTCCCATTTTCCTTGTGAACGTTGAGGCCAGCCAGTCTCGGACTTCCAGCGGGACTGAATCGGACTGGATATCGGAAAGCTCATCTTCGGTGTCCAAGAGTTTCCTGGAAGAGTGGTTGGGAAAGATGGACTGAGTAGAGCTGACGTTGACTTACTCCCATCTAAACCCTCCCCACCCCTCACCCTGTCCCCTGGAGTGACTACTGGAGTTTTTTGAGGATGGAGGAGATGTGTCCTGAACGTTTTTGTAGAAAAATGATCCGGGCAGCAGAGTGAAGCATGGACTGGGGTGAGACAGAAGGCTGGGAGGTCAGCAAGAAGGCTGATGCAGTAATCCAGGCGGGACAGGATGAGGGATTGTATTACCGTGGAAGCAGTTTGGATGGAGAGGAAAGGGCAGATTTTAGCGATGTTGTGAAGGTGGGATAGACAAGATTTAGTGATTGATTGAATATTTTAGACTGTGAGCCCACTGTTGGGTAGGGACTGTCTCTATATGTTGCCAATTTGTACTTCCCAAGCGCTTAGTACAGTGCTCTGCACATAGTAAGCGCTCAATAAATACGATTGATTGATGATGATGATGTGGGTTGAATGAGAGAGAGGAGGCAAGGATAATGCCAATGGTATGGGCTTGTGAGACAGGAAGGATGGTATGTGCCATCTACAGTGATGGGCAAGTCAAGGGGAGGACAGGGTTTGGGTGGGAAGATAAGAAGCAGGCCAAATGTTAACAGACAATAATAATATTTATTAAGCGCTTACTATGTGCAAAGCACTGTTCTACGTGCTGGGGAGGTTACAACGTGATCAAGTTGTCCCACGTGGGGCTCACAGTCTTAATCCCCATTTTACAGATGAAGTAACTGAGGTCCAGAGAAGTTAAGTGACTTGCCCAAAGTCACACAGCTGGAGCTGGGATTTGAACCCATGACCTCTGACTCCCAAGCCCAAGCCCTTTCCACCGAGCCACGCTATAAGGCTCTTGTCTCTCCATGTCTTCCCTTGGAATCATTTCCTCTCTTTTTGCCCCAACCCCTGTCTCCCCTTCTGGACCCAACTGGCGATTTCCTCAGAAGTGTGGGAAGCAGTGTGGCCTACTGGATAAAGCATGGGTCTAGGAATCAAAAGGGCTTGGGTTCTAAACCTGGCTCCACCAATTGCCTCCTGTGTGACCTTGGGCAAGTCAAGTCACTTCTCTGGGCTTGTTACCTCAACTGTAAAATGGGGATTAAGACTGTGAGCCTTAAGTGGGACATGGACGTATCCAATCTGATTAGCTTTTATCTACCCCAGCGCTAAGTACATAGTAAGCACTTAAAACACACTATTAAAAAAAAGAAAAAAGAAGTTTCCATCTGCTTTCCAAATTTTGAGTTAATCTTTGCCTGTTCTATATCAGTGGAAGCTCACTTGACTATAAACTCATTGTTGGTAGGAAAAGTGTCTACCACTCTGTTATACTGCACTATCCCAAGCGCTTAGTACAGCGTGCTGCACACAGTAAGAGCTCAACAAATATGATTGATTGATAAATTGCTGTAGCAAACAGTAGAACCCAAAGCCAAATCCAAGTCCAAAACTATCTCCGTTATATTAAGAGAATTGTCATATTCGGCAAGTTAGAGTTAGATTGATTCCTTACATACAGCTCATTCAAAGATCAGCTTTTAAGGTTTCTGAAGTTTTCTTAATGATTCAGGTGGTTCTCTATGAATCATTAATTCCTGCCTTGGAGAACTATTTTGGTCTTCTCAGCAACTGGAGCTTCCAAAAAAAATGCAATCAAAAGATTTCCTAAATACCCCATGTTTCCCAATTAAAACATATCTCATCATGGTAACATTTTGTCCCCCTATGCAGTTTTGGCAAGCTTTGGGCTCCCATCAGTTTTTTTAATCCAATTAATCAATCAATTGTATTTATTGAGCACTTAGGGTGTGCAGAACACTTTATTAAGAGCTTGGGAGTGTACAACATGATAGAGTTGGTAGACTTGTTCTCTGGCCACAAATAGCAGGGTAGCAGAGAAGCTAGTGGATAGAACATGGGCCTGGTAATCAGCAGGACCTGGGTTCTAATCCCAGCTCTGCCGCTTGTCTGTGGTGTGACCTTGGGCAAGTCACTTTGCTTCTCTGTGCTTCAGTTACTTCATCTTTAACGTGGGGATGAAGACTGTGAGCCCTAAGTGAGACAGGGACTGTGACCAATCTGATTATCTTGTATCTATCCCACCACTTAGAACAGTACCTGGAACATAGTAAGTGCTTAACACCACAATTATTATGGTATTATAATAATACACTAATCACTAATATTTCATATCATTTGGGCTTGCTGCATGGATAACTTTGACTCTCCTAAATCAGCAAAATCTGATTTAAAAAAATTCCATTGGCTATC
The DNA here is from genome assembly GCF_015852505.1 of Tachyglossus aculeatus. Lineage (NCBI taxonomy): Eukaryota > Metazoa > Chordata > Mammalia > Monotremata > Tachyglossidae > Tachyglossus > Tachyglossus aculeatus. Next base: position 61,672,291 of record NC_052074.1, read on the forward strand.
CTAAGCCCAGCATTCCGGTAATCAATCAATTGATCCTATTTATTGAGAGCTTACTGTGTAAGAAGCACTTTACTAAGTGCTTGGGAGAGTACAATGCAGTGAAGTTGGTAGACACATTCCAGGGACTGTCTCTATATGTTGCCAACTTGTACTTCCCAAGCGCTTAGTACAGTCCTCTGCACACAGTAAGTGCTCAATAAATGTGATTGATGATGATGATGATTCCCCGCCCACAAGGAGATTACAGTCTCATTTACAGTCTCAAAGATTTAGTCTCATTTTAAATTCAATCCAGGGTCAACCACAAAGTAACACATGTAACAGAAAGACGGTAGATAAAGCCAAAGTGACCCCTGAAAGCCATTTTTGGGTAAGGAGTATAGAATGGGAAAAGAGAAGGATGATAAGGAAAAACAGATCAGGAAATATAAAGAGAATACAGATAGAGCCGATCATTTCTCCCAACGGCAGATTGTCGTAGTCAGACTCCGTGGGTGAGAAACAGAGGTTACGAAGAGTAACTCTACTGCTTGTCAAAATACCTTACCTTACGGCAAAACGGAAAAACAGCTTAAGGCTAAAAAACAAAAAAGATATAAAATTGGAAAAAAAAATGGGAAAAACACTTTAGAAACTGGTTGGAACTGTTCTGCAGCAGAAACCCTCTCAAAATTGAAAACAGAATTACTCCTGAAATTATTGGTACCTGTGTGCTTGATGCATTCTGGGGAAACTAATGTGGTCTATTAGAATGATCCTTAAGATTCTGATGACATCACAAACCAACCAAGATTTCCTGGCTATCTTTCCTGATATCGTGACCCTCTCTAGAACCTTCCTCAGGTCTCCAGAACCTTGTGGGAGACCTTTCCTTCTTCCTTCAATCATACTGATTGAGTGCTTACTGTGTGCAGAGCACTGTACTTAGAGCTTGGGAGAGTACAATACAACAATAAACAGACACATTCCCTGCCCACAATGAGCGTACAGCCTAGAGACACATTCCCAGGGGTGTTTGAAGCTGTTGGTTGGTAGAGCTTTTCCTCAGGGCTCATAGAACCACAATCTCTAGTTCTCCCCTTGTCTTGTCTTATGCCGTGAGTCGTCTCCGACCCAGCGATGCCACGGATACATCTCTCCCAGAATGCCCCACCTTCATTGGCAATCATTCTGGCAGTGTATCCATGGAGTTTTCTCGGTAAAAATCCATTTTTTTCTTGGTAAAAATCCAGTTTACCATTGCCTCCTTCCACACAGTAAACTTGAGTCTCCACCCTCGACTCCCATGCTGCTGGTGCCTGGCGCGGGTGATTTATTTCTACATGAAGCAAATGGCTCCTTTTCCAGCTCATATATTTTCTCTGCAGGCCTTGAAGACCTTAGACAGAACATCGGGAGAGTTTTTCATGAAGCCATTTTCTCCTTCTTAAAAATTCTCTTTTCAGGCCTTGAAGGCCTTAGGTAGAGAAACGATAGCAGGGAATTTCATCAATACAACTCCTCGTTCAACATAAACATTCTCTTCTCAGGCCTTGAAGACCTTAGGAAGTGATACAAAAGCAGAAGATTGTTTTCATGAAGTAAATTTCTCCTTAGGGAATGTGGGTAGGGAATGTGTCTGTTTATTGTTGTATTGTACTTTCCCAAGCACTTAGTATAGTGCTCTGCACACAGTAAGCGCTCATTAAATACGATTGAATTAATTAATTAATTAAGCGCTTGGGACAGTATAGTACAACAGAGTTGGTATACATGTTCCCTGCCCACAAGGAGCTTATTGAATCTTCCCCACAATTACCTGTGCTTCTGGCCTATCCTAGAAACCCCAATGTCAGCCTGCCCATTTCGGTCACTGCTGTGCCTCCTGGCTTCCTTTGGACATTTTCTTTGCCCAGCACCTAGCGTTTTCTTCCAAATACGTTGTCCTTGTTCTCTCTCCTGTCTCCCATTGTGCAGTCACAGGCAAGGAGAAAGAAAGATCCAGTTGGGGTTAGGAAGGAACAAGGGCAGCTATCACTTAGCAGGAAGCCTGTGAGTCACTTAAGATGAAAGTGAGAAACTCTTACTTAGAGAAGTGTGAAATGTTTACTAGAGAAGCACAAAGCCCCACAGGGCAGAGAAGTTATCTAAAATGCAAATGAGAGACTAACTCCTTCCTGATGTAAAAAACCTTGCCTCCCTGGACAGTTCTGGCTGCTAAATTGGCAATCTCAAGGCTGATTTCTGAATAATCAACTTTCTGAAGGGGGAAAGAAGGATATAAACATATTTCCCTCACTGATTTATTTCCTTTTCTAAAAGAGGTGGTCATGGGGCATAGAACGGGACATTAATCATATAGACCTCCACACAATCCGGGGCTAAGGTAGAAGACCCAATTGCAGAGAAGAACATAGGGGAAAATCGGTGCTGGTGACTTTTTAAGAAGAGCTATGTGCTACTTGTCTCCCCTGTCCTCTCCAGCTAGGTGACCTGAGGATTATTATTATCATCATCATTATTAGTAGTATTATTGCTAGTAGTAGTAGCATTATCTTCATCATCATCATTTTTTAATAGTATTTGTTAAGCACTTACTATGTGTCAAGCACTATTCTAAGTGCTGAGGTCGACTGGGGTCATTCAATTGTATTTATTGAGCACTTACTGTGTGCAGGGCACTGTTCTAAGTGCTTAGGAAGTACAAGTTGGCAACATATAGAGATGGTCCCTACCCAACAACGGGCTCACAATCTAAAAGGGGGAGACAGACAGCAAAACAAAACATATTGGCAAGTTTCAAGTCATCAGAATAAATAGAAATAAAGCTAGATGCAAATCATTAACAAAATTAATAGAATAGTAAATATGTACAAGTAAAATAAATTGAGTAATAAATCTGTACAAATATATATACAGGTGCAGTGGGGAGGGGAAGGAGGTAGGGCGGGGGGCATGGGGAGGAGGAGAGGAAAAAAGGGGGCTCAGTCTGGGTCGGTACAAGTTTAACAGGTTGGACACAGTCCCTGTCCCACACGGAGCTCACCTTCTAAGTAGCAGGGAATACAATTTAATCCCCATTTTGCAGTTGAGGAAACTGAGGCACTGAGAATTTAAGTGACTTGCCCAAGGTCACACAATGAGCAACTGGCAGAGCCAGGATTAGAATTCACCATGTTCCATGTGCCGTCCTAAGCGTTGGGGTCGATACAAGGTTATCAGGTTGGACGCAGTCCCTGTCCTCCGCAAGGTTCACAGCCCAGGAAGGAGGGAGGAGGATTTAATCCCCCGTTTGACAGATGAGGTAGCTGAGGCCCAGAGAAGTGACTTGCCTCAGGGCAGACAGCAGGCAAGTGGTGGAGTCAGGATTAGAACCCAGGTCTCCTGATTTCTATCCACTAGGCCACACTGCTTCTCTTGGGGTATCAACTGAGGTGGTAACAGCAGTGACAGCAACAGACACCATATGAGATTACACAGAGACAGTCATTCTCAGGACATCCATTGGCTTTAAAACACTTAATCACCTTGCCTCCTCCTAGCACATCTCCCTATTCTCCTATCTACATCCCAGCCCACACACTTTGATCCCCTACCATCAGCCTTCTCACTTTGCCTCCACCTCTTCTCTCTCACCGCCTACCTCTCGCTCCATCCTACCTCTGGCCTGGAACTCCCACCTTCCTCATATCAGACAGGTCTCCCCCACTTTGAAACTTATTGGAGGCCCATCTCCCCCAAGAAGCCTTCCCTGACTAAGCCCTCCTCTCCTCTTCTCCCACTCCCTTCTGCACCGCTCTTCCTTGCTCCCTCCCATCCCCACATCACAAATGTAAATCTGCCTATATCTGTAATTTATTTATTTATTCATTCATTCATTTATATATATATATAGCCAACTTGTACTCCCCAAGCGCTTAGTACAGTGCTCTGCACACAGTAAGCACTCAATAAATACAATTGAATGAATGAATCCCCCCTCAATCCCCCCATCTTACCTCCTTCCCTTCCCCACAGCACCTGTATATATCTATATATGTTTGTACATATTTATTACTCTATTTATTTACTTATTTTACTTGTACATATCTATTCTATTTATTTTATTTTGTTAGTATGTTTGGTTTTGTTCTCTGTCTCCCCCTTTTAGACTGTGAGCCCACTATTGGGTAGGGACTGTCTCTATATGTTGCCAACTTGTACTTCCCAAGCACTTAGTACAGTGCTCTGCACACAGTAAGCGCTCAATAAATATGATTGATGATGATGATTAATATCTGTCTCTCCCTCTGGACTGTGAGCTTATTGTGGGCAGGAATGTGTCTGTTATTACACTGTACTCTCCCAAGCGTACAGTACAGTGCTTTGCACACAGTAAGTGCTCAATAAGTATAATTAAATAAATGAATGGAAGCTCATTAAGGGCAGGAAACGTGTCCACTAGTTCTGTTATATTGCACTCTCCCAAGCATTTAGTACAGTGCTATGCACTCAGTAAATACCACTGATGGATTGATTGATTGACAGGATCTAATGGCTTCCGCTACCACTGCCGCTTTAGTCATCCTAACAGCCTGGCTTTGCTGCCCAGCATATAGGACCGGATCCTTTAAGTCAGAGGACCTGGATTCTAATTCTGCCTCTGCCGCTTGCCTGCTGTGTGACCGTCAAGTCACTTAACCGCTCCATGCCTCAGTTTTCTAATCTGAAAAATGGAGATTAATTGCCAGCTATCCCTCCCCGTGAGTTCCACTTGGGAGAGGGACTGTGTCCAGCCTGATTATCTTGTGTCTACCTCAGAGCATGGATCATCATCAATCGTATTTATTGAGCGCTTACTGTGTGCAGAGCACTGTACTAAGCGTTTGGGAAGTACAAGTTGTCAACATATAGAGACAGTCGCTACCCAACAGTGGGCTCACAGTCTAAAAGATCATAGTCAGTGCTTACCAAATGCTATGTTATTATCATTATTACTATTATTATTACATGCGTAAGCCTCGGGTTGGACCTCCTCTCCAAAGGTGGCCAATATTAGGAAAGTAGACGATGACTTTTAAGGAGTCAACTAGGAGCGTTTGCCGGAAGATGTGTCAGTCAGAAAACTCCAAAGCCACGTAGGTTAACCTTTTTGAGCAGACTAAACTCTCAGTGAGGACTCAAAGGCCTTAAAATTGGAGATGACGCAGGTCGAGGCAGACCTCCGGGATTCAGGGCAGAGCCCCTGAGACTGTCACAAGCTGAGATTTGAATCAATCAGTGGTATTGACTGAGCACTTGTTATGAGCAGAGCACTGTACTAAACTCTTGGGAGAGTACAAAGCAACAGAATTAGCAGAATGTTCCCTGACCAAATCAAGTTTACGGTCTAGAACACCAAGCCGGGAAGCAGGTTCGCCTAGTGGAAAGAGTAGGTGCCTTGGAGTCAGGAGACCTGGGTTCTAATCCTACTCTGTTAATTAATTGATGTGTGACTCGGAGCAAGTCTCTTCACTTCTCTGTGCCTTAGTTTCCTCAACTGTAAAATGGGGATTAAATATCTACACTCCCTCCTACTTAGACTGTGTCCAATCTGATTCATTCAGTGCTATTTATTGAACTCTTACTGTATGCAGAGCACTGTACTAAGCACTTGGGAGAGTGCTATACAACCATCAACAGACACATTTTAATTTGGATAATAATAATAATAATAATAATAATGATGGCATTTAAGCACTTACTATGTGCAAAGCACTGTTCTAAGCGCTGGTGAGGTTACAAGGTGATCAGGTTGTCCCCCGTGGGGCTCACAGTCAATCCCCATTTAACAGATGAGGTAACTGAGGCACAGAGAAGTTAAGTGACTTGCCCAAGGTCACACAGCTGACAATTAGTGAGCTGGGATTTGAACCCATAACCTCTGACTCCAAAGCCCAGGCTCATTCCACTGAGCCATGCCGCTTCTGTATCCCGCTGCTTAGAATAGTAATTATAATGATGGTATTTGTTAAGCGCTGGCTATGTGCAAAGCACTGTTTTAAGTGCTGAACAGTCCTTGATGCATAGTAAGCACTTAACAATAGTAATAATAAAATAAAAAACATAATAATAACCATAATAATGTCTCTGCCAAAATCTGCATCCCTTTTGGTGGTAGGGAATCAGTTCTTGAAGATAGCATCTGTTCACCTCGCTGAATCGTATCCCTTGCTGAATTTCCTTTTGACTTTACATCTCGTGTATTGTGGATGCTCTAGTCTCAATAATCGATCAATAATTGATCATTAGTCATATTAATTTAGCGCTTGATGTGTAAAGACCATGTTTCTAAGTGCTTGGGAGGATCCAATCCAATTAAGTTGGTAAATAAGATCCCTGCCTCAAGGAGCTTACAGTCTAATAAAAATGAGAATTTTCTTTGAGGTAGCGTGATGTTGTGTGTCAACTGTGGGATTGATAAATGGCAAACCCTGAGGAAGCATCTAGCTGCAGACATGTCATGAGATTTGAAATTCACATTAAATGAGAAGAAAATTATCATGTTTATTAGGAACATGTGATGAAATCCCCACCATGAAAACTGAAAAGCAGTTTCCACCATAAGCCCTGCTGCTGTTTAAATCCCTGCCGTCTTGCCAAACAATTGACTTCTAGATTGTGAGCCTTTTGTTGGGTAGGGACTCTCTCTATATGCTGCTGACGTGTACTTCCGAAGCGCTTAGTACAGTGCTCTGCACACAGTAAGCGCTCAATAAATACGACTGAATGAATGAATGAGTTGAAGTTAAAAGGATAAAGTTTCCAAAAACATAAGAAATACAGAAACAGCCCAATTTTTCCTCCATTGTATGTTAGTTAACCCTCTTCAGCACCTTCAAAGCCCAATTGAGGTCACACCTCCTCCAAGAAGCCTTCTGTGATTAAGTCCTCTTTTTCCCAACTCCTTCTCCCTTCTGCATTGTCTAAACGCTGGATATTCACCCCACTCTCAGCCACACAGCAGTTTTTGACACATTTGTTAATACCATTTTTTGTTATCCTACTTCCCCTAGTTGTCTGTTATGTGACCTTGGATAAGTCACAAGAAACAGCATGGTGAAGAGGATTGAACACGGTCCTGGGAGTCAAAAGGGCATGGGTTCTAATCCTACCTCACCCACTTGTCTGCTGTGTGACCTCGGGCAAGTCATTTCACTTCTCGGGGCCTCAGTTACCTCATCTGGAAAATGGGGATCGGGACTGTGGATCCCACAAGGGACAAGGACTGTGTCCAATCCGATTTGCTTTAATCCACCCCAGGGTTCAGTACAGTGCCTGGCGCATAGTTAGTGCTTAACAAATACCACAATCATTAGGCTCAGTGGAAAGAGCAGGGGCTTGGGAGTCAAAGGTCCTGGGTTCAAATCCCAGCTCTGCCGCTTGTCAGCTGTGTGACTTTGGGCAAGTCACTTCACTTCTCTGTGCCTCAGTTACCACATCTGTAAAATGGGGATTAAGACTGTGAGCCCCACGTGGGACAACCTGATCACCTTGTATCCTCCCCAGAGCTTAGAACAGTGCTTTGCACATAGGAAGCGCTTAACAAATACCATCATCATTATTATTATCATTATAATTTGCTGCCTATGAAAAATCACGATTTTTTAAGTACTTTGTGCATGTGGAGAAGGGATTACCAGTTCACTGATGTCAGGTGGCGGGCGGGGGGGGGGGAGCACAGAGAGGTTATCAATCGAACAGAGCCACAATGCCAACCCGAAGCAGTGTGACCTAGTGGTTAGAGCACAGGCCTAGCAGTCCGAGGACCTGAGTTCTAATCCTGACTCCGCCACAGGTCTGCTGTGTGACCTGGGGAAAGTCGCTTCTCTTCTCTGTGCCTCAGTTACCTCACCTGTAAAACGGGGATTAAGACAGTGAGCCCCATGTGGGAAAGGGACTGCGTCCAACCTGATTATCTCAGTGCTTAGTACAGTGCTGGGCACATAGTAAGCGCTAAAAAAAAATACCATTAAAAAAAAAAGAATACGTACCATTACCAGAGTAATTGAACACCATTCTTTTAGTCCTTCTCTTCCCCAGTGTTGCTTAAACAATGGTGATATCAGAGCAAAATGTGAGTCTATTTGAGAAGAGCTGGATTATGTAACTGCATTACTGATTATTTAATCGGGTGAGACAGACGCCTATGGATGTACAGACTTCAGCTAGGTAAAAGAAAATCAGAGACCATTGGTACGTACCTACAGCGACTACACTATTGCTTTTAAAATGAAAAGAGAAAGCATTCCTATAAACCCAAAGATTAGGTTAATGAGAAAAGATGAAAGATTTCATTCTCCAAATAATTATCCAGAGGTCTTCAGGATGAGTCACAGGAAGGATCTTCAAACAAATCTAGAGATGTCATAAATGGGCCAGTCAATTGAGGAGATAATTGAAAAAAGGTCAACAACTTAAAGGAGAGCTAGGGAGATACTAGGCTATAATTTAACTTTAATTTCACTTGCCGCAGGAAGCCTAAGAAAAGAAAATGTGTTTAAAATGAAATATTTTTTAAATGGGAACCAGTGTATCCTAATGGAAAGAGCATGGGTTTGGGAGTCAGAGGACCTGGGTTCTAATCTCAGCTCTGCCACTTGCTTGCTGTGTGACCTTGGACAAGTCATTTACCTACTCTGTGCTTCCATTTTCTCAACTGTAAAATGGGTTTTTGATACCCATTTTCCCAACTACTTAGACTGTGAGATCCACTGGGACAGGAACTGTGTCCAACCTGATTAACTGTATCTACCCCAGTGCTAAGAACACATATAAGTGCTTGACATACTATTATTATTATTATTTTGGCAGAAAATATAGTGCTCTCCCAAATTATCCTGCAAATCTTAGTCATCTGCATTATTTCCTAAAAGTGGACCATGTGAGAAAAATGACATTAACGGTAATAATAATAATAAGTGTGGTATTCTTTAAGCGCTTACTCTGTGCCAGGCACTGTACTAAGCGCTGGGGTGGATACAAGCAAATCGGGTCGGACACAGTCCCTGTCCTACAGGGAGCTCACAGTCTTAATCCCCATTTCACAGATATGGTAACTAAAGCTCAGCGAAGTGAAGTGACTTGCCCAAGTTCACAGAGCAGATAGTCACTGTTGCTTCTTCTGGAAAACTTCTGCGGAGAGAAACGCTAAGGTTTATTAAACATTCTATCCCTTCAGGAAGCTTTCCCAGATTAGTTCCCCTACTCCAATCACACATAGTACAACTAAAACTTTACACGGAAAATTTCCAAACCTACCTCCCCTACCCTGAAATTGTTCTTTCTGTGCAGTTTCTCAATTCCTCCTGACTTCACGACATCTCTACATGGATGTTCCATTGACACCTCAAGTTCAATGTCCAAAATTGAATGCCTCACCTTGCCCCGCAAGTTGAGTGGAGGAGAGGATTTGGGAGGGAAGATGAGGAGTTCATTTTTGGATAACCTCCCCGTATCTGAAAACTGCAACCTTGGAATTGTCCTTGACTCCTCCCTCTCTTTCAATCCCCATATTCAGTTTGTTATCTAATCCTGTCCATTTTTCATTCCTATCATTCCCAGAATCTGGGCTATTCAAATAGTCACCAGGCTGGCCAGTTCATTCATTCATTCATTCAATCGTATTTATTGAGCACTTACTGTGTGCAGAGCACTGTACTAAGCGCTTGGGAAATACAAGTTGGCCAGTTGGTACTTGTCTTATCCCAGCTTGACTACTGCATCAGTCTCCTCGCTGGTCTTTCCTACTTCCAGTCCGTACAGTGCTTTGCACATAGTAAGTGCTTAATAAATGCCATTATTATTATTATTACTTCACTCTGCTGCCTGGATGATTTACGGGAAATGCTGTTCTGTACATGTCTCCCCATCCTCGAAATCCTCCATTTTTCTACAGAAACATTCAGGGCATGTTTCGCCACTCCTCAAGAACTTCTGGTGGCTGCCCATCTAGCTTTTCATCAAACAGAAACTCCTCACCATTGGCTTTAAAGCACATGATCACCTTGCCCCCTCCTACCTCACCTCACTGCTCTCCTCCACCAACCCAGCCCACAGACTTACTGTGCGCAGAGCACTGTACTAAGCGCTTGGGAAGTCCAAGTAGGCAACATATAGAGACGGTCCCTACCCAACGGTGGGCTCACAGTCTAGAAGGGGGAGACAGACAACAAAACAAAACATATTAACAAAATAAAATAGAATAGACATGTACAAATAGAGTAATAAATATGTACAAACATATATACATATATACAGGTGCTGTGGGGAGGGGAAGGAGATAAGGGGGGATTCATTCAATCGTATTTATTGAGCGCTTACTGTGTGCAGAGCACTGTACTAAGTGCTTGGGAAGTGCAAGTTGGCAACATATAGAGACGGTCCCTACCCAACAGTGGGCTCACAGTCTAGAAGGGGGAGATAGACAACAAAACAGAACATATTAACAAAATAAAATAAATAGAATAGATATGTACAAATAAAATAGAGTAATAAATATGTACAAACATATATACATATATACAGGTGCTGTGGGGAGGGGAAGGAGATAAGAGGGGGGATTCATTCAATCGTATTTATTGAGCGCTTACTGTGTGCAGAGCACTGTACTAAGTGCTTGGGAAGTGCAAGTTGGCAACATATAGAGACAGTCCCTACCCAACAGTGGCCTCACAGTCTAGAAGGGGGAGACAGACAACAAAACAAAACATATTAACAAAATAAAATAAATAGAATATGTACAAATAAAATAGAGTAATAAATACGTAATGTCTGTCTCCCCCTCTAGACCGTAAGCTCATCGTGGTCAGGGAATATGTTTACAAACTCTGGTATATTGTTATATTGTACTCTCCCAAGCACTTAATACAGTGTTCTGAACACCGCAAGTGTTCACTAAATACAACTGATTGATTGTTTCTGATGAAGAGGGGGTTTGAGCTTGGTGGATGCTGATCTGTAGTTGTGGTCTTGGTGGAAGGTATTCTCCAGCAAAAATGTGGTAACATGCCACCAAAAGCGCTTAGTACAGTGCTCTGCACACAGTAAAGCACTCAATAAATATGATTGAATGAATGAAACATCTCTTAGGAACCCTACTGGAGCTCCAGTTTTCCTAGCTATTCTCTGTTGCACTTAGGATTTTGAAACTCATCCAAGGTATTTTAACCAGATTACCTGCAACAAAATAGCACTGCAACTGCCGGGAGGGAAGCAATCTATCATATTTACTGAGCACTTAGCTTTGTGCAGAGCACTATACTAAACTCTTGGGAGAATACAATCTAAGAGAAGGGTAGACATGTTCCTTGCCCACAGAAAGCTAAAGGTCTGTGGATGAAGACTGTTATAAGGTTAGATATTTGCTGCCTGCAATGCTATTATCCTAATTGTGTGTGTCTGGCTTGATGTAGTGTGAATAGCTCAAATCTCATACTGCCCATTCAATACTTAGGAATAACAGTTCCAGATTTAAAGATTGCACCAGATATTAAAGAACACAGTAACACAATAAGCCCTCTCAGGATCGCATCTGGAGAGTTTCCAGTACTCTACCAATCTCGACTGCAGGAAGGAGAGTCGAACAGAGAGGCTTACCCATTTCATTCCCCACTTGGGCAGCGGCTAGCGAGTGGAAGGCAATCTGCTATAAGTCGAAACTCACCTGTGTTGGACAGCAGTGGCACGGGAGAGAGTCGAGGGAGGAGATTCAAGTTTACTGCACGGAAGGAGTCAATGGAAAACCATTTCCATATTTTTACAGAAACTCGAAACTCTAGGGATACATTACAGAACGATTACAGATGAAGAGTGGGATGTTCTGGAAGAGATGCGTCCATGCGGTCGCTATGGGTCTGAGACAACTCGGCAACATAGGACAAGACACAATAAGTGTTTTTTTTGTGTGAAACACACATACTGGATCTGCCAACTGGGAGGTACTATTTAAGGGACTAAGAAAAGATGTTTACACTATAGACAAGTCACGCAAGACCAGTGAGTAGAGGACTTGACTCACCTCGTCTCATCGATATAAACTGCTTCCAACACTGACGCCGCATATTCAATATTCTTCTTTAAGTCCACTACATTGACGTCACCTTTCTCCAGCTGCTTTACCAGGCATCTTAGTCTATTTAAAGGAAAAAAATATATATATTTTACTTAAGGAAAACAAAGGATTAGAAAATATGCCTCGTTAATTTTTTTCCTGTGACATTCTAAAAATGTATCCCACCAGACACATCTCAGTGTGTCCAACTCGGTTATCTTATATCTAACAGTGCTTTGCACTTAGTAAGTGCTTAATAAATGCCATTATTCTTGTTATTACTCACTTGTATCTACAGTACTTGGCACATAGTAAGTGCTTAACAAATACTCCAATTATTATTACTATCTTGTAGCTACTTCAGCTACAAGATAATAATACAGGGCTTGGCACATCATAAGCACGTAATACATACTATGATTATTATTGCTATTATTCATTCAGTTGTATTTACTGAGCACTTACTGTGTGCAAAGCACTGTACTAAGTGCTTGGGAGAGTACAATATAAAAATAAACAGACACATTCCCTCCCCACAATGAGCTTACAGCCTAGAGGAAGAGCTATTATCATAATCATTTTCTGGATCTCCTACCAGTTTTTGAGGATTCTAATCCCATTTATTCATTCATTCAATCGTATTTATTGAGCGCTTACTGTGTGCAGAGCACTGTACTGAGTGCTTGGGAAGTACAAGTTGGCAACATATAGAGACGGTCCCTACCCAACAACGGGCTCACAGTCTAGAATACCTCTCCAGGGCAATTTTAACAGAGGTAGATACAAATCAATTCTAGGAATGTTTCCAGTTAAATGTTATATCACTCATTAGAGCCATACCTGATGATAATGTTCTTCTTTTGATATCTTTTGATTCCCCCTCCGCTCCTAATTCCCTTTGTTACCCAGAATCCTCTTTCCCCTAAACACCACAAAATCTAATGCAAATTGAAGAAGATTGGGAGTTAAGAGACGGGAGTTCTTTTCAGAAAGACACAATTTGCCTGCCTTGTGCAAATCACAGTGTTTCTTTACCTCACTTTCCTCACATGCGAAATAAGGATTAAATACCTTTTTCTTCCTGTACCTTCGATGACGAGCCCCATGTGGGACACAGACTGTGTCTCATCTTACTACAGTTTGTCTACCCCAGGCCTTAATAACAATAATAATTATAATAACGATGGTGTTTGTTAAGCACTGGTCTAAGCGCTGGTATAGATACAAGGTAATCAGATTGGACAAAGTCCCTGCCCCACATGGGGCTTACATTCTCAATCCCCATTTTACAGATGTGGTAACTGAGACACAGAGAAGTGAAGTGACTTGCCCAAGGTCACACAGCCGACGAGTGGTGGAGCCGGGGTTCGAACCCATAACCTTCAGACTCTCAAGCCCATGCTCTTTTCACTACACCGTGCTGCTGAATTCTACATGGGCCTCAATTTTCCATATACTTTGTGGTCTAACATAAATAATAATAATAATAATAATAATGAAGGCATTTATTAAGTGCTTACTATGTGCAAAGCACTGTTCTAAGCACTGGGGAGGTTACAAAGTGATCAGGTTGTCCCACGGGGGGCTCACAGTCTTCATGCCCATTTTACAGGTGAGGGAACTGAGGCCCAGAGAAGTTAAGTGACGTGCCCAAAGTCACACAGCTGACAACTGGCGGAGCCGGGATTTGAACCCATGACCTCTGACTCCAAAGCCCGGGCTCTTTTCACTGAGCCACACTGCTTCTTAATCAATTGTCAATAGATCAATTGACTACCCTATGACTCAAACTTTCCTCTCTGAAAAATGGATGACAACTCTCATCTTCTGTAGCAATTTCATGAGCAATAACTACATAATAATGGTTACGCACCATTACATTATGCATAACGGTTGGATTACTACCTACGTTTTTCAGGGTGAGTAACCATTATTACCCACGACAAATAACAAATTTGAGACATAATCGGATACACATGAATGATGGAGTCATTTGGTGCATTTCTCAAGTGGTAGTACTATCTCCTGACTCAGACTGTGAGCCCACTGTTGGGTAGGGACTGTCTCTATATGTTGCCAACTTGTACTTCCCAAGCGCTTAGTACAGTGCTCTGCACACAGTAAGCGCTCAATAAATACGATTGACGATGATGTTGATGATCCCTGTCAATCTATCAATCCATCAGTTGTATTTACTGAGAGCTTACCATGTGCAGATCATTATACTAAGCGCTTGGGAGAATGCAACAGAGTTTTTAGACACATTCCCTGCCTTCAACGAGCTTACAGTCTAGAGGGATAATTAACCAACACTCTTGTCACCCCTGTGCCCTGACCATGCAAACGTCCTTCAGTTTACAGCACTAAAACATTTGCTGAATTGGGTACCATAGACTGCTACTACTGTATTGGTCTTCAGGGATTATTTTCTTTAGAAAAGCATCAATCACTAAATGAGGCTATCCCCTCTCAGGGTCACACCTGGAGAGTTCTCAGTACTCTATCAATCTCAATTACAGGAGGGAGAGTCAGGAAGAGGAATATCCATTCCAATCCTACGTTGGCCAGTGGCTTGCGAGTGGAAGGCAATCAGCTTTAGGTCAAGACTCACCCGTGCTGGGCAGCAGCGGCCTGGGAGAGAATCAAGGGCAAAGACTTGAGATTACTGTGCGGACGGACGCAATAATAAACCACTTCTGGATTTTTACCAAGAAAACCCTCCAGATACACTACCAGAACAATTGTAGATGGAGGTGGGATGTTCTGGGAGAGAGATGTGTCCATGTCGTCGCTATGGGTTGGAGATGACTTGACGGCAAAAGACAAGACAAATGAGGCTATACGTTTATTGACATTTTAGACTTTTTTAAGGCGCTTTCACTTTCCCCGTCTCATTTTTTAATCATCTCTGCACTTGTGCCTGGATGTTTGCCTTTGTTATAAGTTCAGGTAGAACTCTCTCCTCCCTATTTACTTAGAGATGATTCTTTTCGCTGCTGAAACTAAGTTGAAAGCAACCTAAATGTCATAATCAGTAAAGTCCCTACCACTTCCCCCACACACCCCGATGCTGAGATGTCATGTTGCTCCCCCAATCTCCACCACTCCTCCACACACACGCCGACACTAAGGTGCCACAGTGCAACTCCTGGAGCTGTTGCTACCACAGTCGTCAGTCAGTCATATTTATTGGGTGCTTACTGTGTGCAGAGCACTGTACTAAGCACTTGGGAGAGTGCACCACAACAATAAACAGACACATTTCCTGCCCACAATGAGCTTATAGTCTAGAGGGGGAGAGAAACATTAGTATAAATTACCAATAACTACTTAAGTGCTGTGGGACTGAGAGTGGGGGTGAAAAAAGGGGAGCAAGTCAGGGCAAAGCAGAAGGGAGTGGGAGAAGAGGAAATGAGGACTTAGGGAAGGCCTTTTGGAGGAGATGTGCCTTCAAAAAGACTTTGAAGGAGGGGAGAGTCATTATCTGTCAGATATGAGGAGGGAGGATGTTTCAGGCCAGGGGCAGGATAATAATAATAGTAATAATGATAGCATTTATTAAGCACATACTGTGTGCAAAGCACTGTTTTAAGCACTGGGGAGGTCACAATGTGATCAGGTTGCCCCATGGGGGCTCACAGTCTTAATCCCCGCTTTTACAGATGAGGTAACTGAGGCCCAGAGAAGTCAAGTGAGTTGCCCAAAGTCACACAGCTGACAATTGGCGGAGCCGGGATTTGAACCCATGGCCTCTGACTCCAAAGCCCGGGCTCTTTCCACGGAGCCACACTGCTTGGGCGAGAGGTCAGCAGCGAGATAGACGAAATGGAAGCAAAGTGAGAAGATTGGCATTAGAAATGCAAAATGCGCGGGCTGGATTGGAGTAGGAGAGCAGCGAGGTGAGGTGGGAGGGGGCAAGGCGATGGAGTGTTTCAAAACCAGTGGTGAGGAGTTTCTTTTTGATACGGAGGTGGAGGTCATGGTACACCTCAAGACACCCTTTCGTGGCTTGGGATCGTCCGTAGTGCCTCATGTTTCCCCAACATCTTGGTATTTTGGGGGTGCCACCCAACTCTGGGCCACATGACTCTAAGATGGTGGATTGGGTCACTAGGTGGAGATCAATGGACTGTCAGAGGAGGACCAAGAGTGATGAACGGGTTCCATTGAAGACCGAGAGCTACTCCAATTGAGTCACTTCACTCTCTGCGCCTCAGTTCCCTCATCTGTAAAGTGGGGATTAAGACCGTGAGCCCCATTTGTGGCATGCACTGTGTCCAACCTGACTCGTGTGTATCTACCCCAGCACTGGGTACCATGCCTGACACAAAATAAGTGCTTAACAAATACCATAAAAAAGCACTTAGCAGATACCATTTAAATCATTAATCATAAATTACTGATCGATTGCTTTCATCAAATCAGGCTGGATGTCAATCCTGTCGCCTGGTCTTGGCCACACAAATGGAGTTCCATGTGGAAGACTTGGAGCTTCAGAAGCTAATAATAATGGTATTTGTTAAAAACTTACTATGTGCCAGGCACTGTAATAAGCGCTGGGGTGGATACATGCAAATCAGGCTAGACAAAGTCCATCGTGGGGCTCACAGTCTCAATTCCCACTTTACAGATGAGGTAACTGAGGCCCAGAGAAGTGAAGTGACTACCCAAGGACACTCAGCAGACAAGTGGGGGAGGCTGCATTAGAACCCATGACCTTCTGACTCCCACTATAGCATGCTGCTTCTCAGGCCATCCCCTGTCCCACAGGTAAAGGCCACAGGATTAGAAGAGGAGGAATTCTCTCTAGACTTCAGATGGATCTAAAAATCAAATAAATTCTGGTATTTGTTAAATGTTTACTGTGCGTCAAGAGCAGTACTTAGCGCTGGGGTAGATACAAGATGATCAGGTACCACAGGGGCCTCACAATCTAAGTAGATGGGTCAATGGGAGTTAAATCCCTATTTTGCAGATGAGGAAACTGAGACACCAAGAAGTGACTTGCCCAAGGTCACTCAGCTGGTAAGTGGTGGAGCAGGGATTAGAACCCTGGTCCTCTGATTCCCACGCCTATGGTAGACTCTGAGGCACTCCAAGGGGACAACTTGAACAGTTTCAATTTAGTTTAGGGAAAAATGTGAAGATTGTCTAAAGTACCATGGAACCTCTAAAACTTTCACTAGGTTTTTCCAACAGGAGAATTGCACTGAATTGTGCCACGAAGAACGAAACTAGGATAATGGGGCTGAGTCAGCTTTGATCCGCTTGAAGGGCTTCCCTGCAGATCTCAAATGAGGAGCACGCGTGATGGGGGAAAGCAGTCAAAATAGCAACACCAGCTTGGAAAATAAGTGATCTGCAGATTGCTCTCTGATTCATTCAAGCGAAGGGAAGCCACCCCAAGGAGTGCTTCCAGCTCCCCAGCTATGAGTTCTCGTGCTTGGAAGATGTGGAAGTATATTTCTAGGCCAAATATAGAATGGTGCAGAATTCCTGAGCGAAGTTCAGTGTGTTTGTCACTCTCTAAAAGGTGAAATAAATGCATTCAAGTTTCCTTCTAGAATTTATGAAATAATTGAGTTCTCACAGCAAACTTCTATAATGTTAACAACCGGGGTATTTGCTAAGCGTATTGGCTACGTGCCAAGCACTGTACTAAGCAGTTGGGTGGAATCGAGATAATCAGGTTAGTTATAGACTCTCTCCTACATGGGGCACTTTCCAAGCGCTTAGTACAGTGCTCTGCACACAGTAACCACTCCATATGATTGAATGAATGAATGAATGGGGCTCACAGTCTTAGTAAGGGGAAGAACAGGAATTGAAGGCCCATTTTATAAATAAGGAAACTGAGGCACCATTGCCCATCCGCCTCTGCATCAGACCGAAACTCCTCACTATTAGCTTCAAAGCCCTCAATCCCCTCACCTCGTTACTCTCCTACTACAACCCAGTCGGTACATTCACCTCTTCTAATGCTGCTAACCTTCTCACCGAGGCACAGAGAAGTGAATCGAGTGCCTTGGCATTAGAATTATCCCGCAGTCATTTTGCACTATCTATGCACCTTGCAGTGTGCAAGAAAAGTGGCGAGAGCATGGGCCTGAGCGTCAAAGGACCTGGATTCTAATCGCAGCTCCATCACAGGCCTGCTGTGTGACCTTACCCGAATTACCTCACTTCTCTGTGCTTCAGTTTCCTCCTCTATAAAATGGTAATTCATTACCTGTTCTCCTTACACCTTAGACTGTGAGCACCATGTGCATCAGGGAATGTGCCTGACACCATTTTGTAGCTCACCAACACCTAGTTCAGTGCTTGGCATATAGTAAGCGCTTAACAAATACCCCAATCACTATTACTATATTAATATTATCGTTATAATGATTGGGGTAATTGTTAGGCACTTACTAAGTGCCAGGCATTGTACTAAGCACTAGAGCAGATCCAAGTTAATAATAATAATGATAGCATTTATTAAGCGCTTACTATGTGCAAAGCACTGTTCTAAGCACTGGGGAGGTTACAAAGTGACCAGGTTGTCCCACGGGGGGCTCACAGTCTTAATCCCCATTTTACAGACGAGGTAACTGAGGCCCAGCGAAGTTAAGTGACTTGCCCAAAGTCACACAGCTGACAATTCTAGACTGTGAGCCCACTGTTGGATAAGGACTGACTCTATATGTTGCCAACTTGTACTTCCCAAGCGCTTAGTACAGTGCTCTGCACACAGTAAGCGCTCAGTAAATACGACTGAATCATCATCAATCATATTTATTGAGCGCTTACTGTGTGCAGAGCACTGTACTAAGCGCTTGGGAAGTAGAATGAATGAATGACTTGGCAGAGCTGGGATTTGAACCCATGACCTCTGACTCCAAAGCCCATGCTCTTTCCACTGAGCCACGCTGCTTCTCTAATCAAGTCCTACGTGGGACTCACAGTCAAAGGAGGAGGGAGAGCAGGTACTGAATCCCCAGTTTGCAGATGAGGCAACTGAGGCCCAGAGAAGTGAAGTGACTTGCCCAAGGTCACACAGCAGACAAATGGCAGAGCTGGAATTAGAACCCAGGTCTTTCTGAGTCCTAGGCCTATGCTCTATCCACTAGGCTACATTGCTTTGTCTTCAGCATTCTGCTGTCCCGTCATGAGCTGAAGCTCCTGACTTCATCCTCCACTGTAGCTCTACCTCTTTCCATTCCCCACAGCACCTGTATATATGTATATATGTTTGTACATATTTATTACTCTATTTATTTATTTATTACTCTATTTATTTTACTTGTACATATCTATTCTATTTATTTTATTAATATGTTTGGTTTTGTTCTCTGTCTCCCCCTTCTAGACTGTGAGCCCACTGTTGGGTAGAGACGGTCTCTATATGTTGCCACCTTGTACTTCCCAAGCGCTTAGTACAGTGCTCTGCACACAGTAAGCGCTCAATAAATATGATCGATTGATTGATTGGGATCTTCCCCTAGATAAATTATCCTTTCTGGACAGCTCTCAGATACCAGGGAGCAATCAATTCACAGCAGTCATTGAGCGCTTAGTGCAGCATATGGGGAGACACGAAGTGTGGTTTTGGCCTCGGCTCCACTCTTTGCCTGCTGTGTGACTTTGAGCGAGTCACCTAACCTCTCTGTGGTTCAGTTTCCTCATCTATTAAATGGGGATTCGAATCCAGGTCTCCCTTCTCCTTAGACTGTGAGCCCAATGTAGGACAGGGATTGTGTCCGACCTGACTAACTTTGATCTCCCCCAGTGTTTAGAACAGTGCTTGGAATATAGTAGTTGTTTAACAAATAAAATAACAATAATGATATACTGTAGTTTTAGACATTTAAGAAAAATTACTGAATTTTTATAATCTAAAAAGACTCCATATTTTACTTTCCGGCTCAGATAATGTAGAACCAATCTAGAAGGAATAAAATTGTGCCAGACATTTCATTTTACTAACATTAAATTTTTAAATATGGCTGTAATCCTGACAGCAAGAAACTATTAAAATCTGCTGCAAGTACAGGAAGCTGGTCGTTTATTATCAACGGTTTCCATCTACCACTGAATTTTAAATGATCGGGACATTAGTAAGAACACATTTGAAATTGTCCCATCAATTCTACACATTAATGGTGAGGAAATGAAACTCAAGTCTAAGGCTAGAAGATTGCTTCTAGCTTTGGCTTATTGAGGATCTGATGGGTTTTAGGTCATTTTGGATACGTAAGGCAGAACGTGTACAGAAAACTCACTTTGGTCTTAAGAGTGTTGCACCGTGGATAAAGGATAGAGAAGCAGTGTGGCCTAATGGGTAGGTGCAGGGGTGGGAGTCAGAAGGACCTGGGTTCTAATCCCGACTCTGCCATTTGTCAGCTGTGTGACCTTGGGCAAGTCCCTTCACTTCTCTGGGCCTCGGTTCCCTCATCTGTAAAATGGGGATGGAGACTTGAACCCCATGTGGGACAAGGACTGCGTCTGATCTGATTACCTTTTATCTACCTCAGTGCTTACTACAGTGCCTGGCACATAGTAAGTGCACATAACAAACACCATTTTTTAAAAAAACGATAGAGGTTAAACTGAGATTATGATTAAAGCTGAAGGAAGCTGGAAGGTTGGAAATAATTGTAAGTTGTATTATATTTTCTTTATTGAAGAAGAGTACATTTTCTCAGTGGCTGTTTCATGTAATTACTCCAAGCAATCTATGTATCCTAGTCACCTGAACTAGCAAAGCCCCAGGCCTGAAGGAAATTAAACTTCAGACAAGAATTTTAATACCAAACATATAACTAGTAGCACATACTGTGATTTTATGACTACTGACATTCAGTGATGTCAGTTATAGGTGTAGCATTGGCAAGATGAAAATACTCGATGGAAATTTGGGGAGTGGGAGAAGAGGGAATGAGAGCTAAGTTGGAGAAGTCTTCTTGGAGGAGATGTAGTTTTAATCTGGCTTTGTTTGGGGGAGAGGGATCGTCTGTCAGATATGAAGGGGAAGGGAGTTCCCAGGCCGGAGGCAGGATGTAGGCAAGGGGTTGGCAGTGAGGAAGAAGAAATGGAAGTACAGTGAGTAGGTTGACATTTAGAGGAGTGAAACGAGCATAATAGTAGGTTGAAATAGTAAGTCAGGGAGGTAAGGTTGGGGGGTCAAGGTGACTGAGTGCTTTAAACCTATAGTAAGGGGTTCCTGTTTAGATAAGGAAACAGATAAAACAACAGAGATAAGGAGAGAAAAGGAGATGAGGGATAAATGGAGATAAACAGGTAAGGAAACAGAGGCCCAGAGAAGTGAAGTGACTTGCCCAAGATCACAGAGCAGGCAAGTTTAAATCCCAGGTCCTCTGACTCCCACACATTTGCTCTTTCCTCCAGGCCATGCTACATCTCATTGTCCATTTCCTTGTCTTCCCCTTTTAGACTGTGAGCCCACTGTTGGGTAGGGACCGTCTCTATATGTTGCCAACTTGTACTTCCCAAGCGCTTAGTACAGTGCTCTGCACACAGTAAGCGCTCAATAAATACGATTGATGATGATGATGATGACATCTCCAAAAATATTTCTGAACAAATTCTGAAGGAGTGAGACTCCGCACTTAATACACAGTAAACGCTCAATAAATATGATTGAATGAATGAATGAGTGCTAGAAATTTCCTTAGAAAAGAAGTAGCACAAGACTTCTAGACTGTGAGCCCGTTGTTGGGTACGGACTATCTCTATACATTGCCAACTTGTACTTCTCAAGCGCTTAGTACAGTGCTCTGCACACAGTAAGCGCTCAATAAATACGATTGAATGAATGAATGAGGGAATTAGCCTAGTCTTCTTCCCATATTTTCCTCCTATCATTATTCCTCCTACATTTAGGGTGTCATCATAAAGGAAGTTGAAAGGATACTTTGAAACCATGGACCTCACTAAACCAATTTTTCTTCTAGATCAAATGTAGAGAACACCACCAATAACAGTCAGAAGCAACTGCTATTAATTGCTGTGATATCTCTACGTACGATGAGTGCTCAATAAATATCATCGATTGATCGCTTGATATGTGCATGTTTCGGTTCTGGGGTCCCAGATCTGGAGGAGCTTACAGTCTAACAAGGGAAGGGGGAGAGAGAGGGAGAAGAGGAGAGTTAAATTCAAAGAAAACAGGAGCAGTTAAAAAAATTATAACCAGCCTTGGCACGGTGGATGTAATTTAATAGGGGAAGAATAGAAACAACATGGTCTAGTGGATAAAGCACACGCTTGGCAGTCAGAAGGAACTGGGTTCTAATCCCAGCTCCGCCACTTGTCTGCTGTGTGGCCTTGGGCAAGTCATTTCACTTCTCTGTGCCTCGGTTACCTCATCTGTAAAATGGGGAATAAGACCGTGAGCCCGATGTGGGACATGCCGTGTCCAACCTGGTTAGCTTGTATCTACCCCAGCGCTTAATACAGTGCTTGGCACATAGTAAGCGCTTAACAAATACCATTAATAAAATAGTAGTCACAGAGTAACTCTGTTCGGTCTCTTTCCCAAGCCAGTCCTCTTTCCTAATCGACAGGAATCTCAGAGTGCACATTCCTTTAAGAAATCTGTCAACCAGCTAGTGTAATGGGAATATGTGGGATGAGGTTTGGGAAATCCATGAAATTATAGGAGTCATAATAATAATAATAATAATTGCATTTGTTAAGAGCTTACTATGTGCAAAGCACTGTTCTAAGCACTGGGGGGATACAAGGTGATCAAGTTGTCCCACGGGGGGCTCACAGTCTTAATCCCCATTTTACAGATGAGGAAACTGAGGAACAGAGAAGTTAAGTGATTTGCCCAGAATCACACAGCTGACAATTAGTGGAGCTGGGATTTGAACCCCAGACCTCTGACTCCAAAGCCTGTGCTCTTTCCACTGAGCCACACTGCTTCTCATGAAATTAAATGGTATACAAGCAGGAATCGAGGATGAGTACTGCGATTACTTGGTCAGATCAGCAGACCCAGATGGCTAAGTTTTCTTTCAAAATGATAACAATACCTTGTTCTCGTATTTTTTTTTATAAACTTTCCAATAATCATCTCATTCTGGCTCAGTGGAAAGAGCCCGGGCTTTGGAGTCAGAGGTCATGGGTTCAAATCCCGGCTCTACCACTTGTCAGCTGTGTGACTTTGGGCAAGTCACTTCACTTCTCTGTGCCTCAGTGACTTCATCTGTAAAATGGGGATGAAGACTGTGAGCCCTCCGTGGGACAACCTGATCACCTTGTAACCTCCCCAGCGCTTAGAACAGTGCTTTGCACATAGTGCTTAATAAATGCCATTATTATTATTATTCTATTCTCACATCCCCCTGTGACTAGGGAGAGACAAGTATCATTTATCCTTAATTTATGGAGGAGGAAATGAGGCCCAGAGAAGGAAAATCTTTTCTTTTCCGAAGGTCACCCAGAGGACAAGGTGGAAGTAGAACTCAGGATTTTTGATTCCCTATTAGATCAGCCGTTGTAGAAGTCTGTTTGGGAAAAATCACTCAGCCTACTTGGGAAATCAAGAAGAAGTATCAAACTTGAAAGAGTATTGTGTGTGTGTGTGTTTGCGTGTGTACTCCACAATGATTGCCTACATGATGATAATCACTACGAATATTATAGAGGCTATAAAATGATTTCCTTCACAAGACAAAAGGAGATAGAAAAGAATCGCATTTGCATAATCCGAGTGCAGTTGCCTTCAAATAAAATAAACTGATGAGAGAGGCAGGAGGTACTTAGAATTCAGGAGTAATTTGGAAATCAAGAACCATGACTAATTCAGAAAGGCAAAGCAATAATGTGTCAAGACTCCCTTAGGGTGGAAAACAGAGAGAAGCATTAAGGGGATGTGTATGTTTGAACAAGAGACTGCTTTCATTGTTCTGGTCAATCAAACCATCAGTGGTATTTGCTGAACGCCTGCCATAGGCAGAACATTGCTAAATGCTCCAGCTAGCAAAATACAACAGAATTAGCAGACACATTCCCTGCCTCAAACGACTTTACACTTTTAAGTGTGTTATGGGGCAATCAGGCAATCAATCCATCAGTGTTATTTACTGAACACTTACTGAGTGCGGAGTCTTGGGAGAGTACAATACAATAGATTTGGTAAACACTGTCCTTTCCCTAAAGGAGTTTAATGTCTGGAGAAGACAGACATTAAAATAAATGAATTAGGGAAGGTGGCAGAATATAAGGGTAGGCATATAAGTGCTGGGGGGCTTCCTCCCTTCAAGGCCCTACTGAGAGCTCACCTCCTCCAGGAGGCCTTCCCAAACTGATCCCCTTCCTTCCTCTCCCCCTCGTCCCCCTCTCCATCCCCCCCCCCCCCGCCTTACCTCCTTCCCATCCCCACAGCACCTGTATATATGTATATATGTTGGTACATATTTATTACTCTATTTATTTATTTTACTTGTACCTATCTATTCTATTTATTTTATTTTGTTAGTATGTTTGGTTTTGTTCTCTGTCTCCCCCTTTTAGACTGTGAGCCCACTGTTGGGTAGGGACTGTCTCTGTATGTTGCCAATTTGTACTTCCCAAACGCTTAGTACAGTGCTCTGCACACAGTAAGTGCTCAATAAATACGATTGATGATGATGATGACGACTTTACACTTTTAAGTGTGTTATGGGGCAATCAGGCAATCAATCCATCAGTGTTATTTACTGAACACTTACTGAGTGCAGAGTCTTGGGAGAGTACAATACAATAGATTTGGTAAACACTGTCCTTTCCCTAAAGGAGTTTAATGTCTGGAGAAGACAGACATTAAAATAAATGAATTAGGGGAAGTGGCAGAATATAAGGGGGGCTGGGTGAGTATCGAAGTATTTAGGGGGTGAAAATCCAAATGCATTGGATCTGAATGAGGAGCATTCAGCATGAGAAGCAGCATGGCCTAGTCGCTAGGGAGTCAGAGGTCATGGGTTCTAATCCTGGTTCCACCACTTGTCTGTTGTGTGACCTTAGGCAAGTCACTTAACTTCTCTGTGCCTCAGTTCCCTCATCGGTAAAATGGGGATTGAGACTGTGAGACCCACGTGGGACAACCTGATCACCTCGTATTTACCCTAGCACTTAGAACAATGCTTGGCACATAGTAAGCGCTTAACAAATACCATCATTATTATTACTACCCTTATTGATGAGAGAAAGAGAGCAAGTGGGTGGGGAAATGAGAGGTTCCTCGGGGAAGGCTTCTTGAAGGAGATATGATTTTAGTAGAGCATATCCTGAATAATAATAATAGTAGTGATAATTGTGGCATTTGTTAAGCACTGTACTAAGTGCTGGGATAGACTCGAGATAAGCGCTCAATAAATACGATTGATGATAATGAGGTTTCACAGGATTCCCAGTCTGAGTAATAGCTCAGAACACATGCTGACTGTCTAGATTGTCAGCTAGAGATGGAGTAGGCTGAGCCAATGGAATACCCACTGAGAATCATAGACAGAAGTGAAAAATCTTAATAAAAATAAAACAACGTGGCCTAGTGGCTAAACCATGGGACTGGGAATCAGAAGGACCCAGGTTCTAATTCCTCTGTGCCACTTGTCTGCTGTGTGACATTGGGCAAGTCACTTCACTTCTCTGTGCCTCAGTTCCCTCATCTGTGAAATGGGGATTAAGACTGTGAGCCCCATTTCGGACAGGGACTGTGTCCAACCTGATCAGCTTTTATCCACCCCAATGCTTAGAACAGTCCTTGACACAGTAAAAGCTTAACAAATACCATCATCATCAGTCTGCTGAGTGACCTTGAGCAAGTCATTTTGCTTGTCTCTGCCTCAGTTACCTCATCCGTAAAATGGGGATTGAGATTGTGAGCCCCATGTGGGATAGGGACTGTGCCCAACCCTATTTGCTTGAATCCACCCCAGCGCTTAGTACAGTGTCTGGCACATAGGCAGCACTTAACAAACACCTATTATTATTATTATCATCATCATCATCAGAGGCTTTGGGTATCATGGGCCATGCTTTGTAGGAGCGTGGACAGGGATGACAGATTAATAATAATAATAATAATAATAATAATAATAATGACATTTTTAAGTGCTTACTATGTGCAAAGCACTGTTCTAAGCACTGGGGAGTTTACAAGGTGCTCAGGTTGTCCCACGAGGGGCTCAGAATCTTAATCCCCAGTTTACAGATGAGGGAACTGAGGCCCAGAGAAGTGAAGTGACTTGCCCAAAGTCACACAGCAGACAGTTGGCGGAGCCAGGATTTGAACCCATGACCTCTGACTCCACACCCCGTGCTCTTTCCACTGAGCCACGCTGCTCTTCTAGCAACTCACCTGACCAGAGCCTCCAAAGTATTTCCAGGGTTCGCCCATGACAGGGCGGCTTGACTCTTCCAGCCAAACACTCTGGACGGCAAGCCTGTCTTTCCTCTTTTCAAAGGCTGGGGTGGCTGCCCCTCAGTCGAATAATCAATCAATCAATTGTATTTATTTATTATTTATTATTTATTATTATTATATTAATTATATAATAATATATAATATATAATAATTTTATTATTATTTATTTAGTATTTATCGAGCACTTACAACGTAGAGCACTGTGCTAAGCATTTGGGCGAGTACAACAGAGTCCACAGACACATTTCTTGCCCACAACAGTATGTAACCAAGAACTGCTGCATAAAACTGTGAGATCACGTGCATGGTTTAATCTTTAACATAACCCTCATTCTTCGTAATGGTTCTTATACACTTAGCTGGTGAGTTCTGTGTGGAACAGGGACTGTTGTCTGATCTGATTATTTTAGATCTCTCTTGGCCATTTAGCATAGCGTTTGGTACATCATAGGAGCTGAATAAATACTGTAATCAAATATATAAAGAATAATGAAGCCAAAGGAATCAGAAACTACCCAAAGCCATTATAGAGTTGAAAAACCCGAAGTCTGTTTGTGCAGATATGGTAATGAGCAGATTCTTCCTCTGCACATTTGGCAACTGAGTTGTGCAAAGTCCAAATAGGATAGTTCCCAGAGTCAATGTAGAAACGGGATCTTTTAGTTTTTTGAAATTGCATATAAGTGAGCAGAGATTTAGAATCTGATGAAAATAGCTCAGAATAGCAATAGATAGAATTAAAAAAAAAACCCCACTGTGGGAAGGAAAGCCAAAATGGAAATCTTCCAAATGCAATAGCTTGTGCAACACAAGCAAACCTAATAAACAGAAATGTTTCCGAGGAATTGCTATGAAAACTCCTTCAGCCAGAAGGCACCCTATTCTTCTCATAATAATGATTATTATGGTTATTATTACTATATTTTTTAACCGCTTACTCTGAGGCAAACATCATACTAAGTACTGGGGTAGATACAAGGTAATGGGGTTGGACACAGTCCCTGTCCCACATGGGGCTCACAGTCTAAATAGTCTTTATGAGAAAAGGAAGAAATTGACAGTGTTAAACCAGAAACTCATACTGAGAGGATGAGGGAACATATCTACCGACTCTATAATATTGAATATTGTTCTACTGAACTCTCCCAAGTGCTTAGTACAGGGCTCTGCACACAGTAAGTGCTCCGTTAATGCAATTGATTGATTGATGGATTGTTAAGAAAATGTAATTTGTAGTATTAATCACAACCACAATAAGCCACCAGGTTCAGCAACAGAAAAGAACCATTTAAGAGGATGAATTTGATATTGCGAAAAACTGAGTTCTTTAGACACACACTCCACTCCTTCTGACTCTCAGGCCCGTTCTCTATCCACTAAGCGACAATGCCTCAGATGCTCCCGAAAGAAATGACGTCAGATCGCTAATGGATGGGGCCTGCTGGATATTGGTTTCGGAGATCTCTTTGAAAGGCTTAAAGATGCAACTGAACCTGAGTTCTGGGGATCAATTGATGCAGTCAATCATTCATTGCATTGAATTAAGTGCTGAATTAAGGGCACTGATTAAGTGCTGACTGTGTACAGAGTACAGTACTGTGCCTGGAAGAAGAGACTTTCCCAGGCAAATTGTGTCTAGGCCTGGGTTTTGAGAACTCTGTGTTATATGCACAAATATACATAACATAAAAAAAAATCTACAAGATACATTTCTCCTGTGAGTTTGATCTCTGAACTCTGGCCCGGCTAGTTCTTCAGAATTTTCATTGTAGGTTACTGCTGCTTTTCAACATTACAACGGATGGAACAAAAAAATGATGACAGTATCACGGTAATTGTTAAGTGCTTACTATGTAACATACACTGTTCTGAGCACTGGGAAAGATACGAGTTGTTTGAGATGCTAAAGCAGTGAATATTGAATAACAGTAATAACAGTAATGGTATTTCCTAACAATCTACAATGGGCCAAGCACTGTATTAGACACAGTGTCATTTCCCACAATCTAAAGGTGAGGGAAAACCAACAGTTAATCCTTATTTTACAGATGAGTAAACTGAGGCTCAAAGAAGTTAAGTGACTTCCTCAGGATGTAAGGGGTAGAGCCCAGCTTGGCTCAGTGGAAAGAGCATGGTCTTTGGAGTCAGAGGTCATGGGTTCAAATCCCGCTCCGCCACTTGTCAGCTGTGTGACTATGGGCGAGTCACTTTACTTCTCTATGCCTCAGTTACCTCATCTGTAAAATGAAGATTAGGACTGTGAGCCCCATGTGGGACAACCTGATCACCTTGTAAGCTCCCCAGCGCTTAGAACAGTGCTTTGCACATAGTAAGCGCTTAATAAATGCCGTCATTATTATTATTATCATCATCACCCTGATTCCAAGTTCCATCCTCTTGCCAGTATTCCACATTGCTCACACTGTTCACTTTAACTACACATTCCTAAGAATGTTCCTAGTACAAATGTTATTCCATAATGCCGGATGTTGTCAGAAAGGCATTTGTGTGGTTAAGAAAGAATCTTGAGTTTGATATTCACCATCACCAGCACAAGAGGAACTGAAACAGTCCACAGAATGGGGCAAATAGTATTCAGTTAATTCCCCCGAGGCTGAAATTGTTTTCTCCATTTAGCAACAATTCCCATTCAATCCTGATATTTATAGATAGGCTTAAAATACCACCATGTTGCTCTAAATAGATATGAAAATATTTTACTAGAAATCTTTTTTACTGATAAGGCTGAAGAAAAACAAACTGTCTGATTTCTCTTCACCCAGTTCTTAATGAGGAAGACATATCTGAAAAGCTGAGGAAAGTAATGATGTGGAGTTCTGGTAACAAGAATCAGGAGAGCTGATCTTTGACCTCGGAATAATAAGATGCAGACTGAAAAACAGTAAAATGAAAACTCTGGTCACCCTTCTGAAACACAGAGAAATCAAAAGAGAAGCAGCATGGCCTCGTGGAAAGGGCATATTCTGGGAATCACGGGGCCTGTGTTCTAACTCCAGTTCTGCCTGTTGTGTCTGCTGTATGACCTTGGGCAAGTCATTTGATGATGATGATTCCCCCCTTCTAGACTGTTTGCCCACTGTGGGCAGGGATTTTGTCTATTTGTTGCTGAATTGCACTTTGCCAGTGCTTGATACTGTGCTCTGCACACAGTAAATGCTCAGTAAATACGATTGAATGAATGAATCATGATATTTGCTAAACGCTTACTGTGTGCCAAGTGCTGTACTAGGCACTGATAATCAGGTCGATACAGTGCCTGTCTCAGAGCTCACAGTTCAAGGGCGAAGGAGAACAGGTATTGAATCCCCGTTTTATAAATGAGGAAACTGAGCCCCAGAGACGTTAAGTGACTTGCTCAAAGACACACAGCAGGCCAGTGGCAGGACCAGGATTAGAACCCAGGTCCTGTGACTCCCAGACATGTGCTATGCTGCTTCTCATTTGATTTCTCTGTGTTTCAGTTTCTTCACCTGTAAAATGGGGGTTAAATACCTGAACTCTGCCTATTGGACAGAGAATGTGTCTGCTCTGATTGTATCTACCCAATACCTAGCACAGTGCTTGGCACATGGAAGTGCTTGACAAATCTCACGGTTATTAATATTAAGATTATTCCTGGCATCACTACTGTCATTATTCATAGAGAGCTCACTGCGTACAGAACACAGTATGAGGTACTTGAGAAGAATGAAATTATACTCATTCCTGCCCTCAAGAAGCTTTCCATCTAAATGGGTAGATGAAGACAATTCATTCAATCATATTTATTGAGCGCTTACTGTGTGCAGAGCACTGTACTAAGTGCTTGGGAAGTACAAGTTGGCAACATATAGAGACGGTCCCTACCCAAGACAATGAATGGTGGAGCAAAGATTAATGTGAATAACCGAGTGTAACGACCCAACTAGAAGTTGAACAGCGTACTTTCCAACCACTTAGTACAGTGCTTAGCACAGTAAGCGCTCAGTACATATGACTGAATGAATAAAGAGGCCTTCCCTAAGCCCTCCTTTCGTCTTCTCCCACTCCCTTTTGCGACACCCTGACTTGCTCCTTTTATTCACCCCCGCTTCCCAGCCCCACAGCAGTTGTGTACATATCTGTAATTGATTTATTTATTGATTGCAGTTATTGTACATATTTACAGATTTATTTATTGATATCTTCTAGACTGTGAGCCCACCTTCTAGACTGTGAGCCCACTGTTGGGTAGGGACCGTCTCTATATTCATTCAATTGTATTTATTGAGCGCTTACTGTGTACAGAGCACTGTACTAAGCGTTTGGGAAGTCCAAGTTGGCAACATCTAGAGACGGTCCCTACCCGACAGCGGGCTCACAGTCTAGAAGGGGGAGACAGACAACACAACAAAACATATTGTTGCCAACTTGTAGTTCCCAAGTGCAGTGCTCTGCACACAGTAAGCGCTCAATAAATATGATTGAATGAATGAATTTATTTATATTAATGTCTCTTCCCCCCTCTAGACTGGAAGCTCACTGTGGTCAGGGAATGTATCTGTTTATTGTTATATTTATTTATATATATAGTTATATGCTTGTTGTTATATTGTACTCTCCCAAGCACTTAGTACAACGCTCTGCACACAGAGAACTCTCCATAACGCTCAATAAATTCATTCATTCATTCGAATTCAATATGATTGAATGAATGAATAAATACGATTGACTGACTAAACAGGAAGTTGTGGCTGCACTGTATCACACCTCTTGGGTCGGTGATAATAATGGCCACAGTATTTTAATTTCCAGCCATTGGTCTGGGTGAAGTACTCAATCAGCAATCTCCCCACGACTTTCCTGGCTCTTCTTCTGCCAATCAATCAACCAGTCGATCATATTTATTGAGCGCTTACTGTGTGCAGAGCACTGTACTAAGCACTTGGGAAGCACAAGTTGGCGACATATAGAGACGGTCCCCACCCAACAGTGGGCTCACAGTCTAGAAGGGGGAGACAGAGAACAAAACCAAACATACTAACAAAATAAAATAAATACAATAGATATGTACAAGTAAAATAAATAAATAGAGTAATAAATCCATACAAACATATATCCATATATACAGGTGCTGTGGGGAAGGGAAGGAGGTAAGGCGGGGGGAGAGGAAGGAGGGGGCTCAGTCTGGGAAGGCCTAGCCCGCACACTTCTCTCCTCTATCACCAATCTACTCACTGTCCTTTGCTCTTCTCTGTCTCTCTCTCCATTGTCCCTTTGTTCACACCCTACCTCTTCCTAGAACTCCCTTTGGCTTTAACCATTCATTCATTCAATCGTATTTATTGAGCGCTTACTGTGTGCAGAGCACTGGACTAAGCGCTTGGGAAGTCCAAGTTGGCAACAGATAGAGACGGTCCCTACCCCACAGCGGGCTCACAGTCTAGAAGGGGGAGACAGACAACAAAACCAAACATATTAACAAAATAAAATCAATAGAATAAATATGTACAAATAAAATAAATAGTGTAATAACTACATGTAAACATATAGATAGATAGATAGATAGATAGATAGATATAGATATAGATATATACAGGTGCCGTGGGGAGGGGAAGGAGGTTATTCTCAACTCTCCCCATATGCAAAGCCTTACTGAAATCGCATCTCCTCCAAGAAGACTTTCTTGACTAATCTGATTCTGTCCCTACTGCTAAAACCTCACCTGCTAGGCACTTTCATTCATTCAATTGTATCTATTGAGCGCTTACTGTGTGCAGAGCACTGCACTAAGCGCTTAGGAAGAACAAGGTGGCAACATATAGAGACAGTCCCTACCCAACAGTGGGCCCTCCACTGTACTTATATACATAGAAGTGGCCTGGTAGAGTGGATAAAATACGAGCACCGGAGTCAGAAGGCCATGGGTTCATTCATTCATTCATTCCATCGTATTTATTGAGCGCTTACTGTGTGCAGAGCACTGTACTAAGCGCTTGGGAAGTACAAGATGGCAACATATAGAGACGGTCCCTACCCAACAACGGGCTCACAGTCTAGAAGGAGGAGACAGACAACAAAACAAAGATGCTCTGCGTGGACCATGAGAGTTTCACATCTAATCCTGCTCCGCCACTTATAATACTAATGATAATGATGGCATTTGTTAAGCGCTTACTATGTGCAAAGTACTGTTCTAAGCACTGGGGAGGTTCCAAGGTGATCAGGTTGTCCCTCGGGGGGCTCACGGTCTTAATCCCCATTTTACAGATGAGGTCACTGAGGCCTAGAGAAGTTAAGTGACTTGCCCAAAGTCACATAGCTGACAATTGGCAGAGCCAGGATTTGAACCCAGGACCTCTGACTCCAAAGCCCGGGCTCTTTCCATTAAGCCATGTGGCGTTAGGCAAGTCATTTCACTTCTCTGTGCCTCAGTTACCTCATCTGCAAAATGGGGATTAAGAATGTGAGGCCCTTGCAGGACAGGGACTGTGTCCAACCTGATTAACTTGTATCTACCTCAATGCTTAGAACAGTGCATGGCACATAGTAAGCACTTAACAAGTACCATAATTATTATTTATCTCTCTGTCTATGTATCTCTCTGTCATTAAATAGAAAGATATGTACAACAGTACATATATTAATTTAATGGCAATTATAAATCAATCAATTGTATTTATGGAGCATTTACCAAGTACAGAGCACTGTTCTAAGTGTTTGGGAGCATACAATACAAAGAGAATAAGCAGACATCCTCCCTGCTCATAATGAGCTTACAGACTAAAGGGAGACTACAGTTTGAAGCATTCACTTATATGCCAAACATTATACTAAGCACTGGGATAAAAACAAGATAAAACGGTTGGGCAAACTCCCTATTCCACATAGAGTTACAGTCAAAGCAGGAGGGAGGAGGATTGAGTCCCCATTTTATAGGTGAGGAAACTGAGGCAGAGAGAAGTTGAGTGACTTGCCTAGGGTCACACAGCAGGCATGCGGCAGAGGCGGGATTAGAACCCAGGTCCTCTGGCTCCCGGGCCTGTGCTGTTTCCACTGGGCCCTGCTGCTTTCCAGTTACACCTGGTTGCTTCCTTTTACTTGCAGTTGACTTTAGTGCCTGTCTCCCCCACTAGATTGTAAACTCCTTGAGGGCAGGGGAGAGTCTGCTTACTCCATGGTGCTCTCCCAAGCATTTCAGCCAGTGCTCTGCATATAGTAAGCGCTCAATAAATTCCATTAATGATAATCGATTTATGATTTCTGTGCCAGGCTGGGTTCAAGGCTGTAGTCTAAGACTGGAGATTTAGGATGGAGGATGGGAGGGGTGGTTGACACGCTTCCTCAAATGGAGAAGCAGGAGAAGCAGAGTGGTCTAGTGGAAAGAGCATGAGCCTCGGAGTCATCATCATCATCAATCATATTTATTGAGCGCTTACTATGTGCAGAGCTCTGTACTAAGCACTTGGGAAGTACAAATTGGCAACATATAGAGACAGTCCCTACCCAACAGTGGGCTCACAGTCTAAAAGGGGGAGACAGAGAACAAAACCAAACATACTAACAAAATAAAATAAATAGAATAGATATGTACAAGTAGAATAAATAAATAGAGTAATAAATATGTACAAACATATATACATATATACAGTCAGAAGGACCTGGGTTCTAATTCCAGCTCCGCCACTCAGACTGCCAAAACCAAGACCCTCACAGATCCCCTCCCCTGTGGAACAGCTCCGAGACAGAAATGTAAAGATGGAAAGGGAAATGCGGAAGCAGAGTAGACTGGGAGAATGTTTCGGATTAAATTAGCCGCAGTCCAGGAAGCCATGGAAACGCACCTACTCATGTGATCAGCAGCACGGATCTTTAAGGACTGAAATCTGCCAAGACTTCAGTTTTACCTTCTGTTCAAACGGCAGACGGAAACTTCACAAAGCATTCCGCTGCTGGCTGGCGCCGTAGTGCAGTTCTTGGTCAACAATGGCGTGACAGAGAATGTTATTATTATCATTGTGGTATCCAATAATCTGCCAAGCACTGTACTAGGTGTTGGGAGTTTCTTGTATCTTGTATTTGGGGTAGATATAGGATAATAAGGTTGGGTCCGATCCCTGTCCTTCACTTAGTCTCAATCCTCCTCTTACAGGTGAGGAAACTGAGGCACGGAGAAGTTCTAAGTGCTGGATCTCAGGAGCTACTCACCTCCTGACAGTCATTTTGAAAGGATTTCAAGACACCCTCTCCCTCTGCTCTCTAACACATAATGATGCCATAGCAGTGATAAAGGTTAAACCAAATTCACCACCTGCAACAGCCACTGTCAAAGCTAACCCACATGGAGGGCAAAGTGAGTAATTGGCTCAGAAACGAATTGATCAGAGTGAATCTAAGATCCTTTATCACGGATCTTTAAGCCAGCCCTCCTGCCACAGAGCCTACAAATTCAATGCATCATCTTGAGGGGAAGAGAAATTACTCATTATTTTTCCTTGCCAGGAAGAGCAGAATCTTGTTTCTTGGCTCTCCGGACCACCAAATTTTCAAGTACAATAGTTCAGCTGGAACATGTCTACACCATTTTAATAAATCAAATCGCTCTCCTTATTTGCATCAAGAATAGGGCTATGCGGGCTAAAGGTTGGAACACATCCTTAAGATGTATGCTCTACTATGGCTTTCTTTTAAATTTTCAATCAGTTTCTCTGTCCCTGAATCCATTTTCCTCCCCAAATTGAACTGCAAATGTTAGTTTTCAGTGACTAGAAACTTCCTCATTATCATCCATCAGTCAATCAATAGTATTATTATTAATAAGAAATAATTATGGTAATTGTTAAGCACTTACTGTGTGTCAGGCACTGTACTAAGCACTGGGGTGGATACAAACAAACCAGGTTGGACACAGTCACTGTCCCACATGGGGCTCACATTCTCGATCCCCATTTTACAGATGAGGTAACTGAGGCCCAAAGAAATTAAGTGACTTGCCCAAGGTCCCACAGCAGACAAGTGCTTACTGTGTGCAGAGCACTGGTACTAAGCGCCTGGGAGAGTACAAATCAACAGAATTGTGAGAATTGATCCCTGTTTCTCTGTGGCCACACCGCTTCTCTGCCACTAGTCTGCTGTGTGACTTTGGGTAAGTCACTTTACTTCTCTGTACTCCGTTCTCTCATCTGTAAAATGGGGACTAAGACTGTGAGCCCCATGTGGGACCGGGACTTTGTCTGATCTAATTAGCTTGTATCTACCCCATTGCTTAGTACAGCACTTGAGACATAGTAAGAGCTCAAAAAATACCCTCTTTCTCCTCCTCCTCCTTCTTCTTCTTATTATTAATATCATTCTCTACTTGATTTCAAAGACTTCCAAGGCTGAGGAGGATCACTCCATCATGGAGTTGCCTCAGCATCTTGACCTGTTTCTCAGGGTCGCCAAACTTTCTTAGAAATTGCTAGAGCCAGGTCTGTTCATGATGTCCAATGTTACTGGAAGATCTCTGAACACTGGAGAATCAGTGTAGCCTAGTGAAAAGAGCACAGGCTCAGAAATCATAAGACCTGGGTTTTAATCCCGTCTCCTCCACATACCTGCTGTGTGACCTTGGGCAAGTCACTTAACTTCTCTGTGCCTTGGTTCCCTCATCTGTAAAAATGGGTATCCGTTACCTATTCTCCTTCCTACTTAGGCTGTGAGTCCCACGTGGGACTGATGATCTTGTATCTACCCCAGTGCTTAATACAATGCTTGGCACATAGTAAGCCCTTAACAAATACCACAATTAAGTATTTCTCTTATCGTGCTGAAACGATAGTGTCTCCATTTTGCATTTTGGTACAAAGCCACATTTCACTTATGGGAAAGCATGGTTAATCATTCACTTCAGTAGTATCTCTGAAAATTTTTGCATTGGGCAGAATCTCCCAGGTTCAGGTTGGTTCTTAATCTTAGCATCCTTAGGCCTTTTACTGGTGCAGAAATTACTGGCAAACAGCAGAGCACTTTATAATAATCTGCTGGTCTTTTTGAGTGCATATGTCAATGACATAGTCAATCAACCAGGAAGAATTTCCAGAAAGATAATAATAATGGCATTTATTAAGCACTTACTATGTGCAAAGCACTTTTCTAAGGGCTGGGGAGGTTACAAGGTGATCATGTTGTCCCTCGGGGGGCTCATGGTCTTAATCCCCATTTTACAGATGAGGTCACTGAGGCCCAGAGAAGTGAAGTGACTTG
The DNA here is from genome assembly GCF_015852505.1 of Tachyglossus aculeatus. Classification (NCBI taxonomy): domain Eukaryota; kingdom Metazoa; phylum Chordata; class Mammalia; order Monotremata; family Tachyglossidae; genus Tachyglossus; species Tachyglossus aculeatus. Next base: position 61,708,980 of record NC_052074.1, read on the forward strand.
CCCAAAGTCACACAGCCAACAATTGGCAGAGCCAGGGTTTGAACTCATGACCTCTGACTCCAAAGCCCAGGCTCTTGCCACTGAGCCACGCTGCTTCTCCTTCAATGGTCCTCACTGAATTTTGGCTTCACATTCCTGCCAGCTTTCTCTGTCTTAATAACAAATAAATAATTATTATTATGGCATTTATTAAGCGCTTACTCCATGCCAGGCACCGAACTAAACTCTGGGGTGGAGACAGCAAATCAGGTTGGACACAGTCCCTGTCCCACATAGGGCTCCCGGTACAAATTCCCATTTTACAGATGAGATAACTGAGGCATAGAAAATTGACGTGACTTGTCCAAGGTTGCACAGCAGAAAAGTGGTAGAGCCAGGATTAGAACTCGTGACCTTTTGACTCTCAGGCCTGTGCCCTATCCAGTAGACCATGCTATTTCTCATGAAAGAGGTCTCGAAAGCCCTCTTCTTTTTTAAAATTTTTTTAAATGGTATTTGTTACACACCTACTATGTGCCGGGCACTGTACTGTAAGCGTTGACAGTAGACACAAGATAATCTTAGAACAGTGCTTGGCATATAGTAGGAGCTTAACAAATACAATAATTATTATTATCATAATCGGATCAAACACAGTCCCCATCTCTCACAGGGCTTATGGTCTAAAGAGAAGAGAGAACAAGTATCAGATTCCCATTTTGCAGAGAAGAGAACTGAGGCACTGAGAAATTAATTACTTCTCTGTGACTCAGTTACCTCACCTGTAAAATGGGGATTAAGATTGTGAACCCTGTGCGGGAAAGGGACCGTGTCCAATGCAATTACCTTGTATCTATCCCTGCGCTTAGTACAGTGCCTGGCACACAGCAAACACTTAACAATTACCATGAAAAAATAGTTAGGCCAGATCCATATGCCGTTAAAATGTGTGAGAAGCAAGAGAATAATTCTCAAAAGAATGTATTTCTCATGAGCGCAATTAAATAGCAGGCAGACAGACTCCATCTACCTAAACCATATGCTTGGCAGTTAATCCAATATGGTAAACAAATTAAGAACTCACATGGAAAAACACATTCACCCCCCAAGGCAGTGCCCTCTCCCTTTGAATCTAGTTACGTCCTACCGAATATTCCATAAATACACAGAAAATTCAAAGGGGATAAAAGGAGGAAACGTTTTGTTATTTAGTTAATGACACGATCTCACTATTAAAAGGTCGAGGGGATTACTGCCAGAGGTTGCTTTGGATTTGAATGAATTCTCAATTTCTTATATGTGACAAACAAAGAAAACCAGTTTGCAACAAAACTTGATCTGATTTGCATCGATACAAAGCCAGTTCCAAATTTTCTATGTTAATGAGAGTGAAGAATAGCCTTGGCTATTGAAACCTACCCAGGATTTTAATTAAATCGTTCCACAGCACAGCTCCTGCACCATTTTCAATTGGAAAGAGGTATTCTTACCCATCACCATCCAAATTCCTTGTGCAACTCAAGGAGAAAGTGAATACCACTACCCATAGGATCTGTTGTGTTGAGATTTACGTGAAAAAAAAACTGAATTCTAGGAAGCTATTGTGTTTTCTATTCTAGGATTACATTTTGAACTCCTCATGACATGGCGCGGTCAATTCATCAATCAACAGTATTTATTGAGCACTTACTCATGCAGAGTACTGTACTAAGCACATAGGAGACTATAATATAGCAATCTAATGGACACATTCCCTGTCCACAACGAGCTTAGAGTCTAGAGGGGAAGACAATGCTGGAATTGACATAGTAGCAGTTTGGATGGAGAGGAAAGGAGGGATTTTAGCAATGTTATGAAGGTTGAACTGACAAGATTTAGTGATAGACAATAATTGAATACGTGTATTGAATGGAAGAGATGAATCAAGAGACAGGAAGAACCGTGGTATTATCTACAATGATGGGAAAGTCAGGTGGAGGACAGGGTTTGGGTGGGAACATACGGAGTTCCCTTTTGAGCATGTTAGGTTTGAGGTGATGGCAGGACAACCTAACAGAGATGTATGAAAGTCAGAAGGAATTGAGAAGCTGCAGAAAGGGAGAGAGATCAGGGTGGGAGATGTAGATTTGTGAATCATCCACATAGAAGTGGTAGTTATAGCCAAGGGAGTGAATGAGTTCTCCAAGGGTGTGGGCATAGAAGGAGAATAGAAGGGGATTCATTCAATCATATTTACTGAGTGCTTACTTTGTGCCGAGCACTGTGGTAAGTGCTTAGGAAGTACAATTCAGCAAAAATAGAGACAATCCAGAACTGAACCTTGAGGGACTCCCACATTAGGGGGTGGGAGGCAGAAGAGAAGACTGTGAAGGAGATGGAGAATGAGCAGCCAGAGAGATAGGAGGAAAACCAGGAGAGAACAGTGTCCGTGAAGCTGAGGTTGGATAACATTTCCAGGAGAAAGGAGTGGTGGACAGTGTCAAAGGCAGTTGAGAGCACGAGGAGAATTAGGTTGGAGTAGAGGCCGCTGGATTTGGCAAGCAGATCATTTGTGACCTTTTAGAGGGCAGCTTCTGTGGAGTGAAAGGGATGGAAGCCAGATTGGAGGGGGTCAAGAAGAAAATTGGAGGAGAGGAATTTGAGACAGTGGTTGTAAACAGCTCACTCAAGGAGTTTGGAGAGGAATGGAAGGAAGGAGTCAAGGGAGAGATTTTTTTTAAGCTGGGGATACATGGGCACGTTTGAAAGTAGTGGGGAAGAAGCCATTGGAGAGCGAACAGTTGAGGATGACAGGGAGGGAAGTGCTTTGATAAGGTGTGAAAGGATGGGATTGCATGTGCAGATGAGGGGGTGGATCTTGAGGAAAAGGGTGATATCTGCAGATTCTGCTGGGAAAGATCGGGGAGTTGAAGAAGGGGCAGGAGAGAAGAGCAGGGTAGAATTTCAGGAGCTCATGTCTGAAAGTTTCAATTTTCTCAATGAAGTAGGTAGCCAAGTCATTAGGGGCAAAAAGATGGAGGAAGCAGAAGTTAAATGTCTGGAATAACTGGTGAGGGCAATGGACATGGCTGTCAATGAGGATGGAATAATAATTTTGCCAGGCAGAGGAGAGGGCAGAATTAAAGCTGAAAAGGATGAACTAGAGGTGGATGAGGTTGGCCTGGTATATAGATTTCCAACAGCAGCGGTCTACGGCTTATGCACAAGAGTGAAGGAGGCAGTCATTCATTCATTCAATTCATTCAATCGTATTTATTGAGCGCTTACTGTGTTGAGATCGTCAATTTGGTCAGCACAGGAAAGTCGCTTGGGTATGGAGGCTAAACAGAGCACTATGATTTGAGAAAACCATATGGGGTGAAAAGATGGGAGGTCTCTGTGGGGGAATAGGTCAGATTTGTGGGGAAGAGGTGTGGGAGAGAGCGCAGGTGAGGAGCTTGTGGTCAGGTAGAGGGATTTCAGAGTTGGTGAGGGTAGAGATTGTACAGCAACTAGAGATAATGAGATCAAGTGTGTGTCCAAGTCGGTAAGTGGGTGAGTTGGGTTGGAGCAGGAGGTCAGCGAAGTTGCGGAGTGATAGAAAGTTGACAGTGGAAGGGTCATCAGGAATATCTATATGGATATTAAAGTCCCCAGGGGTTGATGTAGGGATGGAGAAGGAGAGAAAGAATATGAGAAAGCGATCAAAGTCGTTCAAAAAGTTGGAGATGGGGACTGGGAATGGGTAGTTGATGACTTTGACTATTATCTGGAGTAACTGGGCTTCTAAGAGAGAGAAAGAAAGGGACAGGGGACGTGGAATGGTGTGAACACAGCCAGTGGATACGGCACAGGACTGGGAGTCAGAAGGTCATGAGTTCTAATTCCCGCTCTGCCACTTGTCTGCTGTGTGATCTAGGGCAAGTCACTTCACTGGGCCTCCGTTACCTCATCTGTAAAATGGGGATTGAGATTGTGAGCCCCACGTGGGACAGAGACTGTGTCCAACCCGATTTGCTTGTATCCACCAGGGCCCTTTGTACAGTCCCTGATGCCTAGTAAGTGCTCAACAAATACCATCATCATCATCATCATTATTATTAGTGGGGAGCAAGAAGGAAGCTAACACCTTCCCCTTTTCCAGTGAAGATGAAACCCCTTCTAGAGAGAGCAGCAGGCGATACCATGTCATCTAGAGAAAGCCAGGTTTCAGGGATGGTGAGGAGAAGCAGGGGCTGGATCAGGAAAAGGTTAAAGATGAAGGGAAGCTTCCCAGTGATGGAGCGGGAATTCTACACTCACACTTGGCTGTGGCTCTGTGGGGGTTCGGGGAGGATGCAGCACACCAAAGTTTTCAATCACTCAGTGGTATCTATTGAGCACTTGCCCTATGTAGAGCACTGTACTAAGCACCTTGGGAGAATACAATATACCAGAGCTGGCAGAACACGTTCCCTGCCCCCAAGGAATTTATTTTCAAGATGTCAAGTTCATATTTCAAGAGCAGTCTCAGTCAAGTACCATAAATGCTTTTCGGATGTTCTCTGAGACACCATGGGCATGACTAATGCACGGGAAACATTCTTTGTTGCTAAGGATTTCCAGAATCACATCTATTTCTGGTTATTTCTGCTTCCAGGACTCTGTGATCTGCAAGGATTCATCAGACACTTGGAAATAAATATTAACTTTGCTGTAAAATCAAGGGCTGTCCATATAAACATATCATATAAATGCTAGGAAACTGCCTGAATTCACATCAGCGTATATCTCATGTATCTGTAAATGCATACCTATGTGTAAAATTGGCTTAGGCAACAGTGCTGAATATCGAGGTATTCTTAAAGCAGCCTTTGAAGCTGGAAGTGCTTCAAAGTACTGGGAAAAGATGAGCATTTTGAGAAACAAATGTAAAACACATCAGCATGGATTCCATTAGGGATTTGTGGTTCGTCAGTGACAGATTAGAGGGATCCTATTAGGTCAGGGGGAAATGAATGAGTTTGAATGGAGGCTCTAAATTTCCTGAAATCAAATCAAACCATGACTAACACGGCACCATTATATCATTATCTTGGGATTCTTTGTTAGAAAGCACTCAGTGTCAGGGTTGTGCTGGGAAGAAAATTGGCCCCAATTCTTGATCACTAGTTTATAAGCTGAATGAAATCAAATACGCATTCATCCACACAGTGTGGTTCACTCTTCAGTGGCTGGGGTACATGGGACTTATGTGAGCAGGGCATAGGGAGAGCTTCACTGGGCTCAAACCTAAGGGCAGAGATCAGCTGTGAAAGAGTTCTTCCTTTATGAGCTCGCGAACTCTTCAGGGAGAAGGGGATGGAGGTTCTGCCAACAAACTCAAGAGAATCTGCAATCCGATTATTGGTTTCCAGGTATTCATTCCTCCGCAAGAAAATCCACATACGCAGAAAAAGGAGAGCAACATTTCCTTCACTAGCCAATCCCATTTATGCAGTCATTCAGAAATTCAAAAATTTGTGAAAGTAATAATGGGGTTCGCTCAATCACTCGTACTTACTGAGCACCTGCAAAACTGAGCATTTTGGGGAGCAGAGCAAAAATGGGAGAAACTCACAGGCCTTAAGGATCTTACAGTTAACTTAATGGGAGAGAGAAATCAGAGAAATCCTTAGGCCATTCCAAGGCTGCTGGAAAAAATCAGTCTTGTTTTTTCCCATAATCCTTTTGAAGCTGCATCCTAGTTCAATTATTTTTTAATCACCTTCAAGCCCTTATTTACCACTGAGATAATGGTTAACACGACTCGGGTTTTGTATTAACATAGTGGTGTACAACTATGTTCTGGGAGGAATGTCTCCATAACCTCTCAAAATCTGTTACGATACCAAAATATTTTCTTCTCCAAGTTTAGCATTTCCATGGGATTGACCACTGAAGCTGCATAAACATAAAATGCAGTCTCTGTCAACATCATACTATAATTCCATAAGAAAGTGCTTATTTATACCTCTGAGCCCAATTCTGTGAAATTCTTGGTCTCCCTAGAGAGTATAACTTCCTTATAAAGACTAAGGTATCAAAATCAGCCTTTGTAATATTTGATTAAACATCAGCCTTGGTCATGATCCTGTTTGGAAATCCGGTTCAGCCATAGTTACTAAGGCTTCAAATCCCTGCTCCGCCACTTTGTCTCCCGTGTGACCTTGGGTAAGTCACTTCACTGGGCCTCAGTTAGCTCATTTGTAAAATGGGGATTAAATCCCCTCTGTCTATGAACCCCATATGTGACCTAAGAAACTTGTTTCTACCCTAGTGTTTAGAACAGCTCTTTTACGCAGAGTAAGTGCTTAACGAATACCATAAAAAAGGCATATTCTATCCCAGATCTTAGATGCCAAAGGTAGCAGAAGTAACAGATACATTGGAAAAATACTCATTCAGGGCAGATTTCCCAAATTATATTCCAGCTTTCCTCCTCCAAAATAATGCACTCTACACAAGTGCTTCATCACTGTCTGTCACTGATATGAATCCAGTAACTTATGAGCATTTAGAATTAAAACATTCATATCATCTCAGCAATCACTATTTCTCCCAGAAACAGATTTTTTTCCCCTTCCGATAGCAGACCTAGATGTTTCTCAGCCCAACAGCAGGAATAATTACACCCTAATTCAAAATAGAAATCATTTCCAGCTCCGTGCATTTACAGAAAGAAAACACCACTTGTAATCTATATAACAGCTTAAAAGCATGAATAGGATGGAATTTCAAAGGAAACACTGTAATTAAAATCGATGATGAAAAAAACAATGGAAGGTGCTCAAATGCAATCCCAGAGTGAATGTTTGCCATGCAAATCATAATTTTAAAGCGTTAAAAATAGATCTGGAGTTGAAGAAGATGCAAATCCTCATTTAAAAGAAACTTAAGTGAAATCAAATGTCCGGGGATTGGTAGAAGAGCAATTCTCTGAATGACAAGCCAAAGGAAATAAGTAGTAACATAAGCAACATCTGCCCTGGTTTTTGAGTTGCCACCTCATCAACTGATTGAAAAAGAGAGAAATGAAACCAGAACTACTCTAGATTATAAGCATTGTGTAGGCAAGGAATGTGTTCGTCTACTGCTGTGCTCTCCCAAATGTTTAGTACAATGCTCTAGTAAGGGCTCAATAAATGCTGTTGGTTGATTGACAGAAACACAACACAAAGTCTTGTTCCTTTTGTTCACTCCCCCTCCCAGCCCCAAAGCACTTATGAACATATCTGTAATTTATTTTATTTAATGTCTGTTTATTTATAAGAATGTCTTCTTATTTTAGCATTTTACTTCCCTCTCTTCAAACAGTATATCAATAATTCAGCGATAATTCAATTACGGATTCCATATTTTTTGTTGAATCACGGCACTGAGTCCCACAATCGCACTATCCACATGTTGGGATCCTGAATATTCAACGTGGGGGCATATTTTTGTCTCTTGTTTAAAATGATTTGACTTTCCTGAAGGCTGAACAATGGGTCATAGAGATGCTAGTAAATGGCAGAAACAAATAGTTACACCGATAACAGCTCTTCGAAATGAGTTACATTTTAACCCTGCAGATCACAACTATGAAACTGTGTAGGTTATTTATTAGTATTGAACACTCACTGGAAACCAATGATAACTTAGGTCTTGAACCCTATATGACTATTAACTGCTCTGCCAAGTGATGGAGAGTTTCTTCAGATGGCTCCTTGGGGCTCAGATGAAGGGAATTGATTCAGCCTTAGAGCAGTGGCAAGTAACAGGTCTGAAGGGAAAGAAAGAGGAGTTCAGAAGGGCCAGAGGAGCTAATCAATCCATGATATTTTTTGAGCACTAACTGTGCACAAAGCACTGTAGTGAGTACTTGGAGAAGTACAATAGAACAATAGAACAGCACTATATAATGTGATATAATAGAGAAACAGTCTGGCCTGGTGGAAAGAGCACAGACCTGGAGACAGAAGAACATGAGTTCTAACCTCGGTCCACCACGTGTCTGCTGTGTGACCCTGGGCAAGTCACTTAACTGCTCTGTGCTTGAGTTACCTCACCTGTAAAATGGGGATTGAGATTGTGAGCCCCACATGGATCAAGGGACTGTATCCAACCCGATTTGCTTGTACCCATCCCAGCGCTTAGTACAGTGTCTGGTCCGTAGTAAGCATGCAACAAATACCATAATTATTATTATTATTACAGGGCCTGGGATCTGATCCCAGTTCTGCTACTTACTAAGGTGTGACCTTGGAGATGTCATTTAACTTCTCTGTGACTCAGTTTCCTCATCTGCAAAATGGGAATAAAATACCTGTTCTCCCTCCTATTTAGAATGCAAGCCCCATGTGGGACCTGATTATCTTGAATAAACTCCAGTATATTGCTAGGCATATAGAAAGAGTTTAACAAATACCAGTTATTATTATTAGTAGGGTGACATGATGTCTGCCCACAGGGAGTTTACAGGATATAGGGGGAGACAGACATTATCACAAATTACAGACTAGAGTATAAGCATATAAAAATAATAATGATGGCATTTATTAAGCGCTTACTATGTGCAAAGCACCATTCTAAGCGCTGGGGAGGTTACAAGGTGATCAGGTTGTCCCATGGGGGGGCTCACAGTCTTAATCCCCATTTTCCAGATGAGGTAACTGAGGCACAGAGAAGTTAAGTGACTTGCCCAAAGTCACACAGCTGATTATTGGCGGAGCCGGGATTTGAACCCACGATTTGAACCACGCTACTTCTCTCATAAGTACATATGTACACCTGTCTGCATGTTTTGTTTTGTTGTCAGTCTCCTCCTTCTAGACTGTGAGCCTGTTGTTGGGTAGAGTCCGCCTCTATGTTGCCAACTTGTACTTCCCAAGTGCTTAGTACAGTGCTCTGCACACCGTAAGCGCTCAATAAATACGAGTGAATGAATGAATGAAGGAAGTGTGGTCTAGCAAATAGAGCACAGCCTGGAAATCAGAAAGACCTGGTTTATAGTCCCAGCTCCGCCACTCAAGGGTGACCTTGGGCAAGTCACTTAACTTCTCTGGGCCTCAGTTATTTCATCTGTAAAATGGGGATTAAAACCATGAGCCCCATTTGGGAGAGAGACTGTGTCCAACCCAATTTTCTTGTACAGTGCCTGGCACAGAGTAAGTGCTTAACAAATGCCAAAAAGCAAAGGTCAGTGAGGAGGAAGCAGTGAGCCGAAGGAGATATTCAGCTTGGAGCATCAAGGTCCGGCTAAAGGGTGTTGAAGCTGAGGTGGAAGGAACGGTGAAAAGCATCCAAGGATCCTGAGACGAGACGATCCCTTGTGAGTAAGGCAAAGTACTGAAGCAGGAATAACAGGAATGGGGTGATTTAATATTTTTTCCCAATATAGTTTCCAAGTTAGCCTCACCTGTTCGAACATTTCAGACTGAGTAGTCGTAAAGACATCATTTCCTTCTGCATGTGCCCAGATGGTTAGTTTGGTAACCTTCACTGCAACTCAGCGGGGCTGCAGCTAGAATCTGAATGATTCCAAGCCATCCCGCGGTTTTCCTTTTTTATGGGTTAATAAGTTATTAATACTCTTCCCAGCCTAGGGAGGAACTCCCCAGGCACTGGAAAACATTTCTTCTCTCAGAGGGGGGCCAGGATTGAGCCAAGTTCACAGAGTTGTAAGATACCCACGTGCTCGCAATCATCTTCCAGTGAAAGCTCACTGTTAGCAAAGGATAAAATGGCCGAGAAAGTCAGTGAAATTCATGATGTTTTCCTAAGAATAGCCTGTTTCCCACCTAAAGCACTTCCAGATGCCAATCTGTGATGAGAAGAAGCAGCATGGCTCAGTGGAAAGAGCCCGGGCTTTGGAGTCAGAGGTCATGTGTTCAAATTCCAGCTCCGCCAATTGTCAGCTGTGTGACTTTGGGCGAGTCACTTAACTTCTCTGTGCTACAGTTACCTCATCTGGAAAATGGGGATTAAGACTGTGAGCCCCCCGTGGGACAACCTGATCACCTTGTAACATCCCCAGCACTTAGAACAGTGCTTTGCACATAGAAAGCGCTTAATAATTGCCATTATTATTATTATTAAGTGATATTCACTGTGAAAATGCTAATACTCTTCAAATAGCATATTTGGAAGCACCATGGTATAGGCCTTAAATTATCCCTTATTCAACTATTCCTCTGAGCTGTTTTCTTTCTAGACCTGGTTTCTTTCTAGACCTGTTTGATTGTCTTCTAAGCACTTTATTTAAGTGAACAAGAGTAATTCCTGTCACTAAAGTCCCTAGCAGTGGTAGAATGCCAAGAGATGGAACATGATGTTATATTGTACTCTCCCAAGCACTGAGTACAGTGGTTTGTGAACAGTAAGTGCTTAATACATACGACCGAATGAATGAATGATGGGTCTTTAGGCCTGGATTCCATTTTGTCTGCTAATAAATAATAATAATAATGAGAATATTTGTTAAGTGCTATGTGCCAGGCACTGTACTAAGCGCTGAGGTGGATACAAACAAATCGAGTTGGACACAGGCTCTGTCCCACACAGGACTTACACTCTTAATCCCCGTTTTACAGATAAGGTAACTGAGGCCCAGTGAAGTGACTTGCCCAAGGTTTACACAGCAGACAAGTGGCGGAGCTGGTTTTAGAACCCATGACCTTCTGACTGCCAGTCCTGTGCTCTATCTCCTAAGCCACCATTTCTTCCAAGCTAGCACATTGTATATCCACCTCTCTCTCCTCTGTTTCATTTTATTGAACAGTTTAATTTGTTAAAAGGCCTGAAAAAGGAAGAAGTTAGATCAGGATTCCTAACTTGCTTATCAGTAGGTTTTGGTTTTTTTTTTTCCCCACCAGATCCTGATAATGGAGAGAACAAGGCAGGGCCTAATAATTAACCCAGATAGAATTAACTGCTGTTCGTATAAAGGTTTGTATAATGATTTATGCTCTTCAATCACTTGTGAAGCTAGAATGCTATACCAACTGTATATAAAGCTCTTCCTCTAGACTGTAAGCTTGTTGTGGGCAGGGAATGTGTCGGCTTATTGTTGTGTTTGTACTCTCCCAAGTGCTTAGTACGGTGCTCTGCACACAATAAGTGTTCAATAAATACAATTGAATTAATAAAGAAACTCTGTGTTGCTTGAAGTTGATCTGGCTTGGACTAGTCGAGAACACTCTGCCTGTCAACCACCACTCCCTACTAGTCCTAAAAGAAATGCTAGTCATAGTAAACTTGTCTCTGACATAACCCTTTTAAACAAAATGGAGAGTCTGTGAAGTTCCCTTCCACACATATATTCAAGGAGGTTTGAAGATAAATAAGCACACCTAACATTGTAATAGCTGCCCGAACAAATCACTTTTCAAATAGTGTTTCTCCATTTTATGCCCACGATTTCCCCTTCACGTAAAGGATTGCCTTCCCAATGATCGATTATATTCTGTATTTTTTTTGTTTCAAAAAGCTCAAAGTCTCCTTTGTCTACAGGATTATTGGTTTTCCAATAACGATTAAATTTCGCAAGGGCAATCTTCTGCAAAATTGGCTTGGATACAGGCTTTGTTTAAGACCGTTCGTATTGGAGGGACATGTGAATACTTCTTAACTATAGATTGGCCCCCACATATTAATATTCTTTCACCTGCCTGAGGGCCCCCTCCCCTTCCCTGCCAGGAAGGGATCAATACATCTGTTGCACCTGGCCCTGTGAACCACCTTTTAATCAATCAGTTGTATTTACTGAGCACTTTCAATGTGCAGAGCACTGTACTGAGTGCTTGGAAGTGAATGGTATAATAATAAGAATAAGAATGACATTTATTAAGTGCTTACTATGTGCAAAGCACTGTTCTAAGTGCTGGGGAGGTTACAAGGTGATCAGGTTGTCCCACGTGGGGCTCACAGTCTTCATCCCCGTTTTCCAGATGAGGTCACTGAGGCACAGAGAAGTTGAGTGACTTGCCCAAAGTCACCCAGCTGACAATTTGCGGAGCTGGGATTTGAACCCATGACCTCTGACTCCAAAGCTCACGCTCTTTCCATTGAGCTGCCTCTCTGAGCCACGCTTGGAAGACATGTTCAATCAATCAATCGTATTTATTGAGCGCTTACTGTGTGCAGAGCACTGTACTAAGCGCTTGGGAAGCACAAGTTGGCAACATATAGAGACAGTCCCTACCCAACAGTGGGCTCATGTTCCCTGCCCACAGGGAGCTTACAGTCTAGAGGGAGCATACAATCTCCTGCCTGCCCTAAGAACCTGTTGTTGGGTAGGGATTGTCTCTATTTGTTGCTGAATTGTACTTTCCAAATGATGATGATGATGGCATTTATTAAGTGCTTACTATGTGCAAAGCACTGTTCTAAGCACTGGGGAGGTTACAAGGTGACCAGGTTGTCCCATGAGGGGCTCACAGTCTTAATCCCCATTTTACAGATGAGGGAACTGAGGCACAGAGAAGTTGTGACTTGCCCTAAGTCACACAGCTGACAATTGGCGGAGCCGGGATTTGAACCCATGACCTCAGACTCCAAAGCCCGGGCTCCTTTCCACTGAGCCACAGTGCTCTGCACACAGTAAGTGCTCAATATGATTGAATGAATGGGCTCCCATCATGTTCCCCCCTGAATTTGGGTGTCCCCTCTTCACCCCAACTTGTGGAAACTTGCCTTCCTCACCTCCCCTGCTTTTTCCATGATTCCCCGGGGCTCACTGTCTGTCCAGCTACAGACTGAGGGAAAGAGGAGAAAAAGGAACAGGGGAGAGGGAAGAGGAGCGAAGGGATATCCTGGTGAGAAGCAGCATGGCCTAGTGGTTAGAGCATAGGTCCAGGAGTCAGAAGAACCTGGGTTCTAATCCTGGATCTACCCTCTGTCTGCTGTGTGACTTTGGGCAAGTCAGTTCGCTTCTCTGTGCCTCTATTACCTCACCTGTAAAACGGCCCCATGTGGGACAGTGACTGTGTCCAATCTGATTATCTTGAGGCTATCCCAGAGCCTAGTACAGTGCCTGGCACATAGAAAGAACTTAAATACCATACAAAAATAGACACGTACATATATAAACAGGGGTTCTGAAGATGGAGAAAATACTAAGGGGGTTATGGGGAGGTTGCAACAGGAGTGTTGTGAATTCATGGGGAAAGTCTTCCTGGTACTCTCAGGAGGACTTTGAAGAAAAGAAACTCCTCACCATTGGGTTTAAAGCCCCTCTTACCTCACCTTGCTAATCTCCTACTATAACTTTATAACTATAACTTTCCTGCTCTAAATTTAACCTTCTCACTATACCTCCATCTCTTCTATCTCGCCACCGATCTCTCACCCATGTCCTGCCTCTGGCCTGGAGTGCCCTCCCTCCTCAAATCCGACAATGACTCTCCCCTCCTCCAAAGCCTTTTTGAAAGCACACCTCCTCCAACAGGCCTTCCCTGATTAAGCCCTCCTTTCCACTTCTCCCATTCCCTTCTGAGTTGCCCTGACTTGCTTCCTTCACTCAACTCCATCCCCCAGCCCCAAAGCACTTCCGTCCATATCTGTAATTGATTTATTTATATTAATGTCTGTCTCCCCCTCTGTACCGAAAGCTCCTTGAGGGCAGGGGATGCATCCATTTATTGTTATATCATACTCTCCCAAATGCTTAGTACAGTGTTCTGCACACAGTAAGTGCTCAATAAATATGAATGAATGAATGGAGGGAGGGCCAGTTTAGGGGATTTCTTTCTAAACCGGTCTGGGCTATTTTTATTCCCAAGTTTTACAAAATGCAAAATGTCCAGGGACTTGTTTTCTCCTCTTCCTCCCACCTGTCTTATCAGGGGTCTCCCTGCACCACACAGCACTGTGGCCTTCTAGGAAGACAAAGGCATCGAGCAAGCCGTAGATCTGAGCAGCCCCTGGGTCCCTGCTTATTTCTCAGTTCCTCCAAGGCCCAGGGGAGGCAGGGGGTGGGTGGGGAGAGCCTGAAGATGGATTGCTGCAATAAATGACCCCTCAAGAGCCTCTTTTCTCCCCCCAAACATCTGCAATTCAGCAGAATGTAATTAGAGCGCAAAAGACTGTGTCTAATTAAGAGATGGTTTGCACAGGGATTTATGTGAGGCAGCAAATAACTACGGCAGGTAATTAAACTTGGAATTAACAGCCAGAGGCTTTTGGAGCCGGGTTCTGTGGCATTCTTCCCAGCAGCGGGCAAGCAGGTTGGGTCATGAAGATATCACCCATGGGAGACCGTCGCTGCAAAAAGCGGACTTTAATATGCTCCAGGAAGGAAGATATTTCACCTCCGAGGCTTTAGAACTCTGGAAAGCAAGCAGCCATGGAGAACTTTTAGACTGGGCTGGCCTCGGTTGTGTCCCCTGTTATCCCTCTTCCAGACGCCTTTTAATTTAAATTCCCTTAAGACTCTCCCAGCTCACCCCACAGCCTCACTGAGACACCTTTTTTCAGATCCTCCGTAGGGTTTACTCATTATCTTCTTTGGTTAGTCACAACTCAGGATTTTCCAAAAGCTACGAAAAGCTTTTGGGAGAGACTGTTTGCTTTTCACGACTTCGCCTCCTCTGTCCCTTTTTTCTTCTGAGCTGTCTGGGGAGAGAACCATAGACTAAGTAGATATGATACCTCCTTAAAATCTAGTGGAACGGGCAGGGAAAGTGAAGCGTTGGTCAACAGAGAGCTCTTTCCTCTCAATCAGATTACAGAATTCAGCCATTTCAGATTACAGAAGCCCCTTCCTCTCAGCTACCATTTCTCCTGCATGGGCTGACCCAGTAACTGGTTATTATTATTAATAATCCTAGGGATACTTGTTAAGCACTCACTAGGTGCCAAGCACTGAGGTAGGGACCAGTTAATCAGGTTGGACACAGTCCCTGTCCCCCATGAGATTCGCAGTCTAAGTACGAGAGAAGAGGATTTAATCTCCATTCTACAGATGAGGAAACTGAGGTTCAGAGAAGTAAAGTGACTCGCTCAAGGTCACACAGCAGACGAGTGGCAGAGCTGGATTAGAACCCAGGTCCTCTGTCTCCCAGGCTCCTGCTCTTCCCACTAAGCCATGCTGCTTCTCAGGTTGCCGTTAATAGAGACGCCACTTGATTTCAGAAGGAGCCATTTTCGTGGACACTTTTCTTTAGTGAAAATTGCGTGGAAAAGATTCAAGAAGGAACCCCTCCTGCTTATTTGAGGTTGGAGATGCTTAGTTTTATCTATAAAGGCTCCCATCTCAAACACGATAGTTAAACTATATTGGTTGAATCAATCAGTAATATTTCTGGAGTGCTTACTCTGAGCTGAGCACTATACTAAGCACTTGGGAGAGTATCATAGAGCTAAAACCACCCCAGCCCTTAAGGACCTTACAATCCACTGGAGGAGCTTATCATCTAGTGACTTCTAGTTTTTCAAACCTCTTTTTTCACTGGACTGGGAATCATGCCTGAGGCAGGAGCATGTCCTAGTGGAATGAACACTGTCCTGGGAATCAAGAGACCTGGGTTCAAAACCCAGATCCATCACTTCCCTGCCGTGTGACCTTGAGCAAATCACTTAACTTCTCTGTGCCTCAGTTTCTTCATCTTTCAAATGGAAAATTAAGAGGGCTTCCATGACTAAGCCCTCATTTCCTTTCCTTCAACTCCCTTCTGCATCACCCTGACTTCCTCCCTTTATTCATCCCCCCACCCAGCCCCACAGTACTTATATACATACCTGTAACTTATTTAATTTAATGTCTATCTGCCCCACCTCCCACCCCACCCCGTAAGATCACTGTGGGCAGGGAGTGTGTCTGTCATATCGTTTTATTGTACTTTCCCAGTAAGCTCTCAATAAATACGATTGACCGATTGACTGAGGAAAAAATACCAGCGCTCCCTCCTCCTTGGACTGTGAACTCTGCATTTGACTTGGTTATCTTGCATCCATCCCAGAACTTCACGTAGAGTGAGCACTTAAATACCATTATTCTTACTTTCGTAGTCCTGGCTTTGTCTTTGAAAGTTACTTCTATCCGCAGGAAACTTTCTGCTTCCTTTCTAGTGCTTCATTTTTGGAGAGTCAAGCTGAAAGCATAACAGCCCAACAACTCACCCTTCCTTATGTATT
The DNA here is from genome assembly GCF_015852505.1 of Tachyglossus aculeatus. Classification (NCBI taxonomy): domain Eukaryota; kingdom Metazoa; phylum Chordata; class Mammalia; order Monotremata; family Tachyglossidae; genus Tachyglossus; species Tachyglossus aculeatus. The sequence goes on from NC_052074.1 coordinate 61,725,072, forward strand.
CGCTTTCTGCGGCTGCCTCATTTTGGATCTTCTGCTGTTGCTGCCATCACAAGCTAATATCTGAAGCCTTCTGGTTTGTTCGGCTGTGGGGGGAAAGAGTTGGAAGGCAGACAAGGGATCCCTAGCAGTGATTGTTATATCCAGAGCTGCAGAAGGGCCATTTCAGCTCATCTGTCCCACCAAGAGAAGCAGTATGGCCTAGTGGATAGAATCAGGCCTCGGAGTCAGAAGGATCTGCCGCTTGTCTGCTTTGTGGCCTTGGGCAAATCATTTAACTTCTCTGTGCCTCGGTTGCCTCGTGGGGATTAAGACTGTGAGCCCCATGTGGGGCACGGAAAGTGTCCTACCTGAATAGTTAGTATCTACCACAGGGCTAAGTACAGTGCCTGACACATAATAAGCACTTAATAAATACCACTAAAAGTAGCCTAAGTGCCCTAACTTCTCACAACTTGCCATAATACTTCTGTATACATCTAGCTCTTCCTCTTATTTTTAGTTCATTTTAACATCTGTCTCCCCTGCTGGACTCAGCTCTCTGGGAGCAGATTATGTCTACTAATTCAAACAGATTCTCCCAAGCACTTATACACTGCTCTGCTCAAAAGAGGTGTTCAATAAATACCATTACTTGTTGGATGGATGGATTGATATCAAGTAGTCATCATCTCCACCATCAAGGTATGTCCCGAACTTCAACTAATCTTTTAATTAAAATGATATTTCAAATACATCCTGACATTTATACATCAATCCTCTCTCCAGGTTCTAATAAAGCCCTTTGAAGGAAAGCAATTGGTTTCATCAAGAGGCAAAAATCATGATTTATGCAAACAATGCTTAATGTTTTGGACATCAATCATTAATCCAAAAAAATAAATAAATAAAGAGGTGGCTTATAGCTGAATGAGGCTAGAAACTATAGTGAGCATTTAAAAGCATGTAGTGACATTTTCTTCCAAGAACTTGAACTGAATTCTAGTGTCTGCCATCACAGCCTACATTCTAAACCACTCTAGGGTGGGAATTTGAAGTGTAAGGATATTCACTTCGTAGCCTTTAATTTTTCCCAAAGTCTCCCCAGGGGACCAAGTTCCAGCTTCACCAGTTTTTCATTAGTTATCATTTGCAATGTTTTGCTTTTCCTGAGCTTGGCACAGTGAAGGAGAATGAGGAAATCTTCCCTAGTGGTTTTAGTTGACAGCACCACTCAGCAAGAAAGAGCCCTAACCAGCCTGAATTTAAAGTCATTTTGGGTTCTATGTAATTCCCAATACACTTTTCTTAGAGTTCACACAAGTCAGTGTCGCCGTACAGGGCTTCTGATTAATTTTCAAAATGCAGAATTTACTAGAGGAATTTGGCTCCTCACCTTATGCAAACCCAGAATACATATTCATGACAAACGCTGACTAACAACAGTATTGCAAAGAAAGACTTTCAGTGCGCCAGACCTTCGGAGCTAATCCCACACCGAATTAAATATTTATTTCCGGTATTTCGCTCGCCGTAGAAACGCGGAAACGGAGAAGCGCTGAGTGGACGGTAGCTTCACTTTTATCCTCCTACAAGTTAAAAGTTAAACAAGAAGATAAATCTAAATATCCCCGTTAAAGAGTGAAATGGAATTGCCTTGCATCAAGATAATACTGGCTAGGCCACATAAATCAGAAGAAAATATCTGTCATGTAATAATAACTTTGGTATTTCTTAAATTTTTCTTATGTGCCAAGAATTGTACCTGGTAGTGGGAGAGATATAATAGAATCAGATCTCCATAATCCCTTTCTTCATCTGTAAATGGAGATTAAATCCTACTCTTGTCTACTTAGGTTGTAAGCCCCATGAGGGTTAGGGAATGAGTTCAACTTGATTGTTTACTATCTACCCCAGGGCTTGGCACAGAGTAAGTGTACTATACAAAGTACTGTAGTTACCATAGGGACATGGTAGAGTGTAAAGATGTGTAAACAAGTGTCGTGGGACTGAGGTTTGGTGACTATCAAGTGCTTAAGTGACACAGCTCTGAATGCATAGCATTTTGAAGATCTTTACATTCATAAATTGGGTGTTGAAGACACCGTATTTATCTCTGAAGATCACCAGCCAGAGGTAACCTTAGTTCCCTAAGCTCATATACTGCAAGCTCATTGTCTGTTTCATTGTATTCATTCATTTAACTGTATTTATTGAGTGTTTACTGTGTGCAGAGCACTGTATTAAGCCCTTGAAAAGTACAGTACTCTCCCAAGCGTTCAGTACGGTGTTCTGCATGCCATAAGAGTTCAATACACACCACAGATTGATTGATTCTGCCCTCTGGCCCCAGAAATCGCTCAGTAAATACCACTGATTGATTGATTGAGGCTAAGAGTGGAACAGACGAATGCTTCCTTTAACACCTTTAAGGGCTAGCTGTCAGCAAACTAACCTCCAGATCACATGCCCCCTTCTAGACTGTGAGCCCACTGTTGGGTAGGGACTGTCTCTATATGTTGCCAACTTGTACTTCCCAAGCGCTTAGTACTGTGCTGTGCACACAGTAAGCGCTCAAAAAATACGATTGATGATGATAATGATAACAAAGCAATAATTACAAACAGGAGCTGCTCTTACTTGATTATGCAATCAGAATGCTCGAAGCTATTCCTGACCTGAATAAACAACAGGAGATGCCTAGAAGGAGCAACTCATTGGGAAGTGTTCTCAAGACTAATTTCTAAAAATGTCATAATGAGTTTGAACTATAGGTGAGGATTGTTTGCCAACACTTTTTGCTCCTTTTTTTCTAAGTGTATTAAAGCACCTATTTGGGCAGGTGATCCGTTGTGGGTTATTTTCTTTTATCTGCTTGCATTTATGATTTTGGCCTGGAGAACTTTGAATTCAAAACAATGGATATCTACCTGTGTTTTAGGATTCAAGATGAAGCTACTGGCAGTACTATTTACCAGTATCATGTGTAAGTGTGTCTGAAGAGACCAGTGAGAAGGAAATCACAAAACAGGTGTCCTAATGCTGAAAATTCCCTGCATCTAAATACAGTTTAAGCCTTCAAGCAGTAAAGCCTAGTGAAAAGTTCCTGAGTCTGGGAGTCACTGCGACTCTGCCGCTTGTCTGCTTTGTAACCTTGAGCAGTTCACTTCACTTCTCTGAACGTCAGTTTTCTCATCCGTAAAATGGAGATTAAATCATCCTCTCTCCTACTTAGACTGTGAGTCCCATATGGGGCAGAGACTGTATCCAACCTGATTATCTTGTATCTAACCCAGCACTTACAACAGCACCTGGCACTTAAGTGCTTAACGAACACCATAATTATTATTATTACAATGCAGTAGAGTTGGTAGACATGATCCCTGCTCTCAAGAAGTTTACATTCTAGTGGAATGGGCAGATAATACATCTGTAGTTTTGATAAACTTTCCCTAGTACTCTCTAGGAGCTCTATGAATACGATTATTACTCCTAGGAACAAATATTCTCTTCCACAAATAAGACCCCTGGAAGAAAACACAGGAGCCTCTAACTCCTATAAGTTCTCAATCAACTTTTTTCTAATTTATGCTTTGAAAAATCCACATTCCCTCCAAGCAATCAGAGGCAGTCCTTTTCAAGCACCACCAGAAGCTGTATCTAATCATCTATCGGGAAATGAAAAGGTAGAGCAGGTTTTTCTCCTGTGATTTATTTGAACATAACTTCAGCTGAAGATCACAGTTCCCTACTTCCAATTAAAATGCAAGGGAACTTGAGTAGCAGTGCTAGTTTTTATAAGTGCTTTCTGTTCAGCACACTATACTAAGCACTAGGAGAAAGTGAACAGGCAAGAGTTAGACACAGATTCTGCCCCTGAAGGGGGCTCGCAAGCTAAGGGAAAAACTTGAGAAACTATTTTTGGTTCTATTACCATGGAGCGGCTGAACTTTATCCACTTAGCAGGATATTTAAACTGGATATAGAAGTGTGATCATTTGAGTAAATCAAAATGGAAAGACAGCAGTGAAAAAGGCATCGCATGAAGACAGTGCCAGCTTCTTCGGTGCCTAAGGGATTAGGTTCCAAACCACAGTGTGTCTGTTTCAGACCATAACGTTATCTTTAATACAAATAGAACCGTCATTTCTTCTGACATGAAGCAAATGAGTTGCTAAAAAAGCCTTTATTAGACCTTTCAGCACCTAACTGAACATTGTTGGCACCTCATAAATGTGATGCCCACAATAATATTTTGGCTTCTGGTCCAGTGAAAAGCCTGTGGCCTTTACCAATGTGTGAGGAAATCGACACGTAACAGGCACTGTAAGTAGAGTTGGACACGACCGGATGGAAGAAATGAACTCTGGAAGCGTTCTTAGTTTCCAGAAGAAGTCGTGTGCAGAGACCAAAGTGGATTCATCAGCTGCGAAGCAGTATGGCCTAATGGAAAAAACACAGCGCTGGGAAACATGAGACCTGGGTTCTAATCCCAGCTCTGCCAACTTGCCTGCTGTGTGATCTTGGGCAAATCGCTGACTCTCCTCAACTGTAAAATGGAATAAACGCTGTTCTAAGCAGCATGGCTTAATGGATAGAGTACAGGCCTGAGAGTGAGAAGGACCTGGCTTCTAATCCCACCTCCGCCACTTTGCTGTATGGTCTTGGGCAAGTCGCTTTACTTCTCTAGGCCTCAATTGCCTCATCAGCAAAATGGGGATTAAGAATGTGAGCCCCATGTGGGACATGGACTGTGTCCACACTGATGATCTTATGTCTATCCCAGTGCTCAGTACAGTGCCTGATACAGAGTAGGTGCTTAAGAAATACCAATTTTTTAAAAGCCTGGAATTGAATAGCTGCTCCCAATCACACAACAGTGTTTTGGATGCCAACATCATTCATGATGAGGCAAATTCATTCACTCATTCAATCACATTTATTGAGCACTTACCGTGTGCAGAGCACTGCACTAAGCACTTGGAAAGTACAATTTGGCAACAAAAAGAGACAATCCCTGCTCAACGACGGGCTCACAGTCTAGATGCATACTGCCTGCTCTCCCCAAGCCTAGAAGGGAATCTGGGAAGGGGGAAATAACTACTGAGGATTCACATAGTCTTGTGGTTTCAGGTTTAAAGCAGCCTTGAAGGTAGGAGGATATGTGAGACTGCGGAGAGGGAGAGAGATAGGGGTTGAAGATGTAGATCTGGGAATCATCTGCATAGGGGTGGTAGTTGAAGCCATGGGAGCAAATGAGTTCTCCAAGGGAGTTAGGTGTAGGTGGAGAATAGAAGGGGACCTAGAACTGAACCTTGAGGGACACCCATAGTTAAGGGATGGGAGGTAGAGGAGGAGCCCTTGAAGGAGACTGAGAATGAGCTGCCAGAGAGATAAGAGTAGAACCAGGAGAGAAGTGTCAGTGAAGCCGAAGGTTGGATAATGTTTCCAGGAGAAGGTTATGATTGAAGGTGTCAAAGGCAGCTGAGAGGTCGAAGAGGATTAGGATGGAGTAGAGGCCGTTGAATTTGGCAAGAAAGCGATCATTGGTGACCTTTGAGAAGGTGGTTTCTGTGGAGTGAAGGAGAGGGAAGCCGGATTGGAGGGTCAAGAAGAAAATTGGAGGAGAGGAACTTGGGACACAGCAGGTGTAGATAACTCACCCAAGGAGTTTGGAGAGGAATGGTAGGAGGGAGATGGAGCGATAACTAGCGGGAGCTGTGTGGTCAAGGGAGGGGTTTTTTTTAGGGGAGGAGAGACATGATCATGTTTGAAAGCAGTAGGGAAGAAGCCACTGAAGGGCGAATAGTTGAAGATGGTGCCTGGGAGGGAAGAAGGAAAGGAGTAAGTGCTTAGAAGAGTGCTTGGAACTTAGTTAATGCTTAACGAATACCATTAATATTATTATTATTCTTCCCTCTCCCTTTCCCCTCTCCCCCTTTTCCTTTCCTCCCTCTCTGCCCTCCTTCTCACAGTCAAAGCCCGGCCTCTTTTTATGGCATGCAGAGGTCACTCCAACTCGGCCCTACTCACAAGATGGATTCCTTGGTGCTCCTCCCTGAGGGAAGAGAAAAGCAGCTTCCTGTACTTTATGTGGCATTAGTTTGTAACCGGCCAATCAGAGGGTAGGATTGGGAAGGACCTAGGTGGGTCAGCTAGTTAGCAACTGTAGCCGGAAGGGAAATGGTGACTGGTTCTCAATTCCCTCACCTTCGGGGAGAAGGCTGGTCTTGAGACAAAGAGTGGTGGTGAGGATAGGGATATAGACATTTGGTGTTCACCAGACAGGAACCCCCAAATCCTGTCTGACCTGGGGAGGGATGATCTGGAGGGCTTTAGGAGCAGCAGAAGTTAACAGTCAGTAAGTCAAGTGTATTTATTGGGTGCTTACTGTGTGCAGAGCACTGTTCTAAGTGCTTGGGAAAATATAATAAAATAACAGACACATTCCCTGCCCACAGTGAACGTACAGTCTAGTGGGGACTAAGCTCTCCTAAGGTGATTCCAAGGGCTATTTTGCAGGGTTTAGAGCTGGGAATCCCCAGAAAGGTCACGCGCCCAGGTCTCCTTCCTTCCCAAGGTGACCAGAGACCTGGCCTACCAGAAGAGAACAGAATAATGGACAATGGTCAGTAGTTCCAGACTGAAACGATGAGAAAGGAGAGCAGAGGAAACCCTTGGAAAATCCCCAAAGCGATTGGCATGAGAGGCCATGAAAGGAATTCCTGTTGTCCTTTGAAACCAGATGATTTGAACTGTGGCAAAAACTGCTGTCAGAAAATCCATTTCTAGGAATTGTTAGTTATGATAAACCCCAAATAAAGCACTAAAGTAAAAAGCAAGGAAAATGAAATGATACTGTACCAATTCAAATGCCGACAGTCTAAAAAAATTGGAGTCCTCTTTTTAAGACCATTCTTAAAATATACCACCTGTTTTCCTTTGTCTAAAAATCAAACAAATTGCATTTTGAACGGTGTATCACCACCCCATTGTTTAATAAAATGCACTGTAAAGTTTGTTCAGCAAAAGCCTGATGTCAGCTTTTAAGATTCAAATGCTGTTAAAACTTTCAGAGCTTCTCCAAGTGTCTTATATTGAATTATGGAAAACAAGATATTTCAGTCCTTTTTTGGGTCTTTTCTCCCACCTAGTCATTTGGCTGTGGCCTTGATGTAAAAATACGGGGTCTTTAGAATTCACATCACAGAGCAAACCTTTAAACAGGTTTTTTCAGGCCGACATCAAATGAAAAGTTTTCAGTTATAAACAGAATGCATGAATTCTAGAAATAAAAACTAGCCTAGAATTTCCAGGATTTGTGGAGGAAATGGGACTAAAAAGAAATTAATCAGTTTGGAATAGGTGAAGGGTGATCTAATAATTCATAATGCAATGATAGATTATCTACGTGGAGATGACAGAAGCTTGTGCTATTTTTCATGTCTCCACATAATATGAAATCTAGCTTAAAATTCAACACTAAGGATTTAGATTGGTTTAAGGGCCTCCTGACATAGTTTATTGGATTAAAGTGGAATCTGGGATCTTCCGCTCAGAATTCCAGGAAACATAGACTAGAAATTCAATTAATGGTATTTATTGGGTGCTTACTACGTGCAGAGCGCTCTTAAGCTCTCGGAAGAGAACAGAATTGGAAGATGTGTTCCCTGTTTACAAAGAGCTCACATTCTACTTCTCTTGACAAATTGTAGAGACCAGCATCTGAATGAGAGTTAAAATTGTACATATATCCTGCCGCTAGTCCGGGACATTCAGATAATGCTGAAAAAATGGTTGCCAATTGAGGCAGTTAAGCTTCACCAAAATATCAAAATAGTACCTTAAATAGCTCTGTGGTTTCAGCAAACAAATGACCCAAAAGAGCAGAATATTTTGTCAACAGTTCTTTAAACAAATCTGCTTACAAGCAATAGCCCTAAGTTGAAACCCCTTATTTTTAAAAGTAACTCGTTTCATGCCAGGTCTGCAAGTAGTTCTGGAAGTTTATCCTAACTCACAGCTGCCCCAGGGAAGCAGCACGATCTAGTGGAAAGAAAATATCATCATTTTTTTGTGTGTGGTATTTTTAAGCGCTTACTTTGTGCCAGGCATTGTTCTAAGCTTTGGGTACATACAAAGTAATCAGGTTGGACACAGTCCCTGTCCCACAAGGGGATCACAGCTTTAATCCCCGTTTTCAGATGAGATAACAGACACAGAGAAGTGAAGTGACTTGACCAAGGTCACACAGCAGAGAAGTGGAGGAACTGAGATTAGAACCCAGGTCCTGCTGGCTCCCAGACTCGTGCTCTATGGTACTTATTGAGAACTTACTATGTGCACTGTAGTAAGCACTTGAACATGGGACTGGAAAGGAGATGTCCTGGGTTCTACTCCCAACTCCTCCATTTATCAGCTGTGTCGCCTTGAGCTAATGTCACACAACATCTCTGTATCTTTGTTTCCTCAGCTGTAAAATGGGGATAAAACACCCCTTCTCCTTACCTTAGAGTCTATTTGGGACAAGGATTGTGTCTGATCTCATTATCTTGTATCCTCTCCAGTGCTTAGCTTTAACAATGGCATCATCATGCATTATTTATCATTATTTAATGGGCTACATCTTTTCCCCATGGGAACTACGTATGGGCTAGCTTTAGCCTGATGGTCACAGGGAGTCACGCTTGGACTTTTCTTTCATTCGTTCATTCATTCAATCCTACTTATTGAGCACTTACTGTGTGCAGAGCATTGTACTAAGCACTTGGAAAGTACAATTCAGCAACAGAGAGAGACAATCCCTCCCCACAGCAGGCTCACAGTCTACAAGGTGGGGAGACAATTTTCCTGAATCTGCGGGTAAAATGAAAGTCAAATCTGTTCATTGTAAAATTAATATTCTGGGTAGAATCAAAGAGAAAATTCTCAAGGAACAACCTAGAGAAGCAGCGTTGCCTAGTAGATGGAGCACAGCCCTGGGAGTCAGAAGGTTCTGGATTCTAATTCTGGCTCTGCCACTTGTCTGCTGTAGGACCTTGGCCAAGTCCCTTCACTTCTCTGTGCTTCAGTTCCCTCATCTGTAAAATGGCGACGAATAATAATATAATAATAATGGCATTTGTTCAGCGCTTACTATGTGTGAAGCACTGTTCTAAGCACTGAAGATGAAGACTGTGAGCCCTATGTGGGACATGGGCTGTGTCCCAGACTGATTGCTTGCATCTTCCCCAATGTTTAATACACTGCCTGGCACAAAGTAAGTACTTAACAAATACCATAAAAAAACCTTTAATGTCACCAAGTGCTGCTCTCCACCTAATTCCCCTCTGTTCAAGGAGAACAGCTCACTGAGACCCCATTTCCTTTCACCCCCAAACAAAGGGGGGGAAATCTCGTTGTTAATGACATTCTTAGGGAGTCCCAGTAGACTGTATGGTTTAGTTAAAATGGAGCTTTTGAATCGTTTGCTATTTCTAAATTTCAAAATACCTTCCTCTTCCGGCCTAACCTCCGACTGAGGAGGTGGAAAGGGATGAGGAGGAGCTGAAAGCAGTGGTTACATTATTCCTCAGAACAGAGAAATGTGGCTTGATTCATCTTCTTGGAGAATTCTTCTATTTCCCCATCCCAAATTTCATCCTGGAGGTAATTGGGATAATTTCCACTCTTTTGAGGGTTTCTAAAAGCATTAAGTTAAAAATGAGTGAAAATTGATCAGATTGGAGGAAGAAGAAAATCATTTTCTCTACAGTGAAAGTACTGTTTTGACCAATCAGAATTTGGGTAATCTATGGATGGTACATTTCTGTTTTATAGAGAGGAAGGTTTACCAACTTCTTATGGGCACTTTTTAAGTACTTATGTGTACTGTACTAAGCGCTTAGGTAGATAAAAGATAATCAGATTGGACACAGTCCCTGTCCTACATGGGGCTCATGAAGTCCAGAATACAGAACACTTGTTCCCTGCCCCAACGATGCCTCTAGCTACTGAGACAGCCATTAAAATATTTACAATTGTAGAAAACAAAATAAATAATTGAATGTACAACTGAATAAACATATATGAAAGAGGGTTGAGGATGGGTATAAACAATTTCATAAGTGCTAGAGTTGGGTAGTATGTTCCAGCCTGTTTCGATTCCCAGAAAATGATGCAAGAGTGGGAAGAAAAACTCAAAAGAAAAAACGGTCTGATGTCAAGGTCACCAGAGTTCAGCTTTGAGGACTTAGGACACTTGGTTCTGACTGACTTTGCCAACCTACAACTTGGGAGAGACAAGATTAGTCCGTCAATGGTATTTATTGAACACTCATCATCATCGCTCAAATCTACTGAGAGCTCACCTCCTTCAGGAGGCCTTCCCAGACTGAGCCCCCTTTTTCCTTTCCTCCTCCCCATCCTCCCGCCCTACCTCCTTCCCCTCCCCACAGCACCTATATATATGTTTGTACAGATTTATTACTCTATTTATTTTATTTGTACATATTTACTATCACCTGTATATATGTTTGTACAGATTTATTACTCTATTTATTTTACTTGTACATATTTACTATCCTATTTATTTTGTCAATGATGTGCATCTATCTCATCCTATCCCATCTGGACTACTGCACTAGCCTTCTCTCTGATCTCCCATCCTCGTGTCTCTCTCCACTTCAATCCATACTTCATGCTGCTGCCCGGATTATCTTTGTCCAGAAACGCTCTGGACATATTACTCCCCTCCTCAAAAACCTCCAATGGCTACCGATCAATCTGCGCATCAAGCAGAAACTCCTCACCCTGGGCTTCCAGGCTGTCCATCACCTCGCCCCCTCCTACCTCACCTCCCTTCTCTCCTTCTACTGCCCAGCCCGCACCCTCCGCTCCTCCACCACTAATCTCCTCACTGTACCTCGCTCTCGCCTGTCCCGCCATCGACCCCCGGCCCACGTCATCCCCCGGGCCTGGAATGCCCTCCCTCTGCCCATCCGCCAAGCTAGCTCTCTTCCTCCCTTCAAGGCCCTGCTGAGAGCTCACCTCCTCCAGGAGGCCTTCCCAGACTGAGCCCCTTCTTTCCTCTCCCCCTCGTCCCCCTCTCCATCCCCCCCGTCTTACCTCCTTCCCTTCCCCACAGCACCTGTATATATGTATATATGGTTGTACATATTTATTACTCTATTTATTTATTTATTTTACTTGTACATTTCTATCCTACTTATTTTATTTTGTTGGTATGTTTGGTTCTGTTCTCTGTCTCCCCCTTTTAGACTGTGAGCCCACTGTTGGGTAGGGACTGTCTCTATGTGATGCCAATTTGTACTTCCCAAGCGCTTAGTACAGTGCTCTGCACATAGTAAGCGCTCAATAAATACGATTGATTGATTGATTGATCTAGCTTTACTTCTATTTATTCTGATGACTTGACACCTGACCCCATGTTTTGTTTGGTTGTCTGTCTCCCCCTTCTAGACTGTGAGCCCGTTGTTGGGTACGTACCGTCTCTATATGTTGCCAACTTGTACTTCAAGCACTTAGTACAGTGCTCTGCACACAGTAAGCGCTCAATAAATACAATTGAATGAATGAATGAATAAAATCCGCCCTCTTCTCTCCATCCAAACTGCTACCATGCTGACCCAAGCACTTATCCTATCCCTCCTTGACTACTGCATCGGCCTCCTCGCTGACCTCCCGGCCTCCTGTCTCTCTCCACTCCGATTCACACTTCATTCTGCTGTGTGAGTCATTTATCGACAAAAACTTTCAGTCCGTGTCTCCCCTCTCTTCAAGAATCTCCAGTGGCTGTCCAACTAACTCTGCAACAAAGCACTCGGTCAGCTCACCCCATCCTACTTCAATCAGTCAATCATATTTATTGAGCGCTTACTGTGTGCAGAGCACTGTACTAAGCACTTGGGAAGTACAAGTTGGCAACATTTAGAGACAGTTCCTACCCAACAGTGGGCTCACAGTCTAGAAGTCTACTACTAGACAGACTAGAAGACAGTCTACTTCACCTCACTCATCTCCTACCGCAGTCCAGCCTGCACCCTCCGCTCCTCTGACACCCGTATTCTCACCAGGCTCCCATCTCGCTAGCTCACTGCCAACCCCTTTCCCACATCTTCCCTCTAGCCTGGAATTCCGTCCCCTCCATCTACGCTGGACCACCACTCTCTCCACCTTCCAAGCATGACTACGATCACATAGAGAAGCAGGGTGGCTCAGTGGAAAGAGCCCGGGCTTTGGAGCAAGAGGTCATGGGTTCAAATCCCGGCTCTGCCAATTGTCAGTTGTGTGACTTTAGACAAGTCACTTCACTGGGCCTCAGTTCCCTCATCTGTAAAATGTGGATTAAAACTGTGAGCCCCCTGTGGGACAACCTGATCACCTTGTATCCTCCCCAGCGCTTAGGACAGTGCTTGCACATAGTAAGCACTTACCAAACACCATCATCATTATTATTATTACCTCCTTCAAGATGCCTTCCCTGATTATGCCCTCTTTTACCCAGCTCACTCCCGGTTCCGAGTCTATATGCTTCATCCTTGCACAGCCCCCCAGCATTTATGTAAACATCTTTAAATTATATATTATAAATTGTTGATTTGTTTATAATAATAGTAATCATGGTATTTGTTAAGCGCTTACAATGTGCCAGGCACTGTACTAAGCGCTGGGGTGGATACAAGCAAATCGGTTTGGACACAATCCCTGTCCCACATGGGGCCCACAGTCTCAATCCCCATTTTACAGATGAGGTAATTGAGGCACTGAGAAGTGAAGCGACTTGCCCAAGGTCCCACAGCAGAAAAGTGGTGGAGTCAGGATTAGAACCCAAGTCCTCTGACTCTCAGGCGCATGCTCTTTTCTCTAGGCCGTGCTGCTGCTTCTCATGTCTGTCTGCCCCTCTAGGCTGTAAACTAGTTATGAGCAGGGAAGGTGTCTGCTAATTCTGTGGTATTGTCCCCTCCCAAACTGTTGGCACAGCATTCTTCACATAGTAAGCGCTTAAGAGAAGCAGTGTGGCTCAGTGGAAAGAGCCCAGGCTTTGGATTCAGAGGTCATGGGTTCAAACCCCACCTCTGCCAATTGTCAGCTGTGTGACTTTGGGCAAGTCACGTCTCTTCTCTGTGCCTCAGTTACCTCATCTGTAAAATGGCGATTAAGACTGTGAGCTCCCCGCGGGACAACCTGATCACCTTGTAATCTCTCTCCAATTTGGTAATATTTGATTATCAAAATATTAATATCTATTATTAATAGATATAATAATAATAATGGTATTTTTTAAGCACTTACTATGTGCCAAGCACTGTTCTAAGATATGACTGATTGTTAAAGAACATGAGCCTGGGAGACAGAAGGACCTGGTTGTACTGGCTCTTCCACTTGTCTGCTGGGTGACCTTGGGCAAGTCATTTAACTTCTCTATGCCCCAGTTATCCCATCTCTAAAATGAGGATTAAGACTGTGAGCCTCATGTGGGACATGGACTGTGTTCAACCAGATTTCAGCTTGTATCTACCACAGCACTTTGTATAATGCCTGGCACAGAGTAAGCACTTAAATACCATAAAAAAAGGAATCAATTCTACTTACTGAGTGCCTACTTGTGCAGAGCACTGTACTAAGTACTTAAGAGAGTACAATACAACAGAATGAGCAGGTGTTCCCTGCCTAAAAATAGTTTCTCGCAGAATTTAATGTTCCTGTCATGTCTTCTGATGACATTGTATTGCTAATATTTGCTCATTACCAATCCAGTTTGCATCCTCTCTAAAACCATATGGTATTTATTGAGCACTCCCTGTGGGCAGAGCACTATGCTAAACACTTGGGAGAGTAGGATCAGAGGTGGTTGCCGCATTCCCTGCCCACGTGGAAACACTGAGTTAAATTATAAAGTTGCAGTTTCTTAGTCTCATTCATATCACCACTCCTCCAAGAAGCCTTCCCTGATTAATTCCTCAGTTTCCTCTTCTCCCATTCCCTTCCGTGTTGCCCTTGCACTCAGTTTTGCAACTTTAATTCACCCCTTCCTCAGTCCCAAACTACTTAGGTCCCTATCGGAAATTTATCTGTATTAATGTCAGTCTCCCCCTCTAGCCTGTAAGCTCCTTTCGGTCAGGAACGAGTCTACCAAAAATTCATGCAATCCTATTTATTGAGTGCTTACTGTGTGCAGAGCACTGTACTAAGCGACCTGGCCTAGTGGATAGACCACAGGCCCGGGAGTCGGAAGGATTTTGATTCTAATCCTGGCTCCACCACCTGAATGCTGTGAGACCTTGGGCAAGTCACGTAACTTCTCCAGGCCTCAGTTCCATCGTCTGTAAAATGGGGATTAAGAGTGTGAGCCCCATGTGGGACAGGGACTGCGTCCAACCCGATTAGCTTGTACCTACCCCGCCGCTTAGTACAGTGCCTGGAATGTAGTAAGCGCCTAACAAATACCACACTTCTTATTATCATTATTCGAGGCTCTGCACACAGTAAGTGCTCAATAAATACCATTGTTTGATTGATTGATTAGATCAAAACAGAAGGGGACTTACTGACCCGGCATAACAAGGCCCATAATCAGACATCCTGCAACCAAGAGCTAATTGCAAGTTCTCGGTAGCTCCTAGCAACCAGCTGAGGATTTGATTACCAAAAGTCAAGTGTTTCCTGAGAACTCTGCTTAGGGAAATGCCGGTAAATAGGCTTCAGTCTAATATAATTCCCAAACTGAGAACTGCATCCCCGTTACGGAGAAGCAGCGTGGCGTAGTAGATAGAGCACGGGCCTCAGAGTTGGAAGGTCGTGGGTTCTAATACCGTCTCTGCCTCTTGTCTGCTGTGTGACCTGGGGTAAGTCACTTCACTTCTCTGGGCCTCCGATACCTCTTCTGAAAGGCACTGCTTGGCTTTATGATGGCATTTATTAAGCGCTTACTATGGGCAAAGCACGGTTCTAAGCGCTTTAGAACCAGATGAGGGAACGGATCCGTTCCAGATGAGGGAACGGAGGCCCAGAGAAGTGAAGTGACTTGCCCAAAGTCACCCAGCTGACAAGTGGCGGAGCCCGGATTTGAACCCATGACCTCTGACTCCAAAGCCCGGGCTCTTTCCACTGAGCCGCGCTGCTTCTTTTGGTTCTTTTTTTAATGTTTATTTAAGTGCATACTATGTGCCAAATGCTGTTCTAAGGTTGGACACAGTCCCTATCCCACAGGGAGCTCACTGTCTAAATAGGGGGGAGAACAGGTATTTCTTCAACCATTTGGCGGTTGAAGAAACTGAGGCACAGAGAAGTGAAGTGATTTGCCCAAGCTCACACAGGTAGTACGTGGTGGAGTCGGGATTAGAACCCAGGTCCTTTGGCTTCCAGGCCCATGCTTTACCCGTTAGGACATGCTGCTTCCCTTTTCATCTAAGCAGTGTGGCTCAGTGGAAAGAGCCCGGGCTTTGGAGTCAGAGGTCATGGGTTCAAATCCCTGCTCCGCCAATTGTCAGCTGTGTGACTTTGGGCAAGTCACTTCACTTCTCTGGGCCTCAGTTCCCTCATCTGTAAAATGAGGATGAAGCCTGTGAGCCCCTCCCGTGGGACAACCTGATCACCTTGTAACCTCCCCAGCACTTAGAACCGTGCTTTGCACATAGTAAGCGCTTAATAAATGCCATCATTATTATTATTATTATCTAAGGAGTGAGGTGGAAACATTCCCCTTAACTCCTCTATCACCAAAATAATTCAAATAGTGAGGCTATGAGTTCCCATCCTTCGAGATTCAGTTATCTCTGGATCTCTGAGCGTGAAAGACAATGATATAAATTGACAATGTTAAGACGCTCTTGCAGAAGTGAGTTAAGTGCTCATAGCCTCACTATCCAGTATTTGGTAAATGTTTACAAAATATGTTTGAGCATGAAGGACAACGATAGAAATTAACACTGTTAAGATGCCCACCACCTCACCATCCAGTATTTATTAAATGCTTACAAAATATCGAATTATTTTGTTGCACATTCAAGAAACGGAACCTCTACCTCTTAAGCAGCACGGCTCAATGGAAAGAGCCTGGGCTTTGGAGTCAGAGGTCATGGGTTCAAATCCTGGCTCCGCCAACCGTCAGCTGTGTGACCTTGGGCAAGTCACTTAGCTTCTCTGTGCCTCAGTTACCTCAACTGTAAAATGGGGATGAAGACTGTGAGCCGCACGTGGGACAATCTGATTACCTTGTAACCTCCCCAGCGTTTAGAACAGTGCTTTGCACATAGTAAGCACTTAACAAATGCCATTATTATTATTATTATTATTAAGGGCTAGTTGGAAACCAATCAATCATTTGTATTTACTGAGCACTTACTGTATACACTGTACTGAGCATTTGGGAGAGTACAATATAACAGAATTGGTAAACACGTTCCTTGCCCACTGGGAGCTTACAGTTTAGTGAGCATGTTTAAAAATCACTGCAAAAATGTCTGCTGACACAACAACATGGAGATTGAAATCGTTTACGAGTGTCTGTGTGCTTGAATGCATGCATATGATTCCACTGTTGGGTAGGGACTGTCTCTATATGTTGCCAATTTGTACTTCCGAAGCGCTTAGTACAGTGCTCTGCACACAGTAAGCGCTCAATAAATACGATTGATGATGATGATGATTTGAGAGGGTGGTGAGGGAAATTGACGCTAAAAGAGGAAATGACAGAAATGGGTGGTAGGATTGGGTTTTCTCCCAAGTGCTTACTACAGTGCTCTGCACACAGAAGCACTCAATAAATACCGCTGATTGATTGGGAGGGTATACAGTTGAATATATTAGTGGAGATGGGCAAATCTGAATTTAAACACAGACCAATCCAAGGGCTGTTGGCTAGTTAACCAGCTTGGGTTTGCAGTGTGTCAACTGGAAATGAGCCTGGAATACAGCAGCTAACATTGTCTGGACAAAGACATGAGAATAGGGACAGCAGTACAATAAATCAATGGTATTTATTGAGCACTTGCTGTGTGCAGAGCATTGCATTAGGTGCTTGGGAAAGTACAATGAAATAGATTTGGAAAAAAAATCCATTTCCACAAGAGGCTTACAGTACACATTCTAGAGAAACAGCGTGGCCCACTGGAAAGAAAACGAGCCTGGGAATCACAGGATGCGGGTTCCAACCCTGGCTCTGCCACCTGTGGGCTGTGTGACCTTGGGCAAAACACTTAACTTCTCTGTTACCTGAACTGTAAAATGGGGATGAAGACTGAGAGCTCACCTCCTCCAGGAGGCCTTCCCAGACTGAGCCCCTTCCTTCCTCTCCCCCTCGTCCCCCTCTCCATCCCCCCCATCTTACCTCCTTCCCTTCCCCACAGCACCTGTATATATGTATATATGTTTGTACATATTTATTACTCTATTTATTTATTTATTTTACTTGTACAAATCTATTCTATTTATTTTATTTTGTTAGTATGTTTGGTTTTGTTCTCTCTCTCCCCCTTTTAGACTGTGAGCCCACTGTTGGGTAGGGAGTGTCTCTATATGTTGTCAATTTGTACTTCCCAAGCACTTAGTACAGTGCTCTGCACATAGTAAGAGCTCAATAAATACGATTGATGATGATGATGATGATGATGAGAGTAGAACAGTGCCTGCCACCTTGTAAGCTCTGAACAAATACCATAAAAAAAATGAGTCACCTAAGTGGAGTTCAGCAAATCTAATAGAACAGTTTGAAACTCTTAACCACTCTAATTTGAGAAACTATCCTTTGGGAACCCTGGGGTCTGACCAAATAACCCTCCCCACCCGCAGAAATCAAATCCCTGATCTCTTTCATGTGAAATCAATCAATCAAATTTATTGAGCGCTTACTGTGCGCAGAGCACTGTACTAAGCGCTTGGGAAGTACAAGTTGGCAACAGCTAGAGACAGTCCCTACCCAACAGTGGGCTCACAGTCTAGAAGGGGGAGACAGAGAACAAAACCAAACATATTAATCAAAATAAAATAAATAGAATAGCTATGTACAAGTAAAATAGAGTAATAAATATGTACAAACATATATACATTTATTGGGCATTGGGTACTGTACTAAGCACCTGGGAGAGTACAACAGTAGACACATTCCCTGTTCACAGCAAGCTTACAGTCTAGAGTGTGGGCAACTCCCAGACGCCAGAGACCACGCTGGCTCAGGCCTCCAGACGGAGGCATCGCTTCCCTCCATTTCCAGGGAGGGGAAACTGAGGCCGGCCCCGGACCGATGTACCGGCTCTGAACAGCTGAAGCCCGGGGTGGTGGCCCCTGGATGGGGCGGGATCCTTCTGGCTCCACCAGCTGGCCTGCAGCCAGGGAAGGGGGTCCCTTGGTCACCAGCACGCAGAGGCCCCCGAAGCCTTTCTCTCTGAGACAACCAACCTGGCTCGTTTCAGCCACCCTCACCTAGGTCAGAGCCCCAGGCCAAACCTTGGCCGGTCAGTTTGCTGTCCAAAATTAGGGAAAAGCGGGCTCATTATGTTGCCAACTTGTACTTCCCAAGCGCTTAGTACAGTGCTCTGCACACAGTAAGCGCTCAATAAATACGATGATTGATTGATAAGGCTGTTTTCTGAAATGTTCTGCATCGGCTTTGTCAAGCAGGGACTCCTCAGCATTGGCTTAAAAGCAGTCAATCCCCTTGCCCCCTCCTTCCTCACCTCACTACTCTCCTGCTCCAACCCAGCCCACATACTTTACTCCTCTAAGGCCAACCTACTCACAATGCCTCGGTCTCATCTATCTCACCGCCCATATCTTGCTTCTACTCTGGAACTCCCTCCCTCCTCAAATCTGACAGACAATGACTCTCCCCACTCTTCAAAGCCTTATCGAAGTCCCATCTCCTCCAAGAGGCCTCCCAGACTAAGCCCCCCTTTCTTTTTCCCCACTCCCTTCTGCATTGCCCTGACTTGCTCCCTTTATTCATCCCCCTTCCCAAACCCACAGCACTTACATTCATTCATTCAATCGTATTTATTGAGCGCTTACTGTGTGCACAGCACTGTACTAAGAACTTGGAAAGTACAAGTTGGCAACATATAGAGACGGTCCCTACCCAACAATGAGCTCACAGTCTAGAAGGGGGAGACAGACAACAAAACAAAACGTGTGGACAGGTGTCAAGTCATCAGAATAAATAGAAGTAAAGCTAGATGCACATCATTAACAAAATAAATAGAATAGTAAATATGTACAAGCATATCTGTAATTCATTTATATTAATGTCCGTCTCCCCCTGCCCCCCAGACTGTAAGCTCGTAGTGGGCAGGGACTGTGTCTGTTGATTATTATATTTTACTCTCCCAAGCACTTAATACAGTGCTCTGTACACAGGAAGCGCTCAATAAATACGATTGAATGAATGAATCCCCCTTCCCAAACCCACAGCACTTACATATACATCTGTAATTTATTTATTTATATTAATGTCTGTCTCCCTCTGCCCCCCAGACTGTAAGCTCACTGTGGGCAGGAACTGTGTCTGTTTATTATATTGTACTCTCCCAAGCACTTAGTACAGTACTCTGTACACAAGAAGTGCTCAATAAATACAATTGAATGAATGAATGAATCCCCCTTCCCAGACCCACAGCACTTACATATATATATGTAATTTATTTATTTATATTAATGTCTGACTCCCCATGCCCCCCAGACTGTAAGCTCACTGTGGGCAGGAATTGCCTCAGTTTATTATTATAGTGTACTCTTCCAAGCACTTAGTACAGTGCTCTTCGCACAGTAAGCGCTCAATCAGTGTGGTTGAATGAATGAATGAATGATTGTGCTCAAGAAGTGGAAGATGCCCTTTTTAGTGTACTTTTATGGTCTTTTATTGATCAACACCATTTGGGAACCGCAGCATCCATTTTCCTCGGGTTTCTATCCACCACAGCCGCCCACGTTGGACAGATGAAGTCTTTGCCCTGGAGACTCTGAGATCAGTCATGAAAGTCTCAAGGGATTTCCCATCCAATCCCAGGGCTTCCTGGGAAATGCCGCCCAGATGGACCAAAGGAAGTTTGATCCAGGAAATTTAAGGGACCGTGTGAAAGTGGCAACTGTTCTAACTGCCCATGCAGACATCTGGAATTCACCAGTTCCCTCACAGGCAGGACCTGGCAGGGCTGTCAACTGGCATTTCAATTCAATTCAATCATATTTATTGAGCACTTACTGTGTGCCAAGCACTGTGCTAAGTGCTTGGGAGAGTACAACAATAAACGGGTGCATTATCTGCCCACGACAAGCTTATAGCCTAGAGATGAGTTTAAATTCTAGAGGTTTAGGAGAAGCAGCATGGTTTAGTAGATAGAACATGGGCTTGGGATTAGAAGGACCTGGGTTCTAATCCCAGCTCTGCCGCTTGTCTGCTGTAGGACCTTGGGCAAGTCACGTCACTTCTCTGGGCCTCAGCTACCTCATCTGTAAAATTAGGAAGAAGACTGTGAGCCCCATGTGGGACAGGGACTGTGTCCAACTTGATAATAATAATAATAATAATGGCATTTGTTAAGCGCTTACTATGTGCAAAGCTCTGGGGAGGATACAAGGTGATCAAGCATCCCACGTGGGGTTCACAGTCTTAATCCCAATATTACAGATGAGATAACTGAGACTCCGAGAAGTTAAGTGACTTGCCCAAGCTCACATGGCAGACATGTGGCGGAGCTGGGATTTGAACCCATGACCTCTGACTCCAAAGCCTGTGCTCTTTCCACTGAGCCACGCTGCTTCTCTAATTACCTTGTATCTACCCCAGTGCTTAGCACATAGTAAGCACTTAACAAGTACCATAATTATGATTATTATATGCCATTTGGGAGGTATTCTTTGGTCCCAAAGAGCTAAACTTGGGCCTTTAAAACCATAAGTCGGCACCATCTCCTTAAAATAAATCAATCCGTTCATCAGTGGTTTTCACTGAACGCTTGGACTGTCTCTATATGTTGCCAACTTGTACTTCCCAAACGCTTAGTACAGTGCTCTGCACACAGTAAGCGCTCAATAAATACGATTGATTGATTGATTGATTACAGAGTACTGTATTAAGCACTAGGGAGAGTAATATAACAGAGTTGGTAGACATGTTCCCTGCCCAAAGCGAGCTTACAGTCTACATGTTAGAACTCCATCCCCTATTTTGTTGAATTACTGGTTTGTAACCAGAATTTCCTAACGTGACATCAGACCCACACCCTTGCAGCCTCCCAAATTAAACTCTGGATTCTGGCAAGACAGCAAAACACTCAATCCAGTTCTGCACTTCTGGCTTCTCTTGAAGCCCTCACTTTCCTGGAAGAAAAGCAGAGACACAGAATAACCTAGTGGGTAGAGCACAGGCCTGAGAGTCAGAAGGACCTGGGTTCCAACCCCCGTCTCTACCACTCGTCTGCTGTGGGACCTTGGACAAGTCACTTCACTTAATAATAATAATAATAATGGCATTTATTAAGTGCTTACTGTGTGCAAAGCACTGTTCTAAGTGCTGGGGGGTTACAATCAGGTTGTCCCATGGGGGGCTCACAGTCAATCCCCATTCTACAGTTGAGGGAACTGAGGCCCAGAGAAGTTAAGTGACTTGCCCGAGGTCACACAGCTGACAACTGGCAGAGCCGGGATTTGAACCCACGACCACTGACTCCAAAGCCCGTGCTCTTTCCACTGAGCCACGCTGCTTCTCTAATTACCTTGTATCTACCCCAGCGCTCTACCCCTACCTCACTTCTCGGTGCCTCAGTTCCCTCATCTGTAAAATGGGGATTAAGACTGTGAGCCCCACGTGGGGTAGGGACTGTGTCCAACCCAATTTGCTTGTATCTACCCCAGTTCAGTGTTCAGCACATAGCACTATGATAATAATAATCATAGTAATTACGGAATTTGTTAAGCACTTACTACATGCCAGGCCGTTCCAGCTAACAAGACACAAGAAGCCGTGTGGCCTGGTGGAAAAAGCACAGGACTGGGTTTTAAGCCATGTAACATCTCAGTGCCTCAGTTTTCTTCTCTGTAAAATGGGATTTAAATACCTAGTTTCCCTCCCCATTAGACAGTGAGCCCCATGTAGGAAAAGAACCATGTCCTATCTGATTATCCCACATCTACTGACAGTGCTTGGCACAAAGTAGGCACTTCACAAATACCATTATTCTTATCATTCATTCAATCGTATTTCAATCGTATTTATTGAGCGCTTACTGTGTGCAGAGCACTGTACTAAGCGCTTGGGAAGTACAAGTTGGCAACATATCAGTATCATTATTATTATCATTTTTATAATTAACTTCTTTCACTTAGCTAACCAAGTTCTTTATGCCAGACTGGAAGATCGTTCTGAGCATTGAACGTGTCTACTAACTCTGTTGGATTCCCTCAAACGCTTGGTATGGTGCTCTCCACACTGTAAGCACTCAAAAATACCATGGATTAATCAATTGCTTTCAGGCTCAAATAAAATACCTCTTTGTTCTCTGCCCTCTGTGAAAATGGAGAATAATTGGTCAGCATCTTTACTTAGACACACAATAAAAGCATCCCCTTCCTTGTGGGTACAACATTTCATTCCATTCCATTTCCCTCACCCTCTTCTGAGCCACCCCAATTTCACCAGCTGCCCATACAAATGGAAATAGCACTCTAATAAATATTTGACCAATTCTGAGGAGGGCGGAAAGATGACTTCTCGGTTCTCTGGCTTTCAAAAATTGATTCCTAAATGGGTCACTCATTTAATCTCATGACCAGTGATAGAAAATCCTCCTGAATTTTTCTACCACAGCATTGTCTTCTCTGTCTTTCCCCCTCTTGCTCCTGAACAGATCACATTTTGCTCCCAAGTCTTTGTCCCTATGGTTCTGTAGATCATTTTTCTCACTTATCAAGGAATTCTGTTCTTGCAGCAACCTGTACTAAAGTATTTATTTTTCAAGTATTTGTTAAGCACTTACCACGTGCCAGGTGCTGTACTAAGCGCCGGGGTAAATACCAGCTAATCAGGTTGGACACAGTCCATGTCCCACATGGGGTTCACACTCTTAATCCCCATTTTACAGAAGAGGTAACGAAAGCCTAGATAAGTTAAATGACTTGCCCAAGGTCACACTGCAGACAGGCATCAGAGTTGGGATTAGAACCCAGGTCCTTCTGATTCCCAGGCCTGCGTCTTATCCGCTAGGCAACACTGCTTCCCCTGGGCCATGCTGCTTCCCCTACTTAAACAATATATTCTTCATTTCCCTAGTATCCTGTGAGATGGGATCAAAAGCGTTATTGAAGTCCAGGCATACTGCATCTATTATTTTCTCCTTGTCTACAATTCATCCTATCACTCTGATTTAAAAAAAATTATGTCAATCTGGTCTGATTTTCTCCTCAAAGGTCTACGTGATTCTCGCCCTTTAGATCAGTTAAAAATGGAAATATACCTTAATTAATGAAAAAGAGGTGCCTGATTTGTTTTTTTCCAGTCAGTCATTTTGCCAGTTCTGCTTTGTCAAAAAGCAGGTGTCTGTCTCATCCAGATGGGATGAGGGTGAGGTCAAAAAGTTATTGGGTATAATTTAGTCTTCTCTTTGAGTTGGGTGGAGCGGGCTAAATTTGCATATCCTCCTGATTTTTGTGCTGCTCAAAATGGAACTTGCGCTTTGGCCAAGATGCAAGACCTTGGCTTTTCATTGACTTTTTAAGTCGGACCTTTTCTTCACAGCACAGGCTCACTGCACGGCAACAAATACATTCTCCTGGCAAAATCTGGAGGAGCCAGGCACTTTAAATAGACTTGTGATGTTTTCAAGGAGATTTGGAAATCATTCAGCAGAGAGGCTCGGTCTGACAGAATACAGAAACCCCAAACTGGAACGGGCTTCTCTCCACCCAGAGTCTTTCTACCTCGATTTTGTCTATCTCGCCGTCAACCCCTCGCCCATATTCTGCCTCTGGCCTGGAATTCCCTCCCTCTTCATATGCCACAGACCGTCACCCTCTCCTCCCTCAAAGCCTTCCTGAAAGCACATCTCCTCCAAGAGGCCTTCCCTGACTAATCCCTCAATTTTCTTTGGTCCCACTCTCTTCTACATCACCCTGATTTGCTCCATTTAGTCTCCCATCTCAGCCTCACAACACTTATGTACATATCAGCGCTTAGAACAGTGCTTTGCACATAATAAGTTGCTTAATAAATGCCATCATTATTATTCATAATTTATTAATTTATATTAATGGCTGTCTCCCCCTCTAGAATGTAACTTCATTGTGGGAAGGGAACGTGTCTGCCAACTCATATTATATTCTCCCAAGCACTTAGAACGGTGCTTTGCACGCAGTAAGCACTCAATACATACAATTGATCTATTGATTGATTGATTGAGGCCCGCCTTTAGCTGTCTTTCCTTGCTATTTCCAGGAAAAAGGATGTGACAATCACTTTCCATCCCAGTATCTTCCAGTCAATGAACTGGATAAGTCCCCTGCTGAATGTTGAACATCTAGGCAGTATTTGAGCCTTCCTCTCTAACTCCGAATAATTCCTCTGCTGTCAATTTCTACAACACACCGGGCTGTGTCTTTCAGAGGGAAAAGAGTCTCTGAGAAACGAACGTTTCTTCGCTGATTTAACTGCTTCGCATCGCATTTGGAAACGTGCCAAATGGCAAGCGTGGCTCAATGCCGATATCCCAGGCTAAAAATAGGAATGGGAACGAACGGGAGACATCCCAGAGCCCAGACCCTCTGAGCCAAGAGGCCTGTTGAAGCATCACGAGATGCGTGGAAAGAGGTCCAAAATAGGAGTCGGAAATTGAAATCTCCCAACTCCGAAGGCTTCGACCGAATGAAGAAGGGTGAACCGTTGAGGTGTCCATTGTTGCTTTGGTTCTCTCATGGAGAATAAAGGTCTCCAGAGAATACGCAGAGAATGGCATGCAGGGACACCGGTATGACACAGGGAAAGAGACGAAACACCTGAGGGACAGATCCACAGTAACACAAAGAACAAAGGAAGCAGAGAGGAAAACCATCACTAAAATCTGCCCTTTAGTCTCCACCCAAACTACAGCCAAGTTGGTAATAATAATAATAATAATAATAATAACAATAATAATGACATTTTTAAGAGATTACTATGATCTAGCGTGGCTCAGTGGAATGAGCACGGGCTTTGGAGTCAGAGGTCATGGGTTCAAATCACTGCTCTGCCAATTGTCAGCTGTGTGACTTTGGGCAAGTCGCTTAACTTCTCTGTGCCTCAGTTACCTCATCTGTAAAATGGGGATTAAAACTGTGAGGCCCCCCGTGGGAAAACCTGCTCACCTTGTAACCTCCCCAGTGCTTAGAACAGTGCTTTGCACATGGTAAGCGCTTGACAAATACCATCATTATTATTACTATTATCCAGGCACTGTACTAAGCACTGGGGTGGATTCAAGCAAATCGGGTTGGACACATAGGGCTCACAGTTTTAATCCTCGTTTTACAGACGAGCTCACTGAGGCACAGAGAAGTTAAGTAATCAGGTTGGACACAGTCCATGTGGGTAGGGACTGTCTCTATATGTTGCCAACTTGTACTTCCCAAGCGCTTAGTACAGCGCTCTGCACACAGTAAGGGCTCAATAAATACGATTGATGATGATGATGGGCTTCACACTCTTAATCCCCATTTTACAGATGAGGTAACGAAAGCCCAGATAAGTTGAATGACTTATCTGTAAAATGGGGATTAAAACTGTGAGGCCCCCATGGGAAAACCTGCTCACCTTGTAACCTCCCCAGTGCTTAGAACAGTGCTTTGCACATAGTAAGCGCTTAACAAATACCCTCATCATTATTATCATTATCTAGGCACTGTACTAAGCACTGGGGTGGATTCAAGCAAATCGGGTTGGACACATAGGGCTCACAGTTTTAATCCTCGTTTTACAGACGAGCTCACTGAGGCACAGAGAAGTTAAGTGATGTGCCCCAGGTCACACAGCAGACAAGAGGCGGAGCCGGGGTTAGAAACTGGTCCTTCTGATGCCCAGGTCTGAGCACTCATCATTTCCAGCCTCGATTACTGCATTATTTTTCTTGCGAGCCATCCTGCGTTCTGAGGTTCCCATTTCAAGTCCATGCTTCACACTGCTACCCCAATTATTTTTTTCCGAAAAAAAAAACCTTTCAGCCCAAACCCTTACTCTGCTGATCCTTCCCTTGCTTCGGGTTTCTTTTCCTGTCACCCGCTCTTTTGATTGCTGACCTCTAACCTGGAGAATTACCCATCTGCTCTATTTAAAATCTTTGCACCACCTAGGAGCTCAATAAATGCTACTACTGCCATGACGACTGCTTCATTTCCCTTGGATTCTGATGTTCCATCTGCCTTATCATCGCATCGTTGCCATTTTCAGCTCAAACTTATGCTTCAAATGTCATGGCCCTTCTTTGATGTTCACAACTGCCACACTTCCATCTTCCTCCGTGATCCCATTTCTGACTCTCCCGGGAGAAATACAGTGCTCTGCACACAGTAAGCGCCCAATAAATACGATTGATTGATTGAGAAAGGCGATGAATTCTCTCTGGCCTCACCTCGTCTTTTATGCCCAGGTTAAGATTCTCCCTTCATTCACTCTGCAACTTCCAGATTTTGCTCCTGTGAACTTTTAGACTGTGAGCCCCTTGTTGGGTAGGGACTGTCTCTATATGTTGCCAATCTGTACTTCCCAAGTGCTTAGTACAGTGCTCTGCACATAGTAAGCGCTCAATAAAAACGATTGATGATGATGATGATGGACATTCATACACGAAAAAGAGTGGAATGGAAAGAGCAGGGAGATGGGAATTGGGGGATCTGAGTACTAATCCCAGGACTGCTACTTGCCCGGGAGTCAGAAGGATGTAGATTCTAATCCCAGCTCCGCCACTTGTCTGCTGTGTGACCTTGGGCAAGTCGCTTCACTTCTCTGTGCCTCAGTTACCTCATCTGGAAAATGGGGATTGAGACTGTGAGCCCCATGGGGGACAGGGATTGGGTCCTACCTGATTTGCTTGTTCCCACCCCAGCGTTTAGTACAGTGCATGGCACACAGTAAGCAAATAAATATTACTATTACTACTATCATCTCAGTGCCTCAGTATTTCATCTGTAAAATGGGAAAAAATACCTCTTCATCCTCCTACTTAAATTTTGAGCTCCGCACGTGTCTGATCTGCTTTTAAATACCAACCACAGTACTTAGTACTGTGCTTGGCATATAGTAGGTGCTTATCTAGTACCACAGTTATTATTGTTAAACATTGTTGCTTTTCATTTATATATTTGCTCAGTGTTTGTCTGGCCCTCCATGGAGGAGCAGGGTGGCCTAGTGGAGACTATATGTTACCAATTTGTACTTCCCAAGCACTTAGTACAGTGCTCTGCACATAGTAAGCGCTCAATAAATACGATTGATGATGATGATGATGGGAGTCAAAAGGACTTGGGTTCTAAACCCGGCTCTGCCACTTGTCTACCGTGTAGTCTCGGGCAAGCCACTTCACCTCTCTGGGCCTCGATTACCTCATCTGTAAAATGGGGATTAAGACTGAGAACCCCATGTGGGACAGAGACCGTGTCCAGCCTGATTAACTTGTTTCTACCCCTGCACTATGTATAGTGCCTGGCACATAGTAAGTGCTTAACAGATACCGTCTAAAAAAATGCCTTCTCTGTGCCTCAGTTTCTTGAACTGCGAAGTGGGGATTAAAAACTTGTTCTTTCTGCTACCAAGAATATGAGCCCCCTGTGGGACAGGAACTATGTACAACTTGACCAATTTATATCTACACCAGCATTTAGAACAGTGCTTGACCTAAAAGTAAACATCTAACAAATACCAGATGGTATTTGTGATCCATATATACATATACATCTTTTATATAAACGGTCTTGTCCATCAATGTGGCCTGATTTCTGCGCAACTCATAGCAAATAATGAACACTGGCCTGGGAGTTGGAAGGTCATGAGTTTTAATTCCAGCTCCACCACATGTCTGCTGTTTGGCCCTGGGCAAGACACTTCACTTCTCTGGGCCTAAGTTACCCCATAATAATAAAAAAAAATAATTTTGGTATTTGTTAAGCGCTTGCTATGTACCAAGCACTGTTCTAAGCACTGGGGGAGATACAAGGTGATCAGGTTGTCCCACATGGGGCTCACAGTCTTAATCCCCATTTTCCAGATGAGGTAACTGAGGCCCAGAGAAGTGAAGTGACTTGCCCAAAGCCAAACAGCTGACACGCGGTGGAGCCGGGATTCGAACCCATGACCACTGACTCCCAAGCCTGCGCTCTTTCCACGGAGCCACGCTGCTTCTCTAAAATGGGGATTAAGGCAGTGTTGGGTAGGGACTGTCTCTATATGTTGCCAACTTGTACTTCCCAAGCGCTTAGTACAGTGCTCTGCACACGGTAAGCGCTCAATAAATACGATTGATTTGATTGATTGATTCAAGAGGCACAGGGACTGTGTCCAACGAATAGGCTTGTATTCACCCTAGCACTTAGTACAGTGCTTGGCACATAGTATAAGCACTTAATAAATACCACAATTATTAAATAATGCCACACATAAGCTCTTAATAAACTCATTGAGGAGTTGTGCAGAAGTCACTGATGATGATGATGCTATCAATTGAGTTTTTAATGGTTCTATTAGCATGCCCTTTTACATATTCTTAATGCAGGTGATTAGGCAGAGTAAAGATTGAGGGCTGTACTTTAATGTTTGAGGGAGGGGCGCAGAAGTGATATAAATCATTTAGAGGGCATGTGAACTGGCCTGGGAATCAGAAGACCTGGTTCTAACCCCAGCCCCGCCACTTGTCTGCCGCGTGACCTTGGAAAAGTCACTTCTCTTTACCTCGGTTTCCTCATCTGTAAAATAGAGATTACAACATTAAGCCTTTAAGGGACAGGGACTGCATCCAACCTGATATCACACAGGTGACACTGTGAGGTCACACAGCTGGCAATTGGCAGAGCCGGGATTTGAACCCATGACCTCTGACTCCAAAGCCCGGGCTCTTTTCCACTGAGCCATGAGTAGGTTTTAATACCCATTTTACAGATTAGGGAATCAAGGCACAGACAAATTAAGTGATTTACGCAAGGCTCAACAGGAGGCAAGTGCAGAGATGGGATTAGAACCCAAATCCCCTGATTCCCCAGCCCAGGCTCTGTCTACTGGTGGTTTGGTTCATGGAAAGCACCTGTATATATGTTTGTACATATTTATTACTCTGTTTATTTATTTTACTTGTACATATCTATTCTATTTATTTTATTTTGTTAGTATGTTTGGTTTTGTTCTCTGTCTCCCCCTTTTAGACTGTGAGCCCACTGTTGGGTAGGGACTGTCTCTATATGTTGCCAACTTATACTTCCCAAGCGCTTAGTACAGTGCTCTGCACACAGTAAGCGCTCAATAAATACGATTGATTGATTGATTGATACGTGTCTATCTCGGAGTTTAGTACAGTGCCTGGCACAGAGTAAGCACTTAATCATTAAAAAAAAGAAGCGAGAGACATCAGCCTGAGTTGGTAGTTCTGGAAAGAACATGTAATTATGCTGTGCCACAATTATCCTCTTGTTCACGCTGCTGTTTGATGGTGGGTGGTTTCAAAAGTGTTTGTCTACTGTACTTATGCCCTGAAGCTCACGATGTGAAAGGTCCAATTGGAAAACTAAAATAAAATCTAAAATGCAAATAAGTGGATCCTGGGGTCTGGCTGGCTGGCTGCTGGGAGACAGAAAGGTTAGAAGTGGGTGTGTGTGATGGAAATGAAGAGGTGAGAGTTTCACATGGTCTGTTTCTTACCCCCCTGTTCCTCACTGACCACTCAGACACCTATTACTGTCTCTTCTCCTGTTTCCTCGGATTTTCTTTGGGAGAAGGACAGGAAAAGCCCAACTTGTTCTCAAGTTGCTCTGAAGTAGTGGTGATGAGTGGCGCTGAACACACTCTTTTGTAAAAGAGTGGCACACTCTTTTATTCAGTCCCTCTGTGCCCGGGGACACACACTGTGAGACGGCTGGCAGAAACAGTGAGAGCAACCGATGGTCATGAAATACCGTATTTTTTTGTGAGATCTCTGCGGCCGCATCAGACACTCTTGTATCTTCCTGCTTTTAAAAGGTCTCTTTTCATCCAAACCAATTTATAGTAATCTTTGAGCACGTATCGTGTGAAGAGCAGTCGGACAGTCAGCGAGTCTATTGTATTTATTGAATGCTTACTGTTTGCAGAGAACTGTAGTAAGCGTTTGGGAGAGTGCAATATAACTATAGAATGTATTCCCTGCCCACAATGAGCTTACAGTCTAGAGGGGAGACTAGAACACTATATAAAGCACTCAGAGAATGCACTTGTATTAGAAGAGGCACAATCCCTGCCTTCTAGGAGTTTCCAATCTTTGACTCATCTGTTTCATCCAACCCACATATTTAGTGTCATTAAATCCTGTTGTTTTTACCTTTACAACAATGCTAAAAGCCACCCTTTCCTCTCCAACCAAACTGCTACTACACTGATCCAAGCACTTATTCTATCCCACCTGGATTACTCTATCATTCATTCAATCGTATTTATTGAGCGCTTACTGTGTGCAGAGCACTGTACTGAGCACTTGGGAAGTACAAGTTGGCAACACATAGAGACGGTCCCTACCCAACAGCGGGCTCACAGTCTAGAAGGGGCAGACAGACAACAAAACAAAAGATATTAACAAAATAAAATAGAATAAATATGTATGAATAGAGTAATAAATACATACAGACATATATACATATATACAGGTGGTGTGGGGAAGGGAAGGAGGTAAGACGAGGGGGAGAAGGGGGAGAGGAAGGAGGGGACTCAGTCTGGGAAGGTCTCCTGGAGGAGGTGAGCTCTCAGAAGGGCTTTGAAGGGAACTCTATCAGCCTTCTTGCTGACCTCCCTGCCTTCTGTCTCTCCCCACTCCAATACATGCTTCATTCTACTGCCCAGGTCATCTTTCTAAAAAAAAGTTTAACTTATGCTTTCCCACTCCTCAAGACCCTCCAGTGGTTGCCCATCCACCTCCACGTCAAACAGAAACTCCTGCCGTAGGCTTTAAAGCACTCAGTCGCTTACCCCCTCCTAACTTGCTTCTTACTACAACCCAGCCCACATGCTTCGCTCTTCCAGTGCCAACCTACTCGCTGAACATCAATCGCATCTATCTCACGGCCGACCCCTCTCCCACATCCTCCCTTTGGCCTGGAACACCCTCCCCTCCTTCATATCCAAAAGACCACCACTATCCCACCTTCAAAGCCTCATTAAAATCATATCTCCTCCAAGAAGCCTTCCCCCACAAAGCCCTCATTTCCCATACTCCCTTCTGAATCACTCTTACAATTGGATTTGTACTTTTTAAGCACTTGATATTCACCCCATCTTAAGCCCCACAGCTCTTATAATAATAATAATAGCATTTATGAAGCACTTAGCACTGGATGTACATACCAGTATTGTCTCCACCTCTAGACTGTAAGCTCCTTATGGGCAGGGAACGTTTCTACCAACTCTGTGGGATCAGCCTGGCTCAGTGGAAAGAGCATGGGCTTTGGAGTCAGAGATCATGGGTTTGAATCACAGCTCTGCCAATTGTCAGCTGTGTGACTTTGGGAAAGTCACAATCAATCAATCGTATTTATTGAGCGCTTACTGTGTGCAGAGCACTGTACTAAGCACTTGGGAAGTACAAGTTGGCAACATATAGAGACAGTCCCTACCCAGCAGTGGGCTCACAGTCTAAAAACTTAACTTCTCTGTGCCTCAGTTACCTCATCTGAAAAATGGGGCTTAAGACTTTGAGCCCCCTGAGGGACAACCTGATCATCTTGTAACCTCCCCAATGCTTAGAACAGTGCTTTGCACATAGTAAGCACTTAATAAATGCCATTATTATTATTGTACTCTATTTATGTAGATTAATGTCCGTCTCCCCCTCTAGACTATGTGCTCGTTGTGGGAAGGGAATGTGTCTGTTTATTGTTATTTTGTACTCTCCCAAGCACTTAGAACAGTGCTTAGCACAAAGTAAGAGCTCAATAAATACAATTGAATGAATGAATGAATACTCTTCCAAGCACTTAGTACGTTCATCTGCACACCCTAAGCATCAGTAAATTCCACCGATGAGTGATTGATTCTAATCTTGCCCCTAACTGTCCAAAGTCTAATCTGGCCTCTAGAGAAAGTCCTACCATCATTCAAATCATCAATAATAATTGCAGCATTTATTAAGCACTTACTATATCACCAATCGTATTTATTGAGTGCTTACTGTGTGCAGAGCACTGTACTAAGTGCTTAGCACTGTACTAACTTACTATATGCCAAGCACTCTCCTAAGTGCTGAGGTGGATACAATCAATCAGGTTGGACACAGTCCCCGTCACAAGTGGGGCACGCAGTCTTAATTCCCATTTTACAGATGAGGTAACTGAGGCCCGGAGAAGTGAAGTGACTTGCCTAAGGTCACACAGCAGACGAGTGGCAGAGGTAGGATTAGAACCCGGGGCCTTCGGACTCCCAGGCCTATGGCTCCATCCACTGGGCCACGCTGTTTAATTTACCAGAAGGAAGTTGTGCTAGAGAAGTCTTCTTTTATACCCGAAGAAGGGATTTTGAAGGTTTCAATCCAAGGACGTGCTCTCCCTGGTTATTTTCATTTTACCTGTAATGGCTTCACAGCAACTTCCAAGAATGCCTTGTCCTAGGCTTTATGCCATTGTGGTTTTCGTCAATGCTGATTCCCCTTCCATGGACTCTATCCATTTGAAGAATTTAATCAGCAAGAACAAGGTCACCTCTATCCAGGATGTAGTTGCCCTTGGCTAGCTCTCCCGTTGTCACGGTGACACCACATTTCTTCCAAAGGGATAGATTCCCATCTGAATCCAATCACAACCACCTGAATGACTCAGAATGGGCCAGCAGAGCACAATGGCCAGTGGCCAAATGAATCAGAACAGAAACCACAACTCCTTGGCCCCCAGAAATAAAACAGAACTCATCCTCCCTCCCAAACCTGTCCCTCCCTGTCTTTCCCATCACTGTAGACAACACCTCCGTCTTCCCTGTCTCACAAGCCTAATGTAACCTTGACATTATCCTCAATTCATCTCTCTCATTCAATCTGTCACCAAATCATTTGGTTCTACCGTCACAACACTAACATCTTCCCTTTAGTTCTACCATCACATCTTCCCTTTCCTCTCTGCATAAATGGCTACTACGCTAATCCAAGCATTTAGCATATTCTACCTTGACTACTTTATCAGCCTCCTTGCTGACCTCCCTGCCTCCTGATTCTCCTCACTTCAGCCCTTACTTCACTCTGCTGTCCAGATCATTTGTCTAAAAAACAGTTCAGTCACATCTCCCTACTCCTCAAGAACCTCCTGTGATTGCCCACCCACTGCTACATCCACCAAACTCCTTGCCATCAGCTTTAAACTCCCCCACTCCCACGTTACCTCAATAATTTCCCATTACATTATAGCCCTCGCTATTCACTCCTTTAAAGCCAACTTACTCATTCTACTTGGATCTCATTTATCTCATCACCTACCCCTTACCCACATCCTTCCTCTGGCCTGGAACCTAAAACCCCCTTCACTTCTGATAAACCACCACTCTCTCCTCCTTCAAAGCATTTTTAAAATCACATCTCCTTCAGGAGGACTTCCCTGATTACATCCTCATTCCCCCTACTCTCTCTCCCTACTGCGTCCTCAATGCTTAGATCTGCACTATTTAAGCACTTGATATTCACTCCACCTTCAGCACTTATGTCTATATCCATAATTTATTTCAATATCTGCTTCCCTCCGCCCAGAACGTAAGTTCCTGGAAACAGGAAACTCTGCTATATTTTGCTCTCCCAAATATTTAGTACAGTGCTCTGCACATATTAAAGCACTCAAGAACTACCACTGGTTTATTGATTAATTTTCAGTTCAGAAGGAGTAGAAGGCAATAAGGTAGAGCATCCAGGAAGAACAGCCGGCAAAGGTGTAGAGGTTTAATTTGAGGAGACGGAGGAGGGTAAATATTATGTCTCAGGAGGTAGAGACATGGGAATGAAAAAGGATCATACTGAATCTCTGAATAACATGAAAGTAATCAAGCAGCAGGTGCATACATTTGAAACCAAGATAAGAGAAACTGGAAGCGTTAATAGTATTCATTTTAAAATATGGAATTTTAATGAAATGAACAAGATTCTCACATCTTCAAAATAACAGCATGTTCCTCTCACATGCTGAAGAAAAGCACTCATGAAAGAGGGAAGGATAGATTCAGCACCTCTATCCCCGGGGTCACATAGCTCAATTTAGGCATAAAGGAATTTTTTTTAATAATTATTTTAATATCGAGTGGTGTCCTACTGAGAAAAATGCTGGAACCAATTCTCTTCAGTTCCTCTGAGAATCTCTTTTAGAAGCAGTGTTGCCTGGTGGAAAGAGCATGGACCTGGGAATCCAAGGATCTGGGTTCTCATCCCAGTTCTGCCGTTTGTTGAATGACCTTGGGCGAGTCACCTAACTTCTCTGTTCCTTGGTTACTCATTTGTAAAATTCATTCATTTGTTCATTCATTCAATGGTATTTATTAAGGGCTTACTGTGTGCAAAACACTATACTAAGCGCTTGGGAGAGTACAATATAACAATAATACCCTTCCTCCACACATCCGCCAAGCTAGCTCTCTTTCTCCCTTCAAAGCCCTACTGAGAGCTCACCTCCTCCAGGAGGCCTTCCCAGACTGAGCCCCCTTTTTCCTCTCCTTCCCCCCATCCTCCCCGCCCTACCTCCTTCCCCTTCCCGCAGCACCTGTATATATGTTTATACAGATTTATTACTCTATTTATTTTACTTGTGCATATTTACTATTCTATTTATTTTGTTAATGATGCACATGAGCCCACTGTTGGGTAGGGACTGTCTCTATATGTTGCCAGCTTGTACTTCCCAAGCGCTTAGTACAGTGCTCTGCACACAGTAAGCGCTCAATAAATATGATTGATTGATTTATTGATTTAGCTTTACTTCTATTTGTTCTGATGACTTGACACCTGTCCACATGTTTTGTTTTGTTGTCTGTGTCCCCCTTCTAGACTGTGAGCCCGTTGTTGGGTAGGGGCCATCTCTATATGTTGCCAATTTATACTTCCCAAGTGCTTAGTACAGTGCTCTGCACACAGTAAGTGCTCAATAAATAATAAGAATGAATAAGCATTAACATTCCCTGCCCACAACGAGCTCACAGATGGAGATTAAGACCGTGAACTCCACATGGGAAATGGACTGTGTCCCATTTGATGATTTTGTATCTGTCCCAACGTTTTGTAGAGTGCCTGGAACATAGTAAGTGCTTAACAAATACCATAAAAAAGGATAACTTGGACAGAAGATCCAGAACAGGCTCAGGAAATGGAGAGGAATTGCTTTCACTGTAAGCTTCTGGAGGGCAGGGATCATAACTACAGAGCTCTACTGTACTCTCCCAAGGGCTAGACTCAGTGCTCTGCACACAGTAATCGCTCAATAAATACCATTGTTGGAGTGGAAAGCATAGATATTATCCTGTTCTGGAGGGTTGCATCATGTAACCATTTTACAACGAGGGGTCTAAGCCAGATGGTCTAAGATTCCACTCACCTCTGAGATTCTGAAATTCTCTGACTGGAAAAGCAACGGCCACATAATAATTCTCACCTTGTGTACATGAAGCTGCACTAAATCAGCTGGGAAGATAAGCATTTGTAACAGTGGGTTGCTTTATGAATGAACACACGATATATTGAATTTTTGGCTTTGTGAAGTTGTTGATACGGCACCATTATCTTTATCATGCCACTTTAATTAAATGCAATGGCGTCAGAAGCAAGGGGTTTTTTTCCTCTTAAAAATAATTTTATGGAAATGGCGCTTCCAAGAATGCTCTTAAGGAGAGGCTTGGCAGCATTCCTCAGAGATAACATCACTTGCTCATCTTTCTGAGAGATAAGGCTTCATGAAATTTAGCCCAGTGGAACTCTAATTTCGTCACAAAGAGGTCACGTTTGCTTGGAAAGTGACAGAGTGAAGTGTTACTTGTACTTCCCAAGTGCTTAGTCCAGTGCTCTGCACACAGTAAGTACTCAATAAATACAACTGAATGAATGAAGTGGGTAGCATTCAGCATTACTTTGTGTTTTATTAAGTGATGAATGTGTCTACTAACTCTGTTGTATTGTACTCTCCCAAGTACTTAGTACATTGCTCTGTGCAGAGTGAACACTCAATAAATACCAATGATTGTTTGATTACTTTTCCTGGGGGAAATCACATTTAACTCTGGGCCAGACTTACCCCTGTCTACACTGCCTCTCTTCCTCTGTATAATAATAGTAATAATGATGGAATTTATTAAGCACTTACTTTGTCCCAAGCACTGTTCTAAGCGCTGGGGTAGATAAAAGGTAATCAGGTTGTCCCCTGTGGGGTTCACACTCTTAGTCCCCATTTGACAGATGAGGGAACTGAGGCGCAGAGAGGTTAAGTGATTTGCCCAAAGTCACACAGCTGATGAGTGGCAGAGCTGGGTTTAGAACCCATGACCTCTGACTCCCAAGCCCGTGCTCTTTCCGCTAAGCCATGTTGCTTCTCAAAGGAAGGACACGTGTTGAAAGAAAAAGAAAGAGAGAAAGGAAGGAAGGAAGAAAAGAAAGAAGGAAAGGGAGAAAGAGAGAAAAAGAGAGAGAGAAAGAGAGAGAAAGAGAGAGAGAAAGAGAGAGAGAGAAAGAGAAAGAAAGAGAGAAAAAGAAAAAGAGAAAGAGAGAGAGAAAGAGAGAAAGAGAGAAAAAAGAGAAAGAGAAAGAGAGAAAGAGAGAGAGAAATAGAGAAAGAGAGAAAGAGAAAGTGAGAAAGAGAGAGAGAAAGAAAGAAAGAGAGAAAGAAGGAAAGAAGGAAAGAAAGGAGAAATTTAATCTCCAAAGACTGTAAGCTCCTTGTGGGAAGGGATCATGTCTATTGACTGTATTGTATTGCACTGCACTTCTGCAAACACTTTGTTCAGTGCTCTAAGAGTTCAATAAATACCATGAGTGGATTGATTTAACTCCCAAGAAATCAGACTGGCAACTGGAAATATGATCCACAAACTTCATGGGATTCTGAGATTCCTACATCTTGGTCCAGTGGGGTCACATCAAAGTTGGGGGTGACCTGCCCGATAATAATCATTATTATGGAACTTGTTCAGCACTTTTGCTATGTGCCAAGCACTGTTATAAGCACTGGGGTAGGTACAGTTAATCAGGTTAGAAACAGTTCCTGTCCCACATGGGGCTCACACTCTTTTTTGAGCATTTACTGTGTGCAGACCACTGTACTAAGCGTTTGGGAGAATACAATATAGCAACAAACAGACACCTTCCCTGCCCACAGACTAGAGGGGGAGAATTATCCTTGTGTAAGAATGTAATCAGTAACACTGGCACCCTTGATCCCTCTGAGAATCTTTCGAGGCTCAAGGAGCGATGAGCATCATTCAAGGATTCAAAAGATGCAGGAGTTGCTAAATGTAGATAACTGAACTCCAGAGACGTTCAACCACAAAGACACTGAGGCCTGCACAGTGAAATAAACATGATGCCAATCAAACTTTGTAGCTAACATTATAGTCACAATAATTATAACAGTATTCATAATGGTGGTATTTAAGCTAATACTAATGTGCCAAGCACTGGGGAAGATACACCCTTTTCCATAGTCTAAGGAGGAAGAATTCAATCCCCTTTCTACAGATGAGGAAACTGAATCCCTGAGAAGTTGTGACTTTTTTCAATGGTATTTGTTAAGCGCTTACTATTTGCCAGGCACTCTTCTCAGTGCTGGGGTAGATACAAGCTAATCGGGTTGGATGCAGTCCCCGTCCCACGTGGGGCTCACAGTCATAAATGCCATTTTACAGATGAGGGAACTGAGGCACAGAGATGTGAAGTGACTGCCCAGGGTCACACAGCAGACAAGTGGCAGAGCTATGATTTGAACCAGCGAGAAGCAGTGTGGCTCAGTGGAAAGATGCTCTTTGGAGTCAGAGGTCATGGGTTCAAATCCCAGCTCTGCCAATTGTCAGCTGTGTGACTTTGAGCATGTCACTTAACCTCTCTGTGCCTCAGTTACCTCACCGGTAAAATGGGGATTAAGACTGTGAGCCCCCCATGGGACAACCTGATCACCTTGTAACCTCCCCAGCGTTTAAAACAGTGCTTTCCACATAGTAGGTGCTTAATAAATGCCATTAAAAAAACCCAGGTGAAGCTCTCACTAATATGCCAAGCACCGTGGGAGATACAGTACAATCCGATCAGTCTCTTTCCGCAGTCTAAGGAGGAAGAAGAAAAGGTATTGCTCTGCACTAAGCGCTCAGTAAATATGATTGAATGAATCTACTTAATCTGCTGTATTGTACTCTCCCAACTTGTGTATATATGTACATAGTTATAATTCTATTTATTTATATTATTGATGTGTAAATAGCTATAGTTCTATTTATTTATATTGATGTCCTTAATGCCTGTTTACTTGTTTTAATGCCTGTCTCCCCACTTCTAGCCCATGAGCCTGTTGTGGAAACAGATGAGGAAACTGAAGCACAGAGAAGTAGTGACTTCCCCAGGTCACCCAGCTGGCTGAGCCATAATGGGACCCCAGATTTTCTGACTCCAATGGATTATATTCCTTCAACCAATCAATGGTATTTATTGAGTGTCTACTGTGTGCAGAGCACTGTACTGAAGACTCAGGAGAAAACAATATGACAGAGTTGGTAGATAAATTCCCTTCCCATGAGGGGCTTACAGTCCAGTGGAGGAGTTTACAGTCAAGAATCTATAATCTACTTCTTTAAATTACTAGCCTTTTGTAAGTCAAGAGTCCTATACTAAGTGCTGGGGAGAATACAACAGAGTCGGTAGATAAATTCCCTGCTCACAAGGAGCTTACAGTCCAGATGTAAGTGACCAATTATTGACTACTGAATTTTTCCTTTGTATCTTCAGGAAAAAAAGGATTACTAAAGCTCATGAAATGATCCCTAAACTTCTGCAATACTTTCCTGTTTGATCTCACGGGCATCAAGATACAACTTCTTAAACTGATTTTTCTTCAAAGAGACATGAATCTTTGCTTGCAAGCACAGGAGAATTCAAGGTTTTCAATTCACATTTCTCTAAAATGACACAAACAATTTTCAAAGCTAGGGTGACACAAAAAGGGCTAGTGGATTCAATCATATCCCCCAAGACAACACGAATGGCATAGTGACTGAAATGGTTTGACCAAAGAACAAGCCCCAGACTTCGGTCCTTTTGTAAATAAGTGCATTCAATTTATACTGCATTATTTATTTCAATTACTCCATTTGTTAATATTTTTATGTCCTTTTAGAGAATGGAGACTGTGAGCCCCACATGGGACAGGAACTGTGTCCAACTTGATTTATATCCGCCTGTATCCGCCCCAGTGCTTTCTAGACTGTGAGCCCGCTGTTGGGTAGGGACTGTCTCTATATGTTGCCAACTTGTACTTCCCAAGTGCGTAGTACAGTGCTCTGCACACAGCAAGCGCTCAATAAATACACTTGAATGAATGAATGAAGAAATAAGATTGAATGATTAAATGAATGAATACAGTGCCTGGCACAAGGTAAGCACTTAACAAATACCATTATTATTATTATTATTATTATTATAAGTTCATGGGCAAGTCCATGTTTTCACACTTCCTACCTCTATATTCTCTCTCAAGTCTTAGTACAGTGCTCTGCACATAGTAAATGTTTAACAAATACTATTACTCTTATATTTTCCCCAGCACTTAGTGCAGTGCATCGACACCCCACCTTTCCTCCCCGGGAACACCATGAATATCGTTCCTATGAACAAAAGCGAGAAGCAAAACAGAGAACCCTCCCAGAGAAATATTTCCTCTAGGAAGAGGAAATCTCGGTGCCAAGCACTGTTGTAAGCAGTGGGGTAGATACAAGGTAATCAGGTTGTCCCACGTGGGGCTCTCAGTCTTAATCCCCATTTTACAGATGAGGTAACTGAGGCCTAGAGAAGTGAAGTGATTGCCCAAGGTTCCACAGCGGATGAGCGGCAGAGCCGGGATTAGAACCCAGGTCTTCTGTCTTCCAGGCTTGGGCTCTATCCACTAGGCCATGCTGTTTCTCTAGGGGTCATACTCACACCATCCTCATCTTCCCCATCTGCCACCACGGAGAAAGCCAACACGCTGCAGAAACTCAAGACAGACAGAATTCCCTAATGGGAAATGCAGTCTTTCTCACTCCTTTTTCGACCGGGAGCCCCTAGCAGGATAGGAATTGTGTCCTACCTGATTATCTTCTATCTACCCCAGTGCTTAGCACATAGTAGACACTTAAATACCACAATTATCACTTTGTCCAGGCAAATGACCAAACCATCAGGCAACTCCTGTTGCTGTCCATCATTCATTCATTCAATCGTATTTATTGAGTGCTTACCGTGTGCAGAGCACTGTACTGAGCGCTTGGGAAGTACAAGTGGGCAACACATAGAGACGGTCCCTACCCAACTGCGGGCTCACAGTCTAGAAGGGGGAGACAGACAACAAAACATATTAACAAAATAAATAGAATAAACATGTACAAAGCAAATAAATTCATTGTCAGTCGTATTTATTGAGTGCTTACCTTGTGCAGAGCACTGTACTGAGCGCTTGGGAAGTACAAGTGGGCAACACATAGAGACGGTCCCTACCCAAAGCGGGCTCACAGTCTAGAAGGGGGAGACAGACAACAAAACAAAACGTATTAACAAAATAAACAGAATAAACACGTACAAATAAAATACATTCATTCAGTCAGTCGTATTTATTGAGCGCTTACTGTGTGCAGGGCACTGTACTAAGCGCTTGGGAAGTACAAGTTGGCAACACACTGAGACGGTCCCTACCCAACAGCGGGCTCACAGTCTAGAAGGGGGAGACAGACAACAAAACAAAACATATTAACAAAATAAAATAAACAGAATAAACCTGTACAAATAAAATACATTCATTCAGTCAGTCGTATTTATTGAGCGCTTACTGTGTGCAGAGCACTGTACTAAGCGCTTGCAAAGTTCAAGTTGGCAACACATTGAGACGGTCCCTACCCAAAGCGGGCTCACAGTCTAGAAGGGGGAGACAGACAACAAAACAAAACGTATTAACAAAATAAAATAAACAGAATAAGCATGTACAAATAAAATACATTCATTCATTCAGTCGTATTAATTGAGCACTTATGGTGTGCAGAGCACTGTACAAAGCGCTTGGGAAGTACAAGTTGGCAACACATTGAGACGGTCCCTACCCAACAGCGGGCTCACAGTCTACAAAGGGGAGACAGACAACAAAACAGAACATATTAACAAAATAAAATAAA
Organism: Tachyglossus aculeatus; assembly: GCF_015852505.1. Taxonomy (NCBI): domain Eukaryota; kingdom Metazoa; phylum Chordata; class Mammalia; order Monotremata; family Tachyglossidae; genus Tachyglossus; species Tachyglossus aculeatus. The sequence goes on from NC_052074.1 coordinate 61,766,578, forward strand.
TAGAATAAATTCAAGCTCCATTCAGGGCAAAGCTGTGTTTCTATGGCTACGGTAGCCCGGATACTAACTTCAGGAGCCTTGTTCTACAAGATTTCTCGCTCCTTAGGTGTCTTGCCGCATCTGAATGCAGACATAAGCTTTGTGGAAACCGCAAGGCTAGAAAGTCCAGAGCCAGGCCCAGATCCTACGGATGCTGTGTTTGTGGGACATCGACCCGACCGCTTAGTACAGGGCTCTCCACATAGTAAATGCTCAATAAATACCATTAATAATGGCGCGGAGGATGATGTTCACCCTTCAACAGTTTGGCATAGTGGATAGAGCGTAGGCTTGGGAAGTCAGAGTGTCACGGGCTCTAATCCCAGCTCCGCCACTTTTCTGCTCTGTGACTTTTCTCCTGTGCCTCAGTTACGTCATCTGTAAAATGGGGATTGAGACCGTGAGCCCCATATGGGACAGGGACTGTGCCCAACCCGCTTTGCTTGTATCCACTCCAGCACTTAGTACGGTGCCTGCACATAGTAAGTGCTTAACAGATACCATTATTACTATAGAGAAGCAGCGTGGCTCAGTGGAAAGGAGCACCGGCTTTGGAGTCAGAGGTCATGGGTTCAAATCCCGGCTCCGCCAATTGTCAGCTGTGTGACTTTGGGCAAGTCACTTCACTTCTCTGGGCCTCAGTTGCCTCATCTGTAAAATGGGGATTAAGACTGTGAGCCCCCCGTGGGACAACCTGATCACTTTGTAACCTTCCCAGCACTTAGAACAGTACTTTGCACATAGTAAGCGCCTCCATTATTATTATTATTATTATTATTATGTATTTACTAAACCATCAGTAGGAACAGTTTCTACACAGAAAGAAGCTGTGCCCACAGACTTTCCGGTCTGTATCTGCCGCTTTTCTAAATTCCTTTCTCTCCTGGTCACCACTACCATCACCACCATCATTCATTCATTCAGTCGTATTCCTTGTGCACTTATTGTGTGCAAAACACTGTACTAACCGCTTGGGAGAGTGCAATATCACAATGAACAGACTCCTTCCCTACCCACAACGAGCATGCAGCCTAGAGGGGGAGACAGACATTATGATAAATACATAAATAAATTACAGGCTTAGTGCTGATTTATTGCAAATCACCATCATCACCATCAGTGGTACTTATTGAGCGCTTACCGTTGGCAGAGTGTTGTAGTAAGCGCTTGGGACAGTAGAGTAACACTGCTCTGTTCCCTGGCCAAAAGCTAGACAGTCTAGTATAAATGATACAAATGAATAATTTATCGATATGTACATAGGTACATCTGTTAATGGTATTTGTAGAGTGCTTACTATGTACCAGGCACTGTACGAAGCACTGGGGTAGAGACAAGCAAATTGGGTTGGGCACAATCCCTGTTCCGCGTGGGGCTCACAGTCAATCCCCATTTTACGGATGAGGGAACTAATTAATATAAATAAATAAATTACAGATATATACATTTGTGTAGGTTGTAGAAGGAAAACAGGGAGATAAGGTAGGAGGGGGCAAGATGATTGAATGTTTTAAAGCAGATGATAAGGAGTTCCTGTTCGATGCGGAGGTGGATGGGCAACCAAGGGGGCTTCTTGAGGAGTTGGGAAATAACGGTTTTGTAGAAAAATAAGCCGGGCAGCAGAGGGAAGTATGGACTGAATTAGGGAGAGACAGGAGGCAGGGAGGTCAGCAAGGAGGCTGATGCAGTAATCAAGGAGAGATAGGATAAGTGCTTGGATTAACATGGTAGCAGTTTGGTTGTAGAGGAAAGGGCAGATTCCTGGTAATATTTATGACTGACAATCCCTTCCACATTATGTGAACAATAGACCACCCTCTGCTGTATTGCTGTATTTAATAATCCACATTGCCAGTTGCTGTTTCCGTTTCTCCCTCTTGCTGTCATGATCTTCCCCAAACCTGCTCCAAGACCCCATTTTCTGACTCTTCTTAGCCCGTTCAACATGAAAAATTCAGGTGCTGTGAAAAAACCTTGGGTAAAGGAGGCTTCCCTTGGCCCTACCAGTTTTAAACTTCCCCCTCACGGCCCAGAGGAAAGAGCCGGGGCCTGAGAGTCGGAGGTCCTGGGTTCTAATCCCAGCTCTGGCACACGCCAGCAGTTTGACTTTGGGGAAGTCATTGAACTTCTCAGTGCCTCAGTTATGTCATCTGTAAAATGGGGATTAAGACTGTGGGACCTCTGTGGGACAGGGACTGTGTCCAACCTAATTAACTTGTCTCTACCCCAACACTTAGAACAGTGCTTGGCACTGTACAAGTACTATTATTATTATTATTATCATTATTATTAATAATAATTATTATCAGAGTTAGTGCACATTACAAATGACAACTGGAATTTTTTTATGGCATTTGTTAAGCGCTTACTATGTGCAAAGCACTGTTCTAAGCTCTGGGGAGGTTACAAGGTGATCAGGTTGTCCCACTTGGGGCTCACAGTCTTAATCCCCATTTTACAGATGAGGTAACTGAGGCCCAGAGAAGTTAAGTGACTTGCCCAAAGTCACACAGCTGACAATTGGCGGAGCTGGGATTTGAACCCATAACCTCTGACTCCAAAGCCCGTGCTCTTTCCAATGAGCCACGCTGCTTCGGATTTTAGCCTAAAGCCTAAATTTTAGGATTTTAGCCTAAATCCTCATTCCTTGCTCCTTTTGAATGGATGCATTGGATAATATCACTTTCAGACTCCACAGTTGGGTTCAGTACAACAGTGCAGGAGGTTTTTTTTAATGAAAGGAATGATTTTTCACTCTTAAGAGTTCAACAAAACATATCATTAAACACCAACGAGAAGCATGCCAGAAAACGCTTCTACAATCTAGCTGCTTGAAAAATGGTAGTGTTCCACAAATAAGTGACCCATCATTGACCCCCCCCACAAAAAAAAAACCCAATGTAAAGAAATCAAGCGTCCTAATGATAACAGTCATTTCCTATTGTTAAGTGCTTATTATGAGAGAAGCAGCATGGCTTAGTGGGAAGAGCACGGGCTCGGGAGTCAGAGGTCATGGGTTCTAATTCCAGCTCTGCCGCTTGTCAGATGTATGACTTTGGGCAAGTCACTTAACTTCTCTGCATCTCAGTTACCTCATCTGTAAAATGGGGATGAAGACTGCGAGCCCCATGTGGGACAACCTGATAACCTTGCATCTATCCCAGCGTTTAGAACAGTGCTTGGCACATAGAAAGCGCTTAACAAATACCACCATTGTTATTATTTATTATTATGTGCCAAGAACTGCTCTAAGTTAGAGATACAACCTAATCAGATTGGACCCAGTTCCCTGTCCCTCACAAAAGGCTCACAGTCTAAGTAGGAGGAAGGACAGGCATTTAATCCCCATTTTACAGATGAGGAAAGCGAGGCAGGGAGAAGTTAAGTGACTTGTGCAAGGTCTCGCAGCAGAGAAGTAGGAGAGCCAGGATTAAAATCCAGGTTCTCTGATTCCCAGGCCCGTTCTCTTCCCACGCTGCCTCCCTCCAACTTACATTCTTGAATCCTTTATTATTTCAAAAATCAATATCTTCCCTCTAGGGAACCCCCAGAGAAAAGCAGGCTACTTCTCACTTGGATACCGTTTGTGAGTCCCTTAGCAATTCGGGGCTTAGAAGCCACATAAAGACATCAGGGCCATCTTCGGGAAGGGAATCTGAATAAATGCGTGATTGCTTGGCAGGGAACTGAACACATTACCCCCTCGTTGCTGGGCAATTCGGGGTGTGGTGTGACCCTCTGAGCTTTCTCAGACGAGAGCTGTAGAGAATGCAGGGGACGAGAAGCTCATGGGAAAATGCCTTCGGTAACCTTTTCCCCGCTCCTTTCCTTGACTGTTTTAAGCCTTATTCTCAGCTGAATATAGTGTGCCTGTGACATTCCATGTGAGACTTTACTGCTTAATTATCATCCGGTCATGTAAATAAAACAAACTCTTGCTTCACCAGAATCAGCCGGCCTTCCTTACGCCCACGGACTCTCCCAAGCAAAACTAATGTTAGGCGGGACATATAAACCGAGGAGCTCGTTTGAGCTCCAGGTCAGCTCCAGCTCCATTTGCAAAGGCATTTCAGCATCCGAGGAGGGGTGCCAATTTCATTAGCAACAAAAGCTTTCAGTCCGCGTCTCCCCAGTCCTCAAGAACCTCCAACGGCTGTCCATCCACCTCTGTGTCACTGGCTTTAAAGCACTCAGTCAGCTCGCCCCATCCTACCTCACCTCACGAATCTCCTACCAAAGCCCAGCCCGCACTCTTCCGCTCCTCTAGTGCCATCTTACTCACCAGGCCCCAATCTCGTCTAGCTCACTGCCAACCCTTTTCCCACATTCTCCCCCTCTTCATCTATGCCAGACCACCACTCTCTCCAACTTCAAAGCACGACTAAGGTCCCGTCTCCTCCAAGTGGCCTTCCTCAATTGCACTTTCTTTTCCACAGCACACTCGCCCTTCTGCATGGTCTGTGAACTTGTGGACATTTGATATTAGCCCCACGGGACTTATGCATGTGTTTTTTACAGCGTGGCTCAGTGGAAAGAGCCCAGGCTTTGGAGTCAGAGGTCATGGGCTCAAATCCCGACTCCGCCGTTTGTCAGCTGTTTGACTTTGGGCAAGTCACTTCACTTCTCTGGGCCTCAGTTACCTCATCTGCAAAATGGGGAGGAAGAGTGTGAGCCCCACGTGGGACAAGCTGATCACCTTGTAACCTCCCCAGTGCTTAGAACGGTGCTTTGAACATAGTAAGCGCTTAATAAATGCCATCATCATTATTATTATTATATTATAAATTATTTATTCATTTTAATGTCGGTCTCCCCCTCTAGACCGTAAACTCGGTATGGGCAGGGAACGAGCACGGCATAGTGGATAGAGCACAGGCCTGAGAGTCAGAAGGTCATGGATTCTCACCCCGGCTCCACCACTTGTCTGCAGTATCACCTTGGGCAAGTCACTTAACTGCTCTGTGCCTCAGTTACCTCATCTGTAAAATGGGGATTGAGACTGTGAGCCTCACATGGGACAAGACACTGTTTCCAGTGTGATTTGCTGGTATCCATCCAAGTGCTTAGTACAGTGCCTGGCACTGTACCGTTACTACCATTATTATTTTTAAGTGCTTAGTACAGTGCTCTGAATATAGTAAGCACTTAAAAATATGATTGATTGATGATTTGCAAGGAAATATATCTCTCTAAACTGTAAGCTCATTGTGGGCAGGGAATGTGTCTACCCACTTTTTTATATTGTACTCTCCCAAGCACTTGGTACAGTGCTCCTCACACAGTTAAGCGCTCAATAAATTTGACTGCTTGATCAGCTGATTGATCTAAAAGGATTCCTGTAGTCTCAAGTCATGAACCATACTGCAGTAGTCAGATATAATCACCAGAGGGTTTGAAAATTTCAAATTAATTTCACATAAAGTCGTTCTCTATTTTGACTAATGGCACCTCCTTCAGTTTGGGCAAACCAAGAAACACTCCCCTTCAATCAGCGGTATTGGAGAAGCAGTGTGGCTCAGTAGAAAGAGCCCGGGCTTTGGAGTCAGAGGTCATGGGTTCAAATCCCGGCTCTGCCACTTAGCTGTGTGACTTTGGGCAAGTCACTTCACTTCTCTGGGCCTCAGTTCCCTCATCTGTAAAATGAGGCTGAAGACTGTGAGCCCCCCATGGGACAACCTGATCACCTTGTAACCTCCCCAGCACTTAGAACAGTGCTTTGCACATAGTAAGCGCTTAATAAATGCCATAATTATTATTATTATTACTAAGCATTTGGGAAACTACAATATAAAAGAGTTAGTAGATGTATTATTTCCTCTCCTTCAAAACAATTAATGCCAATGGTATGTATTGAGCATTTACTGTGGACAGAACACTGTGCTAAGCACTTGAGAGAGTACAAGAGAGTAAGGCCTAGGCCCTCTAGACTGTAAGTTCGTTGTGGGCAGGGACTGTGTCTATTTATTGTTGTACTTTCCCAAGCACTAATTACAGTGTTTCGCACAGAGTAAGCGCTCTATAAATACAATTGATTGGATGAATGAATGAATGAAATAGGGAGACGTGATCTCTGCCCTCAAGGAGCTTTCAGTCTGGTGAGGAGCATACGATATAATGGAGGAGGAAACAATGATTGAATTACATATTCACATATTGAATATTCAAGCACATATTAGAAGCAGTATGGCCTAGTAAGAAGAGCATAGGTCTGGGAAACAGAGGACCTGCGTTCTAATTCTGGCACTGCCACTTGTCTGCTGTGTGACCTTGGGCAAATCACCTAACTTCTCTGGGCTTCAGTTCTCCCATCAATCAATCATATTTATTGAGTGCTTACTGCGTGCAGAGCACTGTACTAAGCGCTTGGGAAGTACAAGTTGGCAACATATAGAGACAGTCCCTACCCAACAGTGGGCTCACAGTCTAAAAGGGAGAGAAATGGGCAGACTGTAAACCCCAGGTGGGACAGGGACTGTATCCAACCTGATTTCCTTGTATCTACCTCAGCGCTTAGAACAGTGTTTGGCTTAACAAGTGCTTAAAGAACACCTGTAAGCACTTAACAAATGCCATTATTATTATTATTATTATTATAGTCAATCTTTCTCTAAATCCTCTGTTTCACCTTCATCCGCCCCTTCCTATTCAAGCAAACTGCTATCATGCCAATCCAAGCACTCAACATTTCTTGCCTTGACTTTTTCAACAGCCTCCCCATTGACATCTCTATCTCCTGACTCTCCCCTTCCTGGAAGACTATCACGATCTCTGAATGAGAATGTGAACCCTCTGGGAGAAACCGAGTCACCAGGGCTGACTTAGAACTTAGAAACGGCAGAGCCCCTGCCTGACAGCAATCGGGTCTTGGACAAACTCCATCTTGCTGAAACTGAATTTAGCCCAGACGGTCATGAATAGTGCCGATAGGCAAGAGGTCCTTGAGAGAGTAATAGGAATCACAGAAATGGAGAAAAAAATACATTGGTCGGTAGATTACAATGTGTCCAGCACCATTCTAAAGCACTGGGGAATGTGCAAGTGCTTAGAACAGTGCTTTGCACATAGTAAGTGCTTAATATCAACCAATCATATTTATTGAGCGCTTACTGTGTGAAAAGCACGCAGTACAATACAATTATACAATTGGACAATAATACAATTATTATTATTATTATTATTATTATTACAAGTTTATTAGGGTGGACACAGTGTCTGTCTCACCTGGGACTCACAGTCTAAGTAAGAGGGAGAACAGGTATCCCCATTTTACAGTTGAGGAAACCAAGGCACAGAGAACTTAAGCGACTTGCCCAAGATCACACAGCAAGTAGTTGGCGAACCAGGATTTGAAGCCAGGGCCTTCTGACTCCCAAGCTTGTGTTCTGTCCACTAGGTCATGCTGCTTCCATTCATTCTTTTTTTTTTTAATGGCATTTATTAAGCGCTTACTATGTGCAAAGCTCTTTTCTAAGCGCTGGGGAGGTTACAAGGCAATCAGGTTGTCCCACAGGGGGTTCACAGTCTTCATCCCCATTGTACAGATGAGGGAACTGAGGCACAGAGAAGTCAAGTGACTTGCCCAAAGTCACACAGCTGACAATTGTCGGAGCTGGGATTTGAACCCACAACCTGACTCCAAAGCCCGTGCTCTTTCCACTGAGCCATGCTGTTTCTCTGATTCATTCAATCATATTCATTGAGCACTTACTGTGTGCAGAGCACTATACTAAGCGCTTGGGAGAATACAATACAACAATAAATAGACACATTCCTTGCCCATAATGAGCTTACTGGGTAGAGGGAGATAAATAATGAATAAATCTGAGGGTGGGAGGAGTTGGAGGGGGGAGAAAATAGGGAACATGGAGGAGAGCAAAGAACAGCTCTAATGAAAAAGAAAAGACATTGGAACGCTATGAACTTTATTTGGTCTTTCGGATTTTCCCATAAATTCGAAACTATACTTGTGGAAACACAAGTCTTGCTTACATAAAACCCCTGTGCTCTTCCTCTAGACTGGAAGCTCTTTATGGCCTGGGAACCTGTCCATTAATTTTGTTGTGTTGTACTCTCCCAGGCTCTTAGAACAGTGCTCTGCATATAGTTAGCACTCTGTGAGCCCATTGTTGTGTAGGGACTGTCTCTATATGTTGCCAACTTGTACTTCCCAAGCGCTTAGTACAGTGCTCTGCACACAGTAAGCGCTCAATAAATATGATTGAATGAATGAATGAATAAATCCCACTGACTGATGGATTGATTGAGTCCAGGAGATAGAAGCCTCCAGAAATGCTTGGTCCTCTTTCATAAAACGAGGTCAGAAGGCTTCCACTCTAGACTGTAAGTTTGTTGTGTGCAGCGAATGTGCCTGTTATGTTGTTATAACACTCTCTCAAGAGCTTTGTACGGTGCTTTGCACACAATAAATGCTAAATAAATACTATTGACTGACTATTCAATCACAACGACAATTTTATGAAGCTCTGTCTGCTGTCCAAGGTTTAGAAGCAGCTTGGCTCAGTGGAAAGAGCCCGGGCTTAGGAGCCAGAGGTCATGGGTTCTAAACCCAGCTCCGCCACTTGTCAGCTGTGTGACTTCGGGCAAGTCATTCAAATTCTCTGGGCCTCAGTTACCTCATCTGTAAAATGGGGATTAAGACTGTGAGCCCCACATGGGACAACCTGATCACCCTGTATCCCCCCCAGCGCTTAGACAAGTGCTTCACACATAGTAAGCACTTAACAAATGCCATTATTATCATTATTATTATTATACAGATCATTATATCAGACACAAATCCTGTTCCCACATGGGACTTACGTTCTTCGGCATCTTTCCTTCTACAACCCAGAATTCTCACTTCTTTCCTCTGCTACCAACCTACTCACTGTACCTCAATCTCATCCATTTTGCCTTCTACCCTTCGCCCCCATCCTGCCTCTGGTCTGGAACACTCTCTCCATTAACATCTAACTATCCATCTTCAAAACCCTCCTAAAAATCACATCTCTTCTAAGAGGTCTTTCTCAACTAAGCCTTCACTTCCTTTATTCCCTTTTGCATCATCCTTGACCTTGGATTTGTAACCCTTTATTCACCCCTCCCTCAGTCCCACAGTACTTAATATTTATCCGTAATTTATTTGTTTATATTAATTCCTGCCTCCCCCTTTAGACTGTAAATTCCTTGTGGGAAGGGAATATGTCTACCAACTCTGTTTTAGTCTCTTCTCCTAAGCACTTGGTACAGTGCCCTGCATACACTAAGTGCTCAATAAATACCATTAATAGATCAAGTATTCTCCTAACTGTACTGAACAGAAGGAGGGAGAAGAAGAAGAAAGAGGCCAAGAGAGAAACTAAAAAAATTTAAAAAGGAAAGGCTCCAAAGAGTAGCAAATACAGTGTTGGTAGGGTGGTCCATAGAAGGTATTGTACTCTCCCAAGCTCTTAGTATAGTGCTTTACACACAGTAAGCGCTCAGTAAATACAATTGAATGAGGAGAGGAAGGGGTGTGGCCTGGGAATCAGGGGACCAAATAATAATAACTATGGTATTTATTAAGAGCTTACTGCGTGCCAGGGCTTGGCACATAGTAAGTGCTTAAGAAATATCATCATTATTATTAGAATCATAACTAAAGTTTTTAAAATACCCTAGTGAACACCACAAATATAGTGAAGCAAAGCTTGCCTGCATATTAGATTTAGACTACAGTGCCTACATTTTTTTTAGATGGCTGTCACCCTCTGCAAATCTATTTTAACTCTCCTCCGTTTAAACGTTCTCTTTTTTTCCCCCTTAAAGCGTATGCATTCACATAAAATGTCATAATTAAGGGTTTGAATAATAATGTTTGGACAGCTGTTTAAAATGCCTAAAATATTTCAAAAACTTGAATGAGCTGAAGCTAATTATTCTTTATCATCTCAAGTAGCAGATTCAGCAACTCTGCCATTCCCTGTCATCCTAGAAAAACTGGTGCGGTTCGATCATTCAGAGTTACTGTCCCGTTTTTAAGTGTGTAGCTCATTGGGTTTCAAAAGCCAACTCGTGGAAAACAGATAAATCCTAATTGAGAAAAGGTTGATACAAATTGAATGGATGCTATTTAGTTCACGTTTCTTGGTCAATCTACTTTTTTTTTTTATTGTGTGTATGGTCGGGAATGAAGTTTGGGTTTCTGATAGGGACTGTCTCTCTATGTTGCCAATTTGTACTTCCCAAGTGCTTAGTACAGTGCTCTGCACACAGTAAGCGCTCAATAAATATGATTGATGATGATGATGATGATAAAACACCTGGTTTCGTGGTTTAAGCAGGAGGCCACCAACTGTAGCTCCTTCTCAGGAGACTCTTCAAAGGCAATCAGAGGCTTGGCACACAGTAAGTGCTCAATAAATACCATTGATCGATCATACGTAGCCTGGCAGAGTGATGTCACGCTTCAATTTGGGGGCCTATAAAGTTCAGTAGCCCCAGGTTCACTAGGGGATTAATACAACACTGAGTGGTGTACATTTCCAAATGAAAAACTACCTCTAGGGCAGCTAGAGTGGCCATCAGGTTTAAGAGGAATCCTGAAAATAGCTGGCGAACTGCAAAGTCTGCAGTGGCTACCAAGGTGGCTACCATCCTCGTCTTCACTACAGTCCATACTGGCCTGATGCTGTCATCATTTTGACCATAAATGTGTACATAATAATAATAGTATTTATCATCCTATGTACCAAATATTCTGCTAAGAACTGGGATGGATACAAGATAATCTGATCTGACACAATCAATCACCCATCAATGGTATTGATTGTGCACTTTTTTTGTTCAGAGGGCTGTACTAAGTTATTGGGACAGTACGATATAGTCCCTGTCCCCAAATGGGGCTCAAAGTCCAAGAGGGAGGGAGAATAAATATCTTATCCTTGTGACCTTGGCAAATCACTTAACTTACCAGAGCCTCAGTTCCCTCATCTGTAAAATGGGGACTGAGACTGAGAGCCCCATGTGGGACAGGGATAGTGTCCAACCTGATTACCTTGTATCTACCCCAGTGCTTAGAACAGTGCTTGGCACATAATAAGTGCTTAACAAATATCATAATTATTATTACTATTATCCCTAACTCACTGCGGGAAGGGAACCCATCCACCGAGTGCTCACCCAAGCTCTGCACATAGTAAGCTATCAATAAATAACACTGACTGACATCAATCAATCATATTTATTGAGTGCTTATTGTGTGCAGAGCACTGTACTAAGCTCTTGGTAAGTACAAGTTGGCAACATATAGAGACAGTCCCTACCCAACAGTGGGCTCACAGACTGACATGATTGATTGTACAGATGAGGAAACTGAGGTACAGAGAAGAAGGGATTTGCCCAAAGCATCAAGTAAGCGGAGTAGCCAAGATTAGAACACATCTCCGACTCCCAGTCCTGAGATCGAAATGTGACACATTTCAGCAACCAAAACCGAACGGATTATCAGACATTTCCCAAAAGACTGAAACACTAAAATCCAGATGTTAGCGGTTTCCCATCTGTACTGCACTAATAAATGGATCTGGATTTCAAAGGGGAACACGTCCTGCACCTAGAGACCGCGATAATGGACAGTCGATAGTGGATAGTGGATGTGAGGAAGAGGAAGCCTTATTTCTACCCTCAGTGATATTATCTGCATAAAGGAAAAGGAGAGGACGCTGCTGCCACTGAATGGAAACATGTTTGTGACTCATGTGCTGGAATAAATTATTATCCCCTTATGGAAATTCCAGAACTGCTGTTAAGGTCAGGGAGACCTTGGATTATCATGTAACTAAATTCTGGTCCTGTAAACTGAAAGTGCTCCTGACATATCAACTGAAGTTCTAGCCAACAGGGCGGATTATGTTCCTCAAATTAGACTCTTCAATTAACCCCAAATTTGCCATTTTCTTTGGAATGTCGATGTATCCCAGGCAACCGCTAAGGAAGAACCAGCTACTGATTCAGAACATGATGTCTCCCAACATCAGAAGCAAGCGTGGCCTAGTGGAAAGAGCACAGACGTGGAAGTCAGAAGACCTGGATTCTAATCCAGGCCCTGCCACATGCCTGCTGTGTGACCTTGGCCAAGTCACTTAGCTTCTCTGTGCTTCAGCTTCTTCATCTGTAAAATGGGGATGCCATCCCTAGCTTTACTCCCTTTTAGGCTGTGAGCCCTGTGTGAGAGAGGATCATTCTCTACCTACCCCAGTACTAAGAACAGTGCTTGATACATAGTGAGTGCTTAACAGATACCACAGTTATTATTATCAGAATGAGATCCATATTTAGGCACCTCTGGCGTTCACTGGTTTTGTTCGTAGGCTACAATGAACAATTGTATAATAATATTTGTTAAGCGCTTATGTGCCGAGCACCGTTCTAAGCAATGGAGTAGATACAAGACAATCAGGTTGTCCCATGTGGGGTTCACAGTCTTAATCCCCATTTTACATATGATGCAACTGAGGCCCAGAGAAGTTAAGTGACTTGCCCAAAGTTACACAGCTGACAAGTGGCAGAGTCAGGATTAGAACCCACAGGAATTTTTAAATTCTCCAACTGCTCACACTAGTGTGGCCTAGTGAATAGAGCACGGACCTGGGAATCAGAAGGACCTGGGTTCTAGTCCCAACTCCACCACTTGTCTGCTATGTGACCCTGGGCAAATCATGTACTCTCCCAAGTGCTTAGTACAGTGCTCTACTCACAGTAAGCACTCAATAGATATGATTGACTACCTGACTTCACTTTTCTGGGCCTCAGTTCCCTCATCTGTAAAATGGGGATTAAGACTGTGAGCCCCATGTGGAACAGAGACTGTGTCTAACTTTACTACCTTGTATCTACCCCGGGGCTTAGAACGGTGCTTGGCACATATAAGTGCTTAATAAATACTATAAAAAAAAGTTTCCCAAGATTTCCCAAGAAGAGAGTCTCTGTCAACTGTGCAATGGGTAGTTTTCCCTCTTTGACACAAACTTGAAGAGACAGTTAGTCTTCACCCTCTTTTAAAGAAACCTAACTCCACCCAGCATTTATTTATTTGTTTGTTTATTTATTTATTTTACTTGTACATATCTATCCTGTTTATTTTATTTTGTTAGTATGTGTGGTTTTGTTCTCTGTCTCCCCCTTTTAGACTATGAGCCCACTGCTGGGTAGGGACTGTCTCTATATGTTGCCAATTTGTACTTCCCAAGCGCTTAGTACAGTGCTCTGCACATAGTAAGCGCTCAATAAATACAATTGATTGATTGATTGATCCCTCTAGCTTTCAAACCACTTATTCACTGTGGTACCAAATCCAGTCAATTCTTCCTCCACCACATTTCCAAAACCTGCTTCTTCCTCTCCTTTAAATGGTCTTCATGCTGGTCTGGACACTAGCCATATGTCAGTTTGACTAATTTTTTTTAATTGATACTTGTTAAGAGCTTACTATATGCCAGATATAGTGTTGGGGGGAACTACAGGATAATCCCCAACCACACAGGACTCAAAGTCTTAATCCCCATTTTCACAGATGAAGTAACTGAGGCACGGAGCCGTTCAGTCACTTGCCGAAGGTCACACAAGCAGACAAGTCGCGAGAGAGGGGTTGGAATCTAGGTCCTCTGACTCCTAGGCTTGTGCTCTATCCATTCAAACTCACTGCTTCGCTCGATGGTAAGCCCCTTGTGGGACAGGAACTGTAACTGAGTTGTTTATTTTGCATGCGTATAGTAATGTTTTGTAGAAGACTAAATAAATACCATAACTCCCTAACCAGCTGCATTGAGTCACTGAGTTACAGTCTATCGCCCCTGTTTTGGTGTGTTACTGTCATTCTCCCCCTCACACAAATATCTGTCGATTCTGTTGCGGAGGAGGACAACTGAAAAAAAATCTGATTCTACAAGGATGTCCTTTTTTCCAAAAAATGGTACTCGTTAAGCACTTGCTATGTGCCCAACCCTGTACTAAGCACTTGAATATAGACAATAATAACTGTGATATGTGTTAAGTGCTTACTATGTCCAGGTACTGTACTAAGTGCTGGGATGATACTAGCACATCAGGTTGGACACTGTCCCTGTCCCATGAGGGGCTCAATCCCCATTTTAGAGATGAGATAGGCACAGAGAAGTGAAGTGACTTACCCAAGCCCACACAGCAGTCAAATGGCAGAGCCAGGATTAAAATCCATGTCGATCTTAGTCCCAAACCCATGCTAGCCACTACGCCAAGACAATCAGGTTGGACACAGCCCCTGTCCCCCACATTTTACAGCTGAGGTAACCAAGGCACAGAGAAGCGAAGTGATTTGCCCAAGGTCGTCAATCGTATTTATTGAGCGCTTAGTGTGTGCAGAGCACTGTACTAAGCACTTGGGAAGTACAAGTTGGCAACATATAGAGACAGTCCCTACCCAACAGTGGGCTCACAGTCTAAAAGGGGGGACAGAGAACAAAACCAAACATACTAACAAAATAAAATAAATAGAATAGATATGTACAAGTAAAATAGAGTAATAAATATGTACAAACATATATACATATATACAGGTCACACAGCAGGCAATTGGCAGAGGCAGGATTAGAGCCCTCTGAGACCCAGGCAAGTGCTGCCTCTGCTTCTTCTCTCAAAAAACATTTCTTTTGGTTTTGCAGCTTGTGCAGAACTTGCCCGATTCAAAAATCCCTCTCGTTTCTTCACCTCTCTTTCAACCTCTGAAAAAGTCAAGTCAGTCAAGTTTCTATTGACTATAAGTCAATAGAGAAAGATTCAAAACTAAATTCAACAGCTCTCTGCTTCAGTTTCAAAATGAATATCATAGGGTATCAAGCCTAGGCACGGGGTTTCTTTTGACCAATAGGATGCGAGATAATACTTGAAAAACTAAAGATTTTCCTATATATGTGATTAATTGCTAGTATTTAATGAGCGCCTATTGTGGCAGCAGCAAAAGGTGAACCGAGCTTGGCAGAATAAACCAGAAACAAAAGACTTGGCCCCAATCTTATTAGTGGCCTAGTGAAAAGAGAGTAGATCTAGGATTCAAGAGGCTTGGGTCAGTCACTTGTATTTTTTGAGCGCTTACTGTGTACGGAGCACTGTGTACAGAGCACTAGAGAAAGTATAATATAACAATAGAATGGACGCATTTCCTGCCCACAATTAGATTACAGTCCAGAGGTGGGGACATTAATAGAAATAATAAATGACAGATATGGATACAAGTGCTGTGGGGTTGGGAGGAGGGATGAATAAATGGAGCAAGTTAGGGCAAAGCAGAAGGGAGTGGGAGAAGAGGAGAGGAGGGCTTAGCCAGGGAAGGCTTCTTGGAGGAGATAGGCCTTCAATAAGGCTTTGAAGGAGGTGAAGAGGAATTGTCTGTCGGATTTGAGGAGGGAGAGCATTCCAGGCTAGAGGTGTAGGTGATGAGAGGTCGATGGTGAGATAGAGGAAATTGAGGCACAGTGAGAAGGTTGACATTAGAGAGGATCAAAGTGTTTGGGCTGTGAGCGAAGTGTGGTAGGAGGAGGCAAGATGATTGAGTGCTTTAAAGCCAACAATGAGGACCTGTGTTCTAATCCTGGCTGGACAACTTGCCTGCTGTGCTTGGCAAGTCATTCAATTTCTCTGTGCTTCAGTTTCCTCTTCTGTAAAATGGGGACTCCATACCTGTTCTCCCTCATACTTAGACTGTGAACCGAGACATCTTGTATCTACCCCAGTGCTTAGTACAGCATGGCATGTAATAAATGCTTAACAAATACCACAATTATTATTATTATTTCTTCTTTGCAGCCTGGAGAAGGGAGAGGAAGCGAGGCCTAGTGGAAAGAACACTGGGGTGAGAGGTAGAAGACCCCAGTTGTATTCTGACTCTAACAACGTCCTACTCTTTGAACCTTGATCTGAAAGTCCAGAACCCCAGAGAGAGGGAGTGAAAGTTCTGAATCCCAAACAGATGGGAAGAAAGTCCAGAAATCCAGATAGAGACGACGGAAGTCCAGTACTTCAGATGATGAATCTCCAGAACCATAAAAATCCCAGATGTAGAGGAAGAGGAGAAGAAAGAAGAATATTTGTTAATTGCTTACTACTATGTGCCAGGCACTGTGCTAAGTGCTAGGGTAGGTATAAAATAATTGGGTTGGACTCAGTCCCTGTCCCACATAGGGTTCACAGCCTTAATCCCCATTTTACAGATGAGGTAACTGGGGTACAGAGAAGTGAAGTGACTTGATCAAGGTCACATAGCAGACAAGTGGCAGAGTCGGGATCAAAACCCAGATCTTTCTAACTCCCAGGCCTGTCTTCTATCCACTAGGCCACGTCCAGAACCCTAGGGAGAGGGGAATGTGTCTGTTTATTGCTGCACTGTACTCACCCAAGTGCTTAGCACAGTGTTCTGCACACAGTAAGCGCTTAATACAACTGAATGAAAGAATCCAGAGCCCCGACTGAGAAGGAAGTCCCAAACCCCAGAAAGAGGTGGATTAAGACTGTGAGCTCCATATAGGACATGGACTGTGTCCAACCTGATTATCTTGTATCTATCCTTGTGCTTGGTAACAGTGCGTGGCACAAAGTGTTTTACAAGTACTATTCTTAAAAAAATCCAGAACCTCAGACAGAGAGAATGGAAGTCCGGAACCTTAGGTTCAGAGCCCGTTCAGCCTAGTGTAAGCAGTGTGATCCTAAAGAACAGATGAATCGAGGTTATTGGTTTTCTGAAGTGCAATGGACAGGCTCATTTTTAATTAGGTTCTAACACACAAACACAAAGACACATACACTACTTTGTGTATTTTTTTTAACAAAGGACTCTAATCCACAACTGGAGCAGTAGTACATACAATTTAGCATGCACGGTTCCCCACTTGAATTGTGTTTCCCTCCATTAAAGCCCTTTGAATTCTTGGAGTCTCAAGAGAGAAAGATTATAGCCATGTAAGGACATTCATTCACTGGCTTAAATGAATATGGCTTTTGGTGTTAGAAATTGCATCCTTCTACATTGCTTCAGGGGGAAATGGCAGGACATTATAATGTTTTCAAGTTCTAAAGCATGCCTGCTAAATGCTTGGAAAGGCAAACCAAAAAAAGCCATAGCAATATTGGGGCCAAGCAAAACAATTTACAGAACTCCTGGGTAATAGTAATAATAATTGTAGCATTTGTTAAGCTCTATGTGCCAGGCACTGTACTAAGCGTTAGGGTAGATACTAGCAAATCTGGTTGGACATATCCTTGTGCTCCATGGGGCTTAATCTTAATCCCCATTTTCCAGATGAGGGAATTGAGGCTTGAAGAAGTGACTTGTCCAAGATCACACAGCAGACGTGTGGCAGAGCCGGAATTAGAACCCAGGTCCTGCTGACTCCCATTTTCTACATTCATTGCTGGAGCACAGTACAGTCCATGTGCACGGAGAGAGCACAATACAAGCCATGTGCATTGCTGGAGTACAATCCAGCCCATTGAGGCTGGCGTTCACTTGGGTTCTGAACCCAGATGACAGGGGAAAGGACAACATTCCCAAGTCTCTCCAAACGTCTTTTCGCTGCTCTGACATTTCAGGAAAAATCATGTTTACATTATCTTCAGACCCAGCCTTTCTGTTTAAAAATACTCTCAAGCATCTGGATAAACTTTTTCTCTTTTTTTCGCTGCAGCCGTTGATGTAACAGGATGTGTGTTTCTGAAATTCCTGGCTCCCGCGTCACGCTGAACATGTCGGGCTTGTTTTTGCCCGTCAAACTGAGTTACATTTGGCCGGGGGGATGGAATCTCAACTTGGTCTTTACCCTAGCTTGCTCTGCCATGGTCGATCATTCATCAATCAATGGTATTTACTGAGCGCTTCCTATGTTTAGAACACAGAACTAAGAGCCTGGGAGAGGATGCTATAATAAAGCTGTTAGATACAACTCCGGCCCTCAAGGATCTTACTGTCCCGTGGTCTTAAGGTCAATGAAGAATTTTCAGGAATCATGTCTTAGAGGAAATGCTGATTACCCTGGCTGAGATGATCACCGAGGTCCTGGCAACATCCCTTCCTCACATTGTTAGGAGAAGCATCGAGGGCTTGGTTGGACAACAAGTGCTTAGCACAGTGCTCCGCACACAGTAAGGGCTCAATAAATACTGTTGATCAACTTCTGAGAAGCAGGACTTCTCATGACCACTCACTTCAGAGAAAATATCTTGCAGAGCTGTGGAGCAGTTTGCTTTGCTTTACCTCTTCCCCTTTGGGAGGGAGTATGGCCTAGTAGAAAGTACACAGACCTGAACTTCAGAAGACCTGGGCTCTAATCGTAGCTCTGCCACTTGCCCGCTGTGTGATCTTGGGCAACTCACTTAAATTATCTGAACCTCAGTTCCCTCACTTACAATGTGAGCCAAATGTGGGACAGGGACTGTGTCTAAATGGATTTATCTTCTATTTACCCCAGCACTTAGTACAGTGTTTGGGCTCTAATAAATGTTTATTAATAATACATTATCATTATCACTAATGTTATGATTATTATCATCACCTGGGCTCTAATCCCAGCGCTGTCACTTGCCTGCTGGGTGACCCTGGGCAAATCATTTCACTTCTTCGTGCTTCTGTTTCCTCATCCGAAAAATGAAGATTCAGTACCTGTTCTCTTTCTTGTGCTACCTGCATGGTACAGAGACTGTGTCCGACCTAATCAATCAATAGTATTTATAGAACGTATACTGTGAGCAGAGTACTGTATTAAGTGCTTGGGAGAGTACAAAATAGAGTTGGTAGACACATTTCCTGCCCACAGTGAGTTTACAGCCTAGAGGGAAAGACAGACATTAATAGGAATAAATTATGAGCAAAAGTGGCATTGGGGCCAAGGGAGGGGTGAATAAAGGGAGCAAATCAGGGCAATGCAGAAGGGAGAAGGAGAGGAGGAAATGAGGGCTGAGATAGGGAAGGCCTCTTGGAAGAGATGGACCTTCAATAAGGCCTTGAAGATGGAGAGAATAACTGTTGGATGTGGTGAGCGAGAGCGACTCCATTTTGTATTATTTGATCCCAGGATCTCCTGAATTAATAAGGGAGTCAAATCCCTGGTTAAGGGATCTTAGTTTGAGTGCCTGATGTTGCAGGGGACCCACCGAGAGAGAGAGAGAGAGAAAATATTCCAGGCCAGAGGCAGGATGTGGGTGAGACTTTGGCAGCAAGATAGCCGAGATGGAGGTACAGTGAGAAGGTTAGCATTAGACACGGAAAATGTGCGGGCTAGATTGTAGTAGGAGAGCAGTGAGGTGAGGTAGGAGGAGGAGGATCTGATTATCTTGTATCTACTCCAGAGCTCACTGTACTTGATTAAAATTCCACTTCTCTTGATGTATATGCCTACACGCCTAACAGATACCGTTATTATTAACTGAAACAACACCTACCGGAGAAAGAAGTAAGGATTTCTCATTTCTAACTGATGCCCTCATCACTTGAACTCCACTTGTTTGGATCTGAAAAGTCTCTTATTTTGAAGTGTGAAGGGGAAAGAAGAGGTTTCACAATGTGCGCGCACACACGCTCTCATTCATACACACAAATATAGAAAGAAGGGGGCGGATATAGAGAAGCAGCGTGGCTCAGAGGAAAGAGCGCGGGCTCGGGAGTCACAGGTCGTCAGTTCTAATCTTGGCTCTGCCCCTTGTCAGCTGTGTGACTTTGGGCAAGTCACCTAACTTCCCTGTGCCTCAGTTACCTCATCTGTAAAATGGGGATTAAGACTCTGAGTCCCATGTGGGACAACCTGATAACCTTGAATCTACGCCAGCGCTTAGAACAGTGCTTGGCACATAGTAAGAGCTTACCAAATACCATCATTATTATCTCTGCATCTCAGTTTTCTCATCTGTGAAATGGGAATTCAATACCTCTGCTCCTTCGACTTAGACTGTGAGCCCCGTGGTGGGACAGGGACTTGTTCTGATCTAATTGTCTTGACTCTACCCCAGAGCTTACTACAGTGCTTGAGACATAGAAAGTGCTTAACAAAAAATCACAATTAATGGCTAGAATGGAAATGATATCAACACGCTTACCTTGCTATTTATATCAACTCTGATGATCCTTTTTTATTCATAATTGCTATTAAGAATTAATGAGCCCCTTTTGCCTCAGTGACTCTATTGAGTACATAGCAATCACCCCTCAAAATCTCATCTTAGATTTTAGAGTATATTTTATAATGCCCCTTGAGGCCTTTCATTTGACTTTCAGACCACCATCCCGTAATTAATTCTCTATCAACAAGCCACTGGTTGCAAAGTATCTTTGGCGAAAGAGAATGACAATTAACCTTAGAATGCTATTTTTTTGGCAAACGGATCACTATTTGTTCATACCCTCCTTTCACATTTTTAGCTACTGGACTCGTGTCCAGAATGGTAGAAATATTTTGTGCCAGTTAACTCTTTTAACAATAACTGCAGCATTTAGTATATACTATCTCGGAAAAGATCATTTTTCCTTCACTAGAAAATCATCATCATCATCAATCGTATTTATTGAGCGCTTACTATGTGCAGAGCACTGGACTAAGCGCTTGGGAAGTACAAATTGGCAACATATAGAGACAGTCCCTACCCAACAGTGGGCTCACAGTCTAAAAGGGGGAGACAGAGAACAAAACCAAACATACTAACAAAATAAAATGCCGGGTAAATACCAAAGTTGTCTTCTCCTCACTCATCTCCTCTTCTCATATTAAAATAATAATGGTGGGGGTTTTTAAGTGTTTATTGTCAATCAATCAAGCTGTTTACTGAGCACTTACTGTGTGCAGAGCACTGTACAAAGTGCTTAGGAGAGTACATTACTATCGAGTAGACAGACATAATCTGTTCCCACAGGCAGTTTGCAGAATAAAGGGGGACACGGACATTAAAATAAATTAGTCGGATATGTACAAAAATTCTATGGGGTTGGGGTGAAAGGCAAGTGTGTGTACTAAACGCTCAGTGGAGTCAATACATGGCAAGTAGATCAGACCCAGCCCCTGTCCTACAAAGGACTCAAAACCTAATTGGGAGGGATTACAGGTACTGAATTCCCATTTTACTGATGAGGAAGCTGAGGCCCAGAGAAGTTAAGCGACTCATCCATGGTCACACAGCAGGCAAGAGGCAGCGATGTGCTTTGAACCCAAGTTCTCCAGGTTCCAGACCCTTGCTCTTTCCATGAGGCTGCACTGTTTAAAAACACCATCACCACCTTTGGCATGCAGAACTTAATTAAATATGTGTGTCCGTCCATTTAGGCAGCAAGCTGCTACACCTTATGAAACGTGTTTGAGTCACTGACGGGAATTATGTCCTGAGGCCGCCTCTATCCCTCTGGGCTTGCCGGGAATCGTGCTCTTGAAGTGCTAGAAGTGGGATTGCCTAGCGGAAAGAGCACGGGCCTGGGTGTCAAAGGACCTGGGTTCTCATCCTGCCTCTCCCACCTGCCTGCTGGGTGACCTTGGGCAAGTTACTTCACTTCTCTGTGCCTCACTTTTCTCATCTGTAAGATGGGGAATTTGATGCCTGTCTACCTCCTAGCTAGATTGTGAGCCTCGCAGGGACCGTGTCTGATCTGATTAACTTGCATCTATCCCAGCACTTGAATAGTGAGCGCTTAAAAAATGCCATCATCAGTAGATCCTTCAATTTACTGAGCACTTACCATGTGCAGAGCACCGTACTAAGCACATAGGAGAGTACGCTATAACAGAATCAGTAGACACATTCCACCAACTTGGTAGGAATGATCATAATGATGCCACTTAGACAGCTCATGATGTGTCATCCCGATACATGTAACACAAAAGGAGAGATAACAAACCCCTCAAACCCTACCATCTGTACCCCATGATTTCAATAAACTAGGAACAGTGTGCAAGCTGGAAGCAGTGTGGTATAGTGGATAGAGCGCGAGCCTGAGGGTCAGAAGGTCATGGGTTCTAATCCCTGCTCTGCCCCTTGTCCGCTGTGTGACCTTGGCCAAGTCACTTCACTGAGCCTCAGTGCCCTCATCTGTAAAATGAGAATTGAGACCGTGAGCCCCACATGGGACAGGGACTGCGTCCAACCCGATTTGCCTTTATCCATCCCAGCTCTCAGCATGGTGCCTGGCACATAGTAAGCGCTTAACAAATACCTCAGTGATCGTTATTATTAGAGGGCTGTGCAACCTCAGAAAGCAGGGAGAACAGCAAAACTTTATCAAGTACTTCGCTTTACCCGGCACGGATTTGTAAGACAGCCCTCGAGCCATTCACCCAGAAAGCACATTTTCCACACATCCCCTTCTGTCGATATAAAACCGACCTCTCGTCCCAGCAATGGTGAGAGAAAGTCATCTCCCACCCCGTGCACTGGTCGGATGTCAACTCTCATTCCCCCCGGGGTGTGGATGTGAAGGTGGGGTGGAGTTGCCGGAACTGAGCCCCTGAGAGCCCAGGTGAAACATCACTCACCGAAAGATGGGTCTCTGGAGATGTGTTTTCTTGACGGTGATGCAGTCATCCATTTAAAGAGGAATCGGTCGATGTTCTCTTCAAACCCCTCCAGCGAATCCAGGGGAGGAAATCTGGAGGCTTTACGCTTCACTCAGAGAGAACTTTTTTTTTTGGGGGTGCTGGGATGAGTCTCCTTCCCTTAGAGGAGCAGAGAAGGGCCATAAAGACCACATTGGTTAGAAGGTCCGGCCCAGGGCCCCCAAAATAGGGTGTGCACGAGCCCCCCAAAAGAGCGGATTCAAGCCAGGGGGTCTGCAGAAATCTCCGAAGCAGAGGAGCCAAGGTAGGATGCCGGTCAGCGGTGGCCCATGTAGCCCGGCACTAGGCCGTTGGGCCATGGGACTGCCGCTTCCTCATGCCGTCCGGGGTCTGGAACCCCGATTCCCCCTCCCCGCCTTTAAAACCCATCAGCTCGAGGCCCTACTCCCGAGGTCTTCAAAATAAAAGTTGTGCTGCTGGCCGGGACCTTGTGAAAGTTTCGGTCCGTTCGAGGCTCTGGATACAAATTAATGAAGATGGATGGGCCCCCATTGGCTCTGTTTCAAGACCTCGATCTGGCTCACGTTTCCTCCGGGTGATACGCAGCTTCTGCACATCACCTCGGCCTCGCCCGACCTGATGACCTCTAGTAGGTCCCCAGGGTCGGACCGGGTCACTTCTGACCGGTCGGAAGTCCCGCTCTGGGAAGCCCAGGGGAGCTTGGAAAAAAATCAAACGGCTCCGGGCCCCAGAGGCGGGGCTTCCATGGGCTCTGGGGAGGATGCCAAGGGGGAAAGTACATTTTCTAGAGGAAAAAAGAGGACAGCCTGCAGGAAGATCCACCGGGACAGGCTGGGCCCCAAAGATTTTCAGCTGAGTGGCTAGACCTGAGGTTTCAAAATCCTCATGGGTTTGTGGCACCTTAATATCAGTCCCCCCCTCTAGACTGTAAACTCGCTGAGGGCAGGGAATGGTTCTCTTCTACTGTTAATGATGGGAGTTTTTAAGTGCTTACTATGTGTCAAGCACTGTCCTAAGTGCTGGGGTAAATACAGGGTTATCAGGTTGGAAACAGTCCCTGTTCCACATGGGGCTCTCAGCCTTAATCTCCATTTTACAGATGAAGGAACTGAGGCATAGAGAATAATAATAACAGTAATAATAACTGTGGTATTTGTTAAGTGCTTATTATGTTCCAGGTATTGCACTAAATGCTGGGGTGAATGCGAGCAAATCGGGTTGGATATAGTCCCTGTCCTACCATGGGGTTCACAGTCTTAATCCCCATTTTATAAATGAAGGAAATGAGGCACAGAGAAATGAAGCGACTTGCCCAAGGTCACACGGTTGGCAAGTGGTGGAGCCAGGATTAAAACTCAGGGCCTCCCAGGACCACGCTCTTTCAACTAGGCCACACTTCCTGGCCACCCTGCTTCTCTACTTGTACTCTCCCGATCGTTTAGCACAGTGCCCTGCACCCAGTAAGTGCTCAGTAGATACCATTGATTGACTGCGTGAGGATCCACTGAGATCATAGAGGGTAGACCAAGGATTGTGGGTTTTACCGAACTGCGCCCTGTAATGTGAGAATTCAGGTAATGTGTCTGATTATTGTTCTATTTTACTCCCTCAAGTGCTTAGTATGGTGCTTTGCACACAGTAAACGGCCAATAAGTATGAATGAATGAATGAGAACTTCTGCTTTTGTGGCTGAGTAACTCAGTTGCTCCCTGTAAGTTTAAAGCCACATAGATCATTGCATACATGATACAATTTCAATCATTCGATGGCTTTTATTGAACACCTTCCACGTGCAGAGCACTGTACTAAGCACTTGGGAGAGCATAATACAACAGAGTGGCAAGACACGCTCCCTGCCCATAATGGGTTTACAGCCTAGAGGAGGAGACAGACATTAATATAAGTAATTTGCAATATATAATTTAAAGATATGTAATAATAATAATAATAATGATTATAGTATTTGTACATCATGCATGGTATATGTACATAAGTGCTGTGGGGCCAGGGTGGTGGGACAATATCAAATGTCCAATATAATATGCATTATATGTCATTTTATGGGACAGGGTACGTATTTAACAAATGCCACAATTATTATATTAAACATAAATCAGATCTGTTCCCTACATTCGACGACTCAGGAAGCAGGGTTACCTAGTGGAAAAAGATCACAGGCATGGGAGTCAGAGGTCCTTGGCTCTAATCCTGACTCTGCCACTTGTTTGCTGTGTGACACTGGGCAAGTCCCAGCTTCTCTGTGCCTCAGTTACTTCAACTGTAGAGTGGGGATTAAATCCTAATCCCTCCTATTTAGGTTAAGAACCTCATGCTGGACAGGGACTATGTTGAATTCAATCCTCTTGTATCTAACCCATTGCTTAGTACAGTGCATGGCACATAAGCACCTAGCAAGTATCATAATTACCCTCACACGTACTTAGTACAGTGCTCTGCACATAGAGCTCAATAGATTCTAACCTCTGGCCTCTGGAGCTCGTTGTGGGCAGGGAATGCTTCTGTTTATTGTTATTTGTACACTCCCAAGGTCTTAGTACGGTGTTCTGCACACAGCAAGTACTCAATAAGTACTACTGAATGAATGTATCAGAACCCTCTCTCTTCATATCCCTCAGTCGCTCCGTCTCCCCCAGTTCAAAGCCTCACTGAAGGCACGTCTCCTCCAAAAGGACTTCCCTGTCTAAACTCTCATTTCCTCTTCTTCCACTCCCTCTAGGATTTGCTCCCTTTATTCACCCCTCCCTCATCCCCACAGTACTTGTTCCAAAGAACACATTAGTCTTCTAGATATCGTTTTCTCTCTTGGCCTCTCGGCATATCGTTATGAGTAACTCACACTCCTCACTTCACACAGCTGTTCTTAACTCTCCTTCACTCTAAAACCTCCTGCCTCTGAGATTTATTTTGACCTCTGACCTGAAACACCCCACACTTCAGCTTTTTAAGATATTTTATCTTAGTCCATTTATGTCTGCATGCCTTCCCAGTTAGATTGTTCACTCCGACAGGGTGGGTCTTTGCTACTTCTGGGTGCTTTCTAAAAAGCTTAGGCTGTTGTGGCTGTTGTTCTTTCAATAAGTGGCTGATGGTAGTAGATTGTCTTATAATTACCATCAAGTTGGCAAAATCCAGTGACAACTGGGAAACAAGGACTCAAAACAATGCTGGATCCCAGCTGAGAAGTTGGAATCAACTGCCGCCATATGGTTTGGGGGCAATGGCACCGGTCTAGGAGTTGGGAGACCTGGGTTCTAATCCCGGTTGCGCCACTCACCTGCCGTGAGACCTGAGGCAAGCCACTTCACTTCTCCGCACCTCAGTTCCCTCATCTATATTGACGAGAGTCAAGGAGGGAGTTGGGAGAGAGGAATTGGAGGCGGCAGGTGTAAACAAAACCCATTCGAGAAGTTTGGACAGGAATCGCGGGCAATAGCTCAATGGTGTCATGGGATTGAGAGAATTTTTTTTAAGATGGGAGATATGAGGGTGTGCTTGAAAGCAAAGCGAAAGGGAACATCAGAGAGAGAGCAGTTGAAGATGGCAGTCGGGTAGGGCCGAAGAATGGGCCCAAGTGTTTTATGAAGTGTGAAGAGATGGCGGATGTGGAGGAGATAGATTCATGAGGAGGCAAGAGATCTTCTGAGGAAAAAGAGAGCGTACGTGGTATTGAAGGGATTTGACACTGATGGTTTCCATTTTTCAATAAAGTAGCTGACAAGGTCATCAGAGGAGAGAGGGAGGGAGAACTATTGAGGATTTGAAGGGAGAATTTCACAATCAGAGGCAGCATGGCTCACATAGTAAGTGCTTAACAAATGCCACAATAACTGTTATCCAAGTCTCCTGTAGGAGCCCAGATCTAGTGGCTCTAAAACGTAATTAGGAACGTTTTATTCTTCCTCTTCAGGGCAGCAGTTTCCTGTTCATTCCCCCAAACATTCTGATTTCACAGAGCTTGCCCTCGCATTGTTCAAGCTATCATTCCCCAATTCTTTACAGCTCGTCAAAATCGACTTCAACATGTGTCACCTTGAAAGCTTTCTGCCCGGATTCTCTGCTGCTTTTGGAAGGGGCAGAGAAAGCCCTGCTCCCAACTGGCAGATTTTTTTTAATGGTATCTGGTGATTTATTACATTCCAAGCACTGTACTAAGTGCTGGGGTAGATACAAGATAATCAGTTTGGATGCAGTCCAGGTCCCACATGGGCTGTCTTAATCCCCATTTTACAGTGAGGAAACTGAGGCACAGAGAAGTTAAGTGACTTGCCCAAAGTCTCATAACAGATGTGTGATGGAGCCAGGATTAAAACCCAAGTCCTCTGACTGATAAGGAGTTGTCTTGGTGACCAGCAAGGCAAGAATCTTAGTTCCACTATCAGCTAAGAATTTGAGAGGGATTGAATAAAAAATTATTAAAGGTAACCCTGATAGTGAGAGGAATTCCTAGTGTGCTTAGTCTGCTGCAAAGTGCTCTAATGAAGTATTGCTTCAGTGAGAAGCAGGATGACCCAGAGGATAGAGTGTGGGCCAGGAGTCAGAAGGGCCTGGGTTCTAATCCGGCTCTGCCACCTGTCTGCTGTGTGGCCCTGGGCCAGTCACTTTATTTCTCTGTGCCTCAGTTATCTCATCTGTAAAAATGGGGATTAAGACAGGGACTGCGTCCAACCTGATTATTTCATATCTACCCCAGTGCTTAGTAAAGTGCCTGGCACTTAACAAATACCATTTAAAATAAAGTAAACTGTTGTTCAACCTAAATTGGACCCCTTTTTCACCCAAGTTGAAAAACCATTACCCTGTTCAGCAGAGCTTCTACAGCCTCCTGCAAAGACTAACAACCTTATTACAACTCCATCTTTAGTCAGCGTTGTGGTATTATAATTTGAATTACTTTAATAGGGAATAAGTAATCATCTAGTGATGTTTAATGCTGCAGAACTTCGCATGTAAAGGAACTTCAGATCCTGGTTGCAGAGGCCCTGGAACAGATCCCATTTTATGTCGTGTAAGCTTTGGAAATACAGCTTTTCATGATACATTGCAGAGGAACATATTCCATCTCTATTTTTTTACTTGATGGTATTTGCTAAGCACTTACTAGGTGCCAGGCACTGTACTAAGCACCGAGGTAGATAGAAGCTACTTAGGTTGGACACAGTCCTTGTCCCACATGGGGCTTACAGTCTTAATCCCCATTTTACAGATGAGGGACATGAGGTAAAGAGAAGTTCAATGCCTAGCCCAAAGTCACATAGCAGACAAGTGAGCGCTCAATAAATACGATTGATGATGATGATGATGATGATGGTGGTGGAATGGGAAATGCCTATGTACCAGACTGATCAATACACTAATCCCTAAACAGATTACCACCCAAAGCCGTCAATGCAAATCCATCAATTAATCAGTTGTATTTATCGAGTACTCAATGTGTTCAGAGCACTCTTCTAAGCACATGGGAGAGTACAATAAAACAGAGTTGGTAGACATGTTTCTTGCCCACAGTCAGCTTACCGTCTAGGGGAGAAGAAGCGAAGCAGCAGGGCCTAGTGGGAAGAGCCCAGGCCTGGGAGCCAGAAAATAAGATTTCCAATCCGAGCTCTGCTATTTGCCTGTTATGTGACCTTGGGCAAGTTACTAAACTTCAGTCTCAGTTTCCTCAGGTATAAAATGGAGATTCCATACTTGTCCTCTCTCCTACTAAAACGGTGAGCCCCATGTGGGACAGAGGTGTCTGACCTAACTTGTATCTACCCCAGTATTTAAAACAGTACTTGACACACAGGAAATGTATAATAATAATATTTATAGGTAAAATTTCTACGTTTCCCAAAATTCAGAGAAATTCCCATTGGGTACTGAAGTACAGTAGCAGGTCAGCTACAATTTGGATCATTCCGATTAGCACTTCCACAGGATTTCATATCCTTTAAATATTTGCTGCCAAGAAGCATTTAGGAGTGTGAAATTACTTGAAGACAACAACAGTAATAAAGAAAGCTACATCACGTCGATCCTTTCATTTAAACACCCACTGATTAGTGGATAATCAAGTGTTGTATAAAGTACCACCAAGAGGAAATGGCTTTGGGAGACTGATCATTTCATACAGAACTTAACCAAAATGAAATCCCATTTTAGCCCAAGAAAGTAGAGAGAAAGTACAGAGAAGCGGTGTGGTCCAGTGGATAGAGTACAGTCCTGGTCATCAGAAGGACCTGAGTCCTAATGCCGGCTCCACCACATGTCTGCTGGGTAACCTTGGGCAAGTCACTTCACTTCTCTGTGCCTCAGTTACCTCATCTGAAAATGTGAAATACGACTGTGAGCCTCATGTCGGACAGGGATTCCGTCTAATCTGATTTGCTTGCATCTTCCCCCGCACTTAATAGAGTCCCTGACACTTAGTAAGGCACTTAAATACCACAATTATTACGTTATAATTAAGTTAGTAGATGCAATCCTTGTCCACCACCCATCAATCAACGGGATTTATTGAGAGAAGCAGCGTGGCTCAGTGGGAAGAGCACGGGCTTTGGAGTCAGAGGTCATGGATTCAAATCCCAGCTCCGCCAATTGTCAGCTGCGTGACTTTGGGCAAGTCACTTCACTTCTCTGTGCTTCAGTTACCTCATCTGTAAAATGGGGATTAAGACTGTGAGCACCCCCGTGGGACAACCTGATCACCTTGTAACCTCCCCAGCTCTTAGAACAGTGCTTTGCACATAGTAAGTGCCTAATAAATGCCATCATAATTATTATTATTTATTGAGTGCTGACTGTGTGCAGAATATTGTAAAGGACTCACAGTCTAAGAAGTAAAAACAGGTATTGAATCCCCATTTATTGATGAGGAAACTGGGACACAAGGAAGTGAAGTGACTTGCCCAAGGTCACCCAGCAGGCAAATGGAGATGACAGGTTTAGAACCCAGGTCCTGCGGCTCTCAGGCCCATGCTCCGAGCCAGTCAATCCTAATTATTGAGAGCTTACTGTGTGCAGAGCACTGTACTAAGCGCTAGGGAGAGTACAATGTAACAGTAGACAAATTCCCAGCCCACAACAGCTCAGAGTCCTGAGAGGGAGACAGACGTTCATATAAATAAATTATAGATATGTACATAAGTGCCGTGCAGTAGTCCGAGCTGCTTCCACTACTTAGTAACTTTCCTCCCACGCTGACAGAGGCCTCATTGCTAACTATTCCTACAGAACAACTTCCAACTTCCTGGTTCCCTCTGGATAAATATGTCTAGATTGCCTCAAACCAGCAACCAAAACCATTTCAGTAAATGGAAAATCCCTGCAACTTAACCTATTGACTTTTCCAAGCTTGTAGGATTAGACAGTATCAGAGATAACAGTGGTTCACTTGGGCTCCAAATAGACAGTGAATCAAAAGCCTGCCAAGTTTTCAATGTGTCTGTGTACTCCGATCTGAGTTAAACAGAAATGAAGGAGTGACACCACCCCCCTCAGCTCCCCACCCCCTCACCATTCCCTGTACCTTTCAAAAACCAGAATGATTTGTTTGCGCTCCAAATGAGTGTGCAAACCTCCCCCTCTTGTTTTTCTCCCTATTCTCTCTCCCCACTGCTCAGACCTATATGGGAACTCTTCTCTTTCATGCCACAAAGCCCCCAGCTTTCCCATTTCCCATCCAAGCTCGTATAATGAGAAGCAGCGTGTCCCAGTGAATAGACTTCAGGGCTGGGAGTCAGAAGGACCTGGGTTCTCATCCCAGGTCTGCCACTTGTCTGCTGGGTGACCTTGGGCAAGTCACTTCACTATGCCTCAGTTCCCTCATCTGGAAAATGGGGATTAAGATTATGATTTTGACACGTGTCTATATGTTTTGTTTTGTTGTCTGTCTCCCCCTTCTAGACTGTGAGCCCATTGTTGGGTAGGGACTCTATATGTTGCCGACTTGTACTTCCCAAGCGCTTAGTACAGTGCTCTGCACACAGTAAGCGCTCAATAAATACAATTGAATTAATGAATTATGAGCCCCACGAGGGATGGACTGTGTCCAATCTGATTAGATTGTATCTAGCCCAGGGCTTAGAACAGTGCTTGACACTTAGCAAGTGCTTAAAAAAGTATTACTATTATTATCATTATTTCTATTAATATTATAGTCTTTGCCTTCTGGACTTTCTGCCACTGTTTTGCTCTTCTTTGTCCCTCATTCCCTTTTTTCAAGCTGGGTTATCTCCTCTGTCTTGATGGTTTCTACATCCTTTCTCCTCCCCAGTTTACTGCCTGCTTCTCTCTGTCCTCTAGACTGTAAACTCCTTGTGGGCAGGGAACATGTCTACCAACTCTGTTCTATTGTACTTTCCCAAGCATTTAGTACAGTGCTCTGAACACCATAAGCGCTCAATAAATACCATTGCTGATGATGGTCCATCACCCAACCCACACTTCCCCTTTTCACTGGCAAGAATGTGTTTCTATGAATCAGTTAATGGTATTTATCGAACATTTACTGTTTGCAGAGCATCATCATCATCAATCATATTTATTGAGCGCTTACTGTGTGCAGAGCACTGTACTAAGCGCTTGGGAAGTACAAATTGGCAACTAAGCACCTGGGAAAGTACAACAGAGTGCAGAGTTGGGAGATACGATCTTTGCCTTCAAGGAGCTTACAGTCCACATTCCCTACTGCTACTTTCTCCATCTTTCCAACATACCTACCAAAAGATGTCAGGAAAATGGGAATAGGACCGTTTTCAGTTGGCTGATGACCTTTCCCCAAAAGCTATTGGCTAATAAATAATAAAAAATAATAAATTGTGTTTCAGCGTAGCCTAGTGGAAAGAGCACAGGCCTGGGAGTACCTTTCATTTTGGTTTTTGAAAGGTACTGGGATATGTTGAGAGGGTGGGGAACTGAGAGGGGGTTGCCATTTCCAAAGACGAAGGAAAGCAGTAAGATAGCCAGGCATTTCAATCACGGCTGACAAAGGAAGTCACCATTTCCGCTTCTAATAGTAGAGTAGCCAAGAGTCCTGGTGAACAGTCAGTGACCCCTCAGAGAACCGAAAAGAGCAAAAGACCATGAATTGGAAGAAGCAGAAAACACTGGTGTCAGAAATGGAAGCCAGTTCTGAGAAAGAGTGTGATGTGAGAATGTGAAAAGCAGGTGTAACCCGGTAGAAAAAGCACAGGTCCGGGATTCAGAGGGCCTGGATTCTAAACCCAGCTCTGCCCTTGCCTGCTGTGTGACTTTGGGCAAGGAGCTTAACTTCTCTGTGCCTCAGTTTCCTCATCAACAAAGTAAAATGGGAATGAAATTCTACGCTGTCCTACTTAGATTGTGAGTACCAAATAGAGCAGGGACTGTGTCAAACTTATTGATTTTATATCTACCCCAGTGCTTAGTAGATTGTTGGCACATAGCTTGGAACTTAAATACCATGAAGATGATAATACTAATGATAATAATTACATTTAAAGCATATTCCTTCATTCATTCAATTTTATTTATTGAGTGCTTACTGTGTGCAGAGCACTAAACACTTGGGAGAATACTGTAATAAAAAGACACATTCCCTGCTCCCAACAAGCTTACAGTCTGAAGGGGGGAGACAGATAATATAAATAAATAAATTACAGCTATGTGCATAAGTGTGGTGGGGCTGGGAGAGGGGATGAACAAAGGGAGCAAGTCAGGGTGATGCAGAAGGGAATGGGAGAAGAAAAAAGGGAGGCTTAGTGAGGGAAGGCCTCTTGGAGGAGATGTGCTTTCAGTAAGGTTTTGAAGGAGGGAAGAATAATTTTCTTTCAGATTTGAGGAAGGAGGGAGGATTTTCCAGGCCAGAGGCAGGATGTGGGAGAGGGGTCGGCGGAGAGATAGGTAAGATTGAGGCACAGTGAGAATAATTGAGAAGGAGCGTGGTCTAGTGGAGAGAGCATGGGAGCCAGAAGGACCTGAGTTCTATTTCCAGCTCCACCACTTTTCTACTGTGTGAACTTGGGCAAGTCACTTCACTTCCCTGGGCCTCAGTTACCTCATCAGTAAAATGGGGATTAAGACTTGAGCCACATGTGGGACAGGGACTGTGTCCAACCCAATTACCTTATATCCACCCCCACGCTTTGTACAGTGCCTGGCACATAGAACTTAATACCCCAATTATTATTGTTTTTAGTATTAGTAATATTAAACAGGGGTTGCAAGCTGGGGTAAGGAGATCAGGGCAAAGCCACCCTTCCCTTGTCTTATGCCATCGAGTCGTTTCCGACCCATAGCGATGCCATGGACACATCTCTCCCAGAACGCCCCACCTCCATCCGCAATCGTTCTGGTAGCGGATCCATAGAGTTTCCTTGGTAAAAATACAGAAGTGGTTTACCATCGCCTCCTTCTGCACAGTAAACTTGAGTCTCCACCCTCGACTCTCTCTGATGCAGCTGCTACCCACACCCTACCTCTATCTTTTTGTATTTAAACGTTTATTGAAAGAATGCTTTCTTTACTAGCTGCAGGAATTTTCTTCCAGGATAAGGGGCTCATGATTTTAAACTTTCTGGTTAGTGATCAGTGCTCTGTGGCTACCAAACACTGACCCAATGCATGTGGTAGACAGGGAGAGCCTTGGTCTTCCGACTTCCAACGTTTGTTTAATAATAATAATAATAATAGTATTTGTTAAGTGCTTACGGTGTGCCAGGCACTGTTCTTTGACAGACCGATTGATTCCTCTGACAGCACTGCTAACGGATGTCAGCTTGATAAACAGAGATCCAGTGAGCTCACCGGGCATCCCGATGAGAATGCTTGGGGAGGGAAAACATCATTTCCAAACGCATAGTCTTAAAAACCTTCATTTCACTGACTTTGCGGTCTGAATAGAACAAGGAAGAGGAAGAAGGAAAGAAATGAAAAACATCCCTTAGTGGTTTCAAGCCCTAAATCAGCTCTTAGATACACAAGTTAGAACTTGGCATGCTTTGGTTCCGTGCCAGTAAATTATTATTATTGGCTGCGGGGGATGGAATTTCAGGCTATATTCGAATCTTCTGTAACTGTTTTCCCATGTGTGAAGAAAAGCCTGAATCTAACCACAGCTGAGCAGAGAGTGCCAGAAATGAGTTCAAATCTCGCAGGAAATGACTTATCTTAATATCCCGAGAACTAATGGCTATTAATGAGTAAAAGGGAATACATTTTAAAATTCCAAGACAATTTGTTGAAGTACGCCAAAAAGACATAAATATTGACAAGAGAATGAGAAATTGCAGCTTCCTCCTAAACTGGAAGAGCAGATGGATTATAGCAATGTGTGCGGAGTGACATAAAATACAATATTTAATTTTTATCCAGACGAAGTCAAACAAATCAGAATAAATTGTATATCCCCTTCACAGTCTCCACAGAATAAACAACACATTTCATATCTGACATCAACTCATAGGGAGAGTTCTCTTCTAAAGATTCCCTTATTCAAGTTTTCTAATATGGTGGATATCCCTCATTGGAAGAGATAAATTTATAATAATAGTATCTTTTAAGTGCTTATTATATACCAAGCAATGAGCTGATCAATTCAGTCACAGCCCCTGCCCTGCTTGGGGCTCACAGTCTAAGTAGGAAGGAGAACAGATATCGAATCCCCATCTTATAGGTGAGGAAACTGAGGCACAGAGAAGTTAAGTGCCTTGTTCAAGGACACGCAGCAGGGAGGTGGAAAAGCTGGATTAGAACCCATTTCCTCTGACTCCCAGGGCCTTGCTTGTTCTACTAGGCTATGCTGCTTCTAAATTTTTATAACATTTATTCAAAATGCCCCTCTTGGAAAATCAATTGAAAGAATAAAAAAGACATAGCGAAGAACACTGGATTCCAGCCTGATGGAAAGCGATAGAGACAAGGATCATAGCTTCAAAAATGTCTAAACCTCCATCCCCTAGCCAGAGAGAACCAAGGAGAACTTAATGCATACTTAGCTAGGCATTTCATAATGATGCATGAATCCTTCGTGCAGGACACTCACAAGTTTTTATGGTATTTGTTAAGTGCTTACTATGTGCTAGGCATTGAACTAAGCCCTGGGGTAGATACAAGCTAATCAGATTAGACACAATCCACATCCAACATGGGGCTCAGCTCACAGTCTCAATTCCCATTATACAGGTGAGGCAACTGAGGCACAGAGAAATGAAATGACTTGCTCAAGGTCACCCAGCAGATAAACAGTGGAACCAGAATTAGAATCCCAGGCCCCTGCCCTATAAATTTAGACCAGGCTGCTTCTCAATGCACCTGAATACCAGGCTCAAAAATCAACAAAAATAGTTCAGTTCTGAAATCGATCTACATGAATTGCTCACTGCTTCCCTGTAATTATAAACCATATTTCTATGAAACAAATAAATAAATAAATGTGGCCATAATACAATCCTTATTGTATTACATATTACATAATACATAGTAAGCGCTTAACAAATGACATCAAAAAAAAATCCTGATTGTGTATTTCTATTTAGGGGAGAATAATAGTTTAAAGGTGTAACATTTCTTCTATATTAACCTTGTTCCAAAATGTCTTTTAACGTGAGACTATAGGGTGGAAATGCCCTTATCTTTAATTCAGGTGGATCTGTGGGCTGTTGACAACTTATATTAATGGGCGTCAACAAATATTCCCCACTGCTACTGAGTGAGGTGTGGAAAATTAAGACTGACGAATGAGTGTAATCAGTAAATCCAGCAAAGGGGAGTCAGAGAGGTATTTGAGAAAGAACATTTAAAAGACAGATGAGCCAAAGACAACATACCAGATAGCAGGGAGAGAGCCAGAGAGGTTCCAAACATGGGTAACTGACTGTGAAGCTGTTTAAAATTTGGGCTAAATTCTCAATAAATCAGCGGTTGTGTGGGATTCATTTATATTAGTGTGTACGTGAAATTACTCAGATTTCTAAAGTCCTTATGTTGACTCGGCCTAAAAGGTCACTGAAACAGGAAGGCAAATAACAATGAACAAGGTTTTTGGGTTTGTTTGGGGTTTTTTTTTTTCATTTTTAACCAGTACCCAGCTCTAAGATGTCTGACTGGAAGTCCCCACGTAGGACAGAGACTGTGTCCCACCTGATTATCTTGTGTTTATCCCAGTGCTTAGTATAGTGCCTGGAACATAGTAAGAGCTTAATAAATACCATAAAAAGGCTGTGACTGAATCCAAACTGGACCGATTCTTCAGTCAAGTTTTAAAACCACTACCACAAGTCAACTTAATGGAGAAACAGTATGACCAGCTGGGAAAAAAAGCATAGGCCTGGGACTCAGAGGACCTGTGTTCTAATCCCAGCTCTGCCACTTGTCTGTTGGGTGACCTTAATTTCCCTACACCTCAATTTCCTCAACTGGAAAATGGAGATTAAATGCCTGTTCTCCCTCCTACTTTGAGCTGATGAACTTGTCAGCTACCCCAGTACTTAGAATAGTGCTTGCTACATAGTAAATACTTAGATAACACAAAAAAGTGACATGGTTCTGTCCATGTCTACCAATTTTGGAGTATTAGATGAAATATTCCAAACTGAAGCTACTACTGGTGAAATTTACCTCTAGGCAAGAGTGAGGCTGAAAATAATGCTAAACTGTTTAGCAGAGTCAATGTCTGGACATTTGACACTTGGGATTTTTGAGAAGTCCAGTATTTCCCACTTCGACTGTGAGCCGTGTGAGACCTGAAGATCTTGCATCTACTACAGTACTCGGCACATAGTAAGTGCTTAACAAGCACCACAATTAGTAAAAGTATTATTTTAGGCTGGGTAATGGGTCTGTCAATTCCAGGCAACCCAGAATGTCAACATCCCTGAAAGGCGGAAGTGTTTCTGCCAAATATGCGGTCTGAGCCAGGAAAAACAGCCCAGGAAAAGAACAGAAATCGGGAAAATAAACCGAACTGAACAGAGATGCTGAAGCAGCCATGAAGACACCATCTGGTCCAGCCCACTTGAAAGGAAAGAACAGATACTCTTTCTTTCTCCTCCAACATTTTTTCCAGGTGGCATTTAAAAGTTCAGGAACTTTTCCGATCAGCTGATTCAGGGATGTCTCAAAATGACAATTCAGCTGTGTTTCGGGGTAGAGTATTGGAGTATCTTCCGAAACACAATGCAAGCTCCGTCCACATTCATTTAGACCTAGTTGCTCCATTCAGGATGTTTTCTTCCTCATCACCACTTGCATTTCTTCTACATCCACTATGGCTTTAGGGCATTTGGTATTCAGAACACCCACAGCACTTTGTACATATCTAGAAATTATTTTTAATAATAATAACTGTGGAATTTGTTAAGTGCTTACTATGCACTAAGAGCTATTCTAAGCTCTGGGGTAATCAGGTCTGACACAGTCCGTGTCCTACATGGTGCTCACAGTCTTAATCCTCATTTTACAGATGAGGTAACTGAGGCCTAGAGAAGTTAAATGACTTACCCAAGGTCACACAGCAGACATGTAGCAGAGCCAGGAATAGGACCCATGTCCTCTCACTCCCATGCCCGTGCTCTTTCCACTGATACATGCTGCTTCTTCCTTTGTATTAATGTCTGTATCCCCCTCTAGACTGTAAACTCACTGTGGGCAGGGAATGTCTACCAACACAGTTGTATTGTACTCTCCCAATGCTCTGTATGTAGGAAATGCTCAATAAATAAGTTTGATTGATTGATTGACAGGAGGGGTAATACTTTTAAGCCAATGCCCAGGAATTTCTGCTTGATGTGGAGAGGAATAGACAACCACCGGAACTTTCTGAGGACTGAGGAAACATAAGGAGACTGACATTTTAGAAAAATGATCCTTGAAGCAGGATGAAGTGTGGACTGGAGCTAATGGTGGTATTTTTTAAGTGCTTACTATGTGCCAAGCACTGTTCTAAGTGCTAGCAATCAATCCATGGAATTTACTGAGGACCTACTGTGTTCAGAGAACTTTACTAAGCACCTGGGAGACTACATACTATAGGGTTGGTAGACCTGATCCTTGCTCTCAATGAATTTACAGGCAAGAGGATGAGGCAGAGAGCAAGCACAGTTACGAAGATCAATGAGGAAGTGACTTGACCAAGGTCACACAGCAGGCAAGTGGCAGAGCCAGGATTAGAACACAGGCACATAGTAAGCACTTAAATACCGCAGTTATTATTATTATTATTAATACTCCTACTCCGTCAGTCTTCCGAAGGACGTACCAAACTTCGCATTTCAGTTTCTACTGTCTGCAAATCATGAATTGGTTAGAATATTGCCTCCGGAATAGGTTCCAGTGATAGCACTTTGGCATGTCTTGCTGAAGAAACTCTTCAGCTATGCCTGGGGTTTCTGTGCAGCAGACCAGCACAGAATATCAGTTTTCTTTAGAGTTATCCATAGTCATGAAAATGTAGAGTTGAACACGTGAGGCAGGCTAGAATTTGAGAAGGATCAGAGTCTATTTGATTTGGCCAGAAACACTTCATTGGTAATCTGAGAGAGGTTGGTCTTAGTGGAATGAAAGAGGTGGAAACCAAATCATAGGTGGTCAAAAAGGAAGTGGGGAGATAGGAAGTGAAGACAACAGCTGTAATTAACCCGCAGCAAATACAAGAATAATAATTGTGATAATAAGCCAACTCTCACTCTATAAAAACCCTGGGGTAGATACAAGGCAGTCCCTGTCCCATATGAAACTCAGCATTTAAGTAGGAGGGAGAACAGAGAAGCAGTGTGGCTTAGTGGAAAGAGACCAGGCTTGGGAGTCAGAGGTTGTGGGTTCTAATCCCGGCTCTGCCGCTTATCAACTGTGTGAATTTGGACAAGTCACTTAACTTCTCTAGGCCTCAGTTACCTCATCTTTAAAATGGCGATTAATAATAATAATAATGGTATTTGTTAAGCACTTACTATGTGCAAAGCACTGTTCTAAGCGCTGGGGGGGATACAAGGTGATCAGGTTGTCCCACATGGTGCTCACAGACTTAATTCCCATTTTACAGATGAGGGAACTGAGGCGCAGAGAAGTGAAGTGACTTGCCCAAAGTCACACAGCTGACAACTGGAGGAGCTGGGATTTGAACCTCTGACTCCAAAGCCCTTGCTCTTTCCATTGAGCCCCGAGACTGTGAGCCCCATGTGGGACAGCCTGATTACCTTGTATCTACCCCAGCACTTAGAAC
This sequence comes from Tachyglossus aculeatus, assembly GCF_015852505.1. NCBI lineage: Eukaryota > Metazoa > Chordata > Mammalia > Monotremata > Tachyglossidae > Tachyglossus > Tachyglossus aculeatus. The sequence goes on from NC_052074.1 coordinate 61,805,368, forward strand.
AGTGCTTGGCACATAGTAAGCACTTAACTAATACCATCATCATTATCAACAGGTATTGAGTCCTCAAAACTGTAAGTTCGTTGTGAGCAGGGATTGTGTCTCCCAACTCTTATATTGTACTCTCCCAAATTCATTCATTCAATCGTATTTATTGAGCACTTACTGTGTGCAGAGCACTGTACTAAGCGCTTGGGAAGTACAAGTTGGCAACATATAGAGATGGTCCCTACCCAACAGTGGGCTCACAGTCTTCTTAAATGCTTAGTACAGTCTTCTGCACACAGTAAGCGCTCAGATAGGATTGATTGATTTTTACAGATGAGGTAACTGGCTCAAAGAAGATAAATGACTTGCCCAAGGTCTCACAACAGGCAAGTGGTAGAGCTGAAAATGGAACTCAGGTCCCCTGACGCCCAGACATTGGCTCTTTCCATTAGAGCACTCTACGTCTCTGCAAGTGGAAAGGTTTGGTGAAACTGAAGATCCTGGGTGAGGCTAAGAGGAGAGGAAAACACTGAGAAGCAGTGTAGCCTAGTGGATATCCACAAGGACCAGTGTTCTAATCCTGACTCCGCCATTTGTCTGCTAATGGACACTTTGGCAAATCACTTCAACTTGTACTTCCCAAGCGCTTAGTACAGTGCTCTGCACACAGTGAGCGCTCGATAAATACGATTGATTGATTCTCTTGTCTTCAGTTCCCTCATCTGTTGAAGAGGGATTGAGACTGTGAGCCCCATATACTATTCTATTTATTTTGTTAATGATGTGCATCTAGCTTTAATTCTATTTGTTCTGACGACTTGACACCTGTCCACATGTTTTGTTTTGTTGTCTGTCTCCCCCTTCTAGACTGTGAGCTCATTGTTGGGTAGGGACCGTCACTATATGTTGCCAACTTGTACTTCCCAAGTGCTTAGAACAGTGCTCTGCACACAGGAAGTGCTCAATAAATACGATTGAATGAATATGGAACAGGGGCTGAGTCCAACCCGGTTTGCTTGTATCTACCCCGGCACTTAGTACAGTGCCTGGCACATAGTAAGTGCTTAACAAATACCACTATTATTATTCTCCTCTGAGTGCTAGATCAAAGATCAAGAATTAAACTAGAGAGTTTCCTCAAGAAGTTTCTCTGTGGATGGATTGGACTTGGAGACTGCTTAATCGCTACAACCTCTGCAATTTCTTGCCAATCTGAGGGCCATGAATGTGAATATTGTGTTTCTGTAGACTCAGGCTACCCAGTTCATTCCAAATTTGGGTTAAATCGGTCACAGACAAACGTGATGATAGATTGATACTCACTCTTCTACTGTACCCCTGCTCACAGTCTCCATTTCTCTCAAGCTAACCTCCTCACCCAGCTTTATTTGCATCACTCTCACTGCTAACTATTTTCTCACACTCTCTCCCTTGCTAGGAATTCCCTCTCCTTGCGAATCCAACGGACCAAAGCTGTCCCTATCTTCAAAGTCCTTCTGAAATCACATCTCCTCCTCCTAAACATTTGCTATTCATCCCACCATCAGCCCTGCAGCATTTAATGTACATATTCCTAGAGTCTCCCACTTCCCCTCTCTCATTTCACTAAGGAAGCTTTGTGGCTAGTTGAGGGTTGACGGGGGGAAGTGGTAGTTCCAGTACATGGAAAAAACTGGAGGATACAAAACTCAGGAGTTTCCCACACCAGTGGATGCTATAGTGTAAATATAACTAGCAAGAGTCCCACCCACTGAAGAACCAACTCCATAAAGCAGCTCTATATGCCAGCTTCTGCCCAGGTACTGGAAGTCTTGGAGTTGTGCCCAGATAATAATAATAATAATAATAATAATAATAGGTATTTGTTAAGCACTTTGTTCCAGGCACTGTATGCTGGGATCAATACAAGCAAATCAGTTGGACACAGTCCCTGTCCCCCATGGGGCTCACAGTCTTCATCCCCGTTTGACAGGTGAGAGAACTGGGGCACAGAAGAGTGAAGTGACTTCCCCAAGGTCACACAGCAGACAAGTGGCAACGTCAGGATTTGAACCCACATCCTTCAGTCTCCCAGGCCCGTGCTCTATCCACAATTGCATGCTGCAGAGAGGTTGCCTGCTATGAACAGTGCAGGAGATAGCAAGTCAAACAGTCAGTCAATCTTATTTATTGAGCACTTATTGCGTGCAGAGCACTGTACTAAGCATTTGGGAGAGTACAATGGAACAATAAACAGACACATCCCCTGCCCACAGCAAGCTTACAGGCTAGGGCAACCATCTTATGGAAATCTGTTCCTTTCTAGGGTGGAGTCTCAAAGCCTGCAGAATTTAATTTCAACCCCAAACTCAAGTTTAAGTCCCTAGGAGGGCTCCCACACCAATGCATAGCTACACACACACACACACACACCACAAATTATACACACACTACATCTGTCTTCTCTCTTTTTTTCTCTCTCTCCATACACCTAGAAATGGATATGCAATTAATAACCTAGGTCAAACACTGAAATCAACTGCCTTAAAACCTCACAATTAATTAAAAAGGGATGTAGCTAGAGCCTTCCTTTAGGGTCTACGCAGAAACACTATTAGATCAATTTCTAATCACCAACTTCTCATTCAGTTATATTTATTGAGCTCTTACTGTTTGCAAAGCACTTTTAATTAACAAAGCAGAGTAGCCTAATCATTTATTTCATAAATCTTAATCTGGATTCAGGTAGCTTTATGAAAGTTCTTCTGATTTCTCATCAAACATAGAGAACTTGATTTTAACTTTATTGCGAATAGATTGAATCTCACAATTTTATTTTGAAAATAAAGAACAATTATATAACACCATCTGAATGCCTCCTAAAAGAAGACTCAACACCCTCTATCTCCTTAGCACTTATATACTAAATGCTTTACTACTCTTTTTCCATCTTGTAATCAATTCTACTTTGTCTCATTTTTAACTGATACTTGTTAAGCACATGACAAGCACTGTACTAAGCGCTGGGGTAGATACAAGCTAATCAGGTTGAATACTGTCTATGTCTCCCTTTTGGCTCACAGTCAATCCCCATTTTCTACAGCTGAGGTAAATGAGGCGCAGGGAAGCTAAGTGACTTGCCCAGCGTCACACAGCAGACACATGGCAGAGCCAGAATTAGAACCCAGATCCTCTGACTCTCAGGCCCCTGCTCTTTCCATTAGGCCACACTGCTTCTCCCCTGACAGATTATAAACAGCATGGCTCAGTGGAAAGAGCCCGGGCTTTGGAGTCAGAGGTCATGGGTTCAAATCCCAGCTCCACCACTTGTCAGCTGTGTGACTTTGGGCAAGTCACTTAACTTCTCTGTGCCTCAGTTACCTCATCTGTAAAATGGGGATTAAGACTGTGAGCCCCATGTGGGACAACCTGATCACCTTGTAACCTCCCCAGCGCTTAGAACAGTGATTTGCACATAGTAAGCGCTTAATAAATGCCATCATCATCATTATTATTATTATTATTAAATGCCTTGATGGCAGGAAATGTGTCTACTAATTCAACCATACTTTCACAAACTCTTAGTACAGTGCATGCAGTAAGTGCAAGATAAATGCTTTGATTGATTGAAATATGACTGTTTGATATCATGATTTGTTTTTCATGAATTACCAAGTCTGCGCTCTGAGTGACACTTGGATTGGAATTTGGTAGGTGGGAGGAATAGCAAAGCCATTGAAATGGCACTCACTTCTCTGTGATAAGTAGAAAAGGAAAGTACAGTCAGCGTAATTTGGTGAGCTGAGTTGTGTTAAGTGGTTTCATTAATTCCAAACAAAACCAACCAGAAAGGATTTCAAGTTATCATTCCAAGTCCGCACTGAATTATTCCACAGATTGAAAATTCCACTTTTAAAACACAAGTAACCAGTTTCAAACAAATATTGCCACACAGGGACAGTTACTTGTTCATCTTATTCTTCTCATATTTGTGAAGGATCAAATTTTAAAAACTAGCACATTCCAACCACCATTCACTGATTTTGAAACACTAATACATCAAACTGCTAGAAAATAGTGAAAATCAAGAGTCTATAAGTGAAGGCTCTCTAGGGATATTAGAGACAAATTGTAAAACTTGAATGAGGCCGCAAGGCATCGGTGAAGAGCAGGGGAGCGAGTCAGCAGAGCTGGCTTTGAGTCCCAGCTCTGCTGTAGGACTACTGTGTGACTTTGGATCTGTCACTTCCCCGTCTGCTGCCTCAGTTTCTTCATCTGTACAACGGGGATAACGGGGATTGTGAGCCCTATGTAAGCCAGGAACCGTGTCCAAGCTCAAAACCTTCTCATAAGTGCTTGATAAATGACCTCATAATGATGATTATTGAAGGCTTCACTTTCAAAGACCATACAAAGATAAGAAATACCATGAGCATCAATTCTGGAGTTCTTATCTGGTAAGCCTACTGTCGCAGAGGCACATAACTCGTCCACAGTAGCTTTGTGGCTCTCTAAGGAACGGCTTCTGGAAAACTTCTGTTCAGATTCTTTCAAACAAAACTGGTTTAGGATCTCCCCCTTCCCTCCTCCTCCGATTGGATTGGAGGACAAATCTCCCAAAGGATCGAAGCCTTTGGGGGAGTCTCGAGAGAGACGAGTCTGAGCTGAGAAGCCAGGCAACTGAACTCGGGAAAATTGGAGGAAAATGGGTGGTCTCCAAGGAGTTGCGAGGAGGAGAAGGGGCTAGGCTCCAGTTCTAAAATATCATCATCATCAATCGTATTTATTGAGCGCTTACTATGTGCAGAGCACTGTACTAAGCGCTTGGGAAGTACAAATTGCCAACATATAGAGACAGTCCCTACCCAACAGTGGGCTCACAGTCTAAAAGAGTGGGCTCGCCTAGCAGAGGTTTCCTGGTGGTTTTTCTCCTCCTTCCTCATGAATTCCCAAAGAACTTCTAGTCTTCTAGACTGTGAGCCCGTAGTTGGGTAGGGATTGTCTCTATCTGTTGCCAAATTGTACTTTCCAAGAGCTTAGTACAGTGCTCTGCACCCAGGAAGCGCTCAATAAATACAACTGAATGAATGAATGTTAAGTACTTACTATTATGTTGCAGCACTGTACTAAGTTCCAGGGTTGATATAATACAATCAGAGCAAGCACAGAATCTGTCCCACAGAGGTTTCACAGTCTAAGGGGAGGCCCAGAGAAGTCAAAGGGTTTGCCCAAGTTCGCCAAATTCCCTCTGCCCATCCGCCAAGCTAGCTCTCTTCCTCCCTTCAAGGCCCTACTGAGAGCTCACCTCCTCCAGGAGGCCTTCCCAGACTGAGCCCCTTCCTTCCTCTCCCCCTCGTCCCCCCTCCATCCTCTCCATCTTACCTCCTTCCCTTCCCCACAGCACCTGTTTATATGTATGTTTGTACATATTTATTACTCTATTTATTTTACTTGTACATGTCTATTCTATTTATTTTATTAGTATGTTTGGTTTTGTTCTCTGTCTCCCCCTTTTAGACTGTGAGCCCACTGTTGGGTAGGGACTGTCTCTATATGTTGCCAACTCGTACTTCCCAAGTGCTTAGTACAGTGCTCTGCACACAGTAAGCCCTCAATAAATATGATTGATTGATTAAAGTCACACAGCTGGCAAGTGGCAGAGCTGGGATCAGAACCCAGGTCTCCTGATTTTGAGTCCCTGCCTTTAAGAAGATTGTTCTCCTAACTGCTGCTAGTCTGCCTTAGTTGGGTCTCTCAACAGTCCATAGCTAGACCACTGTGTTTGGAACTCTGAGATAACTTTAATAAAAGGATAAAACTTTCAGACGTTGATTACGTTCTTGAGCAATGTGACAGGCAAGAATTTCTGGAATTTTATTAGCCCTGGTCTTTTTAAGTGAAAGAAAATCTACTTTCACATTCATTCCCTAGGGAAGAAGAGACAACTTTGAGGATTCAGGCAAACAACCTGTTTCGCATGACATTTCCTCCTACCTGAATGTTCTTTTGGATGGAAGTTATGCTGACAGCCTACCACACACAGTCGTTATGGTGCAGAGGAATACAGATTGTCAGCTGCATGGGAAAGTACAGGTCAATGACCCTTAGTTTGTCTTTCTTCCTCCTAATAACAATAATGACATTTTCTGAGCAGTGACTATGGTCCAAGCAGGGCGTCAAGCCCTGGAGTAGATATGAGATCGTACACAGTCTCTGTCCCACAGGGGGCCCCTCAGTCTATCTCATCCCCATTTTACAGATGAAGAAACTGAGGCCCACAGGGGTAAAGTAACTTGCCCAACTCACCAGCAGGGAAGTGGCGGATGTAGAACTTGAACTCTGAGGCATTTTCTCCCCGACCTGTGTTCTACGCTCAAGCAGCGTGAAGCTTCTACGAGAAGCAGCGTGGCTCAATGGAAAGAGCCCGGGCTTTGGAGTCAGACATCATGGGTTCAAATCCCAGCTCTGCCAATTGTAAGCTGTGTGACATTGGGTAAGTCACTTCACTTCTCTGGGCCTCAGATCCCTCATCTGTAAAATGGGGATTAAAACTGAGAGCCCTCCGTGGGACAACCTGATCACCTTGTAACCTCCCCAGCGCTTAGAACAGTGCTTTGCACGTAGTAAGCGCTTAAATACCATCATTATTATTATTATTATTTCTAAAGGTACCCCTGCCCGTCAGCTTTAAAGCATTCAATCATCCTTTCCTCTCTTAGTTTACCTCACTAATCTCCTACTCCAGACCCACCCACCCCACTCTAACTCCATCTTGCTCGCTGTGCCCCGATCTCATTTATCTCTCCGCCGACCCCTTTCCCACCACCTCCCTCTCCCTTCACAAACACCAGACCACCACTCTTCCCATCTTCAAAGTCTTATTAAAGAAGCATCATGGCCTAGTGTCAAGAGCACAGGCTTGGGAGTCAGAGGGTTCTAATCCCGGCTCCCCCACCTGTCTGCTATGTTAGCTTAGGCAAGTCATTTCCCTTTTCTGTGCCTCAGTTTCCTTGTCTATTAAATGGGAATGAAGACTGTTCGCTCCATGTGGGACAGGGACTGTGTCCAACCTGATCTGCCTTAGAGATTAGAACAGTGCTTGGCACATAACAAACACTTATCACATACTAATCAATCAATCAATCAATCGTATTTATTGAGCGCTTACTATGTGCAGAGCACTGTACTAAGCGCTTGGGAAGTACAAATTGGCATCACATAGAGACAGTCCCTACCCAACAGTGGGCTCACAGTCTAAAATGGGGAGACAGAGAACAGAACCAAACATACCAACAAAATAAAATAAGTAGGATAGAAATGTACAAGTAAAATCAATCAATAAATAGAGTAATAAATATGTACAACCATATATACATATATACAGGTGCTGTGGGGAAGGGAAGGAGGTAAGACGGGGGGATGGAGAGGGGGACGAGGGGGAGAGGAAAGAAGGGGCTCAGTCTGGGAAGGCCTCCTGGAGGAGGTGAGCTCTCAGCAGGGCCTTGAAGGGAGGAAGAGAGCTAGCTTGGCGGATGGGCAGAGGGAGGGCATTCCAGGCCCGGGGGATGACGTGGGCCGGGGGTCGATGGCGGGACAGGCGAGAGCAAGGTACAGTGAGGAGATTAGTGGTGGAGGAGCGGAGGGTGCGGGCTGGGCAGTAGAAGGAGAGAAGGGAGGTGAGGTAGGAGGGGGCGAGGTGATGGACAGCCTTGAAGCCCAGGGTGAGGAGATTCTGCCTGATGCGCAGATTGATCGGTAGCCATTGGAGGTTTTTGAGGAGGGGAGTAATATGTCCAGAGCGTTTCTGGACAAAGATAATCCGGGCAGCAGCATGAAGTATGGATTGAAGTGGAGAGAGACACGAGGATGGGAGATCAGAGAGAAGGCTAGTGCAGTAGTCCAGACGGGATAGGATGAGAGCTTGAATGAGCAGGGTAGCAGTTTGGATGGAGAGGAAAGGGCGGATCTTGGCAATGTTGCGGAGCTGAGACCGGCAGGTTTTGGTGACGGCTTGGATGTGAGGGGTGAATGAGAGAGCAGAGTCGAGGATGACACCAAGGTTGCGGGCTTGTGAGACGGGAAGGATGGTAGTGCCGTCAACAGAGATGGGAAAGTCAGGGAGAGGACAAGGTTTGGGAGGGAAGACAAGGAGCTCAGTCTTCGACATGTTGAGCTTTAGGTGGCGGGCGGACATCCAGATGGAGATGTCCTGAAGGCAGGAGGAGATGCGAGCCTGGAGGGAGGGGGAGAGAGCAGGGGCTATACTACTATACTATAGTATAACTATACTACAATAGTTATCTTCTCCATGAGGCCTTCCCTGATTAAACCTTATTTTCCCCATCTCCCATCTGTATTGTCTTATATGATGGCATTTATTAAGCACTTACCATGTGCAAAACACTGTTCTAAGCGCTGGGGAGGTTACAAGGTGATCAGGTTGTCCCACGGGGGGCTCACAGTCTTAATTCCCATTTTACCAATGAGGTAACAGGAACAGAGAAGTTAAGTGACTTGCCCAAAGTCACACAGCTGACAATTGGCGGAGCCAGGATTTGAACCCATGACCTTTGACTCCAAAGCCCGTGCATGCTCTTTTCCACTGAGCCACGCTGCTTCTCATATGCCCTTATTATATGTTTGACACCATACCCTCTGGGGACTTGCTATTCACCTCACGCTCAGCCCCACAGCACTTATGTACATAGCCATAATTTGTTTATCAATCGTATTTATTGAGCGCTTACTGTGTGCAGAGCACTGTACTAAGCGCTTGGGAAGTACAAGTTGGCAACATACAGAGACAGTCCCTACCCAATAGTGGGCTCACAGTCTACTTATAGCAATGTCTGTCTCCCCCTCTAGACTGTAAGCTCACTGTGGGCAGGGAAATGTGTCTATCAACTCTGCTGCACTGTACTCTCCCAAGCACTTAGTAAAGTGTTCTGCACACAGTAAGAGTTCAACATACATGACTGATCGATTCCTGCCTCATTAAGGACTGGCTGGTAGGATGTTCTGGTGGGTTGTTCTTGCAGACACCCCCAAGGACCCTCACAGTGAGGCAGAAATGGGACCCTGCAGCCTCCTTCCTTCTCCCAATGGATCTTGATTTTTAAATTATCCTAATCCTGTGAGAAGCAGCATGTGGCCTAGTGGATAGAGAGTGCAGGAGGCAGAAGGACCTGGGTTCTGATCCCGACACTGCCACTTGTCTGCTGTGTGACCTCGGGCAAGTCAATTCACTTCTCTGGGCCTCAGTTTCTGCATCTGTACAATGGGGATTAAGACTGGTAGCCCCATGGGAGATAGGGACTGTTTGCAAACTGACTACCTTGTATCTCTCCCAGTGCTTGGCACATAGTAATTGCTTAACAAATACCCTATTACTATTATTATTGTCATGGAAAAATGACCGTCACTGGATAGGGCTGATGCAAGCTTGGCTTCTGGTGAAAGGAAACCATGACAAGAAATGAGATTTCAAGCCTCCCTCCCTCATCACCCAATTGCCTTATTTCATCTCCTGAAAATGATTTTGCCACTATCCACCTAAATCAACCCCGCCATCCTTGATGCTGGTTTCGTTACATGAGACGGGAGAAATTCCCTAAATCTACATCACCTTGAGGAGAAGAACCAAGGCAGCCAGCCAAGATTGGAAAGACTGGAAGGTTGAAATTTGGAAAGTTCAAGATGGGTTTGGTCCCCCATTGTCCCCGCTGATGTGATGGAAAGGATTCACCCACTCTGCAATTTGAACAGTGAATCACAACTAATAACTACCACCCTCTTCCTTAGCTTCGTATTTTCAGATTTCTTTGGAAAACAAAATCTTTCATGAGATTATAATAGCTAAATATTACGTAGCTCAATTTTCTCCTCCCCTGCTTTACGTCTGAAAATCCATAACATTTGCATAGTGCCTTCATCCCAAAGAACTCAAACACCCCCAAAAGTTTCATATTTTCAGCCTCTGTACTCTTCTTTCTCTCTGGTGGAGAAACCTCTAGATACATTTGCACATTACCTCTAAGCTCTTATTCACCTGAGAGCCAAAATGGTCAAAAATTGCAGAGGAAATTAATGGTTAAATCACAATTGAAATCACCAGTGAGCCCAGGTTCTAATCCCACTCTTGCCACTTGCTTGCTGAGTGGTCCTGGGCAAGTCACTTAACTTCTCTATTCCTCATCTCTAAAATGGGGATCAAGACTGTGAGCCCTATGTGGGTCAGGGACTGCTTCTAACCTGATTAAATGGTATCTACTACTGTGCTTGGCACATAGTGAGCACTTAAATACCAGAACAACAACCTGCTGCTTTCTAGTGTTATTTTTATTTTGTGTGGTGGTTAGGCAAAGCAGGAAATATAAAAATAATAACGATAATAAAAATAACTGTGGTATTGGTTAAGCATTTACTACGTTCCAGACACTGTATTAAGTGATAGGGTGGGTAAAAAGTTGCAAGGTTGACCACATGTGGCTCACCATCTTAATCCTTATTTCCAGATGAGGTAACTGAGGCCCAGAGAAGTGAAGTGACTTGCTCAAGGTCACACAGCAGACAAGAGGCAGAGCTGGGATTAGAACCCATGACCATCTGATTCTTAGGCCCATGCTCTAGCCACTACTCCGTGACAATAGCAGGCTAATGTGGGCGGCTGGGCTGTATTCACTACGACCCAATATCAGTGGTATGTAGTGGTAATTTCATTTATTCAATTGTATTAACTGAGCACATACTGTGAGCACTGTACTAAGCACTTGGAAAGTACAATTCAGCAACAGAGACAATTCCTGCCCACAATGGGCTCACAGTCTAGAAGGGGGGAGACAGACATCAAACCAAGTAAAAGGCCATCAATAGCATCAATATGAATAAATAGAATTAGAGCTATATGTACACACAAGAACAAGCAAAACAGGCACTAATATAAATAAATAGAATTATAGATATGTACATATATACACAAGAGTAGTGGAGCGGGGAGTGGGGTAGAGCAAAGGGAGTGAGTTGGGGCATTGGGGGGGAGCGGGAACTGAGGAAAAGGGGGTCTTAATCTGGGAAGGCTTCCTGGAGGAGGTGAGCCTTCAGTAGGGTATTGAAGGGGGGGAAGCGTGCACCCCACCAACCTGCTCAATTGTTGCAGCCAATGTCCAACCTGAACAAGAAAGCGCTTATTCCAGCAGGACAAGAAAGCGCGTGTGGTGCCATGGAAACCACTGGCACTATAATTAATTCCTCTTTGCCAGTTATCAGTCCTATGCATCGGAATAGTGAAATGAGCAAAGGCTTGGGAGTCAAAAAGACCTGGGTTCTAATCTTGGGTCTGCCACATGCCTGCTGTGTGACCTTGGAAAAAAGTCATGCCACTTCTCTGGGCCTCATTACCTCATCTGTAAAATGGGGATTAAGACTGTGAGCACCACATGGGGCAGGGATTGTGTCCAACCTGATTACCTCGTATCTACCCCTGTGCTTACAACAGTGCCTGGCACATAGCAGGCACTTAAGAAATTCTACAATTATTGTTATTATTCTTATTGCTATGACAGAAGACTCTATTTTACTAGTTATTACTAACCACCTGCACTTCATGTAAACTTATTTCCTCCACATTTTGCAAACTCCTTGAATCAATCGTATTTATTGAGCGCTTACTGTGTGCTGAGCACTGTACTAAGCGCTTGGGAAGTACAAGCTGGCAACAAAATTGACAGAAGGAGCTACATCTTTTACTTTTCTTATACTTCCCCCAGGGCTTAGCACAGAGTGTTACACATACTACACAAAATGAATATGTACCTGAAGTATAATTAAGTCTCCTAAAATGGATATTTTTGAAGGTTAGCATCAACACACAATTCTCCTTCTCTCTAGTTGGAAATACAGTCTTAAGATCTTCTGAATTAAGGCACTTGGGGCTTAATTTTACACATGGCATATTATCCAAAGGACTACCAAACTCAAAGTACGCAAGACTGAGTGGACACCACAGGGAAGGCTGTGGAAATGATATCTACTTTAACTGAACTGGTTGCTTAGGATACATTATGGACAACCTATCTCCCTTTCATGATTCGAAAATCCTTTTTGACAGGAGCTGGGATTGTGTATAATTTTTAGGCTTTGACTTTAAAGCCCCCAAATTCAAATTCCACAATTCCACTGCCCATTTAGGAAAAGCCATTTCATGTGATTGAATCCCCTGGATTCGGAGGAATGATTATTCCTTTTTATCATGCTGATGGTTTGGAAGAAGCGACCCAGGAAATTAAATTATAAAGTCTCATAAAACCACTTCACAAAGTCTTCTGGAAAGGTTAATTTTTAAAACTGTGATATAATGTTGGCAATTTGCTCCAAATGTTACTCAAAATTAAAAAAAAAAAAAACACTTTAACAAAAGAAAGTCTACTCCCTTTCAAAAACCTAGAACAGGTTTTTCATTCAAAACGATGAAAAATATATGGTAAAAATGTATCTTTTAGTATAATAAATGAATGCTAATATATTAGATCAGGAAATTCCAAGAAGAAATGTTAAACCAAATGCCCAGCGTTCTCTGTACTAATAAAAGAATTCGGCAATGTATTTATTCCATCGGGCTAACTTGATTCAGCAGGAATTAGAGCATCTAAAATATTTATCTCTTCTTTCAGCAGGAAAAATTACAGAATCTATACAGAAATCATAATTGTGGAGTTTGTTAAGCACATACACTTCAAGCTAGGCACTCTACTAAACACTGGGGTAGATGCAAGGTAATCTGTTCAAATACATTCCCATCAAAACATTTCTGGAAACCTCAGATATTGTTATTGGCAATAATAATAATAGCGGTAATTGTTAAGCACTTACTATATGATAACAATAATAATAATAATGGCATTTATTAAGTGCTTACTATGTGCAAAGCACTGTTTGAAGCACTGGGGAGATTACAAGGTGATCAGGTTGTCCCTTGTGGGGCTCACAGTCTTAATCCCCATTTTACGGATGAGGGAACTGAGGCACAGAGAAGTCAAGTGACTTGCCCAAAGAAACACAGGTGACAAGTGGCGGAGCCGGGATTTGAACCGATGACCTCTGACTCCAAAGCCCATACTCTTTCCACTGAGCCACACTGCTGCTGCCAAGTATTGTACTAATCACCAGGGCAGATACCGGATAATGAGATCTCAGATGGGGCTAACAGTGTAAGTAGGAGAGAGGACAGGTATTGAATCCCCATTTTGCAGAGGAGGAAACTGAGGCTCAGAGAAGTGAAGTGACTTGTCCAAGGTCTCCCCCTTCTAGACTGAGCCCTTTGTTGGGTTAGGACCGTCTCTATATGTTGCCAATTTGTACTTCCCAAGCACTTAGTACAGTGCTCAATAAATGTGATTGAATGAATGGTCACAGTTGGTAAGTGGTGGAGTGGAATTAGAACTCAGGGCCTTTAACTCTAGTCCCTGCTCTTTCCACACTGCTTCGCCTAAGCGATAAAGTCCAGCTACAGAAAGGCAGCCAAAGTTACCAGGAGAACCTCCATCTATAGTCAGCCTGGGAGAGAGAGAGTGACAAGAAACAATGTAGCCTAGTGGATAGAGCACAGGCTTGGGAGTCAGAAGGACCTGGGTTCTAATCCCTCCTCTGCCACTCATCTGCTGTGTGACCTTGGGCAAGTCACTTCACTTCTCTGGGCCTCAGTTCCCTCATCTGGAAAATGGGGATTAAGAGTGTGAGCCCATTTGGGACAGGGACTGTGTCCAATCTGATTAACTTTTTCTTTTCTTTCAATCGTATTGAGTGCTTACTGTGGGCAGAGCACTGTACTTGTATCTACCCCAGTGCTTAGCACAGTGCTTGTTATGTAGTAAGCACTTAAAAAGTACCAAATTATTATTATTATTAAGTTAGAGAAATAATGGGGACGGGAGCATAGTAAAAGCTTAACAAATACCACAGTTTTAATTATTATTATTAGAAGCAGAGTGCAGAAGGAATACTCAGAAGGGACACGCAAATGGAAATGGGCAAAAGAAGGTTCATAACTGACTGACTAAGATAGATCCAAGCAAATCAGGTTGGACACTGTCCCTGTCCCACCTGGGGCTCAGAGTCTTAATTCCCATTTTCCAGGTGAGGAAACTGACTGGCCCGAGGTCACACAGCAGGCGAGAGGCAGAGCTGGGATTAGAACCAGGTCCTCCTGGTTTATAATCATTAGCCCACGCTGCTTCTCCCAAATGCCCAAATATAATTGTCCCTCTGCAATTCGTAAATGGTCGTCGTCAGGGAGAGGAGGTCTAAAATTAGACCCAGAGCTCTTTCATTTGTGGAGTCAGGCAGATGTGACTTTTTTCCCCTCCATCTTTACCAACCTGCTCTATTTTCCTAAGCAACCAAGCAACAAGTTAGACTGGCACAGTAATCCTCTAAAAGAGAATCAGTCAATCTATTAATCAATGGTATTTATTTATTAATCAATCACATTGATTGGGCACTACATGCAGAGCACAGTACTAAGCTACTGGGAGAGTATAACAGACACATCCCCTGACACATATTTAGACACGTATTTAGACACATCTAAATACGATTGATGATGATGATCCCCTGCTCAAAACGAGCTCACAAGCTTCATTTATTTATTTATTCAGTGGTATTTGTTAAGCACTTACTATGGCCCAGGCACTGTACTGAGTGCTGGAGTAGATGCAATCTAATCAGGTCAGACAAAGTTCATGTTCTACAGTCTTAACCCCCATTTTACAGATGAGGTAACTGAGGCACAGAGAAGTGAAGTGACTTGCCCAAGGACACACAGCAGACATGTGACAGAGCTGGGATCAGAACTGAGGTTCTCTGACTCCAAAGCTTCTCTGACTCCACGTCGCTTCTCTACTGAGCGCTTTCTGTATGCAGAACACTGTACTAAGTACTTGGGAACATGTAATATGGTAAAGTTTGTAGACGTGAACCCTGCTCACAGGGAGCTTATAGTCTACCGTCTGCAGGGGAAAGGTTTCGGGATAATAAACGCTCAACTTTTTATGTTCCTAAACTATCCTCTCATTTCTAGGAGAAATGAAATCATGCTTCGAGTATATCTGCTTTACGTCTATCTCTCATGAATCTACAGGTTGTCTGTCCCTAAGGGCTTTGAGGCAGGATTCAATATGCTCTTTTTCCAATTAGGGTGAAAATAATAAGGCCTGTAGACCATAGACAATTCTCAATGCAAAGTAGGGAGGGGGAAAAAAGGAAGTCATGGAGAATTTTCTTAGTTCGATAGTTTACCTTTTCAGTTGAAGAAAATTAAAACGATAACTTTAGAAAAACTGCAAAGCGATCATCATCTGTGGACAACAGAGAAGAGTGAAAAAAATAATGGAGATGGCTTTTCCTGGAACAGCAATTAACAAGCTCTTGACAGCAGAATTACTTGGGCTCAGACCATTAGGATTTACTCTGGTCAGGAAGTGAAATAAGGTTACAGATCTACAAGCCAGGGATGATTGTATTCCCTTGTAGTCCAAAGTTCAGGAATTTAGCACCGCAAGATAGGCACTAAAGTTGAAATGCACACTGGAAAGTATATGTCAATTTAAATCTAGTACTGCACATACAAAATATGCACACGGCTGAAGGAACTGTAGTCCATTGAGGAGCAATGTGCTCTGTAGCGTAAAGAACAAAGAACTAGAAATCAGGCAACTTGGGTTACTGTGTGCAGAGCACTGTACTAAGCGCTCAGTAAATACCATTCGTTGTTCACCGCTGAATCGGCCTTGCCTAATCCTTCAAGCTTGTCAAGCTATTTTTGCCACCTTTTCCTGCTTTGGCACTTGGATCTGTGTGATATCTTTCTAGGACTGAAGGTTTTTATTTCAAGAATTTCTAGAATTTCGCCGTAGTGTACACTGAAGCCGGGATTGAGTGGTAAAAGTCAGAGAATACTTGCTGCTGATCTTAGCTACTTGCCTGGGCAGATTCCAGTTTTTATTTACTTTTCTGTAAACTCACTATGGGTAGGGAACACATCTGTTAATTTGGTCGTATTGTACTCTCCCAAGAGCTCTATGTGTAGCGCTCTGCACATAGAAAGCCCTCAATAAAATACCACTGATTTACTGATTGATGTCTTTCAAGTCCTTGAGGGCCAAGAGATATTTAGTACATACAGGTGTCTAGAAGGCAGATGAATTTTGGGTCAAATAACTATGCCTGTGTCAACACAATGACATCCAGTTGGGTTTTGCCTTCTCCAGCTAGAAGAGGTTGTTGGCAAAAAGGATTTCAGCTTTCTAGCCCAATTTCTCTCCCTGCGTGCTCTCCCAATGACCTCACCCTCCTAATGCTTTAGTAGGGAAGTAAATACGACTTCAAAATTTACCTTATCTGGAAGGAAAACAGAGAGCTCGGGAGAGATGTTGAAAGAAAACCCAAATCTTTGATGACTAAGTTTATAAAAAGGAGAATGAAAGTTGAATTCTACAGACGTATAGTAAAGTTCACCGTCCGGATTTCTCTTTCGGCGATCTGTGGACATAAATGAAAATATTTGCATTTCTCTGAAAGTTTTCGATCAGTTGAGAGATCTGGGAGAATCAAGAATTCCCTCAGCTGAGGGGGCCTTGAAAGGTCACCGAGTCGGGTCTTTTTCCCTCAGGAAGGGAAATCTAAATGCTAGAAGAGGAAGAAAATAAAATACATAAGACCTAAGAGGGGCTGTTTGATTCATGGGGCAGGGCGGCGTGAAATAATCCAGGAATGGTCTGGAGGAGACAAGATTGTAAGAGGATTTTGGAGATGGGTAGGGCTGATGCCTCATGGATTTAAGGACACAAGGAGTTCCTGGATGGAGAAGGGCTATGAGGAATGGGATGTAGGCAGGAAAACCAAGAGTGAGGAATAGTTAGGAGATGAGGAAAGAAGAGTGTGATTGGGTAATAGCGGAAAATAGACACAAAAGAGTCATTCGTTGCCGATTTGTTATATGTTTCCGATTTGTACTTCCCAAGCGCTTAATACAGTGTTCTGCACACAGTAAGCGCTCAATAAATATGAATGAATGAACGATTGAATGAATCGTCCTTTCACTAGTATTTATTGAGCAGTTACTGTGTGGAGAGCACTGTACTAAGTGCTTGGCGAGTACAACTCAGCATGGGGAGAGTGGTACAGAGCCTTGAAGCCAGTTGGGAAGTATTTTCTACTTTTTGCCAAAGGAGATTGTTTTTATGTGTATATACTCCAGAGTTGGAGTCAGACTGACAAAAACTAGTGACAAATATGTGCAGTGGGGATTATAACAACATATAACGATATAGAGAGGCAGCAAGGCCTAGTGGAAAGAGCACCGGCCTCCTAGTCAGAGGACCTGGGTTCTAATCCTACCTCGGCCACTTTGTCTGCTCTATGACTTTGAGCAAGTCACTTCTCTTCTCTGTGCCTCAGTCACCTCACCTGTAAAATGGGGATTAAGACTGTGAGCCCCACATGGGACTGTGTCCAAGCTGATTAGATTCTATCAGTCAATCGGTGGTATTTATTGAGTGCTTACTCTGTGCACAGCACTGAACTCAGTGCTTGGGAACATACAATTCTAGACCGTGAGCCCACTGTTGGGTAGGGACCATCTCTATATATTGCCAAATTGTACTTCCCAAACACTTAGTACAGTGCTCTGCACACAGTAAGCGCTCAATAAATATGGTTGAATGAATGAATGAATGAATATAACAGAGTTTGGTAGACACTTTTCCCTGTGCATCTATCCCAGATCTTAATACAGTGCCTGACACATAGTAAGCATTTAACGAATACCATTTAAAATAAAATTAACAAGAAGAGGTACAAGTAGATCAGGATGAAGTAGCAGAATAATTGAATATAAAAATGAAAACCCAAATAAAAAAGGACAACTATACATGTGTGTTGGAGAGAGGAGATAAAATTAAAACACATAGTTTCTAAGGATAGCTGCTGGGTGGATGAAGAGGGGAACTGGGAATTATTTCCTCAAACAGGTAGGATTTTTAGAGAGACTTTGATGGTGGAAACACTGTGGTATGGCAGATTAAGTACAGGAAGGAATTCCAGGCCAGGGGGAACCATGTTAATGCGGGGAAAGAGGCAGGAAAGGAGAGGAGAAGGTGAGATTAGGAGGAATGTAGAGTGCCAGCTGAGGAACACATCTGTCCATATCCTTAGACGTGGTTACCTCCCTACCTGCAATTGATTTTAATGTCTGTCTTTCCCCGCTAGATTGGAAGCCCCACGAGGATAGGAACTGTGTCTACTAAGAAGCAGCATGTCATAGTGGATAGAACACTGGGGAGTCAGAAGGTTCTGATCCATGAATGACATTTGACTAGAATGATTTATCTTAAAATCTATCCATATATCTATAGTATTTATTGAGATCGTACCATGTGCAAAATGTAATAACCACCACTCTAGAATAAAACAGACTACGTAGACATGATTATTGCCCTCATGCAGTTAAAGGACAGACACTAAAATGAATTACACAGACAAATTAAACAATAGGGGAAAGTATCTTCCAATTCTATCATTCCATCCCGAGAGCTAAATACAGTGCTTTACACTCAGTAATAGCTCAATAAATCCCGGTAATAATAACTGGGTTTTTTTGTTAAGCACTTACAAACGTGGCTCAGTGGAAAGAGTGCTGTCTTGGGAGTCAGAGTCATGATTTCGAAACCCTGCTTGGCCACTTGTCAGCTGTGTGACCTTGGGCAAGCCACATAACTTCTCTGTGCCTCAGTTACCTCATCTGTAAAATGGGGATTAAGACTGTGAGCCCCATGTGGGACAACCTGATCACCTGGTATCCCCCCAGTGCTGAGAACATAGTAAGCGCTTAACAAATATCATTATTATTATTATCATTACATGTTAAGCACTGTACTAAGAGCTAGGATAGATTCATTCATTCGTATTTGAGTGCTTACTGATTGATCTGTCCTTTTTCCCAAGCTTCTGGTCAAAAATAGTAGTCAGTGGGTCAGGGTTAATAATCCTCAATACCTCAGAGCCCCACTGTGCTGGTGATCAGCCCTGCTGATTTAAATCCACAAAATGCTTTTAGCCTCTTCCCGCTCATCATTACCTCCAGAACCAATATACCTCCCTCTGTTCTGGTTTGCCTTCCCCACTTCCATCCCAAGAAGGATTTTCCCTGGTCAAACCTGTGTACTCTTTCCCAGCGATTAGTACAGTGCTCTGCACATAATCTGTCTTAGGCTTTCAAGTCGTCTCCGACCTGTAGTGGCTCCATGGATACATCTCTCCCAGTACGCCCAACGTCCGTCTGAAATGGTTCTGGTAGTGGTTCCATAGAGTTTTCTTGGTAAAAAATCCGAAAGCGGTTTACCATTGCCTTCTTCCACACAATAAACTTGAATCTCTGCCCTCGACTCTCTCCCAGGCCGCCGCTGCCCAGTTTGGGTGAGTCTTAACTTGAGCAGATTGTCTTCCACTCGCTAGCTACTGCCCAAGCTAGGAATGGAATGGGAAGACCTCTGCTTGATTCTCCCTCCCATAGCATAGAGTCCTGGAAACTCCCCATGTGTGATCCTGAGAGAGGATCAGCACATAGTAAGGTCTTAATAAATACTATGTCTACTACTCAAAGTTACAGTCTGTTCCGCTTTGACTCAGGGACAGTAATCTTGCAAAGACCCATGCTAAATAAAGCTTATATTGTATTTGCTCCCCCCTCCTACTTAGACCCTGAAACCCTCATAGGGCAGGGAATATGTCTGACCTATGTCTCCAGGATGTTCTGTAGAAAAATATATCCTTAGAGTCGCTATGAATCGGAAATGACTTGATGGCACTCGATAATAATAATTAACATGTACCTACCCCAGTGCTTAGAAAGGTGTTTGACCCATGGTAAGCGCTTAAGAAATACCGTTGAAAAATTAGAAGAAATACCTAAACTGAGCCGTTTGTTCCAAAGCTACAGCTTGCCCTAGCCAAAGAGGCTCACAGAACCAAATGAAGAGTCCCTAATTTCCCAACAGGATTTTTAGACCAACTATAAATGAAACTATGTGGTGTGGCATAACGGAATTTATCATAATACATTCCAGATTCCTGGTTTTGATTTGATCTGAGGTGGATGTTTTTTTCCTAAGAGGAATGTGTCTGCTAATTCTGCCACATTGTACTCTCCCAAGCATTTAGTTCAGTGCTCTGCATATTCTATTTATTCTGACAGTTTTGACACCTGTCTACATGTTTTGCTTTGTTGTCTGTTTCGTTGTCTGTCTCCCCAGACTGTGAGCCTGTTGTTGGGTAGGGACTGTCTCTATATGTTGCCAACTTGTGCTTCTCAAGCGCTTAGTACAGTGCTCTGCACACAGTAAGTGCTCAATAAATACGATTGAATGAATGAAAAAAAATGATTGATTAACTGATTGACACCGACAGTCTGAGATGGTAATTGTGGAAAACCATAATTCTGCATGTTGTAAAATGTCTGAAGCTTGATTTTATAATAAAAGAAACCCTCCTCTTTCCATAAAGATGAAGATCTGTCAGTCTTCTGGACTGTAAGCCTGTTATGGATGGGGAACATATCTGCTAATTCTATTGTAATGTAATCTCCCAAGTGCTTAGTACAGTGCTCTGCACATAATAAACACTCAATAAATACCATTGATTGATTGATCTTATAGCCAGTCTTCCAGTCAAGATATATGAATTGACAACCAAATGCTAACTACAGTCATCCCTGATGGCTTTCTTTTTCCGGGAAGATCGCTTTTTTGGTGGGCCTCCTCTTTATCCTTATATAATGTGAGCATGTGGAATATGCCACCATTTATATCTCATCACCAGCATATCTCTTTCTAGCTTTCACTTTTAAAATTTTGTCCCTACAATAGGCCCCGTTGGTCTAGGGGCATTATTCTTGCTCTGGATGAGAGAGATCCAGATTCAAATTCCACACAAGTCCACCGTTCGTTTATGCACTTTTTAAAGAGGAGGAATCTAGGCACAGAGAAGTTAAGTGACTTACCCAAGGTCACCCAGCAGGCAAGTTGCAGAGCTGGGATTAGAGTCCACATCCTTTGACTCCCAGACCCAAATTATTTCCATTAAACCATGTAATCCTATATCTGAGTGCTTAGTACAGTGTTTGCCATAGAGTAAGCACTTAAATACCACTATTATTATGATCGTTATTACTGCCTACTGACCTTACCAGTTACCGTACTTTCCCTTCCACTGGAATTAGTTATGGGAAAAAATGGCAAATGGGTTGAACTTCACCAAAATATTTCACAATGACAATCTTAGTAGCATTCTATGGAAAACATTAAGCATTAAATGGAAATTTTTTTTAATTGAATGCAAGAATCATGTGCCAGCAAAATACATCTCTGAATAGGCTTGCAGTTTTGTATATATCATCTCATCCAACTGCTAACTGACCCATGAAGAACATAAACCATCAAGTCCCCTTGCAAGATTAAGAGTCAGAGAATGAAGCATGATAGAGCGTTCGCTTGATTAATGGCAGGCATTTTGGAAGATGACAGAAATCGAAATTTCCGTCTCAAATTTTCCTTCATGTTCTCCATGTTCTTTCACATCGAACAGCGGAGACCCAGATGGGGCTGGCTTCAGACTTTTTGTGAGTGAAGTAATTGTTTTGGGGCCCGTGAATGAGGGGGGAAGTGGTCGGACAAAACTAAAGGGTGATCAATGGCAGAGGCATGGAGGTGATCAAGCACGGCAGCGGTTAAAAACTTTTCAGTGCCGAATTGGTCTGGGTCCAGTCTATCCTGTGTCTACCCAGAGTTTAGCCCAGTGCTCGGCACGTAGTAGAGCCATCATTAACAAGTTTTCCCCCTAATAACAATAGTTATCATTATTGTGGTATTTGTTAAGTACATGCTATGTGCCAAGGACTGATGCCTGTCTACTTGTTTTGTTGTCTGTCTCCCCTCTTCCAGACTGTGTGCCAGTTGTTGGAATTGTCTCTATCTGTTGCTGAATTGTACTTTCCAAGCTCTTAGCGCCATAAGTGCTCAATAAATATGACTGAATGAAGGAATGAATTCAAGGTAATTAGGTTGGACACAGTCCCTGTCCCACATGGGACTCACAATCTTAATCCCCATTTTTCAGATGAGGGAACTGAGGCACAGAGAAGTTAAGTGACTTGCCCAAGGTCAATCAGTAGACAAGTGACAGATTCAGGATTATAAGGATTCCATCAGAAGGAACCCATTTAGAGCAGAGACAAAGTGATAAATGACATTGAATGTTCTCTGTGTACATGGAAGTGTATTAAGTGCTTGGGAGAATTCAATGCTGTTAGTAGACACTATTTCTGCCTTCAAGGAGCTTAACTGTACTGGCATATGAAGCAAAGGGGTCATGGGGGTGAGCCGGGAGGGTGGGGATGTCCCCCAGAAAAACTAGGTTTTAAGCACTTTGATCCCTTTAACCCTTTAATTCATTTTAATGTCAGGTTCCATTTGGCTTCCACCTCTTTCACTCCTCCAAACCCATCCTCTCAAAAGGTCACCAGTGATCTTCTCACCACATTTGATGGCCTCTTCTCCTTCCTGACCCTCTTTGACCTCTCAGCTGCCTTCGACACTATGGATGACCCCTTTCTCCTGGAAACATTACCCAAACTTAGCTTCACTGACATTGTCCTCTCCTGCTTCTCCTCCTAGCTCTCTGACCACTTAGTCTCACACTCTTTCATGGGCTCCTCCTCTTCCTCCCAACCCTTAACTGCGAGTGTCCCTCAAGGCTCGGTTCTGGGACCACTTCTAGTCTTCATCTACAACCACTCCCTTGGAGAACTCATTCCCTCAGATGACTTCAACTGCCATCTCTATGTGGATGATTCCCCAATTCTACATCTCCAGCCCTGACCTCTCTCCTTCCCTGTAATCTCACACTTCCTCCAGCCATCAAGACATCTCTATCTGGACGTCCTGCCAACATCAGACTTAACCTGTCCAAAACAGAACTCTTCATCTTCTCATCCAAACCCTGCCCTCTCCCTGACTTTCCATTCACTGTAAACAGGCCCACCATCCTCCGTCTCACAGATTCATAACTTGGGTATTCTCCTAGACTCATCTCTCCCATTCGACCCACATATTCAATCTGTCACCAAATTCTGTCAGTTCTACCTTCACAAAAATCATTCAGATCTTCCCTTTCCTCTTCATCCAAACTACTACTATGCTAAAGCAGTGCTTAAAACAGCACTCAGCACGTAGTAAGCGCTTAACAAATACCATCATTATTATTTATCCTGTCCCACCTTGACTACTGCATCAACCTCCTTGCTGACATCCCTACCTCCAGGCCATACTTTGCTCTGCTGTCCAGATCATTTTTTTCTAAAAAACATCTTTAATCCATATTTCCCCACTCCTCAAGAACCTCCAGTGGTTGCCTGTCCACCTTTACATCCAACAGAAACTCCTTACCATTGGCTTTAAAGCATTCAATCACCTTGTCCCCTCCTACTTTACCTCCCTGATTGCTCTCCTCTAATGCTAACATACTCACTGTACCTTGATCTTGTCCATCACCAATCTCTCACTCATGTCCTACCTCTGGCCTGGAGGTCCCTCCCTCTTCATATCCAACATACCATCACTCTCCTCATCTTCAAAACCTTATTAAAAGCACATCACCTCCAAGAGACCTTGCCCGACTAAGCCCTCACTTCCTCTACTCCCTCTTCCCTTCTATGTCACGCTTACACTTGGATTTTCACCCTTTGTTTACCCCCACCCATGGAAAGAGCCCGAGCTTGGGAGTTGGAGGTCATGGGTTATAATCCTGGCTCTGCCACATGTCTGCTGTGTGTCCTTGGGCAAGTCACTTAACTTCTCTGAGCCTGTTACCTCATCTGTTAACTGGGGATTAAGACTGAGCCCCACATGGGAAAACCTGATCACCTTGTATCCCCCCCCCAGTGCTTAGAACAGTGCTTTGCACATAATAAGTGCTTAACAAATGCCATCATTATTATTATTATATCCACCTGTGTAACTGACTCAATTATATCAATGTCTGTCTCCCTCTAGACTGTAAGCTCCTTGTGGGCAGGGACTGTGGTTACCAACTCTGTTATAAAGTAACAATTCCGGAACTTGTTAAGTGCTTACTACGTGACAGGCACTGTTCCAAGTGCTGGGATAGATTCAAGTTAATCACATCGGACCCAGTCCCTGTCCCATAAGGGACTCACAGGTTAAGTAGGAGGGAGTAGGATTCAATATCCATTTTACAGATGAGGTAACTGAGGAACTGAGAAGTGAAGTGACCTGTCCAAGGGCACACAGTAGATTAGTGTCAGAGTCGGGATTGGAACCCAGTTCTCTCACTCCCAGGCCTGTGCTTTTTCCACTCCACCACCATATTCACTCAAGTGCTTAGTATAGTGGTCCTCAAAAAATACCACTGATTGAATGATTGGATCTGGGAATGGGAACAGTCTCTCTTTATGAAGTCATTACATCACGTTCTGTGTCGCACAGTGCAGTGTAACGATCTCATGCAACTCCTAGGTCATACCACATGTCATGGCGAATTCACACAACAGAAAGAGGAGACAATTTTTTTTTTCCAGAAGCAAAATGTCAGAAGTTGATCCTGGGCACATCCAGTCGGCCAAGAGACCATCACAAAGCCGGAACACTTACCCAGCGGGAAAAGTCCTCCTGATCCCACCAAGTGGATTGAAACCCAGCATCTTTTTCTCAAAATGAGTCTCTGCCAGGCAAATCCCATTCACTGGGGTATAGCCGGTCTGGCCATGAAATCCATTTTAAAGTTAGTTATGTGAAGAAGAAAGCTGACGAGTACTTATGGTTTCAAACATTCCAAAGACGTAGACCTCGCTCTGTCAATATAATGCATCATGTGATGTCTCCAAAACAGGGATCTGCTACCTCACGGTGTTTGCCATTCGCCAAATCCAATTTCTTTTCATTCTCGCCAGAGATCTGACTGTGATTTGCTCGGAGGTGGATTTTCTTAAAACAAATACTAAACCTATATGAACTGAGATGTCACAATGGAAAGTCTTGATTCGGATTGCCAAGGGGTGCCTTGGATTTATTAATTTAGTACAAGAAACATTTTTCTTTCTCCGGACTAAAAAATGTCAATCCGATGCCTGACCCTTAAGTACTGGCACTAAATAGCTCATCCAAATGCCTGTCTCATTTTTATTTTTTAATTTCTGAGCAATTCAGACATGCAAACACCGAATGCTATTGTGAGAATGGATATTACACATCTCAAAATACCTTTAAGTGCCTGCAAAAGTTGTTCATTTTAGGAACCAACTGGCTGATGAAGTTTTTCTCTGACATTTACCTTGGCTGCTTTACATAGTCTTTGATGAGTGGCGAATCACCTCCCAGAACTATTTTCAATAACCATGACCTCCTGCTCCTAATGTCTGCTCTCCTTTGGCATAAAAAGTGCGTGGAGAGTCTGATAATTTACTACATGCCATCTCCGATTAGGTGCGGACAAGGTCTGTGGAGATTTTCCTTTCATGTGGAAAAAAAATGAGTATTCAGAGAGGAAGATCTCATTATCTACCTAAAATGAATCCTCTCACAGTTCTTTCCTATTCAGCAAGCAAAAGCAGGAACCAACTATTTGTTATGCTTCTACCTCG
Source organism: Tachyglossus aculeatus (assembly GCF_015852505.1). NCBI lineage: Eukaryota > Metazoa > Chordata > Mammalia > Monotremata > Tachyglossidae > Tachyglossus > Tachyglossus aculeatus. The sequence continues at coordinate 61,831,037 of NC_052074.1, forward strand.
TTGTATCGTACCCTCCCAAGTGCTTAGTACAGTGCTTTGCACACAGTGAATACAACTGAATTAATACTAAATGAGGGACACCTTGAACTCCCCTAAAAGTATCACCTTGTCTCTGGGACATGCTTCTTGCATTCGTGAATTCTCGAAATGCTGTTCTGGGAAGGTCCATTTCTAAAAGAATCGGAAAGGATCCTGGAAGTGAATCTCTGTGGGGTGAAGATCCAAGTAATTAAAAACTGCTCCCAAACAGCTGCTCAGATTTCAATTAGTCCCACTGATAACAACAGATCTTTTCTGAAATCCGCCCCCCCCTCGCACACGAACACACAGAAACAAGCAAAGTCTACTCACATTCCTTTCAGCCGTTGCCACATTTTTTCAGTCTGTTCTCCTATCAGATACTTTAAAGAGGTGCTGCCATATTCCTCAAGCTCAGTAGCAGTGGACCCCATGACAGCCGTCCTACGATAGACAATCAGTCAGGTTCAAGAGGTAATTAAAAGCATCCCCCAGTCCACGACTGAGCTCCAGAGAAGCCTCACACATAATTCAACTGCCGCTCTCACGTGTCAGAACCCGTCGGATTCACCAGAACCGACGGAAGGATTTGCCAAAAATCGCTCCTTGCTTTGATAGGCAAATCCACCGCTCTGTTTCCCTCAAGCACACAGCCACATGAACAGCTCTTCTGACCTCACGAGTATAATCCGCACATGTGAGCCGGCTACAATACTACAGACTGTCGGCACAGACTGTCCCCCACGCAGTTCATTTGTCAGAATTATGTGCATCGCAGCGCGAAAGCATCCCTCCTGTTTATTAGAATGGTGGGCTAAGTAGGAGAGAAGCGGGTGACTCCTAGCATGCCTTAAAAACATCGAATTTCTCTCTCTACACCAAAGGAGCGGGAGGCGAAAGGAAAACAGATGGTAAAAAGCAGAGACGGCAGAACCACCCTGAGAAGAAAAGCGCTGGGTATACGCCAAGGGTTTTTACTCTCTCAATTCCCACGTAACCAGCTTTTAAAATTCACCGTACATTTAATAAATAATTGAACGGCATTTGTGTCAGCAGGTTGAGAGAGCGTGAACCTCGGCAGAGGATGGATTTTCGCTCCACAGGTTGTTATTGAAAGAATCTGTACATCAACCAATGCTGTAATCATGGCTATTCACCTTCTCCTAGCAACTCGGCACAGCGGGGAACTGCTAACTGAGCCCCTGGAAAACACAGCAGCTGCAATACAGCCTGTTCTGTGAATCCTCTGGAAGAGGGAAAGTGTGTGTGTTTGTGTCTGTGTGCGTGTGGTGGGTGTGGTGTGTGTAGCAGGATGATGAACCCGTTTATTTTAGAAGAAAAACAAAAATAAGGGAGGATGCATGTAAACGGAGAAAGGAAACAGTCACCCGACAGCTTCTCAACATAAAACTTTCTCCCTCTCTCTCCATCTCTCCTTCTGTCTCCCTATCTCTTTCTTTGGCTCCCTGTCTCTCGGACTCTCCCTCTTTTTCTCCCCAGTATCACTTTCTCATTAAACCGTCCTTTGCAGTCCTTGAATTGTCTGTAGAGATAAAGAATAATAGTAATAATAATAATAATAATGGTATTTGTTAAGCTCTATGTGCCAAGCACTGTTCTGAGCGCTGGGGTGGGTACAAAGTTATCACGTTGCCCCACATGGGGCTCACAGTCGGTCCCAATTTTACAGATGAGGTAACTGAGGCACAGAGAAGTTGTGACTTGCCCAAAGTCACACAGCTGACAAGTGGCAGAGCCGTATGTATACGATTTATATACATATATGTATAAGCAGCGTGACTCAGTGGAAAGAGCATGGGCTTTGGAGTCAGAGGTTATGGGTTCAAATCCCGGCTCTGCCAATTGTCAGCTGTGTGGCTTTGGGCTAGTCACTTAACTTCTCTGTGCCTCAGTTACCTCATCTGTAAAATGAGGATTAAGACTGTGAGCCACCTGGGGGACAACCTGATCACCTTGTAACCTCCCCAGTGCTTAGAATAGTGCATTGCACATAGTAAGTGCTTAATAAATGCCATCATTATTATTATAAATGATACATTATATTATTTACATATATGCATATATATTATTTCTACAGACAGTTTGGGGAATGCAAAGGACAGGGATAACTAGCTAGATAGATGGATAGATATAGTTACATAGCTAAATATGGGTATAATACATAGGTATACCTATTGATAGTATAGACGAAGGTATAACTATAGATATAGGTAGTCCTTGTAGCTAATATAACATACGTAGTGAAGTAACTTTGTCACCCTGATTTAAGAGCTCAATAAATTCATAAATGGATGGATAGTTCAAGCAACTATTATAAACGGAAGATTTCTGCAAAGATATCTGAAAGTACCGTTTATATGCCTAATATCCAGTCAGTTTAAGTCACTGAATATGGACTTGTCTACTGGTTCAAAGATGGTGAGACATCACCAGCAGGTGGGTGTGACTAATAAAGCCACTCATTGGGTGACTGACATAAAGATTGCTTTTTCTGCTGAAACTGATGCAAGTTATCCACGTCGCTGACACTGTTCCCATTTCCCCCTTTGGGTCAGAAAAGGAAAACTCGCCTCCAATTGGAATAGCTGGAGGGGGGATGCAAGCAAACCAGCTTTAAAGACCTGACCATTCTGATAGTAATAATAATAATAATTATCAGGGTGTTTGTCAAGAAATGTACTAAACACTGGGGTAGATACAAGATAATGATGTCAGATACAATCAATCTGTCGATCGTATTTATTGAATGCAAAGTTTAGTGATTTGCCCAAGGTCACACAGCAGCAAAGAGGCAGGATAAGAACCCAGCTCCCCTGACTCTAAGGCTGGTGCACTTTCCCGTTAGTAAGCAGTTATGTTCATTACACACCTTTTTAAACTTTATTCATGTTAAGGAAACATTTTGTGTGTGTATCTGTGTGTTGAAAGGAGGTTACAAGCCCAAGGAGAGTGTGGTTTTCGTGACTACAATTTATAGCATCAGAAAAACTTTCCACAGAAACATTCTTCTAGTGAGAATCTTCCATTAGGATCTGCTTATAAATTTGTCCTGAGAACAGGATAAAGGGCTAACCTGATTTGATGAGGATTAAATCTCATCATAAATAAATCCTTTATTCTGAAATGAGAATAAGGATGAGAGGATAGTAACGGACTAGGAAATCAACAGAGCTCAGAGAAATGTACTCAGGGTATTTTGTAAATGTAAACCACTGGAAGCACAATCCACACAAAGTCACCTTACCCACTCGCTTGAACTGAAGCTTTGACAGGTGTATGCCTGAATCTCCCTCTATGTTGAAATCTGACATTCATTCATTCAATCGTATTTATTGAGTGCTTACTATGTGCAGAGCACTGGACTAAGAATTTGGAAAGTACAATTCAGCAACAAAGCAATCCCCACCCAACAACAGGCTTACAGTCTAGAAATTTCATTTGTATTTATTGAACGCTTAACGTGTGCAGAGCACTGTACTCAGCACTTAGGAGAGTACACTACCGCAATAAGCAGATGCATTCCCTGGCCACAATGAGCATACAGTCTACAGTGGGGGAGACAAACATTAATATAAATTTTTAACAAATAGCAGTCCATAGATGTCACCATTTTCGAAAGTCCTTCTAAAATCTTACCTCCCATGAAGATCTTCCCTGATTCTTTCCTGAGATTGGATCTTCCCAAAGACACCTTGGCACCTGTGCACAATCTGAGCACCCTTGAACCTGCATCCTTCAGTAGCACTTGGGCATGTATCTTATATACCTTTTTACTTAAGTACACACTCACTTTCATCTCCCTCGTTTTCTCTTTCCTCTTACGTCTAAATTACTTCAGAATCGGTCTCCCCTGCTAGAATGTAAGCTTCTGGAAGACAGGGACCATGCTTATGAACTCTTTCTTACTCTCCTAAGCAGATAATGCTGTGTTCAGAACAATAAACACTCTCAATTGATCCTCTGCCATTTTTCTCCTAGGTACAGGTCAAGAAAATTCTAAGGATACACATACCAGAACGACTTTAAGATGGGATGTTCATGCGTCCATGGAGTTGCTATGCATCAGAAATGGCATTTGAAGAAGAATACAGTGAGCCACTAGAGAAAGAGTGTCTTCTCTTAAACCACATAAAGAGCCACTAAAAAGAAACTATTTACCCCAAAGTGGGAGCCATTATTTAAAGTCGACCTGCAAAATCATCTACAGAGATAAGGACAACTTTGAAATTCAGACAGTGGATAAGAAGATGAACTCATTTCTAACAATTTCTTAGAAAATGCATGATTATCTTAGAAATTCAGAGGGCAAAATAAGTTATTTCCCTGAGATTTAAGAAATTAGGCATGACCATATGATTAATAATGATAAATGAAGCTTAATTATTTTTGTGAAAAATCTGGGCTTCAAATGCCGGATCTATGGTATGAATCGCTTTTTTCAAAGTCAGTATCCAAGAGTAAAATAAATGATTTCCAAGTATCTAAGACATCAAATCTTGAATCAATTTATAACATAAATCCTGTCACCTTCCAATTTCAAATCAGGCATTTGGAAACACTCAAAGCTTAATTAACTCAAGCTAATGATGCTTATGAAATTAAAAAGATACTGATTCTTATCATCGGGTTGTTCTGCATTTCTACCAGATGGTGTTTTTTCACTTAATCAATCATCACCAGCTAGCTTCTCATCCTGGGCAACTTTGGGTCAATTTCCTTGGTGAAGTAAATATCTGCCAACTGGGAAACCCCCCATGCTAGACTTAGTAATAATAATAATAATAATAATAATAATAATAATAATAATAATAATAATAATAGCAGCACTGCATTAAGCAGTTGGGAAAGTACAAGAGAGTGATCCTTGCCAACAGAGAGCTTACAATCTAGAGGGTAAGGATTTTCGGTTATCTGTGAATATCATCAGACTCACCCCTTAACTATCCATAATCTCATCTTCAAAACCAAGTAACACATCATTTTTAAAACTTTTCTTCCCTCTTAAAAAAAAATGTCTTCACTGAACTGACGAATCAAATGAAATCTTTCATTTTTAGTCTCCGTAATATGTGAATTTTGGTGCCAGTAATTTTTTTGTCCTCTGGAGATGAATTTGATGGGAGAAAGAAATCGACTTGCCAATTTCCTTTCAGGGTCATGTATATTTAAAAAAATCTCAAAATAACCAATTCGGGACTATTCCTATGATTTAGAAGATGTAAAGAGAGTCTCCTGGGAGCCGGAATTCTATGGTATAGAGATATACAGCAATTTAAAGTGCCAGATGGGCATTCTAAACTGAGATGTGGGGAGGCACTGATTTCCTAACCAGTGATTGTCGCCGTCTCTCCTTCTCCACTGCCATTTCTCACGGCATCCTGAATTATGCCGTGACATTCAGTAGTCCTTCACAAGTCACCAAGCCATGGTCACTTGGATTTTCCACGGGACCGGTGGTAAAGTAGCTCCAGTAAAGTTAACTGACCGGGTTTAAGGCATACAGACTTCAGCCTAAATGGTTCCCCACAGAAGGCGCTGGGCAATTATCCTTCCGAAATTTAAGATTCAGGAGGGCTACGTGCTAATGAGCTGTGACTCAGAAATCACCGGAGAGGTGAGTCCGGACAAGTAGTTGTTGCGAACAAACAACAGCCTCCTCTAAACTAGTGGGCATGGAATGTGTTTGCCAACTCTGCTGCATTGTACACTCCCAAGCACTTAGTACAGTGCTCTGCACATAGTAAGCTTTCAAGAAATAGCATTAAAAGAAAAAAATTGTGGATCTGACTGGGCAACTCCATCCTTCAGCTGCTACGCTTCTTTGTAAAGATGATGTTCTCAACTCCCATTTTCCTTGACTGTCAAGAACTGCATATTTTTTCCATAGTGTGGCCTAGTGGATAAAGCACAGGCCTGGGAGTCGAGGACCTGGGTTCTAATCCTACCTCTCCCCCCCCCACTTACTGAATACACATCTCCTCCAAGATGCCTTCCCTGATTAAGCCATTATTTCCTTTTCTTCAACCCCCTTCTGCATCACCCTGAGTTGCTCCCTTTATTCATCCCCCCAGCCCCACACCCCCAAGGCTCACAGCACTTATGTCCACATCCGTAATTTATTTATATCAATGTCTGTCTCCCCTTTTAGATTGCAAGCTCATTGTGGGCAAGGAATGTGCCTGTTATATTATATTCTTCCAAGCTCTTAATACAGTGTTCTGCACACAGTAAGTGCTCAATAAACACGATTGACTGACTGCCTCCACCACTTGTCTGCTGAGTGACCATGGACAAGTCATTTCACATCTCTGTGCCCCGGTTCCCTCATCTGGAAAATGGGAATGAAGACTGTGAGTGCCATGTGGGACAGGGACTGTGTCCAACCTGATTAGCTTGTATCCACCCCAGTGTTTAACAAATTCCATCAGAATAATGACCATCGAAATGCGAGAATTCCCAGTGATCCCACCACAGCTGGGTGACCGCAACTTCGGGCAGAATAAATCTGTCACGTCCACCACTGGTGAAGCCATGAGTAACAGCCACTGTTACCCTATGACACTCAACCTGTCCCATTCTCCCCCCCACCATTTTTTATATCTTTACCCAACTGCTCATCACCACTTATGGAGCACTGTACTAAGCGCTTGAGAGAATACAGTACAGCAGAGCTGGTGGACACTTTCCCTGCCCACAAGGAGTTTATAGAGTAGGCTGCACTCTACAGTGTAGACTCTAGACTGTAAACTCCTTGTGGACAGGGAATGTGTCTGGTTATTGTTGTTTTGTACTCACCCAAGCGCTTTGTATGGTGCTCTGTTCACTGTAAGTGCTCAATAAATATGCTTGACTGTGACTAGTGGGGGAGACAGACATTAATATAAATGAACAATTTATAGGTCAATCAGTCAGTGGTATTTCTTGAGCACTTACTGCATGCTGAACACTGAACTAAGTGCTTGGGAGAGTACACTGTTGTCACATTTATTCATTCATATTTATTGAGCACTTTCTTTGTGCAGAGCACTGTACTAAGTGCTTGGGAAGTACAAATTGGCAACATATAGAGACAGTCCCTACCCAAAAACGGTTATTTAGTGCTTACTGTGTGCAAAGCATAATACTAAGTGCTTGGGAGAGTACAACAATATCACAAACAGATACAGTCCCTGCTCACAATGAGTTCAGCAGACAGGTTCCCTGCTCATAATGAGCTCGGATTCATATATCCACAAGTGGTCCGGGGCTGACTGGGGTTATTTTTATATGTTTGCTCCATTTCCCCCACCTCACTGGCCATAATTTCCAAATCCCTAAATCTTTCCTCCCCAGTCTTCAGCTGGCATCCTTTCAGTTCCTCATCTGACTTTGGTTCTCCCTTCTTCGTCCCCGACCTGGCAGCTCCTGTTTCCAGGACAGCCAAACACACACCGTCGGCCTGGGACATGATGGGAAAGCGGGAAAGACAAGTCGCCTCCCAGACAGGGCTTCTCACCCGCCTAGTTTTAGCCCTGTGGAGAAGCAGTCCCACATGAAACTCGCAGTCTAAGAGGGAGGGAGAGCAAGTAGCATGGCCCCATTGAACAGTTGAGGAAATTGAGGCCCGGAGAGGTTAAGTGACTTAGCTAAGGTCATACAGCAGGACAGTGACACTCAGGACTGGTCTCCAACTCCTGGCTTTTTATACTAGGTTGGCTGCCTCCCTGTGTCTTGTAGTTAGATTATAGAGGAACTGACTGTTTATATCAGGGCACCAATATGGGCAGCAGTAAACAGTACAGGAAGAAATAAAATAAAATTGAAAAAAAAAGCTAAAATGGATTTGAACTCAATCATCCTTTTGAGGGCCCCAAAAGCCCAATTTTGTCATTCTGTAAAGTTAACACGAGGTTTTAAAAGAAACCATCCATTCTTGATTTCCAGGCCACATAATTCTTATCTCTGAGACCTAGCAATCATGCTGCTGTTTCACCCCAAGAGACCAAGGGAAATAATATAGCTATTGGTAGCATTTTTCCTCTGGTCTGCTCTCACCCGTCCAAGCCGGTCAAGTTCGTGTTTCAGCAATCCTTAGAAGTAGCACAAGAGGAGGGAAGGGTTTATTCCACACTTCTAGGCCCATTAAGAAAAAAAAAATGGCCTGGGTTGTCTTTCCAGAAGGGACAGGGGCTCCTCTACCTGCCTCATAAATAGGCAAGGTATTTGAACTCAGGGGTGGAAATGAGAATATTTTTCATCTTGATTTCCTGAGTCGCTCTTTGCCTTTCCACATGTGTGTTTTTAATTCCCTGAGCCAAAACAGAGGCAGGCTTGGTTTTTAAATAGAATCAGTGACAAATCTCAAAATGTCATGCCTGAGAACAGGATATGGGGTGGGGGGGGGGGTAGAAAAAGGGAAAGGGAAAGGAGAGTGGGAGAGAGAGGGAGGGAGAGAAAGAGAGGAAGGGAGAGAGGGAGGAAGAGAAAGTTACAGGAAGAAATTTGGAAAGCATATTAAGAAACTGTGGGATGGAAGAGGAGATGGTGTCGACCACCAACAGAGAAAACTGAGGCTTTGAAAAGAGGTTGGGAAAAAAACAAGACAGGGAACTTAGACAAAATATCTCTGATCCAGTGGAGCGGACAAGACTTCCTGTGGACATGGAATCGTGTCCATATGATTCCATCTCCACCCCTTTGCCATTTCAGCGTTCTTTGTGGAGGTCAGGTTTGGGGGTCAAGAGCACTTCAGAAATAGTGACATTTTCAAAAAGGTCTCCTCTCTGTGATTAGTCTTTCAATAATAGGGTTGAGGCAGAAAGGAGGGAGAGAGAGGTCTTATATGGATAAAGCACGGGCCTGGGAATCCAAAGGACCTGAATCCTAGTCCCAGCCCCACCACCTATCTTACTGTGGATCCTGGGCAAGTCACTTCATTTCTCTGGGCCTCAGTTACCTCATCTTTAAAATGGAGATTAAGACTCTGAACTCCGTAAGGGATTGGGACTGTGTCTACCCCGATTATCTTGTATCAGTCATAGCACTTAGAACTGTGCCTGAAACATAGGAAGTGCTTAAAAATAGTATAAATCATTATTATTAATAAATCTGGGGCTCCCGTTCAGTCGCCTGCCAATAGGGCTTCTCACATGATTTTCAGAACACCCTGGGTTGCTATTTCCAGGAAAAACATAATGTGCATGATAAAAATATCACTGCCAGAATAAGCCTTCATTCAATCACATTTATTGAGCACTTACTGTGTGTAAAGCACTGTACCAAGCACTTGGGAGAAAAATACAACAACAAACATCAAACACACGTGATGCAAATGAAAAGATCATCCCAAAATGAGATTTTGTAACAGAATAACAATAATGGCATTTATTAAATGCCTACTATATGCTAACGCACCATGCCAGATAAGCATTATTCAGATCGGATAGAGCCCCTGTCCCACCCAGGGCTTAGAATCTAAGAAGGATGGGGGGGAGAGAGGGAGGGAAAGCAGATCTCTTATCCCCATTTTCCAGATGGGGGCACTGAGGCACAAGGACATCAAGTGATTTGTCTGAGATCACACAGCAGGCAATACTCTGCCCTTTTCCGTTGCTGTAATTTATTTCAATGTCTGTTTCCCCCTCTGGATTGTAAGCAGCAATAATTTCTACCAACAGCTATTGTGCTCTGGTCTCTCAAGCATTCATTCATTCAATCGTACTTATTGAGTGCTTACTGTGTGCTGAGCACTGTATTTCCACATATTTATTCCATTTTATTTTAGTATGTTTTGTTGTCTGGCCCCCCCGCCCCTTCCAGACTGTGCGCCCGCTGTTGGGTAGGGGCCGTCTCTAGATGTTGCCAACTTTCATTCATTCAATCGTATTTATTGAGCACTTACTGTGTGCTCAATAAAGAGGTCACCCCCTCCAGGAGGCCTTCCCAGACTGGGCCCCTTCCTTCCTCTCCCCCTCGTCCCCCTCTCCATCCCCCCCATCTTACCTCCTTCCCTTCCCCACAACACCTGTATATATGTTTGTACATTTGTTACTCTTTATTTATTTTACTTGTACATATCTATTCTATTTATTTTGTTAGTATGTTTGGTTTTGTTCTCTGTCTCCCCCTTCTAGACTGTGAGCCCACTGTTGGGTAGGGACCGTCTCTGTATGTTGCCAACTTGTACTTCCCAAGCGCTTAGTACAGTGCTCTGCACACAGTAAGCTCTCAATAAATACGATTGATTGATTGAAAGTCCAAGTTGGCAACATATAGAGACGGTCCCTACCCAACAGTGGGCTCACAGTCTAGAAGGGGGAGGCAGAGAACAGAACATATTAACAAAATAAAATAGAATATGTACAAATAAAATACACAGAGTAATAAATATGTACAAACATATATGCAGGTCAAGCACAGTATAATGCTCTGCAGAAGCACTCAGTAAATACCACTGATTCTAAACTCATTTTTTTATGAGAAGCATAGCAGATAATATCTGTGATTTAAAAAAAAAAAAAGAGGAACATAAAAATTGTTGTCCCATAGGAGCAGTGTGGCTCAATGGAAAGAGCACGGGCTTGGGAGTCAAAAGTCATGGGTTCAAATCTCAGCTCTGCCAATTGTCAGCTGTGTGACCTTGGACAAGTCACTTAACTTCTCTGTGCCTCAGTTCCCTCATCTGTAAAAGGGGGATTAAGACTGAGCACCTCACATGGAACAACCTGATCACCTTGTAGCCTCCCTAGCGCTTAGAACACTGCTTTGCATATTGTAGACACTTAAATGCCATCATCATTATTATTATTTTTAGTGTAGAAGAACTCCTGGTTGCTCAAAAAAATCCTAGATGAGTCTGAGTGCATTCCTATTTTGCGGTACCCTATTATGGATGAAACGCCCAAGGAAAAGTGAATTAGGAAATCTAAATAAAATTTGCAGCTATCTGGTCAGTGTCTCCAGGGTTGATCAAATCTCTGAATCTACACAGAGAAAGCAAATGCCCTTTGCAATTCAGATCGGTATTTGTAAAATGATTAACTCCAAACAAGGGCCTTTTGGGAAATTTTCTTACTGAAGTTTCCTATTGAAAATAAGAAAATACAGAAGAAAAAAAGCTCTCACTTTTCTCTTTGGGACCCTTCTTTCTCCAAGTTATTCACCGTTATTTCTCTCCTATCATCATCATCAATCGTATTTATTGAGCACTTACTATGTGCAGAGCACTGTACTAAGCGCTTGGGAAGTACAAATTGGCAACATATAGAGACAGTCCCTACCCAATAGTGGGCTCACAGTCTAAAAGGGGGAGACAGAGAACAAAACCAAACATACTAACAAAATAAAATAAATAGAATAGATATGCACAAGTAAAATAAATAAATAAAGGATATTTGTGAGGTGAAATTGTGAGGTGAAATACTAGGATATTGTGAGGTGAAATTGATACCTGGGTATGGTATAGCATTTTTTTCCAAGCACTTTCCCTAACACTTACCTTGTTTTAATCTTCCTTCTAGATGTCCTGCTCCTCAAGGACAGGGAATGTGTCTTACCAACTCCGCTCTATTGTACTTTCCAAGCACATATTTCAGTGCTCCACAAACGGTAAGCTCTCAATAATAATAATAATAATGGCATTTATTAAGCACTTACTATGTGCAAAGCGCTGTTCTAAGCACTGGGCAGAAATACAACTGACAGATTGAATCTCTCTTGTCAGGTGCCACAGCAAGAGAGGGAACTCAGCAGCATGGCTTAGTGGCTAGAGCACAGGCTGGGAGTCAGAAGGACCTGGGTTCTAATCCTGTATCCACCACTCATCTGCTGTGTGACTTTGGGCGAGTCGCTTCACTTCCCGACACCTCTTATCTCATCTGTAAAATGGGGATTGGGACTGCGAGCCTTAAGTGGGACAGGGACTGTGTCCAACTCTACTAGCATGTATCTACCCCAGTGCCTGGTATTGAATTCCCACTTTACAGCTGAGGTAACTGAGGCACAGAGAAGTAAAGTGACTTGCTTCAGGTCCCACAGTTGATAAGTGGTAGAGCCAAAATTCAAATCCAGGTTCTCAGGCTCCAAGACCTATGCTTTTACCACTAGACCATGCTGATTTTTTCCTTTTCTTATGATAAATGTTAAATGCTTACTATGTCAGTCCATCAATCATAGTTATTGAGCACTTACTGTGTGCAGAACACTGTTTCTAAGCACTTGGGAGAGTAGAATATCACAGATACATTCCCTGCCCACAAGCTTACAGCCTGTGCCAGACATTGTGCAAAACACGTAGGTCGAAACAAGCTAAATCAGTTCATGTCCCACATGGGGCTCACAGTCTTACTTCCCATTTTACAGATGAGGTAACTGAGGCCCAGAGAAGTGAAACGACTTATCTAAGGTCACACAGCAAACAAGTGGCCGATTTGGTATTAAAACCCAAGTCCTTCTGACTCCCAATCCTGTGCTTTCTCCACAACACCAGTTGTTTCTATTTCCCTGAAGTTCACCAACATTCCACTGACATAGCCCACTGCCGACACAATAATAATAATAATAATAATAATAATGGCATTTGTTAAGCGCTTACTATGTGCACAGCACTGTTCTAAGCACTGGGGAGGATACAAGGTTATCAGGTTGTCCCAGGTGAGGCTCACAGTCTTAATCCCCGTCTTCCAGATGAGGTAACTGAGGCACAGAGCAGTTAAGTGACTTGCCCAAAGTCACACAGCTGACAAGTGACAGAGCCAGGATTAGAACCCACGTCCTCTGACTCCCAAGCCTGTGCTCTTTCCACTAAGCCGTGAAAGTATACAGAAAGGGCTGTGGTGAAGCTTCCGAAAATTCATGGCAATTGAATTTTCACGCTAAGTTTGTTTCATTATTCAGTCCGTTGCTGTGGTGCTCTGAGAAGGCATTTAATGGCTCCCTCGTGAGATTTGGAAAATGGAAGTAAGATTCCAGATGCTTCAAAAAATGGAAAGGATTTCAGAGTTGGGTTTGGGCCATCTGCCGCTATCTGCCTGCTCTGTTTCATACCAACGGTGAACTCTTTGGGGCATAAATGCTTAGTACAGGGCTCTGCACACAGAAAGCACTCATAAATATGACTGACAGATTGATGAGGAATGCCTTTGAATGGTGGTTTGAGGAAAATTGAAGCGGATGACGTGAAAACCCTAAATATTCCAAGTCCCAAGTGCAAGTCGTAGATGCAGTCTTCTCTAGGGAAGGACATTCAGATCCTAATTGATTCTGTCTATGCAGCTCTGGGACAAAATGAAAACATTTTTCTCTCGGGCACAGAAGGAGCATTTTTCTATAGCGTCCTTTTAACATTAATGTTGCAAGGGTGATTGGTAAATTTGATAAAGTATTTTATGTGGTAGCCAGGAGCATTTTTTTTTTATAATACTCATTAAGCACTTACTATATGCCAAGCACCGTGCTAAGTGCTGGGGTAGACACAAGCTAAGCAGGATGGATACAGTCCCTGCCCCACGTGGGGTTCACAATAAGTAGGAGAGAGTAGGATTGACTCCCCAGTTTACAGATGAGGAAACCAAGGCACAGAGAAATGAAGCGACTGCCCAAGGTCACACAACAGGCAAGTGACACTTTCCACTAGGCCACATTGCTTTCCAATAAGAGATTGCCCACACCTGCTCTTTATATATACACTTGTCCCTCTAGAGTGTAAGCTCGTTGAGGGCAGGGAATGTGTCCATTATATTGTTATAGTGTACTCTTCCAAGCGCTTAGTACAGAGCTCTGCAAACACGAAGCACTCAATTATTACAACTGACTGACTTCGCCATCAAAGACATCCCTGGCCGTGAACTTCATCTATGAGTATGTGAGTGTCTGAAAAGTATATATTATAAATTATTCTTTATTATTTATCATTTATTCATCCTCTAGACTGTAAGCTCATTATGGGCAGGGAACGTATCCGCTAATTCTGATGATTGTACTCTCCCAAGTGCTTAGTACAGTGCTCTGCACATATTAAGTGCTCAATAAGATTGATTGATGCCTTTGATTTCCTGAAAAGTCTGCTTCAAAAAGACAAATAGTCTTACTAAGGTTTCACATTATCCATTTTATCCTTTGATGTATAAATGTAACCAAACTGAGCTAGGGAAGGATTATCTTTTTCAAATATTTAAAACTTATAGGTGGTGTCTGCAAGCTTATGGTACGGAAAAAAAATCTTTAAATTTCTCCCTCTCTTTCCCTACCCATCTCTCACCCTGGGAAACAGTCTGTCATATTTATTGAGCATTTACGGTATGCAGAGCACTATTCTAAGCACTATAGTGAGCACTTGGAAGAGTACAGAGAATTTAACCAATTCCCTGTCTACATCGAGTTTACAAAGTAGAGAAGAGTTTACAGTGTAGACTTACCAGTTACCTAAAGAAACTTCAAAGCCACCCAAATAAAAGCTAATAATCACTCCTTCAAATTACATCGTCTTAATGTAAAAAATCCTAACCCTCCTCATAGGGTAGATGAGAAGGCTCACTTCCCAGAGCAACCAAGAAGTTAAACAAAAAGGAGGATTTAAGGGGTCTGTTTTTAATGCATTTGCATCTGCCTGCTAAAAAACATTTTGCTCCTATTGTTTGCAGACTGGGGTCTTAAAGCTTGGATTTACAAATATGACAGAGAACAAGCTAGATTATCTTCTGAATGCTTGATAGGACTGGTATTTGGGTTTTTTTCCGGTGCTAATATCTATAATTCAAGAGAGAATTATTATACCCTGTACTGAATTCAATGATACCTAACTTTTAATCCTGTGTGATGTCAGGATCGAAATAAAAAATGGGCAAAATGATTTATTCATACTAATGCCTTTCTCGCCCACTAGCCTGTAAGATGGTTATAGGCCGGGAATGTCTTCTAATTCTGTTGTATTATACTCTTCCAAGAGCTTAGGACAGTGCTCTGCTCCTAGTAACTGCTCAATAAGTACCACTGATTGATTGATGCCACGGGGTTAAGCCTTCTTATGTGGATTCGGTTCAGCATTTTGATTACAGCCTGTGTTTTCCATCTCCTGTCTGGGAAGAGCCGTGTGGCCAAGTGGGTAGAGCAGGGGCCTGGACTTGAATCCCAGATCTGTTACTTTGAGCTGTGTGACCTTAGGCAAGTTCCTTAACTTATCTGTGCCCCAGGGACTTCATTTGTAAAATGGAGATTAAGACTATGAGCCCCAGAGGGGACAAGTGATTAGCCTGTATCTACCCCAGTGCATAGAACAGATGCCTGGCACGTAGTAAGCGCTTAACACCATAAAAAGAAAAAATTTATTGACATTTGTCCATTAGTGCTCAATCTGTGGAGTACTTTAAGTTGAGCAAAGTTGAACTATCTGGGGTTACGAGGTGAGAAACATACCCCCAAAGCATCTCTGGTCAGGGGTAGGAAAAAAAAGTCTAAGCTATTTACACAGGCCTGGCAAGAATTCAGAAGCTGCACGAAACAGAATTAAATGACTCACAGAATGCCCTGTCAAACGCTACAAATACCTGTCAGTGATCCAAAAGAAGCCCTGAACGGCAGCTGAACGCTAAAAGACAAGGAGCAAAATTACCGCAAATACCTTTATAAATGCCCTGACCTCCGATACCTTTCTAAAAGTTGATGGTGTTCATACCCTGTTGGAAATTTCCTGTGGTTCACTGAGTAGGTTGAAATTAAGGCAGAAAAAGCCCAAGCTATTGAAGTCACTGACTTCGTCCTCCATCATGTTGCCATGGAAGTGACATTTGATCATCTTGCTCCGGGTGTGGAGAGAGCGCTGGTGTGAAAAGGGTGAATTTGTAGTCAGCACGGAAACTTCCACACATTTACATGAATGTGGCTTTTACGGGCCTAAACCCTCCTCTGTCAGATTCAGATATCTCCAAAGAGTCAATCGCATATATTGAAAACTTTCTGTGTGCAGAATACTGTACTAAGCGCTTGGGAGAGTACAATATAATAGTATAACAGAGTTGGTAGATACATTTCCTGCCAAGAACAAGGAAACAGTCAACAGTATAGTCTAAAACTATGTGATAATACTAATTATGGTATTTGGAGATGCGTGGGACCTGGGTTCTAATCCCAGCTCTGCCATTTAGGTGCTGAGTGACCTTGGGTAAGTCACTTAACTACTCTATGCCTCAGTTACCTCATCTGTAAAATGGGGATTAAGATCGTGAGCCCCATGTGGGACAGGGACTGTGTCCAACCTGCTTAGCTTGTATCTACCCCAGTGCTTAGTACAGTGCCTGGCATATAGTAAGCACCTAAGCGCCATTACCTTAGGTTGAGCTGCCATCTTGTACTTCCCAAGCGCTTAGTACAGTGCTCTGCACACAGTAAGTGCTCAATAAATATGATTGATTGATTCAGGTGCCCTCAGGACATCCCAGCTCCGCCAGTTGTCAGCTGTGTGACTTTGGGCAAGTCACTTCACTTCTCCGGGCCTCAGTTCCCTCATCTGTAAAATGGGGATGAAGCCTGTGAGCCCCCCGTGGGACAACCTGATCACCTTGTATCCCCCCAGCACTTATAACAGTGCTTTGCACATAGTAAGTGCTTAATAAATGCCATTATTATTATTATTCATATAGACATGTCTGACCTGAATGCCTTATTCATTCATTCAATCGTGTTTATTGAGCACTTACTATGTGCAGAGCACTGTACTAAGCGCTTGGGAAGTACAAGTTGGCAACATTTAGAGACGGTCCCTACCCAACAATGGGCTCACTGTCTAAAAGGGTATGTCTATCCTTGGCATCTAGAGACAACAGCAAAAAATAAGAATAGTATTTAAGTGTTTACCATAAGCCAAGCACTGTACTGAATGCTGGAGCAGAGACAAGATAATAGATCCCACATGGGGCTCACAGTCTAGGCAGGAGAAACACCAGGTGGAGAGAAGTGTGGCCTAGGAGATAAAGCAGAGGCCTTGGAACCAGAGAAACTGGGTTCCAAACTCAGCTCCACCACATGTCTGTGTGACCTTGGGCAAATCACCTAACTTCTTTGTGCCTCCGCTGCCTCAACTGCAAAATGGAGATTCAAAACCTGTTCTCTCTCCTATTTGACTATAAACTCCTTGTGGAACAGCGTCTGTATCCAACCTGATTAAATCGAAGCTACCCCAGCGTTTAGAAAAGTACTTGATACGTAGTAAACCGAAAATTACCATTAAAAAAAAAAAAAAAAAAACAAGCAGTCATTGAATCCCCATTTTACAGATGAGGGAACTGAGGCACAGAAAAAATTAAGTGATTTGCCCAAGGTCACACAGCAGGTGTGATTAGAGTGGTGATTAGAACTCAGTTCCCCTGACTTCCAAATCCGTGCCTTTTCCACTGAGGTTTTGTGAAGGAGTTTGCATAAATGTATATAAGGAGATGGACATCAGGCAAAAAGATTAGTACACTGCACCAACTCAATAGTATTATTATTATTAGAGGAGGAAGAAAGAATAGTACAACAGATTAGGCAGGCACATTCACTACAAAAGGCACAGGAAATGGTGTAAGTCTTCTAAAAGGGGTTTTATGGGATTGACTTTTCTTTGTTAAAAATTACCTGCCACCCTGCTGCATCTATATATCAAATGAAGTGATGTTTTAAATTAAACAAAGCCAGCTTTTGTTTTCCAAAATTTAACAGGCAATTTTATAGGAACGAAAATGAGCCCGAGGAAGGAAGATAGGTTAATCCAAAATGAGTTAGGTCTGAGCAGATTATAAATCTCTACACCACATCAATCTTCACTCGGTTGTTTCTGTGTGGCATAAATCAAGAGGCGGCTTCAGGACTTCAGATGAGAATTCTGGTTGCTTTCTGTATGGAATTTTAGGCAGGTGACATTATGTTGCAAATACAAATAGGAGAAGGATTCAAGTTCTCATACTGTCACTTGTATGAAGCTGCTATCATCAGCATCGTTAGTATATATAACATAAATTAATAATAATGGCATTTGTTAAGCACTCACTATGCCACAAGTCAAAAAACTCACCTGAGCCGGGAAGAGAGAGAGAGCTGGGGGAAGAGGCTCAAGTTTACTGCGAGGAAGGAGGCAGGTAAAACACTTTTGTATTTTCACCAAGAAAAAAAAAAATCTATGAATACACTACCAGAATGATTGCAGATGGAGGTGGGGCGTTCTGGGAGAGATGTGCCCGTGGAGTCACTATGGGTCGGAAACGATTTGACAGCATAAGTCAAGGCAATGTACCAAACACTGTACTAAACACCGCGGTAGATACCAGCTAATAAGGTTGGACAGGGTCCCTGTACCACATGGGGTTCACACTGTAAGTAGGAGGGAGAAAAGGTATTTAACCCCCATTTTACAGATGAGGAAACTGAGGCAAGAGCACTTAAGTGCCTTGCCCAAGGTCAAACAGAAGGCATGTTGCATGACTGGGATTAGAACCCAGGTCCCCTGGATCCCAGGCCCATGCTCTTTCCACTAGACCATGCCGCTACAGTAGTTACTCTTCTCTCCAGAATTTTCCTTCAGTTGTGTGGCAATGTTTAGTCCATGTTTTTTTAGCTGGGGTGGTGATGTCCCAGGGCTTTTGATCACAGTCATTCTTTCCAGTGCTTTGTTTTGTCATGATATCAAACTGTTTTTCTAAACTCTGAAAAGGCCAGATGTAAATTTGAGATTTTGATAACATATGGAGGCAGTGGGATCTAGGGGACAGAGTAGGGGGTTTTAGTTAAACCGTTCTGCCAGTGACCTTGAGCAAATCATCTAGACTTTATGAGCCTCAGTTTCCTCCTCTGTTAAAGGGGAGCAAAATAACTCCGTGCTCTCCCTCTTGGATGAATAACTCCCTGTGGAGTAAGGATTATCTTGCGTCGACATCAGTGATTAGCAAAGTTATTAGACATTGGTAAGCACTTAATATAATAATAGTAATAATAATAATATTTTTAATGCCAGGCAAAGAAAGGAACGACAGTATCTCCAAGGGAAATTTCATACCAGAATTTTTTCTGTCTTCCATCTGTTTTTGTTTAGGATAGGGACAGCAGAATCATTCCCTATTCCCATACACAGAGACAAAAAATGATAACACCCTTAAATATTGAAGGCAAAACAAAAACCAACTCCTGAGAAACTCATCTTAATTCATTCCCTGCAACTGTGCTGGGTAATGCAACAGACTGTGTGATTAATAGAGCTCAAGAGATGAGATAGGGGGTAGGTTGAGGATTAACTCAAATTGAAATTGCCTGTTTTGGGGCAATGTAGTTGAAACTAAATACTTTACTTCTGCCTCGCCAAAATTCATTTCAGGTGCAGACGCATCCTTGAAGTTTAAAAATGTCTAATTAGAAAAATAGATGATTTACTGGAGTTCTGAAGGTAAAGAAAAGGCCAAGTCGCAATTGGATAAATTGAGAAAAGGGTAGGTAGATGATGGGATAAAACAACAAAAAAAAACCACATTCCTCTGAATCATCTCAAGTGACTGTCAAAGTTATCAGAGACTTATCCTTCCATCTTGACTTTGACTAGGAGAAATGACCTCATTATCTTCTTTGAAACCTGGGCAGATACTACTGCCTGATTAAAATGCTATATGTTCTGGTGGCTAGAACATAAACCTGGGAGTCGGAAGAACCTGGATTCTAATCTCTGATCTGCCACTTGTCTGTTGTGTGACTGAATAAATCTCTTCACTTACCTGTACCTCCGTTCCCTCATCTGTAAAATGGGAATTAAGACAGTGAGCCCCACATGGAATAAAGACTGTGTCCAGCCCGATTTCCTCCTATCCACCCCAGCACTTAGTACAGTGCCTGGTACATACTAAGCGCTTAATAAATATCATACCTGAGAAGCCTAGTGAGAAGATCACGGGCCTGGGATTCAGAAGATGTAGCTTCTACAGCTAGCTCTGCTATTTGCCTGCTGTGCGACTGAGCAAGTCACTTTTTTTTCCTCCAGTATTTAAGTGCTTACTATGTGCCAGGAATAATAATGATAATAATAATAATGGTATTTATTAGGTGCTTACAATGTGCAAAGCACTGTACTAAGCGCTGGGAAGGTTACAAGGTAATCAGGTTGTCCCATGGGGGCTCACAGTCTTCATCCCCATTTTACAGATGTGATAACTGAGGCCTAGAGAAGTGAAGTGACTTGCCCAAATATCACAAAAAAAATACTTACAAAGGTTGTGTCTCCATTTTCAGGAAAATACAAACACGCTGATTCAAAGCTTGAGTATAAGAAGAAGCACAGGCCTAACTCCACAGCCACCATTAACATTAACTAGCTTGACTCACTGGAATTCTCAAATATTAAGTTGAACTTACTCACCTCAAGTTGGACAATCTGCCAAGGAGGAACTGTTTGGAGAGCCATTTGCTTGTCGATCCGACTTATTTCAGGTTAGTTCCCTGTCTGAACCTGCAAGCCAGAAAGAGCTTCATCTGGAGGCTCTTGGCACTTTATAGTCCAGCTGATGTTGTTAGTGGTTGAAATTTAAATCAGCTGTGTGTGGCTTTTTATAAGCGAACGGTGGAAATAAGCACTTGCCAAAGCTTCTAGTCACAGTCAGGCATTGCAAAGCTGAGTTATGAGAGATACAGCTTTGAAGCGTGTAGATTTTCAAGGTGGCTTTTAGGATGGCAATATCCCAGTGCATCGGTTTTTAATTCAGTCAATCAATTAATCAGCCAGTGGCATTTATTGAGTGCTTACTTTATGCAATTCATCTGTAACCTTAGACTGTGAGCCCCAGGTGAGACAAGGGACTGTGTCTGATCTAATTGTATTTTATCCACCCCAGAGCTTTTAATAATAATAATAATAATAATAGCATTTATTAAGCACTTACTATGTGCAAAGCACTGTTCTAAGTGCCGGGGAGGTTACAAGGTGATCAGGTTGTCCCACGGGGGGCTCACAGTCTTAATCCCCATTTCACAGATGTGGTAACTGAGGCCCAGAGAAGTGAAGTGACTTGTCCAAAGTCACACAGCTGACAATTGGCTGAGCTGGGATTTGAACACATGACCTCTGACTCCAAAGCCCGGGCTTTTTCCACTGAGACATGCTCCTTCTCTTTTCCCAGTGTTTAGCTCATAGTAAGTGCTTAACAAATAACAGGATTATTATTATTATTTAACTAGTCCTTTTGGCCTGTAAATCTTGCAGGAAATGGCTTATGACACAGAACATTCACTAAGTCTGATACTGATTCAATGGAGTCAGCTATTTATCTTCCTCTCTATCCCTTTCTCTGTCTCTCCATATTTCTTTTGTGTCATGAAATATGAGTCCCCATTGGTGATTGTGGAGGTCTTTGTAATGACAGAAACTCCAGTCCACATTGTGAAATTTATCAATCATCCAGTCAAGCAATTGTATTTATTGAGCACTTACTATGTTTAGGACACTGTACTAAGCATTTGGGAGAGTGTGATATAACAGAGCTGGCAGACATGTTCCCTGTCCATAACAAAGATACGGTCTAGGGGGGGAGACAGACATTAATATAAATGTAACAATCTTTAATTGGAGAAAGATGCTGGAGCAAGCAAAGTTCCTGCATAATAAGAAGAAGGAGGAGAAGGAGGAGAAGAAGAAGAAGAAGAAGAAAAAGAAGAAGGAGGAGGAGGAGGAAAAGGAGGAGAACCACAACAATAACAATGACAGTCATAATAATAGTGATGTTTGTCAAGTTATTACTATGTGCCAAGAACTGTGCTAAGCATTGAATAGATTTAAGATAATCAGATGTGGCTCACAGTTTGAGAGGGAGGACACCTAGTAGGAAGTGGCAGAGCTAGAATGAGAACTTGGGTTTCCTTTCTCAAACCTCGTCTTATGCCCTTTCCATTAGCCCTCGCTGCTTCCGAAGGCTGATATTTGAGTGTAAATAAAGGGTGAGAATCATTAGGGGTCGCATTCACAAAGGCCATATCCGTGCTTGGCCTGCCACCTTCTGAAATCTTCAAAGGTGAGGCCTGTCTGGATCCAGGCGCCATTTTGCTAAGCTAACTCTCCACAATGAGAACTGACGTTTCCATCTATGTGAATTACGCGGCAGCTTTGGACAACCACTTTCCCGGTTAGGACTGAGCGAAACAACACCTCTATCCACCTCCTCTAACTCCCTCACTTTCCCTCTAGTCACCTTTTATGGACCAATTTACCCAAGCTTCTCTCCCAAACCGAATCCGAACCTGCTAACTTTCTCGTGAATATCTTGGCTGCCAAACTCCTTGTGGGAATGCGTTCCATATGTTTCTCCCTTGCAACTCCCACACTAGGTGAAGAAGTGTTTCTTTTTGCCAATTTTGAACTCGCCCCTCTCGCCCCGCTTCCCCCATCAAGATTGAACGGGCGTTCCTTAGCCCAGTGGCATGTGAATTCAGGTAATACCATTCTGTGGGAGTTGTGATTATAAGGGGGTTTAGTGAGATCAACTGATGAATTAAAAGACCAAAGACCATCTCCTAGGGAGACTCTAAAGAGGAGTGGAGAAAAGGCTCTCTGTTCTCTTGGCAGCCAAGTGTTGGCTCGAGATCTAAAACTTAAAGTCCTTATGGAAAGATCAGATAATTCCAAAATGTTTTCTTCAAGGCAAAATGGTTTTTGGGCTTCTCTTCAGTTTCCTTTGACAACTGAAATTTTCACCTGCCACCGTTTTCCCATTTCTGAAAGTTTCCTTCCTTTACCGTTGATTGTTCAACAGAATTTATTCATTCATTCAATCGTATTTATGAGCACTTACTGTGTGCAGAGAACTGTACTAAGCACTTGGGAGAGTACGCTATAACAGAGTTGGTAGACACGTTCCCTGCCCACAGCGAACTTACAGTCTAGAGAAGGAGTGAGATGTTAATATAAATAAATGATTTATGGATATGTACATAAGTGCCGAGGGGATGAGGAGTGAATAGGGGGTGAAAATCCAAGGTCAAGGGAAATGCAGACAGGATTGGGAGAAGAGGAAAAGAGGGCTTAATGGGGAAGGGTCTCTTGGAGGAGATGAGCCTCCAGTAAGGCTTTGAAGGTGGTGAGGGTGATCATGTCCAATATGAAAAGGCCAGACACAGGATGTGGGAGAGGCCAGAGGTGAGATAGGTGAGATTGAGGTAGAGTGGGTAGGTTGGCATTAGAAGGATGAAATGTGTTGGCTGGGTTATAGTAGAAAAGCAGCAAGGTAAGGTAGCAGGGACAAGGTGATTGAGTGTTTTAAAGCCGACGGTAAGGAGTTTCTGTTTGATGTGGACGTGGAAGAGCAGCTACTGGAAGGTCTTGAGGAGTGGGGAAATGTGGACTGATTCATTCGATTGTATTTATTGAGCACTTACTGTGTGCAGAGCACTGTACTAAGCTCTTGGGAAGTACAAGTTGGCAACATGTAGAGACGGTCCCTACCCAACAATGGGCTCACAGTCTAGAAGACTGATCTTTTTTGTAGAAAAATTATCCAGGCAGCAAAGTATTGACTGGAGTGAGGAGAGACAGGAGGCAGGGAGGTCAGCAGGAAGGCTGATGCAGTAATCAAGGTGGGATAGGATAAGTGCTTGGATTAACATGGTAGCAGTTTGATGGAGAGGGAGGGGTGGATTTTAGCGATGTGAAGGTTTGGGTGACAGATTGAATATGTGTGTTGAATGAAAGAGATGACTCAAGGATAACACCAAGGTTACAGACTCGCGAGACAGAAAGAATGGGGGTGTTATCTACAGTGATGGGAAAGTCAAATCAGGGAACAGGGTTTGGGTGGGAGGATGAGGAGTTCTCTTTTGGATATGTTAAGCTAGATGGGTCAGCAGGACATCCAAGTAGAGATAGCCTGAAGCAGGAGAAAATGGGAGACTGCAGAGAGGGAGAGAGATCAGGGCTGAAAATGGAGATATCAGAGTCACCTGAATAAAGGTGGTAGTTGAAGCCATGGGAGTGAGTGGAGCCATGAGTTCTCCAAGGGAGTGAGTGAAGATGGAGAATAGAAGGAGACCCAGAACTGAACCTTGAGGGACCCCCACAGTTTAGGAGGTGTGAGGCAGAGGAGGAACCCTTGAAGGAGGATGAGAATGAACGGCCAGAGAGATAGGAGGAGAACCAGGAGAGGACCGTGTCAGCAAAGACAAGACTGTATAATGTTTCCTGGAGAAATGGGTGGTCCACAGTGTTGAAGGCTGCTGAGAGGACAACGAGGATTAGATCAGGATAGAGTAGAGGCAGTTGACTTTGACAAGAAAGAGATGACTCACTGTGAGCAGGGAATGTGTCAGTGATATTGTTTTATTGTGCTCTCCCAAGCTCTTAGTACCATGCTCTGCACACAGTAAGCGCTCAATAAATACGATTGATTGATTGACTGACCTTTGAGAGGGCAGTTTCTGTGGAGTGAAGTGGGTGGAAGCCAGATTGGAGGAAGTCGAGGGAAATTGGTGGGGAGTTTAGAAGCAAAGTTCACGGACTCCGTGTTACGTTCTAAAGGGTATGTCAGAGACAGGTTTATTACTACTAGCAGTGGTAGAGAGTGGCGGTTGACAGGCAGAGCTTCTTCTGCTAGTTAAAGCCAACTCAACTCCATGCAAAACACAAAACAGGGCTTCCATATGTACAGTTGGTACAATATCCACGTTGAATCAGAAGAGCGCAATACAGGATACATACTTCTCCCTTAGAGAAGAAGTGTGGCCTAGTGAATAAAGCATAAATCTATGCATCAGAAGGTCAGGGGTCTTAATCCCAGCTCTGCCACCTGTCTGCTGTGTGACCTTGGGCAAGTCACTTCACTTCTCTGTGCCTCAGTTACCTTATCTGTAAAATAGGGATGAAGACTGTGAGCCCCACGTGGGACAGGGACTTTGTCCAACTAGATTTGCTTGTATGCACCCCAATGCTTAGAACAGGGTCTGGCACATAGTAAGCACTTAATACATACTATTATTATTATTATTATACTTCAGACAGGCAGCAAGAATTCCTACTGGATAATTTCCCATCCAGGGCCAGCTTTGGTCTCCTCGTGATCAAATGCCACTGATAAGCAAAGCCAGGATACAGACCTTCCTAAAGGAAGAACAGCTTCAACCTGCATTGAGTCGATACATTAATCTCCCTGACAAGACGGGCAAAATGAAACAAAGGGAAGAGGAAATGTGATGTGCTTGCCTGGAGTAGCGAGGCTCAGCCGTAGGGAATCAAGCAGGCCTTAAGTGGAAGCAGCTCAGAGAGGAAGATAATAGAGATAGAAAGGGGATAAATACAGAGGCCTGATCATTGGACTTTCACAAGAGGAATTGGAGTCAGGGATTTTGGAGAGAAATGGTAGGAGGGAGATGGGGGAGTCAAGGGAGGGGTTTTTTTTAAGATAGGAGAGACATGATCATGTTTGAAAGCACTGGGGAGGAAGCCAAGCAGTTGAAGATGGTGGTCAGTGAGGAAAGAAGGGAGGGGGGCAAGCATTTTGCTAAGGTATGAAAAGATGAGGTGAGAGGTTCAGGTGGAGGAGGAGGATACTGAGAGGAGAAAGGAGATCTCCTCTTAGGAAACTGCTTAGAAAGAGAGGAGAAAAAGGGGCAGAAGGAAGGAGGTATTGGAGAGGAGCAAGGGAGATTTTAGGGAGATCACGCCTGATGGTTTCAATTTTCTCAATTAAGTACAAGACCAGGTCATTAGGGTCAAGAGATGGGCGAGGCAGGAGGACAGGGGTTTGAAGAGGGAGTTAAACATCTGAAACAACATTTCAACATTAAATGTCTGAAACCGTCTCTTGGAACTACCCATTATAGATTATTATTTGGTTTAGGTTTTATTGGGTACACACTATTTGATTTTTGTAATTGTGGCATTTCTTAAACACTATGTGGCAGGCACTGTACTAAAAGCTGACATGGATACAAGCAAATTGGATTGGACACAGGCCCTGTCCCACAGGGGGATCACAGTCTCCATTCCCATTTTATAGATGAGGTAACTGAGGCACAGAGAAATGAAGTGACTTGCCCAAGGTCACACAGCAGATAAGTAGCAGAGCTGGGATTAGGACCCGTGAACTTTCCCGGCTCCATGCTCTTTCCACTACACCATACTGCTCCTCTGAAGCCAACCTGCTTCTCAATAGGCGGTCCTCACCAAACATTACATCCTCCTGGCCTCTCTTTGACCTCTCGGAACCAGAAACAGAAGAAATCGATCTTTGAATTTATTTTCCTTTTTGTTCTTTTGGCATCAAGAGGCAAAAAGGAAGAGAGGTGACCCTCAATCCAGCTTTTTCCAGGGGGAAAAGTGTCCCTGGATATTGTCCTGTAGCATTAGAGAGAATGCGCACACCTCCAAAACCTGAGCCCAGTACGGGACAAAGCTTTCCTAATGAAGGTTTGGAGTTCTTTGTTGCAACAACAGTCTAGCTCAGGAGGATAATTGAGGATGGTTTCTTTTCAATCGATTAATGGCATTTATTAAGCACTTAATATATATGTATATATATATATATATGCATATATATATACTTCCTGTATATATGTATATATGTTTGTACATATTTGTTACTCTATTTATTTATTTATTTTACTTGTACATATCTATTCTATTTATTTTATTTTGTTAGTATGTTTGGTTTTGTTCTCTGTCTCCCCCTTTTAGACTGTGAGCCCACTGTTGGGTAGGGACTGTCTCTATATGTTGCCAACTTGTACTTCCCAAGCGCTTAGTACAGTGCTCTGCACACAGTAAGCGCTCAATAAATACGATAGATGATGATGACTTACTCTGTGCAGGCTACTATGCTGAGCACTTGGGAGAGTGCAATATAACAGAGGTGGTAGCCATGTGCCCATGAGGAGCTTACAGTCTTGAGGGGGAGACAGACATTAAAATAAATTACATATATGTATACAAGTGCTGTGGTGTGGGGTTTTTATCTAGTGCTTAAAGCATATAGATCCAAATGCAAGCAGGCTGAGGTAGAATTATTGCTTTACAGAGCCAATATACAAGCAAAAAATGATACCTGGGGTGTTTCAAGGCAGCGAATGGTTTATTAAAACCTGTTAAACCTTTCCTTGGTCCTTGCTGCTGCAAGCATTAAAGTGTCAATCTATTAAGGTTCACTATCTGCCCTTACCCTTGCCTCTGTGATGGGTGAAGGTTAAAAAAGGTGTCTGCCTGACAGCTAGTCTGTCAGTAGACCATAAGCAACAGTGAGTAAAGAGCTGAACAAAAACTACAGCTATTTCCATTAACATGCAGCGTGGCCTGGTGAAAAGAGCATGGGCCTTCCCTGACTGAGCCCTCATTTTCCCTACTCCCTCTCCCTTCTGCATCACCCTTGCACTTGGATTGGTACCCATTATTCACCCCCACTCTCAGCCCCACAGCATTTAGTACAGTGCCTGACACATAGTGAGTGCTTAACAAATACCATTAAAAAGAGAATTAAAGTAAATTACAGATATGTACCTAAGTGCTGGAGTCGATACAAAATAATCTCCCCCTTCTAGACTGTGAGCCCACTGTTGGGTAGGGACCGTCTCTATATGTTGGCAACTTGTACTTCCCAAGTGCTTAGTCCAGTGCTCTGCACACAGTAAGCACTCAATAAATACGATTGAATGAATGAATGAATGAATGAATAATCAGGTTGGGCTCAGTCTCTGTCCCACGTGGGGCTCACAGTATTAATCCCCATTTTACAGATGAGGTAACTGGGGCCCAGAGAAGCTAAGTGACTTACCCAAGGTCAAGCACAGCAGACATATGGTGGAGTCGGGATTAGAACCCAGATCCTCTGACTCTGAAGCTCGTTCCACTGGGCCACACTGCTTCCTCTGCTTAATGTCTGTCTCCCTCTAGACTGTAATAATAATAATAATGGCATTTATTAAGCGCTTACTATGTGCAAAGCACTGTTCTAAGCACTAGGGAGGTTACAAGGTGATCAGGTTGTCCCACGGGGGGCTCACAGTCTTCATCCCCACTTTACAGATGAGGGAACTGAGGCCCAGAGAAGTTGAGTGACTTGCCCAAAGTCACACAGCTGACAAGTGGCGGAGCCGGGATTTGAACCCATGACCTCTGACTCCAAAGCTCCTTGAGGGCAGGGAGCATGTCTACCAACTCTGTGATACCATACTCTTCCAAGGGCTCAGTGCATTGCTCTGCATGCAGTAAGCGCTCAAAAAATACCATTGATCGACTGATGGATTGATTGGGCTCATCTCCTCTTTCCCCGGCCTCACTCTTACCAACTACAACCCTTATCTCTGCATCCACAAAACCTGGCAATGATCAGCAATAATGACACCAAATCCTTTTCTACCGCTGACGAATCTCTCACTCCAGGACCTGGAGAAATCAAGCATCGCCCATTGGACTTAATCATTCTGGAACTGAAGGAGCCTTTACGCAGGGAGTAGTCTGACGTTATCGGGTTAGTCAATCTCTCCGCCCATAGCAACGATTTGGGTAGGAATTTTCCCTCTTCTTTATTGTGCTCCATCAACCAAGAATCTGTTGGACTGTTGTAACTCATGACAGTCTAGCTTGTCTGTCTCTCTTTAGTGCACCATCAAAAAATGGGTGTATGTGACATTAAAAACAGACACAATAATAATAATGGCATTTGTTACGCGCTTACTATGTGTCGGACACTGTACTAAGCATTGGGGTGGATACAAACAAATCGGGACTTGGGGCCCTCGTGGGGCTCAGAGTCTCAATTCCCATAGATGAGGTAACTGAGGCACAGAGAAGTGAAATGACTTGCCCAAGGTCACACAGCAGACAAGTGGAGGTGCCGGAATCAGAATTCATGATCATCTGGCTCCCAGGCTGGTGCTCTATCCGCTACATTACGCTGTTTCTCAGGGTCCCTATGAAAAAGAATCAAGTCACAGCAACACAGCACAAGGAGTTTATCTCAATAGTAATACAGATCTGTACAAGTGAGGACAGTCAGAATCTGTTGCTCTAAAATCAAGCTTGTCCTTATCATCTTACAAGTAAAAAGCACAGTCTATTATAGTCCGGGGTGAGTGGAGTGTTTCTTTTCCCGCAACTTGGTGGTATTGGCAGGAAAGCAAATGAGCTGCGGGTCCTCGTTTCTGATTTCACTCTAACGCTCCAGTTTCCCCACTTCTGACGAGAACCAACGGATGATTCTCCACCCTTGGTTTTCTGCTTATCAAGTCGAGAGCACACGATTCTCCATTTCTTTCTTTCCCTGTTTATCTCATTTTTCACGGTTGGGTAAGGGGGACCTAAGCAAGGTTAAGGTTAAATGACAGTACACAAAACAGGGTTAAGTTACGGGACACAAAATGCAGTCCAAAAAACTAAAATGGAGTTGTCTGGTCTTGGGTAAGTTTCCACATTCCTCTGAGAGAGATTGTTCATTCATTCACTCATTCATTCAATCATATTTATTGAGCGCTTACTGTGTGCAGAGCACTGTGCTAAGTGCTTGGGAAGTGCAAGTTCATTCATTCATTCAATCATAATAATAATAATAATAATGTTGGCATTTGTTAAGTGCTTACTATGTGCAAAGCACTGTTCTAAGCGCTGGGAGGGTACAAGGTGATCAGGTTGCCCCACGTGGGGCTCACAGTCTTCATCCCCATTTTACAGATGGGGTAACTGAGGCTCAGAGAAGTTAACTGACTTACCCAAGGTCACACAGCAGACATGTGGCAGAGCCGGGATTCGAACCCATGACCTCTGACTCCAAAGCCCGGGCTCTTTCCACTGAGCCACGCTAATCATATTTATTGAGCACTTACTGTGTGCAGAGCACTGTACTAAGTGCTTGGGAAGTACAAGTTGGCAACATATAGAGATGGTCCCTACCCAACAGTGGGCTCACAGTCTAGAAGGGGGAGACAGACAACAAAACAAAACATATTAACAAAATAAAATAAATAGAATAGTAAATATGTACAAGTAAAATAAATAGAGTAATAAATCTGTACAAACATATATACAGGTGCTGTGGGGAGGGGAAGGAGGTAGGGCGGGGAGGAGGAAGAGGAGGAGAGGAAGGAGGGGGCTCAGTCTGGGAAGGCCTCCTGGAGGAGGTGAGCTCTCAGTAGGGCTTTGAAGGAGGAAGAGAACTAGATTGGTGGATGTGTGGAGGGAGGGCATTCCAGGCCAGGGGGAGGACGCGGGCTGGGGGTCGACGGCGGGACAGGCGAGAACGAGGAACAGTGAGGAGGTTGGTGGCAGAGGAGCGGAGGGTGTGGGCTGGGCTGGAGAAGGAAAGAAGGGAGGTGAGGTAGGAGGGGGCGAGGGGATGGACAGCCTTGAAGCCGAGGGCCAAGTGATGGAGAGCCTTGAAGCTCTCCATATAACTATACTGAATATACCAGTATATTGTTATATACTGTATTGATAGAGACAGAGAAAGACAGCCAGAGAGGGAGAGCGGAGGTAGGGAGAGAGTGGAGAAGGGAAGGGAAAGTAGGAATAAGGAGATGAAAGAGTGATAGACTGGAGGATGTCTGGGAGGAGGAGGAGGAAACAGGGAAGGAAAAGAAGAAAATTCATGAGATCTATGACAGAATAGGAAGCAGGAAAAACACCTCAACTCACACGGCTTAAAGAGGGAAGTGACGCAATAAATAGAATAAAAGAAAGTGTGCTTTTTCCATGTACTAAAAATGGCAATTACCTAGTTTTAATTTCGGGGCAGGAGATCTGTATTTCACGTCTTATTCCCCTCTGGGAATAAGGGAGTAAGGAATAAGGGAATCACGTCTTATTCCCAGAGGGGATCCCAGGTTCAATCATTCATTTAATTGTATTTATTAAGTACGTGCTGTGTGCAAAGCACTGTACTAAGGAATTGGGAGAGTACAATACAAGAGTAAACACTCAAATTCCCTGCCCACAGTGAACTCATAGACTAGAGGCTGTGAGAAGCAGCATGGTTTAGGGGATAGAGCAGGAGTCTGGGAGTCAGAAGGACCTGGGTTCTAATCCTTGCTCCACCATGTGTACTGTGTGACCTTGGGCAAGTCACTTAACTTCTCTGTGCCTCAGTTACCTCATCTGCAAAAAATGGGGAGTAAGACTGTGAGCGCTATGTGGGACAGAGCAGTACTTAGAACAGTGCTCGGCACATAGTAAGCACTTAAGAAGCACAACAATTATTGTTAGAGGAGGAGACAGACTTTAATATGAACAAATATGTATATATTTATACATATGTATGTACATAGAGAAGCAGTGTGACGCTGTAGGAAAGAGCACGGGCTTTGGAGTCAGAGGTCATGGGTTCAAATCCCTGCTCTGCCAAATGTCAGCTGTATGATTTTGGCCAAGTCACTTAATTTCTCTGTGCCTCCGTTACCTCATCTGTAAAATGGTTATTAAGATTGTGAGCCCCACGAGGGACAACCTGATCACCTTGTAACCTCCCCAGTGCTTAGAACAGTGCTTTGCACATAGTAAGTGCTTAATAAATGCCATAATTATTATTATTATTATGTACATATATATGCACACACACACACACACATCTATATATATATAAATGCCATGGGGCTGAGAGGGGGGATGAATGAAGGGACAATGAAGAAACGAGTGGGAGAAGAGGAGAGAAGGGCTTAGTCAGGGAAGGCTTCTTGGAGGAAATGTGTCTTCAATAAGGTTTTGATGAGGGGGAGAGTCAGTTTCTATCGGATTTGAAGAGGGAGGGCGTTCCAGGCCGGAGGCAGGGCACTGGGCGAGAGGTCGGTGGTGAGATAGACAAGATAGAGGCACAGGGAGAAGCTTGGCGTTAGAGGAGCGAAGAGTTGAGGGCTGGATTGGGAGAAGAATAACAAGGAGAGGTAGGAGGGGGCAAGGTGATTGAGCCAATGGTGAGGCGTTTCTGTTGGAAATAGTAAATAGAACCAAAGAAATTGCACTTTTTCTGTGTACTAAAAACGGCAACTACCTAGTTTTCATCTCAGGGTTAGGAGGCCCGTATTTCATGTCTTATTCACAACGGGCATCCCAGGTGGCAGGAGGGGTAACCAAGAAAATAGCCAGATGCCCTCCCCAACACACACACCTGGAGTCCCAGTGGGTGGACACTTTCCTCTCACTGGAGGCCAGGAAAGAAACCTCAAGATGGATGTGGCCCCTCACCTCCCTCCAACACCCAGAACATGCTACCCAAGTCCAGTCAAACACCAGGCTGGAACCAGGAAGCAGAGCCCGTTAATAATGAGCTACACCAACTCCGATCGTGACCTAATCCAATTTCCACACTCAGCATTGGGCGTGATAATTAGCTCCATTTGCTTCCCCCCACGCAGACTATTGTCACTAATTATCCTCCAAGGAAGGCTATTTTAGGATCACTTTCTTTCCGAAGCGGCTTCTGTGTTCCGTTCAGCTTTTAATAATCATAATTTGTCCCTCTCTCTCCCCTGATATATTTTCGATGGAAGGCGGTCTAATTCCTGATCATTTTCCCAACAGGATAGTGCTCTTTTACACTCTGTCATGGGGTTAAATAACTCCAGGAGGGTTGGCGCATCTGTCGGGATTTCAATGGGGAAAGCCAACGTTGAAATTCCCCCTCACATATGTCCTGTGGCTCACCTCCTGATCCATATCATCGTGCCTAATTCCCACCAGAGGATTGTGTACAGTGCTCTGTACGCAATAAGCACTTAACAAATACTATTATGACAAATACACCCTATAGAGTGCATGGAATGTTTTTGTGTTACTTAAGTTCATGGTGCTAATGAAAATCCTTTAAGAATGCCTCAGACTGTGAGCCCTATGGGGACTGTGTTCAGTCTGATTATTTTATATTTACTGCAGTGATAACGCGATGCAAAGCACATAGGCTGGTCTTAATAAATATCATCATCATCATCATCGTCATCATTATTGTTTTAGTATTAATAATCATGACTATAAAATGCTACTTCGAAGATGGAACCAATTTTTTTTATATTTACTGGCTTGAACTTTTGAAAAAGAACTTATTTTCCTTGCTCCTCAGCAATGTCTTGTGGATATCAGAAACTAGAAAGGGACCTGATATTTTAGGCGGGTTTTTTAAATGGCTCTAAAAGAGTTTTCCATTCTTTTCTCTTAGTTCGCTAGGACTTCTAGAGATAGATCCTTATTTACAAAGCCAAGTATAGGATTGAGCCATTACCTGATGAATGAAGGCAGAGATTCCAGTTTTCTTAGTCAGTCAATCATATTTATTGAGTGCTTACTGTGTGCAGAGCACTGTACTAAGCACTTGGGAGAGGACACTATAACAATAAACAGACACAATCCCTGCCTAAAATGAGCTCTCCTGCATGTTTAGTACGTGCTTTGCACACAGTAAACGCTCAATAAATACAACTGAACGAATGAATGAAGGGTGAGTTTTAGTTCTAAATTGTCTAACTCTCCCCCTCTTCAAAGCCTTATTGAAGGCACATCTCCTCCAAGAAGACTTCCCTGATTAAATTGTTTATACTATTACAATTAGGATAAATCTTTATTAAGGACTTACACTGTGTAAGGCACTGCTTGAGATCAAATTAAGACCCTAATGCTGATCCTTGAGGGTTTCCTGTCAAAGTGCAGGAAGATTAACACTTTTAAGGAATATTGTGTCAACGTAATGAATAACAAGATGAAATAAAGTGATAAGACTCATTAACATATATTAAGCCAACAGTCTTTTTTTAATGGTAATAGTGAAGCTCTTACTATGTGTCAAGCACTGTTCTAAGCCCTCGGGCAGATACGAGAGAAGCAGGGTGGCCTAGTAGGTAGAACACTGGTTTGGGAGTCAGAAGGGCCTGGTTTCTAAACCCAGCTCCTCCACTTGGTCTTCTATGTGACCTTGGGCAAATCACTTAACTTCCCTGGGCCTCAGTTATCTCATATGTAAAATGGGGATCAAGACTGTGAGCCCCATAAAGGACACGGACTGCATCCAACATGATTAGCTTGCATCTACCCCAGGGCTTAATACAGTGTCTGGCACATAGTAACTGCTTAATAAATCCCATTGAAAAAACATATTCCCAATGTTAGTGGAGGGAACGTGGTCTGAGAAACAGATGGCAAGGGCCTTGGTCATGATATTTCCTCGATCTTGGTTTTCCTTTGCCTTGTTGCGTCTAGCCTCATAGGGAGAAGGTGAAATCAGGTCGTTGCTGTTTAATATTCTGACAGGTTACACGATGCTTCGGAGAAATTGCAACTCCTCCGAGTGATCTTCCCGGATTAATCTCTCATCTTTCCACAATATGCCCCCCTTGGAGAACTCATTCATTCCCATGGCTTCAATTACCATCTCTATGCGAACAATTCCCCAATCTACAACAACTTGTAAGCTCTACCAGGGCTCATGTGTCCTAATTCTATTTTACCCTCCTAAGGACTGAGTACCATGCTCTGCATCTAGTTGGCCCTCAGTAAATAGTACCTTAATCTTGGGGAGGAAATTCATGTTTGGGTATATTAATAATAATGACGATGTTTCATGTCTATCTCCCTCTCAAAGCTCACCTCACTGTGAGCAGGAAATGTATCTAACAATTCTGTTATATTATACTCTTCCAAGCTGCTACTACAGTGCTCTGCACACAGTAGGTGCACAATAAATACCAACAGTTGATTTGCATAGCCATTTTGTGAACGGGCTTCCAAGCGTACTCGGTATAGTTACGGGAAACAGCATGGCTCAGTGGAAAGAGCACAGGCTTTGGTGTTAGAGATCAGGGGTTCAAATCCCAGATCCGCCACTTGTCAGCTGTGCGACTTTGGGCAAGTCGCTTAACTTCTCTGTGCATCACTTACCTCATCTGCAAAATGGGGATTAAGACTGTGAGCCCCCGTGGGACAACCTGATCACCTTGTAACCTCCCCAGTGCTTAGAACAGTGCTTTGCACATAGTAAATGCTTTATAAATGCCATTATTATTATTATAGGTCATTTTTTTCTTGATATTCATTCATTCAATCATAGTTATTGAGTGCTTACTGTGTGCAGAGCACTGTACTAAACGCTTGGGAAGTGCAAGTCGGCAACATATAGAGACGGTCCCGACCCAACAACGGGCTCACAGTCTAGAAGATCATTATTCAGAATGTGGTTGCACTAGAAATAAGGCCATATAGCAGGTTTTTAATTGCCTTACTTCTCTCTGCAATCACAGCACTGATTTACTGTTGGAGTGATTCCTCTTCCGAGCGCTTAGTACAATTCTAAGAGCTTGGTACAGTGCTCGGCCCACAGTAAGCACGCAATACCGTTGATGGTGATGATGAAGCCAGCGAACGGGAAACTGATAGGGAAGAGGGAAGTTGAATCAATGGAATTGCTCATTCCAGAAGCCACTACAGCTCAGTATTACAAATATGTAACTTTGTTTCCAAATCCGATAATATCCCCCAAAACCCAACCCTAAGAAACCGGTCGGATGGTATCCTTTAGAAATCTGGTGACCCTCACACCTAAGTCTGGATGATAAAAACTGCCCCAGCTCGCCATCGGGGATGAATTACAATATTCATCACCAAAGTCAGATGCTCTTCAGTTGGCTTGACAATTTGCCAACTCCCATTCTGATCCGCAGTCTTTCCGTATCTATGGAAACCAAGGAAAAATCCACTCTGCCTCTAATATGTTTTCAAAAAAGAAAAATAAAAGTTTTTCCTATGTGAAGAGACAGGATAGACATCGCCCTCCAAGTTCACCTCCGTCTGTTATCAACCGAACGCGGGAGAAGGCAAGGAGGCGTGGGCGGAGATCAGAAGTCCTTAAGTTGGGAAAGAGAACGGAACTGTCTGCGGAAAAGACGAATGTTCGTTATGGAGCGGGGGCTGGTTCTGAAACGCTGCCTGACTCAGAAGCCGGAGTTAATTCCCAGGTGGTCTCTGAGCCAGAGAACCGAGCTTTGTCATATTCTTTGCTCAGTTCACTGAGGCAGCATTCAGAAACGGCTGTCTGCCCCTATTATGTATGCTAATTTAAAAATTTGCAAAATCCAAGGCTGAGGAAAAAATCAGAGCAAAGAAAACCGAGAGAGGAGACTCCCCAGGATGAACTTTTTACCGGAGAGATGTGGGTGACGTTGATTGGATGACGCG
Source organism: Tachyglossus aculeatus (assembly GCF_015852505.1). Taxonomy (NCBI): domain Eukaryota; kingdom Metazoa; phylum Chordata; class Mammalia; order Monotremata; family Tachyglossidae; genus Tachyglossus; species Tachyglossus aculeatus. The sequence continues at coordinate 61,867,173 of NC_052074.1, forward strand.
TGTTTTGATCCCTGCTTTGCTCATTAAAGAACCAGATGAGGGGGGTGAAGATTAGACTGTGAGCTTGTTGAGGGCAGGGGATGTGTCTACCGCCTCTGTTGGACCGTACTCTGCCAAGTGCTTAGTACGGTGGTCTGAAAGCAGTAAGCATTTATTCAACCTTTCATTCGGTCAGATTTATGGAGTACTTACTGTGTGCAGAGGACTGTACTAAGCACTTGGGCAATTTAACAATAAACGGGCACATTCTCTGGCCACAACCAGCTTACTTTAATAATAATAATAATAATGACATTTATTAAGTGTTTACTATATGCAAAGCACTGTTCTAAGCGCTGGGGAGCTTACAAGGTGATCAGGTTGTCCCCCGGGGGGCTCACAGTCTTAATCCCCATTTTCCAGATGAGGGAACTGAGGCCCGGAGAAGTGAAGTGACTGGCCCAAAGTCACACAGCTGACAAGTGGCGGAGCCGGGATTTGAACCCATGAACTCTGACTCCAAAGCCCGGGCTCTTTCCACTGAGCCACGCTGCCTGAAGTAAGAATAAGTGTAAGCGTTCAGAGAAACAGCATGGCCTAGTGGATACACACTGGGCCTAGGAGTCAAAAGGACCTGGGTTCTAATCCCAGCTCTCCCACATGTCTGCTGTGTGACCCAGGGTAAGTCACTTCACTTCTCTGGGTCTCAGTTTCCATGTCTGCAAAACAAGGATTAAATCTTACTCCCTCCCAATTAGACCGTGAGCATCTAACCTGAATATCTCATATATACTCCAGTGGTTAGTACAGTGCTTGGCACATACTAGGCACTTAAATATTATTATTGTTGTTATCATTATTCTTGAAGCAGCCAGTGGATTGGAGCCTGGAAAATTGACCATTGCATTGCCCTCGCTGGTTCATTCATTCATTCATTCATTCATTCAATCGTATTTATTGAGCGCTTACTGTGTGCAGAGCACTGTACTAAGTGCTTGGGAAGTACAAGGTGGCAACATATAGAGACGTTCCCTACCCAACAGTGGGCTCACAGTCTAGAAGGGGGAGACAGAGAACAAAACAAAACATATTAACAAAATAAAATAAATAGAATAAATATGTACAAATAAAATAAATAGAGTAATAAATACGTACAAACATATATACATATATACAGGTACTGTGGGGAAGGGAAGGAGGTAAGGCGGGGGGGATGGGGAGGGGGAGGAGAGGGAGGAGGAGGAGGACATTCAATTGTATATTTATTGAGCACTTACTGTGTGCAAAGCACTGTACTAAGCAGTTGGGAGAGAGAAACAGCGTGGCTCAGTGGAAAGAGCCCAGGCTTGGGAGTCAGAGGTCATGGGTTCTAATCCCAGCTCTGCCACATGTCTGCTGTGTGACCTTGGGCAAGTCACTTAACTTCTCTGAGCCTCAATTACCTCATCTGTCAAATGGGGATTAAGACTGTGAGCCCCACATGGGACAACCTGATCGCCTTGTACCCCCCCAGTGCTTAGAACAGTGCTTTGCACATAGTAAGCACTTAACAAATGCCATCGTTATTATTATTAACAACAGACACATTCCCTTCCCACAGTGAGCTCACGGTCTAGTAGGGGAGACAGATAGTAATATGAATAAATAAACTACAGATATATACATATGTACAGTGGGGATCAGGCAGGGAGGGGAATTAATGAAAGGAGCAAGTCAGGGCGACGCAGAAGGGAGTGGGAGAAGAGGAGAGGAGGGATTAATCAGGGAAGGCTTCTTGGAGGAGATGGGCCTTCAATTAGGCTTTAAAGCGGGGAAGAGTAATTATCTGTCTGATATGAGGAGGAAGGGCATTCCAAGCCTGAGGTAGGTTGTGGGAGAGAGGCTGGTTCTGAGTTTTAACATGTATCTCTTTATGCAACTATCTCAGGCCACTTGAGAACATTCGGATGATAAGGTATATTTATAACAGAGAATTTTTCAAGATGAATTGGGTCCAAATCTCCTCGATATTACTGCCAAAAATCCAAAATAATTTCTGCACATTGAGCCTGTGTATCTAGTTCCCCTTCACTTTTTAAGGAACTCAACTGACAGTGAGCTTCTACCCACCGACACAGGCATGGCTGAAAGGAAGGATGCGTGAATGACACTCCAGCTCATTATTGGAAGAAAGGATAAATCCTTGCCGAGCTGAAGTGTTAGTCCCGGAATGACTAACTTCTAGTTTCCTGGCTGTCTCGGAGTATCCTGATGTTCAGCAAGAAAAATCAGAGGGAAGCAGCGTGGTCTCGTGGAAAGAGCCTGGGACTGGGAGTCCTGTGTGACCTTGGGCAAGTCGCTCAATTTCTCTGTGCCTCAGTTCCCTCATCTGTAAAATGGGGATTAGGATAGCGAGCCCTATGTGGGACAGGGACTGCGTTCAACTCTTTCCACCCTAGCACTTGGTACAGCATCTAGCAAATGCTTAACAAATACCACTTAAAAGATAACATAACTGCAACCATAAATACTCTACGTGTTCCCAAAAATCTCATGCAGTCCATGTGGTATTTTTTGAAATAAAAGATGGGGGATGAGAGGATGTCTGTCTACAGACTTCTTCCTCCTGCTGATCGTATCCATTAAAATCGCAACACTTTCTTTTAATAACATCTTCAGCTCAACTAAGAATTAGATCTCGTGCCATGATTTTTCTCTTTTTAATGGTATTTGTTAGGTGGTTACTGTGGGCCAGGCACTGTACTGAGCTCTAATGGAGATTCAGTATAATCAGGTTGGACACAGTCCCGGATTCACAGTTTTAATCCCATTTTACAGCTGAGGTAACGGAGGCACAGAGAAGTAAAGTGACTGGCCCAAGGTCACATAGCAGAGTGGTGGTTTAGAACCTGTCTCTAATTAGGCCTAGCCAAGAAGCAGGATGGCCTAGTGGATACAGCCCAGGACTGGGGGTCAGAAAGGACTTGGGTTCTAATCCCACCTCTGCGCCTTGTCTTTTGCGTGACCGTGTGCAAGTCCCTTCATTTCCCAGTGCCTCAGTTTCCTCATCTGCAAAAACGGGGATTCCAAACCTGTTCTTAACTGAGAGTCCCGTGTGGGACCTGATTATTTTGTATCTTCCCCAGTGTTGAGTACAGTGCTTGGTTTATAGTAAATGCATAACAAATGCCACTATTATCATTGTGATTTTTATTATTGTTATTATTATCAGCAGCCCGTTGAGCTGTGAGCCCGTTGTTGGGTAGGGATTGTCTCTATTTCTTGCCAAATTGTGCTTTCCAAGCACTTGGGAAAGTGCAATACAGCAATAAAGAGAGACAGTCCCTGCCCACAAAGAGCTCACTTCTCTCTTTCCCTCTCCTTCCCTTCCTCCCTCTTTCTCTTCCAGTCTGGGACTGGGATCATTGCCCACCTGGGATCCAGCGGTTAGCACATTGTGCTACATGTCCAACACTCAGGATAGGGGTATACACAGAGAGAGAGAGAGATGATGATGATGATAATGGCATTTATTAAGCGCTTCCTATGTGCAAAGCACTGTTCTAAGTGCTGGAGAGGATACAAAGTGATTAGGTTGTCCCACGTGGGGCTCACGGACTTAATCCCCATTTTACAGATGAGGGAACTGAGGCACAGAGAAGTCAACTAACTTGCCCAAAGTCACACAGCTGACAAGTGGCGGAGCCGGGATTTGAACCCATGACCTCTGACTCCAAAGCCCGGGCTCTTTCCACTGAGCCACACTGCTTCTCTAATAAATGTAAATAAATAATAAATAAATAAATAATAAATAAATAAATAATAAATAAATAAATAAATAATAAAAGAGATGGAGAGAGAGACAGGGAGGGAGAGAGACACAGGGAGGAAAAAGGGAGGGGAGAGGGAGAAGAGAGAGAGGGAGAGGGAGAAAGGAAGGGAGAGGAAGGAGGAAGAGAGGAAGATAATAATAATAATAATAATGGCATTTATTAAGCACTTACTATGTGCAAAGCACTGTTCTAAGCACTGGGGAGGGTACAAGGTAATCAGGTTGTCCCATGGGGGGCTCACAGTCTTAATCCCCATTTTACAGATGAGGTAGCTGAGGCACAGAGAAGTTAAGCCCAAAGTCACACAGCTGACAATTGGTGGAGCCGGGATTTGAACCCATAACCTCTGACTCCAAAGCCCGCGCTCTTTCCACTGAGCCATGCTGCTTCTCTGAAATACTTGAGATGAAAGCATTTCACGTTCATTCACAATGCATTCACCTTAATTCATCTTAAGCATTTCACAATGCTTAAGAGAGTATTAGCAGAATTAGTAGACATGACCACTGCCCTCAAAAGCTTACCATCTTGCCAGAGCTTGCAACCTAGCTTCACCCTGCTCCCTCTCAATCCCTCTTTCCCTGTGTGTCTGCCCCATCTGTCGCAAGTTCTTTGAAGATCGGAGATGTGCCTTGACTCTACTGTCTTCAACACTTGCCTCAATGTAAAGTACTTCATGTAAGCATTGATTGATTTGAGCACTAAGCTCCTGCCAGTTCTCTCAAAAGCCATAGTCATCTTCTCTTTAGTAAATGCAACTGAGGAAGGGAGGGAGGAAGAGGGAGAAAGGAAGAGAAAGAGGGAGGGACGGAGAGGGAAAGAGAGACATGAGCTGTGAGCCCACTGTTGGGTAGGGACTGTCTCTATATGTTGCCAATTTGTACTTCCCAAGCGCTTAGTACAGTGCTCTGCACATAGTAAGCGCTCAATAAATACGATTGATGATGATGATGAGCTCACTGTGGGCAGGGACTGTCTCTATTGCTGTATTGTACTTTCCCAAGTGCTTGGAAAGGACAGTTCAGCAACAGATAGAGACAATCCCTACCCAACAACGGGTTCGCAGTCTAAAAGGAGGGGTTATCTTATAGCTACCCAAGTGTTTAGTATAGTGCTTGGCATCTAATAAACACTTAAATGCAGCAGTCATCATTATTATTATTATTATTATACACTTGATTGTCAGCATTTTACAGCCTTTTCTTTGGTTATCAATCAATCAATCAATCGTATTTATTGAGCACTTACTGTGTGCAGAGCACTGGACTAAGCACTTGGGAAGTCCAAGTTGGCAACATATAGAGACAGTCCCTACCCTACAGTGGGCTCACAGTCTACAAAGGGGAGACAGAGAACAAAACCGAACATATTAACAAAATAAAATAAATAGAATAGATATGTACAAGTAAAATAAATAGAGTAATAAATATGTACAAACATATATACATATATACAGGTGCTGTGGGGAAGGGAAGGAGGTAAGATGGGGGGACGAGGGGGAGAAGAAGGAGGGTCCTCTTGGTTAGTTTTAAAAACTATCATGGCTTAGTGGACAGAGCAGGGCCCTGGGAGTCAGAAGGACCTGAGTTCTAATCCCGGCTCTGCCACATGTCTGCTGTGTGACCTTGGGCAAATCACTTCACTTCTCTGGGCCTCACTTACCACACCTGTAAAATGAGGATTAAGAGTGTGAGCCCGGTGTGGGACAGAGACTGTGTCCAACCTGATTAACTTGTATCTTCCCCAGTGCTTAGAACAGTGCTTGGCACATAGTAAGTGCTTAACAACTACCATTATTATTAGTCTGTTAGTCTATTTGGTTTTCTGTGCATTTCCAACTTGTACTTCCCAAGTGCTTAGTACAGTGCTCTGCACACAGTAAGCGCTCAATAAATATGATTGATTGGTTGATTTGCCACACCCTCAACCCCCTAAATTATTAATTTATGTTAATGTCCATCTCCCCATCTAAATTATAAATTCATTACAGGCAGGGAACATATCCATGAATTCTGTCATATTGTACTCTTACAGACCTTAAACAATCAATGGTCTTTATTGAGTGTTTACGGGGTTCAGAATGTTGAACTAAGCACATAATCATCATCATCAATCGTATTTATTGAGTGCTTACTATGTGCAGAGCACTGTACTAAGCGCTTGGGAAGTACAAATTGGCAACATATAGACAGTCCCTACCCAGCAGTGGGCATGAGAGAGTACAATACCATGGAATTGGTAGAAGCATTCCCTGTCCACAGGGAGCTTAAGTCTAGAGAGGAAGACTAACATTAAAATCAATTACGGATATTAAATCATATTTACTGAGCACTTACTGTGTGCACAGCACTGTACTAAGCGCTTGGGAAGTACAAGTCGGCAACATATAGAGACGGTCCTTACCCAACAACGGGTGCTCTGGGACTGAAGGTGGGGTGAATATCAAATGTTTAAAGGGTAAAGACTCAAGTGCCTAAAGCTCTTCACTGTAGCCTGGCTTAGTTGGAAGAGCCCGGGCTTGGGAGTCAGAGGTCGTGGGTTCTAATCCCGGCTCCTCCACCTGTCTGCTGTGAGACCTTGGGCAAGTCACTTCGCTTCTCTGTGCCTCAGTCACCTCATCTGGAAAATGAGGATGAAGACTGTGAGCCCCACGTGGGACAACCTGATTACCCTGTATCTACCCCAGCGCTTAGAGCAGTCAGTGCTTAGCACATAGGAAGCGCTTAACAAATACCATAATTATTAATTATTATTCAACACTGTAGACCACCCTCTTCTCCTGGAAACATCCTCCAACGTCGGCTTCACTGGAGCTGCCCTCTCCTGGTTTTCCTCCTATCTCTCTGGCTGTTCATTCTCAGTCTCTTTCTCATGTTCCTCCTCTGCCTCCCTTCCTCTAACTGTGGGAATCTCTCAAGGCTCAGTTCTGGGCCCATTTCTATTCTCCATCTACATCACTCTCTTGGAGAACTCACCTCCTCCAGGAGGCCTTCCCAGACTGAGCCCCCTCCTTCCTCTCCCTATCCCCCCACTTACCTCCTTCCCCTCCCCATAGCACCTGTATATATGTATATATGTTTGTACGGATTTATTACTCTATTTTATTTGTATGTATTTATTCTATTTATTTTATTTTGTTAATTTGCTTTGTTTTCTGTCTCCCCCTTCTAGACTGTGAGCCCATTGTTGGGTAGGGACCGTCTCTATATGTTGCCAACTTGTACTTCTCAAGAACTTAGTACAGTGCTCTGCACACAGTAAGCGCTCAATATGATTGAATAAACTCGTTCACCCCCAGGGCTTCAACTACCACCTCTTTGCGGATAATTCCCAAGTCTACATCTCCAGCCTGATCTCTCTCCCTCGCTGTACTCTCACATTTCCTCCTGCCTTCAAGACTTCTCTACTTGGATGTCCCAAAGACACTTCAAACTTAAAATGCCCAAGACAGAACTCCCTATCTTTGCACCCAAACCCTGTCCTCCTCCTAATTTTCACATCACTGAAAAGGGATGCTCAGCGGCACTGAGGATGAGGAGAGATTGGTGTCCCAGAGAGACAGATGGGAAGGAAGGATTCAGCCAACTGAAGCATTTTCTGGTCCCAGAGGACTAATTCAAGCAAGCTGAAATTCTATTACATAAAGAGCAAATGATGCAGATCGGCAGAAAGGGGTTTATTTTAACAGAAGTCAGCCTCCCTTCTGAGGATCCAAGCAAAAAGTTATGGCAGGAGCGTTACTTGTAATTAACTTTGTACCTCGTGTGCTTTTTGTGTGAAAAGTTGTGAAAGTGGACGTTAGGGGAAACAGCGTGGCGTGGTTGGAAAGCCTGTGTGCACAAAAGGAACAGTGTAGTCTAGTGGAAAGAGCACAGGGCTGAGAGAAGAGCTGACATATCTCAGAGTTGGGCGGTTGTCTGGCTTCAAGTCAGTCAATACATCAACCCAACAGCTGGTGTGTCTTGAGCGTTTACTGTGTGTAGAGCACTGTACTAAATGCTTGGGAGAGAACAGTAGAGTAAGTAGGCCCCATCTCTGCCCTCAAGGATCTTGCAATCTAGCTGGGGAGACAGAGATGTTCTCAATTACAGGTAATTCATCATCTAAATGGCCATTCCCACAAATATTCTGCTGATGTGATCACCTGATTCAGGCCACAGGAGCCTGGCCTTGATTAATGATGTGTATATAGCTATAATTCTGTTGATTCTGATGGTATTGACACCTGTTTACTTGTTTTGTTTCATTGTCTGTCTCCCCCCTTCTAGACTGTGAGCCTACTGTTGGGTAGGGACCATCTCTATGTGTTGCCGATTTGTACTCCTAAGCTCTTAGTACAGTGCTCTGCACACAGTAAGTGCTCAATACATACGATTGAATGAATGAGTGAAAGAGCTGGGTTCTAATTCCGCTCCACCACTTCCCTGCTGTGCAAACCTGGGCAAGTCACTTGACTTCTTTGTGCCTAGGTTGCGCATTTGTAAAAGGGGAATTAAATACCCATTCTCCCTCCCCCTTAGACTATGAAACCCATGAGGAATAGACATTGTGTCCGACCTGATTATCTTGTCTCTGCCAGGACACTTATTACAGTTCTTGGCACATAGTAAGCACTTAGCAATTGCCAATATTATCAGAATGTGAGACCCCCGAGGGACGAGAACCATGTTTAATTCCTGCCGGTGTATTCTCTCCCAGTGCTTAGTGCAGTGCTCTGCACACAATGAGAAGCAGTGTGGCTTAATGGAAAGGGCACGGGTTTGGAAGTCGGAGGTTGTGGGTTCTAATCCCGGCTCAATCTCCTGTCTGCTGTGTGACCTTGGGCAAGTCACTTAACTTCTCTGTGCCTCAGTTCCCTCATCTGGAAAATGGGGATTAAGACTGTGAGCCCCACGTGGGACAACCTGATTACCTTGTATCTACCCCAGCGCTTAGAACAGTGCTCGGCACATAGTAAGCACCTAATAAATACCATCAGCAGCAGCATCACAGTAGTGCTCAGTAAATAAGATTGAATGACTGACTGATTTCTTAGGTCTTCCCTAGGCCTTTGGAGTGATGTGAAGCAGCATTACCCAGACGATAGAGCCTGGGTCAGGAAATCAGAAGGGCCTGGGTTCAAATCCCAGCTCCGCCACTTGTCCGCTGTGTGACTTCAGCCAGTCACTTCACTTTTCTGTGCCTCAATTATCTCATTTGGAAAATGGGGATTACGACCTTGAGCCCTATGTGGGACCAGGGCTGTGTACAGCCTGATTGCCTTATATCGACCCCAGCGCTTAGAACAGTGCCTGGCATATAATAAGCACTTTGCTTTGCACACGGTAAGCTCTCAATAAATTTGATCGAATGGCTGAATGAATGAAGCCCTTAACAAATACCTTGGAAAAAAAACCCAAAAAACGTAATGATGCACCATACCAGACACAGTGCTTGGATCGTGCCCCTGACAGGACTCCTCACGAATATACACCAGACCGATGAGCTTCTCAGCCAGAGATTCCAGGAGGATTTTTCCCAATCCTCCTTTGATTACGTAGCACTCTATCAGCCAGGGAGTTTCAGCGTTAGAGTTGCTCTGCGCTAAATGGAAGGTCTGAAGCCTGAAACACCGACAGACAGACGAGAGAAAACATAAAAACCCCAGAGGGAATCACAACAGATCTTTATGTCCAAGAAAGTCGATGGCATCATCACCCCCTTTTCTAGGAGCAGTGACATTCGCATCTGCTCAATCACTATTCCTGTCAGGAATTCTGGCGCGGTGGCGTTGTCGCTTCCCATCCACACACCCCGCTGATTAATTCCCCATCGGTTTTTCTTCATCTCTACGGAAACCCTAGCAGGGTTGGCATTTCTCATTCAAAAGGCATCGATGCCGCTCCCGGCAAGAGGAGCTTGTCTCCGTGCCATCCGGTTGAAGTCAGCCGACTTGCCGCGGGGAATGCTGATGGGGAATTGTCCAGGCCAATCAAATGGCGGGAGAAATCTGCCCATCCAAGCCAGCGCGGAGAAGGAACTACCACCAGTTGATCAGTGTCGCTCTAAAAAACCGTACCGAGAAAACGCTTTCTTGCTCCTTAGTTTATAGAGGGTGATTCTTTCCACCTAGAAAAACTAAAACAATTTTAGGTGATGGCTGTTAAGCGCTTACTATGTGTCAAGCACTGTTGTTGGTACAAGGTAATCAAGTTGGACACAGTCCCTGTCCCACTTATAATAATGGCTTTTATTAAGCACTTACTACGTGCAAATCACTGTTCTAAGCGCTGGGGAGGTCACAAGGTGATCAGGTTGTCCCACGGGGGGCTCACAGTCTTAATCCTCATTTTACAGATGAGGTAACTAAGGCCCAGAGAAGTTAAGTGACTTGCCCAAAGTCACACAGCTGACAAGTGGTGGAGCTGGGATTTGAACCCATGACCTCTGACTCCAAAGCCCGGGCTCTTTCCACTGAGCCAAGCTCTTTCCACTGAGCCAAGCTGCTTCATTTGGGCTTACTATCTCAATCCCCATTTTACAGATGAGGTAACTGAGGAGCAGAGAAGTGAAATGACTGGCCCGAAGTCACGCAGTGGACAAGTGACGGAGCCGGGTTTGGAACTCAGGTTCTTCTGACTTAATAATAATAATGGCATTTATTAAGTGCTTTCTATGTGCGAAGCACTGTTCTAAGCGCCGGGGAGGTTACAAGGTGATCAGGTTGTCCCACAGGGGGCTCACAGTCTCAATCCCCATTTTACAGATGAGGGAACTGAGGCCCAGAGAAGTGAAGTGACTTGCCCAAAGTCACACAGCTGACAATTGGTGGAGCTGGGATTTGAACACACGACCTCTGACTCCAAAGCCCGCGCTCTTTCCACTGAGCCACACTGCTCATGACTTCCAGGCATGCCACGAAACTTCTCACACTGAACGAAGGAACCCTCCTGTTCTTGGGGTACGGGTCGTGGTCGGGGGCTTCCCAGGAAATGGTGCAGAAGGAGGGGGCTTGGAGTACCATTTTGAGAGAATCAATCAATCAATCGTATTTATTGAGCGCTTACTGTGTGCAAGCACTGGACTAAGCGCTTGGGAAGTACAAGTTGGCAACATATAGAGACGGTCCCTACCCAACAGTGGGCTCGCAGTCTAGAAGGAGAAGGGAGAGAAGGAGGAAATATGGGCTGCAAACTCATTAAGGGCAGGAAACACGTCTGTTAATTCTATTGTGTTATACTCTCCCCTGTGCTTAGTACACTGCTCTGGACATAGTAAGCGCTCAATAAATATGAATGACTGATGGATTATTGAGAGGGGAGAGACAGGAGGCTGGGAGGTCAGTGAGGAGGCTGCTGAAGTAGTTAGGTGGGATAGGATAAGTTCTTGGATCAGTGTAATCGCAGTTCGGATGGAGAGGAAAAGGCAGACTCTTGAATAATAATAATGATGGCATTTATTAAGCGCTTACTATGTGCAAAGCACTGTTCTAAGCACTGGGGAGGGTACAAGGTGATCAGGTTGCCCCATGTGGGGCTCACAGTCTTCATCCCCATTTTCCAGATGAGGTCACTGAGGCACAGAGAAGTTAAGTAACTTGCCCAAAGTCACACAGCTGACAATTGGCAGAGCCGGGATTTGAACCCATGACCTCTGACTCCAAAGCCTGTGTTCTTTTCCACTGAGCCACACTTCTTCTCTTGAAATGTTGGGGAGGTAAAACTGACAGGATTTCCTGACAGTTTGAATGTGCGGGACGTACGGAAGAGATGAGATGAAGATAATGCCGAGGTCACGAGCTAGTGAGACAGGGAGGATGGCTGTGCTGTCTACAGTGACAGGAAAGTCATTGTACTTCCCAAGCGCTTAGTACAGTGCTCTGCACACAGTAAGTGCTCAATAAATATGATTGAATGAATAATAATAATAATAATGGCATTTATTAAGTGCTTACTATGTACAGAGCACTGCTGTAAGTGCTGGGGAGGTTACAAGGTGATCAGGTTGTCCCTCAGGGGGCTCACAGTCTTAATCCCCATTTTACGGATGAGGTAACTGAAGCACCGAGAAGTGAAGTGGTTTGCCCAAAGTCACACAGCTGACAATTGGCAGAGCGGGGATTTGAACCCATGACCTCGGCTCCCAAGCCCGGGCTCTTTCCACTGAGGAAGACAGGGTTTGGGGTGAGAAGATGAGTTCTGTTTTGGACGTGTTAAATTTGAGGTGTCAGCGGGATGTCCAAGTAGAGATGTCCTCTAGACTGTAAGCTTGTTGGGGCCAGAGAATGTGTCTGATATATTGTGGTGTTATACTCTCCCAAGGACATAGTGCACTCAGTAAGTACTCAATAAATACAGTTGATTGACTGATTGATTGATTGATGCCCTGAAGGCAAGAGGGAAAGCGAGGGAGAAATTGATTAAAGGAATGGTTCGTTTAGTATTTACCTCAGGTTCCTGATTCTGGTTCCAAATTCTACAGTCTAGGAAACCTTGTATTTTGAACCCTTGGTAATAAAAATAGTATGATTTTTTAAATGTAATCCCGATGTGGTCAGGGACTTTCCCTTTTTATTGCTGAATTGTACTTTCCAAGCGCTTGGTAAAGTGCTCTGCACACAGTAAGTGCTCAATACAATTGAATGAAAGGAATGAATGAAATACTCTTTATGTGTCAAGTGCATGGCTCAATGGGAAGAGCCCGGGCTTTGGAGTCAGAGGTCATGGGTTCAAATCCCAGCTCCGCCAATTGTCAGCTGTGTGACTTTGGGCAAGTCACTTAACTTCTCTGTGCCTCAGTTACCTCATCTGGAAAATGGGGATTAAGACTGTGAGCCCCCCGGGGGACGACCTGATCACCTTGTAACCTCTCCAGTGCTTAGAACAGTGCTTTGCACATAGTAAGTGCTCAACAAATGCCATAAAAAGAAAACAAATACCATTAAAAGAATTTAAAGAAAATAGCACCCTCCAACTAAAGCAGCATGGGCATAATTTACCTTGCAGACAATGCAGGACATTAATTAAATTAGGACATTAATGCAGGACATTAATATCTGCAGGACATTAATTAATTTCTCCTGTGTCCGGCCTTGCACCTTGTGAATATCTTGTCCACTCTGGACTGTGAGCTCTTCATGAGCAGGGAACGTGTCTACCACCTCTGTTGTACTTTCCCAAGCTCTCAGTACAGTGCTCTGCACACAGTAAGTGCTTGATAAATACGATTGATTGATTGATTGATTGATTGATTGCAAGGCTGGTCCAAAAGATACACCCCCTGCATCGATGCCTGCAGGAAGATGGGAGACATGTCTTTTAGACAGTCTTTTAGACTGTGAACCCACTGTTGGGTAGGGACTGTCTCTATATGTTGCCAATTTGTACTTCCCAAGCGCTTAGTACAGTGCTCTGCACACAGTAAGCGCTCAATAAATACGATTGATGATGATGATGATGATGATGGGAGATCCAGGATTCTCCTTGAGGCCCAGTTCCTGGTGCTTTTCAAGTCAATGGCTACCACGATGTTGGAGAGACACTCTCCCACCCTCCACCCGCACTTTGTCCCCCAAATGGTTATGTCCAAGTGAAGGCCAGCCAGTCATTCATTAGCTCAGTCATATTTACCGAGCGCTTATGGTGTGCAGAGCACTGTATTAAGCGCTTGGGAAAGTACAACACAGCAAAAAAAAGTGGCATTCCCCGCCCACAAAGAGCTACAGTCTAGAGTCTAAAGGCATCGATCCCACCTCCACCAACTGTCAGCCGTGTGACTTTGGGCAAGTCACTTAACTTCTCTGTGCCTCAGTTACCTCATCTGTGAAATGGGGATCATCATCATCATCATCAATCGTATTTATTGAGCGCTTACTATGTGCAGAGCACTGTACTAAGCGCTTGGGAAGTACAAATTGGCAACAAATAGAGACAGTCCCTCCCCGACAGTGGGCTCACAGTCTAAAAGGGGGAGACAGAGAACAAAACCAAACATACTGACAAAATAAAATAAATAGAATAGATATGTACAAGTAAAATAAATAAATAAATAGAGTAAAAAATCTGTACAAACATATATACATATATACAGGTGCTGTGGGGAAGGGAAGGAGGTAAGATGGGGGGGATGGAGAGGGGGACGAGGAGGAGAGGAAGGAAGGGGCTCAGTCTGGGAAGGCCTCCAGATTGTGAGCCCCCCGTGGGACAACCTGATCACCTTGTAACCTCCCCAGCGCTTAGAACGGTGCTTTGCACATAGTAAGCGCTTAATAAATGTCATTATTATTATTATTATTATTATTAAATAAATAAAATTAGAGATCCGGACGTAAGTGCCGTGGGGCTGGGGCTGGGGGGGAGAGCAAAGGGAGCAAGTTGGGGTGACGCAGGAGGGAGTGGGAGATGAGGAAAAGTGGGGCTGAGTCTGGGAAGGCCTCTGACCCTGGGGTCGGCCTGGAATCCCTCTGGGTTCATTCCTTTTTCCATCACCTCCTTCTTCCCTCCAAGGAAACCATGGGAGAGGGGCGCCCCGTGGAGGCTCTTAGCGGAAAAGGCACTTCACATAGGTCGGGGTTTGTGGCACCTTCTCTTCTTCTAGCTGCATTAATTCCCTGGAGTCTTCTGAAATGCCACTGCAAACTCACTCCCTCTTCCCTGCTGCTTTCTCTCAGATTTAAGGACCTCCCCTAAATGTTTTAGTACAGAGAAGCAGCGTGGCTCAGTGGAAAGAGCCTGGGGCTTTGGAGTCAGAGGTCATGGGTTCAAGTCCCAGCCCCGCCAACTGTCAGCTGTGTGACTTTGGGCAAATCACTTAACTTCTCTGGGCCTCAGTGAACCTCATCTGTATAATGGGGATTAAGACTGTGAGTCCCATGTAGGACACCCTGATTACCTTGTAACCTCCCCAGAGCTTAGAACAGTGCTTTGCACATAGTAAGCGCTTAATAAATAAATAGGACTGCTCCTATCAGTTGGACAAGTGCTGACCTTCCCACCGTGCCTCCAGCTCATCTGTCTCGCCACCAACCTCTGTCCCACATGCCGCCTCTGACCTGAAATGCCCTCCCTGCTCATATTCATTCATTCATTCAATCATATTTATTGAGCACTTACTGTGTGCAGAGCACCATACTAAGCGCTTGGGAAGTACAAGTTGGCAACATATAGAGACGGTCCCTACCCAACAACGGGCTCACAGTCTAGAAATCTGTCTGTCTGTCATATCCAATATCACAACCTTACTGAAGGCCCATCTCCTCCAAGAGGCCTCCCTCATTGAGCCCTGCTTTCCTCTTCTCCCACTCCCTTCTGCGTTGCCCTGACTTGCTCCCTTTATTCGTCCCTCCACCAGCTCCACAGCATATCTGTAATTTATTCATCTCTATTAATGTCTGCCTTCCCCTCTAGACTGGAAGCTCGCTGTGGGCAGGGAATGTGTCTATTTATTATTATATTGTACTCTCCCAAGTGCCTAGTATAGTGCTCTGCATTCATTCATTCATTCAATCGTATTTATTGAGCGCTTATTCTGTGCAGAGTACTGTACTAAGCACTTGGGAAGTACAAGTTGGCAATCAATCAATCAATCGTATTTATTGAGCGCTTACTGTGTGCAGAGCACTGTACTAAGCACTTGGGAAGTACAAGTTGACAACATATAGAGACAGTCCCTACCCAACAGTGGGCTCACAGTCTAGAAGGGGGAGAACACGCAGCAAGCGCTCAACAAATATAATAATAATGGTATTTGTTAAGCACTTACTACATGTCAAGCACTGTTCTAAGAACTCCCCCCGCCACTTTTAGACTGTGAGCCCACTGTTGGGTAGGGACTGTCTCTATATGTTGCCAACTTGTACTTACCAAGTGCTTAGTACAGTGCTCTGCCCACAGTAAGCGCTCAATACGATTGATGATGATGATGAAGATGACTGTCACTGCTTTTCTATGTTTTTATTTTCTCGTGAGGATATTGTGCATTTTAGATTAATAATAAAAATAGTAATAATTTTGGTATTTAAGTATTTACTAGGTCCCAAGCAAGATCTGAACTAAACTCTGGGGTAGATGCAAGATAATCAGATCCCGCATGTCCTTCGCAATCTGAACAGGAGGGAGAACAGATATTGAAAACCTATTCTGTAAATGGGAACTAGGGCGTGAAGAAGTTAAGTGACTTGCCCAAGGTCACACAGCAAGTGACAGAGCCGGGATTAGAACCCGGGTCCTCTGACTCGCACCCACATCCATGTTTTTTTCACTAGGTCATACTGCTCACCTAAAGGCTCTTAGAGTGCAGAGACCGCATTTTTTGACTTATTTGAGTGCCCAGAAGAGCATTTGGTATAATAATAATGATGATAGCATTTATTAAGCGCTTATTATGTGCAAAGCACTGTTCTAAGTGCTGTTCTTCTATTGTGTAGAAGCACACAGTACAGTATTCTGCCCTTCAAATAATAATAATAACTGAGATATTTCTTAATTGTTTACTATGTGCCAGGCACTGTACTGAGCGCCGGGGAAGATACAAGCGAATTGGGTTGGACACGGTCCCTGTCCCACGTGGGGCTCACAGTCTTAATCCTCATCGTACGGATGAAGTAACTGAGGTCGGGAGAAGTGAGGTGACTTGCCCAAAGTCAAACAGCAGACAAGTGGCAGAGCCGGGATTAGAACCCAGATCCCTCTGACTCCCAGGAAAGTGCTGTATCCTCTAAACCACACTGCTCCTCACTGATACAAACTCGTTTTTGTTTTTTTAATTCTAACTCATTTAACCCTGTCAGCCACCTTTAGAACTAATTAACTTATTTATACTCTCCTGCAGCACTTCGGTGTGTGTTTACTCAATTACCCATTCAATTATCTACCTTGACGACTCTATTTGAAAACAGTTTATGTTGGTCTCCTCCATGAGCATGTAAGATCCTTGTGGAGAGGGAAAGCGGCTTTGCTCTTCTTAAGTGCCTAGTACAGTGTATTGCACCAAATAGACAATCGATAAATACTTGGGCTCCGCTTATCACCTGAGGACAAATCATGGAGAACTTTCACTGTTGGATGTGCTCTTTTGAAAGAGGGTGAAAAAAACCCCCTCTTGAATAAAGAGACTGAACTAAGGCTGCCTCTCCAACCCCTTATCCCACTTACTCCTTTCTCTTTTTCTATTTTTCAACTCGAGTCGCAATAAACGAAGCTTTCTAACCTGCCTGGTGAAAAATGACTCATTTCTCAAACGAAGACTGTAATCAGTGTATCAACTGCAAATCCGGGAACCTTTCTCCAGCTCCTTTCAAGAACGAAGCGGCGATAATGAATGTATTTAGAAATGCAGTGAACAGATCTGCACTGTGTATTAGTCCATGACTAGTAGGTGACACGTGCCCCTAAACTCTGAGGCCAGAGGAGCCTGAAATTCTGCTCCTCCAGCCTCAACTCTCCTCCGATTCTCTTTTTATTTTGTGTATTTGCCGTGCGGTCTTCTAAAGAAGCGTTTGTCGCCAATCCGTTTCCCTGCTTAAACTCATCTTTAGGACAGGGATTGTGTCTAATTCCCAGCTGTGTATTCTCTCCCAGCGTTTAGTACACAGTAGATGTACACAGCACTGCACACAGTAGATTCTTAATAAATACTATTAATGCTACTACTACCATGTGTTAAAGGGTGTGGTTGCCAACTGAAGAGAGGATCTAGGAAGATAAATGTGATTAAGGAAAATATTCAAGGGATTATTTCCATTTTGAATCAGGGAAGGAGGAGAGAGGATCGCCTCGTGGGAAAAGCTTCTCCTTTCTATTGTCTCATTCTGAATTATCCCTCCACTGCATGGAGGACGAGCAAGGTTTAGTGGATAAAGCCTAGGCCTGAGAGTCAGAAGGACCTGGGTTCTAATCCCAGCTCTGCCACCTGCCTGCTGGGTGACCTTGGACAAGTCATTTCACTTCTCTGTTCATATGTTGCCAGCTTGTACTTCCCAAGTGCTTAGTACAGTGGTCTGCACACAGTAAGCGCTCAATAAATACGATTGATTGATTGATTGATTCTCTGGGCCTCAGTTACCTCATCTGAAAAATGAGGATTAAGAGCGATTGATTGATTGATTCTCTGGGCCTCGGTTACCTCATCTGAAAAATGAGGATTGAGAGCGTGAGCCCCAGGTGTGACAGGGACTGGCCAACCTGATTAACTTAACCTCAGTGCTTAGAACAGTGCTTGGCACATAGTAAGTGCTTAATAAGTACCATAATTCTTCTTATTACTATTATTGTTATTATCAGTCAATCAATGGTATTTACTGTGCACTGTGTGCAGAGTACTATAATAATGGTATTATTAAGCGCTTGCTATGTGCCAAGCACTGTATTAAGTACTGGGGTACATACAAGGTTATGAGTTTGGACACAGTCCATGTCCCACCTAAGACTCACATTCTATGTAGGAGGGACTAAGATTTAATCCCCATTTGCTGGCTCACTTCATCCCTTCAAAGCCCTAATGAGAGCTCACCTCCTCCAGGAGGCCTTCCCAGACTGAGCTCCCTTTTTCCTCTCCTCCTCCCTATCCCCCCTGCCCTACCTCCTTCCCCTCCCCACTGCACCTGCATATATGTTTGTACAGATTTATTACTCTATTTTACTTGCACATATTTACTATTCTATTATATATATGTTTGTACATATTTATTACTCTATTTATTTATTTATTTTATTTGTACATATCTATTCTATTTATTTTATTTTGTTAGTATGTTTGGTTTTGTTCTCTGTCTCCCCCTTTTAGACTGTGAGCCCACTGTTGGGTAGGGACTGTCTCTATATGTTGCCAATTTGTACTTCCCAAGCGCTTAGTACAGTGCTCTGCACATAGTAAGCGCTCAATAAATACGATTGATGATGATGATGATGATTTATTTTGTTAATGATGTGCATCTAGCTTTATTTCTATTTATTCTGATGACTTGACGCCTGTCCACATGTTTTGTTCTGTTGTCTGTCTCCCCCTTCTAGACTGTGAGCCCATTGTTGGGTAGGGACCGTCTCTATATGTTGCCAACTTGTACTTCCCAAGCGCTTAGTACAGTGCTCTGCACACAGTAAGTGCTCAATAAACCTGATTGAATGAATGAGACACAAAGAAGTTAAGTAGCTTGTGCAAGGCCACACAGCGCACAAGTGGCAGAGCCTGGATTTGAACCCAGGCCCTGTTCGTGCTCTTTCCAATAAGCTACACTGCTTCTCCACAACATATTAAGCACTTGGGAGACTACAATACAATAGAGTTGGAATACGGTTTTGATTTCCAGAACAAATTGGTCGCTCGACTCAGTCTAACCTGATTTAAATTTATTTTAGTCAATGAATCGATAGCATACCCAGTTTTTAAAGCCACTTTCAGAAAACCTACGCATCTTGTCAGGGGCACAGAGCTGAAGCAGTGCAGGAAGATGCAGATCCTAAAAACAGCTCAGATCCAAGAGCAGGAGGGAGCTGTGGTACCAATAGACTGTGTCAAACTTCAAAATTTTGACATTTAGCCAAATAGCTTTAGAGACAGACTGGTATCACTGCAACAGGAAAATGCAGAAATTCTTTTTCATTTGATTCCCCAGGTGGCAAAGTTTCCTCATCCAAAAGAATAGGAATGATCCTGTTTCGAGCACCGATTTTCCCAGATACCTGAGAGAGGTCTTAGGAAACACCCTCCTAAAGGTTTATTCTAAACAAGCACTTTAAAATGCATTTCAAGGAGCCAAATTAAGACAATAAAACAGGGTTTTAAGTTTGCCGTAGCCATTAGAATGCAAAACTATGACTATATAGAGCAGGTACCCGCATAGAGGGATTAAAATTACCTGGAGGGCTGTCGTTTGCAGTCTGATTCATCAGCTGGCCCATCTTGAGGTTAGAATTATCTACTTCCTCTCCAGATGCCCCTGAGACACTACCTTGATGCTGCTGACCATATCTGAGATCGTTTTCTTGTTGTAGGGGCTTGGGAAAGTGCAACAGAAATGAAACACATGATCCTTTTTTTAATAATAATAATGATAATGATGGCATTTGTTAAGCGCTTACAATGTGCCAAGCAACAGAAATGAAACACATGGTCCTTTTTTAAATAATAATAATAATGATGGCATTTATTAAGCGCTTACAATGTGCCAAGCAACAGAAATGAAACACATGGTCCTTTTTTAAATAATAATAATAATGATGGCATTTATTAAGCGCTTACTATGTGCCAAGCACTGGGGAGGTTACAAGGTGATCAGGTTGTCCTACGGGGGCCTCACATGAATCCCCATTTTACAGATGAAGGAACTGAGGCCCAGAGAAGTTAAGTGACTTGCCAAAAGTCACTCAGCTGACAATTGGCGTAGCCGGGATTTGAACCCACGACCTAATGGTATTTGTTAAGCACTTACTGTCTTCTAGGCACTGTTCCAAACACTGGGATAGGTTAATCAGGTTGGACACTGTCCACGTCCCACAAGGGACATCTTAATCCCCATTTTACAGACAAGGTAACTGAGGCACGGAGAAGCGAAACAGCTTCCCCAAGGTCACGCAGCAGAAAAGGGGAAGAGGCGGAATCAGAATCCAAGTCCTTCTGAGCCGTGTGTTAACCACTAGGCCACACAGCTTCTCTTGCGCCTGAGGACTTTACAATTGAATAGGGTCCAGTGATAAAGATTTATACTTTAATTTGGTGATAAAATGGCAGTATTTGGTGCCAATACTAACCCAATTTGACTTCCTTCCCCCCCGAGTCTGCCGCTCCACTGTGGCCTAACTTTTTCTTGTCTATTTGCTGAGCTTTCTCTCTTTCTTTCCGCTCCAGCCCAGGTTATTCAGTGCCTTAATAGGTCTGCGTCAGCCTCCATGGTTTTCTAGTGTTTTTCCTCACCACTCTGTCGAGAGGGGACATTCCTCATCTTCCCATGTTCAGAAAAGAAAGAAAAAAGAACTAGTTAATTAAAATGTAAAATCAGGTTAGCACGCACATAGAGCGGAGGTGTTTATCAGATGTGTGAAAGGATATGAATATCTTGGTGAATTTTTCTTATTCCTGTTACCCAGAAATAGAGATGCAGTATGGCCACATGGGAAGAGCATCGGCCTGGGAGCAGAAGGATCTGGGTTCTAGTTCCGACTCTGCCAATTGCTTGCTCTGTGACCGTGGGCAAGCCACTCAACATCTCTGCACCTCAGTTTCCTCAACTTTAAAATGGGGGTTAAATAGTTGCTCTCCCTCCTATTTTATTTTATTTTGTTAATATGTTTTGTTCTCTGTCTCCCCCTTCTAGGTGAGCCCAGTGTTGGGTAGGGACCGTCTCTATATGTTGCCAACTTGTACTTCCCAAGCGCTTAGTACAGTGCTCTGCACACAGTAAGCGCTCAATAAATACGATTAATTGATTGATTGATTTAGATCATGAGCCCCGTATGGGACAGGGACTGTGCCCCAATGATCAACTTGTATTTATCCCGGAGCTTAGAACAATGCTTGCCACTTAGTAAGTGCTTAACAAAGATAAGAATAAAATAATAATAATGTCATGTCCACTTTTTAATGAAAGAGTTAGGGAAACATAAATACAACAAAGAATGCAAAGATTAGAAAACAGAAGTGATCTTACTTTTTGCAAATGGAAACATCTTCTATGAAATAACTGTCATCTTTCCTCCTCCCCATTCCTATTAATTAGAAGGAATAATAATAATTACAGTATTTGTTAAGTGCTTAGCATGGGCGAGGCACTGTACTAAGCACTGGGGTGAATACAAGCATATCAGGTTGGACACGGTCCCTGTCCCACGTAGGGCTCACAGTATCAATCCCCATTTTACAGATGAGGGAACTGAGGCCTGGAGAAGTGAAGTGACTTGCCCAAGGTCACACAACAGACAACCGGTGGAGCCAGGATTAAAACCCATGACCTTCTGACATCCGGGTCTATACAGTAGATTAGGGCAGCAGGACATTTGTTCCTGATGGAAAACCTCTGGAATACTGCATTTGAAATTATTTCCCAAATGAGTTTAAATCCATAGAAATCTAATATTACCAAGGAACATCCTTACAAACTTGCTCTGACTATAAATTCAACATAAGCCTAAGCACTCTGGACTATCTTAGATAAGGAAGATAAGAGACTCGTTTATTTTCCTTACCAGTGTTCTAATCTTTTTCTTTCTTCTGATCTTTCAGGCAGAAAAGGCATTCTCAGTACTATGTAGGAGGAATGGAATTGAATAAGTGTTTGCTTTGTGCAGAACAAAATACTAAGGGCTAGGAAAAATTGGACGGGTGAAAATTAGACATTTTCCTCGGTCCCCGAACAGGTCTTAATCTGAGAATAAAGGATGGGACACAGGGTAGGCCACTGAGCCCACTGTTGGGTAGGGACTGTCTCTATACGTTGCCAACTTGTACTTCCCAAGCGCTTAGTACAGTGCTCTGCGCACAGTAAGCGCTCAATAATTACGATTGATTGATTAGCACAGCGCTCTGCACACAGTAAGCGCTCAATAATTACGATTGATTGATTAGTTCAGCGCTCTGCACACAGTAAGCGCTCAATAAATATGATTGATTGATTGAAGGGTGAAACAATGAAGACATAAAAACAATATCAAAGGGAAAGAAAACAATTATATACCAACTCTGTTGAAGTGTACTTTCCCAAGCGCTTAGTTCAGTGCTCTGCACACCTTAAGAGCTCAATAAATACCATTGATTGATGGATACAGGAAGAGGGATAGGGCACCGCGGCTAGAGGAGCAGAGTTTTGGGCTCCTCGTGGCTCAGAGGCCACGAGTTACGGGCACAGCGGTGGCCTCAGCCTTTCCAACGCTCCGAAGGAAGACATAGCTTGTGGTGTCGCCGCTCCTTCTGAAGAAGGAGGGGATGGCGGGAATTCCAGTGGAGACTGGGAGAAGGAAGAGGATCCAGTGGTCCGGTGCGAGGGGGCTGGCCGTGGGCTCCCTCATCGTGTTGCTCCTCACACTCCCTACTGAAGAAGGAGGGGATGATGGATAGGGACCGTCTCTATATGTTTCCAACTTTTACTTGTACCTATTTATTCTACTTATTTTGTTTTGTTAATATGTTTTGTTCTCCGTCTCCCCCTTCTAGACTGTGAGCCCGCTGTTGGGTAAGGGACCGTCTCTATATGTTTCCAACTTTTACTTGTACATATTTATTCTGCTTGTTTTATTTTGTTAATATGTTTTGTTTTGTTGTCCGTCTCCCCCTTCTAGACTGTGAGCCCACTGTTGGGTAGGGACCGTCTCTATACGTTGCCAACTTGGACTTCACAAGCGTTTAGTACGGTGCTCTGCACACAGTAAGCGCTCAATAAATACGATTGAATGGATGAATACGACTACTTCCCAAGCGCCTAGTACAGTGCTCTGCACACAGTAAGCGCTCAATAAATACGATTGATTGATTGATTGATTGATGGATTCTCAGAGATAGGGGATGCCCGGTGAGGGGCCTGGCTGATGGCTCTCGCTCCCCCTGCTCCTCACTCTCCATGTTGGAAAAGGAGGGGATGAGGGGAGACGCTTGGTGAGGGGATTGACTGGGGGCTTTCTCTGCCTCTGCTCCTCACCCTCCCTCCTGGAGAAGGAGGGGATGATGGAAGCCCCAGTGGAGTCTGGAAGTTGGGAGAGGCTCTGGAGGCCCAGTGTGAGGGCACTAGCTGCTCTGCAGCTGCTCCTCACCCAGCCTGCTGGAGAAGGTAATGGCTAATTAGGCCACAGTGCAGACAGGAGGTTGAGTGGACACTGGAGGCTCAGTGGAATAGTGTTCTGAGTTATTTTCCCTCCCTTCAAAGCCTTACTGAACACACATTTCCTCCAAGAGGCCCCCCCAGACTAAGCCCCCCTCTTCCTCATCTCCCCCTCCCTTCTGCATCACCCTGACTTGCCCCCTTTGCTCTTCCCCCTCCCAGCCCCACAGCACTTATATACATGTCTGTAATTTTATTTAGTTGTATTGACATCTGTCTTCCTCACTCTAGACTGTGAGCTCACTGTGGGCAGAGAGTCTCACTGTTTCTTGTTGCATTGTACTTTCCCAAGCTCAGTCATGAATAAATGAACTCGGAACTCAGGAAGATACCTTTGAAACCCGCCGAAGGTACCACCAGAGTCTGAATCTCTGATATGCATTTTCCTAGACAGAGATGGTTGTAATGACGGGGTTGAAATGAGGTCCAAACTGAAAGTCTGTAATGAAATGAAAAGAAAGTGTGTATGCATAACTAAGAATCATGGTACTTGTTCAACTATACTAAACATCATACTAAGCACTACTTAATTAACTCCTTGAAGGCAGGGATCAGCTCAAGTCACTCTATTGGAGTAACTCAGGTGCTTAGTTCAGTGCTCTGCGCACAGTAAGCAGTCAATAAATGCCATTTATTGACTGGGGCAGAGGATAATCAATTAGGACACTAGGCCGGTCCCACATGGATAGTTTAAGTGGGAGAGAGAACAGGAAGCAAATCCCCATTTTACAGACAGGAGACTGAAGCCCAGAGAAGGCAACCAGTGGGGCTGGATTCGAACCCAGGTCTCCTGACTCCCAGCGCTGTCCACTCTTCACTAGGCCACGCTGCTTCTCTTCATTGCTTCCTGTCTCCTTCTGCTCATTCTAGGAAAGGGCCAGAGTTTCACCGGAGGGAGTGTAAGCATTTCCTTCATTCTTTGTGCTGTCAGACAGCAAAATCAAATAGAAGTGCTCCATGACCGGCTTGCAGAGCGTGTTCTGATTTGGAGGCACTTTGTCCCTTGGGTACCCCGCAAGAACAGGGCATTCTGATCTGGGTCTCTGGAACAGGCCTGAGAAAAAAGCAGTTTTGGAGATTTTGGCAACCGTCATTAATGCCCAATGCCACACAGCCACCTCCTTCTTGCTTGGCAAACTTTCTGACCACCGGCAGTATCTCTTGTGGGATCAGGAGCCCGAAGGCTAAATGACTGGCAAGACAAAGAGGGAGCTGGATTCTTTGTCATCCATCAAGTTTGATTGTTGAAGAATAAAAGAGAAGGCGGGGAGGGGGAGAAGGGAAATAATTCCTGAGGAATTGAGGGAGCCAGATTAAATGAGCCATTCACTTTTCAGTTTAAAGGGGCCTCATTTTCTCCTGTTCATATGCTACAGTTCTCTTGGACTTTGGGTGAATGTTGGTATCATTATCATTAGTAGTGGTAGTAGCACTTTCTATGTGCTAGACACTGTACTAAACACTGAGATCATCATCATCATCATCATCAATCATATTTATATGTGTGCAGAGCACTGTACTAAGCGCTTGGGAAGTACAAATTGGCAACATATAGAGACAGTCCCTACCCAACAGTGGGCTCACAGTCTAAAAGGGGGAGACAGAGAACAAAACCAAACATCCCAACAAAATAAAATAAATAGAATAGTTATGTACAAGTAAAATAAATAAATAAATAGAGTAATAAATATGTACAAACATATATACATATATACAGGTGCTGTGGGGAAGGGAAGGAGGTAAGATGGGGGGATGGAGAGGGGGACGAGGGGGAGAGGAAGGAAGGGGCTCAGTCTGGGAAGGGTATCAATTTGGACACCATCCATGTCCCAAATGCCCCATAAGGGGATTAAAGTCTTAATCCCCACTGACACAGATGAGATGACTGAGGCACCGACAAGTGAAGTGATTTTTTTTTAATCATGGTATTTGTTAAGCGTTTACTATGTAATAATAATAATAATGGCATTTGTTAAGCGCTTACTATGTGCAAAGCACTGTTCTAAGCGCTGGGGAGGATACAAGGTGATCAGGTTGTCCCGTGTGGGGCTCACAATCTTAATCCCCATTTTACAGATGAGGTCACTGAGGCACAGAGAAGTGAAGTGACTTGCCCAAAGTCACACAGCAGACAAGTGGCGGAGCTGGGATTTGAACCCGTGACCTCTGACTCCAAAGCCCGTGCTCTTTCCACTGAGCCACGCTGCTTCTCCTATGCCAGATATTGTACTAAGTACTGGGGTGGATACATGCTAAGCAGGTGAGACACAGAACATGTCCTACATGGGGCTCACAGTCTCAATCCCCATTTTTACACATGAGGTAACTGAGGCACAGAGAAGTGAAGTGACTTGCCCGTGGCCACACAGCAGGCAAGTGACGGAGCTGGGATAATAATTATGGTATTTGTTAAGCACTTACTGTGTGCCAGACACTGTACTAAGCGCTGGGGTGGAAACAAGCAGATTGGGTTGGACAAAGTTCCTGTCCTTCATGGGGCTCACAGTTTCAATCCCCATTTTACAGATGAGGTAACTGAGGCATAGAGAAGTGAAGTGACTTGCCCAAGGTCACACAGCAGACAAGTGGCAGAGCCAGGATTAGAACCCATGACTCCCGGGCCCATGCTCTTTCCACTACACCATGCTCTCCCAAGTGCTTAGGACAGTGCTCTGCACAGACTAAGTGCTCAATAAATACCATTGACTGATTGATTGAAGGATTAGGCACTTTCTATGTGCCAAACACTGTGCTAAGCCCTGGAGTAAATATAATATAATCATCATCATCAATCGCATTTATTGAGCGCTTACTATGTGCAGAGCACTGTACTAAGCGCTTGGGAAGTACAAATTGGCAACATATAGAGACAGTCCCTACCCAACATTGGGCTCACAGTCTAAAAATATAATATAATCAGATCAGACGCAGCCCCGTCCCAACTGGGCCTCACAGTCTCAGAGGGAGGGAGAACAGGTATTGAATCCCCATTTTACAGATGAAGAAGCTGAGGCGCAGAGAACAACGAGAATAAAAATAATTACGGCATTTGTTAAGCGCTTACTATGCGTCAAGCACTGTTCTAAGGTCCGAGGAAGATACACGTTAATCAAGTCAGACAATCCCAGTCCAACATTGAACGCCCAGTCTATCGGGGAGGGAGAACATTGAATCTCTATATTACAGACGAAGAAGCTGAGGCACAGCGAAGTTAAGTGACTCGCCCTTAGTCACAAAGCAGCGAGCAGCGTGGCTCAGTGGAAAGAGCCCGGGCTTTGGAGTCAGAGGTCATGGGTTCAAATTCCGGCTCCGCCAACTGTCAGCTGTGTGACTTTGGGCAAGTCACTTCACTTCTCTGGGCCTCAGTGACCTCATCTGTAAAATGGGGATTAAAACTGTGAGACCCCCATGGGACAACCCAATCACCTTGTCACCTCCCCAGTGCTTAGAACAGCGCTTTGCACATAGTAAGCGCTTAACAAATACCATTATTATTATCATTATTATTATTATTATTAAAGCAGGCAAATAGGGAGTCAGGATCAGGGCCCCAGGTCTGTACTCAATAAATGCTATTGATTGATTAACTAATTACTCCTGGGCACTTTCCTCTGTGTGCTCGGGTCTTTTGATCTTACCTGAGCAGCTCTATTTCTCTGTTTTTTCTCCCTTTCTCCTTTATCTATTTATCTCTCAATATTTTTCTCTCACCTTCCCTCTTTCTCTCTCCCTCACTCCCTCTTTCTTTCTCTCTTTCACACTCTTTCTCTTGCCTCTCTTTCTCCCTCACTTTCTCTTCTGTCTCTCACTCCCTCCCTCTTTGTGTTTCTCTCTTTATTTCTCTGTCCCTTTTTCTCTGTAACTCTCACTGTTTCTCACCCCACATGGGGCTCACAGTCTTAATCCCCGTTTTACAGAGGAGGGAACACACCCGGAGAAGCACAGAGAAGGAAAGTGACTTCCCGGAGGTCACACAGCAGACAAGAACCCATGACCTTCTGACTCCCAGTCCAATGCTTTATCCACTAGACCAAGCCCAGTTTGGTCACTGTGATAAACAAAGATTTCCCAGGGTTTGGGGTTTTTTTTTTTCAAGAGATATGGTAGGTTTGGAGACACTTTTTGTTATTTTGTTATATCCTCCCCTGCCCTTCCCCTCTCTAGCAGTAGGGTTGAAATCCCTCCAAAGTGGACTTGAAAAATGGAATAATCCCTTTATAAAGCCACCAGTAAAATGGTCAATCAGTCGATTAATCCCTCTAATATGACAATGGCTTTCAAGAGGCTCAGCTCAACTGTCATGGTACCAAATCTCCAAAAAAAAACCTCCCCAATATTCCAAAGTTCAACAAAGACAAATGAACCCAGCTAGTATAAAATGGAAGGAAGGAGATAGCCCACTAAAGTCTCTTTGTTTCTTAAATGTTCCTAAGTAACTAGAAGCAGCATGGTTTAAAGTCTTTTTGTTTCTTAAATGTTCCTAAGTAACTAGAAGCAGCATGGTTTAGTGGGTAGAGCATGGGTCGGGAGTCAGAAAGACCTGGGTTTTAGTTCTGGCTCCACCACTTGTCTGCTGTGTGCCCTTAGGCAAGTCACTTCACTTTTCTGGCCTCAGTCACCTCACCTGTAAAATGGGGATTAAGATTGTGAGCCCCACGTGGGACCTGTGTCCACCTGATTGGTTTGTATCCACCCCTACCTTAGAACAGCACTTAATAAGCACTTAAAAAATACCACTTGATGAGCCCCCAAGCGTTTATGTACAAATTTGTAATTTATTTTCTGTCTCCCTTTCTAGCCTGCAAGCTCCTTGTGGGTAGGAAACGTAATAATAATAATAATGAATGGCATTTATTAAGCGCTTATTATGTGCAAAGCACTGTTCTAAGCACTGGGGAGGTTACAAGGAGATCAGGTTGTCCCAAGGAGGGCTCCCAGTCTTCATCTCCATTTTACAGAAGAGGGAACTGAGGCACAGAGAAGTTTAATGACTTGCCCCAAGTCACACAGCTGACAAGTGGCAGAGCCGGGATTTGAACCCATGACCCCGACTCCAAAGCCCAGGCTCTTTCCACTGAGCCACGCTGCTTCTCTCCCAACGTACCTACCAACGCTGTGGTAGTGTCTTCCCCCAAGTGCTTTGTACAGTGTTCTGCGCTCTATAAGTGCTCAATAAATACCATTGATTGATTGATTGAATTCTTACTTTCCTAGAATACAATCATTTTGGATCCAGGTTAATTTCTTTTGGTGCCCGAGTACATGACTTAAAATTGATTCTGTACTATCAAGAATTCATTTATTCAGTTTAAACTATTTTTCTCAGCACATAGGCAGTTTAGAGATAGTGGCTTTGCCCTAAAACCCACCACGACACAGATAAGAACTTTCTCGAAGTGTTTGCATCTCTCAGCTGCTTTCCCGTGTCACTGGGACGCCACATCTCTGAGAAAATCGACTTGCCTCAGCACCTGATTCTCTGACGTTGGTGGCCAGGCACAGCTGCGCGTCAGGGGAGATTCGCTCCTTCTCCTTGAACCCCCAGGGTAGCTTAAATCGGGGTGAATCTGGGGAAGGAAACTGAGGCTGTGAATAGTGGCCTAGTGGATAGAGCACGGGCCTTGGTCTCATTCAATCAATCAATCAATCAATCGTATTTATTGAGCGCTTACTATGTGCAGAGCACTGTACTAAGCGCTTGGGAAGTACAAATTGGCAACACATAGAGACAGTCCCGACCCAACAGTGGGCTCACAGTCTAAAAGGGGGAGACAGAGAACAAAACCAAACATACCAACAAAATAAAATAAATAGGATAGAAATGTACAAGTAAAATAAATAAATAAATAAAGAGTAATAAATATGTACAACCATATATACATATATACTTTGCTTTTCTGTGCCGTCTGTCCCCCTCCCGATTATAGTGCCGGGTTTTTTGTTTGTTGTGTAGTGTCTGTTAAGCGCTCACTACGTGCCAGTCACTGTATTAAGCGCTGGGGTAGATACAAGCTAGTCAGGTCGGACCCAATCCACACGGGGCTCACAGTCTTGATCCCTCTCTTACAGATGAGGCAACTGAGGCGCAGAAAAGTGAAGTGACCTAACCAAGGTCAGCCAGCAGACGAGTGGCAGAAGCGGAATTAGAGCCCTAGTCCTTCTGGCTTCCAGGCCTGTGCTCTATCAAATCAATCAATCGTATTTATTAAGCGCTTACTGTGTGCAGAGCACTGTACTAAGCGCTTGGGAAGTACAAGTTGGCAACGTATAGAGACAGTGGGCTCACAGTCTAGAAGACGATCCACTAAGCCGTGCAATCCAGCCCCTCTTTAGCTGTTGGTTAGGTGATCCACAAGCACAGTTTGTGGAGCCTTTCCCCACGTTTGTAGGCCCCATGAAGGATCCCAGCTGATTTGGGGCAAAAACGCTCAGTCGCTGCCCTTTTCAGCACGGCCGATCACCTTCATTCCTTCCAATGGCTCATTCAGCAGAAGGATATTGAATTCATGGTACCGAAGCAGCAGGGCCTAGAGGATAAAGCACGGACGGGGGGCCAGAGGGCCTGGGTTCTAATTTCAGCTCCGCCGCTTGTCTGCTGGGTGACCTTAGGCAAGTCACTTCTCTTCTCTGTGCCTCAGTTTCCTCAACTGCAAAATGGGGATTCAAAACCTGTTATACCTCCTACTTAGACTACAAGTCCTACGTGGGACAGCGACTGTGCCTGACTTGATTAACTTGAATCCACCCCAGCGCTTAGAAAAGTGCTCGACAGATAGGAAGCATTAAACAAGTACCATAACTCCCCCTCGTCCCCCTGTCCATCCCCCCATCCTACCTCCTTCCCTTCCCCACAGCACCTGTATATATGTATATATGTTTGTACATATTTATTACTCTATTTATCTATTTATTTATTTTGTACATATCTATTCTATTTATTTTATTTTGTTAGTATGTTTGTTTTTGTCTCCCCCTTTTAGACTGTGAGCCCACTGTTGGGTAGGGACTGTCTCTATATGTTGCCAATTTGTACTTCCCAAGCGCTTAGTACAGTGCTCTGCACACAGTAAGCGCTCAATAAATACGATTGATGATGATAAAAAATTGAATGCTGAGTACAATAAAGGTAATGAGCACAGTCCCTGCCCTTGAGGAGAAGCAGCGTGGCTCAGTGGAAAGAGCCCGGGCTTTGGAGTCAGAGGTCATGGTTTCAAATCCTGGCTCCGCCAGTTGTCAGCTGTGTGACTTTGGGCAAGTCATTTAACTTCTCTGTGCCCCAGTTACCTCATCTGTAAAATGGGGATTAAAACTGTGAGTTCCCCCTGGGACAACCCCATCACCCTGTAACCTCCCCAGCGCTTAGAACAGTGCTTTGCACATAGTAAGCGCTTAATAAATGCCATCATTATTATTGAGGAGTTTCCCATCTAATAGGGAAGATGAACTCTCATTAAATGCAATAAGAGAACAGTGTGCCAAGTGGAAACAACTCAGGACTTGAAGTTGGAAGACCTGGGTTCTAATCTCAGCTCGGCCATTTTCCTGCTGGGTGAACTTGGGCAAGTCATTTAACTTGCCTCCATTTCCTCACCTGCAAAATGGGAATCAAATTCCCTTTCTCCCTCCTTCCTAGACTGTGAGCCCCACGTGAGACAGAGGTTATGTTGATCTGACTTTCTTGCATCTACCCCAGGGCTTAGCACGGTGTTAGGAAACATGATGCGCTTAACACATTATAATTGGGAAAGATAAAATTATCATTGCAAATGGTGCATGTACACAACTCACATAACACACTCTTAAACCCTAACCATGACTGTTGTTATGCCATGAAATGGAGTAACAGATGCATTTTGGAATGGTGGCAATAAGTGTGGTAATAAGAATAGTGTGGTAATAAGAATAGATTGTAAGCCCCTTCAGGGCAGGGATCCTACCTGTCAACTTTAATATATTCTCCCAAGGACTTAGTAGAGTGTTGTGCACACAAAGGAAGGGCTCAATCCAAAACCTTCGATGGTTTCATTTGATTGGAGATGGTGCGCTGCTCCTTCAAGCAATCACCAGTGCTTGGGTTTGTCCTGCACTGATGTCCCTACTGTTTTTTGGCTCTGGTAATCTACCTCCTTCCCTTCCCCAATATATATATATATGTTTGTGCATATTTATTACTCTATTTATTTATTTATTTATTTTACTTGTACATATGTATTCTATTTATTTCATTTTGTTAGTATGTTTGGTTTTGTTCTCTGTCTCCCCCTTTTAGACTGTGAGCCCACTGTTGGGTAGGGACTGTCTCTATACGTTGCCAGCTTGTACTTCCCAAGCGCTTAGTGCAGTGCTCTGCACACAGTAAGCGCTCAATAAATACGATTGATTGATTGATTGAATGTTTGGAATCAGGAAATGCTTCTTGGAAAAGGCAGGATTTCAGGACAGCTTTGAACCTGGAGAGCTTTGGTGAGGTGCCTTTGAAGGTGGGGGAGAGTTCTAGATAAAGGGTCAGGAGTGAGAGAGTTGGGAGATTAAGGTAGAGAAAGAAGGTTAATTTGGGAGCAGCAAGTGAAAAGAACCTAGTTGTTAAAAAGCAAGATCTGTTAGGGAGCCTTAACTCTTCAAACAAACAGGACTCTGGTTGATGCAGAAGCAGTGCGGCTTGGAAAGAGCAGAGGCCTGGAAATCAGTCCTCTAGACTGTAAGCTCACTGTGGGAAGGGAATGTGTCTGTTTAGTGTTGCATTGTACTCTCCCAAGCGCTTAGTACAGTGTTCTGCATACAGTAAGCGCTCAATAAATACGACTGGGTGAATTGAATGAATGAATGAAGGAGATCTGGGTTCTAATCGTAGCTCAGCCATTTGCTCGTTGGTGACCTTGGGCAAGTCACTTAACTTCTCCGTGCCTAATTTCCTCATCTTTCCTCCTCATCTTCCTCATACAGTGCTCTGCACACAGTAAGCGCTCAATAAATACGATTGATTGATTGATTGATCTTTAAAATACCCGTCCTTCCTCCCCCTTAGGCTGAGACGTCCATTTGGAATGAGAGTGTCTGATTTGATTGAATTGATCCTAGTGTTTTGGATACAGTAAGCACTTAGTGAATTATTATTATCATCATTATTATTATTATTGTGATTATCGTTGAAGGGAAACCAGATGCCTTTGGGGGTTTTTAAGTCCCATCATCATCAATGGTATTTATTGAGCGCTTTCTACGTACAGAGCACTGTACTAAGTACTTGGGAGAGTGGAGTACAACAGAGTTGGTAGACTTGTTCCCTGCCCACAGTGAGCTTAGAGTCTAGAGGGGGAGAAAGACATTAATATAAATGAATAGCAGTGGAATGGCATTTTAAAAAGATGATCCAGCAAGTAAAATGTAGAATAGACTGAAAAGGGAAGAGGCTGAAGGCAGGGAGACCAGAGAGGAGGCTGATTCATTACTCTAGTTGGGAGAGGTTAAAAACTTGAGCCAAGGTGGTAGTTACTTGGGTAGAGAGGAAGGGGCAGATCCAGGAAATAATACGGAGGAAAGCCCAGAAGTTGAACTCCTCTTTCTTAGAGATTGAGAGCTAAATCTAGAACTATTTCCCTCTAGACTGGGGGCTCATTGTGAGCAGGGAATGTGTCTGTTTAGTGTTGTATTGTACTCTCCCAAGCGCTTAGTACAGTGCTCCGCACACAGTAAGTGCTCAATAAATCCGATTGAATGAATGACTATTTAAACAATTTATTCCAAGATACCAATTTTACATCATCGTCGTCATCATCATCATCAATCGTATTTATTGAGCGCTTACTATGTGCAGAGCACTGTACTAAGCGCTTGGGAAGTACAAATCGGCAACATATAGAGACAGTCCCTACCCAACAGTGGGCTCACAGTCTAAAAGGGGGAGACAGAGAACAAAACCAAACATACTAACAAAATAAAATAAATAGAATAGATATGTAGATAGATATAGATAACGGTGGAAGGGAACCTTTTGCCTATGATGTAGGGTCTTTTTTCACCTGAAAAGCATTTGCAACAAGAGAGCATTTACCCTCCCAAACTATTGTATTAAAAAAAATTGCATCTTTGGTTAACAAGCTTTGTTTGGTTAAGGACATCTAGCTGGATAATGTGTTTGTTTAAGATTAAATCACTAGCAGTGAAAGCCAGGGTGTGGCATTCCTAGCCAATTCCATTATGCCACATCAGCTGCCTTTTGTTGGAGGAAAAAGTTGATCTAATAGGCTCATTTTTTTCTAAGGGAAGGCACTGTGCTAAATCCAAAAATTTCAGAACACAAATAATTAATTGGAAGCAAAAAGGCACAGAAATTCCCGCACCTCAGCCACCTCAGGCTAAATTCTGTGGACAGCGATGAGCCGCCAGTATATTGACTGTGAGCCTTATGTAATAACAATAATAATAATAATGGTTTTTGTTAAGTGCTTACTACATTTCAGCACTCTTCTAAGCGCTGGGGCTTCTGAGCCCCTGTCCCACATGGGGCTCACAGTCTTTATCCTCGTTTTACAGATGAGGTAACTGAGGCACAGAGAAGTGATTTGCCCAAGGCCACACAGCAGACAAGTGGTAGAGCCAGGATTAGAACCCAGGGCCTTCTGACTCTATCCATTAGGCCACGCTGCTTCCCTGATGTGGGACAGGAACCGCGTCCGATACGAACAAGTCAGCGCGATGCAGAAGGGAATGTGAAGATAAGCTCCCTCCCCTAGAGGAATGTGCAGACTTAGTAGGAGAGACAGGCATGAAATACTTTTTTACAGATAGAAAAAGAGGAAAAAAAATAGATACATAGAAGACTGAGTCTCTAAAGAGTTGGGTAACTTGAGAGGTACAGAAATGCTGCATGCCTAAATGCGTGATTGACGCTGATGTGCTTGATTATTTCTGATTATTATTTAGACTGAGAGCCCTGTTTGGGACAGGGACTGTGTCCAACCTGATTAACTAGTATCTCCCCCAGATCTTTCAACGTCCTCTCCTCTAGACTCATTGTGGGCAGGGAATGTGTCTATTTGCTGTTGTACTCTCCCAAGCACTTAGTACCATGTCCTGCACACAGTAAGCGCTCAATAAATACGAATTGAATTCAATAACTAAATTGAATAAACATTCATTCAATAAAAATGAATGAATGAAATGGGACTGGAGAGGACAGTGGGATCCAGACGGGGGTTTTTTTAGAATAAAGGAGGTATGAGCATGTTTGAAGGAGAGGCTCCTTTCTCGGCATATTCCCAA
This sequence comes from Tachyglossus aculeatus, assembly GCF_015852505.1. Taxonomy (NCBI): domain Eukaryota; kingdom Metazoa; phylum Chordata; class Mammalia; order Monotremata; family Tachyglossidae; genus Tachyglossus; species Tachyglossus aculeatus. The sequence continues at coordinate 61,902,006 of NC_052074.1, forward strand.
GTGAGTTCACCTCCCTGATGCTGAGGCTTTGAGAATCCAGGATCAGGGGGAGATAAACACTAAAGGAGAATCAGGATTTCAGGCTCCTCGCTGACCTTCTGAATGCTTTAAAAGTTGAGCAGGCCCCGTGTGGTCCCGGTGGACCCTGAGAGTCCCGGTGGATTGAAGTTGAGCCAACCTCCCTCTCTCTCCTGGGTGTGAGGAAAGCGGTGGAGTGTGTCTGAGCCTTTCCCAAGCTGGGACTCTCTAGGTAAGACTAGCTTTCAACCCTCTGAAGACATAAACAGACCAAGCTTTCTTTCGGTAACACACGTTTGCATCGTTCTCGAAGATAAAAAAGATTGTGGCTAGACAGACGTAAGGGAAGAGACCCGATAAAGATCATTTTCAACTTATTACGGGGGGCTTCTAGAGCAGAAGTCTTTGTGAGCCAGTGGAGGAAGGGGCAGAGGGCCACGTCTTTAACTCTCTAGGGTTCAGTATAGTGCTTGACACCTAGTTGCTCATTAAATTCTATCAATTCATCATCATCAATCGTATTTATTGAGCGCTTACTATGTGCAGAGCACTGGACTAAGCGCTTGGGAAGTACAAGTTGGCAACATATAGAGACAGTCCCTACCCAACAGTGGGCTCACAGCCTAAAAGGGGGAGACAGAGAACAAAACCAAACATACTAACAAAATAAATAGAATAGATATGTACAAGTAAAATACATAAATAAATAGAGTAATCAATTGGCTGATAACTATCATAATGATGGTATCTGTTAAGAGCTTACTGTGCGCCAGGCACTCTACTAAGTCCTGGGGTGGATACAAGCAAATAGGGTTGGACACAGTCCCCGTCCCATGTGGGGTTCAATCAATCAATCAATCGATCGTATTTATTGAGCGCTTACTGTGTGCAGAGCACTGTACTAAGCGCTTGGGAAGTACAAGTTGGCAACATATAGAGACAGTCCCTACCCAACAGTGGGCTCACAGTCTAAAAGGGGGAGACAGAGAACAAAACCAAACATACTAACAAAATAAAATAAATGGAATAGATATGTACAGGTAAAATAAATAGAGTAATAAATATGTACAAACATATATACATATATACAGGTGTATATCATATCATAACGATGTACTATCATAACGATTGTATCTGTTAAGAGTTTACTGTGTGCCAGGCACTGTACTAAGCGCTGGGGTGGATACAAGCAAATAATAATAATAATGTTGGCATTTGTTAAGTGCTTACTATGTGCAAAGCACTTTTCTAAGCACTGAATCGGGTTGGACACAGTCCCTGTCCCATGTGGGGTTCGCATTTTACAGATGAGGTAACTGAGGCCCAGAGAAATAAAGTGTCTTGCCCAAGGTCACACAGCAGATAAGTGGTGGAGCCGGGTTTAGAGCCCGAGATCTGCTGATTCCCAAGGCCGTGCTCTATCCACTAGGCCAAACTGCTTTATGATGCTCCTGAAGTTGTTTCATTTTTGCCACAGGTTGACGAACCCTCCTGGGTCACAGCTTTCTGTACAGATTTATTACTCTATTTATTTTACTTGGACATATTTACTATTCTATTTATTTTGTTCACGATGCGCAGAGAGCTATAATTCTATTTGTTCTGACGATTTTGACACCTGTCTACATGTTTGGTTTTGTCGTCTGTCTCCTTCTGGACTGTGATCCCGTTGTTGGGTAGGGACCGTCTCTATACGTTGCCGACTTGTACTTCCCAAGCGCTTAGTACGGTGGGTGTCCAGACAGTCCAGGTGTCTGCCCCTCTCCCCCTGATATGGGGGTGGAGAGGCGATGTCGGGTCCTCTTAGGTGCCGTCGGTGGCCGTGTTACCTGTGATGAGCCAAAGTATTAACCGTTTGGTGGTTCTGAAACTCGGGTCAGCTCAATAACTGGGATGAAGAAGCATTAACTCCCTAATAAAACTTCTCTGAACTGCATTAGTCAGTCATTCAGTCGTATTTAATGAGCGCTTACTGTGTGCAGACAGCTGAACTAAGAGGAGAGGACAGTAGAACAGACGCATTCTCTGCCCACAACCAGCTTACATTCTAGAGGGTGAGAGAGACATTGTTATTTAATTTATAATTAAATTATTTAATTATTCAACATAATTTAATTATTTATTTATAATAAATGACAGTCTTTTAGACTGTGAGCCCACTGTTGGGTAGGGACTGTCTCTATATGTTGCCAACTTGTACTTCCCAAGCGCTTAGTACAGTGCTGTGCACACAGTAAGCCCTCAATAAATATGATTGATGATGACAGGTATAATAATAATAACGGTATTTGTTAAGCGCTTACTATGAGCAAAGCGCTGGGGGGATACAAGGTGATCAGGTTGTCCCACGCGGGGCTCGCAGCCTTCATCCCCATTTTACAGATGAGGGAACTGAGGCTCAGAGAAGTGTATGTACATAAGTGCCGTGGGGCCGGGAAGAGGGAGGAATAAAGGGAGCGACCCGGGATGACGTGGAAGCACCAAGGGAAGATATAAAACACAGATCAGTCGCTGCCCCTGTGCCCAAATGGAGCTCAGAGTAGGAGGAGATCAGGTGACTTATCCCCATTTTATTGATGAGGGAACTGAGACACAGAGAGGTTGAGTGACTTTCAATCATTCAATCGTATTTATTGAGTGCTTTCTGTGGGCAGAGCACTGTACTAAGTGGCAGAGTACAATACAACGATAAACAGGCACATCCCCTGCCCACAACAAGTTTACAGTCCAGAGGAGTGTAAGTGACTGTAAAACATTAAGTGACTTGCCCAAAATCAGTGGAATTTCTTGAGGGCTTACTGTGTGCCACAATCATTCATTCTTATTTATTGAGCGCTTACTTTTGCAGAGCACTATATTAAGCGCATGGGAAAGTAAAATATAGCAATAAAGAGAGACAATCCCTGCCCACAGTGAGCCCACTGTTGGGTAGGGACTGTCTCTATGTGTTGCCAATTTGTACTTCCCAAGCACTTAGTACAGTGCTCTGCACATAGTAAGCGCTCAATAAATACGATTGATGATGATGATGATGGGGCAGGGAGGTGGGGGAGACAGTAAAAGTAAATAAAATGACAGATCTGTACATAGATGCTGTGAGGCTGGGAGGGGAGATGAATAAAGGGTGCAAATCAGGGTGATGGGAGATGGTGGAAGATGCAGCATGTCGTAGTGGATAGAGCCAGGGCTTGGGAGTCAGAAGGTCATGGGTTCTAATTCCGCCCCACCACTCGCCTGCTGTGTGACCCTGGGCAAGTCACTTCACTTCTCCAGGCCTCAGTTCCCTCAGCTGGAAAATGGTGACTGAGATTGTGAGCCCCACGCTGTCGGGTAGGGACCGTCTCTATGTGTTGCCAACTTGGACTTCCCAAGCGCTTAGTCCAGTGCTCTGCACACAGTAAGCGCTCAATAAATGCGATTGAATGAATGAATGAATGACAGGGGCTGTGTCCGACCCGATTTGCTTATATCCACCCCACTGCTTAGTACAGTGCCTGGCACATAGTAAGCGCTTAACAAATACCTCAATTATTATTATAATTATGAGGGAAAGTGGGGCTTCTAGACTGTGAGCCCACTGTTGGGTAGGAAATGTCTCTATATGTTGCCAACTTGTACTTCCCAAGCGCTTAGTACAGTGCTCTGCACACAGTAAGAGCTCAATAAATGATTGATTGATTGATTGATTAGGGAAGGCCTCATGGAGGAAATGGGCCTTCAATAAGGTTAAATGGGGGGGTTATTGTCTGACGGACTGGGGGAGGGAGGGCGTTTTATTATGATTATCATAAATATAAATCATAATTTATTATCACGATTATTATTATTCATGATCAGAGAAGCAGCGTGGCTTAATGGAAAGAGCACGGGCTTTGGAGTCAGAGGTCAGGGGTTCAAATCCCAGCTGCACCATTTGTCAGCTGTGTGGCTTTGGGCACGTCACTTCACTTCTCTGGGCCTCAGTTACCTCATCTGTAAAATGCGGATTAAGACTGGGAGCCCCCCGGGGGACAACCTGATCACCTGGTAACCTCCCCAGCTCTTAGAACAGTGCTTTGCACATAGTAAGCGTTTAATAAATGCCATAATTATTACTTTTATTATTATTATTATCATCATCATCATTATTAGCATCCTGGCTCTACCCATTGAACCACACTGCCCCTAGGCACTTCCGGCGCGGGGCCTGGCCGCCGTTTTCCCGCCTCCTTCAGGTCACGTGGTCCGCAAGGCCCGCCCTGGCCCCGCCCACTCGGCGCGCGCCGGTCGCCATGGCGACCTGCCGGCCACACCCACCCTTCGGATCCGGGTCGAACCCGGATGTGGGCGGGGGACGCCACGTCAGCCTTCTCCCCCTCCCCGTCGTCGGCCCCTCCCGCCGGGCCCCGTGCGCCTGCGCAGTCACGCCCGGCCGGCCCCGTCCCCCTCCGCGCGCGCACGCGCATGCGCAGACACGCTTCGGCCCAGGACCCACCAAGTGCTGGGCTAATAATAATTCATTCATTCATTCACTCATTCATTCAATCGTATTTATTGAGCGCTTACCTTGTGCAGAGCACTGTACTAAGCGCTTGGGAAGTACAAGTTGGCAACACATTGAGACGGTCCCTACCCAACAGCGGGCTCACAGTCTAGAAGGGGGAGACAGACAACAAAACAAAACATATTAACAAAATAAAATAGAATAAACATGTTCAAATCAAATAAATTCATTCATTCAGTCGTATTTATTGAGCGCTTACTGTGTGCAGAGCACTGTACTAAGCGCTTGGGAAGCACAAGTGGGTAACACATAGAGACGGTCCCTACCCAACAGCGGGCTCACAGTCTAGAAGGGGGAGACAGACAACAAAACAAAACATATTAACAAAATAAAATAAACAGAATAAACATGTTCAAATCAAATAAATTCATTCAGTCGTATTTATTGAGCGCTTACTGTGTGCAGAGCACTGTACTAAGCGCTTGGGAAGCACAAGTGGGCAACACATAGAGACAGTCCCTACGCAACAGCTGGCTCACAGTCTAGAAGGGGGAGACAGACAACAAAACAAAACATTTTAACAAAATAAAATTAATAGAATCATCATCATCATCAATCGTATTTATTGAGCGCTTACTATGTGCAGAGCACTGTACTAAGCGCTTGGGAAGTACAAATTGGCAACATATAGAGACAGTCCCTACCCAACAGTGGGCTCACAGTCTAAAAGGGGGAGACAGAGAACAAAACCAAACATACTAACAAAATAAAATAGAATAGATATGTACAAATAAATTAAGTAAATAAATAGAGTAAAAAAATATGTACAAACATATATACATATATACAGGTGCTGTGGGGAAGGGAGGGAGGTAGAATAAACATGTACAAATCAAATAAATTCATTCATTCATTCAGTCGTATTTATTGAGTGCTTACCTTGTGCAGAGCACTGTACTAAGCGCTTGGGAAGTACAAGTGGGCAACACATAGAGACGGTCCCTACCCAACAGTGGGCTCACAGTCTAGAAGGGGAAGACAGAGAACAAAACAAAACATATTAACAAAATAAAATAAATAGAATAAAAATGTATAAGTAAAATAGAGTAATAAATATGTACAAACATATATACAGGTGCTGTGGGGAGGGGAGGGACCGTCTCTATATGTTGTCAACTTGGACTTCCCAAGCGCTTAGTACAGTGCTCTGCACACAGTAAGCGCTCAATAAATACAACTGAATGAATGAATGAATTCTTTCCTCTCTGTCTATCTCCATCTCTCTTCTGTTTTCTTTGTTTTGTCTCTAGACCGTCTCTAGATGTTGCCGACTTGAACTTCCCAAGCGCTTAGTACAGTGCTCTGCACACAGTAAGCGCTCAATCAATACAATTGAATGAATGAAGGAGGTAAGGCCGGGGGGATGGGGAGGGGGAGAGGAAGGAGGGAGGGATGGGGAGGGGGAGAGGAAGGAGGGAGTTCAGTCTGGAAAGGCCTAGTGAAGTTACGTTGCCAACTTGTCCTTCCCAAGCGCTTAGTACAGTGCTTTGCACACGGTAAGCACTCAATCATCATCATCATCAATCGTATTTATTGAGCGCTTACTATGTGCAGAGCACTGTACTAAGCGCTTGGGAAGTACAAGTTGGCAACATATAGAGACAGTCCCTACCCAACAGTGGGCTCACAGTCTAAAAGGGGGAGACAGAGAACAAAACCAAACATACTAACAAAATAAAATAGGATAGATATGTACAAGTAAAATAAATAAATAGAGTAATAAATATGTACAACCATATATACATGTGCTGTGGGGAAGGGAAGGAGGTAAGACGGGGGGGATGGGGAGGGGCAGAGGAAGGCGGGATTTGAACCCATGACCTCTGACTCCAAAGCCCGGGCTCTTTCCGCTGAGCCACAATGCTTCTCAATAAATACGAATGAATGAATGAATGAAGGAGGTAAGGCCAGGGGGATGGGGAGGGGGGGATAGGGAGGGGGAGAGGAAGGAGGGGGCTCGGTCTGGAAAGGCCTATGTGAAGTTAAGTTAACAACTTGTCCTTCCCAAGCGCTTAGTACAGTGCTCTTTACACAATAAGCGCTCAACAAATACGACAATGAATGAAGGAGGTAAGGCTGGGGGAAAGGGGAGGGGACTCAGTCTGGGAAGGCCTAATCAATCAATCAATCATATTTATTGAGCACTTACTGTGTGCAGAGCACTGTACTAAGCGCTTGGGAAGTACAAGTTGGCAACATCTAGAGACAGTCCCTACCCAACAGTGGGCTCACAGTCTAAAAGGGGGAGACAGAGAACAAAACCAAACATACTGACAAAATAAAACAAGTAGAATAGATATGTACAAGTAAAATAAATAAATAGAGTAATAAATATGTACATACATATATACAGGTGCTGTGGGGAAGGGAAGGAGATAAGATGGGGGGATGGAGAGGGGGACGAAGGGGGAGAGGAAGGAAGGGGCTCGGTCTGGGAATGAATAGAATAGATATGTACAAGTAAAATAGAGTAATAAATATGTACAAACATATATACATACATATATACAGGTGCTGTGGGGAAGGGAAGGAGATAAGATGGGGGGGATGGAGAGGGAGAAGAAGGGGGAGAGGAAGGAAGGGGCTCAGTCTGGGAATAAATAGAATAGGTATGTACAAGTAAAATAAATAAATAGAGTAATAAATATGTACAAACATATATATATATATATATATACAGGTGCTGTGGGGAAGGGAAGGAGGTAAGATGGGGGGATGGAGGAGGGGGAGAGGAAGGAAGGGGCTCAGTCTGGGAAGGCCTCCTGGAGGAGGTGAGCTCTCAGCAGGGCCTTGAAGGGAGGAAAAGAGCTAGTTACGTTTCCACCCAGTCCTTCCCAAGCGCTTAGTCAGGGCAAGCGCTCACTAAATACGGTTGAATGAATGACCCAATCCCCTTCCCGCGCGGGGCTCCCCGGGCCCCGCCCCTTTCCCACGCGGGCGGGGGCGTCCGCCTGCGCAGACACGCCCCGGGGCACGCCCCCCGCGCGCGCGCGCGAGGGTGCGCCTGCGCAGACACGCCCCGGGACCGGCCCCTCCCGCGCGCGCGCGGGCGCGCCTGCGCAGACGCGCCCCGGGGCCGGCCCCTCCCCGCGCGCGCGGGGGTGCGCCTGCGCAGATACGCCCTCAGCCCGCTCCCGCCTCCTCCCCGCGCGCATGCGCGCGGCCTGAGGGGAGCTTCGCACCGCCCTTCGACGCCTCCTGCTCCTCCTCCTCCTCATCTTCTTCATCTTCCTCCTCCTCATCTTCCTCCTCGGCCCCGCCCCGGTAAGATCCCCCCCTCCCCCCCCACACACACACCACACTGTGCGAACCGTTATGCTGCCCACTTGTCCTTCCCAAGCGCTCAGTACAGTGCTCTGCACACAGTAGGCGCTCAATAAGTACGATTGAATGAATGAATGAGTGAAAGTTAGGCGGCTTTCCCAGGCGCCCAGCACTGCCCTGATTGCTGTGGTAATGATAATAATATAAATGATAGCATTTATTAGGCGCTTAGAACAGTGCTTTGCCCATAGTAAGCGCTTAACAAGTGCCATCATTATTATTAGGCGCTTACTATGTGCCAAGCGCCGGGGAGGTTAACCAGGCCAGCAGGTTCATTCATTCAGTCGTATTTATTGAGCGCCTGCTGTGGGCAGAGCACTGTACTAAGCGCTTGGGAAGTCCAAGTTGGCAACACATAGAGACGGTCCCTACCCAACATTCATTCATTCAGTCGTATTTATTGAGCGCCTACTGTGTGCAGAGCACTGTACTAAGCGCTTGGGAAGTCCAAGTTGGCAACATATAGAGACGGTACCTACCTAACATTCATGCATTCATTCAGTCGTATTTATTGAGCGCCTACTGTGTGCAGAGCGCTGGACTAAGCGCTTGGGAAGTCCAAGTGGGCAACAGATAGATTGAGACGGTTCCTACCCAATATTCATTCATTCAGTCGTATTTATTGAGCGCCTACTGATTGCAGAGCACTGTACTAAGCGCTTGGGAAGACCAAGTCGGCAACAGATAGGTTGAGACGGCCCCTACCCAGCATTCATTCATTCAGTCGTATTTATTGAGCGCCTACTGTGTGCAGAGCACTGTACTAAGCACTTGGGATGTCCAAGTTGGCAACATATAGAGACGGTCCCTACCCAACATTCATGCATTCATTCAGTTGTATTTATTGAGCGCCTACTGTGTGCAGAGCGCTGGGACTAAGCGCTTGGGAAGTCCAAGTCGGCAACAGATAGATTGAGACGGTCCCTACCCAGCATTCATTCATTCAGTTGTATTTATTGAGCGCCTACTGTGTGCAGGCCACTGTACTAAGCGCTTGGGATGTCCAAGTTGGCAACATATAGAGACGGTCCCTACCCAACATTCATGCATTCGTTCAATCATATTTGTTGAGCGCCTACTGTGTGCAGAGCGCTGGACTAAGCGCTTGGGAAGTCCAAGTCGGCAACAGATAGATTGAGATGGTCCCTACCCAACATTCATTCATTCAGTCGTATTTATTGAGCGCCTACTGTGTGCAGGGCACTGTACTAAGCGCTTGGGATGTCCAAGTTGGCAACATATAGAGACGGTCCCTACCCAACATTCATTCATTCAGTCGTATTTATTGAGCACCTACTGTGGGCAGAGCGCTGGACTAAGCGCTTGGGAAGTCCAAGTCGGCAACAGATAGATTGATACGGTTCCTACCCAATATTCATTCATTTAGTCGTATTTATTGAGCGCCTACTGTGTGCAGAGCACTGTACTAAGCGCTTGGGAAGTCCAAGTTGGCAACATATAGTACGGTCCCTACCCAACATTCATGCATTTATTCAGTCATATTTATTGAGCACCTACTGTGTGCAGAGCGCTGGACTAAGCGCTTGGGAAGTCCAAGTCGGCAACAGATAGATTGAGACGGTCCCTACCCAGCATTCATTCATTGTCGTATTTATTGAGCGCCTACTGTGTGCAGGGCACTGTACTAAGCGCTTGGGAAGTCCAAGTTGGCAACATATAGTACGGTCCCTACCCAACATTCATGCATTCATTCAATCGTATTTATTGAGCACCTACTGTGTGCAGAGCGCTGGACTAAGCGCTTGGGAAGTCCAAGTCGGCAACAGATAGATTGAGACGGTCCCTACCCAATACTCATTCATTTAGTCGTATTTATTGAGTGCCTACTGTGTGAGGAGCGCTGCACTAAGCGCTTGGGATATCCAAGTTGGCAACATATAGAGACAGTCCCTACCCAACATTCATTCAGTCATATTTATTGAGCGCCTACTGTGGGCAGAGCGCTGGACTAAGCGCTTGGGAAGTCCAAGTGGGGCAACAGATAGATTGAGACTGGTCCCCTACCCAACATTCATTCATTCATTCGTATTTATTGAGCACCTACTGTGTGTGCAGGGCACTGTACTAAGCGCTTGGGATGTCCAAGTTGGCAACATATAGAGACGGTCCCGTACCCAACGACTCATGCATTCATTCAGTCGTATTTATTGAGCGCCTACTGTGTGCAGAGCCCTGGACTAAGCGCTTGGGAAGTCCAAGTCGGGCACCAGATAGATTGAGACGGTTACTACCCAGCATTCATTCATTCAGTCGTATTTATGAGCGCCTACTTGTGTGCAGAGCGCTGTACTAAGCGCTTGGGATGTCCAAGTTGGCAACATATAGAGACAGTCCCTACCCAGCATTCATTCAGTCATATTTATTGAGTGCCTACTGTGGGCAGGGCGCTGGACTAAGCGCTTGGAAAGTCCAAGTCAGCAACAGATAGATTGAGACGGTCCCATACCCAGCATTCATTGTTTCAGTCGTATTTATTGAACGCCTACTGTGTGCAGGGCACTGTACTAAGCGCTTGGGATTCCAAGTTGGCAACATATAAGAGACAGTCCCTACCCCAACATTCATTCAGTCAGTCGTATTTATTGAGTGCCTACTGTGTGCAGGGCACTGTACTAAGCGCTTGGGAATGTCAAGTTGGCAACATATAGAGACTGGTCCTACCCAGCATTTGTGCATTCATTCAGTCGTATTTATTGAGTGCCTTACTGTGTGCAGAGCTCTGGAACTAAGCGCTTGGGAAGTCCCAGTCGGCAACAGATAGATAGAGACGGTTCACTACCCAGCTTTCATTCATTCCAGTCGTATTTATTGAGCGCCTACTGTGTGCAGAGCACTGGTACTAAGCGCTTGGGAAGTCCAAGTTGTCAACATATAGAGGACCGGGTCCCTACCCCAACATTCATGCATTCATTCAATCGTATGTACTGAGCGCTTACTGTGTGCAGAGCACTGTACTAAGCGCTTGGGAAGTCCAAGTCGGCAACATAGAAAGACAGTCCCTACCCAACAGCGGGCTCACAGTCTAGAAGGGGGAGACAGACAACAAAACAAAACATATTAACCAAATAAAATCAACAGAATAAATATGTACACTTCACTTCTCTGAGCCTCAGCTCCTTCATCTGTAAAATGGGAATTGAGACTGTGAGCCGCACGTGGGACAAGGACCGTGTCCAACCCGATTTGCTCGTCTCCACCCCAGTGCTTAGTACAGTGCCTGGCACATAGTAAGTGCTTAAATACCATCATCGTTACTATTATTGAGATCGGCACAGTCCCTGCCCCACGTGGAGCTCACACTCTTAATCTTATTTTACAGATGAGGTAACCAAGGGCCAGAGAAGTGAAGGGACTTGCCCAAGGTCACATAACAGACAAGGGGCAGAGCTGGGATTAGAACCCATGACCTTTCACCTCCTCCAGGAGGCCTTCCCAGACTGAGCCCCTTCCTTCCTCTCCCCCTCGTCCCCCTCTCCATCCCCCTATCTTACCTCCTTCCCTTCCCCACAGCACCTGTATATATGTTTGTACATATTTATTACTCTATTTATTTATTTTACTTGTACATATCTATTCTATTTATTTTATTTTGTTAGTATGTTTGGTTTTGTTTTCTGTCTCCCCCTTTTAGACTGTGAGCCCACTGTTGGGTAGGGACTGTCTCTATATGTTGCCAACTTGTACTTCCCAAGCACTTAGTCCAGTGCTCTGCACACAGTAAGCGCTCAATAAATACGATTGATTGATTGATTGATGACCTTCTGACACCCAGGCTCTGGCCACCGAGTCAAGCTGCTTCTCCTTGGGGACAGTAGCATAAAAGGCTCTTGTCCTGTTCTTGGAGAAGGGAGACGGTGGAATTGTCAGCACCTTTCCCCCAGCCAGTCTCTGCTCATAATCCATCCACGGGATTGATTTAGAGAGCTTACTACATGGGGAGCACTGTATTAAGCATTTGGGAGAGGTAGTAGCCATGCTCCCTTCTTTTATTGAGCGCCCTTCTGCGTCGCCCTTGCCCTTGGATTCCAAGAGGCCTTCCCAGACTGAGCCCCACTTTTCTTCATCTCCCCGTCCCATCCGCGTCAATCAATCAATCGTATTTATTGAGCGCTTACTGTGTGCTAAGCGTCGCCCTGACTTGCTCCCTTTGCTCTCCCCCGTCCCAGCCCCACAGCACTGAATGTATAAGTCTGTAATTTTATTTATTTGCATTGACGTCTCTCTCCCCCGCACTAGACTGTGAGCTCCTTGCGGGCAGGGAATGTCCCTGTTTATTGCCGTATTGTACTTTCCCCAGTGCTTAGTACGGTGCTCTGCACACAGCGCTCAATAAATACGATTGAATGATTTTGCACACTTTATTCATTCCTTTTTCGTCCCCATAGCACTCAGGTATGTGTCTGTAATTTATTTGTATTAATGTTTGTCTCCCCCTCCAAATTTGTAAGCTCTTGTTGGCGGGGAACGTGTCTACCCACTCTGCTACTCTACTTTATTCTCCCAAATAGTACAGTGCTCTGCACACAGTAAGCACTTAGTAAATGCAGTTGATTGAGTGCTTCCTATGTAAAGAGCACTGTACTGAGTGCTTGGGAAAGTACAGTACATCAGACAACTGATTCACCAAACATTCATAAACATACAGTAGTATTTATTGAGCCCTTATTGTCTGCAGAGCACTGTACTAAACGTGTGAGAGAGAACAAGAGTTAATAGAGAGGATCCTTGCCGTCAAGGAGACTTTACAGCCAGCACCACGCTGTAAAGTGAATTTTTCACAAATCCCTCACCACAGTCTTGTCGTGGACTATCGTCTAATCCAGCCGGTAGCCAGGACAGCCATTTGGGGGGGAAAAAAAGCCACACAATCAGAGGTTATGATTTTCATAAGGAATGTTTGGATCCGAAGTTTAATATTGGTTGCTGTTTTGCCACTGATCTCCTCTTTTCAATCTCGGTATTTGCAGATGTCATCACTTTCCTCAAATGTTTCATTGGGTCAAAGAGAAAGGGAATAAGATCAGAGCCGGGCAGGTTCCAAATAAGAGACAAATTTTTATCGTTATGAATGTGACAGCAATTAAAAGTATTAAAGCACCAGGTGCCCAGGCTTGTATAGTCAATAAGTAGATAGGGCTGTGGGAGCTCAAACGAGGTGAATTTCATGGTTTGGGGAACTATTGTCTGTAATTTGAAGTGTAATGCTTGAGACTGAAAGTTGGAGTTTTTCAATGTAGTAGAATTAAAATGTTTGAACCATGAGTGCCTTTTTTAGTTTATATCTCTAGATACAGTCTGTTCTTATGTCAATAAAAATATGGGTAGAGTCAGAGGTAGTATAGTTTTCATTTATGGTATTTAAAACTCTTTCAAACATAAGCTTTCCTTAGAGAATTTGGGAGGGACTGTCAATGGGGAAATTGCACACCATTATTTAAAGGAGTTGGGGATTTTATAACCTTCTCCTAAAAAGTTGATGCGGTTATTTGATAAGCAAATAAGGCAATGACCCCGAGAGTTACACCTTCTTACACTTGCTTGATTTCCTTCCTTTAGGTTGACGTTTTTTCAGTACAACCTTCCTGACTTCAACGTTCAAGTGGTGTCGACTGAAACACCCCGAAATCGACCCCAGAATTTAAAATAAACAAGATTTGTGAATTCCTTGGACCAATGTGAATCATATGAAAAAGAAAAAGGCACAATGGAGGTCCTTTTTAACAGAGGAGGCCGTGTTGGAGATTTTAAACGGATTGGATTATATTTGTTAATTTTAATATATCATATTGCTTCGGTTTGCACTGATCAAGATTATTATGGTCTACTTGGAGTATCGAAAGAAGCAAATAGTAGAGAAATAAGACAAGCTTTCAAGAAGTTGGCGTTAAAATTACATCCAGATAAAAACCAGGTAGGTGAAAGTTACTCCCGAAGTGTCTAACAAAGTAATCTACAAGGAAATTATTTCAATTAAAACTAAAAAAGTAATCAAACTCATTTGAAAATATATATGGTTTTGTTCCTTTTTTTGAAAATTAAGTAATGAATGCTTAAACTGCCACCAAAAGTTAAAACTTTGATTCATGAATATAATCGAAGAAGTTGAATTTAATGAGTAGTTAGCTAGAGCCGAAGGCGCTGTAAGTTCCAGTAGTGTTCACCTGTCAGGCCGATTATATTAATAATTAGTTACCATTTAACAAATTGCAGTCTAGCAGTTGTAGAAGGATGTATTTACTGCTAAACACCTTTTGAAAAGATAAATACGATCTCATTTTAGGCCTTATAGTAGCATGCACGGTAGCAAATTTTAAAATGTTATTCACTTTACCGAACTAATTGCAATTACTAAAGCCGGTAAATCTGAGCTGGTGAAGGTAGAAAGTAATATATTTGCACAATTTGTAAACATTAAAGGACAATCAGAATGTTTTTTTGGCAGAATAATCAAAAAAACAAATCAGTTTTTTTTATGCACAATGCACTGCAATATAGTTATAGTTTATCTTTAGTCTTTAAATTGCTGCAGTATGAGCATATGGGCTCTCTCATATAGAAATTTATTCCAAGCCATCTTTAGCAAGAGTTGTGTAGAAGAAATGCCGATTATGGTTTCCCTGTTCACTCTAAATACTCATTGTTATTTTTCTCTATCTCGAGATAGAAAAAAAAAATCTTGTTTTATGTGCTTTTCAAAGTTATCTATCCCATTTCATTTGATATAGTTTTAAAAAATAATTGATCTTTAAATAGGCTTATTTTGAAACATCCAATAGCGCTCGGTCCTTTTCCAACTCTTCCACCAGGAAAGAACTCATATTTCATAGTTGACTCTTTTAAAAAATGCCCTCATTTATGAATTGGCAGAGTAAATGTAAAACCTTGCCCTCCCAAATAGTGTATTTTCTGTCCAGCCATGTCTGATGATGGGCAGGGAGTGGGTCTGTTTAGTGTTCTGTTGTACTCTCCCAAGCGCTTAGTACAATGCCGTGCACACAGTAAGTGCTAAATAAATATGATTGAATGACTGAATGAAAAACTCATTTCTCTGACCCTCTTCTGATTCCTTTAGTATGGCTGGGAGAGTTTAGGGGATTATTTTTAACAGGGTCATGTAGTATTCTTTCACATGAATAATCTTGAAATTACCAGGATTTCTTGGAACAGTACAATTAAAAAATAACACTCATAAATTTGAGGGGCTAGACTACAGCTTCAGAATAACGAATCCATAGCTAACCTGTATGGTTTGAATTTTATAGAATGACCCAAATGCCCATGAAAATTTTTTGAAAATCAATAGAGCATATGAAGTATTAAAAGATGAAGATCTTCGAAAAAAGTATGATAAGTATGGAGAGAAAGGACTCGAAGATAATCAGCAAGGAGGTCAATATGAAAGCTGGAATTTTTACCGCTATGATTTTGGTAAGGTAACATGGTGTGAAATGTGTTTATCACAGTTGAAACCCTTTAGAAGTTAATCTGCAAGGGTTCTATTTTTTTGTTTCCTAGTCACCTTACGTAGCACTTCTTAACTTGAGTCTCCCGTTGACTTGATTGTTTAAAAATAGAAACTCCCAAAGTCCAGACTACTTGGGATTTACATATACCCGTGGTTTTTTTCCCTAATTTCTGCATTACATTTTTTCCCCAAAGATCATTAGAGTCTTTTATTCCAGGAAACAAAATTCACCATATTAACACAGCTTCATAAACCTCTGTATATGTGTTAGAATTTCTGACCAATCTTCTCCTGTCTTGACTCTTGAATGGCAGAAGAACTTCAAAGAAAGCTATGGAGAGGAGCAATCCAGAGGCCAAATTCTTCACCCGGATTTTGGGTGACCCACCCTCTTCTCCCCCACTAAGTTTCCTCCTGCTATTTCTCTCATTCTGCCTCTCCCAAGGATCCCAAGGCTGAATCACCCTTACTTTACCTCTGATCTAACTATAAACTCAGGGTGCCAATATGATTTCTCAGAGTCTCGAGGGTGGCGGTGTGACTTCCCTCCCAAGTCTCACTGGAAAATGGGCTTGATTTCCCGAGTTCCAGGTTCCGGACTTCTGAGGAGGCTCTGAATACTTTGGAGATGAAGAGCAAAGTCAGAAGGACTCAAGTGTTTTTATACCATTTTGGAAAGTAGAGGGGGATCGTGACAGTCTTATGAGATTCCGGGCGAAGCCAGCCTTGAACTCAAGAAGGAAGCGTGTTTTGGGAGCATGCCTTGAAAGCTTTTGCATTTTCACATCTTGGGCTATCCAAAATAGACCCTCTCTCTTTGGCCCAAGGATATTATAAAAGTCCAGGGACAAACAAGATTAAGCTTCCATTTTGAAACTACCAAGAATATATTCGAAGCAATTTTATTTCACTATCCCCAGTTGCATTCTAAAGTCAGAATTTCCAACTCCACCTCATGGGATACAAATGGCTGGTGCTCAGATTTTTTTTTTCCAATACATATGATTTTTCAAGAAACTCATGAGCTCCTTTAACCTCGCACGTGCCGAGTTTTACACTTGGGACAACCAGGTTTTTCTAATAATAAAACAAATCACATTAAAATTCTGAAATGGTAGTAAGTCATGGTGTATCTGATATATTTCTCCCTTTTGTATGAAAGCTCCTTCACCTTAGTCAATGAAAATTTATTAAGCATTGGCTTAAAGGTTCTTTCCCAGTACCTTTTCCAAACATACACATCAGCTTTCTTCATTCACTCCTTCAGTAGTCTGCATTCTTTCCTCCTCCCGAGCACTCTGCCTCTAACTCTTGCTCATACTGTCCTTCTTGTCAGGTTTTTTTTCCCCTTTCAAATCTGCCAGACCCCAACTCTTCCCCCTTTTAGAACCCTCATTAAATTTTTACTTTCAAGAAGCCTTCCCTGGTTGCTTCCTGTGGGACTAAGATATTCTCTCCCCCCCACACCTCCAGCATATATGAATTTACACCTGTCCTCAGCACTGAAGTGTGATCAGATGTTCATTTGATTATTTGGGGATTGCTGTAGTGATACACCTGCTTTTTTAAAATAATTTGATATGTGGCCATTTGAACTCAGTAAGTCCAACTTCTTTGCATTGTAGCTTTAAGCCTCAAAGCCCATATTGGATTTAGACTTGATACTTTTTGGTGTATCACTTTTAATTAATTTTGGGGGTCTGTTTTGTTTTTTGTTTTTTTTTAATTAGGTATCTATGATGACGATCCTGAAATCATAACATTAGATAGAGGGGAATTTGGTAAGTTGATCTTTTCAAAAACAGTTACCAAGTATTGGGCTTCTTTCTCATCCTTTGCTATCTTATAAATGTTTTACTAGGACAGCCCATAAAGTGAAAAATCTGTATTATTCTTACCTGCTCTCATTTCTTTTATGTTTCTTTAAATTTGGTAGCAGAGTACTCCAAGCAATCAGTCAAAGCTATTTATTGAGCGTTACTGCGTACAGAGCACTGTACTGCCAAATTGTCATTACTGGATTATCAGATCAACGGTCCTTCCAACCCGTGTTCTGCCTCTCCCAGTAGCAATAGGGTGTTTGGAAGAACACTGTTAATTGGTGATTGGTACAGTGCTGTGCACACAGTAAGCACCTAATAAGTAGAATTGATTGACTGATTGATTGACCATCTGTGGGCCAGGCTAAGAGACCAGCCAAATATAAGCTGCATGTCCTCAGTACTACTTCTGTGTCACTCTGACACTTGGATTTGCCCCCTTTATTCGCCCCCCTCCCTCAGCCCCATGGCACTTCGGTACATTTCCGTAATGTATTTATATTCATGTCTGTCTCCCCCTCTAGACTGTAAGCTCATCGAGGGCAGGGAATGTGCCTATCAACTCTATAATACTGTAATAATAATCCTAATTATGGTATTTGTTAAGCGCTTCTTATGTGCTAAGCACTGTACTGGGCTCTGGGGAAGATACAAGATAATCAAGTCAGACACAGTCTCTGTCCCACATAGGGCTCACAGTCCTCCCCCCACGTGCTTAGTACAGTGCTCTGCACACAGTAAGCGCTCAATAAATAGGATTGATTGATTAAGCCATTCACACTCAACTCAGGCTGCAACAGGATCATTAGAGGAGCCATGTTAATTGGTGATATAAGGTGTAATATTGCGCCACGGTTGGAAAATAAACCGAACCATTCAGTGGTTCATATTCCTTCAGAATATCTTTTCTTTTCCATTTTTGTCTCCCAAGTGCTTAGTACATGCTCAGCACACAGTAAGCACTCAATAAATAAAATTGGTTGAGGCCCAAAAATGCAAATACGCTTAATAGTGAAACTGTAAAATTAAGTTAACACTTCAGGTTAAATCAAAGCAAGAGCGACATTATATATAAAGTAGTTGCTCCTTTAGTTGATAGACTCAGTTATCTTAAATCAAGTGATTTCTGCCAAGGCCAGGAGCTGGCTCAAAATATGTATTCATTTCAGGTTGCCAAGATTGTTACATCTCCCTATCTCTGAATTCTATCAAGGATAAAAGTAGTAACCACTATTAGAAAACAATCTCTGTGCCAAAAGGGAAAAAAGAAAACAAAAGTGACTTACAATGAAGTATATTAAACATTGACTTTGAGATGAGGAAAAGACATGCCATCAATAGAAGCAAATCTGGGGGTAAAATTCAAGATTTCAAGAAGTCCTAGAGGGTTTGTTATCTTTGGGTGCAATAAATGTCCTTTCTCATACTCCACATCCCATAATTTAATTATAGTGAAGAAGAAAAGAAATCAAGCTCGTAGTACAGTGCTTTGCACACAGTAAGTGCTCAATAAATACAATTGAGTGACATCTTCCTCCCTTGACCTGAGCCCAGCCAGTCCGTTATGAATTTGCAGCTTCCATGCTTCTTTCTGAGGTTTAGATTCTTCCTGAAATTTGAAGAGCGGTGCTAATTAAATTGACCTTCTTTGGAAGGTAAATGGAGTAAATATATATTTTAACTTTCCAGCTGTTAAGCAAACATCAAAGCAAGTATTTGTTAGGGTGGCCATTCCCTTCTTGTGTTCATTTCTTGACTGTTCAGTTTGCTAAATTCTTGCGGTCCTTGTGGTTCTGAGTTATGGGGGTGGCTCATTGTGTGCTTCTAATGCTACAGTATAAATTGGCAGATCAATCAGTGGCATTTACTGAGCGCTTACTGTGTGTAGAGCATTCTGCTAACTACTTGGGAGAGTACAGTGTGACAGAGTCGACAGACATGTTCCCTCCTCACCGGCAGCTGACAGTCAAGAGGGGAGACAGATATTAATATAAATGAATAAATTACGGCTACGTGCATAAGTAAATGCCATTGGATTGACTGAAGGGTGAATACCAAGTGCTTAAAAAATGCTGATAAAAACCGCTCCAATAGGCAAAATTGTATGAGGTTATTTTGCAAGGTCTATAAAGTGAATTGCTTACTGAATACACAGTTTTTGTTTAGTGAGTCAGAGCCTCGTTTCAGTTAACACGCTCTTGGAAATCAGAATTCAGTACATAGGATTGTTAAAACAGTATGCTTATGAACTCTGCTTTTTGACAAGCCTCTAACCTAAACATAAAAAGTGTCATTTGTGGTGATCTGGACCCATTGCTTCAGGTACATATAAGAAATGTAAGGAATCTGTGTTTATAAGTCCCTTTGTCATAATAATGGAGACGAGTAGGCTGAAAAGAAGAAAAATGACCAAAGATCTGTAGAATTCACGTTGAACTGAATCTGGTTTTGCGTGTGTATTTTAGATGCAGCTGTTAATTCTGGAGAGCTGTGGTTCGTCAATTTCTATTCTCCCCGTTGTTCACACTGTCACGATTTGGCTCCAACGGTATGTATTTCTCTCACGTTTTGATCGGTGCTGTTTGACGAAATACATTGTTTCCATTTTAACCTACGGTTCTTCGGGGTCATTTGTTCCATCACGAGTAATTGAAAATAGATCACGAGTAATTGAAAATAGATATCAGAAGTAGTTTGCTCTTCACAGTCACTCAAGTGTTGTTTCGGGTTTTTTTCCTTTTCTTAAAATCATTTTCGGTGGAAAGAACATGGGCTTTGGAGTCAGAGGTCATGGGTTCAAATCCCAGCTCCGCCACATGTCAGCTGTGTGACTTTGGGCAAGCCACTTAACTTCTCTGTGCCTCAGTTACCTCATCTGGAAAATGGGGACTGTGAGCCCCCGTGGGACAGCCTGATCACCTTGTAACCTCCCCAGCGCTTAGAACAGTGCTCTGCACATAGTAAGCGCTTAATAAATGCCATCATTATTATTATTGTAGTATTATTTTTTGCAAAAGTAACCATTCAGGATGCTTCAGAAAAAAATACAACATATGAGCATGCCATAAATTTTCTTTTTTCGTAGTGGAGGGACTTTGCTAAAGATATGGATGGACTGATTCGCATCGGAGCCGTCAACTGCGGTGACGATAGGATGTTGTGCAGAATGAAAGGAATAAACAGTTATCCGAGTCTCTACATTTTCAAGTCTGGAACGGTGAGACATTAAGCTAGCGCTTCTGAAAGCGAAGGCATACAGAAGAAAATTAAAAGTAAATGTGGAGGGTTCTCCCAAGTGCGTACTACGATGCTCTGCACCTAATAAGCGCTCAGTAGATAGCATTGTTAGCTGAGTGAACACCAAAAAATTTAGACATGATTAAAAAGAATCCATTTGTAATAAAACTCAACTCGGCTATAATCTATAGTTTAAAAAATTTTATTGTGTATGGCAAAAAAAACCTTTTAAAATACAATTAGCCTGTCTTTCATTTTTCTTCAAACTGTGAAATTTTTTAACTTGTTTGATTTTTGGTTAATATTTAATTTTAAGAAGCGTTTTAAAGTATGAAAAAATAATTTTGAAAATGAAGCGAAGTTTATAGCCCCTTTTGACATTTCTTCAAATGTGAATTTGTTTCTGAAATTTCTGGTTCCCCTTTATAGAGAATTTGAAAATTAACATGAAATTCTTCCATTTACCAGTATGATTTTCCTTGTAGATCATTTGTAGATCCTGCCGTGAGAAGTTTTCATTACTAAATGTGCAGGCAACCGTTAATTGCAGTTTTTCTGCAGTGGATTATAGCTAGTTAAGACAGAAATGTAGTACTTAATTTGATCCTGACATTCACATTTCTATTTACATGTACAAATGTTGAATTGACATTTATACAATAAGGATCCACCTTTCTTAAACATTCAGTACGTTGATACAGGCTAGATTTGGGCATTTTTTAAACCAAAACTTACGTCATTTAATTTATTTTAGAAACTAAGGTATTTGAATGTTGGAAATTTTGCAAAAAGAGGATTTTTAATTTTTTTTTAACCTCAATTCTTTATAGAATCCAGTGAAGTATTACGGAGACAGAACAAAGGAGAATTTAGTGAGTTTTGCCATGCAGTACGTCACGACCACAGTAACAGAATTACGGGCAGGTAATTTTTATCACCTTTCAGTGCAAGCTGAGAGTCTTTTATTTACTACTAGGAAAAAGAAGCCTCCCTTCACTCTGAAATTGTACTAAATGTGTAATTTAGTGAATTTGAGAGGGGTAGTAAATATTTTAGTAGTTACATGTTTATTACAGATTTTGTTTTTATGGCCACATGTTACTGGTATTGCTTGCTGTTCTACTGGACAGCAGAGTTTGGATGAATTAGGGGTGACATGGAAAAGGAGACTATCTTTAAAACATGGATTATAAACTAGTGAACACCATAGGTCCAAAAAAATGTTCTATATCAAGGAATACACTGTTTTCAAAATGTTGTTTTTTCCAGGTCACACTTCATATTTTTATTCCCGGCCTTGTCACTGACTCTGTCTGTAACTTGGCTTAAATTAGTTATCTACTCTTGAGGCTCTATCTGCCTGACCGTGGAAATGTGTCCTTAATGTGTATTACCTCCTGTGAAGTGAGAGCATCAACAAATTATATCCAGGATTGTGATGGTGCTTAATGCACGTCCATATAGAATAGTATCTTGTAAACATAATTGTTCTCAAATGAATTTTGTGTTTAGAAAAGTGCTGTTCTAAAATTAAGTGGGGATTAATGTCTGGAGTTTTAATTGGCAGTAAATAATTTTTCTCCCAGTAGTGTTAAGTTAATTCAAGAAGGTGGTATTCAGTTGAGACTGGAGCTCTGATCTCACCGAATTATAAAATGTAATTTTTATAATGAATTGCAAAAGAAACAAGCACAGATATTCGGAAAACCAATTTCCTCTTTTTTTTTTTTTTAAAGGGAATTTTGTTAACGCCATCCAAACTGCTTTTGCCTCTGGTGTCGGTTGGCTCATCACCTTTTGTTCCGAGGGAGGAGGTAACGATGCAATTTCATTTTACCAATAATTGTATTTTGCTGTTTTGACAGTATTTAGAGAAGGACAAATTCTGGCAGTAGCGCTTAATATCATTTTTCTTTCAAGATTACCTCCAGGTAACTTGAATAACCTCAAAATAATTTTTATCGACAGTAAACGTCTTTAATGTCTATTTTTACGCTAGAGTGGTTTTATATTTTAAGAGAAAATTTTCAGTTGAGTTTCACTGTCTCGATCCCACAGTTGTGAGTAGCTAATTGCACCAGGAAGTAGGAAGTACAGTAAGCTTTTTAGTCCTTAATGTAGACGTGGCACATCGGCGATCTTTGCCAAAAAATACTAGTTGCTGTATTCCGGATTGATCATCACCCCTGTCCCAAGTCCATCTAAATACTCAAGCTTTCCATTTACGGAGTAATATAATCAGTGAGTGCATTTGTAAGCTCTGTTGAAGTTCCACCTTCCCCCAACTAGCCTTTTTTTTTTTCTACAAGCACTTATTCCACAATCATCAGCCTGAGTGCTGCACTCGAAATCCATTTTATTTGTTCATTTACTTTGAGGCCGTCTTATTTTTGTAGGCCTCACCTACAATGTTGGTCCGGAGGAAAGAGTTCCTTTCTGGCAATCGGGAGACCTGTGCAGTCTCGCCCATCCGTGGCGCAGGTTTCCAATTGAAGATGAGATGGATAATGCCCAAACAGGAGTCCTGAACAACTGGCCAACATCATAAAAAATAATGAAAATTGTGGTATTTGTTAAGCACTTCCTTTGTGCCAGGCACTGTACTAAGCACTGGGGTAGATACAAGCTAATCAAGGTAGAAACAGTCCCTGTCTCACCTGGGACTCACAGTCTCAATCTCCATTTTCTGGATGAGGAACCGAGGCCCAGAGAAGTGAAGTGACTTGTCCAAGGTCACACGGCAGACAAAAGGAGGAGCCGGGGTAATTATAATAATAAGACTCTGAGCCGTATGTGGGACAGGGACTGTGTCCAATCCGATTATCTTGTATCTGCCCCAGCACTTAGTACAGCACTTGGCATGTAGTAATAATAATAAGGGTGGTATTTAAGCGCTTACTGTGTGTCAGGGATTGTACTAAGCGCTGGGGTGGATATAAGCAAATCAGGTTGGATGCGGTCCCCATCCCACATGGGGCTCACAGTCCTAATCTCCATTTTCCAGATAAGGGAACTGAGGCCCAGAGAAGTGAAGTGACTTGCCCAAGGTCACACAGCAGACAAAAGGAGGAGCTGGGATAATTATAATAATAATAATCAGACTCTGAGCCGTATGTGGGACAGGGACTGTGCCCAATCTGATTATCTTGTATCTACCCCAGCGCTTAGTACAGTGCTTGGCATGTAGTAATAATACTAAGGGTGGTATTTAAGTGCTTACAATGTGCCAGGCATTGTACTAAGCCCTGGGGTGGGTATAAAGCAAATCAGGTTGGACACGGTCCCTGTCCCACATGGGGGGCTCACAGTCCTACTCTCCATTTTCCAGATGAGGGAACTGAGGCCCAGAGAAGTGAAGTGACTTGCCCAAATTCACACGGCAGACAAAAGGAGGAGCCGGGATAATTATAATAATAAGACTGAGCCGTATGTCGGACAGGGACTGTGTCCAATCTGATTATCTTGTATCTACCCCAGCGCTTAGTACAGTGCTTGGCACATACTAATAATAATAAGGGTGGTATTTAAGCGCTTACTATGTGTCAAGGATTGTACTAAGCGCTGAGGTGGATATAAGCAAATCAGGTTGGACATGGTCCCTGTCCCACATGGGGGGCTCACAGTCCTAATCTCCATTTTCCAGATGAGGGAACTGAGGCCCAGAGAAGTGAAGTGACTTGCCCAAATTCACACGGCAGACAAAAGGAGGAGCCGGGATAATTATAATAATAATAAGACTGAGCCGTATGTGGGACAGGGACTGTGTCCAATCTGATTATCTTGTATCTACCCCAGCACTTAGTACAGTGCTTGGCACGTAGTAATAATAATAAGGCTGGTATTTAAGCGCTTACTGTGTGTCAAGGATTGTACTAAGCGCTGAGGTGGATATAAGCAAATCAGGTTGGACACGGTCCCTGTCCCACATGGGGGGCTCACAGTCCTAATCTCCATTTTCCAGATGAGGGAACTGAGGCCCAGAGAAGTGAAGTGACTTGCCCAAATTCACACGGCAGACAAAAGGAGGAGCCGGGATAATAATAATAATAATAATAAGACTCTGAGCTGTATGTCGGACAGGGACTGTGTCCAATCTGATTATCTTGTATCTACCCCAGCGCTTGGCATGTAGTAATAATAATAAGGCTGGTATTTAAGCGCTTGCTATGTGTCAGGGATTGTATAAGCGCTGGGGTGGATATAAGCAAATTAGGTTGGACACGGTCCGCATCCCACATGGGGGGCTCACAGTCCTAATCTCCATTTTCCAGATGAGGGAACTGAGGCCCAGAGAAGTGAAGTGACTTGCCCAAGGTCACACGGCAGACAAAAGGAGGAGCCGGGATAATTATAATAATAATAAGACTGAGCCGTATGTGGGACAGGGACTGTGTCCAATCTGATTATCTTGTATCTACCCCAGCACTTAGTACAGTGCTTGGCACGTAGTAATAATAATAAGGGTGGTATTTAAGCGCTTACTTTGTGTCAAGGATTGTACTAAGCGCTGAGGTGGATATAAGCAAATCAGGTTGGACACGGTCCCCGTCCCACGTGGGGGGCTCACAGTCCTAATCTCCATTTTCCAGATGAGGGAACTGAGGCCCAGAGAAGTGAAGTGACTTGCCCAAGGTCACACCCGGCGGGCCAGGGGTGGAGCCGGGATTAGAATCCAGGTCCCCTCACTCCCTGGCCTGTGCTCTCTCCGCTAAGTCACGCTGTTTCTCGTGGTCAGCAAACAGCAGAGCGGCGCCGGGACATCTGCCTTTCCCGTCACGGTGCCACGACATCGCATTGGCACTCTGCTGGGATCACTCTTCCTGGAAAAATCTACTGTGGGCAGAAGGACCTGGGTTCTAATCAATCAATCAATCAATCAATCGTATTTATTGAGCACTTACGGTGTGCAGAGCACTGTACTAAGCGCTTGGGAAGTTCTAGTCCCGGCTCCGCCGCTTGTCTGCTGGGTATGACCTTGGGCAAATAATAATAATAATAATAATGATGGTATTTGTTAAGCACTTACTATGTGCCAAGCACTGCCCTAAGCGCTGGACTTCTCCGGGCCTCAGTTCCCTCACCTCAAAAATGGTG
This sequence comes from Tachyglossus aculeatus, assembly GCF_015852505.1. Lineage (NCBI taxonomy): Eukaryota > Metazoa > Chordata > Mammalia > Monotremata > Tachyglossidae > Tachyglossus > Tachyglossus aculeatus. Next base: position 61,927,528 of record NC_052074.1, read on the forward strand.
ATTAAGACAGTGAGCCCCATGTGGGACATGAACTGTGTCCAACCTGCTCCACATCCAGCACTTAGTACAGTGTCTGGCACATAGTAAGCGCTTAAATACCATAATTATTATTATTATTCTTGTTAGTAGTAGTATTACAACTGGGAGGGCTGCAAGGAGTTCAGGTAGAACCAGGTAAGCCCCTGGCACTATAATAAATCTAATAATAATAATAATGGCATTTATTAAGCGCTTACTATGTGCAAAGCACTGTTCTAAGCACTAGGGAGGTTACAAGGTGATCAGGTTGTCCCACGGGGGGCTCACGGTCTTAATCCCCATTTTACAGATGAGGTCACTGAGGCCCAGAGAAGTTAAGCGACTTGCCCAAAGTCACACAGCTGACAATTGGCAGAGCCGGGATTTGAACCCGTGACTTCTGACTCCAAAGCCCGGGCTCTTTCCACTGAGCCACGCTGCTTCTCATGCCAGTTTGAAACAATCTGTCCATGCCAGTTTGTCTTGAAGCCCGCAATCTGAAGCTCATCCTTATTAGCAGAGTAGGCTCTCGATGCTGATTTTTATTTCTGCAAATATTGAGTGTTTTGAGCTACAAAAATTCACTTTAGACCTTTATTACAGAGGAGACTTTTTGGAAAACTTCAAACAGAAATACATACTGTCTTTTATATTTGCATTTTAAGCAACTCACTCTGCCAGTATTGTATCGCGAATGCCATGAAAAGTGATGGTTAAAAAATACTATATGAGGCAGCGGCTTGAATTTTAAAAGAATGCGACATCTTAAACCACAAAGAAAAAAGCAGTTAACATCATAAATATGAAAACAGTCTAGAAATCAAGTCCTCTAGGCTTTTAAATCTATAATTGTTTCAACATATAACAGTTCATTAACTTTATTTCAGATTGTTTGTCTTCACAAACACGCCTTAAACTGGCTGGCATGTTGGTAAGCAATAATTCTTTTTTTTTTTTCCAAATATTTTTAATGATATTTGTTAAGCGCTTACTTCGTGCCAGGCACTATATTAAGCCCTACGGTAGAGACAAGATAATGAGGCTGGAAACGGTCCACATCCCACAGTCTTAATCCCCATTTTACAGATGTGGTTACTGAGGCACAGAGAAGTCAAATGACTTGTCCAAGGTCACAAAGATGACAAGACACGGAATTAGCCTTAGAGTCCGGGTCTCTGACTCCCAGCCCCGTGTTTTGTCCGTAAGGTCACAATACTTCCCGGTGCTTAAAGCAATGATTGGGAATTTTGGTGATTAAACATGTCAGCCAACTTAATAATAACTTGGAGAACTGATGTATATAGGAGCTGTTTTACCTTTCCCTTGAACAACACAGTGTGAAGACTGTATTCTGTAGAAAGTGCTCAGGGGCTGTAAAAATAAATATCTACCAGTAAAATAAATACCTACCAGTAAAAAAGATATCTACCAATGAAGCCAAAGTGAAAATCTGTTTGTTTCACGGGATTGCTAATAATTATCTGTCAAGTTACTGAAAGGTTTGAAAAAATTTATTTAGTGTAGTAAAGTGGCCAGCCTTCTGTTTCTCTTACTTTACAGTCCCTTCCCCATCCGCAATAATGGTTAAGTGATTTATTTTCAAACGGACTTCCATTTTTTTCTCTCTCTCTTTCTCTCTCTATTTTATTTCAGGACGGCCTCGTTAATGTAGGGTGGATGGATTGTGCCACCCAAGGGGAACTTTGTGATAATTTGGATATCACATCTAGCACCACAGCCTACTTTCCACCCGGCGCAACCTTGACTAATAAAGGAAGTGTTTTGGTACGAGTCCTTTTTAAACAATTTCGATGCACACGCTTTTGTTGCTGTTGAGGAAATGAAAGCGGTTCTTATGTATCTAACAGGAGTGCATATTTATCCGAGAAAGCAAATATTTAGTCACTGCTTTACATTTTTAACTTGTAAGGTGCTTGCTCTTGAGCTGAACTTCAAAACAGGAAAAGAGGCTTCTTGGTAGATAAACTTGAGGGTACTAAGGATAATTCTGAGATGAGAGCCTTTTTTTATGACATTTTGAAATATTTTTTGTCTTTCTCTTTCATAAAATCATAACCATAATTTCAGTATTCAAGTGTTTAGCTCAGAGTCTAAGTAGGAGGGAGAAGAGGTGTTGAGTCCCCATCTTTTGCAAATGAGGGAACTTGAGGTGCTGAGACATGAAATGACTTGTCCAAGTTCACACAGCCAATCAATGGCAGAGCTGGGCTTTTTTCCACCAGTCCACGCGGCACCACTTCCAAACTATTACTATCAAATACCTTCCTTGAAAGCAAGGCTGTGGGGAGTCATGGATGCTTTTAGACCAACCAAACAGGAGTGTCCGTTGAGCACCTACCAAATGCAGAGCAATTGAGCCAAGCACTTGAGAGTGTGAAATAGAAGTCAACTCCTCAAGGATTTGACAATCTACCAAGGGAGATAGACACAAACTAAAATTCAGACAGGCGGAAAGTGAGATTAGAAAGATGGACATGTGGATGACAAAGTGCTTGAAAAGTAGAGGATGTAAGTCGCCATCCAGAAATGCAAGTTGGTGGAAAAATGCTGAGGAGGTAGTTATGAGGCTATTAAGTATGGTGAGTTATTACTATATTAAGCATTTACTTTGTATCAAACACTGTACTAATTACCGGGGTGGATTCACAATAATCGGGCCAGACACAATCCCTGTCCCCTTTGGGGATTTACTGTCTAACTTTAAGGGAGGAAGATTTAATCTCCATTTTACAGATGAGGAAACTGAGGCAAAGTGACTTGCCCAAGCTCACACAGCAGGCACTGGCGGAGTCAGGATTAGAACCCAGGTCCTTTGTCCCCCAGGCCCATACTGGTTTTTTAAAATAAGATCTGGAAATTGGAGGACTCCGATGGGGGATAGAACGGTTTTGCAGGGTGAGAACCTGTGGGTGACAAAAACCTGTTAGGAGGTTTTCGCCAAGGAGTGGGTGAGGACGCAGGACGGTGACTAGTTATGGTGAGATCCAGGACGTTGTGTATGAATGAGTCAGGATGGAGCAAGAAGTCCGCAAAGTTAAATCGGGATTCCCACTGGGGTAGACCAGTTCGAAAATGTTCTTGAACAGACAGACTGCCAAAATTCTGTTCCAAGGATTCCGTCCAGATTAGGAAGTTGCATCCTGATGAAAAAAATTTCACCCTGAAACACGTGCCCATCTACTGATATTTATTGAACACTTTATCGAGTGCAGAGCACTGTACCGAGTGTTTGAGAGAGTGCTATAGCAGTAAGCAGTTGAGCTTAAATAGGAGGAAGAGGAGATTGAAAGGAAGAAAGTGTGATGGATTTGAAGAGGACGGGAATTCAGGCAGGAAGAAGGACATTACAAGGGGTCAGAAGCAGAAAATTTGGGGCACATCGAGGAGAGTTTCTTGGTGGGAACAAAGCCAGTGAGTTTGGATGTCACGGGAATAGAAAGTACGGAAGAGATGGAGAGAGCTGAAGGAATGTCTTCAAGCCAGTGGTCAGGAGTTTCTGCTTTGGCGTGGCCAGGAATTGGGTAGCCATGGAAGCTTTTTGAGGTGGAACTATGCTTTAGAAAAATGACCCAGGCAGCAAAGTGAACGATTTTTTGTTGTATCATTCTCTCCCAACTGCTCGGGACAGTGCTCCGCACACAGTAATTGCTCAATAAGTACCATCGATCGATTCAGTGGTTGATTGAGAGCGGAGAGATTGGCGGCAGGGAGACCCATGAGGAGGCTGATTCCAGGAGTGGAAAGAGCACGAGCCGCGGAGTCAGAAGGACCTGAGTTCTAATCCTCGACTGCCGCTTGTCAGCTGCAGCATGGCTTAGTGACGAGAGCATGAGGGGATAAAGAGGGAGGGTGGATCCAGGAAACGTGAAGGGAGAAGCTGTGAGTAATAATCAGGTTATTGTTTGAGATGTAAGTTGGCCAACTCTCTTGTATTGGACTCTCCCAAGGGCTTAGTACAGTGCTTTGCACCTAGAAAAGTCTCAATAAATGTCATTGACTATGACTTTGGTTGCATTCTGTGAGGTATATATGACTTGAACATTTTCAGGACATAACCAAACGTAGAATATCATACAGTTATTTTAAAAATAACTGTGCTAAAGACATGATTTGAGGGTTTGGGGAATGTGGCCAAAATTTCAAAACATAGTCTTTGCTGAGAAATCAAGTTTGTTCAGTTCTTTGTAATTTTCTTAGCTAGGACGGAAATTGCGAATTAGATGAGAAGTGCACCTGATAATAAAAAGCTTAGAAATATGGTTTTCTTTATTCTAGTTTCTCAACTCCTTGGATTCTAAAGAAATATATGTGGAAATAATGAAGCACCTTCCAGATTTTGAATTGCTTTCTGCGGGCTCACTAGAGGTAATTTACAATATTATTAGACAATAAATGTACTAATGTATTTCATGTCAGAGTAAATTAAATCAATCATTTAGACCTCTACAAATTCAGAATTTAGGAAATTTAGATAATAGCACTTTCCCCTTGCTTCCTCCCTTTGCCCTTTGATGCCAAAGGAAGATACCGTATTTACTCATATAACCGCCCCACTTTTTGCATAATTTCTATAGCCCAAAGACAGGGGAGGGGCTACTATGTGGGGAATTGAATCTAACCAGAGGGGAGCAAGAGAAAAAAGTTGGAGGAAAGGAGCGGAGAAGAGAGAGAAAGAAAGGAGGGCACTTGAGACTGATTCTCAAACCTCTGTTTTAACTCTCCCAAGAGCACATACACTGGGCACTCAGTAAATTAAAGTAACGCCAGCACCTTCTCCTCTTCCTAACGTGGACATCACAGAAGCAGCATTATCGCATTCTGACTCTTCTCTTCCTATCCCAGCCTCTCTCGTTGCTTATGGTTACCGGTCCATGACATAAATAATCTTTTATTCACTCCTCAGAAATTGAGAGGGAGGGATTTATGTGGTAGAGGCAATTATGGGAGTAATTGTAGTTGCTTTTATATAAAGGAGGAAGCTTACAAATCGACCGCGGGTTAACGAAACTTCAGGAAACCAGCAGATAAGAATGTTCCAGAGGCTAGAGGCAGTCAGTCGAGGCTAACAGACAAAACAAAAGCACTTTACCCCGTAACTTCTGAAAAGATACAGACCAATTGAAATAAGCACACCCTTTGCAATTATTTCTTTTCACTAGTTCATGCCTAATGCTCTTGGAAGTCCAAACTTAGAAGATTTTGCTGTTCCTGTAGGTTGGACACCATTTAGAAAGTTTACCCACTAAAGTAGATTGGAGCCCTTTGATGCTTAATTTTCAGAAATATTGGTTTGATCTAAATATGTAGAGAGAGGTCCTCTTTAACTTAATAATAACGGTATTTGTTAAGTGCTTACTATCTGCTAAGCACTCTTCTATGCACTGGAGTAGATACAAGGTATGAATGAGTAAAAACGGAGGAATCTACCACCTCCTCACTGTACCCCAATCTCATCTGCCTCACCAACTGCCTCTCGCCCACGTCCTGCCTCTGGCCTGGAGCACCCTCCCTCATAGACGACCGACGATTACTCACCCCGCTTTCAAAGCCGACCGACGATTACTCACCCCGCTTTCAAAGCCTTATTGAAGGCACATCTCCAAGAGGTCTTCCCTGACTAAGCCGCCTTTTCCTTTTCTTCAACTCCCTTCTGCAGCCCCTTGACTGGCTCCTTTTATTCACCATCCCCTTCCAGCCCTTCAGCCCTTATGTACATATCTGTAAATTTATATCTATTAATGTCTACCTCCCCCTCTAGACTTTAAGTTCGTAATAGGCAGGGAATGTGTCCGTTATATTGTTATAATGTACTCTCCCAAGCACTTAGTACAGCGGTCTGCACAGAGTAATCGCTCAATAAATACGATTAAGTGGATCACATGAATAAACTAACAGATAGGGTTTCAAGGTTTGCACAAACAGGTCTTGTTTTTTCCCGCCCCTTTTAAGGATCGTCTGGCTCACCACAGGTGGCTACTTTTCTTTCAATTTGGCAAAAGTGAAAATTCAAATGTTCACGAGTTAAAAAAACTGAAAAATCTCCTGAAAAAAGAGCACATTCAGGTAAGAATACTTATGAAAATATTTATATATTTAGTCTCCTGGTGAATCTGTTTTAGAGAAGTTGTTTCATGGCGATCTTAGAGGATTTGCCTGCAAATGTTTGTGTGTGTGTGCGCGTATGTGTGTGGAAGGGTGTGCTTCCTACATTTAAAAGAAACTGCAGACGCTATTTGAAGTTTCTTTATTTAGAATTCTTTTGAAGCTGACTTTGACTAAACCGCCTTTCACTATTAGATGTGAAAGAATCAGTTCTAGAATGAAGGGGAAATTCACACTATAAATTCGGTATTGCATATGTGCTTGATTTATCCCAGTCTGAGAGATGTTTCCATTTGTGATGTAAAAAAAAAAGTCAGCGAAAATACCTTTTGGGTCATTTAGAATACTTCTTACCAAAGGCAAACGGAAGACTTTCTACAAAATAAAATCAACCTTCATTATCTCCTTAGGTTGGGAAGTTTGACTGCCTTTCTGCTCCAGATATTTGCGGTAATCTGTATGTTCGTCAGCCATGTCTAGCTGTATTTAAAGGAAAAGGAACTGAAGATTATGAAATTCATCATGGTAAAATGAGAATGTAGATGTTAAACTTACTTAACCTTATTTTAGAGGAGTTTTCACCCTAAATCCTAATAACGTCAATTAGAGATGTTGGTTCGTACATAATTCATTCATCTTCTTCACTGGTGTTCCTTTTTGTCTTGCTTTTTCAGTAATATTTTTGCCGTCATTTTTTACGGATTTCTTTAGCACCTCCCAGTCAAACATTACTTTGCCATTGCTTTTTGGCCAATCCTTTCAGCAGTAATGTTCTCAGAAAAATTAATGGTCCCCAGTCAGATTCTTTTCTCCTGTTTTTAATTCATCCTTTTTCCTTTATTATGATACATCGATCTCTCCGTATTTATATAGTGATATTAAGAAATGTGGTATTTGTTAAGCACTTACTAGGTACCAGGCACTGTTGTGTGTTCTGCTGGGGTAGATACAAGATAGCCAGGTCAGAGACAATTCCCTGTCCCACATCGGGCTCACAGTCTAAGTAGGAGGGAGAACAGGCACTGAATCCCCGTTTTACAGATGAGGAAACTGAGACACATAAAATTAAGTGACTTGCCCAAGATTACTCAGCAGGCAGGACCGAGATTAGAACCTAGGTTCTCTGACTCCTGGGCCCATCATAATAATAATAATAGTTGTGGTATTTGTTAAGCTCTATCTATGTGCCAAGCACTGAACTAAGCACTGGGGTAGATATAATTAGGTCCCACATGGGGCTCACAGCCTAAGTAGGAGGGAGAACAGGTATTGATTCCCCACCTTATCCCCACTTTACTGATGAGGGAATTGAGGCACAGACAAGTTGATAATAATAACGATGGTATTTGTTATGCGCTTACTATGTGCCAAGCAGAGTAACTTGCCCAAGCGGTGGAGCCGGGATTAGAACCCAGGTCCCTCGGATTCCCAGGCTCGGGCTCTTTCCACAAGACCACACTGCTTTTTAAAGCCATATGAAACATTGTACTTTGGAGTGGCCTCTGTGTCACTAGCCATAAACTAGGCATTACTTCTGTCACTCAACATGCCATATCTATCATTGTGGTGTATCCTTGGCTACAGTTTTGAGGTCTCCTCTCATGGCTCATATGTTTCCAAACCTTTTCATCCGTTCATTCAGTGGTCCTTGTTGAGATCCAGCACAGAATTGTTATTTTCATGGTACTCGTTACGGGCTTACTCTATTCCGGGCACGGTACTAAGCACTGGGGTAGATGCAAGCTAATCAGGTTGGACACAGACCAGCGCTTAGAACAGTGCTTTGCACATAGTAAGCACTTAATAAATGCCATTATTATTATTATTATTATTATTATTATTATTGTTCTACTTGGGGCTCACAGTATAAATCCCCATTTTACAGATGAGGTAACTGAGGCACAGACGTCAAGTAGCTTGCCCACGGTCACAAAGCAGACAAGTGGCGGAGGCAGGATTCGGACCTGGGTCCTTCTGACGCCCAGGCTGTTTCCGTTTCCGCTTTTCTGAGTTAAGTGCTGGAGAAGAGTTCATCGGATGTTAGCATCGAAACGGTTCCAGATGATCTCTTGGCTATATTATGTTAACCTTAGGATATTTATAATTGACAATCCCGTGTGACATTTTGATACTGTTTAATTTTCAGCATCATCCATAGTTCTCTCGTCAAGAAGATGAGGTAAAGCCGACTACATAAGCCTACAGTCTAGGATTCTGGGAAGCCATTTATATTTGGCATTCTCTGATTAGACTTCATTATTGTTAACATTGGATTAAGAGGTGCTTCTTAAGCGTAGTTGCTGTGTGTGGTCCGGAGCCTAAATCTAATATTCATTGGCGTGATATTCTAGCTTTTCTTTCCTCTTCATTTAAAAAGTTGGAAGTGAAACAGCCTTCTTTCATCTTTTCATGGAATTAATTGTTGGCATCAAAAAAAATTAAGAAAAAACACACTGAGTGGGTACTTTTATAATGGCACATTTATAATTGTGGCTTTTTCATCTTTTTCTCTTCCAAAGGAAAGAACATTCTATATGATGTTCTTGCATTTGCCAAAGAGAGTGTCAACTCACATGTTATCACACTTGGGCCTCAGAATTTTCCTGGCAAGGAAAAAGAGCCGTGGCTGGTGGATTTTTTTGCACCTGTAAGTATACCATCATTCAATTTCATTTCTTTGCAGGACAAGGAAGCACCTTATTCAAAATGTCTGTAGAGTCTCTTCCTCCTCCCTCCACAGATAAAGAAGGATTTATTGTAAAGCTTTCCAGACAGCTCCATGGCAGACTCCTGAGTCTTTTGCTAAGCGCTATGTACTAGGCACCGTAATATGTGCTGGAGTAGGAGGGGGAACAAGCATCAAATCCTCTTTGTAACAGATAGGGAAGCTGAGACACGTAAAACTGAAGTGACTTGCTCAAGGTCACTCGGCAGGCCGGTAGCAGAGCTGGGATTTAGAACCCAGGCCCATGCTCTTTCCACGAGGCCACAGTACTTTTTAAAGCCATTTTAACCATTGAACGTAGCATCGTCCTTTATGTAAGTAGCCTGATCTGAAATATGCGACATCTCAAATTTTGGTCTTCCCCTCAAGCAAACCCTGCGATTCATTATGCGTTAAAGGAGTAAAATGGAATACTTTCCCGCTCTCGACAAAGTTCCCCAGGTGCCGATTGTTGCCCGAGCTGAAATTCGATTTGTTCGATGTAGTTATGGGTCTGTTTTTCCTCCCAAGTGGTGTCCTCCCTGTCGAGCCCTGTTGCCAGAGTTGAGGAAGGCATCCAAGCACCTGAACGGACAGCTGAAATTCGGCACTCTAGACTGCACGGTGCACGAGGGACTGTGCAACATGGTAAGAAAATGACTTTGTCTAATCATCCTTCTCCCAGGAGCGGTAACCCACGGGAGAGAAGTAAAGGAGATTTAGAAGGACTGTGTTTCACACAGAGAAAGATTTGAAATGGTTTGTGGGGGGAGGTCGACAGTTAGAAGTCATTGAGACCCACTGGTTGCAGATACTAGAATATTTGTCTGTTTTCTAATTTAAGGGGAAATGAATATTCATGCATTCATATTACTTCGTAGTTATCGAGCGCTTACTGAGGGCAAAGCACTGTACCCCTAGAAACGGAGGAACCCGGCACTTCCATTTCAGTTCCACATTACTGTTAGGTGAAAGAGGCGAGTGTAGGACCCAAGCTCAGTAGTAGTAGTAGTAATTGTATTTATTAAGCACTTACTGTGTGCAGAGCACTGTGCTAAGCTCTGGGAGAGAAAACACAAGTAGGAATTAGTCATGGTGCCTTTCCCTTGCGGGGCTCACATTCTAAGCTTGGGTTTCCCGATCCGTGAATGGAATAACCCTTTCCACACATCCCTCCCATTTAGGAAAGACCAACTTGTTTAGCTGTAAACACTAGTGGAAAAATCGGAACCATAGGGAAGAGCAATAGAATAGAAATCCCGGCTCTGCTGTGGCACACCTATCAGGGAAAGGTGCAGGGAGAATCCATCTTCTGTTCAGTATCTGCGCCAGGAGCCGATGCAGTTTGCTGTCATTCAGTCATTTATTCATTGAGTCGTATTTATTGAACACTTACTATGTGCAAAGCACTGTACTAAGAGCTTGGGAGAGTACAATATAACAAACAGTCATATTCCTAACTCACAACGAGCTCACAGTTGCGGTCTCATTGCCACTGGAGGATCCTCCTCCCTCCCTCTTCACTTTTCCCCGCCTCCCTTCAAACGTAAAGCAGAACCGGGAGATTACAAAGCCAACCCAAATTTCACTTCTGTCCTCTAGTAGATGAAAGCTGGGATTATTCATTCATTCAGTCGTATTTATTGAGCGCTTACTGTGTGCAGAGCACTGTACTAAGCTCTTGGGAAGTACAAGTTGGCAACATATAGAGACGGTCCCTACCCAACAGTGGGCTCACAGTCTAGAAGGGGGAGACAGAGAACAAAACATGTGGACAGGTGTCAAGTCGTCAGAACAAATTAAAGCTAAATGCACATCATTGACAAAATGAATAGAATAGTAAGTATGTACAAGTAAAACAGAGTAGTAAATCTGTACAAACATATACAGGTGCTGTGGGGAGGGGAAGGAGGTAGGGCGGGGTGGATGGGGAGGAGGAGAGGAAAAAGGGGGCTCAGTCTGGGTTGGAAGGGAAAGGGGCCCCCAACTTTTTGTACTGGTAAGAAACTGTAAAATGAAATGTAACCCCCGTGAAGAACGTGTGTCATTTCAAAACGGGTGGACAACAGATCCTGAAGGAATGTAGTAGAAAGGGGGTCACCAACATCTAAATTTCCCGGTCAGCAGGGATGTTAAATGGGTGCTCGAAGGATGCTCTTGTGTTTACTCTCTACGGTTGCAGCTGCACCCCATCTTCCTCCAGGGTTGGGAGAGGATCCTCGTGATCCCGGCTCAAGTTTGGGAGCCCTTTCACCCACCGGGGTTTTGATTTCCTCCTGAGGGGACAACAGCAGGCCGCTTAAGCAGCCGCAGACCAAATGACCTCGTGAAACCGATCTCTCCCATTGCTGAGGTCGGCTTCTGGTCACCAGGAATTGGTCGTTGAGTCCGTTGTATTGGTTTTGCGGGGGTGGCTTTTGGTATCTTGAGCAAAGTTGAGTGGGCTGCAAACTTGTCCCAAGCAGTTCGTGTTTGAAGGAATGATCTTCATCTTTTCCCCCGTCTTTCAATAGTATAATATTCGGGCCTATCCGACAACCGTGGTGTTCAACCAGTCCAACATTCATGAATACGAAGGACATCATTCCGCCGAGCAGATCTTGGAGTTTGTGGAGGTATTTGAAACCACGGTTACTGACTTGTGTCCCCTATTTGTGTAGGTTCATTCATTCATTCAGTCGTATTTAGTGAGCGCTTACTGTGTGCAGAGCACTGTACTAAGCGCTTGGGAAGTACAAGTCGGCAGCATATAGAGACGGTCCCTACCCGACAACGGGCTCACAATCTTTGGGAGACGTACTTTGGAAATGTTTAGTAATGCAGTGGTCATCCCATTTCCACTGAAACATTACCCTAATTACCTAGGAAAGAAGTTATGGTTTTCCACCTTCCTAATAATTATTTCTGGATTAATAATGATGGTGTTTGTTAAGCGCTTACTGTGTTCCAGGCACTGTCTAAGCCCTGGGATGCTATGGTGCCGCAGATCTGTCCCTTTTTCTTCTTCACCCCTTCTATGCCCTTCTCCTTTCTTCTTTGTCTCATTTTTGTCCCCTTTCCTCTTCTCATTGGCCTAGCCCTACAACCTGTTTTTTTTTGTGATCGCGGACGAGAAAGTAAAAAATGAATTTTCTTCCCCTGCCAGATGTTGCTAGATTTGGGAATAATGTAGACCAAACAGTGGTGGTATTCAGGTGCTTTCTAAAAGTCTAGCACTGTGCTAAGCACTGGGGTAAATACCACGCAACCAGGTCGGATGCAGTCCCTGTCCCATGAGACACATGTGAGTCCCATGTGTCCACCCTGATTAGATTGATCTACCCCAGAACTTAGTTCAGTGTCCAGCACATAGTAAGCATTTATCAAATACCATTGGAAAAATAAAAAAGATTGGATAATGTTTCGAAGTTCCAACTCCACCAATTTTAGAGTACAGTAAACTGCCATTACTGTAGGGATGTGGTTTATCCATGTTGCAGAATCTTCTTGCCACAACCAGGGAGGAGTTGAAGAGTAATGATGTGCCTAGGCTGAGCATCTTTTTCGGTTTTCCATATTTTCTGGTTTTCTGGTACTCCTGAAGCAGAAAACCTGGAGCATGCTGAAAATTTTAACCAATCAGCTTTTAAATAGTAGGTTTCAGATAATTGGGGTGTCGTTAAAAATTTTTTTCCGCCTAGCTGCCCCCTAGCAAAAAATTGGAGCAAGTCTTGAGTCAGCTCTGATGCTGCCAATTCAGCTTGGCATCTTTGGATCTATTGGTCATCTTCAGGGTAAGCGGAGAGGCCAGGAAATAGCTAAAGTTTGGCTTTCACATTGAAGAGCACAATCATTGGAGATAGATTGGAAAAGCAGAATATGCTATGGTTATTGAATAGGCCCAATTTGTAAGCCGCTGCTTAGATGGTAAATTCCTTACCATACAAGTCAGTTGTATTTATTGAGTACTTACTGTGTGCAGAGCACTGTACTAAGCGCTTGGGAGAGTACAGTTTTACAGTAGTATGTGCCAGGCACCGAACTAAGCGCTGGGGTAAATACAAGCTAATCGGGTTGGACACAGTCCCTGTCCCACATGGGGTTCATAGTCAGTCATATTTATTGAGCGCTTACTGTGTGCAGAGCACTGTACTAAGCGCTTGGGAAGTACAAGTCGGCAACATATAGAGACGGTCCGTACCCGACAACGGGCTCACAGTCTAGAAGGCAGAGACAGACCACAAAACAAAACATGTCTTAATCCCCATTTTACAGATGAGGGAACAGAGGCACAGAGAATACTAATACGAATAAGTGTGGCATTTGTTAAGCACTTACTATGTGCCCAGCACTGTTCTAAGCACTAGGGTGGATACAAGCAAATTGAGTGGGTCGCAGTCCCTGTCCCACTTGGGGCTCACAGTCTTCATCCCCATTTTACAAATGAGGTAACTGAGGCGCAGAGGAAGTGAAGTGACGTGCCCAAGGTCACACGATAGACAAGTGGTGGAGGCGGGATGAGAACTCAGCTCCTTCTCTCTCTATCCACTCTACCTGGAAACAAGGGCATTGGCATTGATCAAACTTCACGCCTGGCCTCATATCTGCTTTGTGATTAGCTCGGTCCTTCTGTCTGAGAGATTTTCTCTTCCCCCGTGCTTTAATCTAACAAGTGCCCCTTCCTTCCTCTCCCCCTCGTCCCCCTCTCCATCCCCCCCATCTTACCTCCTTCCCTTCCCCACAGCACCTGTATATATGTATATATGTTTGTACATATTTATTACTCTATTTATTTATTTTATTTGTACATATCTATTCTATTTATTTTATTTTGTTAGTACGTTTGGTTTTGTTCTCTGTCTCCCCCTTTTAGACTGTGAGCCCACTGTTGGGTAGGGACTGTTTCTATATGTTGCCAACTTGTACTTCCCAAGCGCTTAGTACAGTGCTCTGCACATAGTAAGCGCTCAATAAATACGATTGATGATGATGATGAAGTGCCAGGGCCGACGGTTTTACTTGCTTACGTTGGTGTAACGCGAACATTGTCTTCTTGCTCTTCCTTAGGATCTCATGAACCCTTCCGTGGTCTCGCTGACCCCAGAGTCCTTCGTTGAACTTGTGAAGCGGAGAAAGCGAGATGAAATGTGGCTGGTGGATTTCTACGCCCCATGGTGTGGGCCCTGCCAGGCTTTAATGCCCGAGTGGAAGAGGATGGCCCGGGTACGGTGAAAGCTTGCCCGCTATTTCTCCTCTGGCTACGTTAAGAGTAACTCTGCACTTCCTGTAATTTGGTTGGAGCTCTGTTGTCTCTCCCTGACCCCTGACGATCTCACCGGTTATTTTGGGGAGATCAGCATAATAATAATAATAATAATAATGGAATTTGTTAAGCGCTTACTATGTGCAAAGCACCGTTCTAAGCTCTGAGGAGGATACAAGGTGATCAGGTTGTCCCACGGGGGGCCCCACAGCCTTAATCCCCATTTTATCATCATCATCATCATCAATCGTATTTATTGAGCGCTTACTATGTGCAGAGCACTGTACTAAGCGCTTGGGAAGTCCAAGTTGGCAACATATAGAGACAGTCCCTACCCAACAGTGGGCTCACAGTCTAAAAGGGGGAGACAGAGAACAAAACCAAACATACTAACAAAATAAAATAAATAGGATAGATATGTACATGTAAAATAAATAAATAAATAAATAGAGTAATAAATATGTACAACCATATACACATATATACAGGTGCTGTGGGGAAGGGAAGGAGGTAAGACGGGGGATGGAGAGGGGGACGAGGGGGAGAGGAAGGAAGGGGCTCAGTCTGGGAAGGCCTCCTGGAGGAGGCCTTCTACAGATGAGACAATTTTACAGATGAGGTAACCAAGGCCCAGAGAAGTGAAGTGACTTGCCCAAAGTCACACAGCTGACAAGCGGCAGAGCCGGGATTAGAACCCATGACCTCTGACTCCCAAGCCCTGGCTCTTTCCACTGAGCCACGCTGCTTCCCATGAGAAGCAGCATGGCCTAATGGATCAAGCCCGGGCCTGGGGGTCAGAAGGACCTGGGTTCTAATCCCAGCTCTGCCACTTTCCTGCTGCGTGACCGGGGGCAGGTCACTTGACTTCTCTGGGCCTCAGTGACCCCATCTGAAAAATGGGGATGAAGACCGTAAGCCCCATGTAGGACAGGAACCGTGTCCAAAATTGATTAGCTTGTATCTACTTCAGCGCTTAGAACAGTGCCTGGCACAGAGTAAGCACTTAACAAATACCATTTAAAAAAAAAGTTGAAACCACCCTCCTTCACCCCCAGCCATCCTCCCAACTCCATCCTACCCTTCCGGACATCCTGGCACCTTTCCCAGCTGGAGTTCAATCTCCCCTGTTTCGGGATAGATAGATTCAGTTCTTTGAGGGTCCGAAAGAACAGATATCACTCCCATATTGTAGTTTAGCTCACCCTTCCCTTACCGGGTTTTGGGTACGTGAACTTTATAAACTCTTCAAAATAAACTCAAGCTTTTATCAGTGAGAAATTTCACAGGTGAACTCCTTCCTCAAAGTTCTGTCTCTGCTTATAATATAATAGAAATTTTCTGTTTAACGGTTCTAAACAAAACTTCCAGTTGAGTGAATGATCTCCGTTAACTACTCCAAGTATAGCGTGCCGCCTGGATTCTTTCTGGATAAAAACCAGTTCTTTTTACGACCTGACTTCAGTCTAACTGCCTCTTTCCCTCAGATGATAAATGGACTGATCAATGTCGGCAGCGTGGACTGCCAAAAACATTACTCCTTGTGTCATGAAGAAAACGTCCAGGGGTATCCTGAGATAAGACTGTTTCCTCAAAAGTCTAATACAGCTCATCGATACTAGTAAGTCTCTATCTGGGAAGTTCTTTTGAATTCAGGCTTTATATGCTGGGCTTTTATGTGATATTAAGTCTTTAAACATATTTGGATTTTACCTAATTTCTGCACTTGGAGATAATATATTTTTTCATCTTTTATAGTAGCTACAATGGCTGGCACAGGGATGCATATTCTCTAAGAGGCTGGGCCCTGGGGTAAGCTGTTCCTAGAAATTGTTTTCCATAAAGTTGCCCCAGAATCATAACATTTCTTTCACATATAATTTTTTCATTCAAATCTTGGAAATTGAATGAAAGTTAATGCCACCCAGTTCTTTTAAAACACTACAGATGTGTTCCTCTAGGACTTGGTATTGTGGGAAAATATTGTTATAAAAACCAATGATGGCTTGAATATGCCACCATGACTGATTTTGGAGGGTACAAATTCCCATAAATGTTACGTATTTTGTGTACGGTAGCAACACTCAGTAAATGGTATTTTACAGTATTAAATGTAAAATTTTAAAAGCCCAAAAGTGATGCAGCTCTGTAGTCCAGTCAAGCGATGGTATTTGTTGAGCACTTCCTTTTGTGCAGAGCACTGCCCTAAGCACCTGGGAGAGTACAGTACCACTGAGTCTGTAGACGTGTTCCTCGCCCACAAGTCGACAGACTAGCCAGACATTAAAATAAATGACGGAGAAGTGGATTTAGTGCAGTGGGGCTGAGAGTGGGATGGATAATAATAATGATGGTATTTGTTAAGCGCATACTATGTGCAAAGCACTGTTCTAAGTGCTTACAGATCCAAGTACGCGGGTGACCCAGAAGGGAAAAAGAGTAGGGGAAGTGAGGACTTGGGGAAGGCCTCTTGGAGGAGATGTGATTTTCGTAAGACTTTGATGGTGGGGAGAGTGGTGGTCTGTCAGATACGGAGGGGGAGAGAGTTCCAGGCCAGAGAGACAATGTGGACGAAGCTTTGGCAGCATGACAGAGGACATCAGTGACATTAGAGAAGCAGCGTGGCTCAGTGGAAAGAGCCCGGTCTTTGGAGTCAGAGGTCATGGGTTCAAATCCAGGCCCCGCCAATTGTCAGTTGGGTGACTTCGGGCAAGTCACTTCTCGGTGCCTCAGTTACCTCATCTGCAAAATAGGGATTAAGACTGTGAGCCTCCCAGAGGACAACCTGATCACCTTGTACCTCCCCAGCGCTTAGAACAGTGCTTGGCACCTAGTAAGCGCTTAATAAATGCCATCATTATTATTATATAAAATTCTCGGCCTTAGGCCTAAATCTTAGGACCCGCCTTCTACCGTTTTGATCATGTTGTATCTTACTCTCCAGACTACTTAGGACGGTGCCCTGCACATTGCAAATGCTTAATAAGTACCATTGATTGATCGTTTTATTTGTTCATCCAGTCGTATTTCTTTTTACTGTGTTGCAGAGCACCGTACTAAGCATGTATTTATGAAAGCTGTATAGTTAAAATTGTATTTTGGGTTTACAAAGAACGTATAAAACACTCAAAGCATTCATTACTAACAAAGAGAGGGGGGACGACATTATTCCTAAGTCACCACTAGCTTTTTCAAATGGATTGAAGACTTAAGTCTTGCATGGCTAATAGATGGTTTGGCTATCTGGCTGCAGATATTTGCCTCAAGTGTCCATAGAACTGACACCCCAGACCTTCAACGAAAAAGTCTTACAAGGAAAAGATCATTGGGTCGTGGATTTCTACGCTCCGTGGTGTGGACCTTGCAGAAACTTTGCTCCAGAGTTTGAGCTATTAGCCAGGGTAAGAGTAATTTTATGTCTTAAAATGAAGGTGTGTTGCAGAGAGATATGTAGCAGAGAGATACATTTGCAGGAAGTTAAAGATGTATTTCTGATTTACAGAGCTCACGCTTTCTGGAGTAATCTGTAAACCTTATGGCTAACGCCAGAGTTATCTGAAAGACCTCAGAGGCTCTTCTTGAAACGTTTTAAATGTAAAAATGAGAGGCACGATCTTTCAGAGAGCAACGGATATTTTTCTAGCCGTAAATTCATCTGTCTTTACGCTGGGACTGTGTTCTAAGAAAAGGCAGGGTAACCTGATTCCCGGTTTAAGAAACTTTTCTGGACCAAAGAAATTTAAGTGACGATTCGTATAAAAAGATGCTCAGAAGAGAAAGGGTGCACCATGCTACGTCATATTCTTCCTTAACATCTCCATGATATTTGATCGTCAGTCTTACCTGAACCCCGGAATTGGAATTGAGGGCTGGGATTTAGAGTCCAGAAGTCATTTTGTTGCCCCTGAGTGTGTTACTTTATCACGCCATTCCTTCTTCCCGACACACAAACCCAGCCAGCGTCACTTCCTCACCGTTATTCATGAGACCCAGGTTCTTCTCCCAGCTCTGCCTCCGCTGGGCTCTTGGCTTATCTTGGGCCGTGAGCCCTATGTGGGACATGAACTGTGCCCAGCCTGATTAGTTTATGTCTACCCCAACGCCTGGCACATAATAAGCACGTTAAAAAACACCATGAAAAAAATGTAAATGCCTTCATTGTCGTAATTCCATTTCAAAACAGCTTTATCCAGCATTGAACGCTTTATCACTGTGGCTGCTGTGTAACGCAGTCAAGTTGTGAGTAATCCAGAAGTAAAGGGAGAGCTCTTGGTGGTAATGATGGCATTTATTTACTGCACGTTTACTAATGCCGAGGTAAATATGGTAAATGCAGAGTGATCAGACTGGATACCGACTCTGTCCCACATGGGTTTCACGATCTATCTTATCCCCATTTTACAGGTGAGGAAACGGAACCCCAGAGAGGGAAAGGGACCTGCCCAAGGTCACCCAGCAGGCCAGGGGTATCCAGAGTTGGGACTAGAACCCCGATCTCCTGGCTTCCAATCCTGAGTTCTTTCCACTTGCTTTCTAAGCCATCTTGCTTGTGTTAAAAAAAAGAAGCCAAAGAGGCAAAAAAAAAACCCAAATGGGGGCCTTCCCTCCTCTAATGCCAAGGTTGGAAATTCAATTAAGCATCTAAACCTTATCCAGACAGAGAAGACAAGAAGGGGGGCAATTAATATGTTTTCCCTTCTTTTTAGACTGTTAAAGGAAAAGTGAAAGCTGGAAAAGTGGACTGTCAGGCTCATGGTAACACGTGTCAAAATGCAGGTGTCAGAGCCTATCCTACTGTTAAATTTTATCCCTACCAAGGAGAAAAGGTAAGTCGACCTGCAGCTTTTCAACTACGCCCAACCCCAATATAGAGGAAAATGCCTCTTCTTCTGTTTGAAGGTTCAGCTCCAGTCTCCCCTGCCTGCCTCTCCATTGGAAAAACTAAAGCCAAAAAAGAGATTCTTGAAACGTTACATTTTTAAGTCACGGACCATCATACTTATTACTTGTCCTGTCTCATTAGCGGAGTGTAACATTAAGGGTGGAAGGCCTATTGCTCTGTGTCATTTCTTTTGCTGAGTGCAGTTTGTTGAAGGTGTTGGGGAACAGTGATATGAACAAGAAAAATAACGTGGTAGTAAAGTTAGGGAAATTTTAATTCTAACATTGTAAATACCAAATCTAATGATGTTGAATAAAGGGAAAATTATCCAGCAGCAGCAACTCTATTCACTGTGCCTTCACCGAGAACTTGGCTCCAAAAACCCTTAAACAGCTCCCTGCTGAACTGTGCCTGGCAGTTTGTATCTTCTGCGAGCTAGATGCAAGAATTATTGCTCCTTGAGATGGTTTTGACCATGAATCCCGTAATATTCTGATTTTAGAAAAGTGCCCATGGTGAGCCCATAGACAGTAGAGATGCAAAAGACATAGCTGATCTCCTGACGGTGAAGTTAGAAGCGTTACAAAGTAAAGGAAAGAAGAAAAAGTCCTCTAGAAACAAGGTAAGAAATGTCGATACTTTCCCTCTTGTGTGTTTTGGGGGAATGTTGCCATCCAGGTGACACAACAGTGTGGCCTAGTGGGAAGAGCACGGGCTTGGGAGTCAGGAGCTGGGTTCTAATCCCGCACCTACCACTGACCTGCCGTGTGACCTGGGGCAAGTCACTTCACTTCTGTGTACCCCAGTTCCATCACCTGCAAAACGGGGATTCGGTCAGTACCTGCCCTCCCTCCTCTTGAGACTGTGAGTCCCCCGTGGGACCTAATTATCTTCCATCCAGCCCAGCTCTTAGTACGGTGCTTGGCAAATACTGCAGTTATTTTTTATTATTATCATTATTAACACTGTTTATGAGATCATTTAGAAGACTTAAATGAAATCATCTCATCCAGAGCATATCTCTTGTTTCGCTATACAGACTAAAGATAGTTGCCGTGGGCCAGTTTGGTTTTGTTCTACTGTGGGGATAAATATTGAGGGTATATGATGATGATGGCATTTCTTAAGCGCTTACTATGTGCAAAGCACTGTTCTAAGCGCTGAGGGGAAACAAGGTGATTAGGTTGTCCCACGTGGGGCTCACAGACTTAATCCCCATTTTACAGATGAGGGAACTGAGGCCCAGAGAAGTGAAGTGACTTGCCCAAGTCACACAGCTGGCAATTGGTGGAGCCGGGATTTGAACCCATGACCTCTGACTCCAAAGCCCGGGCTCTTTCCACTGAGCCACGCTGCTTCTAGGCAGGGTGGGCCAGTGGAGGGAGATGATTTCATTCATTCATTCAGCCAGTCATATTTATTGAGCGCTTACGGTGTGCAGAGCACTGTACTAAGCGCTTGGGGAGTACAAGGCGGTAACATATAGAGACGGTCCCTACCCAACAACGGCTCACAGTCCAGAAGGGGGAAACTGACAACAAAACAAAACGATATTGTCAGGAGACCAGGATTTTAGGTCCAGCTGAGGGCCACTGGTCAACAAATTTACCTCCTTTTTGTCACTTAACTTCTCTGGGTCTCTTTCCTCAGCTGTAAAATGTGATTATAATCCCCAGCGGGCTGTTTTGAGGAGAAAATTAGGGAAGAGAAGCGAAAATGGTATACAAAATCAATTATTCAAAATAATAAATGATCGTGAGTGCTCATGGCGGTACAAAATCTACCGCCTCCTCCTTTTATTCTTCCAAAATCTATTGTTAAATAGTTGACCTTGTAGGAAAGCAGATCATTTCAGATGCAAACCAGTAGGAAGTACAGGAATGAATTTGCAAAGGGAGGCATTGTCGTTGCCAGGTGAGCATAAAAGGTTGCAGGAGCCCCATGGATGCGCGACCTGTGAAGAAGGGAGATCAGAAACAAAACCTGAATCGTGCGCTCGAAGGGGAAAAATGTCAGTTTACCGTGTAACTTTGTCCCACAGGATGAACTTTAGGCACTATCGAAGATGGAGAAAATCCAAAGGAAACCGAAGCTGTGACCTCAGAAGGCAGTGTTTTGAATCGACGTAGAATGCCAATGCAGTCATACTAGGAAAAAAAAAATGAAGATTATTTTGGACTCGTGTTCACGCTGGCCGCCTCCTCCTCATCTTTTGGCGTGGACAGGCTCTGTTTCCACGGCGGGCGGACCACAGACCCATGGAAAACGGACTCAGCGGGTCACCGGACGGACAAGAGGTTTTAAATCTCCCAACCCCAGGTTTAGGGCTGGTGTGAGGTGAGGCCGTTTGGTTTTCAACCACTCTCTGTTTTACTGAACTTTATTCTTCAACCACATACTCCATGAGAAAACTACAGGCTCTGTGTGGCGGAAAATGTAGATAGCCAGGCTCTGGCTTTCATGCTGCTTGATTTATCTCTCTAAAGTGCAAAGATGCTGTAATCCTTCCATCTCCCCCTTACAGAGCCAGAAGAATTTGTTTTAATGTTTCCCCGTGGAAAACGTAGTTCTCTACGGT
Source organism: Tachyglossus aculeatus (assembly GCF_015852505.1). NCBI lineage: Eukaryota > Metazoa > Chordata > Mammalia > Monotremata > Tachyglossidae > Tachyglossus > Tachyglossus aculeatus. The sequence continues at coordinate 61,949,072 of NC_052074.1, forward strand.
AGCAGACCCACTCAAAAGAGAACAGATGTAGCCACTAAACATTGAGTTTTTCTTCAATTTCTTTTTTTTTTTAATACAGGGATTAGTCTAAAATTCCAAATTAAAATTCAAAACCTTACCCAAAAGGATTGGGATATTTATTTAAAGGATACTTGCAGCCCAAAAGCACAAGACTTCAGCAGTTTGTTGGGTTTATATATATATATATATTTTATTGTGAACTATAGACTTGAATTTGGGGCATTCTTCTTTTCATCACTTTTTGGAATTAAATTTTTAATTTTGAACAATTCCTACGCTATGTGCAAACTGTATTGTCCATTTCGGTTTTACAGTAGCTCGTGCAGTTATTGGAGTCAATTACCTGTCATTGGGCTATTTACTGCCAGAATTTTTCAGACTAGTAATACCTCTACTATCAGTAGTTTTAGGTTATTTTTATATATGCGAAGGGAGAGGAGCTGGAACTGTTGAATTACGTGACTTCTTGAACCCACTTCATTTTTTAAAATGAACATATTTCGAGAGCTGTGCGCAGTTCATGCAAAAATAGCTTTTATGGCATCGTGCAGTATCGCACTACTTACACAGAGTAAAAACCGTGTTAAATTAAACCCTCCAAAATCTAGAATTCCTGAAAATGGTGACACAATACGTAGCCCTGGTTTTTTCCTTTATCTTCTACTGCCACCGAAGAAAGCCATGTTTTGGTCTAAAGTAGGAAGCTTTTAGCAGCACACTGTGGTTAAAAATTGACTTTAGCCAACAGTAGAGACTCACACCTCCCAAAATGCGTGTCTTTCACACTCTCTTTTGGCTAGAACACCTTAAGGGAGTTAGGGAGCGTTCTTCTTACAACACAACCTTGTTTGTGTTGCATTGCAAGAAACAGCAGCAAATGGGTAAATTCACCTCACGGGTTTTCCTGGACGTGGGCTTTTCCATAGAGGTAACCCCAGCTTTTTAAGAAAACTGGGAGTATTTAGAGAGAGTGGAAATTTCAGGATGAAGGAGAGTAAGAAGCAGAGGCGCAGAGCATTTCAGTCAATCCAGGTTGCTCTTCACAGATCTAAAGGACAAGATGAAACATACACCCGCAGAAGCTTTATTTGAGATTATTTCAGAGTTGAGATTTTTCATGAATTCATGCTGGACTTCCCTATCCCCCACTTTAATCTAAAGGAGTCACTGCTATTGAATTTGTACCAAGCCCGTTGTTGGGTAGGGACCGCGTCTCTATCTGTTGCCGAATTGTATTTTCCAAGTGCTTATTACAGTGCTCTTCACACAGTAAGCGCAATTGAATGAATGGAAGTGCTTGGGAAAGTACAAAATGAGAGAGTTGACAGGCACAATCCCTATATATCAACTTTTTTTTAATTATTTAAAGCTTTCCATACTAAGGTCTTATCCAGTAGCTTGTTATAGACACAAAGAGAGCATTTTTTTCCATAATAAAGTATTGAAAATGAAATGGCTCACCCAATTCCAAAGTTCAGGGATCACATTCTTGCAGAATTCTCCGTAAGGGAAATTTGCCTTATCATCCTCCCCTCCTTCTGCAAACTGCTCACAGTCATTTCTTTCCTCCCTCTATTCCCGCTGCATCTAGACCTCTGCAGTTGTCAGACGGGAGTATTTCCTAATTCTCCCATCACGATCAGTTGGAAGCACCAAAGAAAACATACCTCCTGGCAGAACTGAGTGAAGAAGAATAATAGTGCTAATAAGAATTATTATTACGGCATTTGTTAAGCGCTTAAGTGCCAAGCACCGTTCTAAGCACTGGGGTAGATACAAGGTAATCAGGTTGGCTACAGTCCCTGTCCTGCATGGGGCTCACAGTCTCAATCCCCATTTTGCAGATGAGGTAACTGAGGCACAGAAAAGTTAAGTGATTTGCCCAAGGTCACCCAGCAGGCAGAGTCGGGATGAAGAACACAGGTCCTTCTGATTCCCAAGGCCGGGCTCTTGCCAACTAGGCCATGCCGCTTCCCCGGATCTAGCCTTTTTCCATCAATTTCACTTTCCCCACTTAAGCCTGTAACTCTTCTCGTTAAGGCAATCCTTGATTTAGCACAAAAAAGCTTCAATAGGTGGATTCATAGTGGGTCATTTTAGAACTGCCCTAAGCAGAAGCTTTGACTTTTCATTATTGCCTTTTGATACAACCTTTCTAACTTCTAGGGTTCATATACTAGACCTTTGGAGGGCCCAATTAGTCAGATATGAGTGGTTGAATTTCCCAGAGACATTACTGCTGTGGTTGGAATTTGGTGGATTAATAGAAAATCAAAGGCACCCCCACCCCCCCAGTGAGACTTTGAGTGTCTTTCTGAAAGATAATTCATTTTCTCTGTGCTCTTTGGTGGGGGACTTTTTTTGTCAGACTGCAGGAAAAGTAAGATATCTCAAAAGAATGAATGCCAAAAATATGTTTAGGTTTCACTGATTTGCCTGATGTATAGGTAAAGCCACAGCCAAATTGTCTACAGAAGTCAGTATCTCCCTTCCACTTCAGGAATCATCATCATCATCAGTCGTATTTATATGTGTGCAGAGCACTGTACTAAGCGCTTGGGAAGTACAAATTGGCAACATCTAGAGACAGTCCCTACCCAGCAGTGGGCTCACAGTCTAAAAGGGGGAGACAGGGAACAAAACCAAACGTACTAACAAAATAAAAGAAATAGGATAGATATGTACAAGTAAAATAAATAAATGAGTAATAAGTCATCATCATCATCAATCGTATTTATTGAGCGCTTACTGTGCGCAGAGCACTGTACTAAGCGCTTGGGAAGTACAAATTGGCAACATCTAGAGACAGTCCCTACCCAACAGTGGGCTCACAGTCTAAAAGGGGGAGACAGGGAACAAAACCAAACATACTAACAAAATAAAATAAATAGGATAGATATGTACAAGTAAAATAAATAAATGAGTAATGTCATCATCATCATCAATCGTATTTATTGAGCGCTTACTGTGCGCAGAGCACTGTACTAAGCGCTTGGGAAGTACAAATTGGCAACATCTAGAGACAGTCCCTACCCAACAGTGGGCTCACAGTCTAAAAGGGGGAGACAGGGAACAAAACCAAACATACTAACAAAATAAAATAAATAGGATAGATATGTACAAGTAAAATAAATAAATGAGTAATAAATCATCATCAATCGTATTTATTGAGCGCTTACTGTGTGCAGAGCACTGTACTAAGCGCTTGGGAAGTACAAATTGGATGAGGGGGATACAATCACCAGCAGTGTTGTCAATCGGTGGTGCTTATTGAGCACTTACAGTGAGCATGGCACTGTACTAAGAGCTTGGGAGAGCACAGTGTCACAGAGTCAGTAGACACGTCCCCTGTCCTCAAGGTGTTTACAGTCTGGAAGTTGTCCCTGGTTTTTATTCAAAAGTGGGAGCTGGAAAATGGGAAGGTTCATTCTTGCGGAAGCGTAGAAAAATCTCCTGATTCTAGTAGTCAGGAGAGGCCCACCCTGGTAATGAAACAGCACGTCCGTCTGCAATTCCTTTGTCTTAGCTGCTCCCACAAACTCAATTTCACTGTGGTCCGGAATAAAGGGAAAAAAGCTTCGGTCCATTGCCGGAGGCGGTTTGATCACGTTGGGTGAATCTGAAACTGAAAAGATAGATAGAGACCGTGGCTAGGTGGACCTGTTTCGGAGGATTTGGGCCAGGTGAAAGCTTTTCCTCGGCTCCCAGAAGTGTTTAGTTTCTCCGGTTGCTTCGACTCTGAAGCCGTGTGATCTTGAGACAATAAAATGAAGAAATAGTTGTGGTATAAATGATCCCTTTTGTATTTTTGACAGATTTCTTATACACTGGATTCACTTCCCACTCTTCTCTGTTCCTGCTTATAAGTTGGAGCCTTTCTGTTAAGTCAGTCGGTGGCATTTAGAGAAGCAGCGTGGCTCAGTGGAAAGAGCACGGGCTTTGGAGTCGGAGGTCATGGGTTCGAATCCCGGCTCCACCACGTCTGTTGTGTGACCTTGGGCAAGTCACTTAACTTCTCTGAGCCTCAGTTACCTCATCTGTAAAATGGGGATTAAGACTGTGAGCCCCACGTGGGGCAACTTAATCACCTTGTATCCCCCCCAGCGCTTAGAACAGTGCTTTGCACATAGTAAGCGCTTGACTGTGAGCCCCACGTGGGACAACCTGATCATGTTATATCCCCCCAGCGCTTAGAACAGTGCTTTGCACATAGTAAGCGCTTAACAAATGCCATCATTATTATTATTATTTATTGAGCGCTTACTGCGTGCAGAGCACTGTACTAAGTGCTTAGGAGACTACAATAGAGCAATAAACAGACACATTCCATGCCCACAACAAGCTTACATCATCAATCGTATTTATTGAGCGCTTACTGTGTGCAGAGCACTGTACTAAGCGCTTGGGAAGTGCAACTTGGCAGCATATAGAGACAGTCGCTGCCCAACAGTGGGCTTACAGTCTAGAGGACTCTGCTCTGGACACAATTATACCCTGTTCATTCACTCGTTCAATTGTATTATTGGGCGCTTACTGTGTGCAGAGCACCGAACTAAGCGCTTCGGAGAGCACAACGTAAAGACAGACACGTTCCCTGCCCACAGCGAGCTTACAGTCTAGAGGGGGAGGCAGATGTGAATGGAAACAAATGACAGATCTGTACATAACTGTTGTAGGGCCGGGAGAGGGGACGGATTAAGGGAGCAAAGTCGGGGCGACGCAGAAGGGAGAGGGAGATGAGGAAAGGGGCGTTTAGGGAAGGCTCTGTAGGCCAACTTTGGTGAGACTTTGGCTAGCTAGGTGAGGTGGGGGGGCTGTGCCCCCCGTCAATTATGTGGCCAATAATTATGGTGTCCAGTTGTAGGGAAAGGCCCCCAAATTTACTCCCACTTCAGTAGACGCAAATCTGCCCCCTCATCGGCCCCGAGCACTGCCCCAGGTGACTCTATGCTGTCAGGAATGCCCGGCCCCCAAGCCCCCCTCAGCATTTCCTCAATAATAATAATAATAATGGCATTTATTAAGCGCTTACTATGTGCAAAGCACCGTTCTAAGCACTGGGGAGGTTACAAGGTTGTCCCATGGGGGGCTCACAGTCTTAATCTCCATTTTACAGCTGAGGGAACTGAGGCCCGGAGAAGTGAAGTGACTTGTCCAAAGTCACCCAGCTGACAGTTGGCAGAGCCGGGATAATAAGAATAATGATGGCATTTATTAAGCGCTTACTATGTGCAAAGCACTGGTCTAAGCGCTGGGGAGGTTACAAGGTGATCAGGTTTTCCCACGGGGGGCTCACAGTCTTCATCCCCATTTTACAGATGAGGGAACTGAGGCCCAGAGAAGTGAAGTGACTTGCCCCAAGTCACCCAGCTGACAGTTGGCAGAGCCGGGATAATAATAATAATAATAAGGATGGCATTTATTAAGCGCTTACTATGTGCAAAGCACTGTTCTAAGCTCTGGGGGGTTACAAGGTGATCAAGTTGTACCACGGGGGGCTCACAGCCTTCATCCCCATTTCACAGCTGAGGGAACTGAGGCCCAGAGAAATGAAGTGACTTGCCCCAAGTCACCCAGCTGACAGTTGGCAGAGCCGGGATAATAATAATAATAATAATGATGGCATTTATTAAGCGCTTACTATGTGCAAAGCACTGTTCTAAGCGCTGGGGAGGTTACAAGGTGATCAGGTTTTCCCACGGGGGGCTCACAGTCTTCATCCCCATTTCACAGATGAGGGAACTGAGGCCCAGAGAAGTGAAGTGACTTGCCCCAAAGTCACCCAGCTGACAGTTGGCAGAGCCGGGATAATAATAATAATAATAAGGATGGCATTTATTAAGCGCTTACTATGTGCAAAGCACTGTTCTAAGCTCTGGGGGGTTACAAGGTGATCAAGTTGTCCCACGGGGGGCTCACAGCCTTCATCCCCATTTCACAGCTGAGGGAACTGAGGCCCAGAGAAGTGAAGTGACTTGCCCAAAGTCACCCAGCTGACAGTTGGCAGAGCCGGGATAATAATAATAATAATGATGGCATTTATTAAGCGCTTACTATGTGCAAAGCACTGTTCTAAGCGCTGGGGCGTTACAAGGTGATCAGGTTGTCCCACGGGGGGTTTACAGCCTTAATCCCCATTTCACAGATGAGGGAACTGAGGCCCAGAGAAGTGACTTGCCCAAAGTCACCCAGCTGACAGTTGGCAGAGCCGGGATTTGAACCCATGACCTCTGACTCCAAATCCCGGGCTCTTTCCACTGAGCCACGCTGCTCTTCAAGCTTACTGTGGCATCCCTTAGGCAATATAGAGCTTACAGCATCGACAAGAACGATCTTTCAGTGAGCCTCCAGAGGAGTTGTTGGAAGCTGTATCGGATTTTTAACTTCTTAAACGAAGATTCCCCTCTAGTTGGATTACTTATTCCTATAAATTAACGCGATGAATTCAAAGATAATGACCATGTTGCTTCCGATGCATTCACAGAGTTGGGCAGCACGTGCCGGCCTGCAAATCAGGGATTTGGCTAGATGGGCCCCGCGGCTTTGAGGCTAGTGGCTCCAAACTCGTCCCCCGGGGCTCTGACTTGGTCGAGATTTAACTTCTTATTAAATGAGGATTTACATCCAGTTTTATTACTTTTTTTTAAACAGCACGGCCAATTCAAATAACGGAAATGAGAAAGTCCGAACTTAGCCATCCGCTGTAATAAAAGAAATATAGATTGTGAGCTTGTAGGGCTTGTGAGCTTGATTGTACAATCAATCGATTGATTGTAGGGAATCAATCAATCAATCAATCAATTGTATTTATTGAGCGCTTACTGTGTGCAGAGCACTGTACTAAGCGCTTGGGAAGTACAAGTTGGCAACATATAGAGACAGTCTACCAACTCTGTTGTACTGTACTCTCCCAAGCGTTTAGTACGGTGCCCTGCATATAGTAAGCACTCAATAAATACAGTTGATCCATGGATGATTCTGAAGGTAAAAAGCTGACAAAATTCCCATCATTTATACTCCAAAGCCTAATTCCCAATTCCCATCTACCGTTTCAACATTTATAAATTGACATTTGGGAGTAAATTTTTAAGAGGTACAGAAGCAGTGTGGCTCAGTGGGCTTTGGAGTCAGAGGTCATGGATTCAAATCCCGGCTCCGCCAATTGTCCGCTGGGTGACTTTGGGCAAGTCACTTCACTTCTCTGTGCCTCAGCTACCTCATCTGTAAAATGGGGGTTAAGACCGTGAGCCCCCCGTGGGACAACCTGATCACCTTGTAACCTCCCCGGTGCTTAGAACAGTGCTTTGCACATAGTAAGCGCTTAATAAATGCCATCATCATTCATTCACTCAATCGTATTTATTGAGCGCTTACTGTGTGCAGAGCACTGTACTAAGCGCTTGGGAAGTCCAAGTTGGCAACATCTAGAGACGGTCCCTACCCAACAGTGGGCTCACAGTCGAGAAGGGGGAGACAGAGAACAAAACATGTTAACAAAATAAAATAATAATCATCATCATATATACCTTGGACCGCTGAGTAAATTACTGCTTTAGTGCAGGGAGGGGTATCTACATTGCATCAGAGAGATAGTATAAAACTTCCAAAAGCGATTAACTCCCAATCGATCGTATTTATTAATTATAACGATGATAATTGTGGTATTTGTTAAGTGCTTTTTGCATCCCAACCCCTGTTCCAAGCTCTGGGATAGATGCACGGTAGTCAAGCTGGACACGTGGGGCTCACAGTTGGAATACCCACTGTACAGATGAGGGAACTGAGGCCCAGAGAAATGAAGTAACTTCATTCGTTCATTCAGTCGTATTTATTGAGCGCTTACTGTGTGCAGAGCACTGTGCCAAGGCTTGCCCAAGGTCACCCAACAGAGAAGTGGCCAAGCTGGGATCAGAACCCCGGTCCCCTGAGCTCTTTTGTGTGCAGAGCACTGTACTAGGGGAAGCAGCGTGGCTCAGTGGAAAGAGCCCGGGCTTTGGAGTCAGAGGTGGTGGGTTCGAATTCCGGCTCCGCCGCTTGTCAGCTGGGTGACGTTGGGCAAGTCACTTCACTTCTCCGGGCCTCAGTGCCCTCATCTGTAAAATGGGGATGAAGACTGTGAGCCCCCCGTGGGACAACCTGATCACCTTGTACCTACCCCAGCGCTTAGAACAGTGCTTTGCACATAGTAAGCGCTTAACAAATACCAACATCATTATTATTATTATTATTATTATTATTATTATTATTACTAAGTGCATGCTTGGGAGAGTACAAAATAACAGCGTTGGTAGACGTGTTCTCTGCCTACAAGACGCTCACAATCTGGAGAAGGAGGTGGATATTAATATAATAAATTATGGATGTGTACATAACAGCCCCCAAGTGGGCTTTTCACACAGATCCACTTACGCGGTTGTATATTTAGAAAAGAGAATTACGTGTTTCCTAATGCAGAAATTGCCGGGATAAAAGGCCTTAATGCCACTGCGTGGTTCGTTTTACCTTAAGTACAAATAGGAGGAAAATGAAATATGAAGTGCCGTACGCCGTAGCTTCTGTGCCTTAAAGGAAACGTCGCTGCTCCTCTTCGCTCGCCAGCGGAACTCAAGGTAAAACCTCGAAGTCATTCTGCAGTTTGGCTTCTTTATTCTTTCTTGATCGTAAGCTGGACACTTAGAGAACCGCTTGCCGTAGGACTTAGTTCAATAATATTGCTCAAATCTTAATTTTCGGTCCTCAAAAAACTCACCAGGCCAGTGGAGTCAGTAATTTTGAGACAGTGACCTGTGCCAGAGCCTGGGCCTAAACTTAATAATTGTGGTATTTGTTAAGCACTTACCACGGGGCCAGCACTGTTCCAGCATAGTAAGCGCTCAATAAATACGATTGATTGATTGATTGATTGATTCCAAGCTCTGGCATAGTAACAAGGTAAGTGGGTTGGACACAGCCCCTGTCAATCAATCGTATTTGTTGAGCGCTTGGTGCAGAGCACTGTACTAAGCGCTTGGGAAGTACAAGTTGGCAACATAGAGAGACGGTCCCTACCCACCAGTGGGCTCACAGTCTAAAAGGGGGAGACGGAGAACAAAACCAAACATACTGACAAAATAAAATCAATCAATCAATCAACCGTATTTATTGAGCGCTTACTGTGTGCAGAGCGCTTGGGAAGTACAAGTTGGCAACATAGAGAGACGGTCCCTACCCAACAGTGGGCTCACAGTCTAAAAGGGGGAGACGGAGAACAAAACCAAATATACTGACAAAATAAAATCAATCAACCATATTTATTGAGCGCTTACTGTGTGCAGAGCACTGTACTAAGCGCTTGGGAAGTACAAGTTGGCAACATAGAGAGACAGTCCCTACCCAACAGTGGGCTCACAGTCTCAATCCCCATTTTCCAGATGAGGGCACTGAGGCACACAGAAGTGAAGTGACTCGCCCAAGGTCACCCAAGCGGACCTGTGGCTGAGCCGGGATTAGAGCCCAGGTCCTTTTAACTCCCAGGCCCGCGATCCATCCACTGAGCCGCACTGCTTGTAATAATAATAATAATAATGGCATTTATTTAAGCGCTTACTATGTGCAAAGCACTGCTCTAAGCGCTGGGGAGTTTACAGGGTGATCAGGTTGTCCCATGGGGGGCTCACAGTCTTAATCCCCATTTTCCAGATGAGGTAACTGAGGCACAGAGAAGTGAAGTGACTTGCCCAAAGTCACACAGCTGACAGTTGGCAGAGCTGGGATTTGAACCCATGACCTCTGGCTCCAAAGCCTGGGCTCTTTCCATTGAGCCACACTTTCAGCACTAAATAAATATGAGTGTTCGTATTGATTCATTCATTCAATCATATTTATTAAGCACTTAAATGTCCAAATGAATAAATTAATGAATGAACGAACTCAGGAAAATAAGATATTCCCCACCCTGCTGCTACTTCACCCTGCTTTTTCCTTATTATTCCGGGGTTTGGGGCTGAGGGTGGTCTCGCTTTTCCTTCCCTCACCCCCTCAACTAGGATCTGCCCAAAACAATCAGTGCTATTTACTGAATGCTTGTCCCCATGGGACAACCTGATTACCTTGTAACCTCCCCAGCGCTTAGAACAGTGCTTTGCACATAGTAAGCGCTTAATAAATGCCATTATTATTATTATTATTAAATGAATAAATTAATGAAAAATAGGATATTCCCCGCCCTGCTGCTACTTCACCCCGCTTTTTCCTTATTATTCCGGGGTTTGGGGCTGAGGGTGGTCTCGCTTTTCCTTCCCTCGCCCCCTCAACCAGGATCTGCCCAAAACAATCAGGGCTATTTACTGAACGCTTACTGTGCACAGAACACTGTACTAGGGGAGCAGCGTGGCTCAGTGGACAGAGCCCGGGCTTTGGAGTCAGAGGTCAGGGGTTCAAATCCCGGCTCCGCCAATTGTCAGCTGGGTGACTTTGGGCAAGTCACTTAACTTCTCTGGGCCTCAGTTCCCTCATCTGGAAAATGGGGATGAAGACTGGGAGCCCCATGGGGAACAACCTGATTACCTTGTGTGTCCCCCAGCACTTAGAACAGTGCTTGGCACATCGTTAGTCCTTCTAGGCTGTGAGCCCGCTGTTGGGTAGGGACTGTCTCTATGTGTTGCCGATTTGTACTTCCCAAGCGCTTAGTACAGTGCTCTGCACACAGTAAGCGCTCAATAAATACGATTGATTGATCGTAAGTGCTTAATAAATGCCATCATTATTATAAGTTCTTGGGAAAGTACAATGCAGTAGAGCTGATAGACACCATCCCTGCCCACAAGGAGCTTTTAAAAGGAGATCCGCACTGTTAGGGGGGGGCTAACTTTGTTATATTGCACTCTCCCGGGCGCTTAGAACAGTGCTCTGCGCACAGTAAGCGCCCAGTAAATACCATTGGTTGGCTCAGTGGAAAAGACCCCGGGCTTTGGAGTCAGAGGTCATGGGTTCAAATCCCGGCTCCGCCGCTTGTCAGCTGGGTGACTTCACTTCTCTGGGCCTCAGTTCCCTCATCTGTCAAATGGGGATGAAGACTGGGAGCCCCCCGTGGGACAACCTGATCACCTTGTATCCCCCCCCCCCCCCCAGCGCTTAGAACAGTGCTTGGCACATGGTAAGCGCTTAATAAATACCATCATTATTATTATTAGGGTTCAGGTTTCAGCCTGAGACCAGTATGTGTGACTGAGTACCGGGTGGAGCTTACCCTTGGGGAGGGGTCATTCCGCCAGTCATATTTAGTGAGTGTTTACTGTGTGCACAGCACTGTACTAAGCACTTAGGGAGAGTATAATACAACAGAAAGTCACTTAGCTTCTCTGTGCCTCAGTTACCTCATCTGTAATAATAATGACGGCATTTATTAAGCGCTTACTACGTGCAAAGCACTGGGGAGGTCGCAAGGAGATCAGGTTGTCCCATGGAGGGCTCACAGTCTTCACCCCCCTTTTACAGACGAGGGGACTGAGGCCCAGAGAAGTCAAGCGACTTGCCCAAAGTCACACAGCTGACAATTGGCAGAGTGGGGATTCGAACCCGTGACCCCGGACTCCAAAGCCCGTGCTCTTTCCCCCGAGCCACGCTGTAAAATGGGGATTAAGACCCTGAGCCCCACATGGAACAACCTGATTACCTTTTATCCGCCCCAGGGCTGGGCACGAGGTAAGCGCTTAGCAAATACCATCATTACTGTTGTTGTTATAAGGGAAGCGCTTAGCAAATACCATCATTACTGTTGTTGTTATAAGGGAAGCGCTTAGCAAATACCATCATTACTGTTGTTGTTATAAGGGAAGCGCTTAGCAAATACCATCATTACTGTTGTTGTTATAAGGTAAGCGCTTAGCAAATACCATCATTACCGTTGTTGTTATAAAGTGGCACGGTCCCGGACCATGACGAGCCACGTGACTCAAGCTACCCTCGGGGGTCAGGAGGTCACGGGTTCTAATCCTGCCCCCGCCACTCGTCTGCTGGGGCAACTCACAGCGCTGCTCTGTGCCTCGGTTCCTCATCTATAACAGGGATTGCGACTGAGCCCCACGTGGGGCAGGGACCGTGTCCAACCCGATTGCGCTTTGTACAGTACCCGACGCATAGTTAGCGCTTAACAAATACCATAGCTTTCACTACGCTCCCCCACTGGGTGAATGAATTTGTCCTTCCCAAGCGCTTAGTACAGTGCTCTGCACACAGTAAGCGCTCAATAAATACGATGGAGGATGATGATGATGGGTGGCTCTCTGAAAATGGGTGCGGTACGGGACCGGCGGAGCTCAATAAGAGCCTTTTCTTTCATTCATTCATTCAACCATATTTATTGAGCGCTTGCTGTGTGCAGAGCACTGTACTAAGCGCTTCACCCTACAGCATCAATTGTCCGCGAGGGCCTTCAACCCCAGAGGAGCGGTAAAGCCGCCAGACCAACCAGAATCGAAGTTGCTGTCTTATCATTGCTGACTGCTGGAAATAATATCGTCAATCGTATTTATTGAGCGCTTACTATGTGCAGAGCGCTGTACTAAGCGCTTGGGAAGTACAAATTGGCAACATATAGAGACGGTCCCTACCCAACATTGGGCTCACAGTCTAAAAGGGGGAAATAATAGTGATAAAGGCTTTTATTAAGTGCTTACTATGTGCAAAGCACTGTTCTAAGCGCTGGAAAGAGAGATATTCCGATGCTATGAGTGATTTTTTTTTTAATTGGTCAATATCAGGTGAATCGCTAGTATCTATAGGTCCTTACCAGGTGCTGATCACTTTACTCCATTTATTGAGTGGTTACTGTGTGCAGAGCACTGGGGAGAGTGCTGGTTGCGGACTTGTACTTCCCAAGCGCTCAGTACAGTGCTCTGCGCACAGTAAGCGCTCAATCAATACGATTGAATGAATGAATGAGTGTACGGTGTAACAATAAACAGACACATTCCCTGCCCACAGTGAGTTTACAGTCTAGAGGACTATTACAGTCTGTATTACAGTCTTATATTAAGAATTTGCCGTCTATGTTAAGTGCTCGATGATGATTGTGGTATTTTGTTAAAGCCTTATTGGGTGTCAAGAACTGGGGTAGATAAACGACAATCAGAGTTTACAGTCTAAAGGGATATTACAGTCTGTATTACAGTCTTATATTAAGAATTTGCCTCAATGTTAAGTGCTCGATGATGATTATGGTATTTTGTTAAAGCCTTATTGGGTGTCAAGAACTGGGGTAGATAAAAGACAATCAGAGTTTACAGTCTAAAGGGATATTACAGTCTGTATTACAGTCTTATATTAAGAATTTGCCGTCTATGTTAAGTGCTTGATGATGATTGTGGTATTTTGTTAAAGCCTTATTGGGTGTCAAGAACTGGGGTAGATAAAAGACAATCAGAGTTTACAGTCTAAAGGGATATTACAGTCTGTATTACAGTCTTATATTAAGAATTTGCCGTCTATGTTAAGTCCTTGATGATTGTGGTATTTTGTTAAAGCCTTATTGGGTGTCAAGAACTGGGGTAGATAAAAGACAATCAGAGTTTACAGTCTAAAGGGATATTACAGTCTGTATTACAGTCTTATATTAAGAATTTGCCGTCTATGTTAAGTGCTTGATGATGATTGTGGTATTTTGTTAAAGCCTTATTGGGTGTCAAGAACTGGGGTAGATAAAAGACAATCAGAGTTTACAGTCTAAAGGGATATTACAGTCTGTATTACAGTCTTATATTAAGAATTTGCCGTCTATGTTAAGTGCTCGATGATGATTATGGTATTTTGTTAAAGCCTTATTGGGTGTCAAGAACTGGGGTAGATAAAAGACAATCAGAGTTTACAGTCTAAAGGGATATTACAGTCTGTATTACAGTCTTATATTAAGAATTTGCCGTCAATGTTAAGTGCTCGATGATGATTACGGTATTTTGTTAAAGCCTTATTGGGTGTCAAGAACTGGGGTAGATAAAAGACAATCAGACAGCTCTTGTACCGCATGGGGCTTGTAACCTAAGTGGGAGGGAAAAAAAAGGTATCGAATCCTATTTTACAGGTAAGGAAACACGCAGAGAAAGGAGGTGACTTGCCCAAGGTCACACACACACGGCAGGCAAGCGGATGCATCAGGATTAGAACCCAGTCTTTTTATTCCTGAGCCTTTGCTCTTTCCACTAGGCCATGCTCCTCGGTCATCCCTGCCCTCGGGGAATTTACAAGCAAGTGGGAGAGATGCGCGGATAGAAATTATTTATAATTAGTAGAAGAGAAACGATCAAGGTACCACTGGGATCGGAAGATGAAGGAAAGATTAGAAAGTGGAATCAATGAATGAGTAGATAGGCACAGATAGAAATTATTTATAATTAGTAGAAGAGAAACGATCAAGGTACCACTGGGATAGGAAGATTAAGGAAAGATTAGAAAGGGGAATCAATGAATGAGTAGATAGGCACAGATAGAAATTATTTATAATTAGTAGAAGAGAAACGATCAAGGTACCACTGGGGTCGGAAGATGAAGGAAAGATTAGAAAGGGGAATCAATGAATGAGTAGATAGGCACAGATAGAAATTATTTATAATTAGTAGAAGAGAAACGATCAAGGTACCACTGGGGTCGGAAGATGAAGGAAAGATTAGAAAGGGGAATCAATGAATGAGTAGATAGGCACAGATAGAAATTATTTATAATTAGTAGAAGAGAAACGATCAAGGTACCACTGGGATCGGAAGATGAAGGAAAGATTAGAAAGGGGAATCAGTGAATGAGTAGATAGTACGTAGGATGATATAGCCAGAAGTGCTAAAATGGATGTTGCGATGATAATTGTGGTATTAAGCACTTTCCGGGTGCCCAACACTGTACTAAGAGCTAGAATAATAATAATAATAATAATGGCATTTATTAAGCGCTTACTATGTGCAAAGCACTGTTCTAAGCGCTGGGGAGGTTACAAGGCGGTCAGATTGTCTCACAGTCTTCATCCCATTTTCCAGATGAGGGAACTGAGGCCCAGAGAAGTGAAGCGACTTGCCCAAAGTCCCACGGCTGACAGTTGGCAGAGCTGGGATTTGAACCCATGGCCTCTGACTCCAAAGCCCCTGCTCTTGCCACTGAGCCACGCTGCTTCTCCAATAGATAAAAGATAATCGGGTCAGACACTGTTCCCGATGCCACAGAGGGCTCAGTAGCACGCCAGTACAGTGCTCTGCACACAGTAAGCGCTCAATAAATACGATTGATGATGATGATGATGATGTAATTTATTTATATAAATGTCTGTCTCACCCTCCTGACTGCAAACTCGCTTTGGGCAGGGAGTGAGTTTGTTATACTGTTATATTGTACTCTCCCAAGCGCTTAGTACAGTGCCCTGCCCACAGGAAAGCACTCATTAAATACGACTGAATGACTGAATATGTTTCCTAGAGAAAACATGTTCTCTAGGAGCGAGATATGCTGGGGAGAGTTGTCTTTTAGACTGTGAGCCCACTATTGGGTAGGGACTGTCTCTATATGGTGCCAACTTGGACTTCCCAAGCGCTTAGTACAGTGCTCTGCACGCAGTAAGCGCTCAATAAATCCGATAGATGATGATGGTCTGGAAAATTTGAAGAAGGAGAATTGCCAGGTGGGCAAAAGCGAGGAATCAGAGGCGGAAGAGTTGATACTGAATCATCATCAATCGTATTTATTGAGCGCTTACTATGTGCAGAGCACTGTACTAAGCGCTTGGGAAGTACAAATTGGCAACATATAGAGACAGTCCCTCCCCAACAGTGGGCTCACAGTCGAAAAATGACAGTAAGCACTTGCACAGTGCTTTGCACACTGTAGGTGCTCAGTAAATCCCATCGCATGAGCGATTGAGGTGAGCGTAGGAGCTGTGAATATGGACTGGAGAATATTGACACGTCAATGAATTCTGTTGCTTCCCCCTTGTGCTGTCGAGTCGTCTCCGACCCATAGCGACGCCGTGGACCCATCTCCATCCGCAGTCGTTCCGGTAGAGTATCTTCAGAGTTTTCTTGTTAAAAATCTGGAATTGTTTTACCATTGCTTTCTTCCGCACTCTCTCCCAGGTCGCCGCCGCCCATCACAGGTGAGTTTTGACTTGTAGCAGATTTGCCTTCGACTTGCCCAAGCTAGGAATGGAAGGGGTAGGCCTCTGTTGGACTCTCCCTCTCTTAGCCAAGACTGATAGACTATGGAAAACTCTCCAGGTGCGATCCTCTAATTTATTTTAGTGTCTGCCTCTCCCGCTAGACTGTAAGCTTTTTGAGGGCAGAGACTGTCCACTGACCTCTCCCAGACGCTTGGTACCGTGCGATGTACTCAGCATTCAATTGCTCTTGGTTGACATATAAGAAAAAGGAGAGTGAAGAGATTTGAAATCAGTGGCCAAGAGTTCCTGCTCGGTGACTTGCCCGAGATCAAGCGGCGGACGGGCGATGGAGCCAAGCCGCTTCTCTAACGTAGTTATTAGTGTGTTATTAGTCGGACGGAGACGCACGGACGGAGAAGGGGGTTGGGGGCTGAGGAGGGGGGAGCCGGCACAGGAGCCCCCGACGGAGGTGGGCGGCTACCGACCGCCCCGAGATAGGGCAGGCACGGCGGGCACAGAGCTGGGCACGGAGCTGGGCACAGAGCAGAGGGGGGGGGGGCAGAGAGGAGGGCAGAGAGGACAGAGAGGTGGGCAGAGAGGTGGGCAGAGAGGTGGACAGAGAGGACAGGGAGGTGGGCAGAGAGGTGAGTAGAGAGGAGGGCAGAGAGGAGGACAGAGAGGTGGGCAGAGAGGTGGGCAGAGAGATGGGCAGAGAGGTGAGTAGAGAGGAGGGCAGAGGTGGGCAGAGAGGAGGGCAGAGAGGAGGACAGAGAGGTGAGCAGAGGGGAGGACAGAGAGGAGGACAGAGGTGGGCAGAGAGGACAGCAAGGAGGGCAGAGGTGAGCAGAGAGGAGGGCAGAGAGGTGGGCAGAGGGGAGGGCAGAGAGGTGGGCAGAGAGTAGGACAGGTGAGTAGAGAGGAGGACAGAGGAGGACAGAGGTGAGTAGAGAGGAGGGCAGAGAGGAGGACAGAGAGGTGGGCAGAGAGGTGAGTAGAGTGGAGGGCAGAGAGGTGGGCAGAGAGGAGGACAGAGGTGGGCAGAGAGGTGAGTAGAGAGGAGGGCAGAGAGGTGAGCAGAGGGGAGGACAGAGAGGTGGGCAGAGGGGAGGGCAGAGAGGTGGGCAGAGAGGTGAGCAGAGGGGAGGACAGAGAGGTGGGCAGAGAGGTGAGTAGAGAGGAGGGCAGAGGTGGGCAGAGAGGTGAGTAGAGAGGTGGGCAGAGAGGTGAGTAGAGAGGAGGGCAGAGGTGGGCAGAGAGGAGGACAGAGGGGAGGGCAGAGAGGAGGACACAGAGGTGGGCAGAGGGGAGGGCAGAGAGGAGGACAGAGAGGTGGGCAGAGAGGTGAGTAGAGAGGAGGGCAGAGGTGGGCAGAGAGGAGGGAAGAGGGGTGAGCAGAGAGGAGGGCAGAGAGGGCAGGGCGAGCTGAGCAATGAGTTGTGGTCCCGGCCGGCGGCTCCTTTTCAGTTTTGCCCAGCGTATGGGGGGCGGGGGGCCAGGGCCCCTCCCCTCCCCTCCCCTCTCCTCTCCTCCTCCGGCTCCGCCCGGGCCCGCCCAACGCCCACCCACAGGCATGGGCAGGGGCACGGGGGGGGGGGGGGGGGGGGGGGGAGAGACAGACACGGGCAGAGAGAGAGAGAGATGCCCCACAGCCGCCCCTCAGCCCTTCTCCTTCCATTCATTCAATCGTATTTATTGAGCGCTTACTGTGTGCAGAGCACTGGACTAAGCGCTTGGGAAGGACAAGTTGGCAACATATAGAGACGGTCCCTACCCACCCAGCCACCCATGGGCAGAGGGCCAGGGGCTGACCCTTTCCTCTATCGTCCTCCCTCCAAGCTCGCCCACCTTAGAAGGTCTGGGGGACAACAGCTGGGGAGAGAAGGAGGGAGGGAAGGAGGAAGAAAGGAGGGATGGGGGAGAGAAAGAGAGGAGGGAGGGAGGAGGAGGAGGAGGAGGAGGAGGATGGTATTCGTTAAGCCCTTACCATGTGCCAAGCGCTGTTCTAAGCGCTGGGGTAGATGCAAGGTCATCGGGTGGTCCCACGTGGGGCTCACTCTTCATCCCCAGTTGACAGATGAGGGAACTGAGGCCCAGAGATGGGACGGGACTTGCCCCGAGTCACACAGCTGCCAGATGGCGGAGTCAGGATTAGAACCCAGGACCTGCGACTCCGAAGCCCGGGCTCTGGCCGCTAAGCCAGGCTGCTGCCCTGAGGGAGTTAGAGGCAAGAAAGGGAGGGAATGGGGAAGGGGAGAGAAAGAGGGAGAAGTGAAGTGAGCTGGTCAGGGGTAGGGAGAGGGGCTGCTTATTGACATCTGGCACTCTCCCAAGTGCTTAGCACACAGCGCTCTGCACAAAGTAAGCGCTCTGTAAATGCGATTGAATATATGTATCAGGGAGAGAGAAGGAGGGAGGAAAGAGAAGGGGAGAGGAGAGCCCGTTATTGGGTAGGGATTGTCTCTATCTGTTGCCGAATTGTACTTTCCAAGCGCTTAGTACAGTGCTCTGCACACAGTAAGCGCTCAATAAATGCAACTGAATGAATGAATGAGGAAAGGAGGGAAAGAGAGGAACTGGGGAAGGAAGGCGGGGAGAGAAAGAGAAGAGGGAAGGAGGAAGAGGGAGGGAGGAGAGATGGAGGGAGAGAAAAGGGAGGGAAGGATGGATGGATGAAGGGGGAGAGAGATGGAGGGAGGGAGGGACGAAGAGAAAGAGGAGGGAAGGATGGAGGAAGGAAGAGAGATGGAGGGAGAGGGATGGATGGAGGGAGGGAAAAGGGAGGGAAGGATGGAGGAAGGGGCTGAGAGATGGAGGGACGGATGGAGGAAGAGAAAGAGGAGGGAAGGATGAAAGGGAGAGAGATGGAGGGAGAGAGATGGATGGAGGGAGGGAAAAGGGAGGGAAGGATGGAAGAAGGGGGAGAGATGGAGGGAGAGATGGAGGGAGAGAGATGGATGGAGGGAGGGAAAAGGGAGGGAAGGATGGAAGAAGAGGGAGAGATGGAGAGAGAGATGGATGGAGGGAAGGAAAAGGGAGGAAAGGATGGAGGAAGGGGCTGAGAGATGGATGGAGGGAAGGAAAGGGGAGGAAAGGATGGAGGAAGGGGCTGAGAGATGGAGGGACGGATGGAGGGAGAGAAAAGGGAGGGAGGGATGGAGGAAGAGAGTGAGAAGGAGGAAGGGGGAGAGAGTGAGAGATGGAGGGACGGATGGAGGGAGAGAAAAGGGAGGAAGGGATGGAGGAAGACAGAAGGAGGAAGGGGGAGAGAGTGAAAGATGGAGGGAGGGAAAAGGGAGGAAAGGATGGAGGAAGAGGGAGAGACAGAGGGAAGAAGGGAATGTTGAAGAGAGCAATAAAATGGTTTGGGAAAAGTCCCGGGGCAAGCCCAGCCCGGGAGCGAACGAGGGGGCAGGTTTGAAAAGCAGCTAAAACCCTGCCAAACAGAGGCTTCGCCCCCTGCTCCCCCCGTGTGCATAGCCCTGTACTACGCGCTTGGGAAAGTACACTGAGCAGAGCTCCTGAGCCCTCTCCAGGTTAGCCCGGTTCCCATCGGGGCTTTGCTGCCCTAAAAATTAAATTTGAGTCTTCGATTCCGGAGGGGAAACTCCGGGGAAAGCTCGTTGTGAACGTGTCCGATCGCTTGTCTGCCGTGTGACCTTGGGTACGTCATTTTCATTTCTCTGGGCCTCACCTGTCAGATGGGGATGAGGACATTGAGCACCTTGTGGGACAGGGACTGTGTCCAACCTATCTTGTATCTAGCCCAGTGCTTAGCGCAGGGCCTGGCACAGAGTAAGTGCTTAACAAGTACCATTATTATCCCCTCGTTGTGGGCAGGGAATGTGTTTGATGTTGTAGTGTGCTCTCCCAAGCGCTTAGTACAGTGCTCTGCACAGAGTAAGTGCTCGATAAATACGATTAATAATTAATAATGTTATTACTATCATTATGTTGTACTGTGAGCTCGTTGCGGGCAGGGGATGTCACTGTTTATTGTTGTCCGGTACTTTCCCAAGTGCTTAGCACAGTGCCCTGCACACAGTAAGAGCTTAATAAGATTGAACGAACGAATGTACTCTCCCAAGCACTTAGTGCAGTGCTCTGCACACAGTAAGCGCTTAATAAGTACAACTGACTGAATGTATGTACTCTCCCAAGCACTTAGCACAGGGCCTGGCACAGAGTGAGTGCTTAACAAGTATCATTATTATCCTCTCGTTGTGGGCAGGGAATGTGTTTGATATAATAGTGTCCTCTCCCAAGCGCTTAGTACAGTGCTCTGCACCCAGTAAGTGCTCGATAAATACGATTAATAATTAATAATACTGTTATTACTATCATGTTGTACTGTGAGCTCGTTGTGGGCAGGGGATGTCACTGTTTATTGTTGTCCGGTACTTTCCCAAGTGCTTAGCACAGTGCCCTGCACACAGTAAGAGCTTAATACGATTGAACGAACGAATGTACTCTCCCAAGCACTTAGCGCAGTGCTCTGCACACAGTAAGCGCTTAATAAGTACGACTGACTGAAGGAATGTATGTACTCTCTCAAGCACTTAGCGCAGGGCCTGGCACAGTGTGAGTGCTTAACAAGCATCATTATTATCCTCTCGTTGTGGGCAGGGAATGTGTTTGATATTATAGTGTCCTCTCCCAAGCGCTTAGTACAGTGCTCTGCACCCAGTAAGTGCTCAATACGATTAATAATTAATAATACTGTTATTATTATCATTATGTTACACTGTGAGCTCGTTGTGGGCAGGGGATGCCACTGTTTATTGTTGTACTGTACTTTCCCAAGTGCGTAGCACAGTGCTCTGCACCCAGTAAGTGCTCGATAAATACGATTAAGAAATAATATTGTTATTACTATCATTATGTTGTACTGTGAGCTCGTTGTGGGCAGGGGAAGCCACTGTTTATTGTTGTACGGTACTTTCCCAAGTGCTTAGCACAGTGCTCTGCACAAAGTAAGAGCGTAATATGATTGAACGAACGAATGTACTCCCAAGCACTTAGCCACTGCAGTGCTCCGCACACAGTAAGAGCTTAATACGATTGAACGAACGAATGTACTCCCAAGCACTTAGTACAGTGCTCTGCACACAGTAAGCGCTTAATACGATTGAACGAACGAATGTACTCCCAAGCACTTAGTGCAGTGCTCTGCACACAGTAAGCGCTTAATACGATTGAACGAACGAATGTACTCCCAAGCACTTAGTGCAGTGCTCTGCACACAGTAAGTGCTTAATAAGTACGACTGACTGAAGGAATGTATGTACTCTCCCAAGCACTCGGTTCATTCATTCAATCGTATTTATCGAGCGCTTACTGTGTGCAGAGCGCTGGACTCAGCGCTTGGGAAGGCCAAGTCGGACAGCGCTCTGCACACAGTAAGCGCTCGATAAATACGACTGACTGAATGAATGTATGTACTCTCCCAAGCACTCAGTACATTCATTCATTCAGTCAATCGTATTTATCGAGCGCTTACTGTGTGCAGAGCGCTGGACTCGGCGCTTGGGAAGGCCAAGTCGGACAGTGCTCTGCGCACAGTAGGCGCTCGATAAATACGACTGACCAACTGACGGCCCCATTCCGGCTCCCCTTCCAGCCAGATGAATCCGATCAACAGGGAAATTAAAAAGTAGGCTCTCCCACCCCTATCCCAGGCCCCTTCCTGGCTGCAGGGAGAAGGCAGCGACCCCCGGGGCACTTCCAGGGCTTCCCTCCTGGAAAAAGCGCACAATCGGAGGCCTTGAAATCGACAGGAAAACACAGATGGCACCAAGGGGAAGGAAACAAAACCCCAACCCCAACAGGAAATCACCTTGGCTTCCCAGGAATGGTAAAATGTCTTTGTTTCAACTGGGCCATTTCTCTCGGTCGGTCGGAGTGAAGCTGGGGGATACTGAGGCCGCGGAGGTTAATAGGGCTGGGGGTTTGCCGGGCTAGTCGGGCCTGGGCCTGACTGCCAGCAGCAGTTACAAGCTGGAGCGTGCGGAATTCCCTCTCCGAAGGGATCCGACACACAGTCCGGCCGGCCGAAACTGCTGTTTTCCGAGGGAACTTCTCTCCTTTTCGACCAAAAAGGGACGGGGAGACTGGAGCGCGACTAGGTCCCGATTCGGTGGGATCAGCAAAAAGCAACATACAGTGAAGGAGGACAGAAGAGGGTTAGGGAGGAAGTCACGGCGGGAAGAAGTGAAAGTGATCAACATTAAAATTTCCGGCGCTCGGGAAGCTTTGAGAATCTCGGAATGCCGCCGATGCGGTTGGCAATTCCCTCGCTCTAAGAGCAAGGGAGATGATGATAATTGCATTTGTTGAGCTCTTCCCACGTGCCAGGTGTTGTACTGCGTGCTGGGGTAGAGGCGAGATAATCGGGAAGGGGGACAGGGATTGAACCCCCATTTTAGAGATGAGGAAACTGAGGCCCAGAGAAGTGAGGTGACTTGCCCAAGGTCACACAGCTGGCAGGTCCAGAGGCGGGGGCCTGCGCTCACAGTCTCAAGGGGGAAGAGAAGAGATACCCCATACTCAATCCCCAGAGAAGCAGCACGGGGCTGGGAATCGGAAGGACCTGGGTTCAATTTCCAGCTCTGCCACCTGTCTGCTGTGTGACCTTGGATGAGTCACTTCACTTCTCTGGGCCACAGTTCCCTCATCTGCAAAACGGGGACGGAGACTGTGAGTCCCATGTGGGGCAGGGACCGTCTCCAATCTGACCTGCTGTACCCACCCCAGCCCTTAACACTAAGCGCTTCACGATTACTGCTCTTTCATGGATGAGGAAACTGAGGCACCGAGAAGTTACGCGACCTGCTCAAGTTCAGCCGGCAAGTCAACGGCAGAACCAGGATTAGAACCCAGGCTCCCCGCCTCTCGGGCCCGTCCTCTTTCCACTGGGTCGCGTTGGGCTTACATTTCCACCATTTCATCGCCACAATTTCACCCCACTTCTTTCTCATCATCATCAATCGTATTTATTGAGCGCTTACTGTGTGCAGAGCACCGTACTAAGCGCTTGGGAAGTACAAATTGGCAACACATAGAGACAGTCCCTACCCAACAGTGGGCTCACAGTCTAAAAGGGGGAGACAGAGAACAGAACCAAACATACCAACAAAATAAAATAAATAGGATAGATAGGTACAAGTAAAATAGAGTAAAAAATATGTACAACCATATATACATATATACAGGTGCTGTGGGGAAGGGAAGGAGGTAAGATGGGGGGATGGAGAGGGGGACGAGGGGGAGAGGAAGGAAGGGGAATAAATAAATAGAGTAATAAATATGTACAACCATATATACATATATACAGGCGCTTTATTCTCAAATAATTCATGGCGCTTACCAAATTTAGACTCGGATATTTCATACACCGTGCAATCTATTGCTCCCTATACCCGATGCTATAAAAAATGGAGAGCTGATAGCGGTTCTCCCTCCCACTTAGACCGCGAGCCCCGTGGGGGACAGGGACTGGGTCCGACCTGATTGTCTCGCATCTACCCCAGCGCTTAGCACAGTGCCTGGCCCACGGTGAGCGCTTAACAAATACCACGTTTGTCCTCACCGTTACCTGATGGGCTCCTCTAATGCCCAGCTTCTCACTATCCCTCGATCTCCTCTGTCTCGTCGCCGGCCTCTTGTCCACATCCTGCCTCTGGCCTGGAACTCCCTCCCTCTTCAAGTTCATTCAATCGTCTTGAGCGCTTACTGTGTGCAGAGCACTGTACTAAGCGCTTGGGAAGTACAAGTCGGCAACATATAGAGACGGCCCCTACCCACCAACGGACTCACAGTCTAGAAGTCTTCAAATCCGACAGACGACGACTCTCCCCCACTTCAAAGGCTTGTTGAAGGCCCATCTCCTCCGAAAGTACCATAAGTACCATAAGTACAAGTACCATAATTATTATTATTATTATTCGATCCAGACCATTGATGGTTTTGACAGATGGAGTGAAAGCACGGAGGGAATGTAGGAATGCTCACCATTCTGCAGACCGGGTGGGAAAACTCTGGATCAGCGGGAAAGGCCACCTGAAAACAGAGGATGAAATTCAGTAAGGACAAGAGCACATGGAAATGCACTTAGGGATCAATCGATCGATCACTCAATCGTATTTATTGAGCGCTTACTGTGTGCAGAGCACTGTACTAGGCGCTTGGGAAGTTCAAGTTGGCAACATATAGAGACAGTCCCCACCCAACAGCGGGCTCACAGTCTAGAAGGGGGAGACAGAGAACAAAACAGAACATATTAACAAAATAAAATAAATACAATAGATACGTACAAGTAAAATAAATAGAGATCACATACCGTGCCACGGGGAAGAGAGTCAGTACGGGCTGCACAAAGAGCAGGAAAGAGGGTCCGGGACAGACTGACGACGCTGAACTCATCTCCAAGGTCGAGGCTGTTCTTCGACGAACCCCAGAAATGGGGGAATAAAACCAGTGTGGGGAATCCCACCCCGTCTTCTACTATCCCGACTCTGGAAAAGGAATGTTACTGGGAAGGGGCAGGATGATTAGAAGTGGCTCAGCTACATGTCCGTTATATTGTTATACTGGACTCTCCCAAACCCTAGACTATAAGCTCATTGCGGGCAGGGAATGCGTCTAGCAACTCTGCTGCATTATACTCTCATTTATTCATTCATCCAAATTTATTGAACACTTACTTCGTACAATCAATCAATCAATTGTATTTATTGAGCGCTTACTGTGTGCAGAGCACTGTACTAAGCGCTTGGGAAGTCCAAGTTGGCAACATCTAGAGACGGTCCCTACCCAACAGCGGGCTCGCAGTCTAGAAGGGGGAGGCAGAGAACAAAACCAAACATAAACAAAATAAAATAGAATAGATATGCACAAGTAAAATAAATATGTACAATCAATCATATTTATTGAGCGCTTACTGTGTGCAGAGCACTGCACTAAGCACTTGGGAGAGGACAATACAACAGACACATTCCTGCCCATGCCAAGCTCACAGTCTCCCAAGTGCTCAGTACTGATAATAATTATGATTATGGTATTTGTTCAGCGCTTCCCACGTACAAGGTGCTGTACTGAGCTCTGGGGTGGATACCAACAAATCAGGTTGTCCCAAGTGGAGCTCACAGTCTCAATCCCCATTTTACAGAAGCGGCAACTGAGGCACAGAGAATTAGAGTGACTCGTCCAAGGTCACACAGCAGACAAGTGGCGGAGCCGGGATCGGAACCCACGACCCTCGCCCTCCCAGGCCGGCGCTGTATCCGCCACACCACGCCGCTTCTCTCGCAGTGCTCTGCGCATCGTAAGCACTCAATGAATACGACCGATTGAGGTGGGACTTTAGGGAGGCACGGAAGGAAAAACGCAATGACGAAAACACTAGCGCAACACAAAACCATGACAAATTCGTGCACACACAATCGGTGACGTTACGG
Source organism: Tachyglossus aculeatus (assembly GCF_015852505.1). NCBI lineage: Eukaryota > Metazoa > Chordata > Mammalia > Monotremata > Tachyglossidae > Tachyglossus > Tachyglossus aculeatus. Next base: position 61,974,653 of record NC_052074.1, read on the forward strand.
CAGCCGCCGTAGCCCACCCAAAGTTCTCTGTTTTTCTGAGTTTCCCGTCACGCTGTCACATAGCAAGACAGGAGACGCTTTCCCCCATGAACTCGGCCTCTTGTAGAGATTCGAATCTGGAACTCGGCACGTTCAGCAGTCAGGGGGTCCAGCGGGTCGGAAACTACGCCAGGCGGAATCCGATATACTGTGTGACTTCTAATAATGATGAATAATTGTGGTATTTGTTAAGCGTTTACTACGTGCACTGTTCTAGGCTCTGGGGTAGATACAGGGTAATCAGGTTGGACACGGTCCCAATCAATCAATCATATTTATTGAGCGCTTACGATGTGCAGAGCACTGTACTAAGCGCTTGGGAAGTACAAATTGGGAACATCTAGAGACAGTCCCTACCCAACAGTGGGCTCACAGTCTAAAAGGGGGAGACAGAGAAAACCAAACATACTAACGAAATAAAATAAATAGAATAGATATGTACAAGTAAAATAAATTGGGGTCCCGGTCTTAATCCCCATTTTACAGATGAGATAACTGAGGCACAGAGAAGTGACTTGCCCGTGGTCACACAGCAGAGAAGTGGCAGGGCTCAATTCGAACCCACACCCTCTGATTTTCCCAATCCCCATTTCGCAAATGAGGGAACTGAGGCACGGAGAAGCGACACACCGTTTCTCTTCTCCTTGGGCATATAATGAACAGAAAGTCATATTTAGAATATTTATCAGCTTTAAAATAGCATTTGTTTCTTTGTGATATATATAACTAAAAGGAACTCCTGACCCAAACGTATATATTTCAGATATTTTAAGAAATCGGATTTTCTGTAAATTAGCCCCGCAGGCAACAATTTGCCTGAATCCCGGGGGTTGTAATTTGTAGCAGGCCAAGAGGCGGGCCTGATTTTATTTATACAGCTATATAATCCAATTCTTAGCTTGGAGAGAAGGCTGGTCATATTCAATTTGTACTTCCCAAGCGCTTACTACAGTGCTCTGCACATAGTAAGCGCTCAATAAATACAATTGATGATGATGATGATATTCACACATCCATCAGTGGGTACTCAGAGCACATTACGTTTCAAAGCCCAAAAATCAGTGCCCACATTTCATATCTCCTTTGAACTCTGGGCAGTTTCTTGATAAATGTACCTTTCTGAAGACATCTGTGTTTTCCATTTCGATGTTGCTGGATACGTCATCCTTTCAAATTCTTCAAGAGGACCCTTTCGGCACACGTCACTGCTATTCACAGGCGTCCGTCCCCCCGAAATATCGCTTCGGAGTTTTACTTTGATACTGCTATTTTCCACCGTCATTAATATTCGATCCGCTCGGCTGGGCCGGGACGTGCTTTGTGGGTAGGACCCGAGGTGGAATTCGGGAACATTTTTCCAATAATCCGCGTCTGGTTGACGCAGTACACCGTGGTGTTGAGACAACAGGTTATGTGCTTTTCCTCATACAAAATTCTGGAAGAACACCCCCCTATTACAACATTACTGCCTGAAGAGAACATAACTCTTTGCTGCAGGTACTTACGAAGGACATTTCCAGTCTCCAGAGATCCATAATAATAATAATAATAATAATAATAATAATAATATAATCGTAGTAATTCTCATTAGTAGCAGTTATATGGGTTCTAGAGTTTCCATAATCGCAGTTAATGAAAAGCGTACAAAAAAGGCTGAATTCCTCCTGCAAGAGTTGCTAAAACTGAAATACACGCTTATCTAGAGCCAAACAAACACGAAAATGGGCGATGTTCCAATTGAGGAGAGACCAGGCAGCCTGTGGTAGAGTCTAGTGTTTATTGTATGCTATGGAAGGTACACTCGAATTTCCAAAATTTAAAACATATAAAAAGTGGTTAAGGGCTAACGTCGTATCAACAGCGGGTAAACGTGTGAGGATGTTTATTATACAGCAGGGGTACGATGGTAGTGCTAATGCCAACGCGGCACCACGGAAGTTAGTCTAAAAAAAGGCGCTCAACTTTATACAAACAACAACCATCTGTCGCTGTTTAAGAATACCGGGGCACCGTCTGCTTCTAACGATTAGCAGCCTCATAACGTTTCCATCTTAAAGGTTACCTAGTGGCAGCGAATTCGGTTTGGCAAATGTTTCAAACTGAAGAAAAATGGAAACGTCACTACTTCACCGAAATGCACATCCAAAGAGCGAGAGGTACGGATCAGAACTCTCCCTATATGAAATAATTTACACACAGATGAAAGCTAGGACACTATCTAAAATAATCACTAGAATACAGTTTCTCCTCTGAAATAAACAGGCAAGTAGGCTCTGCATTATCCAATATCAAAGACCACGTAGGTGTGAAGTGACTTGCAACCTGACGCCCTAAAATGAAGATGAGTAATTTCAGTGAATGTGCAACCTAAATCAACCAAGCGTCTACTGCAGTACAACCATATTAAGAAACCACTGATCAGAAGTACAACCGCATGAGGGGAAAAAAAGAATCGGAAACCACAAAACCATTTGTCAGCCAGAAAGAAGGACAGCTCCACAGTTTACAGGTAAAACCGAGGCAACAGAAATACGTGCTGAAACTTGGCTTCGAGAAGTGGGTATTTATGCAGAAGATATAACGCTTTGCTTGTAGACCGCGTGGTAGGCGTTTCTCAGCAACACGTAGGGAAAACAAGACTCCAGGAGGTCCATGGTCAGGAACGGGGATTCCTGCACAATCTGAAAGAAAGGAAGTCAGAGGGCTTCCTGAGTTCGCCCGCTTCCGTGGCATCTGCGGGGAACGGCTCCGTGCCCACGGAAACAACGCGAACCCATTAGTACCAGCAAGCGTGGAGCAGAAAGGAGAAAGGAGCGGCTCTCTCAGGGGGAAAAGGAAACCTTGCAAGGATCGAGACGCACACCCAAAAAACAGCTCCGGGCGCTACGGACGCCAAACGCGCCCGCGCCGTAAGGGGTGGCCTTTTTGCCAGCGCAAAGTGGCCGGAACTGTGGGTCTCGCCGTTGGCCTTTCTATCCCCGCGTCGACTGGCAAGTCAGTCCCGCGAATCAGTGGGGTCAGAGGGACGCCTGTAGAAAAGGCTTTCCGTGGTAGCCCGAGATGAAAACGCTCCTCGCCTACGGAGCTGAGCGCTCAAGCGATGCTCTCAGAGGCACGTTTACTACAACCTTCACGTTGGGAGCTACTCGCAGACACCTGATTTGCCCCCCTTTAAACCCGTCACGTTTTAGCCGTGCGGAAATGTGGATAAGATCGGTTTGGGGGTTTTCTGCGCGGCAACGGCGATCGTCAAGGTGCCTGGGTGGGACGGAGGAGTGAAAATGTCGATGGATTTTCATGAAGCTGCAACACCGTGGTAGTTGCATCCGCAAAAACACCGACATTATCATACGACCGTGCAAAGTCAATCCTTCTCTGCTATCCCCATCAATAATCCACCCACACTGTTTAGGGGACCAATTGTTTGAACACCGCTGTAACCGTTAAGCAGTTACTTTTAGCTACCGGTACAATGCCAAATTCATTCATTCATTCGATCATATTTATTGAGCACTTCCTGCGTGCAGAGCACTGTACTAAGCGCTCGGAAAGTACAATATTCTGGTACAGAAGTTCCCGTCACTGCTAAAGGGCATCACGACACCATTTCCCCAGTCTTCCATCACGTTCTTCTCAAAGCTAAAACGTCACGGCCGAAACGACTGGCTACTTTAGTCAGTTTATTTTTACAGATGGTCATCCTGACGGGAACGACCGCTGTTCTAGTTGGGTGTTCATTCCGGGGGAGTTAGAAACAAACGGTGGGGCTCACCATGTCAAGTAGTAAATAGACGGATTCCCTGTTTCTTGTAGTAGTTTTATCCGTCTCCTGTCCAATTTTCAGTAGACTGGATGAGGCAAGCTGAAAAAGAAAAAAAAATGACGACCGATGGATAATTCGGTTCGGCGGTCTATTTCGATGAGGTATTTCCGTTTAGTCTCACGCTTTATCGATACCTTGGAGTGACACTTCCGACCTACAAACTGAGTGCTCGGGGAATTTCGTCCACAAGTTTACTGTGGGTACGGGGGGCTTTAAAAAGCACAAAGCTCAGATATTAAGCAACGATATTTACAGGGCGGCGCCTACTGTGTGCTTGGGCGAGTGCGGCAGCGTTAAGAAGACACAATCCAGGATCATCCAAGAGCTCACAATCTGGCAAAATAATTTCAAATGGGAAACAGGGAACGGAAAAAAGGACAGGTGGATGAGTAAGCGCTTAAAAGAGAAGTATAGTCTCTAAACCGTACGCTGGAACACGCCTACCCACTCTGCTGTATCGTCCTCGCCCAAGCGCTTAGTACGGCGCTCTGCACATAGTAAGCGCTCAATAAATAGCACCGATCGAGTGACAGTGGGGCACTTAAGTGACCGTGTACGGAAGTGCGGCAGTTACTGGGGAGTGCGCAAGGGTGGAACGGTGGAAATGTGACGAGGTGCTAGTTGGGACGGTATGTTGCCAATTTGTACTTCCCAAGCGCTTAGTACAGTGCTCTGCGCACAGTAAGCGCTCAATAAATACGATTGATGATGATGATGATGACCCGGGGGGGATGTGGAAGCAGAACTCCAGGATGCCGCTGAAGACGGGAAGAGTGATAGTCTGGTGGGTTTGGAAGGAAGGGAGCTCCAGGGAAGAGAAAGGGCATCGACAGGGTAGAATAATCACTGGGATATTTGTTAAGCGCTTACTACGTCATAACGGTAATAACAATGACTGTGGTACTTGGTAACTACATCCTAATAGTAATAACAATGACTGTGGTAGACTTGTTAAGCGCTCACTATATGTCAAGCACTAGGGTGGATACCAGCAAAACAGGTTGGACGCAACCCCCGTCCCACGTGGGGCTCCCGGTAGCAGTCACCATTTTACAGATGAGGCTAATGAGGCCCAGAGCCGTGAAATGACTTGCCCAAGGTCACTGGTCAGGGGTAGGTACAAACTAATCAGGTGGGCCACAGTCCCTGTTTTGCACGGGACTCACGGTTTACGGGAAGGAAGAACGGGGGCAGTGGGACGGGAATGCCAGCTGGCACCCTACAACCCACACTGGGAAAACCGTTCCTTCGAGATGCCGGCGAGTCGCGGGACTACGGCCTGGCCTGCTCGTGTCCGTGAAGTAAATGACTCGCCCCAAGCCACACGGCTGACGTTGCATTTCTGCGGCCCAATTCCGGGGCTGCTGGTCTGGGAAGATCAACGCTACTTACGGCCAGAAATTCTTTAAGACGGTCCTCGATGCTCCCCTTGTGAATGGTGAACAGGGCGGCCGCGATCTGATTGATGGCTTTCGCCAGGCAATGGATGTTGTTGCAATGTCCTACCAGAGCACAGAAATACCGTTACGCTACGCCGTGCCGAACGGTCCGCAGGCAGGTTTTATTATTATTATTATGGCATTTATTAAGCACTTACTATGTGCAAAGCACTGTTCTAAGCGCTGGGGGTATACAAGGTGATCAGGTTGTCCCACGCAGGGCTCACAGTCTTAATCCCCATTTTACAGATGAGGGAACTGAGGCTCAGAGAAGCGAAGTGACTTGCCCAAGGTCACACAGCAGGCATGTGGCGGAGCCGGAATTCGAACCCATGACCTCTGACTCCAAAGCCCGGGCTCTTTCCACTGAACCACGCTGCTTTTATGCTGCTTCAAAGCAGTTCATCACCAATGGAAATCACCGTAATTGCTCTATTAGCTACGAGGAGCTGTGAGGAGGGGGAGAATTCAGCCAAACGTGTGTTTGGGGGGGGAGTGTGTAGGGTTACCCAGTGGAGGGCTTTTTTTCTTTTAAAAAAAAAGTATCTTAATGGCTACCCATTTGACTTTCTTCAACTTTTCTCTCAGGCTCTGTCACACGCTGCAGAATCTGGCTCCACTATCCTAACGCCTTTTTCTCCAAAAGCGTCAACAGGTGTGGAGGCCTGACCTTCCTCAAATTAATTATCTGCATCACCATTATCCTTCCTCTGGCGCGGACCGTAAAGAGTAGATGGTGCCCCCCAATTACAGTACACCAACAGAAGGACAAACGAAAATTCTACGAAGCATGTGTTTCTTTCTAACATCTTAAGGGACGGAAACGATCGTAAATTAACTTCAGTACGACTGTAGTTCTCATGTGCAGTTTATGAAAACCTCACATATTTAGCTCAGCACGTTGTTTTCCCAGAACAGTGTCCTCTAAAGAAATCATCTTTATAGGTAACAATTATCAACATTTCTTCACTGACACTTGACAAAAATCTAGACCCCTACCTTCAATAGCAGGACTGTACTGAGACATGACATTACTAGCCAGTGTTGGCAAGGACACTGCCACAAAGACCATGAGAAGACAGGCAATTTTATATTCTTCTTCCGGACTTATATTTTCTGGAAAAAAAAAAATCAGGTTATAGAAAAAAGGCTGTCATGTTAGAATCTGGTTAGATCTTTAAATCTTTTTTTAAAAAATCAATGCACGACATTATTTGAAGAAAAAAATGAATACACAATGTGGCAGAAGAAAAAGAAAAGGCAAGAACTTCAAAAAAATCTACACTTTTCTAACAATGTATGGGATTGAAGGCTGTCACAAACTATTGCTCTATAAACAATTTGCTTACCTTTAAAAACACTCCCATCTGAAGAAAGACATTTTCAAACAACAAGCTATACAGATTGAGGGCAAGCAGAGGAATGTGTTTATCTTGCCCTAGTTGAGAAATGTACGGAATTTTATTAACTCTGGTTTTCGGAGCCTACCACTGAACCTATAGACAAGCTGTGCTACTCTGTTTAAGATGACCCTTTCAAAGGGAATTCTGAATTGGACATAAAATAAAGTGGGTCTTCGAACACTTCCTGGATTGTAAATTCAGGTGGGGCCCGGGGAAACATTCGTAAAGATGTCCACAATCATCAGTAGCTTCAACACTGGTATCTGTTGAGCATCTACAAATGCAAAATATTATTCTGGGGGCAAAGAGAGAAAAGGGAGGAGAGAAAAGACATGATCTGAACTATTTTACTTTCAAGGCTGTTCTCCCTCCTACTTAATACAGCGCCTGGCACATAGTAAGCACCTAACAAATACCATAATTATTGTTATTATTTGGACTGTTAGTCCTATGTGAGACTTGATTATCTTGTATCAACCCCCACGCTTAGTACAGTGCTTGAACATAGTAAGCCCTTTTCTCATTTTATAGTATTTGTAAAGCACTTACTACGTGCCGGGCACTGTACTAAGCACTGGGGTAGATACAAGATAATCAGGTCGGACCCAGTCCGTATCCCACATGGGGCTCACGGTCTTAATCCTCGTTTAGGTAACTGAAGAACAGAGGTAACTGAGGCACAGGGAAGTGAAGTGACTTGCCCAAGGTCACCCCTGACAAATGGTGGAGCCACGATTAGAACCCACATCCTTCTGACTCTGGGGCCCGTGCTCTGTCTACTAGGCCACCCATAATTATTGTCGTTAGTCTTATTATTATTATTATCAAAAACTTTGCCCCCGAATAGAAATTCTTTACTTAGAAAGGTTGGCAAGCACTCTTGCACCTGGGAACTAGAAAACCTTTTATTTAATTTAAATGTATAGAGAGAGGAGCAAGGAGAACACTAAACAACACATTCTAACGAGTCAGTTCTCGGTGTACTGTTCCTGAATATCTTTGGTCAATTTGTTGTTCTTAAAAAAAAAAAAATATGTTCTAGGCAATCGCGACTTAAGAAAGGTCAGGCACTTTGCTATGGAGGATACTGATCAAACAGTAAATGCCAAACAACGGTTCTATCTGGACTGCCTAAACTGGGGGTTTTTTTTTCAGCCTTGTGAAAAAATATTTCTTACTCAGGAGATGAATACTACTTTTCCAAATACTTGCCGTTTATTCCTTAGTGGATTCTCACCTGATTTTTGGGAGGACAGCGCTACAACCAAAGCCGGGTCGATCTCACAAGGCAATCCAGCAGCTGATGACAGCTCATACACGTTCATCGCAACCTGACGGAACAGCAAATGTTTAAAAGTGAGGAGGGTTTCATCCCACATCCTAAGAAATTCTTGACCACCAGCAGATTTAGCGAGACTTGTCTCTCAGGCCGCTCCCTCCCCATCAGATCTCCCACCCCTCGGCTCTCCAGAGCCTTAAAGCTCTCCTAAAATCCCACCTCTTCCAGCAGGATCGGAACTGACCTCCGAAAGAAAAATAATGATATAGTATCGAAATGTTAAAGAGCACAATTCCTAACAAAGCCAGAGTGATTTTTAATTTCCTTTTCTTTTTACTGAACTCTTGTTGTCTACCCACCCGCTGAAATCGGACACGAAATGATAAAATAAAAATTTGACGGCATTTGTGAAGTTATTTCACCTTAACTTTACAGTCAAGTCAGTCTTATCTGGGTAACGCCGACATCCCAGAATCTCTCTGATACCAGATCTTTATGGATTCATCCGTACCTGTTCTCGACCAGGATTTTACCGACAGTTCTTTCGAGGGCCACGAAATCTCTTTCAGCAGATCCACGTATTAGGACTGGCCAATGCCACGTGCCCCGCTACTGGTTTTACTTTTCCAGAGAGCTCAAAATTTCCTGGGAGACTTTTTTTCCCGGACTCTCATGGCAGAGTGCAGACCCTTATGGTTGAAGAGTCATAACTATCTTCTCCTACCTATCTTCTCTACTCTCCATCTCCAGCCCCTCCCAACTCTGTGCTCCCATTTCTCCCAAGTGGAAGGAAACTGGTGGACAGAAGAAGGAATTAAAAGATCGATCAATCAATGGTACTTATTGAGCGCCTTCTGGTGACAGAGCATTGGCACCCGGAACAGCTCGTAGACGCAATCCCTGCCCTCGGGAAGCTTATGACGTGAAGGAGACTTGGGAAACTGCAGGGAGCTTGACTCAATCCCGAACCAAAATATGCTGGACAGCTGTTTATTGGGGCTTCACTGAGAGTGTTTCTACTTGGAAGTACTCAATCAAAATGGGCCTAACTTTTGTCTGCATTTCCCATAACGGCAATCAGAGAAACAGAAAGCGTTTACCTTCATGTCTGTCTCCCTTGGAATGTGATCCTTAAAGTCTTCGATTGAACTTACGAGGAAAGGAATGTGGTAGGATAAGACCTAAAAGAGGCGATACAATGGGGCTTTTTCATATCATCTAACAAACATGCACCATGGACTAACTCCATTTTTCACAAGTTACTTTTACTTTATGCATTTTCAAACAGTTTTCTGAAGTACTGAGACACTTGGAAGTGAAACGCATTTAAGATTTAGCTTGTGCCTGCCAAAATGGAAAAACGTTTTAAACATCATTAAAGTTAAAAAGCACAGACACACATCCGGTCAAATTATAAACCCCGGATTCCAATACCAAAGCCAGATCAGGTTTGAGTAACAGCTCTTCAAAATCGCCATAGTTGAGTACAGTACTTAATTTTACAGAGCAGTGACTTCCAAGATCAGCTTTAATTCTACATCCAGCCACCCCCATTATAAAGTTCTTCTTCAATTCTGCTTTTAGGTTCTTTCCCACCCTCTCATCCTGAGGTAAAAGTTTAAACAGGCTGCAAGAGCCCCCTTCCTCTCCTCCTCAACCTTTGAAGTGCTTTGATCTAGTTAGACAGAATGATTAAAGAGCCCATTTCACAATTAGCACTAAATAATGTGCCATCTTTCACATCCAGTTAAGTATTTACATATGTTCATGTTTAAAAAGCTAATTAAAAAACATTCACGGGGTTCAGATTTATATTACCATTTGATAATGTTTCCATATCTTTTGTGTATTATACTGGTATTGCTTTAGTCCATTTTTGGCATTTGGGGGTCTGCAATTCATGCACCTAAAACATTACGTCCTAGGGGAAACAACGCTGCACCTTGGCACTCCTTTAAAAACACTTATTTTCCCAGATCCAAACGGAAGCATTAACCAAGGCTAAGCGATGTGCCCTCTTTATCTAGGAGATGCAAATATTCCTAGAAAAACAGAAGTGGTAGTTTTAACCGAGGAAAGGGTGGTGCTTTCCGCGATCGGTCGCTTACATCTCTCAGTGCTTCTTGTGCCAAGGAGCGGAAAGACAGGATTACGCCGATTATCGTCATCCTCTTCAGAACGCTGTCGACGGCTAAAAAAAATGAGGAAAAACAATTACACACGGGATCTTTACTGTTTCTGCGCTGGGTATGAATGTCCATATATGAAATCACGGAATTCAACAGCTGATAATCTTTAAAATCCTGAAACGCTGGAAGGAGGAGAGATACTGTGGGACGGCATCCTCCGTTGTAATTTTTGGAAATACTCAGGCTCAGAGAAAGTGGATTAGGAAATGAGGCAGAAGTAACCTATTAGCTGCTGTATTTAGCCCTGAAGCAAGGGGAAATCGTAGATGATCATCACGACCTTCAAGAAAATCTCCACTGATGTAACAGCGGCACTCTGTTGGGAAGCAACAAAGAGATGGAGCGCTGCAGGCAGCAATCAGATGACTCTCAGACGCCCTAAGTAGCACCCCAAAAAATAGAGCGCGGGCCTGGGGAGTCAGGAGGATGTGGGTTCTAATCCCGACTCCGCCACTTTTCTGCTGTGCGACCTGGGGCAAGTCACGACGACTTCTCTGGGCCTCAGTTACCTCATCCCCATTGTACAGATGAGCTCAGTGAGGGCCAAAGAAGTGAAGTGACTCACCCAAGGTCACCCAGCAGACATCTGGTGGAGCTGGGGTAAGAACCCGGGTCCTTGACTATCAGGCACGTGCTCTACCCATTTATTCATTCATTCAATCATATTTATTGAGCGCTTACTGTGCACGGCACTGTACTAAGTGCTTGGAAAGTTCAATTCGGCAACAAATAGAGACAATCCCTGCCCACAGTTGGCTCACAGTCTAGAAGGGGAGGAGACAGACATCAAAGCAAGTAAACAGGCATCAATAGTATCAATTGAAATAGAATTATAGATATATACACATCATTAGCCACGCTGCTTCTCCTCGCTTTCTGTTTGAAAAATGGGCAAATTCCACTCAGAATTTTGTTTGGTTTTGACCTCAAGAAAAGACAGAATGGCACCACGAAGGGACTGAAGTGTGGTATAGTTTCTACTATACGGGAGAATCAGGCCTTGGGCCCGTGTTCGCTTGGGCTTTTTCTTCCCAGAATTGTTTAGATTTGGGTGGTAGCACACGGGGGGTCTCGCAGAGGAGGATTTTGACACCCCCTGGGGACAGCATGGGATGCCTGGTTTGAGAGACAGTGGCACGGAGGGAAAAAGGCAGGGGACGCAAACGGTTCACTGACGAAGGAAGCTGAGTAGGAAAAGCAGGGCGAACAAAGGGAAGGGAAGAGAAAAATACAACCGGCGGGAAACAAAGAAAGAGCTGGAGGGGAAAAAATAGCATCTGTGCCTTGAAAGGAGAAAGAACACAGGAAACAGGCGTGAAAGCAGGGAATGGAGAGGGATGGGAGAAGGGGCAGTGGGGAAGAGGTTGGGGGGACATAACAGACCCTTTAATTTATAAAGGATGCTATTTAATCCTCATATAAAAAAGTTGTGATCACAGGCGGCATGCTAGCACATTAGCTTCCAAACTACGGTTAACTCGTGGATGGTGATGGTAGTAATAGTACCAGTAGCGGTAGCGCTGCTAAATTATAAGCTCGCTGTGGGCAAGGAACGTGTCTACCAACTCTGTTATATCGTACTCTCGGAAGCGGTTAGTACAGTGCTCTGCATACAACAATAATAATAATAATCACAATGATGAGGGTATTCGTTAGGCTCTATGTGCACTGTTCTAAGCGCTGGGCTGGATACAAGGTTATCAGGTTGCCCCACGTGGGGGTCGCGGTCTTAATCCCCATTTTACGGAGGAGGTAACTGAGGCACAGAGAGGTTAAGTGACTTGCCCAAAGTCACATAGCTGTCAAGTGGCGGAGCCGGGATTAGTACCCAGGAGGTTGAAAAGGGATGGACGGGGGGGGAATGGAGCGACAGCTGATTAGGCTGTGGGATTGAGAGAGGGTTTTCCCAGGACGGGGGAGATTTGGGCGTGTTTGAAGGCGACAAAGAGCGAAGAGGCAGGAGCGAGGGAAGGGGAAACAAGGAGAGCATGGGCTTTGAAGGGGCGGGAGAGGCCAGAGTCAGTGACACGAGGAATGGATTTTGGGGGTAGGCAAGGGACCCCCCTCAAGAAACAGCAGGGAACGTTTTCTTCATTTTTACAATACGAATTTCCCAAGAGAAGGAATACCTCCTCCTTGCTATCATGTAGCACCTTTATTCCCAGAGCACTTTTACATTACGCAGCTCAATTTCCCCCTTGCGACACCCTGCAGGGTCGGCAAAGGCGGCTACTGTCCTCATTTTGCAGCGGAGACCGAGGCCCGGGGAGGTTGAGTGACTTGCCCCAAGTCGCACATTCTTTCCACCACGCCACCCTGCCTCTCTCTCAAGTCCACTATTACATATGATTGTCTCCTGTGAAATATTTCTAAAGGATGGGGACGAGAAAGTCGAAGTGGAAAACCGCTGAACGGGAGACTATATGCAGGGTTACTAATTCTTTCTTGCCTTTAAAAAAAGAGCAGCAAAGATATGGAGAAAAATACTATATTGAAAGTTAAAAAAACATATAACGGCACTCAGTTGAACTGATGAGGACGTGGAGTAATCCATTCATTTCTGCCGTGCCCTTGCCAAAAAGTGCAGTATTCCGATGTGAATAGGATATTATAAAAAAGATAGACGGGAGCCTAACAGGACTTTTGGCTCGATGGGATATTTTCTAATTCCCTGGGTCAACAGGAATGTTTTTCACATTTCGCTATTTATATAAATGGGGGGGGCAGAAGTAAGCACCGCACACTGCCACGGGACCTCAGCTTTTAGAGCAGCACCGCGAGTTACTCACAGGATAATCTTTTAAAGAGGGCGGCCATCTGGTCCGGCTTGTCGAAACTGGTCCTCATTTGCGTCAGCACATCCACGTTCTCCACCACGAGTTTCTGAAAAGAAGCGAGACCTCGGGTCAGGCCCACATCTCCGTACGGCGAGAAGACAGGAAGAGGAAGGCTCGGGGAAGAGCGACAGGCAAAGGGCAGGGAGCAGAACTCACGAGACCCCAGACACTCGCACGATCTTTTCCTCTAAAGAAACCATTCAATTTTTCAAAGAGGTTTACATTTTCCCTTTGCTGTCTGAAAACAAATCGGAGGAAATACAGTGAAACACAACCAAAGTAAGCAGTGAGTCGCCATGATCAGCCCTTAAATCAATGCTTGGGATTTAACAGAGTAAGAACCAAGAGAAACTTTATATGAGAAGCTGCATGGCCCAGTGGAAAGATCAGGGTCCTGTGAGTCGGAGGACCTGGGTTCTAATCCTAGCTCCGCCACTTCTGTATGGCATTCGTTAAGCCTTCACTACGTGTCGAACATTCATTCAATCGTATTTACTGAGCGCTTACTGTGTGCAGAGCACTGTACTAAGCGCTTGGGAAGTACAATTTGGCAACATATAGAGACGGTCCCTACCCAACAACGGGCTCACAGTCTAGAAGAACACTGTTCTAAGCACTGTGGTAGACACAGGTTAATTAGGTTGGACGCAGTCCCTGTTCCACATGGGGCTCACAGTCTAAGTAGGAGGGAAAAAGGGATAACTGAGGCACAGAGAAGTTAAGTGATTTGTAACAAGGTCACACGGCAAACAACTGGCAGAGCTGGGATTAGAAGCCCGATCCTCTGACTCCCAGTTAAGTGACCTTGGGAAAATCACTTAGCTTCTCTGGGCCTCAGTGAACTCATCTGCAAAATGGGGATTAAGACTGAGTCCCAGGTGAGACAGGGACTGTAACCAACCTGATTAGACTGTATCTACCCCAGTGCTTAGTACAGTGCCTGGCCCTAAGCAAATGCTTAACAAATATCATTCAATACAACTCTCTGAAACAGGTGTGAATACAGCATGGGACAAAATTGATCAGCTGGGGAAATATAGATAGAATGGGTTTTTTTTTTCCCTTCCCCAGGAAAAATGGTTTCTGGAATGCATTCAGTGAGAGACTAGGGGGTGAGGGGAGAGTTAGAGGGTAAAAGGGGGTGTTGGGCCAGAGACAGGCCCACATGTCATCATCATCATCATCAATCGTATTTATTGAGCGCTTACTATGTGCAGAGCACTGTACTAAGCGCTTGGGAAGTACAAATTGGCAACATATAGAGACAGTCCCTACTCAACAGTGGGCTCACAGTCTAAAAGGGGGAGACAGAGAACAAAACCAAACATACTAACAAAATAAAATAAATAGAATAGATATGTACAAATAAAATAAATAAATAAATAAAAAATAATAAATAAATAAATAAAATAAATAAAATAAATAAAAATAAATAGAGTAAAAAATATGTACAAACATATATACATATAATATATGTAATATATATATTATATATATGTAATATATATATAATACATATAATATATAATAATATAGACATATACATACATGTAATACAATCTCAAAACTATTCCTCTTCAGAGTGAATTTTCACACCTGAAATTTGTACTTAAGTGAGTACCTTAAGAAGCAGCGCGGCTTCGTGGAAAGAGCACGGGTTTGGGAGTCAGAGACTGTGGGTTCTAATCCCGGCTCTGCCACTTAGCTGTGTGACCTTGGGCAAGTCACTTATCTGTGCCACAGTTACCCCACCTCTAAAATGGGGATGAAGACAGTGATCCCCATGTGGGACAACTTGATTACCTTGTATCTACCCTAGCCCTTAGAACGGTGCTTGGCACATAGTAAGCACTTAACGAATACCATCATTATTATTACCCTTCCTCAATTATTATTTGAACAGCAGCCTACTGGAAAGAGCCTAGGCCTGACACTCAGAAGACCTGGGAACTAATTAATCCCTGCTCTGCTACTAACCTGCCGGGTACCTTAGCTTCTCTGTGCCTCAGTTTTCTCCTGTGGGACAACTTGATTACCTTGCATCTACCCTAGCCCTTAGAACAGTGCTTGGCACATAGTAAGCACTTAACAGATACCATCATTATTATTACCCTTCCTCAATTATTATTTGAACAGCAGCCTACTGGAAAGAGCTTAGGCCTGACATTCAGAAGACCTGGGAACTAATTAATCCCTGCTCTGCTACTAACCTGCCGGGTACCTTAGCTTCTCTGTGCCTCAGTTTTCTCAACTGTACAATGGGGATTCTCCCTCCTAGACTGTGAGCCCCATCTGGGACCTAATTATCTTATATCTACCCCAGTGCTTAGTATGTAGCAAGTGCTTAACAAATACCACCACTATCACCACCAAGAGGTTCCAAATGAGCCACAGGCTTACAGTCTAGAGGGGACGGTAGCTGTTAATATAAATTACGGATATGTAAATAAGTGCTGCAGGGCTGAAGGAGGGGTGACCAAAGGGGGTGGGAGAAGAGGAAATGAGGGCCTTGCTGGGGAAGGGCTTTTGGATGAATGTGCCTTGAATAAGGCTCTGAAGGTGGGAAGAGGATCAGGACTTGCAAGAGCTCTGTGGGCAGAGGAAACTGGAAAAGAGGAAGCAAACCCTCAACGGGAACGTAAGGAGCTCTGAACCCCTCGGGCATTCACGGAGTAATGCTTCTCGGACAGCGGGCCTGCTTTAACTGTAACCTACTTATGGTACAGCCGACGTTCAGAAAACCAAATGCAGTCGTTCCGTCTACTGTCTAGCTCTCCTGGACAACTTCTCCTCTTGCAATCACCCACGGTAGCTGGAATTTGGGCAGCTGGTTTTCTACTGAGAGAAGGAACGGCGGGGGAGGGCGGCAATGAGGTCTACATTAATCTAGAATTGAATTTGCTAGAGTATCTGGAGGAAAATCCTATGTTCCCCTTCTTGACTGCAGAGGGGAAGTGTTCTTAGAGGCAATCTGCACACGAGCTTAATTTCCTATCGCATCTCTATACGTCTCCTAGGCCTCTGAAAGGAAAAACTCATCTGGAAAATGCCAAAACAATTCTTCTGGCAGCAGAGGGAGGAGAAAGTAATTGGTTGAGTGGGCTAGACTCCAAGTGCAACATCCTAAGAATTTGAGATGGGAGAGAAGACTGGGTGTTTTCTTCCTAGGAAAGTAATAAACACAAATGCCGCCGCCAGGAACACGTATGCATAAAGTGTTGCCTGTGTCTGAAGCACAATTTATTCACAGCCACCCAATCTACAGACGAGACGGCCTTTTTTTATTTCTTGGTTGGCACACGAGTTTGCTCTGGGAAACTAAGAGGCCCTCTGCTTGGTAAGGAACTGAAATCATCATCAGATCTTGAAGGCACAAAAGGATCAGGTGCTGTTAAGTATTCAATGCTTTGGCACACGTGCCATTCGTTTAACTGGATCTAAAAGCATTTAGAGGATTTTCAAGCATGAAGATTCCACGCCAAATTATTTCAACACCCCAGGTGCTACCAAGGCACACTGTTTTCTCAGCTAAGTTCTCAGAACAAAGAAGTATGTCAATGGCGGGACGACTTCAAAATAATCCACCAGAATCTGGAATGCAGAAGTCCAAAAAGATGAATCCCAAAGTGACTCCGCTGTTACTGCGGGGCAAAGGTAAACCTCTTTAAGTCTCGGCCTCAGTTTCCCCAGGAAAACCAAAGCAACGAGAAAGAGGTGACTGTTGGGCGACAGTCAAGGAAGGTCAGATACAGGATGCACTTATCTTTAAATTATATATTATGAATTATTTATATCAATGTCGGTCTCCCCCTCTAGACTGCAAACTCACTGTGGGCGGGGAACGCGTCTGCTCACTCTGTTGCCCAAGCGCTCAGTACAGTGCTCTGCACATAGTGAGCCCTCACTAGATACCACTAGATTGACGGGCCCAGAGAGAACTGCACCAGAAAGACGAAGCCGAGGTCGGTGTTTCCCAAAGGGAGTGGTTCTCAGAGGCAGCTGAGGGTGGAAATGAGAAGGTGGTCAAGTTGTCTCAATAAAAGGGCTGTAGAGGACTGTAGAGGGTCAAGAAGAGAGTTGGAGAAAAGGCTGTGAAGAGTGAAGGTGGAGACAATCTGTTTGAAGTGGCTGCACTGGAATAGGACGAGGGAGATGGAGTTATAACTTGCATGGTGAGTCCACAGAACGCTCATTTTTTGTTTTTTTTTTAGGATAAAGGACACAAGGCCATTTTTAAAGGAAAGGGGGAAGGAGCCAGGGAGAGGCTGAAGATATAGGAGCACAAAAGAAAACTAAACCAAGAGGGTGAAAGTAGCTATCCGCCCCAAAAACTGCAAAAAGCATGCCAGAAAAATACACACTTAGCATTAGAGATCGTCATACTCACGGTGTACATTCAGCAAAGCACCGTTTGATTCCACAGAAGATACACAGCATTGCTGTCTCTTCTTCTACAGCTGTTCAAATTTGATTCTCCAAGTTTCTTTAACTCCAGATTACGATTTCCCTCGAGACAGTCTAGCCAACCCACGGGCCCTTTCCCCCCCAAATTTATTTCTATCAAACATACCTCACTACTAGATGACAGCCAAAATGGTTTTCCCCAAGGAAAAAAGTGTGGTATGGACCATATTTTATTTTTGTCACACTGCACTGAAGAGGGGAAAGCTTACAATGCACATGGCAGGCAAGACTTCATGAAACCAGACACCGTCTGCATACGATTCCATTCCATCATCTGCCGATGGAAATCATGAGATTGGCAGTTATGTCAGAAAATTCTGAGGTGAGAGAATGCCTGGGAGAACTGTTGGGAGAGTTTTGGGAGGTGAAGATCAATCCTCCAATTGGGAACATTTGGGTGTCGACAGTTCTCCCTATTCATCTTCATTCCTCTTAGGGTCTCAGGAATTCTCTGCCCTCCAGCCCCTTGGCTCAACATTCAAGAAAAATGACTGCCTTTTTGAAACTTCCAGGAAAAGCCATTTGGCCATATCTCGGAAGTCATTTCCAAATGTTAACCACCGGCACCGTCATCGAGTTCTCCTTGTTTAACTTCAATTTTTCCTGCTGCAATTCCATTTCCCTTTGTTTTGTCCTCCGGTTCAGGCCAACAGATGGAAGGCATCGCCCTGATCAAACCCTCCCGTCACCCCTTAAAGGCAGCCGCTGAGAAGCGGAGAGTGCCAACGCAAGTCATTTTTTTCCACAAACGATCCAATGGTTTCCCTTGAAGATTTTAAATCACATTAGGAAAGAATTGGCAAGACAGGAGGCTGGGAAGTAGAGCCAGGCCCATTTCAAAGACAACCTCCCTGCCACCACCACTCTGCAAACTGACGAGTGAGAAATTTAAACCGGGATTTTAGTTTCAATAGCAGGATCTCTTCACTACTAGTCGTGCTGGAATTCCAGACTAACCTGAATTAAACTAACGATGGTATTTAGTGAGTGCTTACGGTGGGCAGAGCACTGTACTGAGCGTTCAGAAGGGTGTAATGCAAAAAGAATCAGTAGACACCATCTTTGCTCACGAGAATGACACAGAGTCGTGAGATGACGATGGGCTAATGCCTACAAGCTTTAAAAGATGCCAAGTGGGAGCCCGAATTACCTTAAGTTCAGCAACCTGGGATGAAATATGCCACATAAGGCTTTCGCTCAGAAATTTCATTCCATAAGGACCCAGCAATTCTGACAGGGCTCTCATTTCTGGGAAGACAAAAACAAATTACTTCAGTTTTCGAAAAGATTCACTAGGACCCTAATCATCGTTGTCGTCAACGAATGAGTGTCTTCTGTGGGCTGGGCTCTAGAGAACATCCAACAGAAGAGACACAGTTCCGCCCCTCAAGGAGCTGATAGAGCCAAACGCATCTCTGTCGGAAGGCTTAGTCCAGTAAAAAAAAAAAAACCCACAAATCTATGAAGTGGATATTGAATACTACTAGTGTATGATGCAATTTATCTGAGATTTTAACTAGTCTGATCACAGGCAGAATAGCTGCAGTGTTTATTCATTCGATCTAGCCCTTCCAGAAAGAGGGAAACACTGCTCATTAACTTATGTCTACCCGGCAAGTAATAAAAATGATAATAATAATAACAATAATAGAATTTATTACGTGATCATTATGTGCCACGTACTGAGGTGTTATAAGATAAAGAGACTGGACTCTCTCCCTGTCTCTCACAGGGCTCACAGTCTAAGAGAGAGGGAGAACAGAGAAATAGCGTGGCTCAGTGGAAGGTGCCCGGGCTTGGGAGTCAGAGGTCGTGGGTTCTAATCCTGGCTACGCCAACTGTCAGCTGTGTGACTTTGGGCAAGTCATTTCACTCCTCTGTACCTCAGTTACCTCATCTGTAAAATGGGGATTAAGACTGCAATCACCACGTGGGACCACCTGATTACCTTATATCTACCCCAGTGCTTAAAACAGGGCTTGGCACATAGAAAGCACTTAACAAATGCCATCACTAGTATTATCATTATTGTTATTAACAGGTACTCGGATTGATTGACTGACTAAGCATCTTTTGGAAGCACACATTACACGAGGCCAAAAAAAAACTGCCATAAATGAAAACGGTCCTTAAGAAATCCCATAAGCAGATTTTTGAAATGCCCCGTGGATTGCCGATCAACCAGTGGCATTTATTGAGTGCTTACCATGTGCAGAGTACTGTACTGAGCACTTGGGAGACTACAATAAAACAGAGTGGGTAGACACATTCCTTGCCCACAAGGAGCTTTCACTCTTCAGGGGGTGACAGAATTAAAATTAATTTCAGGGCTGAGGGTGGGGTGGATATCAGGTGCTTAAACGGCACAGACTCAGAGGGACAGGAGACACAGAGGGAGAGGGAATAGGGGAAATGAGGGCTCAGTCAGGGAAGTCATCTTGGAAGAGATGGGATTTTTAATAAGGCTTTGCAAGATTATCCAGTAACAGGAAAGTCTGTTCACACCCACGATTCCAAATTACATCACAGGATGCTCACCTGATATGTCAGAATACTCTTCAGCATTGAACGTCAACTCATTTTCGGTTGGCAAATTCACAAAGGCCTTCATTGCAGGGAAGTAAGCTATATGGCCATTGCTGACTTGTCTGAGCAAAGTCTCCAAATACCTGCACGTGATGGAATACGGTCAAAAGTCATCATTCCAATATGTCAGAAAATTCTGAGGTGAGAGAATGCCTGGGAGAACTGTTGGAAAGTTTTTTGAGGTAAAGATCAATCCTCCAATCGCGAATGTTTTCCTAAAAGTCATTTGAACTCAACTACGGAGGAATTGTGAGCCCATTGTTGGGTAGGGACCATCTCTGTTGCCGATTTGTACTTCCCAAGCGCTTAGTACAGTGCTCTGCACACAGTAAGCGCTCAATAAATACGATTGAATGAATGAATGAATTGTTTTTAAGAAGCTTTCCACTTCACCACCCCAGAAAAATGATTCTCAAAATTCTTTAGAGGGCCACGCTCAGTTTATAGTCTTACCAATTGGTGTACAGGCTGGTGATGGTAGGTTCCCCGTGACTGTCTAAATGTTGGGTTTGCTGAAGGAGAACATTATTAAACACTCTTGTGATGTCAATTTGCACGTAGTTTTCTATGGACTGAAGCACTGTCATGTAGGCTCTGACGCTAGTTAAGAGCTCTGAAGGTTTTGCGATCTCTTGTGTGGCTTGATTATACATAGTCATCCCGACAATTGACCTTTGAAAGGAAAAAAAGCAAACACTTTGGTCGAGTCACAGCTTATCTTGATCACACAAAATCAAACTGACCACCTAACACAAGCTAATCGGGTGAACTAGCTTAAGACTTCAAAGGTACAAGACTACCATGAGCCTGAGAATGAGCGACCAGAGAGATAGGAGGAAAACTAGGAGAGGACGGTATCGGTGAAGCCAAGGTTGGATAAAATCTCCAGGAGAAGAGGGTGTCGACAGTGTCGAAAGCAGCTGAGAGGTCAGGGAGGATGGAGTAGAGGCTGTTGGATTTGGCCAAGAGGAGGTCACCGGTGACCTGTGAGAGGCCAGTTTCTGTGGCGTGAAGGGGGAAAAAGCCCGACTGAAGAGGGTCTAAAAGAGGTATTAGGGTGCCAAAAACGGTGACAGTAATATTTTACCGTCTGAAGTTTTCTAATTTACAAGCACTCAAGTAGGCAAAGCATGAAGAGGCAGCTCAGTGAGTTACCTACCCCGACTGGCCGGCCCGGTTTTTCCTATGACTTTTACACCATACCAACCAGTTTTCCGGTATTATAAACTCACCAAAAAACCCAGGGGGATGTCGAGACTTTGGGGTAACGTAGGTGGCCTTGAATAATCTGCAGCCAGGCCATCTTGGGTCGAATACGGGTCAGAACGGCTCCTGGCCGGGAAATTCTCGGGGGGCTAAGCCGCTCTCTGCTTGCCCCAACACCTCTGCTTTGGGGTCCCGAAGGACTTAATCCAGTGCATCGCACACAACAGACTCTCGATAAATGCTATGTTTGCTGAGATTTCCATTAGCTCGGCAGGGGGAAAGAGGGGAATGCCAATCACTTCTGGCCTTTGCCAATTCACTCCTTCTCACTGGAATCACTGCAGGATGTCTGAAAACCTAGAATAGCCTCAGGCTCCTGGTGCTTCTCCTGAACAGGACGGCAAGCGAGTTCTAGGGCTTTCCTTAAGTAGGAGCCCCAACCTGGCCCCAAAAATGAGGTCAGTGACACACCGAAGCAAACTTCCACGCAAAACTTCCCACAATGCATGAAAATACTAAGGAACTACCTTTAGAAGTTGAACACCAGTTAAATTAACCTCCAGAGAAAAGTGAGGGCTGAGAAACCCATCACTTAATATCCTATATAGCATTAGTAATTTCAGTTCTCTCTAGAGAGTTTGCGCAACAGAAAAATAACGCTCTGGGTTGAAATTTAATTAATCCTGGTTTCCGCAGCAAATAAAAGGAAACTGAATTCAAAATGTGACGTTACTGTTGTCATGAATGATGCGGAAATTAAGAAGATATAAATGTCCCTACACCTGTGCGGGGAAGCAGCGGCTTGGGAGAGAGTCGAGGGCAGAGACTCTGGTTTACTGCGTGGAAGGAGGCAATGGTAAACCGCTTCCGTATTTTTACCAAGAAAACTCTATGGATACACTACCAGAACGACTGCAGATGGAGGTGGGGCGTTCTGGGAGAGATGCATCCATGGAGTCGTGATGGGTCGGGCACGACTCGACAGCATAAGGCAACAACTCTGCGCTGATTTTAAAGTAAATGCCTCTAATCATCTGTTGCTTATTTTAAGTTGAAGCTGATGTTAACTAGAACAGGCTGAATAACTCTAAATCGTAAGTTTCTTATAAGGCAAGATTTGATAGCCACTTATTGGGAGTTTTATCTGTAAAGCATGAATCTCAAATCTAACTCCAATATCTTTTACTAGCCTATAAACTGCTCGATTTGCAAGAGTCAACACATACTTTCCAAAGAGAGATGAGGTTCGAGTTTTATTTTCTCATTAAGAGGCTTACTATCGCTTTCAGGAAAAGGGCCCAAGACGACAAACATTTTCGGACATAAACACACTTGCTGGTCACAGTGTGTCACCGAAGCATCCAAACACACCATATATGTGTGATCAAGTGTAGAAACATGGGAAACAGATTTTTTAAAGTTATCCTTTTACTTCAGGACTGGTTATTTAGGGTCCATTCCCATCTTTTTCAAACCGCTTTACAGCTTTCTGCTGGTTATAGCCAGTCCCTCCAAATAAAAGGTTCATACGGATGCCAACAGATTCTACAGCATCAGAGGGGTTTCGGGAAGTGTTAACCGCTTTCAAATAGTAGGTATTGATGTTTCTAGAGAGTAGGATACACTAAAGGTTCCCAGCTCTGTGTGTTGCGGGATATTGGGTTTCCTGTAAACATCTTAAGTATACACCTAAGGGCTACGGGGCTCAGCCATATATTTTCCAGCATTCCTCAAACTGGAACAGATTTCGCCAACACCAAGTCACCTGGAAATGAGCTGGGCCTCACGGGTTGTATCGTATTTCTCGCTAGCACTTAATACAGTGCTCGCCACACAGTAAGTGTCCAATAAGTACCATGGTCTGATGGAGTGATCCAATCTCACTGTGTTTTAGCTTCACTGGAAAATATCCAGCTTCAATTTCTTTGAAAAACTCCAATTTTGAAATTCCTTGCTGTACTGTGATAGTTCTCCAATATATTGCTAGCTACTGTGGAAAAGTAAAAGCTTTTTTAGGAGTGGAAAAATAAAGCAACTTTTCTTTTCCTTCTGCTTCCCTTTCTGCTATACTGAATTCCCCGTGAAATAGCCCTTCCCCTGTTTTGGAGTTGCAAAAATATTGATAAAAGCAGCGGGACGAGTTTACAAGTGAATACAACATTTAAAGCCTCTTGCTTCACTACCATATTTACCAGTTTTGCGGTGCTTTACTGGAATGTTAGGAGACCTGGGAAGAGCTAAAGAATCTTCAAATCACAAACACTGTGTTTTAAATAAAATATGACATTTCTGAGTAGTTGAATAGTCCAGGAAATATTCAGTATTGCAATACTTTCTCAAAAGCTGTGCTTTGGGCAAGAAACGTGTTCTACTGACTGAGTATGGAAACACTGATCTGTTTCAAAAAGGAAGTGTGAGTTTATAGGCTCTCTTACTTGGTGAAGCGGATTTCCAGATGAGAAGTCAGGTACTCTCTTGGGGTAAAAGTGTGCTCCCAAACCACCATGTTTGGGGCATAATTGATCGAGAAACAGAGTTCAGAAAGTGCGGTGTGCAGTTTATCAAGGCTAAAAAAAAAGAAGCAACAAGATTAATAAAAGATTAGAAAAATAAAATTTGCTGGGGGTGAATGGAAAAGGTTACCTCATAGACATATAAAGACATTAAAAAAAAAGGATGACCTTCCTCAGCTAAGAATGGATAGTCATAATAAAAATCCACTTGGCATATCTCTTGCAAGAGCTTTTGAAATTAAAAGGATCTTAAGACAGTGGCATATTACAATTATTTGAGAACTTCACTTTTTAATCTCAATCCGTATCAACTGAATAAAGCATTAGGAAAGAATGACATGAAATAAGGTCCATTAACTAGTTAGAGTAAATATTTAGATGCCTGGGTCCTCTTCCTAACACGCATTATATTGGGAGGCTGGAGAGAAAGATATATGCCAAATGGTCTACGATGTTGGAGCTGGGAAAAACATACAGTGCAGGAAAATATCATAATTATTATTATTATTATTTTATTCAGTCTGTTTTTCATAGAACACTGCTATGAATTTAGGTAATGGTCCTCTATGCATTTATCTACCAGGGTAAAACCTGATATAATATTAGAAGAAACTGTCTACATGTTTTGTTTTGTTGTCTGTCTCCCCCTTCTAGACTACGAGCCCGTTGTTGGGTAGGGACCGTCTCTAGATGTTGCCGACTTGTACTTCCCAAGCATTTAGTACAGTGCTCTGCACACAGTAAGCGCTCAATAAATACGATTGATTGATTGATTGATTGAATGAATGAATGAATGAATGAATGAATACAAGATTTCGCTATTTGGAAACTGGACAGACCACGGCTTCTATTTTCCCAGTCTACCCGCCTCGCACAACTCCGGGGAAGTTCATAACGCATGTCCAGCTACTCTGAATATAAAGGAACTGCAGAATTCCACAACTACGGCAATTCCTCACTAATGAAGACATTACGCAGTCTCTTGCCCAAAAGACACATAGCTCTTTGTCTTACTTGGTCACCACCAGTCTATTTTTCCTCATGCTTTCGACTCCTGGTTTCTCCCTTTCGGGTTCTCCTTTCTTTCCGGTCTGTTTTTTGGACTTTTTGTTTACGGCTTGACTGATCGTTTTGGCACAGTGTTTTGGCAACAACTACGGAAGAGGAAAGAGAAAAAAAACCCATCCTTCACAACCAACAAAGTTCAGGGGCTTCAGGAGCATTCTGCAGAAGAGGAAATGCTTGCTACAGATGAAACTGACAGAGCAAATGCGGGGAAAATCATTTCTCCACAACTGGACAAGAACAAGGAAAGAAAAATGTGAAAGCCCATCTGGAATGATTCTGTAAACTCCGTGAGGGTAGCTAGTTACTAGTTCTATTATACTCCCGGTCCCCTAGTACATTGCTGTGAACATAGCACGCGCTCAATAATTTCAACTGATTGGTCAATTAAAGCCTACAACATCAGTGCAAAAGAGCAAGTATAGGAGGATATTCTGGGGTGGTTTATAAAGGCGTGCAGGAAAATCAATTTATTCTATATAAACCAATTTCTCTCCTATCCTATGAGGTTGAATTTGCTGGCACACTGTAAAATTTCATTCGCTCGTTAATAGTAGAGCGACTGTGTGGAAAATACTGGGCTAAGAACAAGCCCAAATTTAACCAAACTGAGCCCAAATTGGTTGCATAAACCTATAGTTCCATTTGCTACATAAACATCTGGGATTTCATAGAAAATACTTAACAGGCGAACTCAATATGACACAAAAAACTACAGACCAGTGCTAAATGAACGTGTGTATACACACACAAGAAAACCAGGAAATCAACTTTATTTTCCAAGTTGACCTCCACTACGACCTCGATTACTCTCACCCTTTCATGATGATTACTCTCATCGGACTTTCCAGTTCCCATAAAAACCTGCTTCAATTTTAATCGCCACCATGTCCTTTAACTCCACCTCGGTTGCTTTCCGTATTCACTCTCTTAATTAGGCAGGGGCTGAAGGTCAGGACGCTTAGGCTGTAGAAAAGGCTTCCTCTGGGCCAGAGCTGGTTGCGAGGAAAGGTCCCTCAATACTACTCTCTTCCTGCTTTGTAGCTGACAGCACACCACTCTCCTCACTTTCAAAACCCTTTTAAAATCACATCTCCTCCAAGAGGCCTTCCTAGATTAAGAAACTCCTCTCTATCTGTCCTCCCTTTGACTATGAACTCGGCTGGGTCGCCCTTAAAGCACTCTGATGCTTGCCCCAACCCCACAGTACTTATGGACATATTCTTATACTCTACGATTGCCCCCTCCCCTAATCTATGTCAGCCCTGAAGACTGTAAGTGCCTTGTGGGCACTCGTACCTTCCCAAGCGCTTAGTACAGTGCTCCGCACACAGCAAGCACTCAATAAATACCACTGACTGACTGACCGGCGTTTGCTAAATGTGGTATTTACCAGGACTTGGTCATTCTCTGCATGAACCTAACTCTGCATCTAATCAAAGTTGTTGTGATTCACAGATTACCAGGACGTACATCCAGGTGAATTAGGAGACACGGCTTTGGGCGGGATGAACTAGTGAGAGATTCAGACACTAGTGTTCTTTGAATGTGGGCCCTTCCCTGTTCCCGAGCAACATCCTGATAGGCCATCAGAAGTCCGAAAAACTATATCTTGAACCTTTCTGGCTCTTTGATCTTCCCCCCAGCACTTTCGTATCAATGACCTCTTCTTCATAACGTCCTCTCGAGGTAGAGAAGCTGGCATTACTCTACAATTTACAGAGGAGGAAACTGAGGCAGAATGGGGCTAGGGACCCTTTTCGAGGTCACAACGCAGGTCTGTTTCTGCACTCAAGCTACAAAGCTGGGAGTCAGAGGACCGCGGTTCTAATCCTGGCCCCGCCTCTTGTCTGCTGGGTGACTTTGGCTGGGTCGCTCCACTTCCCTGTGCCTCAAGTTCCTCATCTGTAAAAATGTGGATTCAATCCTACTCCCTCCTACTTTGACTGTGAGCCCGTTGTGGGACAGGGACTGTGTCCAAATGGATAATCTTGTTTCTAGTCCAAAGCTTAGAACAGTGCTTGGCACAGAGTACGCGCTTAACGTATGCCGCCGCTTTTACAAACGGTGTTTTAGTATAACCTGAGTAGTGTTTGATGGAGTCAGGAGAAGACCTGCTAATAACAAGGACTGGAGAGACATCCTTTCCTGGCATCGATTCTTCGGGTTCCAGGGCTAGAGTTGCCAAGATTCTGTCCAAAAGGTAGTAGCGCCTTCTCTCTCTCTCAGCAAGCACAAATTAGTCCCCGACTACAACTGAGGCACCCTGATGCTCGGCTCAATATTCTCTCCTCTAACCTAAGCCGCTTAAATACGGCTGAAAGCCTGGCCTACTTTTTTGCTCACTTGGCAGAGCAGGACAGGGTTTGCAAATGGATTTTACAATCTTTGCAAATGCCAACAACTACGGAATATTCTCCATTTTCCTTCATCACCCTGAACCACAAATCCAATTACTAGCATTTCCACTCATTCAAAAATGAGCTCTGTGGGAGTAATCGATTCCACATGGATTTTTTTCAATTCCACAGGGAATGTGGATATTACTTTCCCTTCTCAATGCTCTTGCCCACAAAGTTCAGGCCTGCCCCAGTACACAATGCTTTGTCGATTTATAATTCAAATTCAGACCAACTCCCCGCTCAAATGGGTCCGGCTCTTTTAAACATCAACCACACAGGCTTTGTTGCAACTTAAAAGTCTATAAAGGAGTGAAAGGCAGAAAATCTTGATGCCTACAAGGTATCTACTCATCTGTTCAGGGGGGAGTTCACCAATTCAATCGATAATATTTTATAAAGTGAATAACATGTGCAGTATGGTGGCTTGCAAAAAAAATGTATCACTGCACTAAGGCATAAGAAAGAAAATTACAACATTTTAGAATAGGATCGGCCTGCCCAAATGAAATCAATACATTTTTATCTTTCCTGAACTGTTGCCAGGCCAAAAGCAGTTGACACAGTTGAAATGACATCCGCTGAGTAAATCCTCTAACTTTTTAACGGAAGAAAACATTGCAATTCTCACCTGGTCGCTCAGAGTGCACTGCTCCGTGCAAATATCGGTGATCAGATTTCGGGCTTGCTTGGCCATCTCGTCCAAGAACATGTTACACAACGAAAGGCTTCGATCTCCAATATGATGTCGCTGTTACAGAATGGGGTGGGGGGAAAGGGTGAAAATGAATCATTCCTAAAGAAAGGCAGAGGGCACGGCAAAGATTCCTAATGAACGAGGAAAATGCAGCTATGGCATCGCTGGTACGGTGCCTGGCGATTTGGAAGGAAGACAAGGGAATTAGGTTGATTTTTCCCCCCAAAAAAACTCAGGTTAGAAATAAGATGTTCTAAATATCTGTCTGTGACGCCCGTTATTTGCTGGGTGACCTTGGATGAGTCACTTGACTTCTCTATGCCTAAAATTCCTCATCTGTAAAAATGGGGATTCAATCCTACTACTTACCACTACTACTTACAGCTCCTAAATACTTTCTTATGAAGAGCACTCGGGATCAAGCGCTTAGTACAGTGCTCTGCACACAGTAAGCGCTCAATAAATACGATTGATGTTGATGATGACGATGATCAAGCGAAGTTTAACTGAGGATGTGCCTTTAGTGCTGTCTGTGCTACATTCCAGCTCCCTGACCATTCCCACCTCTGACCCACATCACAGCAAAAGAGAAGCAGGTAAGGATTAATTGCGTGGTTAGAAAACAAGCCTGTGAGGACAAACCCACAGTATTTTGTGCCGCTGCAATTAACTACCAAATAAAATTGATCTGGATGCTTAAATTCAAGCAAGAATCTTGATGATTGATTAGGGCATTATTTTTCTTTCAAAGGGCATTACAAAGGAGGCTCACAATCGATTTCTACTTATTTTAGTATGAATGTATATAAACAGGATTTCAAAAGGGAAAAATATTTGTGTAGCTTTGCACACAAAGACACACGCACACAGTTTGAAATCACAGTATTACAATTAATCATTTAAACACACCATGTTAACTCTGCCTAGAAATTACCTCTTCTGGACACAGCTCGTGAGTACAACTCATGAAATGAGTGCAGAGCAGCGGGAACGCGATGGAATATCTTGACTGAGAGGGAAGCTCCAAGCATTGCTGAAACATCTTCTCAAAAGCCCGGCTATAAAAACTACGTGGGGAAACAAACCAACAAAATCTCATTTCTGAATCAGTATGACAGGGAACAAGGACTACACTAATATGAGCTTCTAAGCCCCTTTCGATTCACTTTAGTTGACCGATGATTTGAATAACTTGGGTAACATTGAGCAGTGAAGTGACTTGACCAAAGTCACGCGGCAGACCAGTGGCGGAGGTGGGATTAGAACCCAGGTTCTCTGACCCCCATTCATTCATTCATTCATTCAATCGTATTTATTGAGCGCTTACTGTGTGCAGAGCACTGTACAAAGCGCTTGGGAAGTACAAGTTGGCAACATATAGAGACGGTCCCTACCCAACAGTGGGCTCACGGTCTAGAAGGGGGAGACAGAGAACAAAACAAAACAAATTAATAAAATAAAATAAACAGAATAAAAATGGACCCCCAGATCCCTGCTCTTTCCACTAGGCCACTATCTTTCCCGTCTGTAAATGCTTGTGTCTTGCTTTCTATGCTAGATTGTAAGCTGCTCGAAGGCAGGTTTCATGTTGAGCTCTCTCAAACCGACAGTACAGAGCTCCTCTGACAATTGGATGTGGCGTACGGCGTGTGTCTCTTCTAAACTAAGATCCCTGTGGTGAGCGATGGGTCTTGCCAACTCTGCTGCACTGCGCTCGCCGTAGTGCTTAGTACGGTGCTCTGCACGCGGTAAATACTCAATACCACCAATTAATTAATTGATCCTCATACAGTAAGGCACCCCAAAAAACATGACTGCTTGATTAGACTGTATGAAGTGGAAAAGATCTTCTTTGCTTCTGAATTAAATTGTGTTGGGAAAATGAGCTTGAAAGGTTGGTTTTAAGGGAAATCACTAAGAAACTAGCCGGCACCCTCAAGACCTCCCACATTTTTCAGCTTCCCGGACCCTTCGGAGAGTCCCAACTTGGCCTTTCTGTCTCCCATGTCAACTTTCCCTCAGATTCTCCAGGAGTCCAGATGTTTCCCTCTCAATGGAAATATTCTTCTAGATTGTGAGCCCGCTGTTGGGTAGGGACTGTCTCGATATGTTGCCAACTTGTACTTCCCAAGCACTTAGTACAGTGCTCTGCACACAGTAAGTGCTCAATAAATACCACTGAATGAATGAATGAGTGGGATAAATTGCTGAATTCTATCTTCAGGCTACGCGTGTTTAGGTGACAGTCACCGTTTCTGCCCCTCTCTTTCTCTGATGCTGTCACACCCATTAAATCTGGGTCAGACAATTCCTTTTAGGGAGAAAGGGAATTGGAGGAACGTTGCTGTAATTTAGATCAACGGCTGGGCGATCTAATATGCAAGCAAGCTAGGCAAATTGCACTGACCTTGGACTGCAATTTTGTTTAAGGCAAGAATATCATGGAGAAAAGATTGGGTTTAACAATGAACACAAACAAAACCAACACCGCCAAAACCAACCACGACTTGGTTAAAAAAAAACAAAAATGAGTTAGTGTAAAACAAGTCAGAAATAAGATAGCTGGATGGGGTATTACTGAGAAGCAGCGTGGCTCAGTGGAAAGAGCACGGGCTTGGGAGTCAGAGGTCACGGGTTCTAATCCCGGTTCCACCACTTACTGGCTGTGTGACTTTGGGCAAGTCACTTAACTTCTCTGTGCCTCAGTTACCTCATCTGTAAAATGGGGATTAAGACTGTGAGCCCCACGTGGGACAACCTGATCACCTTGTAACCCCCCAGTGCTTAGAACAGTGCCTTGCACATAGTAAGCCCTTAACAAATACCATCATTATTATTATTATTACTGGCCTCTACTAAATGGGTGCTTCCAGATCGCAAAAGACATTGGAAATTAACTTGCTAGATACTAACATCTAATTAGCGACATACCAAAATATGGAAAGATCTGACGTTTCCACCAACATCTCCACCAAGGAATCGACCATTTTTGTGTGGAAAATGATGGTGTTCATCATCTTCCCAAGTTCCCTGTGATCGGCAAGGCCAAGAGAGGCCTTAGAGACACTGGTGTACGCCTGAGGGAAAACAAAATGACAAAGGTTCAATGTTAAATATAGCCATATCTAAACTGTTTTGGATCCACTGTTCCACTTTTAAGCCCATGCTGGCTTTTGCCAGAAGATCTTTAGCAATATGTGCTTGAGAAAGCCACGTGGACAAATGTATTCCAGTACTAACTTTTAACATTTAACGGAGTTGCCAAAAGCCTGGCTTTTTCTTAGAAATATTTCTTATCAGAAATACTTTATTTATTCTGCCCCAGGACAATCCACCGGCATGCCGAGGCTCATTTCCCACAGCTGGGTAAGTTTAATGTTTTCGACGAGATTTTGTGAGCCAGGAGGACGCCCGTGAAATTTCCCCCAGGCACTCTGTTGCTCCGGCCAGAGGATTTTCGGCTGGACGGGCCACTGGGACGGACCCGTGAATGGTACGGCTTATTCTATGAACTCCTACTTTACCTCCATCTCATCTACCTCTCCGCCGATCTCTCACTCACATCCTGCCTTTATTCTTGCACTGCTGAAAGCCTTACTGAAGGCTCACCTCCTCCAAGAGGCCTTCCCTGACTCAGCCCTCCTTTCCTCTTCTGCGTCGCCCTGACTCGCTCCCTCTGTTCATCTCCCTCTCCCAGCCCCATAGCACTCATGTATAGATCTGTCATTTATTCATATTAATATCTGCCTCCCCCTTAAGCTCGTTGTGGGCAGGGAATGTGTCTGTTATATTGCTATATTGCACTCTCCCAAGTGCTTAGAGCAGTGCTCTGCACACAATAAACACTCAGTAAATGTGATTGATTGTAAAGGAATAATAGTCATTTCCCAGCTTCACTGGGCTATGATGTCTTGGCTATTATGTCTCATTTTCATTACTTAAACGGGTGCGGCTCTCCAATTTTGGAAGTAGCTATAAGTGCTTATAAAACATCTATTTCAGGTTTCAGGTGGAGATAAAATCTTCCTCCTTCCTAGTTAGACTGTAAGCCCCACTAAGACAGGGAGGGACTGTATCTGACCTGACTAATTTGTATTTATCCCAGGGCTTAGAACAGTGCTTGGCACATAGTAAGCACTTAAATACCACAATAATAATAATTATTATTATTATTTGTAGGTGTTGGTATAGGTGTTGTCACAGTAGTACTGATGTTACAGAACAAACTGGACAGAGCTTACTTATCTTTCCTTCACACGGTAAGAGAAATTCATCCAAAATTCTTAATTAAAAAAGATAAAATATGTAGATCACTTACCTGCAACCTAAACCAATCTAATCTCATTCCTCGGAAATCAAATACTTCTCCATCTTCAACTATATAAAGAAGAAAAATACAGAGTAAATTCACCAGGTTATAAAAATTTGATAATACCGCTCTAAAGCTCTGGAAGACCAAATCTTAAATCTTGTGACAGAGAGATTTAGAGCCCTCCTATAGGATTTCCAGACATACACACACACCCGAACCTCACATGAGCCAACTGAGATATGATACAAGCTACCAACTAGGGATGAACCTGATGCAAATTGATACTTTGGGGTCTTAAACTATTAACACCCCTTCCTCCTTCCCTGGATCCCCCTTTCACCTTACTTTTCTCTCACAGGAGAGAATTCTCTACTGGGCCCTGATGCCAAATAAGACCAAGAGAACCCGGCAGGGAGGTTATGTTTGATGCCAAATCCTGATCTGCTGCACACTACACTAGGTAAGTCTTTGACTTCTCCTGATAACTACAATAAAGGGCGTCAATCTATACTTGCTTTTTCATAAAATGTACCTAAATACAACTTACACAGAATAACACATCTCCTCCTCTAGACTGCAAGCTCAACCCTTCTGTACTGTTCCCTCTCAAGTGCTCTGTACCCAATAAGCACTCAATAAATGTCACTGATTGAACATGCTGCCATTCTAGAACTGCCTACCCAAGAGAGAATGGGACTAGGAAAACAATCTAAAAATCTCAGACTCTTACCTTGTTTTACACTTAGGGAGGTCATGGTGTTTACAAAGGAGGACATGATGATTGATTCATCTTCAGGGCACACTGAGAGATTCTGATATAGAAATCAAAAAGACAACCTTCTTGACTTGCTTTTCTCTCCAAGGGTGTGCAAATTCCGAGCCCGGGTAGATGGATGGGTGCCATGTGACTTTGGAGGATTGACCACAAGGTCTGCCCCGTGCAAGCCCGCTTTAAACCCCTTAAAAATAAGTGCGGCCGAAGTGCCATTTTTATCTTTCTGACAGAACGGCACCACTGTCAAGCATGGCTAGTTTAACTTAATGACCTGACCATAAGCTTGGGACTCGTCAGGCTAAATGTATCTAACTTTTTTTTCCCCAAGACCCTGAGACCCATCACAGTGGAATTTAGACAAGTATCACTGATGCATCATTCTGAGGCTTTACCAATGCACTGTAACATTTTGCTAGCAAGGGATGAAAAAAAGACGAGTTAGCACAAGGAGCACATTGTCAAAACGGACATCAGCTTTCTTATCACTGAGGAATTCTCTACCATTCCAAAGTTGGTCGTAGAATCAGTCCATTGAAAGCCACAAAGTAGCCCAGGGAATCTCCTACACAACAGTTAGTTTGTAAGAGGGCAAAATTTCACAGCTTGGGCTTACGAGAGAAGCAGCGTGGCTGAGTGGAAAGAGCACGGGGCTTTGGAGTCAGAGGTCATGGGTTCAAATCCCGGCTCCGCCAACTGTCGGCTGTGTGACTTTGGGCAAGTCACTTAACTTCTCCCCCTTCTAGACTGTGAGCCCACTGTTGGGTAGGGACTGTCTCTATATGTTGCCAACTTGTACTTCCCAAGCGCTTAGTACAGTGCTCTGCACACAGTAAGCGCTCAATAAATACGATTGATTGATTGATCAATTGATTCTCTGTGCCTCAGTTACCTCATCTGCAAAATGGGGATTAAGACTGTGAGCCCCCGTGGGACAACCTGATCACCCTGTAACCTCCCCAGCGCTTAGAACAGTGCTTTGCACATAGTAAGCGCTTAATAAATGCCATTATTATTATTATTTTTAGGATGTTCACGAGGGTTAAAACGTGGGTGCCATCTAGCAGACCTCACTGACATTAAAACACATTTTGTCCATTCGACCGGACCGAGGGACGGGTTGATGGACTTCGTTAGCCGGGTCCTCGTCTGCTCAGTGGAAGGGCTGCTGAGCCGGGGAAAAGGCCTGGTAATCATCTGCAGGGCCAACTGGTTTCTATTTTTACAGGTGCTTGGGATGGGGTCTACACCTAAATGATTGCTAACCAACAAGATGGAGCTAGCGAGAAGGGCTTAAAATAACATTCAGTTGAAAAGAATAACGGCAGAAATAAAAACAGCGAGATCTGCAATAGAAAAAGGTGGGCCAGAAATGTATTTCTCTTCCAAAATGTAAAGTGCATTGGCACACAATGATTAAAATTAACGGGAAAGAGCCTTCATCCCCGAGATGCCCTCAATAGTAATACATTAATATTGATAATATACTATTATATAATGATATCAGTAATATCAACGAGAGAGGACGAGGCTAGAGAGGGGAGCTGAGCAAAGCATCCTTCACCTGCACAAGTTCATTTAAGACCACAGCATCAAATCCAGAGAGGTACTGCACATAGTATCTCTGCATCACTGGTCCATACTTCCGCACATGGGCCCTTAGCTCTTCCATGTAGAATATCAATTCAGCTATGTGCCTTCGAGAGAGAGAAAATGATTGGAAAACGTAGCCTCCCTCCGCGACCCCCTCCCCTCTCCACCTCCCTCCACGAAAGGCCATAGCACTTGAGAATTTCGCTTTTCCTTTACTACTTGAAGCTTAATCTTTCTGATGGGATTAAGATTAACTCAAGATAGTATTAGTATTAGAGAACTCTTTTGGCAGTTGCAAAGTACCTGGTGTATCCATCCCGTAAATTGGAGAAAAAAAATCCACTTGGTAACAGAGGGCCAAAAGAAAAGGAGTTCAGATTGGATTTTTTAAAATTGAGAGACGAAAGGGAGGAGAGGAAGAGTGAAGAGAGGTTCAATGAAAATAATGTGCCTTTCAAATTTGCACTGAGCCGTTGATAGAGAAAATTAAATGTACCACCTGGCAATAAACCAAACACTCCATGATGCTATCAAGCTAGCCTTTTTCCCTCCACTCCCAACTCCCACCTAGTCTTTGCTTAACTACTAAGGTTTTAAATGTAATGAAGGGTGCATTTCTCATCTCTTTGCTCTACCTCACATCAGATACATAAACAAAAAATGTTTTAGGTTTATTCCCTGCAAGACTCCCATCTAATTCTCTTACCCGTTTTTTCAGCATGAAAAAGGCCAGTCTCATGCCAACTTGTACTTCCCAAGTGCTTAGTACAGTGCTCTGCACACAGTAACACTCAATAAATACGATTGAATGAATGAATGAATGAATACAAAAAGAAATCGGAAATACTACATCTGAAATGTGGGGTTGGATTATCTTTCGCTAAAGCCTAGGCAGGACCACTGACCTTCTGGGAAAACCAAAACATCACTGGATGCTACCAAACGGGTGGAATATCACGTTTCCGAAGTCCCTATGTTAGCATAGCTATAGTCCTACCTGAGCCATCATCTAAACGCGATTACTGGTGGGATTTCTTTCATCATTACACAGCACGGGTGCATCTGCTTCCAACTCACTTATCTATGAAGTCGTCAGCGCTCTTCTTCGGCATGTTATCTGCGTGGCGAAGTAGCCAGATGATTTCATCCCGAGCAAAGGATAATGCCATAAATACAAACAGGGCCTGAAAAAACACACCAAAAGCCCAGCGTTTTACGCCGGAGAACCTGGAGTTGTAAATGCCCTTTTACTCGCCTCCCCGCTCTGCCTACGCAGATAAAAGTGACAAGTGGCGGGAAATGAGCCTGGGTTTTGTAGTGTGGGGGTTAAACTGCAGTGGCCTAAATCTCACCACCACCCCCGAGTTGACCCCTACTTGAAAAGGGAAGGGAGAAAGCAGAGGGTTTTTGAGTAGAGAAGAATTCAGCAGTAATAATGATAATAATAATAATAACAATTGTGGTATATGTTAAGCGCTATTACGTACCCAGGCACTGTTCTAAGCGCTGGGGTGGATACAAGCAAATCGGGTTGGACACGGTCCTTGTCCCACATGGGGCTCACTGTCTTCATCCCCATTTTACAGATGAAGGAACTGAGGCACAGAGAAGTGAAGTGACTCGCTCAAGGTCACACAGCAGACAAGTGGCAGAGCCGGGATTGGAACCCAGGTCCTTCTGACTCTCAGGCCTGTGCTCTAGCCACTAGGCCATGATGCTTCCAAAGACAGTATCCAGAGATTGCTCCCCTGCTTCCACCCACATCACTAAACAAGATCATTTTCCTCCTTACTATATGGCAGGCCTAAATCACATCTCATCTGTAAAATGGGGATTAAGACTGTGAGCCCCCTGTGGAACAACCTGATCACCTT
The DNA here is from genome assembly GCF_015852505.1 of Tachyglossus aculeatus. Lineage (NCBI taxonomy): Eukaryota > Metazoa > Chordata > Mammalia > Monotremata > Tachyglossidae > Tachyglossus > Tachyglossus aculeatus. The sequence goes on from NC_052074.1 coordinate 62,011,143, forward strand.
GTAACCTCCCCAGCGCTTAGAAAAGTGCTTTGCACATGGTAAGCGCTTAATAAATGCCATCATTATTATTATTATTATTATTACTGTTATGTGATACAGGTAGTGGTGATAGGGTTTGGTGCGCCCAAACTGTGTGCCAAGCACTGTGCTAAGTGTCCGGTCCCTATGAATGATAGGAGGGCCATTTCTGTGACAAGATTTCATTCCAATAGTACAGGGTTAAAATCGAAATGTGGTAATCAGCGGCTGACGATTTAGATTAATTTTACCGATGGAGCCAGAGTGAAATATTTATCGCAAGTCAAAGAAAGCTTCCGACAATACTGACAGCGGAGAAATGTAAAACAAATTACCTTGGGACCTAACAAACCAGGCTGATCCGACAAGACGGTGGCTAACTCCTTCAGTGCAGACCGTAAAAATTTACGTCTTTCCCGATGCATCGAGCCCCTGAATTGAAAGAAGGAAAAGTATGTCAGCAGCAGAATGTCCATCGCTCAGTCAAACCCCCGGTATTTACCGAGTGCTAAATCACTTAGCATCTCGGCAGTTTATTGCCTTGAAATTCCAGTAGAGCCTCATTTCATTTGGATCCCGCTCGTTCCAGAACGAGGCCATCGGACTTCCCGTTTCCTCCTTTTGTCCTCTCTCCTGCTGCTCAAAAGTAAGCAGGATACGGGTAATCGGAAAGCGGAAATGCCTGGTCCAAAGTGTGGCTGAAAGCTCGGTTGCGTGGCCTCTGCGGGAGGCGGCGGGATGGCAGGAACGTCTGAGACGCCAACCGACCCAAGCAGATTCACGAGGGCATTAGCGAGGAAGAGGCGGATGGGTACGGACCTCAGAAGGCCCCTCTGGACTGGAAGCTTGTTGTGGGCACAGAATGCGTCTGTTTATTATTGTACTGTACTCTCCCAAGTGCTTAGTACAGTGCTCTGCACACAGTAAGCGCTCAATAAATACGATTGACTGACTGACAGAAAGCCCAATCACAGTTTGCCCACTCAGAAGGGGGTTTACCCATATCTACCTGAATAAGCACACCCATGTCCAATTTATACTTTCTGCTAAACTACACTGCATCTCCTTTTTAGTCCAAATTAGTGATATTCTTAAGGTGCACGTATTTTTTTGTCATTCCTGAAATACATTTTACGGTAAAATGGAAGGGTATTCTAAGGTGAATAATTTTACCTGCCGTCCTATTCAACGGCATCATTATCAATCGTGCTTCAATACTTAAATTATCATCTATATGATCCTAAAAACCCAGGTTTTAGGGCAAATCATAAACCGGTGCAGAACTGACCAAACTGAAACATCAACATGAAAAGCCAATGTTCAATACTCAGCGAAAGCAATCACCCAAAGCCAAACCCGCCTCCTCCTTCTGAACCCTGCAATAGTTCAGGTAAGGATCAGGGCGACAGTTTAGAAGTTGGCTATTGCGTTATTTGGGTGTGTCCATATTTAACATTTGATGAGAGGACATTTGGTGCGCAAACCTTGAAAATGAGCCTGATATTTGTGCTATTAGATAAAACCTTCCCAATGAGACATAAGTCTTAAGTTCCTGCTTCCAAAGCAGCCACGATGGCTAAGTTTTTGGCCAACTGGGTTTTCTGAACCGCTAAGAGCAAAGTGGGATGCTCTGACTCAGATAAGGTACATTTTCCAGAAATACCTAATATACACATTATCGTCTTTAATTCTAATGTAGTAAAAAGCTTGGTGTCTGCACTTCAGAATCTGAACCTTTCACATACGCCCCTGCTGAAATACAAACTCCACCGTGTCAAAATTAAGCTATTTCCCCTTAACCATCCACCCTCTCTTCTCTGCCGCACCCCTGCTCTCTCTTCTCTTCCGCCCTGTCTCTTTGCCCTCCCTCCCAACCAAAAACCCCAGAGTCTGTATCCCAGGATCTTTATATTCCTAATGAGCCTGCACTAAAGAGAGATTTAGGGCTCTCTCTAAATGAACCAAGGCTCCCTTTCTTCCGGGTCTGAGCTGTTTCTGAACATAAAAAATTGGGTCCTTTCCTCCCGAACAACCCCAAAATAATAATAATAATTTGTAAAAAAAGCCCTCAGAGTCCTGAGGCAAATACCATGGGCTTATAGGAACGCCCGCGCCCCTGCCCGCCCGTGATTCTTTACCAGACCCACTAATTGAATGCACCTCCACAGTGAAAGCTGGCTTTATTTCAAGGAAGTGCCGTGGAACTGTTCTGGGAAAAGGCCCTTGATAAGAAGGAAATGTTTTAAAAGCCACTTACGCGTGTGAGACAGCTGCTTCTTTGCATTCTCTTATATCATTTATACGCTTGTTGTAGCTACAGTGGAAAACCAAACCAAAGTTCAGAAATGTTGATTAACAATTTTGCTACAGTCAAAATCTGGTGAAGCACGAGGGTAAAAATAGCACGCGGACAAACAGTACGTGTATGTCTCTCACTGTTACCGATAGGGAGAAGAAGTTAGAATAGGCTCAGCCTGTGAGCCCCATAAGGGACAGGAACCGTATCCAATCTATCCCAACGCTTAATACAGTGCTCAGCACACAGTAAATGATGAACTACCACAGCGATTATTTATTATTAACAGCCCAAAGTGCACTTCCAGATACGCTGCACCTTTTAAATGGAAAACCACGAAACAGTTATTGACGACAGTTAAAGCAGATCTTTGATTCAGTCTACACCTCCTAGATTCCTACTGCTACATGCTACGTACTCCTGGCTTGAGGGAGACCTACAATTCCGACGTGGACACTTCTGCACTTGTGGAAAATCCCAGAAAGCACAAAAATCAAGTTAACAGAAAACTCCATACCCTCTTATGTTTACGAATAGGTCTTCTGCCGCTTTGTGAATATGGAAAACTTCATCCCGAAACAGGGACAGGCAAGAGCTGCTCTGAAGAGCTAGCTTCCAAAGGTTCAGAGCTGTGGTATCCGTATTCAAGTTTCCATGGCACAAGATAAATCCGACTTTAAAAAGAACAAGGCAGAATATATTTTTAAAACCTGCAGATCCATCTCTACCGTATTCCATAAAATCCACCTCCCACAGTCCACACTCCAAGTAGAAGCAGGCTTCGCATGCTCTCCATCCACCCTTGAGAGGAGGGACTCAAGCTTTGTCAGAGAAAAGCCAGTCCACAACTCTCCCGTCCATGATGATCGAAGCTGATTTTCTCATTTGCCGTGATCTGGGAAGTGTTCTGTGTGTTTTTAATACATGAGAGTTAAGGGGGCACTCACTTCTGCCACAGGGCAAATTGCCACGCCCACGCTGGATGGGACACTGGGAGGGAATATTTGGGTTTTTCAGGCTGGGTTACCGGAAGAAATTATCTGTACACACACAGCATCAGAATGAGTTTTCTTTAACGTGACGTTTCATGAGAATACAACCCTCGTGGTGTACGCACACTTGGAATACCTAAGATCCAGTCTCATAAAGGATGGAGACATTGAGAAGAGGAGGAGGAGGAGAGAGGGTAGGAGGATGACAACGGGGAGGAGGAAGAGGACGGGACCCTGGACTCTGCCTTGGTTAGGAAATAGGGCCCACGATCCCCCCCGCCACCTCCTCCTCCTCTCCTCTCCAATTTCTGCAGCTCCAAACCCTTGCAACAATTGTTAGCCCACCCACGCTGGGCGATAAGGCAAGCTTATCTGAAAAATCAAAAACCTAACACTGGCTTGTGAGCTGACTCCATTTTTTGGATGTTTAATGTTGTTTGTGTTCTTGCATTTTAGATCACTGAATAATTATGTTTTCATAGGCCTGCTGGAAAAGAAGGCCAGGTGTTTTGTTTCTGTTTCTTTTGAAACTTGCCGATGAAAAACGCTGTCAATCAATACGGTTGATAACGGGTACTTTACACTCTAGTTATTGCTTCCAAAATGGAGCGGCCCTGCTTAATTTAACTTCTACACATTTGGAGAGCATGTCCTCTCTATTTGTATTATAAAAAGACATTGAATGGAAACTTTCAATGGCATAAAGGATCTAGAGGCAAATGCCCCCAGGAAGCGGTGTGGTCCAGTGGAAAGAACACGGGCTTGGGAGTCAGAGGACATGGGTTCTAATCCCGTCTCCACCATGTATCTGCTATGTGATCCTGGGCAAGTCACTTCACTTCTCTGTGCCTCAGTTACCTCATCTGTGAAATGAGGATTAAGACTGTGAGCCTCACGTGGCACAGGGACTGTGTCCAACCTGATTACCTTGAATCTACCCCAGTGCTCAAAACAGTGCCTGGCACATAGTAAGCACTTAACAAATACCCGCAATTATTATTATTATTATTAGTTCAGGTCTCTGGATTAGTTTTACACTCCATTCCCTTTGCACTGCCTTTTCTTGGGATGAACCCAAGGGTGTGGCATAAGAAGTGTGCTCTATTTTTCTTCCAAAGTCTTCTTCTCTAGTGCTTTGCATATATATCTCAAACTCCTGGCCACGATAACATAAAAGCAACGGATACCCAAGTTCTCGTTCATACCAAAGGGTAGGGACTAGAAATTCCCAGCATCAATGAGGAACAGTCTGCGCATCACGCAGGCTTTTCTCCTCTCTCAGGAGCCAGGTGAGGTCTAAAAGTAATGGTCCCTCCGACCCGAATCCGGCTTTCCCGAGGAACAAGGATTCATCCTGAGGATGACGAGTCCCTATTGCCGGCACAGCAGGGGGAGGGAGGGACAGGATCCCATTCCACGGTTAGAGACGGGATCTGGGCTTTCTCTTGTCCATCTCAGCCCAGCTTTGGGAAGGCAGAAATTAAAGAGAGGCCTGCCCGTAAACAGTAACGGGTCACACATCCGAAAAATGTGGAGCGATTTGAAAACTCATACATATCTGCCCGTTCCGAGCGGAGGCAGACAGCGCGTGCTACGTGGCAGGAACCGAGGTATTAGAAGTGGGTCTCGGGACACGATTCCCTAAGAAGTTCTTTTTTTCAGTACGCTACCCTTCCCGAATGGAAGGTGACCATCATGCAGGCATTCTAAGACACTAGCATTTCTTAAACAATGTTATACTTCAATGATGTGGTCACTTTTCATATTTTAACAAGTTGGTGTGTACGTTAAATATAATTCAGGTAGAAAGACAGGGCACAGAAATGTGTTCAGAAATGAAAGTATGAATCTGTCGTCTTGAAAGCTTCCACCGGGTAATGTTCCGATTTAAACACAAGTGTAAATTATGGCCTCAAAATGCACGATTACTGGAAATTTAAAAAATCAGCATATGCCAGCTTCACAGTAACACCACTTTGAAACTAAAAGTTTCAGTACTTAGCAAGTGTTACAAGTACTTACAAATAATCCATTTTTCCATTGCATCCAAAGAAAGGTATTCACACGGCATCTGTTGAAAAGAGAAAACTGTTTATGCTAAACAGAGGCAAATAAACAAAGATCCTTCAAGTCCTTTCCCCGGGGTTTATTTCAAGAGCTTACTCTCCACTGCCTTTTTATCCACTGCTTTATGAACTTCAATATAAACAGTCACACGAACTTTGTGTGTTCTTACATTTGAATACCTGAATTGTATTTCCAGGTGAACAGAAAGGATGCTGGGGGATAAAAAGTCACTCTTTGTTCTCATATATAAAATTGAGGCATAAAATTGGGTAGCTATTTTCAGTTATACCAAATAATTCTCGAGATTTATGGGGAATATGATGGGAAAACTTTAGTTTGCTAAAATTTTAGTTATCACTGCTAAACAACAGAGGTTGGCTAGCAGTCATCACGACAGTCAAAACAGTCATCATCCCATCAGATTCCACCCAGATTTGAGAATTGAAAACAAATGTGACTTAACTGGCTACACCCAATTTCAATGAGATTCAAATTCCAATTGGAAATTTGTTTAAAAAAAATCCTACAAAAAAGAAAAAAAGATTCAGCCCTCCACCCAACAGTGAATCCAGTACTCCCTGAGTCTAAAAAGGAAAAGACAATCACCGTGTCAGATTGTGCGGGATTAAGCATTGTGCTGGGTGCACTGATGAGGCTCAGTAATTGTGCATTTCTCCACTGGTCAGCTGAGAGATTCCTTCGAGGATACACCATCTGGAGTGAGATTAAAGCATCCGAAAGGGACTGGAAAAGGAAAAAAAAGAACATTTCATTGGAAGTATAGAGGTTCCCCTCTCAGGGTCGCACCTGGAGCGCTTCAAGTATTCTACCAGCCTCGACTGTGGGAGGGAGAGCCCAGCAGAGGCATACCGATTCCACTCCTAGCTTGGGCAGTGGCTACCGAGTGGAAGGGAACCTACTACAAGTCAAACCTCACCTGTGCTGGGCAGAAGCAGCACGGGAGTCAAGGGCAGAGACTCGAGTTTACTGTGTGGAAGGAGGCAACGGTAAACCATTTCCATATTCTGATCAAGAAAACTCTACGGATATACTACCACAGCGACTGCGGATGGAGGTGGGGCGTCCTGGGAAAGATGGGCCCATGGAGTCGCTACGGGTCGGAGACGACTCGACAGCATAAGACAAGACAATCCTAGAGGTACTAACGGTATTTAAGGGGCACCTTTTGAGAGCAATTCACTGTACTGAGCACTTGGCCTTAAGGTACTCAAGCAACCCTCTCTCTCCTCGCTAATTTCCCATTTACTATCCAACCCGCACACTTTGCACACTAACTTTGTACCTCTTGCCTCTCTCACCACGGACTCTCGGGCTCTTTCCCAGAACAATCCCGGCCACTTCACACCCTCCCTCCCCACTGTCAAACTCCCACTAAAATCACATCTTCTCCAGGAAGACTTCTCTGTCTGATCTCATCTCCCCACCCTACTGCTTCCCCTTGAAGCCATGTCTCTCGAGCACTTGACTCACCCCACCTTCTCAGCAGTTACGTACCTACCCCTTTGCTTGGTTGCTTTCCCCCAACTGTGTTTTATTTTAAGGTTTAACTCCTCCCCTAGATCCTAACTTCCTTGAAAGGACTGTGTCTATTTCATGGTATTCTCCCCAGGACTCAGCAGAGTACTCTGCACACAGTAATAAATACCACTGATAATAACTGTGGTAAATGCTTAATGGCATAATGAACAAAATGAAGGGAAAAGGGTGGCAGGATGGCTTTCAGTACTGAACGGCAAAACAAAAGTGCTGTAGTCCTGCTGTGTACCCCACTCCACCGACACCTGGGCAGTTAGAGGGGGAGGTGGATATTGAAATAAATAAATTAGAGATGAGGACATAAGTGCTGTGGGGCTGAGGGAGGGGTGACTATCAAGTGCTTAAGTGATGTGCTTCTGAGTGTATATAGGCAATGCAGAGGGCGGGTAGGATAGTTAGGGAAGTCTTCTTGGAGGAGATGTGATTTTAGAAGGGCTTGGACAGTGGGGAGACTGGCGGTCTGTCGGATAAGAAGGGGGCAGGTCAGAGGGCGAATGGGGCGGGGGGATGGCAGTGGGAGAGAAGAGATTGAGGTACAGAGAGTGGGGTTAGAGGAGTGAAGTGTATAGGTTGGGTTGTGGTGGATCAGCAGGAAAGGGAGGGCTGATTGAGTGCTTTTAAACTGATGGTAAGGAGTTTCCTTTTGCCACGGATGGGCTACCACTAAAAGTTTTGAGGTGTGGGGAGATGTGGACTGAGTGGTTTGCTTTGGGTTTTTTTGTTGTTTGTTTTCTAGAAAAATGATCCAGACAGCAGAGTAAAGTAAGGACTGGAAAGGAGTGAGAATGGAGTTAGGGAGGTCAGCGGGGAGGCGGATGTAACGGTCAAGGTGAGATAGGATAAGTGCTTGGATCAGCACGGGAGCAGCTGGGGGGAAGAAGACGGGGTGGAAAGAGAAGGGGAAGAAAGGGGATGGAAAAAGGAGAGAAGGAGGAGTGGCGGAGAAAAGGGAAAGGAACTGACACAGTCAGTAGTGTCAAGCGCTTAGCACAGTGCTCTGCACACAGTAGGCGCTCCATAAATCCAACTGAATGAAAGAACTCATTCACCACGGCTTTTGTCCTAGTCGCTGGGTTCCAGAGCTGGGCATAGGGCATGGTCAGCAGGGCCTGGCCAAAGAGAAGCGACTTCATCCGGCTTCTGACCGACATGACCCCCAACGTGCACACTCCCTACTGCCCCGAGCCCTGACTGCCTGGGCACGGCGAGTGGGGAGCAGGGAAAGGAGACGATGACTCCGCAAGGGGTTTCGGGGGTCATTTTTGCTCCACCTCTGGCACCACGCCAGCCCATCCTAGGGGCCCAAGCCACCGGAGGTGACGGAGCCCTTCAGGGCACACGGCACCTACAAAGCACCTCTAGACTGCGGGCTCCTTTTTCTGTCCATTTTTGTTTTCTTAGGGTAGTTGGTAAGCACCTACTATGTGCCAGGCACTGTACTAAGCACTGGGGTGGCTACAAGCTCATCAGGTTGGACACAGTCCATATCCTGCTTCCATCAGCTGGCCCCGATGTGATGAGTTGCGATGGATTAAGACCTCCTTTAGAGGCCAATACCTCTCTCCTTGTCGCCCTCCCAGACTGCTGCGTTCTTATTTGACTGCCCCTCCCTAACCTCCCTTCAGGGCCCCCCCGATTATCTGGTATCCACCCAGCACTTAATACAGTGCTTGGCCCATGGTAAATGCTTCAAAACCACAATTATGATACAGCCTTGCATTTGTCGCCTTTAAACTTGGATATGCACCCTTCAATCACCCTGCCCTCAGCCCCACGCAACTCGAGTACATAGTCGTAATTCATTTATTTTAATATCTGCTCATTCTGGGCAGGGAACGCATCTACCAGCTTTGTTCTATTACACGCTCCCAAGCTCTCAGTACAGCGCTCTGCACACAGGAAGCCCTCGATAAATAACCGCTGATTGATTAACCGATACCTTGCTGTGGGGTACGAATTCTTCCATCATCTTCTTCAACGGATTCTCGTAATCCACGATCATCTGGCCAAGACGAGGATATTCCCGATCGCTTTAAAAAAATGTATACAAATCAAATATCGAGTTTTTACTGTGCAGTTCGGTGCAAATTTTCTAATGATTTATACGGAGAGGCTTTACCTGGAGCCGTGGGTCATTTCGTGAGCATAATTGTACAGTCCAATGATTGCCTTCCTCTCTTCGATCCGGGACAGCAGGATCATTAGTGTTGTGTATGTGATTATCAAATCTAGGTAGTTCTTGGTTAAGTCAAAGTTCACTGTCTGGAGGAGAAATCACAAGGTTTAACTCACAAAGTATACAACTTCGACCACAAATACGTCCGTAACTGGTATTCAAAACCAACGCACCTCTAGCAACATTTCTAGACTGTGAGCCCACTGTTGGGTAGGGACCGTCTCTATATGTTGCCAACTTGTACTTCCCAGGCACTTAGTACAGTGCTCTGCACCCAGTAAGCCCTCAATAAATACGACTGAATGAATAATATTTCAAGTAATTTAGATATGTTTTGGGTTTTTTTTCTTATTGAGCACTGTAGATGACCCCAATCACTACCAAGCCAGTATTGAACCTACACACGCATACTACATGAAGCCGAAGGGAGCTTCAGAGAAGAGGCAGCTCCAAATCTCTCAATCCAAATATGGCAACTGCTCAAAAACACGAAAAGAACTGTCAAGATTTACAGAAATTAGAAAGGAAAAATAATCTTCCAATATTGAGAAACAGGAGGCTTACAGTCTCAAAAACTGAGAAGCAGCGTGGCTTAATGGCAAGAGCCCGGGCTTGTGAGTCAGAGGACGTGGACTCTAATCCTGGCTCCGCCACTTTGTCTGCTGTGTAACCTTTGAAAAGGCACTTCACTTCTCTGTGCCTCAGTTACCCCATCTGTAAAATGGGGATTAAGGCTGTGAGCCCCGGGTGGAACAACCTGATTACCTTGTATCTACCCCAGCAGTTAGAACAGTTGTTTGGCATATAGTAAGCGCTTAACAAATACCGTAACTATTATTAAATTGTCTGTGCACAGCAGACCCCGGTTGGCATATCCTTCTGGCTCCAGGACACGTCATGCATTCAAATTTCACAGTAGATTTATTCATTAAATGGCACCTATTTTCAATTTCAATACTCACTACTCTCGGAATAGTTACAGACGTGTCCTTTACGGAAACTAATCCAGTCACCGTTTGCCATCATTCTGCAAAGCCGATTTCAACAGCGTAGATTTGTACAAGAGATCCAAATTACAACCCGCTACGCTGGAAACCTCTTGGAGAACAGGGAAGCTGTCGTGTCGACTCATTCTATCGCACCCTCCCGGGTGTCTAGTACAGTGCTCTGCACACAGCAGGCAGTCAGTAAGAACCACGGACTGACTGTGGAAAATGTGAAGAAAATTCTGGTTTCCTAAAGATACCCGAAGGAAGAACTCTCGGAGATGGGTGTGCCTTAATGGATTTCTACGACCAATCACCAGAAATGCTAGGAAAAGCCCATCCACCTCCAAAATCGAACAGAAACCCCTTACCGGTGGCTTTAAGGCACTCAATCACGTTGCCCCTTCCTAACTTACCTCCCTGATTTCCCACTCCAACCTAGCAGACTCACTTTGCTCCTCACGCACCAACCTTATTCACTGTACCTCGATCTCGCCTATCTCGCTGCCGACCCATCGCCCGCATCTGGCCTGGAATTCACGCCCCGTGCTGTGTTTTTTATGGAACAGAGTGGCTTTCTGCCAGTTTCTTTTATTCTTTCCCTTGTGAGCTGAGGGGCATAAATTTAGAGTAGTTTTTCTGCATTTATTTGGGTACTTCTGGATTCGTGGCAGTGAAATGAGGACTCTAACCTCACGGTAGTATTAGGTGTACTCATATCCCATTTTGTCTTTATTTTCTTCAGCTTCCTTCTAGACTGTGAGCCCACTGTTGGGTAGGGACTGTCTATATGTTGCCAACTTGTACTTCCCAAGCGCTTAGTACAGTGCTCTGCACACAGTACGCGCTCAATAAATATGATCGATTGATTGATATCCTAGAGACAATCACTCTCCTCACCTTCAAAGCCTTATTAAAATCACACCTCCTCCCGGAGACCGTCCCCGACTACGTCCTTAATTCCTCTAATGCACCGTCCTGACACTTGGATTTGTGTCCTTCGACCCCAAGGCACTTATGAAGCACATCGACACTTTAGGCAGGGAATGTGTGTCTGTCTATTGTTATAATGTATTCTCCCAACCGTTTAGTTCAGTGTTCTGAATACACTAATAACTCAGTAAATAAGACTGGACTAAGTACTCATCTTACTTAGATCTTAAACTCTACTATAAACTTCAAGAATATGTCACCTGAAAGACTCTCCAAACTGAAAATAAGTTATTCGAAAATCAAGAGACTTACAATATCAAAGAAGACCTGGCAGACATCGATTGTATTCAGTAGTTCACAGACATGGTCCTATAAGACAAAGTTTTCATCGTAATTATTTTATATTATTTTTACCTCTAAAATGCAAAAGGTCTTTCGGCTGCTACTTGTTCACTGGAGTTAGGTCCTTTGAGATATACGATGAAGCAAAAAGCATTTTTCAAATGCCATTCTCCTCTACGAATAAATTTAAGTAAGGAGACTACATTCTGGGGAAAACCTTTTCGCCAGACTAAAGGCGTCATACACATAAACGCTCATGTTTTCAGAAGCTTTCTATGGACTGTTGAACCGGGCAATGGTGACCGCGAAATGTAGTTAAGGTGGAAGTGAGAGGTTGGCTTTCTAACTGGTGTGTGTTTGTGTGTTCTTCAGTGAGGCTGGTCATTTTGGACCCACAAGGCTGGTTCATTCACTTTCCATGAGCTAGGATTGTTCAGGGAGTACTCGAAATGTACGATACCATGTAAAACAACTACAGGGTCGTCCTATAAGTCACTTGGCTTATGTCGCAGGCATAACCGAACCGAGTGACCGCAGAGCAACCATTCAAAATACCGTTCATGCACCTGCATTTTTCTCGGACAGTTTCAAACGGAGACTACGTAACGAAGACCGCTACCCAAATAGCGTCTTTCAAGTGAGTTTGTAATCGCCGGTTCATGTACCTTACCTTAAATTCCATAACATCTACAAAAGTGAAGTAATATAGAGCCAGATTCTTCAGAATCTCTGATTTTTCTTTCTGCAGCTGAGCAAGCTGTTGCTGTAAGATAGAGAAAGGCGTACATATACATTGCACTCATGTCGGTTAGTTTAACCTTTTTTTAAAAAAAATGAGCAATAGCAGGAAAACAGAACTCTTCCTTGAGTGGCACAGATAAACCAGCATTATTGCTATGCAAGCACAAGCTTCTGAAGCAATACTGTTTTCAAAATTCCGGCCTTTTAAAACAAAACGGTCAAAAGAGCAATTACTGGGAGCCAACGGCCAGCAATTCAATGCAGATTAGTACCAGAGTCGCGCTATGAGCAGAGCTAGACAAAATTGGAAAGTTTGGAAAATAGGGTCATTAAATGGACATGGATTAAAAGAAAAAGTGAAAAGAATATCGCTTGAGCACAAACCAGTAGGACAAAATGATGACATTATTTGAGATGGGAGGAAGGAAGGTGACAAGTTAAACATTTTTCTAAGACACACACAATATGCTTTTGAAATTCTGAACTTACCAAAAAGAATATCCAGGCAAAGCCACGTTAAGCATGCAAAATAAAATGTAGATACAAACATAAAATACAGTCACGGTTCTTGAACCAGTTCCACAAAACACAATAAATACATCAAACGAAGGCAACAAAAGAAAAGAAATGAAAAAGCGAACACTAGCGTTAAGACACTGGTGAACAAATGATAAGAGGTAACGGTGGAATTTAAAAGCATTAAAATATGACTGACGCAAACATCGGTCGGTACTAACAGAAAATACATCGGATTCGATCTAACTCCTTTTTGGGGTGTTTCTAATGTTAATTCGGATTGAACTCTGGTAATTCTGATTAAATTCTGGCAATGGGTTTGGAAAAGTTAGTACTTGGCACATATTTGATATCACGACATCGAACATTTGTCCAGACAAAGCCTCTGTCTGAAGAGTTGAACCAAGACCAACCAAAGACCACCCCCCATCCTCGCAACAAGGTAAAATTGCAATGGTTAGAGAAATCCAAATCAAAATGTGAGCTTCTAAAAACAAAAAATTACTTAAATATGAAGGAAGGTTTGACTGACAATTCACCTAAGAGCAGAGGACTCTGTAACCTGTTCGTACATAATATTAATAATAGTTGTGGTACTTGTTAAGAACTTACTGTGTGCCAGGCACTGTACTAAGCGCTGGGGTGGATGCAAGCAAATCGGGTCGGACACAGTCCCCCATCCCACATGGGGCTCACAGTCTCGATCACCATGTGGGGCAGGGACTGTGTCTAACCTGATTAACTTGTATCTACTCCAGCGCTTGGATCAGTGCTCGCTACACAGTAAGCACTTAGCAAATGCCATTTTTAAAAATCTACAAAAATCTACAGGGACGAGAGGTTCTGTTCAGTTTGTTATACTGGTTTTTTCCTTAAACTCAGGCCTGTACATAGTCAGTGGTGAATACCTAGAAACTGCTGATCCTATAGACAGCCAAACGGTTCTCTGCGTAGAGTTCCTGGTCATAAATAACCATTAGGAGCTAGTCCTCTTATGGGTCAAGGCCTAAGGGTCAAAGGAAAAACCTCTCTCTTGGGAGGGTCCCAACTCAGTGAGCCACAGCCAAAGAGACCGCAAGCCACTGTACCCTAAGCGCGGGGCTTAGGCCTTTGGGTTTTGTTTCCTGTTGGTTTTCTCTAATAAAGTGCATTTTAAAAAGAAAAATACACTTTTCTTCAAAACATTTTCAAACCACTTCAAAACCACGCCATGTCGTGTGGCTTTTAAAGATGGGGGTAGACGCAGTATAAAGCGTGAAGACGTAAAGATAGTGGATTGCTTTTAAATTCTGTCCCCGGAGTCCCGATTTTGTACAGGGCCCCGAAAAGTTCCCATTCTGCCCGCGACTGGTGTCTGAGGGGAAGATCTGTGGTTTTGGAAGTAACGCTGTCAGCAGTGCCATCGTTGGGGATGAATGTGGCATAAAGGATTAATTCAGGGCCTACAATCCCTTCTACATTAAGAATGTGCTCCTTAGTAACCGAAGAAATGAAATACCCATTCATCTCTACTGGCCGATCTTCGGTGACCTTAAATGACTTGATCGGATCAGGCAGATCTCCGTTTCAAATTTGGCCACCTACAAGGTGTGATACTGCAATGTTTTTATACAAATCTCTACAGTTTTAAGAGACCAAAATCATTAACGACATCGAGGAAAAGCAAGGATTGGCGAGGAAAGGCAGAAATCACAGAGAAGCAAAGCCAGGGAACGTCAGAGGAATGACAGCCTACAGTCTCCACCTTTAGCTACTTTCTCTACGTTCTTCTCAAAAACAAGGAATTTACCATCTCTTTGCTCCACGTAACTGTGCACCTACTCATAAACAAAAGGAGATTTGACTGGTTCCAGGCAGCCTCACCCATTTCCTTGAGTCCCTCCTTCCTCTGAGCAAGAGTACTGCAAATAGTTTCCTTTCTAGGGGTTCCTCCCCCATGAAAAACTGTTTCCTCGAAGGATCACAAGACCCAAAGGCCTATGGGGGAGCCTAAAAGGACAGTAGTCAGTTGAAAAGACATTTCAAGCCTCGCAAACAAAAAGCACCCCCAAATTCTAGGCTTGTTCTTTAGGAAATGAACGCTATCTGCGGCACCCCTTTTCTCCCAGATCAACTGGTGTGGCTACTTTTCCCTGACTGCTCGGTGGAATTCATTCATTCAAACGTATTTATTGAGCGCTTACTGTGTGCAGAGCACTGTACTAAGCGAATGCCAGCTTGAGACCACACATTACCACCAATGGTATTTAGTGAATGCTTACTATGTGCAGAGCGCTTGGCAGAATACAGTGCTACAGAGTAAGGAGACACAATTCCTGCCCGAAACGAGCTTACAGTCTATAACGCACCATGTCAAATCTATTCAGAGACGTTCGTACGAATAAATTCTCCTGCAAGTGTCTGATATTAAGCCCTACCCATCTTCCACACATAAGAGACTTTTCTCTGGGGAAGAAGAATATTAATAACTCACTGGCTTTCATTTTCTTTTGCATGTCTGAGGCAAAGGTTATCTGGGCATTCTTGAACTGAGTGCAACAAAACAGAACCTCATATGATTCCTAGTAAAAGAAAGCAATTCGAATGCAGGACAATAACAGTAAGCTGGAAGAGATAAACGCACAAAATTAAGTTCCTGGAAACTATTTCGAGATAGAGGTTTAAGGAAGCCCTGAGAAATTGGCACACAATTAATGTGTCTATTGGTTAAAGAAAAATAAAGATATGTGTTAAAATTTGAAAACATTGTGGGCATTCTTTTTTTTACTAAGGCTGGCAGGTAGTAGAATTCCAAAAACGGCTTGACATACATGAGAAACACATTATTATTTGATCATTCTAAAGAGCTTAATGCTTTCACATTAAGGTACCTTTTTCTAAAAAATTCTACCCCAAAATGAGTTGCCTCCTGTTAACACAAAAACCTGAAAGATTTCGAAACATTTCTTTCAATCAAGAAAATGGGGAATAGCAGCAATTCCTTTACTGACGACTTTAAAAAACAAAGCCCATTTAAACTACTGCTCCAGGTGGACACCTCTTTAATATTTCAAAAGATGATTTGATTTGTGTGTGTGCGTAGAACACGCTCAAAATACCGGGACAGCTCGGAAATCCCTAGCTTCCCTGATCCCAATGTTTTATTTCTAACAATAGAGAAACAAAGCCTCTCTAAGAGTTTAGGAATTAAGGCTGCAATGAGTCCTGGCCCTTCTCAGCTTTGAATGTGGTTTAATCATTTTTCATTGGAATGAAATAAAATCATTTCTCCGCTAAGAGGATATCTCCGCTAAGAGAGCACTCACGGACACATCCTTATATTCCTGCCATTTCCCAATCGATGGTATTCATTAAGCACATACTAGGTGGAGAGCACTGTACTAAGCGCTTGGGAGACTACAAATCAACAGAATTAGCAGACGTGTTCCCTGCCCATAAATGAGTTTACAGTCTAGAGGGGGAGACAGACATTTAATAAGAATGAATAGTAATTTATAAAATATAACGGAACACTATGTGTTTAAGTGCTGGGGGTTGAGGCGAATATCAAATGTCCAAATCTTCTTTTTTCTCCTAACTGGAGTTTATTTCAATGTCTATCTGCCTAGTCAATAAGCTCCTGGGTAGGCAGGGATCACATCTACGAACTCTGTTGTTACTGACCAAACAACTCGAGAAGCAGCGTGGCTCAGTGGAAAGAATGTGGGCTTGGGAGTCAGAGGTCTTGGGTTCAAATCCCGGCTCCGGCACTTATCAGCTGTGTGACTTTGGGCAAGTCACTTAACTTCTCTGTGCCTCCGTTCCCTCGTCTGGAAAATGGGGATTAAAGACTGTGAGTCCCACATGGGACAACCTGATTACCTTGTATCTCCCCCCGCGCTTAGAACAGTGCTTCGCATATAGTAAGCCCTTAACAAATGCCATTATTATATTATTACAATGAGTGCTCCAAAATAGGCAAAGTAAAACACTAAGCTGCTTTTCTCTAGATTTGATCTTCAAATTTACAGGGTGCAACTCTGAAATGGATACTTCTCCTTCGAAGGGAAACCTCTCCAATAATGAGAAAAACGGCTTGCTTTTTATTCTTGGGGGGGGCTCTACTTTAATATTTATTTATGGAGAAAAGGGAATAATCCCCCTTTAAACTGAGCAGGAGCCCAATCTACAATGCGTATGCTTTTGGGGAATTACCTTTCTGCCGCCTTTCGATGTGGTAATAATAATAATAATAATAATAATAATAATGGCATTTATTAAGTGCTTACTATGTGCAAAGCACTGTTCTAAGCGCTGGGGAGGTTACAAGGTGATCAGGTTGTCCCACGGGGGGCTCACAGTCTTTATCCCCATTTTACAGATGAGGTCACTGAGGCCCAGAGAAGTTAAGTGACTTGCCCAAAGTCACACAGCTAAGTGGCGGAGCCGGGATTTGAACCCATGACCTCTGACTCCAAAGCCCGGGCTCTTTCCACTGAGCCACGCTGCTTCTCTGCGATTGACAGATTGGCGTCAACCTATCAATCAGCGGTATTTATTGAGCACTATGTGCAGAACACTATACTAAGCTCTTGGGAGAGTCCAATCCAACAGAATTAGCAAACGCGCTGCCTGCCCATAATGAGCTTACGGGCTAGAGTGGGAGTGTCATTGCAACAAAGCAGAAAGGAAGTCACAATTAGGGAGGCCTTGGGGGGCAATCACTGGAAACACCAAATCGGAGGTGGGGCGTACCCTAATCCCTCTCCCCCCTGCCACATCTCCTGCCCAACAACCATTGCGGTCCCTTCAAGTCTTTATATACACCAGGCACAACTTCCAAGCTGTGGCAATTTTGGCAGCAAGAGAAAGGGCAGAGGGAGAACCGTTTTTTTATTTCCTTTTATGGTATTTGTGAAGCGCTTACTCTGCGCCAGGCACTGTTCTAAGCACTGAGGCAGATTCAAGGTAATCAGGTTGGACACAGTCCATTAGCCCAGATGGGGCTCAGAGTCTTCATCCTCATTTTACAGACGAAGGAATTGAGGCCCAGAGGGGTGAAGTGACTCACCCAAGGTTACACTGCAGATATGGCAGAGAGGGATTAAAACCGAGGTCCTTCTGACTCCCGGGCTCCAGAAAGTCACTAGACACCACCTCCGGCATCGTCTCGGCACTGGATAACTGGAAGAATGGCCCTCTACGACTGTAAACTCCTTGTGGGCAGGGAACGTGTCAAGCAACTCTGTTCTACTGTACTCTCCCAAACGCTCAGTACGGTGCTCTGCACACCGTCAGCGCTCAACGAGTCCTTTCTGGCTCAAAATAATGAAAGGCAAGAAGGCTTCATATGACAGCTTTGGAGGAGCGAGTGCTATGAGTAATAGCTCAAACCAACTAAGCCAAACACAAACCAAGTAAGCCGAAAAGCTAACAGCCTTACGTGGCGAGTGATCAATGCGGAGGGAATACTACAATGAAGAGATGGGATTAGGAGGTAGGGGGAGGGAGCTTCTCATTTCAAGGGATGAGACAGTTTGAAGATGGGGAAACGGGAGCGTAAGGAGGAGAGTAAGGAAAAGATCCGGTCCCAGAAGAGATAAAGGCCCAGTAGGGATAGGACTTGGAACATGGAAGCAAGGGAAGAGGGATTAAAGTAAAATGAGCAAACCTGCAGAATGATGTGAAGGCGGAGAAATTTTAGATGGGACACATGGAGATATAAAACAGGGAAGCAAATTTCATTATTCTCTCTCTGAATCACCAAGTCAGTTTTATGCTCAAGAGTGGCTCAAAACCGCACTCCAGCTAGGCAGCAATAGGAGTGCTGATTCCACCTTATTACCATGACACACAAAGTGAAATGACAGCGAGACCAGCTTCCAAAATGCTACGAAAAAGACTCAGAATATGATTAGCACATCTAGAATCATAACTGATGCCCCCAAAGTAAACTTGACAATAGCAAGCAATGATGAGTCCAATTGCCGAGACTGATTTTCCATCAGTGATTGACTACTAAATTACTTGGGAAATTCAAGGTTTACATCTACACATCCCCCCGGCCCCCAACCCCCCAAAAAGGACTGTTATAAATATATTTTTTGAATCTAACATTTGGATAGCATGAAAATACTCAAATGAGGCACAGCAGTTGTCTTCTAAAAATTCTTCAAGGAAGTGTGCACGCTAAGCATGAGGGGGTCAAAAGCAATTCAAGTGCTGATTTATTAGCCACCCTCTCATTCCTACTTGGAGGGGAGAAAAAAAAAGAAATTTGGTCCCTTTGTTGCGATACAATAAGTTAATCTGCTCAAAATGTTCTCCCTCCAAAAGAAGATGTCACAGACACAGGCCCTGACTCTAAAGAACTGTATGCCCATAAATTAAAAACTGCAGACATGGAAGGATAAAATAGCCGGTCTAACGAGAGAAAACCTATTGCGTTAATACCAACTGAAACTCTTGTTACAGTTCTTTTTCTTGATAAGGATGCATCAAGTCAAACAT
Source organism: Tachyglossus aculeatus (assembly GCF_015852505.1). Taxonomy (NCBI): domain Eukaryota; kingdom Metazoa; phylum Chordata; class Mammalia; order Monotremata; family Tachyglossidae; genus Tachyglossus; species Tachyglossus aculeatus. The sequence continues at coordinate 62,030,256 of NC_052074.1, forward strand.
TTAAAGCCAGGTGGGTTACTTACATTGTTGTTGCGCGTCTCTACCGCTGGAAATTTTCGGACTATGAATTTCACAGCAGATTCCAGGTTTTTGTCGATGAGATAGGATGGTTTCGCTTTGGGGTCTCCACATGCCTACAAAAAAACAGTCATGAAAAAGAAATTTGAAATTCAGGAATCGTCTGAAGCCAAATAACTGTAGCAAATCTGCAATCAAAAACCAGAAGGTTATTTATTATTTTTCTTTAAGTGAGCAAGGTGATAAAAAAAATGAATAGGCAAAGTGCAGGGATTGTCACAGCTGGAATATGCAATGGGAGACAGTACAAAGATGTTCTCCGACTGAAAAAAAAAATGCATGGGAAGTTTTAAAGCAGTTAGCGCAGAGCAGCAGTGAGGGGAAAAGCTCAATCCTAAAAAAAGAAAAAGATATTTTACTTCTATGCATGGTTTGAGGTAGGATTGTATTCACCTGAGGCTAATAAACTGTTAGATAATACAATCATGTCATCATCTGTAGATTACTGATCGTGTTTAATATTTAATGATCTCTATGTGAAGCCAAATAAAACCATCGTTGTTTAAACTGCTTCTCTTCAGGAGAATTTTTGCCTTTAAACCAGTTTTAAACTACTGTATGTGTGTGTTTCTTTTTTAATGTTGTTTATACTGCTAAAATATGCATGCTCTGAAGCAGCAGGAGTTAGCAATGGCTATCCTGTCAGAGGTGGAAGTACACGCTAAAATAATGTTGCCTTTTCCTTCCATCCTATAGATTAGATTACCCTATATCTTCAAATTTGCGTTTCAAAATTCTACTTCAGCCCACAGGAAAATGCTGGAATTTGACCACATCAGCACTAATTTTTTTTCTTTTAAATGGTCTTTTTTAGGCGTTCACTAGGTGCCAGTCACTGGATTAAGCGCTGGGGTAGATACAAGCCAACCGGGTTGGACGCAGTCCACTGTCCCACTTGGGGCTGACCTCGGTGTCTTACAGATGAGGCAACTGAGGCACAGAAGTTAAGTGACTTGCTCAAGGTCACACAGTCGGGATTAGAACCCAGGTCCTCAGACTCCCAGTCCCACGATCTTTCCACTAGGCCATGCTGCCTCCATTGATCATTCCCTGTGGCCAAAAAGCTGACTCCCGCAAGTAATGTCATGTGAGCTATTTTCCTCTAGTGACTCCTCCTTTTAAAAAAAAAAAAAAACTGTGATGCTGAGCTATTGGAAACAGGCTAAAATGAGAATCTTGAAAAATGCTTTGCCACAAATTTCTCCAAAATGGACTTAGAGGTTTGGCCACTTGGGATTATTTCTACGATAGACTATTCCTGCCTAAATTGTATGTCGCTTAATATGCTTTATTGAATTTCAAGCTCCCAGCGGGTTTGAAAAGAAGGCTCTAAATCCAGGGTGGCCTCCAAGTGACGGCCCGCATGCTACGGGTAAGGAATTCTACAGTTTCGACTCTACTGTATTTGTCTTGGTGGATTCCTAGGCCTGTGTTGTGGATCACAGAGAGAGAAGTCATGAAACATGAAACTGATCTGAAAGCGGGCAAGCGGGTAGAGGGAAGGTGAAAAGCTTTGCAAACCTTCCAGACTTGTCCTTGCTGGGGAAAGCATTGTAACAAAGAGAGAGAAAATTACACATCAACAAAGATTCTCAAACGCTTGACAACTGTTCCGTTTCGGCTGCGAACGACTGAGGTCTAGTGACATCAATACAAGACCGAGGCTGCGACGATTACCGCGAAAGGGTCTAACGGACAACCGGCATCGATGTAAATTTTCCGCGCACGTTCATTCTAGACCTAACAGGCCGACACCAGTAAGGGGATCGTCTGAGAACGTCAGTAGGCTGGCGTGTCTTAGTCTTTCCAGTGTTTTCTAAATCCAGTTTGGGAAGGAACGGAAGGCGGTGTCCCTAGGACGTGCGTCTGTGAGAACGGGAGAGAGGCTATCGATTAAGTTTTACATACCTGAAAAAGAAACGCAAGGCAAGGAGAAAAACGCACAGTCACTGGGTAATTCTTATTTGATACCTCTTACTGGAAACGAAGCCTCTCTGAGTGAACGCCCCATATATTAGAGGGGTGCTCTGCCTTGGGGGGCGGGGGGGCTTAGGTAGCAAGCACGCCGGGTGACCTGATGTGAACCGAAGCCAAATCAGGTTCAGGAGCCTGAACGCCGCCACAATCTGGGGGTGGGGATCATCATCAATCGTACTTATTGAGCGCTTACTGTGTGCAGAGCACTGTACTAAGAGCTTGGGAAGTACAAATTGGTAGCATAAGGCACCGGCGGGCACCGACACACGCACGACTGTTTCAGTGTTAAAACCTGTTACACTGTAACAGTGTTAAAAACTCCTAAAACAAAACCTGTTCATTCATTCACTCCTTCAATCATATTTATTGAGCGCTTACTGTGTGCAGAGCACTGTACTAAGCGCTTGGGAAGTACAAGTTGGCAACATCTATAGAGACAGTCCCTACCCAACAACGGGCACTGTAACAGTGTTAAAACTCCTAAAACCAAGTGCCATAATAACAATAATTGTGGTATTTGTTAAGTGCTTCCTATGTGCCAGGCACTGTACTAAGTGCTGGGGTGGATTCATTTAATCGTATTTATTGAGCACTTACTGTGTGCAGAGCACTGTAGTAAGCGCTTGGGAAGTACAAGCTGGCAGCATATAGAGACGGTCCCTACCCAACAACGGGCTCACAGTCTAGAAGGGGGAGACAGACGACAAAACAAAACAGTCCCTGTCCTACATGAGGCTCACAGTCTAGACTGTAGACTGTACAGTCCCCTAGACTGTAAGCTCGTTGTGGGAAGGGAATGTGTCTGTTTATTGTTGTACTCTCCCAAGCACTCAGGACACTGCTCTGCACACGGTAAGCGCTCAAAAAATATGATTGAATGAATGACTCTCCATTTAGCAGATGAGAGAAGCCCAGAGAAGTGAAGTGACTTGCCCAAGGTCACCCAGCAGACGCGTTTCAGAGGTGGGATTAGAACCCCAGGCCCCTCCTCTAGCCACTAGGCCATGATGCCTCTCACTTTGCTCGCTTACACCCCACGCACCGTCTTAGAAACACATCGCCGCCCAGCTCGGCCCCGGGCCCACAGGGATGGACTGTGAAATCTCAGTCCACGCGGAGCCCTAATCGATCAATCAATCAATTGCATTTACTGAGCGCTTCCTGTGGGCAAAGCACTGTACTAAGCGCTTGGGAGAGTACACTATAACAACAGACACATTCCTGCCCACAGCAAGTTCACAGTCTAGATGCACGATGCCTTTCCACTCCGATTCCAAAGTATTCCCCTTGCTTAAATCAAGTTATCTCAATCAGCTATTGAAAAATGCCAATACAAGGAAAATGATTTCATGACCGTTATGCCTGTAACCAGACTCACAGAGACACAACTTCATTTTATTTAAACTTGGTATGTACTTTAATGACTGTTTTCGCCTTCATTTAGAGTGTGCTGTCGCTTCTTTAACGCTTTTTAGTGTGCTCAACCTGTCCATGCAACTTCTCCACAGCCACATTTCCAACCCTCCCTGGGAAGGTTAGTATTAAATACAAAAATGAACAGAAGTAGTGTGGCTTGGTGGAGAGAGCACGGGCCTGGGTGTCGGAATGATCTGGGTTCTAAAGGCGGCTCCGCTGCATGTCTGCTGTATGACCTTGGGCAAGTCACTTCACTTCTCTGTGCCTCAGTTCCCTCACTTTTAAAATGGGGGGTTGAGACTACTAGTGTGGGACAGGGACGGTGTCCAATCTGATGATCTTGCATGTACCCCCAGCGCTTCGTACAGTGTCTGGCACCTAGTAGGTGCTTAAAATACCACTATTAATCAACGCTGAAGAAATGAGATGATGGGAGGATGAGGAAGGAGGAAGAGGGGAAGGCAAGTGACCCACAGCTGAGCCAGGGAAAAGCACCCAGCAGTGAAGGGAAGGGAAGGAATGGGAATTGGCACGAGCTTGTGGAAATAGCACACACCTGGGAATCACAGCACCTGGGTTCTAATCCTGGCTCAGCCACCTGCCTGCCGTGGAACCTTGGGCAAGTCACTAAACTTCTCTGGGCCTCAGTTTCCTCACCTGTAAAATGGGGATTCAAAACCTGCTTTCCATTCTGCTTAGACTATGTGCCCCATGTGGGACAGGGAGTGTCAGACCTGATTGATTAGTATCTATCCCAGTGTTCGGAAAAGCGCTTGACATATAGTAAAGCCCTTCAGAATTACCAGTAAAAAAAGAAAATACTTGTTCCCATTCCTATACTGTGTGAGCCCCATGTGGGACAGGGACTGTGTTCAACCTGATTTACCCGACAACACCAGCGCTCGGAAAATGTTTGACACAGAGTTAGTTCCTAACAAATTCCATTACTACTATTACCGATAAAAATAATATAGCATATTTATTTTTATATAAATATAAACAGAGTATATTTGACACAGAGTATGTTTGACACAGAGTAAGTTCCTAACAAATTCCATTACCACTATTACCGATAAAAATAATGACAGGATTGTCGTCGTGTAGCAGGAGTGAGAACTCCTTCCTGATAAATGCTATTTCTGCTAAATCACTGATGTTTAAGGGTAGCTCATCCCACTTCAGAATGGGTTATTCTAGATCAGCAGGACCTGGGCTATTCTAGATCAGCAGGACCTGGTGGGGAAGTGGGGCACAAAACGTTTTCTCTTTTTGCTTTGACGAAAAAGGAAGTTGGAGAACTAGGGAAGCTACCACACAAACCTATTTGATTACAGCATGCCATGCTAACGGAAGAAAGGGCTTTGTGTGCCCATCTGTGACACTGGGATCAGTGAGTTCTACAACATAATAATAATAATTGTGGTATTTGTTAGCAATAATAATAATGGCATTTGTTAAGCGCTTACTATGTGCAACGCACTGTTCTAAGCGCTGGGGGGGATATAAGGTAGTCAGATTGTCCCACATGGGGCTTACAGTCTTAATGCCCATTTTACAGAAGAGGGAACTGAGGCACAGAGAAGTGAAGTGACTTGCCCCAGGTCACACAGGTGACAAGTGGTGGAGCCTGGATTAGAACCCATGACCTCTGACTCCCAAGCCCGGGCTCTTTCCACTGAGCCACGCTGCTTCTCACTTAGTACAGCGCTCTGCATCCAGTGAGCGCGCAATAAATACGATTGAATGAATTCCTTTGTCCAGGGCTTGAAAGGATTCTCCATGAATAGACGTTTTAAAATATAAAGGCGCCCATATCCTGAGAGAAAGCTTAAGGATGAACTTCTCGCAGTCAGCCGGACAGCTGAACTGTCATAATCCACAGGCAACTTCCCGCCGTACTTACTCTCCTCCCAATCACTGCGAGCTAAATCCCAAGCCCATCCTTCACAGTGATACTTCCCACTTGCAAGCGGGGCCATTTCCCAAGGGACCGTCGGCCCGGCGTGGCTCAAAAAAGTGTCTGGCCAGAGCCACCTGCCAAAACAGACGACATACAACGTGCCAGGCACTGTGCTAAACCCTGGGGTGGATACAAGCAAATCGGGTTGGACACAGTCCCTGTCCCGGCTCACAGTCTCAATCCCCATTTTCCAGAAGAGGTAACTGAGGCCCAGAGAGGTGAAGTGCTCTGCACACAGTAAGCGCTCAATAAATACGACTGAACGAATGAAGTGACTTGTCCAAGGCCACACAGCAGACAAGTGGCGGAGCCAGGATTAGAACTCATTTCCTTCTAGGCCCGGACTCTAGCCATACACGATGCTGCTTCCCCATCACATTAGAGAGTGTGAGAGCCCTAACAGCTGCTAAGCGCTTAGTCCAGTGCTTAGTAGGTGCTCAACCCATGCCACTGATGGGCAAAACTTTCCCTCTAACTGGACTCATTCTCCAACATTCTGGATTCAGGAGAGTTTGCTCTATGTTTGAAAATGAATACTTGTAGATATTTGCATTCCCTCGGTTGCCTGTCACATAGTAAGCACTTAATACAATTGAAAAAAAAAGAGTAGACTGAAGTCAGGTAAAAGATGACAAACCCTGACATCAACCCTACCCACTGCTCCTGGAGCCCGCCGTCTATGTCGCCGCCGACCCCTCACCCATGTTCATTCATTCATTCAATCGCATTTATTGAGCGCTCGCTGTGTGCAGAGCACTGTATTAAGCGCTCGGATAGCACAATTCAGCAACAAATAGAGATAATCCCTGCCCACAATGGCCTCACAGTCTAGAAGAGGGGAGACAGACATCGAAACAAGTAAACGGGCCCTCCCCCTTCCCATCCCATCTATTCGATTTATTTTATTTTGTTAGTATGTTTGGTTTGTCTCCCCCTTTTAGACTGTGAGCCCACTGTTGGGTAGGGACTGTCTCTTTACGTTGCCAATTTGTACTTCCCAAGCGCTCAGTACGGTGCTCTGCACATAGTAAGCGCTCAATAAATACGATTGATGATGATGATCTGACAGACCATCCCTCTCCCCTCCTTCGAGACTTTTTTAAAATCCGCACCTCCTCCCAACTAACCTCTCACTTCCCCTACTTCCCCTTCCCTTCTGTCACCTATGCCCTTGGCTCTCTACTCTCGAGTGCTTAACACTCACCACCCCCTCAGTCCCACAGGATTTAATCTACCTACTTATGATTCATCGGAATGCCCGTCTCGGACAGGACGCTCCGGATGGACAGAGGTTGCGCCTCCCAACTCCGTCCTACGGGACTCAGCACGGTGCTCTGTCCACAATAAGCTGTCCATGAATCCGACTGGCTGTTATTATTATCATTAGAGTAAAAGTTCAGAGCGTAAGTGCCCAATTTTTGCTCCCTCCTCCTTCCACGACACACGCACCGGCCCAGCCCCGTTCCCCACCGTGGGAGTTCGCTCTTGACCAGGCCGGGGCCGGGACCCTCGGCCCGTCCGGGGCCCCGGTCGGGGAGAGAAACGGTCACCGGGAAACCGTGGGCACGATCGCGGAAACGAAAATCCTCACGGAGGCGGGCGGCCGGAGAGACGCTGGGGCGAGACCCGGCCGAGGCAGAGAACAGCTGTACCGTCAGAGCGCAGCGTCTTTGAGCGCTTTCTGACAGGAGGTTTATTGTAGAGTGAATGCTAAGATCACTCAGGCACTCTTTAATCTGTTTGAGGATTGTGCCTTCTGTTCTTTCTTTCCCCTTTTGCTGAACTCCAGGGCATTCCGTTTATTAGTACCTCAGTAATAATAATGACGGTATGTGTTACATTTGACAGATGAGGTAACTGAGGCACAGAGAATAATGATAATAATGGCATTTATTAAGCGCTTACTATGTGCAGAGCACTGTTCTAGGCGCTGGGGAGGTTACAAGGCAGTCAGGGTGTCCCAAAAGGGGCTCACGGTCTTAATCCCCATTTTACAAATGAGGTAACTGAGGCACAGAGAATAATAATAATAATGGCATTTATTAAGCGCTTACTATGTGCAGAGCACTGTTCTAGGCGCTGGGGAGGTTACAAGGCAGTCAGGGTGTCCTAAAAGGGGCTCACGGTCTTAATCCCCATTTTACAAATGAGGTCACTGAGGCACAGAGAAGGCAAATGACTTGCCCAAAGTCACACAGCTGACAAGTGGAGGAGCCGGAATTAGAACCCACGACCTCTCTCAAGCCCGTGCTCTTTCCAATAAGCCACGCTGCTTGTCATTGTAAGCACTTAATAAATACCATCATTATTATAACTCTCTAAGCCATAAGCTTCATGTGGGCAGAGAACGTGTCTACCAACTCTCTTGTATTTTACTCTCCCAAGCACTTAATCGATCAATGGTATTTACCGAGCGCTTAACTATGTGCAGAGCACCGTACTAAGCGCTTAGGGAAGCACACTACAACAGAATTAACAGACAGGTTCCCTGCCCATAAAAACCTCACAGTCTAGAGGGAGAGACAGACATCAATGTGAATAGGTAATTTATAATATGCAATTTAAAGATGTGTACATAGGCGCTGTGGGGTTGCGGGTGGGGAGACTATCCAATGTCCAAAGGTCCCAGATCCAAGTGCGGAAGAGGCGCAGAAGGGAGAGCGAAAGGGAAACGAGGGCTTCGTCGGGAAAGGCCTCTTGGAGGAGATGTGACCTTGGGAATGCTTTGAAGGTAGAGAGAGTGGTGTGCTGGCTTATACAGAGCGGGAGGGAGCGAGACCGTTGTTGGGTAGGGACCGTCTTTATCTGTTGCCGACTTGTCCTTCCCAAGCCCTTAGTAGTAATAATAATAATAATAATAATAATGGCATTTATTAAGAGCTTACTATGTGCAAAGCACAGTTCTAAGTGCTGTAGTAATAATAATAATAATGGCATTTATTAAGCGCTTACTATGTGCAAAGCGCCGTTCTAAGCGCTGGGGAGATTCCAAGGTGATGAGGTTGTCCTACGGGGGGCTCACAGTCTTAATCCCCATTTTACAGATGAGGTGACTGAGGCCCAGAGAAGTGAAGTGACCTGCCCAAAGTCACCCAGCTGACAATTGGCGGAGCGGGGAATTGAACCCAGGACCTCTGACAGTAAGCACTCAATAAATAGGACTGAATGAATGAATGAGAAAGGGAAGGAGATGGAGGCACAGTGAATAAACTGGTGCTAGGAGGAGTGGAGTGGGCTATAGTAGATCAAGGAAGAGAGGTCGAATGGGGGCGAGCTGATTAGTACAGTGTACTTCGTATGGTGTTCTGCACATAGTAAGTGCTCAGTAAATACCACCGACTGATTGACTGAAGGGCAAGGAGACCACTGAGGGGGCTGCTACAAACGCACTAGCCAAGAAGTTGAAAGATGGGGATGAAACACTAAAGACACCGAGGATACGGGCTTGTGGGACGGGGACTGTGATGATGAAATGAACTGATGTTGTCATTCATTCATTCAATCGTATTTAGTGAGCGCTTACTGTGTGCAGAGCACTGTACTAAGCGCTTGGGAAGCACAAGTTGGCAACATATAGAGACGGTCCCTACCCAACAGCGGGCTCACAGTCTAGGAGGGGGAGACACGTTGTCCCAGCTGAGAGAGTTAACAGGGGGTTTAGGAGGCAAGACGAGTAGTTCAGCGAGATGCATTCGGTTTAGGATCATCCTCACTAGGGAAGCAGCCTAGCGTAGTGGATAGAGAACAGGCCTGGGAGCCCGAAGGTCGTGGGTTCTAATCCTGTCTCTGCCACTTGCCTGCTGTGCAGCCTTGGGCAAGTCACTTCACTGGGCCTCAGTTACCTCATCTGTAAAATGAGGATTACTACTGGGAGCCCATGTGGGACAGGGGCTGTGTCCAACCTGAATGCTCGGATCCACCCCAGAGCGTGGCACATAGGAACCACTTAAATACCACAATTATTATTATTATTATTTATGGGGCGTTTACTGAGGAGCCCTGTACTAAGGGCTCAGGAGACGACGATACAAGAGTTGGTAGACGCAGTGAAGCAGCGTGGCTCAGCGGAAAGAGCCCGGGCTTTGGAGTCAGAGGTCATGGGTTCAAATCCCGGCTCCGCCAGTTGTCAGCTGTGTGACTTTGGGCAAGTCACTTCACTTCTCTGGGCCTCAGTTACCTCATTTGTAAAATGGGGATTAAGACTGTGAGCCCCCTGTGGGACAACCTGATCACTTTGTAACCTTCCCAGCGCTTAGAACAGTGCTTTGCACATAGTAAGCGCTTAATAAATGCCATTATTAGATGCGGGCCCCGCCCACGATGAGCATCCAGACTAGAGGATCCACCAGGAGAAGTAGCAAGGAAATGGGCAGGGAGGGTGGCCAAAGTTCTGGGGCTTAAATAAATAGATAACCACCAAACCCTTGAAGAACAACACTTTATTTCTGAAGGGGGGGGGAATGGGAGATCTGGGGCCGGGGGGACAGAAAATCAAATGACAGAAGGGGTTGGGGCTTGGGGGGGGCCGGAGGACCGCGAGGGTGGGAGCATGGGGACTATGCACGTGAGAGCAGCAAAGAAGCAGCGTGGCTCAGTGGAAAGAGAACACGCTTTGGTGTCAGAGGTCATGGGTTTGAATCCTGCTCCACCACTCGGCAGCTGTGTGACTTTGGGAAAGTCACTTCACTTCTCTGGGCCTCAGTTCCCTCATCTGTAAAATGGGGATTAAGACTGTGAGCCCTCCGTGGGACAACCTGATCACCTTGTATCCCCCTCAGCGCTTCGAACAGTGCTTTACAAATGCCATCATTTTTTTCTTATGCACCGTGCCAGCCGGGGGTCCTCTTGGGAGCGTCAGGGGCGAGCAGTGGCCCGTGTGCGGGCTGTCCCAGGGTGGGCTTCGGTGCCTTGGTTACCTAGAAGCCTACCCAAGTTGGAGCTGGTTATTGACCATGAACATTTTCCTTTAAAAAACGGGAACTGAAAATGTCACTGCCCCTGGCAGACTGCTCTGCTCTCGTACTACCTCCCGGCCGCCAACCGACTCACTGCACCTCCATCTCGTCTCTCTCGCCGCCTCCCCCTCTAGACTGCAAGCTCACTGTGGTCGGGGAATGTCTGATATACTGTACTCTCCCAGGCGCTTAGTTCAGCACCTGAACATGGCAAGCGCTCAACTCTAAACGCTAAGCTCGCCGTGGGAAGGAAACGTGTCTGTTATGTCGTTGTGCTCTCCTCTCCGAAGCGCTTAGCGCCATGCCCTGCACACAGTGAGTGCTCGATACGATTGTGTGGTTAATAAATACGACCGATCGACTTGAATGTTCACAACTCGGTTCCCGGCTTTTCTTCCACCTCGTTGAAATGTACGTTGCCCGCTCCAAAACGGCTAGCCTGCCCATCGTCGATTTGGGAGGCCTTCCCAGACTGAGCCCCTTCCTTCCTCTCCCCCTCGTCCCCCTCTCCATCCCCCCCCATCTTACCTCCTTCCCTTCCCCACAGCACCTGTATATATGTATATATGGTTGTACATATTTATTACTCTATTTATTTATTTATTTATTTTGCTTGTACATATCTATCCTATTTATTTTATTTTGTTGGTATGTTTGGTTCTGTTCTCTGTCTCCCCCTTTTAGACTGTGAGCCCACTGTTGGGTAGGGACTGTCTCTATGTGTTGCCAATTTGTACTTCCCAAGCGCTTAGTACAGTGCTCTGCACATAGTAAGCGCTCAATAAATACGATTGATGATGATGATGATGATGGGTGAAGCCACACGGGCTTTGGTTCACCAGCAGGTCCGCAGGGCCCCAGGCGGAATCCGGTCAGTTTCGGTGGCTCCCTCTGGCACTTCCCCTTTTATCGAAGCGCTCAATAAATACGAATGAATGAATGAATTAATGAGTGAATGTCACCTTCACAGCAGCTTTCTAAACGTATGCGGGACCTGCGTTCGTTCTTTCGCCATCATAGTCTGGCCTAGCTGGGGTGGGAGGATGGAGGAAAATCAGACGGCTCTTTAAAATATTCCCCTCTAGGTGAAGAGTCGAAGGAGATCAGTTTCAACTCTAATTCCACCCAGGCTACACTTCCTGCCATGGGCCGCTTCCTGTGTGTAAACAAAGCCTTTATGATTTCATCAAAGCCCTGAGAATCACTGTTTCCCCCAGCCATTCGATTTTTAATGAGGATTTTAATGATTTCCATGCAGCAAAATAAAAGGCGTGCTTCAAGAAGAAACAGCCAAAATAATCAACAGAGCAAAATATTATGTCTAAGAAAACCCATTCTTCTATACTAATTCATCTGAGAGTATTAAAAAAGGGCTCATCAGGCCCACGTTAAAAACAGGACAAGATCAACCAAGATCAAATCGAGTTTCTTCTTTATGACAACAGTTCAATTCGGAAAAATGAATACTAGAATTAACTTTCCTATATTTCCTTTTTAAAAAAAATGGCACTTATATTGATGGCATTTATTAAGCGTTTACTATGTGCAAAGCACTGTTCTAAGCGCTGGGGAGGTAACAAGGTGATGAGGTTGTCCCACGGGGGGCTCACGGTCTTCATCCCCATTTTACAGATGAGGTCACTGAGGCCCAGAGAAGTGAAGTGACTTGCCCAAAGTCACACAGCTGACAACTGGAGGAGCCGGAATTCGAATCCATGACCTCTGATTCCAAAGCCCGTGCTCTTTCCACTGAGCCACGCTGCTTCTTTACTTGTTAGGAGCTTACTGTGCTCCATGCACGGTGCTAAGCACCAGGGTAGATACAAGATAATTACGTTGGAAATAGTCCCTGTCCCACATGGAGGTGTCGGATTAAATCGGAGGGAGGAGGATTTAATCTCCATTTTACAGATGAGGTAATAGGGACTGAGGTCCAGAGAGGTGAAGTGACTTGTCCAAGGTCACTGAGCGGAGAGGCGGTGGAGCCGGGATGAGAACCCAGGTTCTGGGACTCCCAGCTCCACCAACTAAGCCACAATTGCATTGCGCACTTACTTTGGGAAGAGCGCTGTACTGAGCACTTGGGAGAGTAGCAATAACACCGACACTATCCAGATTGACAGATTTATGACGGAAGAGACGGGGGACAGAAAGAGGAAAAACCAGGAAAAAAATATGATGATATAAACCCAATAAATGTGCAGGCTCCTTAAGGTCAGGGATCACATCTACCAACTCTACTATCCTCTCCCAAGCACGATAAGCGCTGAAGAAATGCCACTGATTGATGGACTCAACTTTAAAGGCCGCAGGGATTCCCCCAGCTGTAGTGTGGGAGCAGGGTGCTGTAAGAGCCGCACGTTAAGGAAAACTGGGGTTTGAGGATGAGAAAACTCGCTGCCTGAATCTTCAGTTCTTCTTATTATTAAAAATATTGATGCCATAGGGTTTTTGATCAGGAGTGTAAGTCTTCTGTGATATGCAAAATTTGTCTGAACAGAATTTTTGGTTTATTGAAAGGGGACGTCGCAGAAGGATGTAATAATCAAATCTGATGCCCCGAGTACACTGTTCCTGGAGAAACATGCTGATTACATTGTGTCATATGGATCAAAGAAAGATGATTATGTGTGTATCTGTTTTGTTGCCTGTCTCCCCCTTCTAGACCGTGAGCCCGTTGTTGGGTAGGGACCGTCTCTATATGTTGCCAGCTTGTACTTCCCAAGCGCTTAGTACAGTGCTCTGCACACAGTAAGCGCTCAATAAATACGATTGAATGAATGAATGCCCGGAGTCCGAGGGCACGGAATGTGACAGGTGTTTTGAGTGTCGGATAAACTGCTCCCTAACTCGGCCGCTGTGCTCTACAAGGTGAAAACAAGCACGACGGCCGAATCCACCTCACCCTCCCGGTAACTCAACGCATTTCCCTACGCTCTAATCGACTGATGAAGCCTTGCGGAAGGAGCACGGCCTGGGAGTCGTAGGATCCCGGCTCCGCCGCTTGCCTGTCGTGTGACCTTGGGCACGTCGCTTCGCTTCTCCGTGCCTCGGTTCCCTCACCTGCACAAAGGGGATTCAACACCTGTTCTCTCTCCGCCTTAGACCGTGAGCCCCACGTGGGCCTTGATTAGCTCCTATCTACCCCAGCGCTCAGTAAAGGGCACGGTGCATAGTAAGCAGTTGACGAATACTACAGTTATTACTGACACACATCAGGAAAATCCCAACAGGGAAAAAGCTTCCTATGCAGCTATAGCTGCTCCTACCACCACAAGTATTTCCCAGAGGGAAATCAATGCAAGCATACTGCAGTCCCCAGCTGGCAGGCCAGGAGCAAAACCATGATGACCAAATTAACGCTTCCGACATCGCTCTCTACTGAAGCCAACTCACTGGCTCCCCTATCCCTTCGATCACATACCGCTAGCCCACGGCCCGGGATCACCTGCCCAGAGCACCGCTGGCGGAAATCTAAAATCAGGCTGAATTCGTCCACTTCAAGTTTACCCTCACGTGCTTTAACTCTGCCCGGCTAAAGTATTTCTCCCCCCTTACTGACACTCGTGCCCATCGCTCTCGCCAATCGTTCCAAACATTTAACTCCCTTCTCAGGCCTCCTCTCCCCCTGGCCTCCCCATTCCCTTGCCCCCGATGAGCTGGCCACCTACTTTTCCATGAAAATTGACACCATTAGGCGTGAGCTCCCTAAAATCTCGCCCTGCCCCATTCCTCCCTCCCTCCTCCCTCCCCCTCTCCAACTCTCCCATTCTTCCCAGCAGTATCTCTAGATCTCCTGCCTCCTCTCAAAAGCATCCCCCTCCATCTGCACATCTGACCCCATTTCTTTGCACCTTATCAAAACACTCCTCCCCTCTCTTCTTCCCTCCTAACAGCCATCTTCAACTGTTGGCTCTCCAATGGCTTCTTCCCCTCTGCTTTCAAGCATGTCTGTGTCTCCCCTATCCTAAAAAAAAAAACCCTCCCTTGACCCCACTGCTCCCTCCAGTTATCGCTCCATCTCCCTCCTACCTTTCCTCTCCAAACTCCTTGAGCGAGTTGTCTACACCCGCCATCCCAAATTCCTCTCCTGCGATTCTCTCCTCGACCCCCTCCAATCTGGCTTCCCTCTCCTTCATTCCACAGAAACCACCCTCTCCAAGGTCTCCAGTGATCTCTTTCTTGACAAATCCAAAGGCCTCTACTTCATCCTAATCCTCTGCGACCTCTCAGCAGCCTACCACCCCCCTGTGGACCACCCCTTTCTCCTAGAAACATTATCCAACCTTGGCTTCACTGACTGTCCTCTCCTGGTTCTCCCCCTCGCTCTCTGGCTGTTCATTCTCAGTCTCCTTCACGGGCTCCTCCTATGCCTCCGTCCCCCTAACTGTGGGGATCCCTCAGGGTTCAGTTCTGAGTCCTCTTCTATTCTCCACCTACACCCACTCCCTTGGAGAGCTCATTCGCTCCCAAGGCTTCAACTACCACCACTGTGCCGACAAAACCCAAATCTCCATCTCCAGCCCTGATCTCTCTCCCTCTCGGCAGTCTCGCATTTCCCTTTTGCCTTCAAGACATCGCTACTTGGATGTCCTCCTGCCACCTCAAGCTTAACATGTCCAAAACTTAGCGCCTTAGCTTCCCGCCCAAACCCTGTCCTCCTCGTGACTTTCCCGTCACTATAGAAGGCACCACCATCCTTCCTGTTTCACAAGCCCATAACTCTGGTGTTACCCTTGACTCCTCACTCGCATTCAATCCACCTATTTAATCCATCTTGTCTTGTCAGTCCCAGCTTCACAACACGGCTAAGATCCTCCCTTTCCTCGCCATCCAAACTGCTACCACCTTAATGCAAGCATTTACCCTATCCCGCCTGGATTACCGCGTCAGCCTCCACACTGACCTCCCAGCCTCCTGTCTCCCCCCACTCCAGTCCATACTTCACTCTGCTGCCCAGATCACTTTTCTTAAAGCTCCACATTTCTTAAAAACTCCAGTGGCTGCCCTTCCTCCTCCGCATTGAACAAAAACTCCTCAACAGTGGCTTCAAATCAGTCAATCACCTTGCCCCCTCCTACCTCACCTCACTTCTCCCTTACTCCAACCCAGCCCGCACATTTCACTCTTCTAAAGCCAACCTTCTCACTATACTTTGACCTCATCTATCTCACCACCGACCCCTTGCCCACATCCTACCTCTGGCCTGGAACAGCCTTCCTCCATAGATCTGACAGACAATGACTCTCCCCGGCATCAGAGCCTTATTAAAGGCCCATCTCCTCCAAGAGGTCTTCCCTGACTAAGCTCCCCTTTCTTTTTCCCCCACTCCCTTCTGCATCACCCTGGCCCATTCCCTTAGTTCTTCCCCCGTCCCAGCCCCACGGCACTTATGTCCGTATCTGTCATTTCTTTATTTATATTAATGCCTGTCTCCCCCCGGCCCCAAACTGTACGCTCGTTGTGGACAGGGAATGTGCCCGTTTACTGTGATATTGTACTCTCCCAAGTTCTCCGTACCGTGCTCTGCACCTAGCAAGTGTGCAATAAATGCAACAATGAATGGATGAAGTATGCTGGGGGGGAATGGGAATGCAAAGGGGAAAAGAGGGTGATCTTCCCCAAATCAGGGCGACTGGAGGTAAAACTAGAGACTGGAGTGTTTTTTTTCCCCTTTAATCCAGTTCTGCACAGAACCATCTCAATGCACATTGGCAGCAGAAGGGACAGACTGAGGACTGAACAAGTTCACGCTGCCGCCGCTCTTGGTTTGCCTCTGGGGAAGTCCCTGACTCAAAAACAGGAACTCAGGCACTACCTTTTGGTGGAAAGAAGGAAAACAAAGAAAGGGAGTAGAGAGCAAGCGAAAACAAGGGCAGCCTGCTAAGAAAACCAGCGCTTGGGCCAAAGCTTGGTCCTACTCTTCTGGCTCTTAATAGCTGAATGCAACATCGTCGTCCCTTGGGGGAATAAAAAGAGCCATCAAAGGGTTTTACCTAAATCTAGCCCCCCCATCCCTCAGGTTTAACCAATAATAGGATGGTACTTATTAAACACTTACTATGTGCCAAGCACTGTTCCAAGTACTGGGGTAGATACGAGTTAATCCGGTTGGACACAGTCCCTGTCCCACATGGGGTTCACAATCTTAATCCCCATTCAAAAGAAGAGGTAACTGAGGCCCACAGAAGTGAAGTGACTTGCCCAAGGTCACAGAGCAGACCCATGGCAGAGCCAGGATTAGAACCCAGTTCCTCCTGACTCCCGAGCCCGTGGGTCTATCTACTAAGCCACAATTAGATTTATTGAGCACTTACTGTGGGCAGCGCTCTGTACTGAACACTTGGGAAAGTACGATAGCACAGAGATTATCCCGATGAGTAGACTCATGACGTAAGAGACAGGAGACAGAAAAAAGGAAAAACCAGGAAAAAGAACAATGATATTAACACAGTAAACTTGCAAGCTCCTTAAGGGCCTGGGACCACATCTATCAACACTACTGTCCTCTCCTGAGCGCTCAGAGCAGTGCTCTGCACACAGAAAGCGCTTAATAAATACCACTCATTGGCTGAACTTTAAAGATAAAAGTTATTTAGTTGATTTGGAGCTTCTTTTTCCTCCCTTTGGAGGAAGGGGCTGGGAGCCTGAAGAAAAACCCATTTCTAACGACCAAGTCAGGTGGACGAGGATCTAAAATTGTAAAATAAAATCTCCCTAAACTATGACTTGTTCATTCAGTTGTTTTGACTACCCACGCCTAAATGTCTATCAAAAAACATTGGCAGAGAGCTAGTAAAAATGTCACGTCACTTATGTGTCACTAAAAAATAAGCTTTAAACTTTCCCAGCATGTTTTCTTACTACTTAAAAAATGCAGGAAAATTTTCTGTTTTAAATCCTCTAGTTTTCTTTCAATGAATAACACTAAGGAAAGAACTACTTTACATACTACTAATTTTGTGCCTATCTCTCACCGCATCCCAAAACAGCCACGATAATCTCCCGCAATCCACGAGGATACAGCCAGCAAATCATCTGAACCATAAAAAATGGCTTCCTGAAAAGTCACTTGTCACCCAAATGCCATTCCAAAATCAAACTTCACACGGAAACGTAGCAGGAGCGGGATTATCATCAGGTTTGCCATTTTTCAGTTCAGTGTTTCATGCTGGAAATGTAATTGCGTGTCAGAGTAACATGTAATTACGGCATACTGCCTATTACAGACGACACAAGAATCATGTGAGGATCACTTATCTGTAGTCTTTGGGAGTGAATGTAAACCACGAAACCTAAGAGGGGAAGTCACAGGAGAAAGCAAATGTAGTGAAATGATCGTATTCAGGTATCTGGCAGCAAAAGGCCAGCCGGGGAAACCCTCAACTCTGCAGACATTTTTTTAGGCTTGAAAATGTGAATTCCCACTTAGTAGCACGCGTCTGGTCATGGGAATCAAGGGAGTCAAATCGAAATGCAATCAAAAACGAGCACAGCAAAGGTATTGATTACGGATAGGTATGAAAAAAAGAAAATATCCGTCAAACGACAATGTTTTCTCAGCGAAGTAGTTGAAAACGTATTCCGAAATAAAGATGAAGACGTCGTTACGCCGAAAGTAATCCAAATGGCGCTTTCGAAAATACGTCTTTAAAACTACTCATAAAAACAGATGTAATGGATGGCGGTATTTTTAGATTACGCTCTACACGGGTAGGAAATTCCGCAGGGAATATATTTTTTAAACACGCATAATGTGGTCCTTTGGAGGACTTTCTACAGATGAAAAATATCGGCGTCTTTGCCGTACCGGGTCTATTTATATGAAGATGCTTTTTTGGCTACGAAAATTTTATCACCCAAATCACTTTTGGTTCTAGTTACTCTCACTTCCTCTTGAGGAAACCATCTTAACCATTTCCTCCGACCGCAATCCCACAAGTCGAGCAATTTCTAGTCGCATCTGACTAGCCAGTTCTCCTCCTCTAATTGAACTTTCGAGCAAAACTGTACTCCGTTTATTGAAAATGGCGCTTCGAGGGAAAACTTCCACTACCGTTAAGCTGTCATTAGCCGATATAAACTTTCCCAAGTCAACTGAGTCACGCTTCATTCTGACAACGTGCAATTCTATTTCGAAAGGCAATAACGCTCGGCGGAACGTGAAAAATCAGACCGAAAGCATAACGCACAAGGTACTCTGCAGTCACCCTCTCTCCTAACCGATTTCTGAACGCAGATACACAACACCTGTAGGCTTGCTGAGGACTGCTCTTAGGCATCATTTGTGGCCATTACACGAAAGCACACAGGAAAAAAAACAAACAACAGAAAACCCGTTCGATTAAATCCAATCGCTCGACGGTTATTTTCACCTTTAAGACGACCCAGAGAACCTCGGTGTGAAGTCACGATTATTTATTTCTTATCGCAGTCGCTTATCGCTTTAAAATTTTAATCGGGGCCACATCCGAAACGGCGCTGGGACGTCCCGTTCCCTAAGGAGTCTTGAAAGACGGACGGCGGATGCTTTGGCGATACCGGCCTCCTCCCAACTCCCCTCTTCCCCAAAAGCTCCGGGTCGGTGGAGGCGAAAAAGAGAAAGCGAGGCTGAAAGGAAGCTTTCCACGTTCATAAGCAAAAGCGACATCCCCCAGACGGACGTCGGATAATTAGGGAACGGAGCCCTTGATCGGGGAGTGCATTTTTGCCAAATACGAGGAATTCACCGAATACCTTTCTAAGAGATTGCAAATTTGCAGCAGACTCGAAGGCGACCTCTCCAAAGAGAGAGAATCCTCTTGATGGCCCGCCTAGGAGGGGAACATCGGGGATGGCCTGAATCTGGGCAGGACTTTCCTTTACCCGGCCCGACCATCCTTTCCCGGATTTTACGGTGACGGATGGAAGCCAGCCATCGCGGCGGGGCTTCTAGCGCTTCAACCCCAAGTGTCCCAGTGGAGCTTGAACGTGCGGCGCACGCCCCTGGCCCTGGCATCGGCCCTGGCACCGGCCCTGGCACCGGCCCAGAGGCCAGGGTGCTCGAAGAGGGCGGAGGAGACGGTCTTGGTCACGACCCGGCATGATCGGGGGAGCAGGAGGAGGTGGTGGTGGATAGGCCTGGCATTCCTGTTTCAATGAGTCACCGAGCCTAAGCATTTGGGCGAAAACCTTCACCACGATGCCACCTTCAAAGCAAATCTTCCCGGAGCCTGGGCGGTTTCACTGGACACTCAGTCCCTGCAGGAGGACAGTCCAAGGGTGGGGGGCTGGGGGGAGCAGCACACTGGGGTTTGTCTCATTCCCCTCCTCCCCCACCCGTACCCCCAGGGCCTGGGATTTGGGGGCACCGGAGGGGGAGGGAGGCAGTGGCAGGGATGGGGGAGCAGTGGCAAGGACTGGGGGTGGGAGGAATGACAGTGGCAGCAGGGAAGGGAGGGGAGGGGTGACAGAGATGGGGCGGCGGTGGCAGGGACGGGCACGGTGATGGCAGGGGGGAGGCGGAGATGGGGGGGAGCGGTGGCAGCAGGGGAGACAGAGATGGGGGTGGCAGGGATGGGGAAGGGGTGACAGAGATGGAGGGAGCAGTAGCAGCAAGGATGGGGCGGGGGGGGCAGAGATGGGGGCGGCGGTGGCAGGGACAGGCACGGTGATCAATCAATCAATCGTATTTATTGATCGCTTACTGTGTGCAGAGCACTGTACTAAGCGCTTGGGGAGTACAGGTTGGCAACATATAGAGCCGGTCCCTACCCAACAGTGGGCTCACAGTCTAGAAGAATGGCAGCGGGAAGACAATGATGGGGGGCAGCAGTGACAGCAGGGGTGACAGCGATGGGGGCGGCGGTGGCAGGGACGGGCACGGTGATGGCAGCGGGAAGACAGAGACGGGGGCAGCAGTGGCAGCACGGATGGGGAAGGGGTGACAGAGATGGGGGGAGTGGTGGCGGCAGGGATGGGGCAGGGGAGACGGAAATGGGGGGAGTGGTGGCAGCACGGATGGGGCAGGGGAGACAGAGATGGGGGCACGGTGGCGGGGATGGGGAAGGGGTGACAGAGATGGGGGGAGCGGTGGCAGCAGGGATGGGGCAGGGGAGACGGAAATGGGGGAGCAGTGGCGGGGATGGGGAAGGGGTGACAGAGATGGGGGGTGCAGTGACAGCAGGGATGGGGCAGGGGAGACGGAAATGGGGGCCTGATGGCAGGGATGGGGAAGGGGTGACAGAGATGGGGGGCAGCAGGGGCAGCAGGGATGGGGCAAGGGAGACAGAGATGGGGCGGCGGTGGCAGGGACGGGCACGGTGATGGCAGCGGGAAGACAATGATGGGGGGCAGCAGTGGCAGCACGGATAGAGAAGGGGAGACAGAGATGGGGGCGGTGGTGGCAGGGATGGGGAAGGGGTGACAGGGATGGGGGGCAGGGGTGGCAGCAGGGATGGGGAAGGGGTGACAGGGATGGAGGGCAGGGGTGGCAGCAGGGATGGGGAAGGGGAGATGGAAATGGGGGCCTGATGGCAGGGATGGGGAAGGGGTGACAGAGATGGGGGGCAGCAGGGGCAGCAGGGATGGGGCAGGGGGGACAGAGATGGGGGCCTGATGGTAGGGATGGGGAAGGGGTGACAGAGATGGGGGGCAGCAGTGGCAGCAGGGATGGGGCAGGGGAGACGGAAGTGGGGGCGCGGTGGCAGGGATGGGGAAGGGGTGACAGAGATGGGGGGGCGCAGTGGCAGCAGGGATGGGGCGGGGGAGACGGAAATGGGGGCGCGGTGGAAGGGCTGGGGAACGGGTGACAGAGCTGGGGGCAGCGGTGGCCGCAGAGGTGGGGGGGGTCCTGCCCCCCGTGATGGCTGGGGGGGTCCGGGGCGGGCGTCGGGCCTGACCTTTGACCCCAGGCCGGGGAAAGGCCCGCCGTGGCGGCCCCCGGGCCCGGGGGGGGGGGGAGGGGGAGGGGAAAGGAGGAGGAGGGGCTGTACCTTCTTGATGTTGTAGAGGCGTGTGAGCATGCCGATGCCCCGGTCGTGCAGGATGGTCAGCTTCTCCGCCAGCTTCTGCTGGCTGGGCTGCAGCGTCGAGCGAGACATGGCCCCGAAACCGCTTGGGGCAGGGGCAGGCCCGCCCCCCCCGGCGCCCCCTGACCCCTGACCTCTGACCCCGCCGCCCTGGGCCTCCGCCCGCCCGCCCGCCCTCCCGCCCTCCCGCCTCAGGCCCGGGGGGCCCCCATGGCCTCCCTCCCTCCGTCCGTCGGTGCGGGGGTCGCTCGGTCGGTCAGTCGGTCGGTCAGTCGGTCGGTCGGTCTGTCGGTCCGTGGGGGCGTCGTGATGGCGGGGGGGGGCGGTCTGTCGTGGCGTCTATCGCGGTGCCGACGGCCGGTCCCGAGGCGGCGCCCTCCGCCCTCGCGCAGGCGCACTGACGCCCGGCCGGCCGGCTCCCCGGCGCCCCCGCGAGGCCGCCCGGCGCCCCGACGCCACCGCGCCTGCGCGGCCCGGCCCCGCGCCTGCGCAGTCCGACCCCCCCCCCACCCGCCGGAAGGCCGCGCTGTCAATCATCCCCTCGGCCGGGCGGGCGGACGGGCCTACTTGCGGAGCGCCCACTGGGTGCGCGGCGCTGTGCTGAGCGCTTCGGGGTCATCATCATCATCATCATCACAATAATGGCATTTATTCATTCATTCATTCATTCATTCCATCGTGGGTGCGGAGCACTGCGCTAAGCGCTTCGGATTCATAATAATAATAATGATAATGATAATGGTATTTATTCATTCACTCATTCATTCAATCGTGGGTGCGGAGCACCGCGCTAAAAGCTTCGGATTCATATTAATAAAAATAATGGCATTTATTCATTCATTCATTCATTCCATCATGGGAGCGGAGCACTGCGCTAAACGCTTCAGATTCATAATAATAATAATAATAATAATAATGGCGTTTATTCATTCACTCATTCATTCCATCGTTGGTGCGGAGCACTGCGCTAAGCGCTTCGGATTCACATTAATAAAAATAATGGCACTCATTCATTCAATCGTGGGTGCGGAGCACTGTGCTAAGCGCTTCGGATTCATAATAATAATAATAATGGCATTTATTCATTCACTCATTCATTCCATCGTGGGTGCGGAGCACTGCGCTAAGCGCTTCGGATTCATATTAATAAAGATAATGGCATTTATTCATTCAATCGTGGGTGCGGAGCGCTGCGCTAAGCGCTTCGGATTCATATTAATAATAATAATGGCATTTATTCAGTCATTCATTCATTCCATTCATTCACTCATTCATTCAATCGTGGGTGCGGAGCACTGCGCTAAGCGCTTCGGATTCATATTAATAAAAATAATGGCATTCATTCATTCAATCGTGGGTGCGGAGCACTGCGCTAAGCTTTTCGGATTCATAATAATAAAAATGATGGCATTTATTCAGTCAGTCATTCATTCATTCATTCCATCGTGGGTGCGGAGCACTGCGCTAAGCGCTTCGGATTCATAATAATAATAATGATAATAATGGTATTTATTCATTCACTCATTCATTCCATCGTGGGTGCGGAGCACTGCGCTAAGCGCTTCGGATTCATAATAATAATAATGATAATAATGGTATTTATTCATTCACTCATTCATTCCATCGTGGGTGCGGAGCACTGTGCTAAGCGCTTCGGATTCATAATAATAATAATAATAATGGTATTTATTCATTCACTCATTCATTCCATCGTGGGTGCGGAGTACTGTGCTAAGCGCTTCGGATTCATAAAAATAAAAATGATGGCATTTATTCAGTCATTCATTCGTTCATTCCATCGTGGGTGCGGAGCACTGTGCTAAGCACTTCGGATTCATATTAATAAAAATAATGGCATTTATTCATTCAATCGTGGGTGCGGAGCGCTGCGCTAAGCGCTTCGGATTCATAATAATAAAAATAACGGCATTTATTCAGTCATTCATTCATTCCATCGTGGGTGCGGAGCACTGTGCTAAGTGCTTCGGATTCCTAATAATAATAATAATAATAATAATGGTATTTATTCATTCACTCATTCCATCGTGGGTGCGGAGCACTGCGCTAAGCGCTTCGGATTCATAGTAATAAAAATGATGGCATTTATTCAGTCATTCATTCATTCCATCGTGGGTGCGGAGCACTGCGCTAAGCGCTTCGGATTCATAATAATAATAATGATAATAATGGTATTTATTCATTCGTTCATTCCATCGTGGGTGCGGAGCACTGAGCTAAGCGCTTCGGATTCATATTAATAAAAATAATGGCATTTATTCATTCCATCGTGGGTGTGGAGCACTGCGCTAAGCGCTTCGGATTCATAATAATAAAAATAATGGTATTTATTCATTCACTCATTCATTCCATCGTGGGTGCGGAGCACTGCGCTAAGCGCTTCGGATTCATCATCATAATAATAATAATAATAATAATAATAATGGTATTTATTCATTCACTCATTCATTCCATCGTGGGTGCGGAGCACTGTGCTAAGCGCTTCGGATTCATAATAATAATAATGGTATTTATTCATTCATTCGTTCACTCCATCATGGGTGCGGAGCACTGCGCTAAGCGCTTCGGATTCATAGTAATAAAAATAATGGCATTTATTCATTCCATCGTGGGTGCGGAGCACTGTGCTAAGCGCTTCGGATTCATAATAATAATAATAGTAATAATGGTATTTATTCATTCACTCATTCATTCCATCGTGGGTGCGGAGCACTGCGCTAAGCGCTTCGGATTCATAATAATAATAATAATAATAATAATAATAATAATAATAATGGTATTTATTCATTCACTCATTCATTCCATCGTGGGTGCGGAGCACTGTGCTAAGCGCTTCGGATTCATAATAATAATAATAATAATGGTATTTATTCATTCACTCATTCATTCCATCGTGGGTGCGGAGCACTGCGCTAAGCGCTTCGGATTCATAATAATAATAATAATAATAATAATAATAATGGTATTTATTCATTCACTCATTCATTCCATCGTGGGTGCGGAGCACTGTGCTAAGCGCTTCGGATTCATAATAATAATAATAATAATAATGGTATTTATTCATTCACTCATTCATTCCATCGTGGGTGCGGAGCACTGCGCTAAGCGCTTCGGATTCATAAAAATAAAAATGATGGCATTTATTCAGTCATTCATTCGTTCATTCCATCGTGGGTGCGGAGCACTGTGCTAAGCGCTTCGGATTCATATTAATAAAAATAATGGCATTTATTCATTCCATCGTGGGTGCGGAGCACTGCGCTAAGCGCTTCGGATTCATAATAATAAAAATAACGGCATTTATTCAGTCATTCATTCATTCCATCGTGGGTGCGGAGCACTGTGCTAAGTGCTTCGGATTCCTAATAATAATAATAATAATAATAATAATAATAATGGTATTTATTCATTCACTCATTCCATCGTGGGTGCGGAGCACTGCGCTAAGCGCTTCGGATTCATATTAATACAAATGATGGCATTTATTCATTCATTCATTCATTCATTCATTCCATTGTGGGTGCGGAGCACTGTGCTAAGCGCTTCGGATTCCTAATAATAATAATAATAATGATATTGGTATTTATTCACTCACTCATTCATTCAATCGTGGGTGCGGAGCACTGCGCTAAGGGCTTCGGATTCATATTAATAAAAATAATGGCATTCATTCATTCATTCCATCGTGGGTGCGGAGCACTGTGCTAAGCGCTTCGGATTCATAATAATAATAATAATAATAATAATAATAATGGTATTTATTCATTCACTCATTCATTTAATCGTGGGTGCGGAGCACTGCGCTAAGCGCTTTGGATTCACATTAACAAAAATAATGGTATTGATTCATTCAATCGTGGGTGCGGAGCACTGTGCTAAGCGCTTCGGATTCATAATAATAAAAATAACGGCATTTATTCAGTCATTCATTCATTCCATCGTGGGTGCGGAGCACTGCGCTAAGCGTTTCGGATTCATAATAATAATAATAATAATAATAATGGTATTTATTCATTCACTCATTCATTCAATCGTGGGTGCGGAGCGCTGTGCTAAGCGCTTCGGATTCACATTAATAAAAATAATGGTATTTATTCATTCACTCATTCATTCCATCGTGGGTGCGGAGCACTGTGCTAAGCGCTTCGGATTCATAATAATAATAATAATAATAATAATAATAATAATGGTGCTTATTCATTCACTCATTCATTCAATCGTGGGTGCGGAGCACTGCGCTAAGCGCTTCGGATTCATAATAATAAAAATGATGGCACTTAGTCATTCATTCATTCGTTCATTCCATCGTGGGTGCGGAGCACTGCGCTAAGCGCTTCGGATTCATAATAATAAGAATAATAATAATGGTATTTATTCATTCACTCATTCATTCAATCGTGGGTGCGGAGCACTGCGCTAAGCGCTTCGGATTCATAATAATAATAATAATAATAATAATAATGGTATTTATTCATTCATTCATTCATTCATTCCATCGTGGGCGGGGAGCACTGCGCTAAGCGCTTCGGATTCATAATAATAATAATAATAATAATAATAATAATGGTATTTATTCAGTCACTCATTCATTCCATCGTGGGTGCGGAGCACTGCGCTAAGCGCTTCGGATTCATATTAATAAAAATAATGGCATTTATTCATTCATTCATTCATTCATTCATTCATTCCATCGTGGGTGCGGAGCACTGTGCTAAGCGCTTCGGATTATTAATAATAATAATAATGATAATGGCATTCATTCCTTCATTCAATCGTAGGTGCGGAGCACTGTGCTAAGCGCTTCGGATTATTAATAATAATAATAACAATTATGGCGTTCATTCATTCATTCAATTGTGGGTGCGGAGCACTGTGCTAAGCGCTTCGGATTATTAATAATAATAATGGCATTTATTAATACATTCATTCATTCAATCGTGGGTGCGGAGCACTGTGCTAAGCGCTTCGGATTCATAATAATAATAATGATAATAATGGTATTTATTCATTCACTCATTCATTCCATCGTGGGTGCGGAGCACTGCTCTAAGCGCTTCGGATTCATAATAATAATTAATTCATTCATTCATTCATTCAATTGTATTTATTGAGCGCTTACTGTGTGCAGAGCACTGTACTAAGCGCTTGGGAAGTCCAAGTTGGCAACATCTAGAGACGGTCCCTACCCAACAGCGGGCTCACAGTCTAGGAGGGGGAGACAGAGAACAAAACAAAACATATTAACAAAATAAAATAAATAGAATAAATACGTACAAGTAGAATAAATATAGTAATAAATATGTACAAATATATATATATATATATATATACAGGTGCTGTGGGGAGGTGCTAAGCGCTTTGTATTAATAGTAATAATAATGGCATTTATTCATTCAATCGTATTTATTGAGCGCTTACTGTGTGCAGAGCACTGTACTAAGCACTTGGGAAGTACAAGTTGGCAACATATAGAGACGGTCCCGACCCAACAGCGGGCTCACAGTCGGGCTCATGCTGCGAGAAGCAACGTGGCTCAGTGGAAAGAGCCCGGGCTTTGGAGTCCGAGGTCATGGGTTCGAATCCCCGCTCAGCCACTTGTCAGCTGTGTGACTTTGGGCAAGTCATTTAACTTCTCTGTGCCTCAGTTACCTCATCTGGAAAATGGGGATTAAGTCTGTGAGACGACTTGATTGCCTTGTATCTACCCCAGGGCTTTGCATATAGTAAGCGCTTAATAAATGCCATTATTGTTATTATTAGAAGGGGGAGACAGACAAACAAAACATGTGGACAGGTGTCAAGTCATCAGAATTGGGCGCTCACTGTGTGCAGAGCACTGTACTAAGCGCTTGGGAGAGTACGATACAATAAAAAACGGACAAATTCCCTGCCCACAACAGGCTCAGCAAGTCTAGAGGGGGAGCTCACAGGTGAGCCCAGAGAAGTGGAGTGACTTGTCCAAGGTCACTCAGTAGACAAGTGGCAGAGCAGAGATTAGAACCCACGTCTACCTGACTCTCAGGGCGGTGTTCTATTTACTAGACCCCACCTCTTCTCTATCATTAGGGAAGGTGTTCGTTTTTTATGATTTATTGTTGTTAATGTCGTTATTTATGGTTTCTTGTTGTTATTAATGGTTTTCGTTATTTATGGTTTCTTATTGTTATTAATGGCTTCCATCACTGAAACTGGTTCTGTACGATTGTTCCTATTTAGCGTTAATTTAGTTGTCGGCTTTTGAAAAATTGTTTATTTTAAAACACCTCTGCGCACTCACCTGAGCCGGTTTCT
The DNA here is from genome assembly GCF_015852505.1 of Tachyglossus aculeatus. Lineage (NCBI taxonomy): Eukaryota > Metazoa > Chordata > Mammalia > Monotremata > Tachyglossidae > Tachyglossus > Tachyglossus aculeatus. The sequence goes on from NC_052074.1 coordinate 62,057,960, forward strand.
CTTTGGTTCTTCCGCTTCACCCCTTTCCTAATGGGCCAGATCTCTGTCCCCCGTGAACCACTTCCTCGCTCATTGCCCTGTGTGAGGGGCCTAGGGAGAAGCTCACAGGATAGGAAGTCAGAAGACCTGGGTTCTAATCCCGACGCCACCACTTTGCTGGGTGAATTTAGGCGAGTCACTGAACCTCTCTGTGCTGCAAATGGGGATTTAGACCGTGACTGTGTCCAACTTGATTAGCTTCCATCTATCCCCGTGCTTAGTACAGCACCTGGCATATATTAAGCACTCAACAAGTCCCTAAATAAATCCTGACTCCTCTTGAGGCGTCACTCAATTTCTCTGTGCCTCAGTTTCCTCATCTGCAAAGCGGGGATTCAATACCCGCTCTCCCGCCTACTCAGACAGTGAGCCCCATGTGGGATCTTGTATCTACCCCAGCACTTGGCACACAGTAAGCGCCCAACAAATACTATTACTAGTAGCATGGCCCACTGGAAAGAGCCCGGGCTTTGGAGTCAGAGGTCATGGGTTCGAATCCCCGCTCTGCCACATGTCTGCTGTGTGACCTTGGGCAAGTCACTTAACTTCTCTGAGCCTCAGTAACCTCATCTGTAAAATGGGGATGAAGACTGTGAGCCCCGCGTGGGACAACCTGATCACCTTGTATTCCCCCCAGCGCTTAGAACAGTGCTTTGCACATAGTAAGCGCTTAATAAATGCCATCATTATTAGTATTATTATGATATATTCCCTGCAATTCAGTTCCCCCCCACACAAGTGTCTGAGCCCTTAATCACTCGACCCTGTATATATGTATATATGTTTGTACATATTTATTACTCTATTTATTTATTTATTTTACTTGTACATATCTATCCTATTTATTTTATTTTGCTAGTATGTTTGGTTTTGTTCTCCGTCTCCCCCTCTTAGACTGTGAGCCCACTGTTGGGTAGGGACCGTCTCTATATGCTGCCAATTTGTACTTCCCAAGCGCTTAGTACAGTGCTCTGCACATAGTAAGCGCTCAATAAATACGATTGATGATAATAATAATAATAATAATAATGGCATTTGTTAAGCGCTTACTATGTGCAAAGCACTGTTCTAAGCGCTGGGGGGGGATACAAGGTGATCAGGGTGTCCCACGTGGGGCTCACAGTCTTAATCCCCATTTTACTGATGAGGGAACTGAGGCTCAGAGAAGTGAAGTGACTTGCCCAAGGTCACACAGCAGACATGTGGTGGAGCTGGGATTCGAACCCATGACCTCTGGCTCCAAAGCCCGGGCTCCTTCCACTGAGCCACGCTGCTTCTCTATGATGATGATGATGACCCTCTAAATCCCAAAAACTCCCCCGAAATTCCTCGGTGTTCCTGTGAGGTCTTTGAGCCTCTCTAGCGCTAGCATTTTATCATCAATCAATCAATGGTATTTACTGAGCGCTTACTCTGTGCAGATCATGTACTAAGCGCTTAATCATACGAATCAATAAATACGATTGATGATGATATCCGTGGCACCTACCTTTCTTCCATAACGCTCAAAGAAGCCCTTCCAACAAAGCACTTTCGACCTATCCGTGGAGAATGTTGTCGCGTTCCCGGTTCAGAAGGAGAAACTGAGGTTCAGGCTAGTGAAACTCTGTCCCGGGAGCCGAGCCTGGGACGGAGACAAGACGGCCCGAGGCAGACGTACTCCTTGCCCCACATCCGTTTCCAATTCACCTTCCGCATCAGGTCACCGTCTGATAGCATAAATTCCGCAACGGCCATTTGGAAGGCGGAACGTGAGAGAGCGGGAAGCAGGTTACGTCTCTTTCCGGCCTACGCTCTCAACTGAGCCCCATCAGCGAAGGCGATTTTGAAGTACTTTCTTGAACTATCGATCGGTCAACATCATTGCTCTAAAACCTCCAGTGACTCGGATAAAACTACATCTGACTATTGGCTACGAATCATCATCATCAGTCGTATTTATTGAGCGCTTACTATGTGCAGAGCACTGTATTAAGCGCTTGGGAAGTACAAATTGGCAACATATAGAGACAGTCCCTACCCAACAGTGGGCTCACAGTCTACAAATGACTCCATTGGCTCCTACTATCTGTGTCCCTCTCTCAATCAATCAATCGCTGATATTTCTTGAGCGCTTACTCTGTGCAGAGCACCATCCTAAGTGCTCGGAAGTGTGCCGTATAACAAAACTGGTGCACACACTCCCTGCCCAAAACCAACTCAAAGGCTTCGCTCCAGCCAAGTAAATTTAGCTGTCTCCCTCAATCAATCAATCAATCGTATTTATTGAGCGCTTACTATGTGCAGAGCACTGTACTAAGCACTTGGGAAGTACAAATTGGCAACACATAGAGACAGTCCCTACCCAACAGTGGGCTCACAGTCTAAAAGGGGGAGACAGAGAACAGAACCAAACATACCAACAAAATAAAATAAATAGGATAGAAATGTACAAGTAAAATAAATAAATAAATAAATAAATAGAGTAATAAATATGTACAACCATATATACATATATACAGGTGCTGTGGGGAAGGGAAGGAGGTAAGATGGGGGGATGGAGAGGGGGACGATCTCCCTTGCTCAAGATTTTTTTTCTTATCTGAAGAAGGCCTGTGCCCGCCAACTCTGCTTCATTGTACTCTCCCAAGCGCTTAGTTCAGCGCTCTGCACCCAGTAAGCGCTCGATAAATCTATTCTATTTATTTTATTTTGTTAGTATGTTTGGTTTTGTTCTCTGTTTTGTTCCCCTTTTAGACTGTGAGCCCACTGTTGGGTAGGGACTGTCTCTATATGGTGCCAATTTGTACTTCCCAAGCGCTTAGTACAGGTTTCAGGCTAATACAGTGCTCTGCATTCAGCTAGTGCTCAATAGATACGATCGATTGATTGATTACATGGATTAGAATATATGTATATATGTATATATGTTTGTACATATTTATTACTCTATTTATTTATTTATTTATTTTACTTGTACATAGCTATTCTATTTATTTTATTTTGTTAGTATGTTTGGTTTTGTTCTCTGTCTCCCCCTTTTAGACTGTGAGCCCACTGTTGGGTAGGGACCGACTCTATAGGTTGCCAACTTGTACTTCCCAAGCGCTTAGTACAGGTTTCAGGCTAGTACAATGCTCTGCATTCAGCTAGTGCTCAATAGATACGATCGATTGATTGATTACATGGATTAGAATATATGTATATATGTATATATGTTTGTACATATTTATTACTCTATTTATTTATTTATTTTACTTGTACATAGCTATTCTATTTATTTTATTTTGTTAGTATGTTTGGTTTTGTTCTCTGTCTCCCCCTTTTAGACTGTGAGCCCAGTGTTGGGTAGGGACTGTCTCTGTAGGTTGCCAATTTGTACTTCCCAAGCGCTTGGTACAGTGCTCTGCACATAGTAAGCGCTCAATAAATACGATTGATGATGCTGCTGATGATGATAAATACCGTCGATTGATTGACTGAGGTGGCATCTTCTATTGCACTCTCTCAAGTGCTGCATGCAATAGACCCTTGATGAATTACAGAAACTCCCCCTCCCTTCTCCTCTTCTTACCCCTGAGTTTGTGGGTTTCAGCGAAGAAACTCCCAAGTCTGAATCAGTATAGGCAGTGAGCCTATATCTATCGCTTCGGCACATCTGACCCTCCTCCTCTCTCTGTTCCGGCTCTCGCTCCTTACGAAAATCATCTTTTATTTCCTCCTCAAAAATTGGAGATAATAATAGCAATAATAATCGGCGTGATGTTTGCTAAGCACTAGGTGTCCAGGACTGATCTCTGGGGGAGGTTACTACAATCAGACCAGCACAGAATGGGCTAATAATTATAATATCGGTGTTTGTGAAACTCTGTGTGTCCGGCACCGGGATAATCCTCTAGACTGTAAGGTCGTTGTGGGCAGGGAATGTCACTATTTATTGATTGTACTTTCTCTTATTTTTGTATCCTTTGAAAATAAGCTATGCCTCTTTTAGACTGTGAGCCCACTGTTGGGTAGGGACCGTCTCTATATGTTGCCAACTTGTACTTCCCAAGCGCTTAGTACAGTGCTCTGCACACAATACGCGCTTAATAAATCCGATTGAATGAATACAGTAATCGGTTTAGACCCAATGTCTGCCCTACTACATAGGGCTCACAGTCACAGATATTTCAAACCCATTTTGCGGATGGGAAACCCAAAGTTCATACTTGTCCAAGGTCATGCGGCAGAAAAGCGGCAGAGTGAGATTATTCATTCATTCATTCATTCATTCAATGGTATTTATTGAGCGCTTACTGTGTGCAGAGCACTGTACTAAGCGCTTGGGAAGTCCAAGTCGGCAACAGATAGAGACGGTCCCTACCCAACAGCAGGCTCACAGCCTAGAAGGGGGAGACAGAGAACAAAACAAAACATATAAACCAAATGAAATAAATAGAATAAATATGTACAAGTAAAATAAATTCATTCATGCATTCATTCATTCAATCGTATTTATTGAGCGCTTAATGTGTGCAGAGCACTGTACTAAGCACTTGGGAAGTACAAATTGGAAACATAGAGACGGTCCCTACCCAACAATGGGCTCACAGTCTAGAAGGGGGGAGACAGACAACAAAACAAAACATATAAACCAGATAAAATAAATAGAATAAAGTAATAAACCATTCATTCATCCATTCACCAGATTAGAACTCAAGTCCTTTCACTCCCAGTCTTGGGCTCTTTCCAAGAGGCCACACTGGTATGTGGGAGAAGGTGGCAGGTACTACATGTTGGAGGCGATTATTATAACATTAATAATAATTATGGTATTTGTAAGCACTGACTCTGTGCCGGGCACTGTCCTGAGCCCACAAGCAAATCATGATGGACACAGTCCCTGCCCTACATGGGGCTCACGGGCTCGATCCCCATTTTACAGATGAGGTAACTGAGGCACAGAGAAGTAAAGAGACTTGCCCAAGGTCACACAGCTGACACGTGGGGGAGTCAGGATTAGAACCCATGACCTTCTGACTCCCAGACTGGGGCTCTAGCCACTAAACTATGCTGCTTCTTAGGCGACGTTCAGGTCTGCTTGCCCAATTTTACTCTCACAAAATACACCGCTGTGCCCGCAGTAAATTCTAAATAAACACCCACCGATTGATTCAAATATTGTTCAAGTTACACTTTTGTCATTTTCTCAAATAGGCCACCCCACACAGTGCAGAGGGCGTGGAAAAGGTTTGATATTCCCACTTGAATTCAAGCCTCTCTATAAGGAAGTCACTGTAATATTTCAAGGCTGATTGATGCGTGTTTCACTTCTTACGTGCAGACGGTATGGTTCACAACAGAGGCAAAATCATGGAGTTAGCCGCATTTATCATCCTGCTTCTATTGTAACCGTCTTTAGAAATACCCACCCATAAACTCTTTCGGCCTTTGAATAATATTTTAGAATACGAAATACCAAGTCTAAATTTGCATTCTTCCATTTCTTTACACTTTGAGGCAGGAAAGAAAATCTCGTTTAAACATATAAGTACTTGAGGTTTGTAAATATGTGCAGAACAAAGTTCAGTCAGTGCTCAACTAATAATTGTACGTATATCTCTTTTATTTTTGCTTTTGCGGAAATTTTCCCTAGCCTGCCTTTTATCGTCCTCTTATTTTTGTATCCTTTGAAAATAAGCTATGCCTCTTTTAGACTGTGAGCCCACTGTTGGGTAGGGACTGTCTCTATATGTTGCCAACTTGTACTTCCCAAGTGCTTAGTACAGTGATCTGCACACAGTAAGCGCTCAATAAATACGATTGATTGATTGATTGATTGATTTTGAACCAGGGACGCTGTTGTAAAAAGCTGCTTGAGCTTTAACCTTTTTGTTGTTGTTGTTTCAGCTGAGGAGGTGTTTCGAGTGGTTTTCCTAAAAAAACAACCAAAAAATAATTTTTAAAGAGCCAAAGGTAGTATCGGGTTCCCTCACTAACAGGACCTGTAGCCCTGAAAACTCTTGTGATATTAAATATTTTAATATCGCTGCTGTTAAGAGAGTTCTCTTAATGCTTCCGAAGAAAACATATACGCTGATGTACGCTTCTGGGAAAATGTTGGAAGTATACGATAGTTACCTCATTACAGTAGTTTTAGAAATGCAAGTTTAAAAATTTAAGCGTCTTCTAAGTGGAATGTGGTTCAATTATTGAAAGGCTAAATCTTCTCATCGGTGGCTTATTTTTTGAGTGTTCAGGTCCCTGTACTAAGCGCTTGGGAGGGTGCAATGTAATGGAGTTGGAAGACACAGTCCCTGCTCACAATGAGCTTACAGTCGAGAGGATCTTATAGAGTTATTCAGCTGCTTAAGAGGACATGGGTCCTCCTCAGAGCAAAACGCTAAAGGGTTTGAGCATTGAGCATTGCTTGGAATGTAGAGATCCAGCACTTAGTACAGTGCTCCAATAAGTGTTCAAAAAATACTTCTTTTTTAATATGGCACTTGTTAAGGGCTTACTATGTGCCAGGCACTGGGGTAGACATAAGCTAATAAAGACTGTGAGCCCATTGGATTGGGATTGTCTCTATTTGTTGCCGAATTGTACCTTCCAAGCGCTTAGTACAGAGCTCTGCACACAGTAAGCGCTCAATAAATACGATTAAATGAATGAAAGTTGGACGCAGTCCATATCCCACACGGGGCTTACAGTCTTAATGCTCACTTTACAGATGAGGTAACTGAGGCACAGAGAAGTTAAATGACTTGCCCAAGGTCCCATATAAGTGTCATGACAGTGCTTGGCTCACAGTAAGCGCTTCACAAGTATTATTGTTATTACAAGCGGCAGAGCCGGGATTAGAATCCAGGTCCTTTCAACTCCCAGGCCCATGCTCTATCCACTAGGCCACTCGACTCTCCCAAGCGTTTAGTACAATAAGCGCTCAGTAAATACAACTGACTGACTGACTGGCTGAACTAAGTCTTTGGCAGAGCTTCACAGAAGCCCAAGATAGGGACCCCCGCCTTCCTTTTCCTTTTCCAGGAAGGAAGGAGTGAGGAATGGGAATTTACTGGCCCAAGAGTCTCCAAGAAAGGGAATTCCAGTATAGTGGATGGAGAGAGAGCTTGGCTTATCAGATCGGCTGTTGAGGTCAAGAATCACTAAACGTTCAGACAAGTTGGGACCTGGCGTGTCTGCAGAGATGAGCCTAAATGAAAGATAAAAAATTAGGTGTAGCCTAGGAAAACTGCCAGGATGGAACTGACTTGAAAAATCAATCGATCGTATTTATTGATCGCTTATTGTGTGCAGGGAGCTGTACTAAGCGCTTGGGAGAGTACAACACAACAATATGACAGACATCTTCCCTGCCCACAATTATCTTACCGTCTAGAGGACTACAACTTTGTTGTATTGTGCTCTTCCAAGCTCTTAGCCCAGTGCTCTGCACTTAGCGAAAGCTCATAAACACCACTGACTATATGGTTAGCAATTGCTTGTTATTTGACAACGGGGCTTTCTCCAGAGTCATCTAAGCTCCTTTGTGTCTAATTCATTCAATCGCATTTATTGAGCGCTTACTGTGTGCGGAGCACTGTACTAAGCGCTTGGGAAGTACAAGTTGGCAACTTATAGAGACGGTCCCTACCCACCAGTGGGCTCACAGTCTAGAAAACAACTTATTGCAGTGCATTCTCAGCCAATCAATCAATCAGTCACGGGACTGGGAGTCAGAAGGTCATAGGTTCTAATCCCGGCTCTGCCACTTGTCTGCTATGTGACCTTGGGCAAGTCTCTTCGCTTCTCTGGGCCTCAGTTACCTCATCTGGAAAATGGGGATTGAGCCTGGGAGCCCCACGTGGGACAGGGACTGTGTCCAACCCGATTTGCTTGTTGCCACCTCAGCGCTTAGGACAGTGCCTGGCATATAGGAGGCACTTACCAAATATAATAATAATAATAATGGCATTTGTTAAGCGCTTACTATGTGCAAAGCACTGTTCTAAGTGCTGGGGGTATACAAAGTGATCAGGCTGTCCCACGTGGGGCTCACAGTCTTAATCCCCGTTTTACAGATGAGGGAACTGAGGCTCAGAGAAGTGAAGTGACTTGCCCAAGGTCACACAGCAGACATGTGGCAGAGCCGGGATTCAAACCCATGACCTCTGACTCCAAAGTCTTGTATTTATTGAGCGCTTACTGTGTGCGGGGCACTGCACAAAGCCCTTGGGAAAGTCCAATATAAAAGTGTTGGGACAGGTTCCCTGAACACAGGGAGCTTACAGGACTCTAAGCTAACAGTCTCCCGAACACTTTGTACAGTGCTTATTAGTACAGCACCCAGTAGGCGCTCAATAAACACCACTGATGGATTGATTGACGGATTTCTCACCTAGATTCTCATTGCCACATATACCTAATCAGGTCAATCAATCAATAGATGCATTGTATTGATTGAACGCTCACTACATGCAGAGCACTGCCCTAAGCGCCTGGGAGAGTACGATACAACAGAATCAGTAAACACGTTTCCGGGTGTCTGATAACACCTTTGGAGTTTGTCTCTTGGATTTCCTCTTTAAAACCTAGTAGCCATGTTTCCTTTTCCTTTAAGGTTCATCAAGCACTCGTTTTCCACCAAGGGAGAATTCAACGCTTTAATGAGGAATTTCATTTTATGACTAGTTTTCATTTTTCCAGACTCCGTCCATCCGCGGGGGATAGATGTTATATTTAGCAAGTCGTCTGGGCTCGAGCGCTTTTTCCTTAAATAAGATGTAGTGCAATCTCGCTCTCACAAGCGGGGATTCAGTCTTGCTTCTTGTGCATGTTATAGCGGGAACTGGGGTCCTTCGAGAGAAGGAGAGAAACAGCCTTCAGTAAGGCTTTGAAGGAGGGGAGAGTAATCGCCTGTCATAAGTGCTTTGCACGTTGTAAGCGCTTAATAAATGCCATCATTATTATTATTATTATCATTATTTGAGGAGGGAGGGCCAGAGGTCGGCGGCGAGATAGACGAAATCGAGGTACAATGAGAAGGTTAGTTGAAGGGGAGTGAAGTGTGAGGGCTGGATTGGAGTAGGAAAGTAGTGAGGTGAGATAGGAGGGGGGTAAGGTGATTGAGTGCCTTAAAGGCAATAGTGAGGCGTCTCTGTTGGATGCAGAGGTGGATGGATAACAAGGAGGTTCTTGAGGAGTGAGAAAACACGGACTAGAACATAGGTCCTTCTGATTCCTAGGCCTGTGCTCTATCCACGCGAGTGCTTCACAGTTAAGGGGTGGGTGGCACAGGAGGAGCTGAGAATCAGCAGCCAGAGACGTAGGAGGAGAACCAGGAGAAGACAGAGGCAGTGAAGCCGAGGTTGGATAATGTTTCCAGGAGAAGGGGGTGGTCAACAGTGCCAGAAGCAGCTGAGAGGTCAAGGAGGGTTAGGATTGAGTAGAGGCCGTTGGATTTGGCAAGAAGGAGCTCATTAGCGACTTTCGAGTGAGTGAGGGAAGGGGCCAGAAGCCGGATTGGAGGGGATCGAGGAGAGAATCGGAGGACAGGCGCTTGAGCCGGCAGTGTAGACAACTAGCTCAAGGACTTTGGAGAGGATAGGTAGGAGGGAGATGGGGCCATAACTGGAGGGATCTGTAGGGTCAAGAGAAGGTTTTGTTTTAGGCTAGGGAAGACGTGGGCCTCCGAATCCCTGGCCCACGAGGCTGCTTCTCTGGGTGCTTTATGGAGAGTTAGAGGCTGAGGAGCCCCGGCCTGCAGGGACGCACTCCAGAGGGTGGCGGGCCCATCGGATGATTCACCGGCAAGGCACGAAGCGTCACTCAACTACCCTGCAAGGGCTCGGGAACTATGCCAACACAAGACCCGCTCGATCCCGTTTTACCAGCCCGCCGACAGCGGGGTGACTAATGAGATGGCTCCGTTCTGCCTAGGAACCCCGTGTTTTTTTGGACGTTTGTTCAGCGCTTACTATGTGCCAGGCACTTTACTAAGCACTGGGGTAGATACAAGCTAATCAGGTTGGACGCAGTCCCTGTCCCACGCGGGTCTCGTGGTCTTCATTCATTCATTCAGTAGTATTTATTGAGCGCTTACTGTGTGCAGAGCACTGTACTAAGCACTTGGGAAGTACAAGTTGGCAACATCTAGAGACGGTCCCTACCCAACGGCGGGCTCACAGTCTAGAAGGGGGAGACAGGGAACAAAACAGAACATATTAACAAAATAAAATAAATAGAATAAATGTGTACAAATAAAATAAATAGAGTAATAAATACGTACAAACATATATACATATATATAGGTGGTGTGGGGAGGGGAAGGAGGTAAGGCGGGGGGGATGGGGAGGGGGAAGAGGGGGAGAGGAAGGAGGTAATCCTCCTTTCACAGATGAGGGAACCGAGGCCCAAAGAAGTGAAGTGACTTGCTCACGGTCACGCGACAGACAAGCGGCAGAGCCGGGATTAGAGCCCATGACCTCGGACTCCCAAGCCCGTGCTCTTTCCCTAAGCCACAACAGTGTTCGGTACATAGGAAATGCTAAACAAGTACCATCTCCGTTACTTTATTTATTCATGCCCATCCTCAGCCCTAAATGTGTAGATTTGCCTATTTCAATCGAATGTTCAATTTTATTACTCAAACCTGGGGTCGATGCAAGTTAACCAGGTTGGACACGCTCTCTGACCCGCACAGAGCTCACAGTCTAAGGGGGAGGGAGAACAGGTATTGAATCTTCATTTTACAGATGAGGAAACTGAGGCACAGAGAAGATTAGCGACTTGCCCAGGGTCACACAGCAGACAAGTGGCAGAGCTGGGATGGGAACGGCCTGATTTCCAGGCCGTTGTTCTTTCCACTGAGCCATGCTGATTCTCATGCTTTGCACATAGTAAGCGCTTAATAAATGCCATTATTATTATTATGTGTGTGGCAGTTGAAGTATCGATGAGAGTTTGGGTGCGATGATTAGTCGGAGAAGGGTTGTTGCAAGAGGTGGGATTTTAAGAAGGATCTGAAGGTGGGGAGGGTTGAGGTCTGCCAGATTTGGGGAAGGGAGTTCGGGGGAGAAGAAGAAAAAGAATGATATTTGTTAAGCACATGTTGTGTGCCAAGCACTGTACCAAGAGCTGAGATAATTACTAGGTCAGTCAGACACAGTCCCTGTCCCTCACAGAGCTCACAAGTCTAATAATAATAATAATAAGAAGAAGAATTCTGGTATTTGTTAAGCCCTTACTTTGTGCCAGGCACTGTTCTGAGCTCTGGGGTGGATACAAGCAAAGGTGAAGGAGACCGGCAATGAATCCCCATTTTATTAATGAGAAAACTCATCTGTAAAATGGGGATTCTCATCTGTAAAATGGGGATGAGGACTGTGAGCCCCACAGGGAACAACCTGATTACATTGGGTACCCGGTGGGGAGGGGTGCCTTCTGTTCACGCGGGGGCAGCCAGCTGGACTTGTAACAACTCTGAAGTGACTTACCCAAGGTCATACAGCAGACAAGTGACCGAGCTGGGATTAGAACCCACGACCTTCTGACTCCCAGGTGCGTTCTGTAGCCATTACATCGTATTTATTACTCTATTTATTTTACTTGTACCTATCTATCCTATTTATTTTATTTTGTTAATATGTTTGGTTTTGTTCTCTGTCTCCCCCTTCTAGACTGTGAGCCCGCTGTTGGGTAGGGACTGTCTCTCTATGTTGCCAACTTGTACTTCCCAAACGCTTAGTACAGTGCTCTGCACACAGTAAGCGCTCAATAAATATGATTGATTGATTGATTGATTACCTTGTATCTACCCCAGCGCTTAGAACAGTGCTGGGCACATAGTAAGCACTTAACAAATGCCATTATTATTATTATTATTATTATTAAAACTGAGGTGAAGAGAAGTTAAGCGGCTGCCCAAAGTCACGCTTCATTCATTCAGTCGTATTTATTGAGCGCTTACTGTGTGCAGAGCACTGTACTAAGCGCTTGGGAAGTACAAGTCGGCAACATCTAGAGACGGTCCCTACCCGACAATGGGCTCACAGTCTTAAAGGGGGAGACAGACAACGAAACAAAACATGTGGACAGGTGTCAAGTCTCTTACTACATACTACCCCTCTCTGGGACTCAGACCTCGCCTCCCTGGCTGGCCTCTCTTTTCACCTAGCTGGCTAGTGCTCAGCGCTTAGAACAGTGCTTTGCACATAGTAAGTGCTTAATAAATGCCATGATTATTAGAAGGCCCTCCAGGTCATCCTGTCCATCCTCCTGTCTCAGAACCATACACAAACACCCCTCAACACATCCTTAGCGATGCTAACTTCTCTCACACATCTGAGCGGCCCCCCACCTTCTCCAGTGGTTAGCCCATCCCTTCCAGGTAATGAGTAGTAATAATAACAATGGCATTTGTTAAGCGCTCACTACGTGCCAAGCACTGTTTTAAGCACTGGGAGGGGGGAATATAAAATGATCAGATTGTCCCACATGGAGCTCACAGTCTTAATCCCCACTTTACAGATGAGGTAACTGAGGCCCAGAGAAGTCAAGTGACTTGCCCAAAGCCTCACAGCTAAGTGGCAGAGCCAGAATTAGAACCCATGACCTCCGGCTCCCAAGCCCGTGCTCTTTCCACTGAACCATGCTGCTTCTCTTAACAATCAATCAATCAACTGTATTTATTGAGCGCTTACTGTGTGCAGAGCACTGTACTAAGTGCTTGGGAAGTACAAGTTGGCAACATATAGAGACAGTCCCTACCCAACAGCGGGCTTACAGTCTAAAAGATAATAATGGCATTTATTAAGCACTTAATCTGTGCAAAGCACTGTTCTAAGCGCTGGGGAGATTACAAGGTGATCAGGTTGAACCACGGGGGGTTCACAGTCTTAATCCCCATTTTACATGTGATGCTCACTATGTTCAGAGCACTGTATTAAGCGCTGGATGCAAACGCACAGGTGGAAATTAGATGGGGTAGGGAGGATCTCACTTCTGCCATACACCCTGTTCTCAGAGTCACTCGGGAAACCAAGCCCCGGCCTGCCCACCCCCGTCCCCCGGACCTCCTACGATCCTCGGCACCAGGCAGACAGCAGGAAGGTGGCAGTTGCCAACTTGAACTTCCCAAGCGCTTAGTACAGTGCTCTGCACACAGTAAGCGCTCAATAAATACGATTGATGATGATGATGATTAGAAACCAGGTCCTCTGAATCCCAATCCTGTGCTCTTTCCACGGGATCACGCTGCTTCTCAGTGTGACAATGTGAGCAAGCCTATGGAAGAGGGCAAGGTGACAGAGGCGTATGAGACCTCAGACCTGCAGAAAGAGCGTGGGCCAGGGAATCAGAAGACCTGGGTTTAAAGCCCATCTTTTCCACGTGTATGCTGTGTGACCTTAGGCAAGTCACTTCACTTCTCTATAACTCTTCTACCTCATCTGTAAAATGGGGATGCAGACCGTAAGCTCATCTCTAGCCTTATAAGCTCGTTGTGGGCAGGGAATGTGTCTGTTGATTGCAGACACAGACAGATAGTACAGTGCTCTGCACACACAAAGCATTCAATAAATACGATTGAATGAATGTGGGACCTGGACTTTGTCCAACCTGATTAGCTTAGTACAGTGCCTGGCACATAGTAAACCCTTAACAAACACCATAAAAACAAAATCTTCCTTGCACAGTCCCTCACCGTTACTCTCATCTAGAAGAGGATTACCCCGACTTCTAATCATCATCATCATCATCATCGATCGTATTTATTGAGCGCTTACTATGTGCAGAGCACTGTACTAAGCGCTTGGGAAGTACAAATTGGCAACATATAGAGACAGTCCCTACCCAACAGTGGGCTCACAGTCTAAAAGGGGGAGACAGAGAACAAAACCATACTAACAAAATAAAATAAATAGAATAGCTATGTACAAGTAAAATAAATGAATAAATAAATAAATAGAGTAATAAATATGTACAAACATATCTACATATATACATATATTCTAATCCATGTAATCAATCAATCGATCGTATCTATTGAGCACTAGCTGAATGCAGAGCACTGTATTAGCCTGAAACCTCTGATCCGTCAAAAACGTCAGCATGGGGTGAACTTCCAGGGGACCAGAGGGAGAGAAGTAACTACACAAGTGTCTCCGTCTTTAGACTGTAAGCTCGTTGTGGGCAGGGAATGCGTCTGTTTATTGTTGGATTGTACTCTCCCGAGCACTTTGGACAGTGCCCTGCACAGGGTAAGCGCTCAATAAATACAACTGACTGACGCTGACAAGTTGCGGTTGACTGGACTGTTTCAAACAGGCAGCGGTAGTTGCTTGGTGACTGTGGACCTCAATAATCTTTAAAAGTTTGAATTTTCTACGTGGGTGGGACTTTCACCGTTTTAGATTGTGAGCTCTGTGTGGGTGAGACCACCTACAACATTATCAGAGCAAGGATTCTTTGAAAAAATGTATCTGTTATATGCCAGGCACTGTAATAATATAATGGCATTTGTTAAGCCCTTACTATGTGCCAAGCACTGTTCTAAGCCCTGAGATAGATACAAGGTTATCAGGTTGTCCCACGTGGGGTTCACAGTCTTAATCCCCATTTTACAGATGAGGTAACTGAGGCACAGAGAAGTGACTTGCCCAAAGTCACACAGCTGACAAATGGTGGAGCCAGGATTAGAACTCATGACCCCTGACTCCCAAGCTCGGGCTCTTTCCACTAAGCCACGCTGCTTCTCGCTATACTAAGCGCTGGAGTGGTTTCGGGTTAATCGGGTTGGATATAGTCCCTGTCCCACATAGGGCTCACAGCCATTTTTTTTTAAGGTATTTGTTAAGCGCTTACTATGTGCTAGGCACTGTATTAAGCGCTGGGGTGGATACAAGTAAATGGGTTAGACAGAGTCCCTGTCCCGCCTGGGGTTTACAGTCTTAATCCCTATTTTACAGATGAGGAAACTGAGGCACATAGAAGTGAAGCGACTTGCCCAAGGCCACCCAGTAGACAAGTGGCGGAGTCGGAATTAGAACCCACGGCCTTCTGATTCCCAGGCCCACGCTCTATCCACTAGGCCACACTGCTTCCCCGTGTCCGTAAGTACTATGGGGCTGGGAGGGGGGAAATGAACAAAGAGAGCAAGTTAGGGTGATGCAGAAGGGAGTGGGAGAAGAGGAAGGGGGGGCTTAATCAGGGAAGGCCTCTTGGAGGAGGCATGCCTTCAATAAGGCTTTGAAGGGAAGGAGAGGAATCATCAGTCGGATTTGGGGCGGGAGGGCTTTCCAGGCCAGAGGGAGGATGTGGGCAAGGGGTTGGCATGAAACCCCTTCAAGGCCCTGCTGAGAGCTCACCTCCTCCAGGAGGCCTTCCCAGACTGAGCCCCTTCTTTCCTCTCCCCTTCGTCCCCCTCTCCATCCCCCCATCTTACCTCCTTCCCTTCCCCACAGCACCTGTATATATGTATATATGGTTGCACATATTTATTACTCTATTTATTTATTTATTTATTTATTTAACTTGTACATTTCTATCCTACTTATTTTATTTTGTTGGTATGTTTGGTTTTGTTCTCTGTCTCCCCCTTTTAGACTGTGAGCCCACTGTTGGGTAGGGACTGTCTCTGTGTGTTGCCAATTTGTACTTCCCAAGCGCTTAGTACAGTGCTCTGCACATAGTAAGCGCTCAATAAATACGATTGATTGATTGATTGACTGATGAAATAGACGAGATTGAGGTGCAGTAAGAAGGTTGTAGTTGGAGAGAAGTGAGGTGAGACAGTGCTCTGCACACAGTAAGCGCTCAATAAATACGACAATGAATGAATGAATAGGAGGGGGCAAGGTGATGGAGGGCTTTAAAGCCAACGGTGAGCTTGGTGCATTGAAGCGCTTTTAATCATTTTAGTGATGACAGTCATCAGGGTGACACTTGGGAATGCCAGCAGGAAATCCTGGCCCCTCCCTACTGAATGGAAGAGATGACCCTCCCACACATCACATCACTGCAGTCATCCTGTCCTACCAGTTTCCCCCGTGAGTGTGACTTCGCCCTCCCAGGAGAAGCCTGTTTCAGAAGTTCTGTGCAGCCGGTTTTTCCGTGCGTAAAGCTGCTGTGCGTGAAAACAGCAGATTTTCCAAAAATCTGCTGCTGGTACACGCTGTTCAGAGGAGGGAAGTCTAGCGGAGTCGCTAGGCGACGGGAGAGTGGGACTTCCGTGGCTGCGGCTAATATGCCGAAGAATTCCTGTGATGCTTTGGTCTGTGTCAGGACCCTTAAGATACCCATTTCCCTGCCAGAACACTTCTGTTATGGTAGCTGCCTCTCTGCCAACCCTGGAAATCCGCCTTACCTCTTCTGCATGGCAGAAACAGATTTGCCACGATAATAATAAAATAAAACTGGCATTTGTTAAACACGCACTCTGTGCCCAGCATTATGGGGGTAGAAACAAGATGATCAGGTCAGAGTCAGCTCCGGTCCCACACAATTTAAGTCAGAGAGAGAGTAGGGTTTTTTATATATATCTTTTTTTGTGGTATTTGTTAAGCGCTTACTATGTGCCAGACACTGCACTAAGCTCTGGAGTAGTTACAAGATCATCAGTTTGGACACAGTCCATGTCCCTCATGGGGCTCACAGGACGATCAATCAATCAATCAATAGTATTTACTGAGCGCTTACAGTGTGCAGAGCACTGTACTAAGCGCTTGGGAAGTCCAAGTTGGCAACATCTAGAGACGGTCTCTACCCAACAGTGGGCTCACAGTCTAGAAGGGGGAGACAGAGAACAAAACAAAACATAGTAACAAAATAAAATAAATAGGATATGTACAAGTAAAAGAAATAAATAAATGAATAGAGTAATAAATACGTACAAATATATACATATATACAGGTGCTGGGGGGAAGGGAAGGAGGTAAGGCGGGGGGATGGAGAGGGGGAGGAGGGGGATGATAATAATGATGAGGAGAATGACAAGGAAGATGGCGATGGTCTAACTATAGCCATTTCCACCCACGACTGAGCTACCCCGGGGAAAACCGATTTTCCTTTTTTATTTTAATTAATGGTATTTTTCTGTGGTATTTGTTAAGCGCTTACTGTGGACCAGGCACTCTTTGCAGGCTGGGGTAGATACAAGGTAATCAGGTTGGACACAGTCCCTGCTCCATGTGGGGTTCACAGTCTTAATACCCATTTTATAAATGAGGGAACTGAGGCACAGAGAAGTGAAAGACTTGCCCAGGGTCCCATAGCGGACGAGTGGCGAAACCAGGGTTAGAAGCCACGAACTGCTGATTCCCGGGCCCATGCTCTCAGTCTCTTTAGCCAAGAAAGCCAAATGCTATTACTCACCCAGAGCTCATTTGGAGGGTTTTGTCCTCAGCGGCGTGGCTCAGTGGAAAGAGCGCGGACTTTGGAGTCAGAGGTCGCGGGTTCAAATCCCGCCTCTGCCACTTGTCAGCTGTGTGACTTTGGGCAAGTCGCCTCACTTCTCTGGGCCTGTTACCTCATCTGGAAAATGGGGACCAAGACTGTGAGCCCCACGTGGGACAACCTGATCACCTTATATCCCCCCCACGGTGCTTTGCACATAGTAAGCGCTTAATAAATGCCATTATCATCATCATCATATGCTCCGGGAGAGGGACTCTGATGATGTTAGAAGCTGTTGGTTCTCACCCTGCTGGAGCCAGAGGCAAGAGAAAATCAGATTTCATTTAGGTTCCCAGCAAAATTCTCATGACTAATCTTACCTTGGATTAGTATCAGATAGACTAAAAGGCCTCCTGGCTTGAAGTCTTCTATTAGGAGGAGAAAACAAAATAAAATTCTGGTCCATCGTTGGTAGAGATTCTGATACCGTTTTAGCATTCTGAGTCCCAGAATGCCGGTATTTTTTTTAAAACCATAAATAGAGACACGGGCTCACTGATTCCAACTCATTGTACTGCGGAGAAACAATTTTTACTGTACTCTGCCAAGTGTTTAGTACATCGCTCTGCCCCCAGTAAACATTCAATGAATAGACAAAGTGGATATAGAGCTTGGGCCTGGGAGTTAGAAGGTCATGAGTTCTAATCCCAGCTCTACCGCGTGTCTGCTGTGTGACCTTGGGCAAGTCACTTTACGTCTCTGTGCCTCAGTTCCCGCGTCTGTGAAATGGGGATTGAGACTGGGAGCCTCACGTGGGCCAGGGACTGTGTCCAACTCGATTTGCTTGTATCCACCCCGCCGCTTAGTACAGTGCCTGGCAGATGTTAAGTGCTTAAATACCATTGTTATTATCATTATTATTATTATTATTATTATTATTAGTTTCCCTAGCAGCGGACGTCTGCTTCCGGTGGGGACTGACTCTTCAGCCTCAGCCGTTCAGGTGTGTGGCTACTTGCTTTGCCCCTCCCCATCGAGCTTCTTCCTGAGGTGATGAGATGATCTTCCCAAGCGCTTAGTACAGTGCTCTGTACACAGTAAGTGCTCAATAAATACGATTGATGATGATGATGATGATCACCCTCCTCCCCCTCTCCATTCCCCCCCGGCTTACCTCCTTCCCTTCCCCACAGCACCTGTATATATGTATATATGTTTGTACGGATTTATTACTCTATTTATTTATTTATTTTACCTGTACATATCTATTCTATTTATTTTATTTTGTTACTATGTTTTGTTTTGTTCTCTGTCTCCCCCTTCTAGACTGTGAGCCCACTGTTGGGTAGGGACCGTCTCTATGTGTTGCCAACTTGGACTTCCCAAGCGCTTAGTACGGTGCTCTGCATAAAGTAAGCGCTCAATAAGTACGATTGATTGATTGATTGATGATTTAGAATGGAAACCACCATGACAGCAGTGTCTCCACAGGCAGAATGGTCTATGGGAACCCCAAACCTCTAAATATGTGCCTCCTTCCTTACAGAGAACCAGGAGAATCAGTCAATCAATCAATCAATCAATCAATCGTATTTATTGAGCGCATACTGTGTGCAGAGCACTGGACTAAGCAGCGTGGCTCAGTGGAAAGAGACCGGGCTTTGGAGTCAGAGGTCAGGGGTTCAAATCCCGGCTCCGCCAATTGTCAGCTGGGTGACTTTGGGCAAGTCACTTTACTTCTCTGGGCCTCAGTTACCTCATCTGTAAAATGGGGATTAAGACTGTGAGCCCCTTGTTACAACTTGATCACCTTGTAACCTTCCCAGCGCTTAGAACAGTGCTTTTCACATAGTAAGCGCTTAATAAATGCCATTATTATTATTATTATTATTATTATTATTATTATCATTATTCTGTGGGCCTCAGTTACCTCATTTGTAAAATGGGGATTAAGACTGTGAGCCCCCTGTGGGACCACCCGATCACCTTGTAACCTCCCCGGTGCTTAGAACAGTGCTTTGCACAGAGTAAGCGCTTAATAAATGCCGTCATTATTATTATTATTATAGGAGACGGAGTTGTGGGAGCGGAGAGGCATATTATATCACCACTTAGGTTGAGCTAGGGGTTTATGAGGAGGCTGGAATTGGGCTCGACAATTACCCCAGTTCTACTCCTTGACTCCAAATTATCCCCACCCTTTCAAGAGCTATGGATAATCCAGAAAATGAATTTTTTCGGCCGCTGGATGTCAATTCATTGTGGGCCGGGAACGCGTCTACCAATTCCGCCGTATTGTACTCTCCCAAGCGCTTACGACAGCGCTCTGCAGCAATAACCACTCAATAAATAACCACTTCAGTAACCAAATTCAACAACCAATAACCACTTCACTTCTCTGGGCCTCAGTTACCTCATCTGTAAAAATGGGGATTAAGACTGTGAAGCCCCAAGTGGGACAACCCGATTACCTTGTATCCCCCCCCAGCACTTAGTAAGCGCTTAACAAATGCCAGAATAATTATCATTCTTATTAATAAATAGCATGAATTGACTCAGTGATTGAATGATTGACAGTGAATTTGAAGAACCATTCATTACGGACCAGTTATTTCATTCATTTACTCAGTCGTATTTATTGAGCGCTTACCGTGTGCGCAGCACTGTACTAAGCACCAGGGAGAGTACAAAACAGCAATAAACAGGCACATTCCCTGCCCACAATGAGTCACGGTCTTAGAAGGGGGGACGGACGTTAATTTTTTAATATTCTCTTGGTTATTTTGTACACTTTCATAGCCTTTATTTTGCCGGCCCGCCGGCAGGTCAAGATTTCTTTTTCAATTGTTCTTTCCTGCCGCAGCAGAAATCTGAGTAAATGGATCATTTGCTATTTTGAGACAACTGTTCCAAAAGGCATTGATCTCAGAAATGGTTACCATGGGAATGAGCACATATGTTCTAACTCTACAACTTGTGGTTTAGTCATCCCTTCTCTTGAGAAACAAACAGCTGGGGGGGATGAGTTGTGTGTGTGTGTGTGTGTATTTGTGTGCATTCTCACACGCACTCCTATGAAACGGGTTTTGATCATCTCTTTCTGTAAGATTAAAAAGAGAGGAAATTCTTCTTAGCCCGCTGTTGGGTCGGGACCGTCTCTAGATGTTGCCAACTTGGACTTCCCAAGCGCTTAGTACAGTGCTCTGCACACAGTAAACGCTCAATAAATACAATTGAATGAGTGAATGAGTACATATTCATCCTATTTATTTTATTTTGTTAGTATGTTTTGTTTTGTTGTCTGTCTCCCCTTTCTAGACTGTGAGCCCACTGTTGGGTTGGGACCGTCTCTATATGTTGCCAACTTGGACTTCCCGAGCGCTTAGTACAGTGCTCTGCACTCAGTAAGCACTCAATAAACACTATTGAATGAGTGCATGAGTACATATTGATTCTATTTATTTTATTTTGTTAATATGTTTTGTTTTGCTGTCTGCCTCCCCCTTCTAGACTGTGAGCCCGCTGTTGGGTCGGGACCGTCTCTATATGCTGCCAACTTGTACTTCCCAAGCGCTTAGTACAGTGCTCTGCACAGAGTAAGCGCTCAATAAATACGATTGAATGAGTGCATGAGTACATATTCATCCTATTTATTTTATTTTGTTAGTATGTTTTGTTTTGTTCTCCGTCTCCCCCTTCTAGACTGTGAGCCCGCTGTTGGGTCGGGATCGTCTCCATATGTTGTCAACTTGTACTTCCCAAGCACTTAGTACAGTGCTCTGCACACAGTAAGCGCTCAATAAATGCCATTGAATGAGTGCATGAGTACATATTGATTCTATTTATTTTATTTTGTTAATATGTTTTGTTTTGTTGTCTCTCTCCCCCTTCTAGACTGTGAGCCCGCTGTCGGGTCGGGACCGTCTCTATATGTTGCCAACTTGTACTTCCCAAGCGCTTAGTACAGTGCTCTGCACACAGTAAGCGCTCAATAAATACGATTGATTGATTAATAAATGCCATTATTATTATTATTATTATTTCTCAAGTGTTTATGTTTGTACATATTTATTACTCCATTTATTTATTTATTTATTTATTTTACTTGTACATATCTATTCTATTTATTTTATCTTGTTAGTATGTTTGGTTTTTTTGTCTGTCTCCCCCTTTTAGGCTGTGAGCCCACTTTTGGGTAGGGACCGTCTCTATATGTTGCCAACTTGTACTTCCCAAGCGCTTAGTACAGTGCTCTGCACACAGTAAGCGCTCAATAAATACAATTTTTTGATTAATAAATGCCATTATTATTATTATTATTTCTCAAGTGTTTATGTTTGTACATATTTATTACTCTATTTATGTATTTACTTGTACATATCTATTCTATTTATTTTATTTTGTTAGTATGTTTGGTTTTGTTCTCTGTCTCCCCCTTTTAGGCTGTGAGCCCACTGTTGGGTAGGGACCGTCTCTAGATGTTGCCAACTTGTACTTCCCAAGCGCTTAGTACGGTGCTCTGCACACAGTAAGCGCTCAATAAATACGATTGATTGATTGATGCTCTGTGCCAAGTACATGCTCAGTAAATACCACCGATGGACTGATTAAACTGGGAACAATTTTGGGGATTGGGGTG
Source organism: Tachyglossus aculeatus (assembly GCF_015852505.1). Classification (NCBI taxonomy): domain Eukaryota; kingdom Metazoa; phylum Chordata; class Mammalia; order Monotremata; family Tachyglossidae; genus Tachyglossus; species Tachyglossus aculeatus. Next base: position 62,079,991 of record NC_052074.1, read on the forward strand.
GCCTCGGCTTTGGGGGGCTTGGAGGAAGCGGCTTAAAGATGGAGAGAGGGAGCAGAGCAAAGGGGAAATGGAAGACTAGGGACTGTCTCTATATGTTGCCAATTTGTACTTCCCAAGCGCTTAGTACAGTGCTCTGCACACAGTAAGTGCTCAATAAATACGATTGATTGATTGATTGATTGAAGAAGCAGTGTGGCCTAGGGGATAGAGCAGGGGCCCGGGAATCAGAAGGACCTGGGTTCTAATCCCGCTCTGCCTGCTGTGTGACCTTGGGCAAGTCACTTTACTTCTCTGGGCCTCAGTTCCCTCATCTTAAAGCCCCACATGGGACAACCTGATCACCTTGTATCCTCCTCAGTGCTTAGAACAGTGCTTCGCACATAGTAAGCCCTTAACAAATGCCATTATTATTATTATTACTATTATAGTGCCTGGCACATAATAAACACTTATAGCACTGGGAAAAAAAAGGAGGAGACAGAAAGGGAGAGGAGAATCAGAAAAAAACCCCCATCCCCTACCCATCTGCATGGACACAAGATCATCATCAATCATATTTATTGAGCGCTTACTATGTGCAGAGCACTGTACTAAGCGCTTGGGAAGTACAAACTGGCAACATATAGAGACAGTCCCTACCCAACAGTGGGCTCACAGTCTGTTCATTAAGTGCTTACTATGTGCAAAGCACTGTTCTAAGCACTGGGGGGTTACAAAGTGATCCAGTTGTCCCACGGGGTGGGCTCCCAGTCTTAATCCCCATTTTACAGATGAGGGAACTGAGGCCCAGAGAAGTGAAGTGACTTGCCCAAAGTCACACAGCTGACAATTGGCAGAGCCAGGATTTGAACCCATGCCCTCTGACTCCAAAGCCCACAATCTTTCCACTGAGCTATGCTGCTTCTCCAAAGCAAAGACAAGATGTCTTTACCAGTTCAGGCATGTTGAGATTGTTAAAATGTTTTGTTTTGTTGTCTGTCTCCCCCTTCTAGATTGTGAGCCCGCTGTTGGGTCCGTCTCTATATGTTGCCAACTTGGACTTCCCAAGCGCTTAGTACAGTGCTCTGCACACAGTAAGTGCTCAATAAATACAATTGAATGAATGAATGCTGCTGGGTAGAAAGGCCCTGTCATCCGGGAAATCAAAGCAGAAGACAGATACAAAGCGGCCAGGGAGAGGGAGGGAATTTGAGCTTTCTTGAATCCTTGTCATTTGGACTGCTTCCATACTCAGTCAACTCCCAGGAAAATTCTCACCAGTTCAGTGACCGGATCCGATTTATCTCTTTAAAGCAGGTTTTTGCGGCCGAAGAAAGTCTTTTAGCTGGAGCTGACCTAAGGTTAGAAAGCTATTAACAGTAGGCCGACAAGCACGAGGGAAGAAACGTTCACTTCCCCATTGCAGATATGTCTAGGGACGCATCTTTTTAGGGTATTTATTAAGTGCTTACTATGTGTCAGGCCTTGAACTAAGCGCTGGGGTAGATCTGAGCTAATCAGCTGGGACGCAGTCCCAAATAATGATAATAATAATAATAATAATAATAATAATAATGGTACTCATTAATAATAATAATAATAATAATAGCATTTATTAAGCACTTACTATGTGCAAAGCACTGATCTAAGCGCTGAGCACTTACTAGGTGCCAGACACTGTTCTGAGCACTGGGGTGGGCCCAAGCTAATCAGATTGGACACACGTACTTTCCCACAGGGGGGTCACAGTCTTAATCCCCATTTTCCAGATGAGGTAACTGAGGCCCAGAGAAGTGAAGTGGTTTGCCCAAGGTAACACAGCAGACAAGTGGCGGAGCCGGGATTAGAACCCTCGACCTTCTGACTCCCAAGCCCGGGCTCTTTCCACTGAGCCACATTGCTTCTTACTTTCCCAAGCGCTTAGTACAGTGCTCTGCACACAGCAAGTGCTCAATAAATATGCCTAGTTGATTGATTCTTCTTTCCAGTAGACGCCAGCCCGTGGATCAGTGGGGATAAAAATGAAGGACGAGTCTGTTTCCTGCTGCAGTGTACTCTCCCGAGCGCTTAGCACAGTAAGTAATAATAATAATAATAATAATGGCATTTGTTAAGCGCTTACTACGTGCAGAGCACTGTTCTAAGCGCTGGGGGGGTTACAAGGTGATCAAGTTGTCCCATGTGGGGCTCACAGTCTTAACCCCCATTTTACAGATGAGGGAACTGAGGCTCAGAGAAGTTAAGTGACTTGCCCAAGTAAGTGTTCAATCAATACGACCGAGTGAATGAATGTTCCTGAGGCCTTCCCATTCATTCATTCATTCAATCGTATTTATTGAGCGCTTACTGTGTGCAGAGCACTGGACTAAGTGCTTGGGAAGTACAAGTTGGCAACATATAGAGACTATATGAGTCTCTACTATATGAGTCTCTACGGCCCTACTGAGAGCTCACCTCCTCCAGGAGGCCTTCCCAGACTGAGCCCCTTCCTTCCTCTCCCCGTCGTCCCCCTCTCCATCCCCTCCATCTTACCTCCTTCCCTTCCCCACAGCACCTGTATATATGTATATTTATGTTTGTACATATTTATTACTCTATTTATTTAATTTACTTGTACATATCTATTCTATTTATTTTATTTTGTTAGTGTGTTGGGTTTTGTTCTCCGTCTCCCCCTTTTAGATTGTGAGCCCACTGTTGGGTAGGGACCGTCTCTAGATCATCATCATCATCAATCGTATTTATTGAGCGCTTACTATGTGCAGAGCACTGTACTAAGCGCTTGGGAAGTACAAATTGGCAACATATAGAGACAGTCCCTACCCAACAGTGGGCTCACAGTCTAAAAGGGGGAGACAGAGCACAAAACCAAACATACTAACAAAATAAAATAAATAGAATAGAATATGTACAAGTAAAATAAATAGAGTAATAAATATGTACAACCATATATACATATATACAGGTGCTGTGGGGAAGGGAAGGAGGTAAGATGGGGGGATGGAGAGGGGGACGAGGGAGAGAGGAAGGAAGCACTCAATAAATACGATCACCATCATCATCAATCGTATTTATTGAGCGCTTACTATGTGCAGAGCACTGTACTAAGCGCTTGGGTAGTACAAATTGGCAACATATAGAGACAGTCCCTACCCAACAGTGATTGATGATGATGATGATAGAGACGGTCCCCGGTGGGCTCACAGTCTAGAAGGGGGAGACAGAGAACAAAACACAACGTATTAACAAAATGAAATAAATAGAATAAACATGTACGAATAGAATAAATCAATAAATAGCCCCCCAGACTGAGCCCCCCTTTTTCCTCTGTTCCTCCTCCCCTCCCCATTGCCCCCACTCCCTCCCTCTGCTCTACCCCCTTCCCCACCCCACGGCACTTGGGTATATTTGTACATATTTATCATCATCAATCGTGTTTATTGAGCGCTTACTATGCGCAGAGCACTGTACTAAGCGCTTGGGAAGTACAAATTGGCAACATATATGTATGATTCCATTCATTTTTTTAATGAGGTGTAGCTATCTATAATTATATTTATCTGTTTTGATGCTATTGGGGCCTGTCTCCTTGTTTTTTCTGGTTGTCTGTCTCCCCCTTCTAGACTCTGAGCCTGTTGTTGGGTAGAGATTGGCTCTATCTGGTGCCAAATTGGACTTTCCAGGCGCTTAGTCCACTACTCCGCCCAGACTGAGCCCCCTTTCTCCTTTCCTCCTCCCCATCCTCCCGCCGTACCCCCTTCCCCTCCCCACAGCACCTGTATATATGTTTGTACAGATTTATTACTCTATTTATTTTACTTGTACATATTCACTATTACTAAGCACTTAGTACAGTGCTCTGCACACAGTAAGCGCTCAATAAATACGATTGATTGATTACTATTCTATTTATTTTGTTAACACTGTGCATCTAGCTTTACTTCTATTTATTCTGATGACCTGACACCCGTCCACGTGTTTTGGTTTGTCGCCTGTCTCATTCATTCAGTCGTATTTATTGAGCGCTTACTGTGTGCAGAGCACTGTACTGAGCGCTTGGGAAGTCCAAGTTGGCAACATCTAGAGACGGTCCCTACCCGACAGTGGGCTCGCAGTCTAGAAGGGGGAGACAGAGAACAAAACAAAACATATTAGCAAACTAAAATAAATAGAATAGATATGTACAAGTAAAATAAATAAATAAATAGAGTAATAAATATGTACAAACATATATACATATATACCGGTATAGACACATATACAGGTTTATATGTATATTCATTCATTCATTCATTCAATCGTATCTATTGAGCGCTTACTTAGTCTCCCCCTCCTAGACTGTGAGCCTACTGTTGGGTAGGGACTGTCTCTATATGTTGCCAACTTGGACTTCCCAAGCGCTTAGTACAGTGCTCTGCACACAGTAAGCGCTCAGTAAATACAATTGATTGATTGATTGATTGATATTTATAATTATATTTATTTATATCGATGCCTGTTGACTTGTTTTGATTCTATCTGTTCTGATGATTTTGACACCTTGCCTCCGTGTTTTGTTTTGTTGTCTGACTCCCCTTTCTAGACCGTGAGCCCGTTGTTGGGTAGGGACCGTCTCTAGATGTTGCCGACTTGTACTTCCCAAGCGCTTAGTACAGGGCTCTGCACACAGTAAGCGCTCCATAAATACGATTGAATGAATGAAAAGTAAGCGCCCAATAAATACAATTGAATGAATGAATGAAAAGTAAGCACTCAATAAATACGATTGAATGATGAATGAAAAGTAAGCGCTCAATAAATACGACTGAATGAATGAATGAAAAGGAAGCGCCCAATAAATACAATTGAATGAATGAATGAAAAGTAGGGGCTCAATGAATATGAATGAATGAATGAATGAAAAGTAAGTGCTCAATAAATACGATTGAATGAATGAAAAGTAAGTGCTCCATAAATACGATTGAATGAATGAAAAGTAAGCGCTCAATAAATACAAATGAATGAATGAATGAAAAGTAAGCGTCCAATAAATACGATAGAATGAATGAATGAAAAGTAAACGCCCAATAAATACGATTGAATGAATGAATGAAAAGTTAGTGCCCAATAAATACGATTGAATTAACGAATGAAAAGTAAGCGCTCAATAAATACGAATGAATGAATGAAAAGTAGGCGCCCAATAAATACGGATGAATGAACGAATGAAAAGTAAGCGCTCAATAAATATGATTGAATGAATGAATGAAAAGTAAGCGCCCAATAAATACGATTGAGTGAATGAATGAAAAGTAAGCGCCCAATAAATACGATTGAATGAATGAATGAATGAAACATAAGTGCTCAATAAATACGATTGAATGATGAATGAAAAGTAAGCGCTCAATAAATACGATTGAATGATGAATGAAAAGTAAGCGCTCAATAAATACGATTGAATGATGAATGAAAAGTAAGCACTCAATAAGTACGGTTGAATGAACGAATGAAAAATAAACGCCCAATAAATACGAATGAATGAACGAATGAAAGGTAAGCGCTCAATAAGTACGATTGAATGAACGAATGAAAAGTAAGCGCCCAATAAATACGAATGAATGAATGAATGAAAAGTAAGTGCCCAATAAATACGAATGAATGAATGAATGAAAAGTAAGCGCCCAATAAATACGAATGAATGAATGAATGAAAAGTAAGTGCCCAATAAATCCGATTGAATGATGAATGAAAAGTAAATCCGATTGAATGATGAATGAAAAGTAAGCACTCAATAAGTACGGTTGAATGAACGAATGAAAAATAAACGCCCAATAAATACGAATGAATGAACGAATGAAAGGTAAGCGCTCAATAAGTACGATTGAATGAACGAATGAAAAGTAAGCGCCCAATAAATACGAATGAATGAATGAATGAAAAGTAAGTGCCCAATAAATACGAATGAATGAATGAAAAGTAAGCGCCCAATAAATACGAATGAATGAATGAATGAAAAGTAAGTGCCCAATAAATCCGATTGAATGATGAATGAAAAGTAAATCCGATTGAATGATGAATGAAAAGTAAGTGCTCAATAAGCACGATTGAATGAACGAATGAAAAGTAAGCGCCCAATAAATACGATTGAATGAATGAATGAAAAGTAAGCACCCAATAAATACGAATGAATGAATGAAAAGTAAGCACCCAATAAATACGATTGAATGAATGAATGAAAAGTAAGCGCTCAATAAATATGAATTAAATGATGACTGAAAAGTAAGCACTCAATAAATACGATTGAATGAATGAAAAGTAAGCGCTCAATAAATACTATTGAATGAATGAAAAGTAAGCGCTCAGTAAATACGATTGAATGAACGAATGAAAAGTAAGCGCCCAATAAATACGAATGAATGAATGAATGAAAAGTAAGCGCCCAATAAATGCGGATGAATGAATGAATGAAAAGTAAGCGCCCAATAAATACGATTGAATGAATGAATGAAAAGTAAGCGCTCAATAAATACGATTGAATGAATGAATGAAAAGTAAGCGCTCAATAAATACGATTGAATGAATGAATGAAAAGCACTCAATAAATATGATTGAATGATGACTGAAAAGTAAGCGCTCAATAAATACGATTGAATGAATGAAAAGTAAGCGCTCAATAAATACGATTGAATGAACGAATGAAAAGTAAGCGCTCAATAAATACGATTGAATGATGAATGAAAAGTAAGCGCTCAATAAGTACGGTTGAATGAACGAATGAAAAGTAAGCGCCCAATAAATACGAATGAATGAACGAATGAAAAGTAAGTACTCAATAAGCGCGATTGAATGAATGAATGAAAAGTAAGCGCCCAATACATACGAATGAATGAATGAATGAATGAAAAGTAAGCGCTCAATAAATACAATTGAATGAATGAATGAAAAGTAAGCGCCCAATAAATACGAATGAATGAATGAAAACTAGGTGCCCAATAAATACGATTGAATGAATGAATGAAAAATAAGCGCCCAATAAATACGAATGAATGAAGGAATGAAAAGCAAGCGCCCAATAAATACGAATGAATGAATGAATGAAAAGTAAGTGCCCAATAAATACGAATGACTGAATGAATGAAAAGTAAGCGCCCAATAAATACGAATGAATGAATGAAGGAAAAGTAAGCGCCCAATAAATACGATTGAATGAATGAATGAAAAGTAAGCGCCCAATAAATACGAATGAATGAATGAACGAATGAAAGAATGAATGAATGAAAAGTAAGCGCTCAATAAATACGAACGAACGAACGAACGAATGAATGACGGCCTAGCCGGGCGGGGGCTGGGGGTTTGGGCCCAATCAGGAGCGGGCTTTGTGTGGCCAATCGGAGGCCTCGTTACATTGCGGAAGAGCCAGCGGGGCCGGAGCCGCTCTGCGCACGCCCCGCTGGGCGCGCCCCGCGGTCCCCTGCGCATGCCCGGAGCCCCTCGGCGCGCGCCCGGAGCCCGTGGGCGCGCGCCCTTCGGCCTTCTGCGCACGCCCGGCTGCGCCCGCCCGACGGCGCCGGCCTTGAGCCCCTCTGCGCATGCTCGGAGGCCGGGTGGGGCCCGCGCGGTTGCTAAGCAACGTCCTGGACCGCGGGATGCAGGCCCTGGTGCAGCAGGAGATCCGGGCCTTCTCCCGGGCCCGCCTGCGGAAGCAGTGCACCCGGGTTACCACGGTAACGGGCAAGAGGATGCTGGAGACGTGGAAGGATGCTCGCTGGCACGTCCTGGAGGAAGGGGAGCCCCGCGGAGGGGCGGAGGCCTGGGGTTACGTGCAGGACCTCCGCCTGGACCTGCAGGTCGGGCTCATTAAACCCTGGCTGCTGCTGGGTGAGTGGATGGGCCGCCCACTCTTCCAAAAATAACATTTGGTAAGCGCCCTGACCACGGGCCAGACAATCAATCAATCAATCAGTCGTATTTATTGAGCGCTTACTGAGTTCAGACACTGTACAAAATAACAGTGTACAAAAAAAAATGTGGTAAGCGCCCTGACCACGGGCCAGACAATCAATCAATCAATCAATCGTATTTATTGAGCGCTTACTGAGTTCAGACACTGTACAAAATAACAATGTACGAAAAAATAACATGTGGTAAGCGCCTTGACCCCGGGCCCGACAATCAATCAATCTGTCGTATTTATTGAGCGCTTATTGAGTTGACACTGTACAACTACTACTAATGATGGTATTTGTTAAGCGCTTACTATGTGCAAAGCACTGTTCTAAGCACTGGGGAGGTTACAAGGTGATCAGGTTGTCCCACGGGGGTTAATCCCCATTTTACATCTGAGGGAACTGAGGCCCAGAGAAGGGAAGTGACTTGCCCAAGGTCACCCGGCTGACAGTTGGTGGAGCCGGGATTTGAACCCATGACCTCTGACTCCAAAGCCCGGGCTCTTTCCACTGAGCCACGCTGTTAAGTGCTTACTATGTGCTTAACTTAGACTGTGAGCCCACTGTTGGGTAGGGACTGTCTCTATATGTTGCCAATTTGTACTTCCCAAGCGCTTAGTACAGTGCTCTGCACATAGTAAACGCTCAATAAATACGATTGATGATGATGATGATGTGCAAAGCACTGTTCTAAGCGCTGGGCACTGTTCTAAGCACTGGGGGGTGGGGGTATGAGTTAATCAGGTGGGACAGGCCATGCCCCACATAATAATCTTCATCATAATAATAATGAAGGCATTTGGTGAGCACTTACTATGTGCAAAGCACTGTTCTAAGCACTGGGGGAGGGTACAAGGTGATCAGGTTGTCCCACAGTCTTAATCCCCATTTTACGGATGAAGAAACTGAGGCTCAGAGAAGTAAAGTGACTTGCCCAAGGTCACACAGCAGACAGGTGGCGGAGCTGGGATTAGAACCCATCACCTCTGGCTCCCAAGCCCGGGCTCTTTCCACTGAGCCACGCTGCTTCTCTAATAATCATAATGATGGTATTTGTTAAGCGCTTACTATGTGCCAAGCACTGTTCTAAGCGCTGGGGAGGTTACAAGGTGATCAGGTTGTCCCACGGGGGGCGCACAGTCTTCATCCCCAGTTTACAGATGAGGTCACTGAGGCCCAGAGAAGTGAAGTGACTTGCCCAAGGTCACACAGCTGACAGTTGGCGGAGCCGGGATTCGAACCCCTGACCTCTGACTCCAAAGCCCGGGCTCTTTCCACTGAGCCATGCTGCTTCTCCTACCCAGCGCTTTGGACCGTTGTTGACAATAATAAATACCATTTTTTAAAAAAGTGGTTCCTGTGTACCAAGCACTGTGTTAAGCAGTCGGGGGGATAATAATAATAATAATAATGGCATTTGTTAAGCGCTTACTATGTGCAAAGCACTGTTCTAAGCGCTGAGGGGATACAAGGTGATCAGGTTGTCCCACGCGGGGCTCACAGTCTTCATCCCCATTTTACAGATGAGGGAACTGAGGCTCAGAGAAGTGAAGTGACTTGCCCAAGGTCACACCGCAGACATGTGGCGGAGCCGGGATTCAAACCCATGACCTCTGACTCCAAAGCCCGGGCTCTTTCCACTGAGCCATGCTGCTTCTCCTACCCAGCGCTTAGGACCGTTGTTGACAATAATAAATACCGTTTTTTAAAAAAGTGGCTCCTGTGTACCAAGCACTGTGTTAAGCAGTCGGGGGGTAATAATAATAATAATAATAATGACATTTGTTAAGCGCTTATTATGTGCAAAGCACTGTTCTAAGCGCTGAGGGGATACAAGGTGATCAGGTTGTCCCACGTGGGGCTCACAGTCTTCATCCCCATTTTACAGATGAGGGAACTGAGGCTCAGAGAAGTGAAGGGACTTGCCCAAGGTCACACAGCAGACGTGGCGGAGCCGGGATTCGAACCCATGACCTTTGACTCCAAAGCCCGGGCTCTTTCCACTGAGCCATGCTGCTTCTCCTACCCAGCGCTTAGGACCGTTGTTGACAATAATAAATACCGTTTTTTAAAAAAGTGGCTCCTGTGTACCAAGCACTGTGTTAAGCAGTCGGGGGGTAATAATAATAATAATAATAATGACATGTGTTAAGCGCTTATTATGTGCAAAGCCCTGTTCTAAGCGCTGAGGGGATACAAGGTGATCAGGTTGTCCCACGCGGGGCTCACAGTCTTCATCCCCATTTTACAGATGAGGGAACTGAGGCTCAGAGACATTAAGTGACTTGCCCAAGGTCACACAGCAGACATGTGGCGGAGCCGGGATTCGAACCCATGACCTTTGACTCCAAAGCCCGGGCGCTTTCCACTGAGCCATGCTGCTTCTCCTACCCAGCGCTTAGGACAGTTGGTGACAATAATAAATACCATTTTCTTTAAAAAGTGGCTCCAAAAGTGTACCAAGCGCTGTGGGGTAGATACAATGCAATCAGATTAGACACTGGGTAACCGGGAGGGAGAACGGGTATTTCATTCCCATTTTACAGATGAGGAAAGTGAGGCCAGGAGAAGACACGTGCAGGGGCCAGACTGGGATTAGATGTTGCCAACTTGTACTTCCCAAGCGCTCAGTCCAGTGCTCTGCACACAGTGAGCGCTCAGTAAATACGACGGAATGAAAGGCGTCCTAACTTTCCGGGAGAACTGGATTTTTAAGCGCTTTGTACAGTGCCGTGCACACTGTCGGCGCTCAAAAGGTACGACTGACTGAATGAAGGATCCTCCCACCAGGCCACACTGCCTCTTCTAAGGCAGAAAGATGGTAGAGATGCCAGGTGTGTCTTATTGAGAACAGTGCTTTGCACATAGTAAGCGCTTAATAAATGCCATTATTATTATTATTATTATTATTATTATTATTATTATTATTGAAACATCCCCTCGTTACGCCGGCAGAACCAGAGGGAGGGGGCTGGTGCCATCACGCATTTCTTACTCTATTTAATTATTTTACTTGTCCATATCTATTCTATTTATTTTATTTTGTTCCTATGTTTGGTTTTGTTGTCTGTCTCCCCCTTCTAGACTGTGAGCCCGCTGTTGGGTAGGGACCGTCCCTATATTACTTCCCAAGCGCTTAGTCCAGTGCTCTGCACACAGTAAGCGCTCAGTAAATAGGATTGATTGATTGATTGATCACAAAAACAGGGGTGGGGACCGTCTCTATATGTTGCCAACTTGGACTTCCCAAGCGCTTAGTCCAGTGCTCTGCACACAGTAAGCGCTCAATAAATACAATTGATTGATTGATTGATCACAAAAACGGGTGGGGACCGTCTCTATATGTTGCCAACTTGGACTTCCCAAGCGCTTAGTCCAGTGCTCTGCATGCAGTAAGCGCTCAATAAATATGATTGATTGATCACAAAAACAGGGGTGGGGACCGTCTCTATATGTTGCCAACTTGGCCTTCCCAAGCGCTTAGTCCAGTGCTCTGCACGCAGTAAGCGCTCAGTAAGTACGATTGATTGATTGATTGATTGATTGATTGATCACAAAAACGGGTGGGGACCGTCTCTATATGTTGCCAACTTGGACTTCCCAAGCGCTTAGTCCAGTGCTCTGCACACAGTAAGCGCTCAGTAAATACGATTGATTGATGGATCACAAAAGCAGGGGTGGGGACCGTCTCTATATGTTGCCAACTTGGCCTTCCCAAGCGCTTAGTCCAGTGCTCTGCACGCAGTAAGCGCTCAATAAATACGATTGATTGATTGATCACAAAAACAGGGGTGGGGACCGTCTCTATATGTTGCCAACTTGGCCTTCCCAAGCGCTTAGTCCAGTGTTCTGCACACAGTAAGCGCTCAGTAAATACGATTGATTGATTGATTGATTGATTGATTGATCACAAAAACGGGTGGGGACCGTCTCTATATGTTGCCGACTTGGCCTTCCCAAGCGCTTAGTCCAGTGCTCTGCACACAGTAAGCGCTCAATAAATACGATTGATTGATCACAAAAAACGGGTGGGGACCATCTCTATATGTTGCCAACTTGGACTTCCCAAGCGCTTAGTCCAGTGCCCTGCACACAGTAAGCGCTCAGTAAGTATGATTGATTGCTTGATTGATCACAAAAACGGGTGGGGACCGTCTCTATATGTTGCCAACTTGGACTTCCCAAGCGCTTAGTCCAGTGCTCTGCACACAGTAAGCGCTCAATAAATACGATTGATTGATCACAAAAACGGGTGGGGACCGTCTCTATATGTTGCCAACTTGGACTTCCCAAGCGCTTAGTCCAGTGCTCTGCACGCAGTCAGCGCTCAATAAATACGATTGATTGATTGATTGATCACAAAAACAGGTGGGGACCGCCTCTATATGTTGCCAACTTGGACTTCCCAAGCGCTTAGTCCAGTGCTCTGCACGCAGTAAGCGCTCAGTAAATACGATTGATTGATTGATTGATCACAAAAACAGGGGTGGGGTTTTAGACGTGAGGCCCTTTGTCTACCCCTGCCAAAGATCACAGTGAGCTTCGCTCGGCACAAATCGTTCAAATCGTCCCTTCGGGATCATCCGACTGTCCTCCGCGGCACAATCCGTCGGACTCTCCCGAGCGCTCAGGACAGCGCTCTGCCCCGAGGAGGTGCCAAGTCAGTACCATTGATTGATTGGTTTGATTGACATGAATGATCTTTAACAGGCTCTCAAGATGCTGCTCATGACCTGGACACCCTGAAAAAATACAAGGTAAACAGTGGGGGCCACTGTGTGTGCTGTCTTTCATTCATTCATTCATTCAATGGTATGTATCGAGCACTGTACTAAGCGTTTGGGAAGTCCAAGTTGGCAACATCTAGAGACGGTCCCTACCCAACAGCGGGCTCACAGTCTAGGAGGGGGAGACAGACAACAAAGCAAAACATATTAACAAAATAAAATAAATAGAATATGTAAATATTCATTCATTCAATCATATTTATCGAGCGCTTACTGTGTGCAGAGCACTGTAGTAAGCGCTTGGGAAGTCCAGGTTGGCAACATATAGAGACGGTCCCTACCCAACAGCGGGCTCACAGTCTAGAAGGGGGAGACAGACAACAAAACATATTAACAAAATAAAATAAATAGAATATGTAAATATTCATTCATTCATTCAGTCGGGTTTATCGAGCGCTTACTGTGTGCAGAGCACTGGACTAAGCGCTTGGGAAGTCCAAGTTGGCAACATCTAGAGACGGTCCCTACCCAACAGCGGGCTCACACTCTAGAAGGGGGAGACAGACAACAAAACGTATTAACAAAATAAAATAAATAGAATATGTAAATACTCATTCATTCATTTAATCGTATTTTTCTAGCGCTTACTGTGTGCAGAGCACTATACTAAGCGCTTGGGAAGTCCAAGTTGGCAACATATAGAGACGGCCCCTACCCAACAGCCGGCTCACTGTCTTATGTGGTGACTCTACTAAGATCTTATCCGACAGGTTGTAAACTCATTGTGAGCAGGGACTGTGTCTGTTTATTGTAATATTATACTCTCCCAAGCGCTTAGTACAGTGTTCCGCACACAGTAAGCGCTCAATAAATATGAACGACCGATTGCCTGACTAAGGTGGCTGCGTCCAGATGGGCTTCTGTGTTAATCCAAGGACTTCTCCTGTCTTGACACTTATCCCCGTTCTGCCAGTTGTCAGCTGCGTGACTTTGGGCAAGTCACTTCCCTGTGCCTCAGTTACCTCATCTGAGAAATGGGGATTAAGATTGTGAGCCCCCTGTGGGACAACCTGATCACCTTGCAACCTCCCCAGCGCTTAGAACAGTGCTTTGCACATAGTAAACACTTAATAAATGCCATTATTATTATTATTATTATTATTATTATCATTATTATCAACCTCCTCTCAGAGCTCCCTGCCTCCTGCCTCTCCCCACTCCAGCCCACACTTCGCTCCGCTGCCCGGATCATTTTTCCACAAAAACGTTCGCTCCGTGTTTCCCCACTCCTCAGGAAATCTAGCGGTTGTCCCTCCACCTCCACCTCAAGCAGAAACTCCTCACCATCAGCTTTAATAATAATAATAATTATTATCATTTATATTATTATAAATATAATTATTATCATTGTTCCTATGGTCTTCGTTAAGTGATTACTGTGTGTGCCAGGCCTCGTGTCCAACCCGATCACTCTGTATCGCCGTGGGAAGCATTACAGCGTAAGTGGGTAGAGCCCGGACATGGGAGTTAGAAGGTCATGGGTTCTAATCCTGGCTTTGCCACTTGTCTGCTGGGTGCCCTGGGGCAAGTCATTTCACTCCTGTGCCTCATGTGTAAAATACCTGTATATATGTATATATGTTTGTACATATTTATTACTCTATTTATTTTACTTGTACATATCTATTCTATTTATTTTATTTTGTTAGGATGTTTGGTTTTGTTCTCTGTCTCCCCCTTTTAGACTGTGAGCCCACTGTTGGGTAGGGACTGTCTCTATATGTTGCCAATTTGTACTTCCCAAGCGCTTAGTACAGTGCTCTGCACATAGTAAGCGCTCAATAAATACGATTGATGATGATGATGAGGAGGAGGATTAAGACTGTGAGCCCCGTGTGGGACAAGGGCTGTGTCCAACCCGGTTTGCTTGTAATAATAAATGCCATTATTATTATTATTATTATTGAAACATCCCCTCGTTACGCTGGCAGAACCAGAGGGAGGGGGCTGGTGCCATCACGTATTTATTACTCTATTTATTTTACCTGTACATATCTATTCTATTTTATTTTGTTAATACGTTTTGTTTTGTTGTCTGTCTCCCCCTTCTCCCCCTTTTCTACCCCAGTGCTTCGAACAGCGCTTAGCACATAGCGCTTAACAAATACCCTGATTACGATTATTTTGAGTGATTGCACATCCTCCCCCCCAACGCAGCCATTCACGATATAGCCTCAGTTTTCAGCCGTGAAATCCAGCTGTACCGTGGCCTGGGCATGTTCTGCCGTGCATCCTGGCCCTAACCGTTCACCGTCCGTGCCCATCTGTGGCTACTTTCTGCACTCTCCACCCCAAAATACCTGCTTTTCCGCACTCCGAGATCTGGTGAGCGGAAAGAGGATTCGTGGGAAGGGGGCCGTGGGGCAATCGGGCGAGGATTTGAGGAGGGGCCGGCCGGCCATCGGGTGGGCACTTCGATGCGGACGTCAAGATCCATTCAGTCGGATTCATTGAGCGCTTGCTTGTAAAGATCATCATCAATCATCATCAGTCGTATTTATTGAGCGCTTACTATGTGCAGAGCACTGGACTAAGCGCTTGGGAAGTACAAATTGGCAACATATAGAGACAGTCCCTACCCAACAGTGGGCTCACAGTCTAAAAGGGGGAGACAGAGAACAAAACCAGACATACTAACAAAATAAAATAAATAGGATAGATATGTACAAGTAAAATAAATAAATAAATAGAGTGATAAATATGTACAACCATATATACATATAGATATATATAGATATACATAAAGATCGTCGTGCTAAGCGCTCGGGAGAGTGCAGTGGATCATTAAACAGACACGTTCCCTGCCCACAACGAGCTTGCAGTCTAGAGGGGGACGCAGACGTTAATAGAAATAAATTATAGATATGGACATTAAGTGCTGGGGGGTGGAGAGGGGGGATGAATAAAGGCTGCAAGACGGGGGGACGCAGAAGGGAGTGGGAGAAGAGGGGAGGGGGGCTTAGAGAAGGCCTCTTGAAGGAGATGGGCCTTCAGTAAGGCTTTGAATCAATCAATCAATCAATCGTATTTATTGAGCGCTTACTATGTGCAGAGCACTGTACTAAGCGCTTGGGAAGTACAAATTGGCAACACATAGAGACAGTCCCTACCCAACAGTGGGCTCACAGTCACAGTCACAGTCCCTCTTTGAAGAGGGAAGGGAGAGGGACCGGCTGTTGGATTTGAGGAGGGAGGGCGTCCCGGGCCAGAGGCAGGACGTGGGCGAGAAGTCAAGACTAGGGCAAGGACCCAGAAGTGGAAATGATACCATTGTCGGGGACTAATTGTCACTTCAAGCCCACTGCCCATATGGCCCGAAACAGGAATTGTCCTCAGATTTCCGAAATCTGCCCGGCCCAGTGAGGATTAGGGCAGAAACCTTTCCTGGTCCACATAATCTCTGGGATTGGCAGTGGCTTCTGCAATAATTTAGAGTAATAATAATAATGATGATGGTATTTGTTAAGCGCTTACTATGCGCTTACTATTCATTCAGTCGTATTTATTGATCGCTTACTGTGTGCAGAGCACTGTACTAAGCTCTTGGGAAATGAGTATTAGGGCCTGGCCAGATGGTCAGCTCTCTAAACTCCTTCCCTGCTCCACAGCACCTCTATATATGTATATATGTTTGTACATACTTATTACTCCTGTATATATGTATATATGTTTGTACATATTTATTACTCTATTTATTTTACTTGTACATATCTATTCTATTTATTTTATTTTGTTAGTATGTTTGGTTTTGTTCTCTGTCTCCCCTTTTTAGACTGTGAGCCCACTGTTGGGTAGGGACTGTCTCTATATGTTGCCAATCTGTACTTCCCAAGCGCTTAGTACAGTGCTCTGCACATAGTAAGTGCTCAATAAATACGATTGATGATGATGATGATACAAGTTGGCAACATAGAGAGATGGTCCCTACCCGACAGCGGGCTCACAATCTAGAAGGTCTGCTCTAAGCGCCGGGGAGGTTTACAGGGTGATCAGGCTGTCCCACGGGGGGCTCACAGTTTTAATCCCCATTTGAACAGATGAGGTAACTGAGGCCCAGAGAAGTGAAGTGACTTGCCCAGAGTCACGCAGCCGACAAGCGGCCGAGCCGGGATTTGAACCCATGACCTCTGACTCCAAAGCCCGGGCTCTTTCCACTGAGCCACGCTGCTTCTCAGCTTCTCAGAGTAGTAGTAGTAGAGGTATTTAATAAGCGATACCTCCCACTGAGGTAATTACCAGGGGAGCAGATTCAAATCAATCCCTATCCCTCAGTAGGCGGCCCTTCTTAATGGAGATTAACAGGTAAGTGGGCAAGTCACTTCACTTCTCTGTGCCTCAGTTCCCTCATCTGTAAAATGGGAATTAAGACTGTGAGCCCCCCGTGGGACAATCTGATCACCTTGTAACCTCCCAGCGCTTAGAACAGTGCTTTGCACATAGTAAGCGCTTAATAAATGCCATCGTTATTGTTATTATTCATTCGTTCGATCATATTTACTGAGCACTTACTGCGTACAAAGCACTTTACTGAGCGCTTGGGAGAGTACAATATAGCAACAAACGGATACGTTCCCGGCCCATAACAAGCTCACAGTCTAGAGGCGGAGGCAGACGTTAATATAAATTGATAAATTGAATAAATAAAGAGCAATAATAGTAAGTGAGGAAAAAAAACAATAACGGAAACACAAAGACTTTGGCTAACCCCCTTTTGCGTTTACTTTAAGGTCACCCACATTCTCAACGTGGCATATGGAGTAGAAAACGCCTTCCTCGGCGATTTCACCTATAAGAACATTTCCATCTTGGACCTGCCTGAGACCAACATCGTATCTTACTTTCCGGAATGCTTTGAGTTTATCGAGCAAGGCAAATCGGAGGTGAGTGGTTGTTTGGGAAGGGGTGGTTGGGAGGGGACATTACAACAGAATTAGCAGGCACGTAGTAAATAGCAGCACTTTAACGTGGGATTTTCTAATCCCCCTATTTTTATTCAGTGGCCATTTTACAGTTCCTTCTCTCCCTAAAATCCCTGACTTCTTGTCTCCATCCAGAAGGAAGCAGAGAACGAAGCCCCACGCTGTTTTCCGGGCCTCGTTTATCCCTGGATTTTTTAAAAGCCCAAGTCAGTCCGACCGATATCAAAACTGCTCCATCTCTGCCACGAATCATTTAGGATATCAGGCTCCTGTTTGCATTTGTCTGACACTGTGTTCTCCTTCTCGTGCGTAATATCATTTTCCCGTTACCCCGGCCCACATTTCACCTAGCAACCTCAGTCCGGTGCCTTGTTACGGTTTCCATTTCAGGCTTAAATGACACTCGGACCGTGCAAACCGATCACCGTACTGTTTTCTTAGATCGCGAGCTTAATTAATTTGCGGCCACCTCACGACTTTTGCAGATGCTTTTGGTTTATAAAGAGAAAACCGAGGTGAGTTCCAGAAGCCGCGTTATTGAAGGGGATTATAGTTGGCAGATACGATTAGTACAAGGGAAAAACAAAAAGCAAGAATGCCAAGTAAGGCTTTCCTATTCGTAAGTTAACTAGCTGGTAAAAGATTCATGTCTGTTTCTTATTAAAATCATTCCTATCTCTTGGTCATTCATTCATTCAGCCAGTCATATTTATTGAGCGCTTACTGCATGCAGTGCTCTGTACTAAGTGCCCGGTCTTTATGTCAGGCCAGTAACTTGCACCAATATTAATACCATTTTAAAATGATCAATTAGAATATGAAAACGCAGAGGTTGGAAAACAGCCGGGTGACCTTGGGCAAGTCATCTCACTTCTCTGGGCCTCATCTGCCCCGTTTATTCATTCATTCATTCATTCAATCATGTTTATTGAGCGCTTACTGTGTGCAGAGCACTGTACTAAGCGCTTGGGAAGTACATTATAGAGACGGTCCCTACCCAACAACGGGCTCACAGTCTAGAAAGGGGCGACAGACAAAACATGTGGGCAGGTGTCAAGTCATCAGAACAAATAAAGCTAGATGCACATCATTAACAAAATAAACAGAATAGTAAATATGTACAAGATATTTTATAAAATGGGGATTGGGACTGTGAGCCCCACGTGGGACAGGGACTGTGCACGACCTGATTAGCTTGTCTCTACCAGCACTTAATAGAGTGTCTGGTACATAGGAAGCACTTAACAAATACCACTTAATAAAATAATTAAGAAAATAAAATTAATAAAAATAATAAAATAATTAATAAAAAAGTCGGGGCTATTTGTAACTATTAAATAGAGTATG
The DNA here is from genome assembly GCF_015852505.1 of Tachyglossus aculeatus. Classification (NCBI taxonomy): domain Eukaryota; kingdom Metazoa; phylum Chordata; class Mammalia; order Monotremata; family Tachyglossidae; genus Tachyglossus; species Tachyglossus aculeatus. The sequence continues at coordinate 62,098,948 of NC_052074.1, forward strand.
CGTTATAAATATATATATTTAAATATATACCTGTATATATGTTTGTACATATTTATTACTCTATTTATTTATTTATTTATTTTGCTTCTACAGATCATCATCATCATCATCATCATCATCATCATCAATCGTATTTATTGAGCGCTTACTGTGTGCAGAGCACTGGACTAAGCGCTTGGGAAGTACAAGTTGGCAACATATAGAGACAGTCCCGACCCAACAGTGGGCTCACAGTCTAAAAGGGGGAGACAGAGAACAAAACCAAACATACTAACAAAATAAAATAAATAGAATAGATATGTACAAGTAAAATAAATAGAGTAATAAATATGTACAAACATATATACATATATACAGATCTATTTATTTTATTTTGTTAGTACGTTTGGTTTTGTTCTCTGTCTCCCCCTTTTAGACTGTGAAGCCCACTGTTGGGTAGGGACTGTCTCTATATGTTGCCAACTTGTCCTTCCCAAGCGCTTAGTCCAGTGCTGTGCACACAGTAAGCGCTCAATAAATACGACTGATGGATCGATTGATTTAAATAACGCATTTTAGACTCCAAAGTGCCGTCTCATCTGTCTTCTCGTTTGCCCTCACCGCAGCCGGGTGACATGTGGGAGGGGAGAAGGAAGCAGGTGTGGTTGCCCCCATTTTAGAGCTGAGGGAACCGAGGCCCGGAGAAGGGAAGTGACTTGCCCAGGGCAGAGCCGGGATCAGCAGCCGCTTCTGCTTCTCAGGTGGTCCCGCTGTATCGTTTTCCAGGGAGCAGAAGGTTCAGAGGGCCGGTGCTCCGTGCGCGTGGTCGGATCGGCTTCCCGAAACGAGGCGGTCACGCGCCGGCTCCTCTTTTCCGTCCTCCCAGGGCGGGGTGGTCCTCGTGCACTGCAACGCGGGCGTCTCCAGGGCCGCGGCCGTGGTCATCGGGTTCCTGATGAAGAGCGAGGAGCTGACCCTGCCGAGGGCCTTGGCGGCGGTGAAGAGCGCCAGGCCGGCGGCCCGTCCGAACTCGGGCTTCCTGGACCAGCTGCGCGGATACCAGCCGGCCCGGAACGGCCAGTAGGCCGGGAATCCCGGGCCGGCCCGAGGAGACGGTTCGTGGAACCGGTCCATCCGTCGGGGCTGTTTATCGAGCACTTCCTGAAGAAGGAGCACCGTTCTGCTCCCTTTAATCCGGGTTCAGAAAGATTCATTCATTCGGTCGTATTTATTGAGCGCTCGCTGCGTGCAGGGCTCTGCGTTAAGCGCTTGGGAGAGTACAATACAACAATAAACAGACACATTTCCTGCCCATAGTAAGCTTACAGTCTCGAGGCGGGGGGACAGAAATCAAGTCAAATAAAGAAATGGCGGATATGGTGCCATGAGGCTGGGAGGGGGGAAGCGAGTAAGGGCGAGGCAGAAGGGAGTGGGAGAAGAGGAAAGGAGGGCCTTAGTCTGGGAAGCCTGGAGGAAGGCTTTGAAGTAGAGTAATTGTCGGATTTGAGGAGGGAGGGCACTGGGGGAGTATAATACAACAGGGTTAGTCTTCCTGTCCGCAAGGAGCTTACAGTCTAGCGCTTAGAACGGTGCCCGGCACATAGTAATCGCTTCATAAATATCATTAAAAAAAATTAGAGGGGGAGCAGAATAGGCCTCCTGGAGGAAGGCTTTGAAGAAGAGGAGAGTAATTGTCGGATTTGAGGAGGGAGGGCACTGGGGGAGTATAATACAACAGGGTTAGTCTTCCTGTCCGCAAGGAGCTTACAGTCTAGCGCTTAGAACAGTGCCCGGCACGTAGTAATCGCTTCATAAATATCATTAAAAAAAATTAGAGGGGGAGCAGAATAGGCCTCCTGGAGGAAGGCTTTGAAGTAGAGGAGAGTAATTGTCGGATTTGAGGAGGGAGGGCACTGGGGGAGTATAATGCAACAGGGTTAGTCTTCCTGTCCGCAAGGAGCTTACAGTCTAGCGCTTAGAACAGTGCCTGGCACATAGTAATCGCTTCATAAATATCATTAAAAAAAATTAGAGGGGGAGCAGAATAGAATGGCCCCTCTCAGGATCACACCTGCAGAGTTCCCAGTCCTCTACCAGTCTGGGCTATGGGAGGGGGAGTCAAACCGAGGCTTGCCCATTCCATTCCCAGCTTGGGCAGTGGCTAGCGAGCGGAAGATAATCTGCTATAAGTCAAAACTGTCAAAACTCACCCGAGCTGGACAGCAGCAGCACAGGAGAGAGTCGAGGGCAGAGACTCAAGCTGCGACTTGTCCTCCCCAAGCGCTTAGTACAGCGCTCTGCACACAGTAGGCGCTCAATAAATACGATTGAACGAAGAGGCCGCTTCCAGATTTTTACCCAGAAAACTATGACTGCACACGGAGGTGGGACAATCTGGGAGAGACGCGTCCTCGGACTCTCTACGGCTCAGAGACGACTTGGTGGCATAAGACTGGACAATAAAATGGCATTTTATTCTGATTCTAGTTGCTGAGCTGAGTTAGTTTACCGCGCTTTACATGCTGCCTGGCAAAGCCAGTTTTTTTCTTCCTCCCTTGCAATAAAATGGAGCCTGAGGCCATTTAATACCTTGTGTGTTGACGTAAATTCTCCCCCATGTCGTCGACTTCTTGTTTCGCTATGGCATGGGGAGGAATTTATTCCGGTTGCCTGGATGAGATACATTTTACAGTTCTTTCTCTCCCTAAAATCCCTGACTTCTTGTCTCCATCCAGAAGAAAGCAGAGAATGAAGCCTCCTGCATACGCTCAAATCTTTCCCACACTGTTTTCCGGGTCTCATTCATCCCTGGACTCTTTAAAAGCCCAAGTCAGTCAGACCGATATCAAAACTGCTCCATCTCTGCCGTGAATCATTTAGGATATCAGGCTCCTGTTTGCATTTGTCTGACACCGTGTTCTCTTTCTCGTGTGTAGTATCATTTTCCCGTTACCCCAGTACAGTGCTAAGCGCTTAGTACAGTGCTCTGCACACAGTAAGCGCTCAATAAATATGATTGATTGATTCATTACATATTAAATGTTGTTTTATCGATCAATGAGTCAACCAGGGGTGCTGAGCGCTTACTGCATGCAGAGCATTATTCTAAGCGCACGGGAGAGTACAAAACAATTAAGTCAGTATTCATTCATTCAATCGTATTTATTGAGCGCTTACTGTGTGCAGAGCACTGGACTAAGCGCTTGGGAAATACAAATTGGCAACATATAGAGACGGTCCCTACCCAACAGTGGGCTCACAGTCTAGAAGGGGGAGACAGAGAACAAAACAAAACATATTAACAAAATAAAATAAATAGAATAAATATGTACAAATAAAATAAATAGAATAAATTAAATAAATACATAGAGTAGAGGCAACCCCTGGCCACAGAGAGCTTACAGTCTACAGTTTTTATTTATGTAGTCATATTGTCTGTCTCGCCCTCTAGACTGTAAGCTCATCGTGGACAGGGAGCGTAGCCATTTATTGTTGAATCAGCCTAATAATAATAATTAGTAATTATGGTATTTGTTAAGCACTTTTAAAGATCTGGGGTAGATACAAGGCCTTGCTCTTTCCACGAGGCCACACTGCTTCCCAAAGAAGCCAAAGCCCTCGTTGACTTGCAAGGCAGTGACTTACCCTGAAGAGAAATGAGTGTCTTGGTGAATTTTTCAGCATTAAGAAAAACTAGCTTTACTAGCTCCTGAAGGCTTATCTTCTGGATGTCGATCCGCCATTCACAGGCCTGCCGGACCTGCTCTGTCTGTCCCTGAATTCCCAATCAATCGATAGATATTGAGTGCTTACTGTGGGCAGAGCACTGAAATAATAATAATAATAATAATAATAATAACAGCATTTATTAAGCGCTTACTATGTGCAAAGCACTGTTCTAAACGCCGGGGAGGTTACAAGGTGATCAGGTTGTGCCACGGGGGGCTCACGGTCTTCATCCCCATTTTACAGATGAGGGAACTGAGGCCCAGAGAAGTGAAGTCTTTAGACTGTTGGGTAGGGACTGTCTCCTATATGTTGCCAACTTGGACTTCCCAAGCGCTTAGTCCAGTGCTCTGCACACAGTAAGCGCTCAATAAATACGATTGATTGATTGATTGAAGTGACTCGCTCAAAGTCACCCAGCTGACAATTGGCGGAGCCGGGATTTGAACCCATGACCTCTGACTCCAAAGCCGGGGCTCTTTCTATTGAGCCATGCTGCTTCTCTAAGCTTATAGAGTCCTCTAAGGTATTGAGTGCTTACTATGTGCAGAGCACTGAAATAGTAATACTGATAATAACGGCATTTATTAAGTGCTTACTATGTGCAAAACACTGTTCTAAGCGCTGGAGAGGTTACAAGGTGATCAGGTTGTCCCACGGGGGGCTCACTCTCTTAATCCCCATTTTACAGATGAGGTAACTGAGGCCCAGAGAAGTGAAGTGACTTGCCCAAAGTCAGCTGACAATTGGCGGAGCCGGGATTTGAACCCATGACCTCTGACTCCAAAGCCTGGGCTCTTTCCACCGAGCCCCGCTGCTCCTCTGTACTAAAACATTTGGGGAGGTACAATCCAGCATGGGTCCTGTGAGTTCTTTCAGAAGATCTCGGGTCAGAAGTCAGGAATTAGTTGTATTTATTGAGCGCTTACCGTGTGCGCTTGGAAGAGTACAGTATCACAATAAACAGGCCCGTTCCCTGCCCACGATGAGCTTACAGTCTAGAGTCCAAGGCAAAATCCGAATGGACAAGGACAGTAACTCTAAGCTGGACGCCTCAAAGAGGCACCTTTGTTTCATTCATTCAATCGTATTTATTGAGTGCTTAACTGTACTAAATGCTTGAAAAGTACGATTCAGCACCAAATAGAGACAATCCCTACCCAACAACAGGCTCATTCATTCATTTAATCGTATTTATTGAGCGCTTACAGTGTGCAGAGCACTGTACTAAGCGCTTCCCCCCTCCATCCCCCCCCGTCTTACCTCCTTCCCTTCCCCACAGCACCTGTATATGTGTATATATGTTTTACATATTTATTACTCTATTTATTTTACTTGTACATATCTTTTCTAGTTATTTTATTTTGTTAATACGTTTGGTTTTGTTCTCTGTCTCCCCCTTCTAGACTGTGAGCCCGCTGTTGGGTAGGGACCGTCTCTATATGTTGCCAACTTGGACTTCCCAATCGCTTAGTCCAGTGCTGTGCACACAGTAAGCGCTCAATAAATACGATTGATTGATTAAGATTGATTGATTAGCACTGTACTAAGCGCTCAGCACTGTACTAGGCTCACAGTCTGATGACTGTGAAGCAGCTTGGCCTAGGGGAAAGAGCCCAGGCCTGGGAGTTAGGGGACCTTTTAGACTGTGAGCCCACTGTTGGGCAGGGACCGTCTCTATATGTTGCCAATTTGTACTTCCCAAGCGCTTAGTACAGTGCTCTGCACACAGTAAGCGCTCAGTAAATACGATTGATGATGATGACCTGGGTTCTAATCCCGGTTCTGCACATCATTTCTCTGTGTCGCGGTTTCCTAAGCGGGGATTCAATACCTCCCTTCTAGTTTTTGTTTTTTATGGTATTCGTTAAGCACTTAGTATGTGTCCAGCACCATCCTGAGCGCTGGGGCCGATACGGGGGAATTAGTTTGGACAAAGTCCCCGTCCCAGAAGCGGCTACCAGCCGGCCGTACCTCACTAGTCCAGCCCCGTACCCAAATCCTACTCCCGATCCGACGGGAGCCGCCACTTTGCCGCGGGTTTCCGTGGGCGGCACCGACTGTGAACGTGCGGGTCTCGACTTGTGGATACGAAAGAAGGGCCAATATGTTGGCGGAAACCCACTTGTCAGCGTAGGATCTGTTCGCGAAAGGGCCTCACCACACACATTTAGCTTGTTATTTCAGAGAGAAATTTGAGTTCACATGGGTTATATTTGTATTAATGTCCCCTCTAGACTGTAAGCTCGTTGTGGGCAGGAAATGTGTTTATTGTTGTCCTCTCCCAAACGCTTAGTATAATAATAATAATGATAGCATTTATTAAGCGCTTACTATGTGCAAAGCACTGTTCTAAGCGCTAGGGAGGCTACAAGGTTATCAGGTTGTCCCATTATTATTATTATTATTATTATTATTTTTATTCTGTGGGCCTCAGTTACCTCATTTGTAAAATGGGGATGAAGACTGTGAGCCCCCCGTGGGACAACCTGATCACCTTGTAGCCTCCTGTCCCAAACACTTAGTATAATAATAATAATAATGATAGCATTTATTAAGCGCTTACTATGTGCAAAGCACTGTTCTAAGCTAGGGAGGCTACAAGGTGATCAGGTTGTCCCATTATTATTATTATTATTATTATTTTTATTCTGTGGGCCTCAGTTACCTCATTTGTAAAATGGGGATTAAGACTGTGAGCCCCCCGTGGGACAACCTGATCACCTTGTAGCCTCCTGTCCCAAACACTTAGTATAATAATAATAATAATGATAGCATTTATTAAGCGCTTACTATGTGCAAAGCACTGTTCTAAGCGCTAGGGAGGCTACAAGGTGATCAGGTTGTCCCATTATTATTATCATTATTATTATCATTATTATTCTGTGGGCCTCAGTTACCTCATTTGTAAAATGGGGATGAAGACTGTGAGCCCCCTGTGGGACAACCTGATCACCTTGTAATGGGGGGGGCTCACAGTCTTCATCCCCATTTTACAGACGGGGAAACTGAGGCCCAGAGAAGTGAAGTGACTTGCCCAAAGTCACACAGCTGACCAGCGGTGGAGGCGGGATTTGAACCCGTGACCTCTGACTCCAAAGGCCGGGCTCTTTCCACTGAGCCACGCTGCTGCTTCTACAATGCTCTGCCCACAGTAAGCGCTCAATAAATACGATTGACTGACTGAGGTTAAAGATACTCAGAGAAACCACACCTATTTTTCAGGAGAAAAAGCCCTCATAAAGCAACAAAGAGGCCCGTGGTGACGATAGGTTTTGGCCCAGAAATCTATTCCAAATCCACGTTTTTCCCCTACCCTTATTACATTTACTAGGATGAAGGAAAAAACAAAGTTCACATTCATTTACAATTGCAGACAGAGGAGAAAGATGGGCTTTTTTTTCTTCCCTTTCCTATTATCTGCCAAGTCAGAGGGCAGGAAAGGGAAATGGTCCCCGGTTGATGAAGCGATCCCCGGCTTAAAGGAGCGGTCGGTCTTTTTTCAAACTTAGTTGACCGTCCCGTTGAAACCGTTCTCTAACAACTTTGTTTTTAAAGTTTAAACTGGAAAAATAGAAAGCCATTCGGGGGGGGGTTTGTGCTTAATCCTGACCCTCAAGATTCATAACCTGGATAATAACCTGATTTGGAGGAAGACCTAAGTAAGGGTTTTAATACCCTGACCGAAATCTCCTTCCCCTGCTTGTTTTTTTTTTTCCAATTTCCCATCGAGGACCGATTCAGGCGAGCTTCAAAAAGTATCTTTCGGGGAACGGGCCTTATCGGTGGGAAGAAGCCTTTTAAAACTTGGTTTAGGCCTCCCACTTTTCAAACAGCAAGGAACAGCTAGCACACAGTGTTGTCACAGAATAATAAAGAAGCAGGCCTGGTGGAAAGGCCATTCATTCATTCATTCAATCGTATTTATTGAGCGCTTGCTGTGTGCAGAGCACTGTACTAAACGCTTGGGAAGTACAAGTTGCCAACCTGTAGAGACGGTCCCTACCCAACAATGGGCTCACAGTCTAGCGAGAGGTTCCCTGGTAATTCTCACCAGTTCTCGCCAACCCGCTGCTAGAAAAGCCCATGCTCTTGTCACTAGGCCATGCAACTTCTTTAAAAAAAAGAAAAGAAAAAAAGGACCATGATTATTATAAATAACAGTAATAATGATAATAATGTAATGAAATATAATATATAAAAATAATGATAATAAAGAAAAAAGACTATGATTAGCTAGCTGTCCTGGATCTCTTCATTCATTCATTCATTCAATGGTATTTATTGAGCGCTTACTGTGTGCAGAGCACTGTACTAAGCGCTTGGGAAGTACAAGTTGGCAACATATAGAGACGGCCCCTACCCAGTAGTGGGCTCACAGGAAAGGTAATCTCAAAGTGAATAAATTAATTAGTCAAAGAACCTATTTCTCGGAAAAATGTCACTATATTTTTGGACAGAGTCGTTGGGAACTCTAGAGATCAATAATAATAACGATAATGTTGGTATTTGTTAAGCGCTTACTATGTGCCAAGCCCTGTTCTAAGTGCTGGGGTAGATACAAGGTGATCAGGTTGTCCCACGTGGTGCTCATTTTACAGGTGAGGGAACTGAGGCACAGAGCAGTGAAGTGACTTGCCCAAAGTCACACAAGCTGACAAGCGGTGGAGCCGGGATTAGAACCCACGACCTCGGGCTCCCCAGCCCGGGCTCTTTCCACTGAGCCACGCTGCTTCTCTGTAAAGACTCAAGACTTATGTTGCCAACTTGTACTTCCCAAGCGCTTAGTACAGTGCTCTGCATACAGTAAGCGCTCAATAAATACGATTGATTGATTGATCAAGAGATTAGGTAGAGATTATGGTTGAAAGGCAGATAAATCATGGCCTAGTGGAAAGGACGCAGGCCTGGGAGTTGGAGGACTGGGGTCCGCCCTTTGTCTGCAGTGTGACCTTGGACAAGTCACTTAACTTTTCTGTGCCTTGGTTCCCTATCTGCATACTGGGGATTCAATCCCTGTTCTCTTTTAGACTGTGAGCCCATTGTTGGGTAGGGACTATCTCTATATATGTTGCCAATTTGTACTTCCCAAGCGCTTAGTACAGTGCTCTGCACATAGTAAGCGCTCAATAAATACGATTGATGATGTTCTCCCTTCTACTTAGAATGTGAGCCCCACGTGGGACCTGATTATCTTGTATCTACCCCAGCATTTAGCACAGTACTTGGCATATATACTAAGCACTTAACCAATACCGCAGTTAATATTATTATTATTATAAACGCGGTTGGCCAAAATTGAGGCTTTGGCATTTGGCATCTGATATTTCTGGAGGGCGGGGCGGGGGAAATAGCTGGATGAGTCAACCAGCTTTGGAAAGGGATCGTTAATTCCCTTTGATGGAAACAAAGGAAAAGCAAATCCGGAACATTGGACAATTCTCTTTCAGGTCCAGTAATCGGGCCTGGAAAAGGGCGGATTAAAAAACCAACTTGGAAAACAAACTTGTCTTCTTCACGTGCCATTGCTCCCGTGTCTGCGGCGGTTGGCCCTCGGCGAAGCAGCTGTTTTTCGTACTTTTAGGGTTGCTGGAAACGCATAAAGGCTCACCGCACACCTCCTCACAGACCCTCGTCGTTGAAACATCGATTCATTGGAAGAAAAGCAGAATGGACGGAATAGTTGAGTTGCTTTTCCCGTCGACTCTTTCTTCTTATCCTTTGCTGCCCTCCTTCTTTTGATAGCTCAGAGGGCACTGAAAGATTGAATCCAGAGCTCACAAAAGCCTTTTCTAATTTCACCACACTAATTTCACACCCTTCTAGGCTGTGAACCCACTGTTGGGTAGGGACCGTCTCTATATGTTGCCAACTTGGACTTCCCAAGCGCTTAGTATAGTGCCCTGCACACGGTAAGCGCTTAATACATACGACTGAATGAATGAATGAATGAAACATACACCTCCTAATAATAATATTTGTGAAGCATTTACTACTATGTGCCGGGCACTGTAGTAAGCCCCGGGGTGGATACAAGCAAATTGGGTTGGACACAGTCCCTGTTCCCCAGGAGGCTCGCAGTCTCAATCCCCATTTTACAGATGAGGGAACTGAGGCCCAGAGAAGCGAAGTGACTTACCCAAGGTCACACAGCGGACAGGTGGCAGAGAAACTCCACCCTGCCCATGGTTCGTCCCAATCTGTATCCACAACGTTATGATATATCCGTGTTTTGGTCTAGATAGTGAATAGGACACCTGGGTTTAACAATCTTTATCCACAACATTATGATATATCAGTGTTTTGGTCTAGATAGTGAATAGGACACCTGGGTTTAACAATCTTTATCCACAACATTATGATATATCAGTGTTTTGGTCTAGATAGTGAATAGGACACCTGGGTTTAACCATCTTTATCCACAACATTACGATATATCAGTGTTTTGGTCTAGATAGTGAATAGGACACCTGGGTTTAACAATCTTTATCCACAACATTATGATATATCAGTGTTTTGGTCTAGATAGTGAATAGGACACCTGGGTTTAACAATCTTTATCCACAACATTATGATATATCAGTGTTTCGGTCTAGATAGTGAATAGGACACCTGGGTTTAACAATCTTTATCCACAACATTATGATATATCAGTGTTTTGGTCTAGATAGTGAATAGGACACCTGGGTTTAACAATCTTTATCCACAACATTATGATATATCAGTGTTTTGGTCTAGACAGTGAATAGGACACCTGGTTTCTTTTCTTTTAATGGTATTCGTTAAGCGCTTACTATCGCACCAGTACTAAACGCTGGGGACAGACAACAGTAATAAAGTTAGACACAGTCCCTGTCCCCCATGGGACTCGCAGTCTAAAATCCGCATTTTGCAGGTGCGTCCCCAAGAATTGAAGTGACTTGTCCGAGGTCACAGCGCAGACAGGGGCTGAGGTGGGATTAGAACCCAGATCCTTCCGACTCCAAGGTTCGTGGCCCTATCTACTAGACCACACTGCTTCTCTAAGGCTCCCTTCCTCTATCCTCCCCACAGTGCAGGGTTAAGCACTGAATTCATTCAGTCACATTTATTGAGCGCTTATTCAGTGCCGAGCACTGTTCTGAACGGCAGCAGGTAGACACATTCCCTGCCCACAGAAACGTTTGGGAATGTCCCGAATGCAGTCCATGCCCTTGAAGACCAAAACAGACCTACCGCTTGTTTGGCAAGCAGCCCCAAACTACGGAGTCCTCCCTGGATCTTAGTACAGGGTAAGCGCTTAGTACAGTGCCCAGTAAATACCACTAATCAATCTGTGCCACCGGCAGTGACGATTTCAGACCGGAGAACCATCTGGACGCTCAAAATCGCTGTAAAAAAAATGGGCTTTATTGAGCGGTTGGTTCATTCATTCGATCGTATTTATTGAGCGCTTACTGCGTGCGGAGCACTGTGCTAAGCGCTTGGGAAGTACAAGTCGCCAACATCTAGAGACGGTCCCTACCCAACGGCGGGCTCACAGTCTAGTCATTTATTTATTTTACTTGTACATATCTATTCTATTTATTTTATTTTGTTAGTGTGTTTGGTTTTGTCCTCTGTCTCCCCCTTTTAGACTGTGAGCCCACTGTTGGGTAGGGACTGTCTCTATGTGATGCCAATTTGTACTTCCCAAGCGCTTAGTACAGTGCTCTGCACATAGTAGGCGCTCAATAAATACGATTGATTGATTGATTGATTAGTACAGTGCTCTGCACATAGTAAGCACTCAATAAATATGATTGATTGAGACGGACAACAAAACAAAACATATTAACAAAATAAAATAAATAGAAGAGTCAATATGTACAAGTAAAATAAATAGAGTAATAAATCTTTACAAACGTATATACAGGTGCTATGGGGAGGGGAAGGAGGTAATTAGAGCCTTAATCTGGGAATAAAATCTCCCTGACCCCCCTCGTCAATCGCAATTCTTTGCGTCGCGAGTCATTCATTCAATCGTATTTATTGAGCGCTTACTGTGTGCAGAGCACTGTGCTAAGCTCTTGGGAAGTACAAGTCACCAACATATAGAGACGGTCCCTACCCAACAGCGGGCTCACAGTCTAGAAGGGGGAGACGGACAACAAAACAAAACATATTAACAAAATAAAATAAATAGAATAGTCAATATGTACAAGTAAAATGGAGTAATAAATCTTTACAAACATATATACAGGTGCTATGGGGAGGGGAAGGAGGTAATTAGAGCCTTAATCTGGGAATAAAATCTCCCTGACCCCCCTCGTCAATCGCAATTCTTTGCATCGCGAGTCATTCATTCAATCGTATTTATTGAGCGCTTACTGTGTGCAGAGCACTGTGCTAAGCGCTTGGGAAGTACAAGTGGCCAACATATAGAGACGGTCCCTACCCAACAGCGGGCTCACAGTCTAGAAGGGGGAGACGGACAACAAAACAAAACATATTAACAAAATAAAATAAATAGAATAGTCAGTATGTACAAGTAAAATAAATAGAGTAATAAATCTTTACAAACATATATACAGGTGCTATGGGGAGGGGAAGGAGGTGATTAGAGCCTTAATCTGGGAATAAAATCTCCCTGACCCCCCCTCGTCAATCGCAATTCTTTGCGTCGCGAGTCATCCATTCAATCGTATTTATTGAGCGCTTACTGTGTGCAGAGCACTGTGCTAAGCGCTTGGGAAGTACAAGTGGCCAACATATAGAGACGGTCCCTACCCAACAGCGGGCTCACAGTCTAGAAGGGGGAGACGGACAACAAAACAAAACATATTAACAAAATAAAATAAATAGAATAGTCAGTATGTACAAGTAAAATAAATAGAGCAATAAATCTTTACAAACATATATACAGGTGCTATGGGGAGGGGAAGGAGGTGATTAGAGCCTTAATCTGGGAATAAAATCTCCCTGACCCCCCCTCGTCAATCGCAATTCTTTGCGTCGCGAGTCATTCATTCAATCGTATTTATTGAGCGCTTACTGTGTGCAGAGCACAGTGTTGTGTGTAGATTGAAGGTTCTGGAGAATGGGAAGGGAACCCCTCAAATCCTAACCTCTCTCCGCGCCTCCCAGTTACACCTCCCTGCAGTGTCTCACTCAATAATAATAATGGTAATTGTGGTATTTTTGAGCGCTTACTATGTGACAGGCACTGTACTGAGCGCTGGGGTCTTGTACTGCCAAGCTAGGAAGCTAAGCTGGGAATGGAAGGGGTAGGCCTCCCTACAGTGTCTCAATAATAATAATAATAATAATGGTAATTGTGGTATTTTTAAGCACTTACTATGTGACAGGCACTGTACTAAGCGCTGGGGTCTTGTACTGAGCGGTCTCCGACCGAGCTAGGAAGCTAAGCTAGGAATGGAAGGGGTAGGCCTCCCTACAGTGTCTCAATAATAATAATAATAATGGTAATTGTGGTATTTTTAAGCACTTACTATGTGACAGGCACTGTACTGAGCGCTGGGGTCTTGTACTGAGCGGTCTCCGACCAAGCTAGGAAGCTAAGCTGGGAATGGAAGGGGTAGGCCCCTGCTCCAATCTCCCTCCCGTAGCCGAGGCGGGTAGAGGACTGCAAACCGTCCAGGTGCCATCCTGAGAGGGGAGAGCTGAGGTAGCAAATCAGGTGGGACACGGTCCCTGCCCCACTCACAGACTCCATCCCCATTTTACAGATGAGGGAACTGAGGCCCAGAGAAGTGAAGTGACTTGCCTACAGTCACGCGGCAGACGCCGGGACTCGAACCTGGGTCTTTCTTTCTCCCATGTTTTGTCCGCTGGGCCACATCCATCCATTCATTCAGCCAGTCAGTCGTATTTATTGAGAGTGCTTACTGTGTGCAGAGCACTGTACTAAGCGCTTAAGGACACGTGATGTCCCGAGGCAGAGGGAGCTTCCCGGCTCAGCTCCCCTTGGCTTGCCAGCCCAAGGAACAAGAAAGAGGTGGTTCAGCGGCTCGTATGCCCCCAAGGTGGGAGTTGTCCCCCCATCCCCGGCCCCCACCCACCTTGGGACACCCGGAGTCACCCCCCAGACCCCCCGCAGGACTCTGCATCATGACATCACGGGCCCGTGCTATGTGACATCATCAAATCACCCTCTTTCCCTGCGTGACGAAGCGGCAGCCTCCAGGCTTACTGGTCCCCCTTAACCCGAACCTGACCCCTGCAGAGGTGTCCACGGCCACATCTCATTCTTTGGTCAGTCAGTCATCAACCAATTGTAGGTATTGATTGAGCGCTTACTACGTGCGCTGCACTGGGAGCGGACAACCCACAAGATTAGCAGACACCTTCCCTGCCCACAACGTTCTCCCGGTGTGGAGAGGGAGACAGACATGAATAGAAATAAATTACGGCTCCATCGATGGCATTTAGTGAGCCCTTTCTACAGGCAGAGCACTGTTCTAACCTCCCGGGAGAGTAAAATCCCAAAGGATTAGCAGACACGTTCCCTGTCCATAGAGAGCTCACAGTCTAGAGGGGGAGACAGACACTAATGTAAATAAAGTACGGATGTGTACATAATCAATCTATCAACGGTATTCACCGAGTGCTCTGTGCAGAGCACTGTTCTAAGCACTTGGGAGAGGACAATCCAGCAGGATTAGCAGACACGTTCCCTGCAGATTAATGAGCTTCCAGCGTAGACGGGGAGACAGGCATTAAATCCGGCCCAGTCCTTCCCAAAGCCATGGCCGGCGTCGGAGCCTGCCCTTTCCCCTCCTCTTCCCTGGGCGGCCTGTTTCTTTTGTTCCAGAGGTAGGTCCCCGAGGCGCAGAGGGCAGGGTCTTGGGGGCCACGGCCGCCCGATTTGGGGAGACGGTAGCCTCAGTCCACTCGGCTGTCTTCCCCGAGGCGATCCACCCTCCTTCCCGGACTCCATCCCTGGAGAGAGCGCGGTCCCTGGGCTGCCCCTTCCCTCATGGCTGAGGAGACAGGATGGGCAGGGCAGGGCACGGAAAGGAGGGAGGCGTCTTCGGTCCCTAAATACAAAGGGGTGGCCTTTGTGCCCCCCCGGATTTGGCTGGGTGTTGGGGGTTGTGGGGGATTTCCTCAGGGGCAGCGGGCCTCCTCTCCACCCTTGAGGATATCGGGAAGCTTTGGTTGGGGCTGGACTCCCCGCGCCCACACCTGGGAGGTCCCATCCTGAGCCCCGGGCAGGTTGTTTGGGATCAACTTGTTCAGGCGGGCGGGAGAAGCGGCCTCGGTTCGCTCTTCGCCATCCGCCCCCGTCCCAGCAAGAGAAGCGGTGCGGTTTCCTAGGAACTTTGAGAGCATCCTCTTCCAGCAGCCTCCCATCCAACATCATCAGCCCTCCCCGCAGCCCCTCCAGGCATCCAGGAGCCCGGGCCCGACATGCCGTACGCCACCAGCCTGCAGGAAGGACCGACGCAGCCCGCAGCCGCCTCGGTGGGAGGCCTCCACAAACTCAGAAATTCCTCTCCCCGTTCAGGGCATTCTTCTGCCCCTGTGATTTTTCTGAAACGTCATTCTCGTGTCTCCCCACTCCGGTGGTTGCCCATCCATCGCCTCATCAAGCGGAAATTCCTCGCCCTCACAGCTTTAGGGCGCTCCATCGCTTCTGTCCCTTCTACCCAAACCCGCTCCTCTCCCACCGCACCTCAGCCCACACATTTCACCCGATAACACCAACCTACTGTTGATGTCTCCCTTGCTTCTCCCTCTTTCTCTCGCCCTGCCTCCATCCTCCCGGGAACTCAATAATAATAATAATAATAATAATGTTGGCATTTGTTAAGCGCTTACTATGTGCAAAGCACTGTTCTAAGCGCTTGGGGGGATACAAAGTGATCAGGTTGTCCCACGTGGGGCTCACAGTCTTAATCCCTGTTTTACAGATGAGGTAACAGGCTCAGAGAAGTTAAGTGACTTGCCCAAGGTCACACAGCAGACATGCGGCGGAGCCAGGATTCGAACCCCTGACCTCTGACTCCATCCCCCATCACATCAGACAGAACGCCGCTTTCCCCCTCTCCAAAGCTCTTTGAAGTTACATCTCTCCGGGAAGAAGACTTCTCTGGCATATCTGTTTTCCCTCCCTATTGAGTCCCCTTTGCATTTGATTCCGAACCCCCTAAGCATTTGCCCCCTCGCTACGGTATTTTGTACATATCCTTATAATCGCTCGCTTCCTCCGCCCGTAATATATTTTACTGTCTGTCCCCACGATTAGAATGTAAGCTCCTGGAGGGCTGAGATGGTGTCTGAAACCTCTATTTTTTTACGGTATTTGCTAAGCGCTTATTATGGGTCAAACACTGTTCTAAGCGTCGGGGTAGATCCAAGTTAAGCCGGCCAGATGACATGTAGCTCTTGTCCCACATGGGGCTCACGGTCAAATAGGGAGGAGGACAAGTACTGAAACCCCATTTAGCAGTTGAGAAGACTGCGGCGCAGAGAAGTGAAATGCCTCATCCCGGGTCACCTAGCAGACAAGTGGTGGGAGCCGGGATTAGAACCCAGATCCTCTGGCCCCCGGGACCATGCTCTCTCCACTAGTCCACTCTGCTTCCCGCTGTACTTTACCGAGCGCTTAGTACAGTGCTCGGTCAGAGCTCAATAAATACTATCGATTAGAACCTCGCGAAGGCAGAGACAGCCACGGTGACGATGCAGGCCTTTGAAGAGAACAGGACTCCTCAAATGATGGGGGAGCTATCATTCAGTCAGTCGTATTTACTGAGCGCTTAACTAAGCGCTCGGGGGAGTACAATATAACAATAAATAGACACCTTCCCTGCCCAAAATGAGCTGACAGTCTAGAGGACTCCCCACTTTCCGCGGAGAAGCCCTCAGAGGGCTGACCCCCGAAGCAGGGCCGGATCCGGCCTTTCGCTGGACCGCTCTCTGAGGTTTGCTGGACAACAGAGGGTTTGACGGGGCTTCCAGCGAAGAGTAGGGAGTGAGGAAGCGGGTACGGCGCTCAGCGGGGCCAATGGTGAAGAGTCTTCCGGCGGGTCCACTGACTCACAGCCGCGGAGGAAGGCCCGCCCGAACCACCCGAACCGGGACAGGAACCCCCGCGGGTGGTGAAATGCCAACGAGCCCACTGCCTGCATCCCGAAACCTCACAAACTCAGCCCCTGCAAGAGTTGCTCTACAGCGAGTCTTAGTCTTAGCGCAGGAGGGCATTAATCAGCGTGTCGGAGGAAAAAACCTTCCAGGTGATCGTCCTTGTCTCAGGAAATTGAGGCCCGAGCCAGTGAAGCGGAGCAGAGGGCCAAGAATCTAACTCTGGGGAGCGAGGGGGCTGCAGGTTACAGATACTAGGGGGTCATCGGGCACAGAAGCCTCAGAGAGGTCAGCCCGGTGCCGAGAGCTGGCGGTCGTGCCCAAGACAGGATGATATCGCCATACCTTGTTGCGGTCCCAGATATAATAATAATTATGGTACCTCTTGAGCGCTTACTATGTGCCAACCACTGTTCTAAGCACTGGGGTAGATCCGAATTAGTCGGACAAAGTCCCTGCCCCACATGGGCCTCACACTCTGAATGGGCATTTGACGGATGAGGCCCAGAGAAGTGAAGTGACTTGCCCAGGGTCGCAGACACGGGGCAGAGCCAGAATTCGAACCCACATCCTTTTTTCTCCCAGGCCCAGGCTCTATCCACTAATAATAATGTTGGCATTCGTTAAACACTTACTATGTGCCGGGCACTGCTCTAAGCGCTGGGGTAGATACCAGGTAATCAGGTCGTCCCATGCGGGGCTCCCAGTCTTCATCCCCATTTTACAGGTGAGGTAACTGAAGCACAGAGAAGTTAAGTGTCTTGCCCAAGGTCACGCAGCTGACGAGTGGCGGAGCCGGGATTAGAACCCACGACCTCTGACGCCCAAACCCGGTCTGTTTCCACTAAGCCACGCTGCTTCTGGATAGCCTGAGTCCCAGAACCTGAGTGAATCGAACGGGGTCAGGGGAGGTCAGCTTGTGGTCCATAAGGTCCCGAGTGGGACAGACTTTCCTGGAGTCCAGACCATCGGGTCCAAGACAAGGATGCAGTCATCGACGAGAAAGATGCAGCATCGCCCAGAGGGTGAGGGGGCACAGAGGGGGCTCCCTCAGAACACCAGACACGGCCCAAGGCCCCGCGGGTCACCGAGGCTGCTCTCCGCAGGGTGACCGGGACCTTCCCGAGAATCTTCAGAGGATCCCCGGGAATTCGGAACGAGGAGGCGACGACTGCTAGGGCGGAGGCAGGACCACCGATTGCTCCTCCCAGTCACCTCGGATCCCAGGACCCCCCAGCTCTAGGGCTCTGCAACTTCCCTTCCCAGCCCCTCAGCTCCCTCGCCCCACCATAATTCCCATCGAGGCTCCTCTCCAGGCCCGGAGTCAGGCCTCGGATGGGTCCCAGATCCAGGTTTTCCCCGGTACTGGCCACACAAAGATGCTGAGTAAGCGTTGTCTCCCGCCCCCTTCTCCCAGCGAGACCCCGATCAAAGGTAGGAAGGGGTCAGTGCCGCTTCTCACGGCCACCACCATTCCCTTGGCTACTGACAGGGGCTGGCCGCCATCCGCCTCTGCCGTGGGGAGGCTGCCGTAGCGATCCATAATCCCATCATCCAGACATCTCAAGCCCCCGTTATCGAGCCCGCTCAGCCCTCCCCGACGCGGAGGTGAAGATCGGCCTGTTGAGGCATAGGGCCTTGTGATCAAGAAGAAGCACTTCGGAAGGGCGAGCGGGGGTTGGGGGGGTCCCTGGGGGCTCTGACCAGAGAAACGGTCCTCGGAGACAAGACGAGTTTCCACCGTAAACGGCTTCCACCAAGGCACCGGTCCCGGGACTGAGGAATGCCCCTGCCAGGGATTTCCAGCTGGCACTTCAGGTCATCCACTTCAGAGATCTCAGGGTCCCTCTGATTGTGGAGAGCCATCCTGGACACCAGAGATTAAGTACCGGGCTGACCCCGGGAGTGTCGCGGTCCAAAAGAGCATAGGAACAGCCTCACGGGAGGTGGGAGTCCATGTAGAGTTGACCCTTCTCGGGGCAGAGCAGCGGGCCATGGTGGGCTTTCTTCCAGGGAAACCCCTGCTCCTCTGGGCACCGACCAGCTCCATGTGGAGGCCAAATTGGCACGGGTGGGGGATAAAGAGAAAGACCGGGAGGAGGACCCAAGCCTCTTGCTGTTGACCTTTGGAGCCCCGAGAGATTGATGGCCACCGCCCCGGCTGGCTGGACTGATTGGACCACCAGATGCCCACCCCTGACCCCCCTGGTCAAGGCAGGTTAGGGAATCAGTGATGAAATCACAGGTGACCAGGATTAAGCTGCCCTCAGGAGACAGTCAGAGAACACCTGCGTCCGGGACACCTGAAACCAGGTCAAGACGCCCAGTGCAAAGAGGATGTGATAAAGAAGGGGAGACCGCAGCAGATCTCTCCCCCCACCCAACACCCCCCGGTCGCACCCTCAAGAGCTCCACTTGTTTGAAGCAAAGGATGGACCCAGACCACAGGGATGCTGAATGCCAGGCGGCGGCACAGGGGCAGAGGAAGCCGACCCCCACCTCCACCCCACCCCCGGGCAGCCTGATCTGGTACTGAACCCCGAGATAGGGCAGACGTCAAGAGGTGCAGAGGGAATCATCAGGGGGTGACGCGGAACCACCCACGGGAGGGCACTGAATCGGCCTCGGGCCCGGTGCCCCAGAGCCCGCGGACGACTCCTCGCCCTCCTCAGGGAAACCCCAAAAGGCTGGTGCCGAGGCGGGGCCGCAGCCGGCCGTTTGCTCTACTGCTCTCTGGGAAGCAACGTGGCTCGAATGGCTAGAGGCTGGGACTTGGAAGGACCTGCGTTCTACGCCCTGCTCTGAACCTTCATTCGTTCATCAGTCCTATTTACCCAGCCCTGATTGCGTGCCGAGCACTGTCCTAAGCACTTGGAAGAGTACAATTCAACAATAATACCCACTCGTCTGCTGTGTGACCTTGGGTTAAGTCCTCTGGGCCTCAGTTCCCTCATCTGTAAAGTGGGGATTAGGACTGTGAGCTCCAGGTTGGGACAAGGATTGTGTCCAACCCAATTTGCTTAAATCCATCCCTGCACTCAGTCCAGTGCCTGGCACATAGTAAGCACTTAATAAATACCACAATTATTATTATTAGCAGAGGGACTGACAGGGCTTCTGGTGAACAGTAGGAATTGGGGAAGCGGGGATGGCACACAATGGGGCCCATGGCTAAGAGCCTTCTAGCAAGGGAACTGGCCCATTGCCATGGGGGAATCTCTCC
Source organism: Tachyglossus aculeatus (assembly GCF_015852505.1). NCBI lineage: Eukaryota > Metazoa > Chordata > Mammalia > Monotremata > Tachyglossidae > Tachyglossus > Tachyglossus aculeatus. The sequence continues at coordinate 62,118,944 of NC_052074.1, forward strand.
CCGACGGGCCAGAAGTCCGGGCACCCCAGGCGGGGGCAGGCCCGCCCGAACCAAACCAGAACCGGAGCCCCCACGGGTGATGAAATGCCAATGAGCCCGTGGCCCGCTGCTCCTCCAGAGACCGCTCGCACGCACTCAGTTCTCGGAGTAAATGCACACATATATGTATATGTAGGTCTTTTGTCCCCACATAAAGGGGCCTGGGATGTCTGCTGTCCACCCGTGACCTCAGAGGGATCTCGCAGCCATCCGGTCGGTGGGAATGGGACATCTGACTTCCTTCCCTGGCCGGCTGCCAGCCGTGCCGGTCGTAGGATCGGGCGATAAGCCCCCAGATCTCCCGGTAACTGGGAGAGGGGCGGTGGTTGGTCAGGGGGTGACCCTCATTTCCAGCATCCTTGGACTTGGGATGGTTGCTCTCGGGGAAGGCCGACCTGGAGGGTGGGGACACACTGGCCCGTCTTGGTAGCCCAGTCTTTGGGGGCTGGGGGCGGGGGGTAAAGCTACCTGGGCCTCGAACGCAGCCCTGCACAGTTGTACAACACTGCTTCATTGAGGAATTTTAGAGTTCAACTTGGGGTTGCTGCCCCCTCGACGCACCTCATAAACCCCCAAAGTTGCAGGGTCAGGGAAGGGCAGGCTGAGATTCCTCAAGCTTGAGTTAAAGTTGGGAGAAGACTGGAGAGAGCCTCTTCTCCCACGAGCCAGACGTTGGTTGGAGCGTGTAGGCAAGATTGGTGGTGGATTGTGCCCAACTTGCCAACCACACGCTCTGGCCCGGTCTCCTCGGGCACCCAGCCCACAGCAAGAGGCTTTTAGTTGGCATGTATAGGCAGAGAACCGGATCCCTCGGGGGCCTCGCCAGCTGCAGGCACCCCTGGGCTTTCACCCAGGTCGTGAGCCTCGGCTGACTGATTTAGGAAGGACCCGGAGGGTTTTTTTCTACTTTCTGGTGAAAAACCAGGGGAAAAGCAGAAACAAAACCAGGAAACTAAAAACAGGCAACAAAACCAAAGATCTGAGCTTCTCGGGGGTGGCACCAGATAGGCCAGAGCTGGAAAAGAGGGGGTCGGACCCATTTGGTTGCCAGAGACACGTAAAACCTAGGCCGGAAAACCCACCGGCCGGGGCTCGTGCCTCCCTGCTCTGTGCCCGACACAGCCGGCGAGATCCGGGTTGGATCCCCTGGTAGGCCTGATGTGGATGCGCAAGGCTTAGGGGAACTGGGAATGCCCAAGGCCGCCCAGACCAGAAGAGTAAAAGGAGAAAGAAAGCTTTGAGCTGGATCTGGATAATAATAATAATGATGATGATTATTAAGGTACTCGTTAAAGCACTTAGTGCCAAGCTCTGGGGTACAGGCAAGTTAATCAGGTTGGACAAAGTCGCTGTCCCTCATGGGACTCATGCTTTTAATCCCCATTTGACAGATGAGGTAACTGAGGACCAGAGAAGGGACATGATTTGCCCATGATCACACAGCAGACATGTGGCGGAGATGGGATTAGAACCCGGGTCCTTCAGACTGCTAGGCCCCTGCTCTATCCACTAAGCCACGCTGCTTCTCAGGATGCCAGTGGGAAAGCTTCAGAGGGCCGCTTTCCCCCTTCCCTCCCCGCATCAGCAGTATGGATCTTCAAAATTGAGCGAATGGGTTCTCATCAACCTCCATCCGGGGATTTGGGAGACTACGTCCCAGCCCGCCTCACCAGGAAGTCCGTCGGAGTTGGAGAGGAGTTTCCACCTCCATCCCGGCCATCCTCACAGAGCTCTGGGGACAGTGGGGGAAAAACAAGGCTTGGAACAGTTCCCAGAGTAGGACACTGTGCGCTGGACGGGAGGAAGACGCAATACCAGGAATGCTCAGCCTCTCGGAATGCCAGACTGGCTGGGAAACGGGGAGCCCCCGAATGACGGGACGCCTTTAGAGCCCCAAAATGCACAGTGAGGTCTCTGTCAGGGAGCCCGTAATGGCATCTCAACAATCTGACACCCAAGAAGTCCGATTCGTGGCCGGTCCGACTCTACCCCGGCGGTTCTGGGCCTGGAACATTTCTCCCGGTCGCCCAGACCCCACCCAAGCCTCCAGCCCCTTTGCTTTCCCAATCGGACGCCGGAAAGACCAAACGGCGGAAATCAGCAGGATGAGCTGTGTCGGTGGGGTTTGGGCACTGACAGCTAAAATTATGAACAACAAAAAGCCATCAAGTCCCAAAGCCTCAATGCCCAGTGAGAGCAACAATGATGTCATTGGGTCATTTGTTAAATGCTTACTTTGTGACAAACTCCGTGCTAACCCTCGGGGCAGTGACAGGAGCAATCACAACAGCCACAATCCCTATCCTATCTGGGGCTTAATCTGAGTATTGAATCCCCATTTCTCAGATGATGATGATGGTATTTGTTAATTTCACTGATGATGATAATGGTATTTGTTAAGCGTTTACTATGAGCCAAGCACTGAGGTAGATACAAGGTAATCGGGTAGATCCAAGTGGGGCTCACAGTCTTCATCCCCATCTTAAAGATGAGGTAACTGAGGTGCAGAGAAGTGACTTGCCCAAAGTCACGTAGCTGATAAGTGGCGGAGCCGGGATTAGAACCTGTGACTTCCAAGCCTGTGTCTTTCCACTAAGCCACGCAGCTCTCACGTGAGAAAACCTTGGCCTACAGAAAGTGACTTGACTAGTCTCTCAGAGGGCAAGTGGCAGAGTCAAGCTCAAGCCCTAGGTCTCTGGATTTCCAGAGCTGTGCTCTTTCCACTCAGCCACGCTGATTCTCCGGCTCGGGATATGGACCAGCAGACAAAGGACAGTCCCCCGTAGAACCGGACAGAGGGCTGCTCCACCTCTCCGTCCGGCCCCCTTCCCGGACTCCTTCTCACCCCTCTCCGGATTCCATAGAACGGCCAGAGCCAACCGTCATCCCTCTAGGAGAAACTCCAACTGCCGTCGCTCAGCCGCAAACTTTCCAACGGCCATCCCAACTGCCGTTGGACCCGTGCCTCCTCCTCACATTCCAACGGACATTCCCCCCAGATTCCTCCATTCCCATCCTTGGCCCCATGGACCCAGCCAGTAGAGAGCCGATCTGATCCCAAGTGGCTCGGCCTTGGGCTTCCTGGGCTCTCACTCCACAGCAGGATATTTGGCCATGAGGACCACTGAGCCAAGCCCGTCCCACCCCAACCTAGCCCATCTTTACGACTTATGAGAGGTAGAAATACGTGCAGTGTCCAACCTGATTAGCCCAGCGCTTAGAACAGTGGTTGGCACATAGTAAGTGCTTAACAAATGCCATTATTATTATTATTTTGTTATTATTATTATTATTATCATTATCCTCTGGTCCTCTGCAAACTCCACGCCGGAGGAGAGGGTGTATCACGGCAGGGAAAGCAGATATTTCCCTAAACCAGAAACAGCCAGGAGTGAAGCTTTCCAAATCCCCGTCCCATCACTGAGAACAGAAGATATTCCGACACCTCGCGCATGGCTCAGGGAACGTGGTCTTTTCCCTCCAGGTGATAGTAACCGCCACCTGTGAGGGGTCGTTGGCAAACAGTTGACCAAGTTCCCAGGATCCATTTGGACATTTGCTTTTCCATCCTTTTCCCCCTAACTACCATTCACTCCTCTTCCCTTTCACGAGTGGCTTTCATAGAGCCGGCATATGATGCCCCTAGAAAGGAAGACCTGGGCAGAAAAATGATCCTGATCCTGGTTTTCTGAACTGTGTTCCTGTGCCACCGAATATTCCTGACTTCCATCCTAGATAAAATAGGATGGGGCACTGATTAACCGCCAAGCACAACGTCTGACTCTTCATGCACATGGCATATGATGCCCCTAGAAAGGAAGACCTGGGCAGAAAAATGATCCTGATCCTGGTTTTCTGAACTGTGTTCCTGTGCCACCTAATATCCCTGACTTCCATCCTAGATAAAATAGGATGGGGCACTGATTAACCGCCAAGCACAACGTCTGACTCTTCATGCACATGGCATATGATGCCCCTAGAAAGGAAGACCTGGGCAGAAAAATGATCCTGATCCTGGTTTTCTGAACTGTGTTCCTGTGCCACCTAATATCCCTGACTTCCATCCTAGATAAAATAGGATGGGGCACTGATTAATCGCCAAGCACAACGTCTGACTCTTCATGCACATGGCATATGATGCCCCTAGAAAGGAAGACCTGGGCAGAAAAATGATCCTGATCCTGGTTTTCTGAACTGTGTTCCTGTGCCACCGAATATTCCTGACTTCCATCCTAGATAAAATAGGATGGGGCACTGATTAACCGCCAAGCACAACGTCTGACACTTCATGCACATGGCATTTGCTCTTGGGATTCAGTAGAAAATAGAGTTTGGAGAAACATGGTTTTCCTTATCTGCTACTCTCCTCACCTTGAGAACTGGCTTGCAGTAGAAATCGGATCACAAATCTGCTAATATCTGTACTACCTTAGTCCAGTTTGTACACTCAAGTTTAAGATTGATAGACAGGACACCTAGAACTTAAACCAATGGAGGCTGTAAGAGGCTGCGGACAATAACCGACTATGTGATAGTTCTCGAGATTTGTCTCGAATGGAATGATTTTCTTGTCTACAAAGCTCAGCTGGGAATAAGAAGCACCAAAGGCATTGCAGAGCTTGTACAAGTGGAAACCTGAAATTGAAAGATCCTGTAAGGGAGAGGGAGGTTCAGGGGGAAGAGATTCTCTGGACATTTGCGTTCCTTCTATGGGCACGTGACCGTTTCTCCTTTCCGGACCTCTGAGTGAAGTTCAGAGGTCCATGGGCCTGGGTTCTAATCCCTGATCTGCCACGTGTCTGCATGGTGACCTTGGGCAAGCCATTTCACTTCTCTGGGCCTCTGCTACCTCATCTGTAAAAAATGGGGGTTAAGAGTGTGAGCCCAATGTGGGACAGATTAACTCGTATCTACCCCAGTGCTCAGAGCAGTGCTTGGCACATAGTAAGCACTTAACAAATACCGTAATTATTATCATTCTCCTCCCTCCTCCGGTCCTCGTCTCACCCATTCAGACTCATCAATCCCCTTCATGTCCAGCTATCTGTGGGAAATTAAATTCTATATGTCATATGCCGAAAAGCGATGAGTCCTTTTCATTACAACAAAAATAAGGGAGGCAGTCTGGCCCAGTGGTGAGAGGCTGGGACCGGAGGCCGAGTCCCAAGTTCGAGTCCCGGCTCTGCCGTTGGACTGGTGGGTGGTCTCGGGACAGTTGCTTAACCTCCCCCTCCGGCCTCAATTCCGTCACCTGTCAAATGGGGCTGATTACTGTTCCTTCCAGCCCCCCTCCCATCAGGGACCCCATTAGGACTGGAGCTGGTGATACTTTTCTTGCATCTGTCCCAAATCAGTCATGAGCCTTGGCACAGGGACAACATCTAGTAAATACCAAAATCCAGATCATCACTGAATGAGGTCAGTCACCGGCGAACACATGGAGGGAGGGGCGGGGGTGGAAGCCCGGCTAGTGACTTTGTTTATTCCAAACATGAAACAGAAAAGCAGTGTGGCCTAGTGGAAAGAGCCCGGGTTTGCCAGTCAGAGGACCTGGGTTCTAATCCTGGCTCCACCCTTTGCCTCATGTATGACCTCGGCAAAGTCACTTCACTTCTCTGCATCTCTGTTTCCTTCTCTGTAAAGTGGGGATTGAATACCCATTCTCCCTTCTCTTTTGACCCATGCTGGGCAGGGACTGTGTCCAACCTGATTAACTTGTAATTACCCCAATGCTTAGAACTGTGCTTGCCACATACCAAGAGCTTAGCAAATACCATTATTATTATTATTATTATTGCACTCTCCCAAGCGCTTAGTACAGTGCTCTGCACACAGTAAGTGCTCAATAAATTAAGACTGTGAGCCCCCCGTGGGACAACCTGGTCACCTTGTAACTTCCCCAGCGCTTAGAACAACACTTTGCACCTAGTAAGCGCTTAATTAATGCCATCATTATTATTATTAATAAATGCCACCGATCGATCGATCGATTGAACCCATGAGATTGAGATCTCTTCTTGCAAAATCACCCGGGTTTCCCCTGCGCATTTGTCAAAAGTGCCCATTCAGATGCCCCCGTGCCCAAGCTCCCAGGGCCCCGCTGAAAGCGTGACCGGTTTTCAGGACCCGTTCCCTCGCTGATGAATCTAAATCACGCCCCGGGCTTGGGGTGCGTGGCCCAACTCGAACCCACAATCGCCTAGTCGGTCTGCAGCTGTCCTCGTGTCATTTGGCTCGTCCCACCGGCGTCCCTCACCGGAATTTCCCTTAGACCTTGGCGTGAAGCCCAGCGCTTCCGTACCCTCTGGGGATGCTGGAAATCTTGGGGTTTCCTGACTCATGGGTCAACCCGCCGTGACCACCGATCCGACACACCGAGCGGCCGGAGAGCCCGGTGGACTCGTTGGACCTCAATTCATCAGGCGGTCTGGCTTGTGGAAACGGCCTGAAGCTGGGGTTCAGGGGTTCTGGTCCCAGTTTTCTCTGTGACCTTGGGGTCATCGGTTACTCCATCTGTAAAGTGGGGATAGGAACTATGCTCCCTACTACTCGGAAAACGGAGCTGCCGTCCGTTGTGGTTTCGCTTTGGCTGGTCCAGTTTTCAGCGGGCCACCCCACTAATGGCGTGGGGGTGAAAACGGACAGCTTAGGCCCAGTATTTTCTTTTAAAGGCTCAGCTTCTCCTTTGCGCGGCTCCCGCCACCGAATCCAAGATGGCACGGTACTCTTTTCGGTTGAATTTCCTCTCATCGACCCAGGTGCCTAGCGCGATGCTTTGCCGCGAGATAGGAAAATGATTGCAGCCACTCACTCCGCTCACCTAAACCTTCTCTTTCGGTTCTCTTGTTTGTTCGGGAGGGCTACCGTACCCCACTGCTTACTTGCCTTTGTAGTCTGACTGGCTCCCACGTGTTTCCTGAAAAGGGAGAAAATCTCCGGGTAACTTGGGCCTCTGTTAGGGGTCATTTGGTTCACCGGGACGTCGTAGACGACGAGCAGACCGCTGCATACGGAAACCGGGGATGGAAGAAACGTGGTCAGGGCTTGACGGTCACTTCAGCGGAGCCACGGGGGAAATCATAGCTTCCCTCTGGGAATCCCCCTCCAGAGCCCTTTCCAACCCCTTCCCCTGCCCCGACACCCGAGGGTGACCTGTTCGGTCCTAGCTATAGTGCGGCAAACCCGGGGCCATGCAGTTTGCCCTGCAAGGACGGGGGCTCATTACGGGGTTCACGAAGACCCCAACTTCTTGCTGACGCCAAGCTTGTTCCTGGAGATTGCCTCCCCGCTCCGGCCTGGCCTGCTCTTGCCACTGGTTCAGAGCTGACGTTAGGGAGCGGGCACTTGGAAAGGCTGCGGCAAATTCTGGGGAGGAGCCACCCACCTCACTTGGCGGAGGGCTTGGGCGGGGGGTCGATCCATCAATCGATCCGTCAAGCAATCAGTCGTATGAGATGAGTGCCTGCTTGGCGCCGAGCGAGAGACGGACGGGGGCAAGGAAGCGAGCCATAAAGTTAAATCTACACACTTATGTGCGAGGGGGTGTGGGGGGGCAAGGATCCGAGTGCCAGAGCGAAGCTGAGGAGTCCCAGCCAATTCTAAAATCTCCCAGCCAATTCTTAGGCCCCTAAGGCAACGGATCCGCCCTCCATCACAATTTTACTTTAGCCGGCCCAGTTTTCAGCGGCCTCCCCGCTGCCTATACGGGTGTGACATTGGGCGCCTTATTCGTGCGCCGTACTTTATGTTAAAGGCCTTTGTTCTTTTACGTTTATGTTCTAACCTCGCTCGGCTCCTTGCCACCCACATTCAAGGGCCCAGAAGGGAATCTAGATCCTGGTGAAAATCTCAGGTTGGAGGTCACGCCCGAAAAACGCACTCGGTTCGGGTGGCTTCTGACAGACTCCCGCCACGTGGTGCTCGTGACTTATTGCCGTCACGCCGTGTGTGACCCGCGCGGCACGTGTGATTCACGTGCTTGTGTGCCACTTGACTTGACCGCCCTACTTCGCTTGGCTTGGACTGAGAAGCTTCTACCGGACCACTGTCCCTGCCAACCCGATTCCCAGCCTTCCCGCCATCCTCCGAAAGCTCCTCCACTACTTCCTTGAGCGGAAGGAAACTGAGACGGAGCGGTTTTGTCCCCGGAGGCCCGGAGGGTCACCGGGGGTGCCCGGGGAGGGGAAAGGGGCAGGGAGGGTGAAGAGGGGAGAGAATGGAGGCAGGAGCACGAGTCCGGTGGGAGAGGCGGCTTAGCGGGGGAGAGAGCGGGGCCGAGAGCGAGTCACCAAGGTGGCGTTTGTGGGAGATGGACAGGAACGGTGGTGCCCTGAATTGGAGTCCGTTTTGCAGCCGACAGCTGCTTTAGGATTCTCGTAGGGCCTGTGGCTCGGCCCAGGAGGCCCCGGGGAGAAAGAGCTGAGGCCACGGCCTTGTTCTCACCCTGGAACCACTCCCTGTTTTACAGATGAAGAGACTGAGGCCCAGAAAAGGCCAGGGAGTTGCTCGATGTCACACAGCGGGCACGTGGAGGAGCCGGTCTAGGAATCGAGTGCCCTGACTTTCAGCCGTGCCGTTTTTCACTCTGCTCACACGTCACACCAGCCCTACATTTCCCCTGTGCCTCTCCAGCCTTCCCTCCCCAGCAGAGCATTCCGGCTCTGGGAGTGGAGGAGGCTTCCGTTCATTGCCACATTCCGTTTTCGACGCTGGAAGGTCAGTGGGAGGAAAAACCAGAAGGAAATAATATTGCAGAGGAGGTGAAAGGTCAGGAGTGGTAGATCTGGGAATGCCACGCCTTAGAGGTGGTAATTTAAACGAGAGAGAATGAATGGGGTCCCCACAGGAGTCAGGATAAAGTGAGAAGGGCAGAGGCACCGGAAACCGTGAAGGCTGGGGTACTCCCTCCCTTAATGACGGAAGAAGAGGCAGCAAATGAACTGAGAAAAATCAGGCCACCGGAAGGTCCGTGGCCCTGCTAGCCACTGCTGCTAGCCACCCCTTATGGGACCGTGGCCCCGATAACCACTGCCTCTGGTCCTGGGGTGGAGCCATGGCAGGATTTGTGGCGAGGGTCCTTACAGTGCTGGCTTTGTCCGGAGTCTGATGCCCTCGGCGGTCCTCCCCAGCCCTCCTTTCCCCCCCCCCCGGGCTGGGGACGGAAGGTGCACAGCCCTAGAGTTGGGGGGTCCTGGGACCCAGGGCGATTGGGAGGAGCAATCCGTAGTCCTGCTTCAGCCCTAGAAGTCGTCACCTCCTCTTTCCCAATTTCCCGGGATCCTCTGAAGCCCCCGGGGCTCTCAGGGGGCTGGGAGATTCTCGGGAAGGCCCCGGCTAAGGGAAGGAAATGGAGCCGGCCACTGGTCCCCGGGAATGGGCTACTACTGGCCATCCTGCGGAGAGCAGCCTCGCTGACCCTCGGGGCCTTGGGAATCCGGGGTCAGGGGGAGCCCCTGGCTGCATCTCCCCTCCCTGGGACTCGCTCTGCGGGTAGAACACCACTGGACTCCACTTGCTCGCACAGCTCTGTAGTGAGAGCCTAACGGGCCCCAAGCACTGTTCTAGATGACCGGGAAAAAGACCGGAGGGAAAAAAGCGGGTCGAAATGTCCACGAGAAGAGGAAAAGCAGAGATTCAGATGATCAAAGATAATTCAACTACTGATTAGAGTGATTAGAGGGATAGGAAATCATCAACAGGTACACACATAAAAGCGGTTAGGTGCATGAAAGGGCAGCGTGGGCTAGTGGAAAGGACCCAGGGCCGGGAGGCCGGAGACCTGGGTTCTAATCCCAGCTCCACCACTAGCCTGCTCTGTGACCTTGGGCGAGTCACTTAGCTTCTCTGTACCTCTAAATCACCACTTCCCTTTGGGTTGTGAGCGCCCGGGGAGATACTGACGGTGGCTGATCTGATTGTATTGTATCAACCCCAGCGCTCCGCACCTAGAAACGGGTTCACAAGCCCCTTTATTATAACCGCACAGGTTACACGGGGAGCGGGGAACCGGATGAACAATGGACTGGAGATGGGAATGTCACTGAGAAGAGGAACAGTTGGATGGGTGAAGCGGGAGAAGGGAGCGGGTTGGGAAAAGGCCACCGGGCCGGCTGGTGAACGGCCTTAGGGACGGGGGTCGGGGTTGGGTCCGAGAGGGGAGAGGCTTCCAGGAAACCAACCCGCTCAACTTCCCCTTCCCACCCCGCCCATCATCCTCCGCATTCAACACTGAAACTGTTGGTCTGACTGTCCCTCCCCAGGCCCCCGGCCTGGGTGCCCCTGAACCCTGGGAGGAGAGGAAGGCTTGTCGACATTAAGCACCTCGTGGACATTGAGAACAAAGGTGTTGCCCGCAGCTGTGTGGACACTATCCACTGACTCTATATCGTCCTCTCCCATGCGCTTAGTCCAATGCTCTGCACACACCAAGTGCCCTGTAACACTGATTGATTTGTTTTGAGGCTATCCCACTCCAAGACCGCCTAGCTACTTATTTCAGTCTCATTTGAACCATTTTGTCTTGAATTTGCTATTACCATTCTTTTGTAACGCGTTACGGTTCACAGGAATGTATTGTTATTATTCCAAGGGTCTGACCTCCCCGTGTTTAGACTGAGCGCCTTGTAGGACAGGGAGGGTGCGGTGCGTAGTTGGTTTACGCTCTTTTAGACTGTGAGCCCACTGCTGGGTAGGGACTGTCTCTATAGGTTGCCAACTTGCACTTCCCAAGCGCTTAGTACAGTGCTCTGCACACAGTGAGCGCTCAATAAATACGATTGATGATGACGAGTACAGCCCGGGCCTGGGGGTCAGAAGGGCCTGGGTTCTAATCCCGGCTCTGCCACTTGTCTGCCGTATGACCTTGGGCCGGTCACTTCAGTTTTCTGGGCCTCGGTTCCCCCATCTGTAAAATGGGGCCTTAAGACTGTGAGCCCCACGTGGGACAGGGACTGTGTCCGGCTCTATTTCCTTGTATCCACCGCCAGGGCTTCGTACAGTGCTTGGCGCATAGTACGTGCTTAACAAATACCATAAAAAAATAAGTAAAAACAATAATAACACAGAGGCTCATTGGTTTCTTGACACTTGTCAGACGGCTTCATGAAATCTGAGAACACGTCTTCAGGTTCTGGGGCTCTGTTGGCTTGTGGGAATGGGGCTTCGGTATCCCCGCTCCACACTGGTTTTTCGGGGACCCTGGTATCCTCAGCCGGCCGGCCCTGGGATCCTCGCGGCCCGGATGGGGTGGTAGCAGCCCTGCCTCTCCATTTGGAGCTGTTCAATAGAGTAATTAGGCCACCGTCACGGCCCTTAAAGTGATGGATGACCAGGCTCTCTGATTCCTCTCAGTAAGCGACAGGAAACTTGCTCAGAAAGGCCGCTGCTGATCACAGGCTCTTCGGCCTGTGCAGACCCTCGGAGTGAGGCCAAAATTTGGGGGGCGGAGAGGGTCCTCCTTCCTTCCATCTCACATTTCTCCCCCACGGCCACCTCGGAGTCCACGGGTCGTTCCTCACTGGCTGTGGCAGCTTAGTCTGGGAATGGGCACCTCCTCCTCTCCCCATCCCCATTGGGGGGCTCGAATCCGAGCCAGGAAGACGGGGGAAGCTCTGGGCTCTTGGCCGAGTGGAAAGAGCACGGGCTTGGCAGTCCGAGGACCTAGGTTTTATATCCCGGCTCCTCCGCTTGCCTGCTGGGTGACCGTGGGCAAGCCACTTCACTGCTCCGGGGCCTGTTTCCTCAACGGTAAAACGGGGAGTGCCTCGGGCTTCCCGGAGGTCCTGCCGCCAGGCTGGTCTCCAAAGTGACCGTGACTTGCAAGATGCCCTCCGAGTTTGGCATCTTTCACCCCGTGCCGCCGCGGGCCGCCCTGGGGCTTGTAGGGCTGGGATGGAGGTTGCTAGCGTTCCACCTTGACGCTGCTGGTTTTGGACTTGCTGCTCCTCCCACGTGCCGAGCCCCTGGTGCAGTTTGACTCCCGCAAGGACCGAGCCGTGGAGACTCCAGTCCAGGTTCGGTTCGGACGGGCCTACCCCGGCCCGGGGTGGCTGGGCTTCCCGCAGCTGGCGGAGAAATTCCCCTGAGGCTGTGGGTCAGTTTCCCTACCGGAAGGCTCTTCGCCATGGGCCCCCACGCCGTGTGGTACCCGCTTCCTCACTTCCCGCTGTTCGCTGGAAGCCCCGTCGGGCCCTCTGCGCTGTAGCGAGCCCTCAGTTTGTTGGGCTGACTCGGGGGGCTCTACCGGCCCTATTCTACCCTCCCGGGCGAGCCTTGTAATGCTTTCTCGTGGGACATTTTGGGACCAGAGGGCTCCGGGCACTTGACGTGGGGTCTGCTCTCATCCCCGCCTGAGAGGGACCCCTTGTCATCTCAGACAGTGCTCCTCTGTGTCCCCCCACCCCTTCCCAACCTGTGGTAGGATGCCCTTTGTTTATCTGCCTCAGCCCTCTTGCAAGGCCTGGTCGCCTCTGCAGCCTCAGCAGCCGCAACTGCCGTGTCCGGCTTCCCGCTTGCCGGCTCTGGATCGGGGCCTGCCTGCCGCCCGCTTCAAAATCCATCGCTCTCTCTGGGGAGGGAGTCGATCGCCATCGACCATATCGCACCCTCCGCTCCTCTGTCACTAACCTCCTCACCGTACCTCGTTCTCGCCCGTCCCGCCGTCGACCCCCGGACCACGTCCTCCCCCTGGCCTGGAATGCCCTCCCTCCACACATCCGCCAAGCTAGCTCTCTTCCTCCCTTCAAAGCCCTACTGAGAGCTCACCTCCTCCAGGAGGCCTTCTCAGACTGAGCCCCCTTTTCCTCTCCTCCTCCCCATGCCCCCCGCCCTATCTCCTTCCCCTCCCCACAGCACCTGTATATATGTTTGTACAGATTTATTACTCTATTTGTTCTCTTTATTTTGTTAATAATGTGCATCTAGCTTTATTTTTATTTATTCTGACGACCTGACACCTGTCCACATGTTTTGTTTTGTTGTGACCCCGCTGTTGGGTAGGGACCGTCTCTATATGTTGCCAACTTGAATTTCCCAAGCGCCTAGTACAGTGCTCTGCCCACAGTAAGCACTCAATAATTATGACTGAATGAATGAATTGAGTGCTTACTGGGTGCAGAGCACTGTACTAAGCACTTGGGAGAGTGCGCTAGAACAATATAACAGACACATTCGCTGCCCCCAGTGAACTTACAGTCTAGGGGGGGGATACAGGACATATAAAGAAGGGAAGTGATTTGTTTCAGGTCACACAGCAGGCAAGGGCAGAGCTGGGATTAGAGTTCAGGTCCTCCAAGTCCCAGACCCAGGCTCTATCTACTAGGCCGCCCTGCTTGAAATGAAAGACTTGAATAGATAAAAACGATGTCAAAAACCAGGGCAACGCTTAAGCACAGGAACAGGGGCAGGACACTGCAGATAGAGAAGCAGAATTTCGGGTTCCTGGCAGCTCAGTCACGGCCAGGGCCACAGTCCCCCGGTCCCGGAGGTGGCCACAGCTTTTCTAAGAATGCTTTGAAAGAGGAAGTGCCTCATGCTGCCTCACTTTCCCCCTCCTACAATGCAGCCAACACACTTCGCTCCTCTGGGCTAATCTTCTCACTGTGCCTCCACCTCTCCCGTCTCGCGCTCGTCCCGCGACGCCCTCCCTCCTCAAATCTGACAACGACTCTCCCCCGATTCAAGGCCTTTATCAAAGACACATCTTCTCCTCAAACTAAGCCCCACTTCTCCTCATCTCCCTTCCGCGTCGCCTTGACTTGCTCACTTATATATACATCCGTGATTGTATTTGTAATATCCGTCTCCCTCCCTCTAGACTGTAAGCTCGTTGTGGGCAGGCAATGTCGCCGTTTATTGTCGCATCCAACTTGGGACACCAAGCGCTTAGTACAGTGATGTGCACACAATAGGTGTTCAATAGATATGACTGAATGCGACCACAGCTCCTCGCCCTCCCCCACTTGCGGGAGAAGAAGAGGATGAGGGGAGTCCCGGTGGAATTTGGGAATTGGGGGAGGCTCTGGTAGACTGAGGCGAGGGGACGGGCCATGAATTCTCTTTGCCGCTGCTCCTCACCCAACCCTGCTGGAGAAGGGGAGGACGATGGGAGCCCCGGAGGAGTCTGGAAAGAGGAGGCGGCGTGAGGGGACCGGTCATGGGTTCTCTCTGTCGCTGTTTCCTACCCTCCCTGTTGGGAGAGGGGATGATTGGGGATCCTGCAGAGCCTGAGAGATGGGGGAAGCTCGTCGAGGCGACTGGCTGTGGGCTCCCTCTCCTGCTGCCCCTCACTTTCCCTGCTGGAAAAGGAAGGGATGATGGGAATGTCCCCATGGCCCCGCATGCACAAGGCACGTCAAGAACGGAGGGTCCAGGTGGCATGTTGGGAAGGGCAGAAGGGGCTCCCGGGGGTTTCCCTCCACGCCGGTGAGGAGGAGACCCCTCTGCCCCCAAATGTAGCCCCCCATGTATGGCGGGATTAGCCATGGGGCTTTGGGGGTGCAGCCAAGGGCCTGGGGCTCCCGTGGACCCCAGTCGTGGCTCCGTATGGTGCCAGGACGGAGATCACGGCGGCGGGGGCTGGCCGCATTCCCTCTCTTGTCCCTTCTTTTAGACTGCGAGCCCACTGTTGGGTAGGGACTGTCTCTATATGTTGCCAACTTGTACTTCCCAAGCACTTAGTACAGTGCTCTGCACACAGTAAGCGCTCAATAAATACGATTGATTGATTCTCCCCTTCTTAATCACCGTCCTGGAATCTGGAATCTCCAAAAAGACTCCTCTGACTACTCTCATTTTCCCTCCCTACTGCATCATCTACGCACTTGCGTCCATTCCTGCCAAGCATTTGGATACTTATCCTGACCCCCTACAGCACTTACCAATATAGCTCCCCAACCTGTAGTCTGTTCCATTTTCTATCTCCTGTTCTAGACTATAAGATCCTTAAGGGCAGGTGTCCAACCGGATTATCTTGTATCTCCCCCAGTGCCTGGCACGTAAGGAGAAGGAGAAGGCATAGGAGAAGGAGAAGGAATAGAAGAAGAAGGAGGAGGAGGAGAAGGAGAAGAAGACAACAAAAAAGCAGACAAGTAGTGGAGCAGGGATTGGAACCCGGGTCCTCCTGACTCCCGGCCCCATTCTCCATCCAGTAGACCAGGCTGCTTCTTCATTTATTTTAATGTCAAACTCTCCCGCTAGCCAGTAAGTGCCTTGAAGGCAGGGATCATGTCTACCAACTCAACTGTCCTTTCCCTAGTCTTTAGTACAGTCTCTGCATGGAGTAAATACTCGGTAAAAACTACCGAATGACAGGAGATTGCACACCGAAATCACTCTAGCCCCTTCATTTGTCCAGCTCGCTCAAAAACCCCAGCGATCCTTCAGCCCAGGGTGGAGAAGGTGAAATTCCTTCATCAGCCAAATTCAAAATTCAACAAATCTCATTTTTTGAGCACTTACTGTGTGCAGAGCGCACTGTACTCAAAGTTTGGGACAGTACAATAGAATAAAGTTGGTAGACGCGTTCCCTGCCATGGTGAGCTTACAGCCTCTCCCTGATAGAAAAACAGCTGCTCGCTTGAGCTTGCAATTATTATAGCTCATCACGGGTGGGGAACGTTTCTGCTAATTCTGTTGTATTAGCAAGTGCTTATTACAGTGCCCTGCACACAGAAAGTGCTCAATGAATACAACTGATTGATTACCTGGGAAAGCGGAAGTCACCTCACTTGAGTACCGTATTTGTCCCGGGCCGTCACCGCAATGAACATTAGCCCTTCACTGTGTACTTCCCAAGCGCTTAGTACGGTGCTCTGCACACAGTAAGCGCTCAATAAATACGATTGATTGATTGATTGAACGTGTCGCTAGCCACGATACCAATAAGCCGACTGGTTGGGAGCAGCAGAAGATGCTCATTTACCATCACCTGCTCAAACGTGGGTAAGAATGAGAGAAAAAATGATGGTATATCCAGAAGAGGATCTGTTCCTGTGACTCTCTGTCCGAAGCTGGAATACCAACTTCAAGTTCAAAGCAACTTCAGATGGGAAGTGCGCAAGACAAAGGGAACTAAGTTCTGCAAGAGGCTATGAAGAGAGAGCAAGCTGCTTAAGAGCAGCTGGCCTTTGGTTTAATATGATAGTCTTTTAGACTGTGAGCCCACTGTTGGGTAGGGACTGTCTCTATATGTTGCCAATTTGTACTTCCCAAGCGCTTAGTACGGTGCTCTGCACATAGTAAGCGCTCAATAAATACAATTGATGATGATGATGATGATGATATAATAGCGCTCTAGACTGTAAGCTCGTTGTGGACAGCGAACGTGTCTACCAACTCCGTTACTCTCCCAACCGCTTGGTGAACAGGACTCTGCACGCAGTAAGCGCTCGATAAATAGGTCGGATAGATTAGAATAAGGACCTAAGTCAATTAATAATGGAACTCTTACAGAAAGGCAAATTTCTGCCACCAGATACTTTCTAAAGAAAAAAAATGCATTTAATATATTTAAAATGTATTGGAAACATGCTACACAGAAATGGTCTTGGGCCTACTCGGGGGTGCCTGTCGTCATGGAGAGAATCCAAGCTTGGTGGGGGCAAGGGGGAAGGGGAAGGTGGGAACAAATGGGATACGGGCTGAAATGAGAAAGGGACTTCTTTCTTATCAGTGCGGCTGAGGTACGTTTTTCCTTGCCGCGGTGTTGATTTGTTTCTTCTAGGTGATTTCTCACCATTCCCGCGCTGATCAGTAAGTTAGAGAGGATTTGCTCAGTGCTGGGGATGGATTCACCCTGGAAGTTTCTATTGGCAGAAGGGACCCTTTCCGGGTAAAAAGGGGAAAGAAACAACAGAGTGAAACCTTTGTTTCTCTTTCTAGAGGCCCAAACCTGGTTTCATTCCTTATCTCATCAATGGCAATAACTGATTCTCATAGGTCAGGGCGGTGTCATTAGGCCCTTTCGCAAAAAGAAGCAGCGTGGCCCAGTGGAAAGAGCACGGGCCTGGGATTCGGAGGACTTGGGTTCAAATCTCGGCTCTGCCGACTGCTTACACTTATCCCCGTTGTCGGATGAGGAGCTGAGGCATAGAGAGGGTGAGCCCCCCGGCCCCACGGCAGGATAGCTGTAGAGCCGGGACCTGAACGTGGGAATTAGAATCGGAGACCGCTGCTCTTTCCGTTAGGTTATGCGGAGGGACACTTTGAGAGAGAGTGCCCTTTTGAGCTCTCCCGAAAGAGAGCAAAAAGTCCAACCCCTGACTCTTTGCTTTTTATTTATTTAGGGCTTACTAGGTGCGGACACTGTACCAAGCGCTGGGATGGATTCAAGATAGGTTGGACACATACACAGTCTTAATCCCCATTTTACAGATGAGGTAACAGAGGCCCAGAGAAGTGAGGTGACTTGCCCGAGGTCACACAGCAGACAAGGGGCGGAGCTGGGATTAGAACCCAAGTCCCTCTGACTCCCAAATCCCAGCTCTTTCCCCTAAGCCATGCTGATTTACCTTAAAGGTAACCCAGTCACATCATTCCATCATCTGTGAAATCCTGAAATTAACTTTCTCTCTTGGCCTGTCCCGTGACTTTTCACCGGTCAATCAATCAGGCAATCATCATCAATCGTATTTATTGAGCGCTTACTATGTGCAGAGCACTGTACTAAGCGCTTGGGGAGTCCAAATTGGCAACACATAGAGACAGTCCCTACCCAACAGTGGGCTCACAGTCTAAAAGGGGGAGACAGAGAACAAAACCCAACATACCAACAAAATAAAATAAATAGGATAGATATGTACAAGTAAAATAAATAGAGTAATAAATATGTACAACCATCGGGGATATTTGTGGCAGGCTTACTGTGTGCAGGGTTCTGTGCTAAGTACTTTAAACCCCGATGCCATCTCTCTTCTTCTACGTCTAATCGATCGAAGACCTCATTTCATCCTCCTCTCTAAAATAAAAGCTCCTTGCGATAAAGGAACGTATCTACCGATTCTGTTGTACTGTATCCTCCCAAGGATAGCCAGAGCTCTAGAGACCTTAAAGAAACACCTTTCCCAGGGGGAAAGAAAAGCCCCCGAAAAACAACGGGCCAACTGAAAGCTGCTTAGGCCAGAAAACATGAAAGAGGGATGCAGCAGGTAGACCCTTCGCGCGTAAAGTGATTTTCCCTAAGCACAGTTTTAGACAGACTGATATTTCTGCTACAATCACGTGGGACGGCAGAGCTGTCACTCCGTGACCAGTGTGACATGAAAGGTTGTTGGGAACATGAAGTTTCCAGGATTCTGACAATATTCCTCTCCCCTCTTCAGAGCCTGATTGGAGGCGCATCTCCTTCAAGAGACCTTCCCTGATTGACCTTGTTGGGTAAGGACCATCCCTATATGTTGCCAACTTGGACTTCCCAAGCGCTTAGTACAGTGCTCTGCACGCAGTAAGCGCTCAATAAATACAATTGATTGATTGATTAAGTCCTAGTCTTCAACTCCCTTCGGCGTTGCCCTGACTGGCTCCCTTTATTCATCCCGCCTCCCGGCCCCGCAGCAGTTAGGTACGAAAGCTGTAATTTACTTTATATTAATGCCTGTCTCCCCCTCTAGACTGTAAGCTCACTGTGAGTGGGAAATGTGTCTGTGATAGTGTTAGAGATGAGGCATCTGAGGCCCAGAGAAGTGAAGCGCTTAGTACAGTGCTCTGCACACAGTAAGCGCTCAATAAATACAATCGATTGATTGATTGTCCAAGGTCACACAGTGGCAAAGTCCGGATTAGAACCCATGACCTTCTGAATCTCAGGTCCCCGCTCTTATCCACGACACCGTGCTGCTTCTTATGGGGTGCACAGCACTGTACTAAGTGTTTTGGGAGAGTGCAATATGACAAAATCAATCAATCGTATTTATTGAGTGCTTACTGTGTGCAGAGCACTGGACTAAGCGCTTGGGAAGTCCAAGTTGGCAACATATAGAGACGGTCCCTACCCAACAGTGGGCTCACAGTCTAGAAGGGGGAGACAGAGAACAAAACCAAACACACTAACAAAATAAAATAAATAGAATCGATAGGTACGAGTAAAATAGAGTAATAAATAAATAAATAGAGCAATAAATACATAAATAAATAGAGCAATAAATAGAGTAGTAAATAGAATAAAGTCTTTTAGACTGTGAGCCCACTGTTGGGTAGGGACTGTCTCTATATGTTGCCAATTTGTACTTCCCAAGTGCTTAGTACGGTGCTCTGCACATAGTAAGCGCTCAATAAATACGATTGATGATGATGATAAATAGAGTAATAAATAAATAAATAGAGTAATAGACACATTCCCTGCCCACAGTGAGCTCCCAGTCTAGAGGAAGAGATGTGAGGGAGGGAAGGGAGGTGAGAAGGTTGTGGACAGATAATGGGATTTCAGAGTTGGGGAGGGTGGAGTTTGCACAATGACTGTGGTCCAGGAGATCGAATGTGCGTCCAAATTATGAGTAGGTGAGTGGGAGCTGAGGAGTGATAAAAAAGCGGGCTGTGGAAGGGTCATCAGGAACATCTGTATGGATATTGAAGTCCCCAAGGATCAATTTTTACTTTTACTTGCCCATATTTACATATTCTATTATATTTTGTTAATATGTTTTGTTGTCTGTCTCCCCCTTCTCGACTGTGGGCCCACTGTCGGGTAGGGACCGTCTCTAGATGTTGCCGACTTGGACTTCCCAAGCACTTAGTCCGGTGCTCTGCACACAGTAAGCGCTCAATAAATACAATTGAATGAATAAATGTTTACATAGTCTATTTATTTTATTTTGTTAATATGTTTTGTTGTGTTGTCTGTCTCCCCCTTCTCGACTGTGAGCCCGCTGTTGGGTAGGGGCCGTCTCTAGATGTTGCCAACTTGGACTTCCCAAGCGCTTACTGCAGTGCTCTGCACACAGTAAGCGCTCAATACATACGATTAAAAACAAAAAAACACACAAAAAACCATGACCTTCTGATTCCTAGGCCCCGGCTCTATCCACTGTGCCATGCTGCTTCTCCGTTTATTGTTATATTGTACTCTTCCAAGTGTTTAGTACAGTGCTGGAGTGCTGAGTACAGTGCTTGGCACACGGTAAGCTCTCAATAAATACGATTGAATGAAAAAATGCGATTAAATGAAAGAATGAATGGCCCACAGGGTCACCGCTCCTTCTCTTTGGATTTGAGGGCCCATCTCCTCCAAGTAGCCTTCCCTGACTGTGTTTCCTCTCCTCTTCTCCCAATCAATCAATCAATCAAGCGCTTAGTATAGTGCTTTGCCCCATGCTTAGAACGGTGCTTGGCACATAGTAAGCGCTTAACAAATACTAACATCATTATTGTGGTCTCCCAGGCGCTTAGTATAGTGCTTTGCCCCGCGCTTAGAACGGTGTTTGGTCCATAGTAAGCGCTTAGCAAATACTAACATTATTATTATTATATTGCGTTCTCCCAAGCGCTTAGCATAGTGCTTTGCCCAGTGCTTAGAATGGTGTTTGGCACATAGTAAGCGCTTAACAAATTCTAACATTGTTATTGTTATTATATTGTGTTCTCCCAGGCTCTTAGTATACTGCTTTGCCCAGCGCTTAGAACGGTGTGTGGTACATAGTAAGCGCTTAATACTAACATTATTATTATTCTTATATTGTGTTCTCCCAGGCGCTTAGTACAGTGCTTTGCCCAGTGCTTAGCACAGTAGGCGCTTAACAAATACTAACATTATTATTGTGTTCTCCCAGGCGCTTAGTATAGTGCTTTGCCCAGTGCTTAGAAGGGTGTTTGGCATATAGTAAGCGGTTAGCAAATATTATTATTATGTTGCGTTCTCCCAGGCGCTTAGTATAGTGCTTTGCCCAGCGCTTAGAACAGTGCTTGGCACATACTAACATTATTATTGTTATTATATTGTGTTCTCCCAGGTGCTTAGTATAGTGCTTTGCCCAGCGCTTAGCATAGTAGGCGCTTAACAAATACTATTATTATTGTTATTATATTGTGTTCTCCCAGGCGCTTAGTATAGTGCTTTGCCCAGCGCTTAGCACAGTAGGCGCTTAACAAATACTAACATTATTATTGTTATTATATTGTGTTCTCCCAGGCGCTTAGTATAGTGCTTTGCCCAGCGCTTAGCATAGTAGGCGCTTAACAAACACTAACATTATTATTGTTATTATATTGTGTTCTCCCAGGCGCTTAGTATAGTGCTTTGCCCAGCGCTTAGCATAGTAGGCGCTTAACAAATACTAACATTATTATTGTTATTATATTGTGTTCTCCCAGGCGCTTAGTATAGTGCTTTGCCCAGCGCTTAGCATAGTAGGCGCTTAACAAATACTACCATTATTATTATTATTATTATATTGTGTTCTCCCAGGCGCTTAGTATAGTGCTTTGCCCCGCGCTTAGAACGGTGTTTGGCCCATAGTAGGCGCTCAATAAATACCATTGAATGAATGAATGAATAGTAAGCGCTTAACAAATACCGTCATTAGTATCTGCACGCAGTGAGCGCTCAATAAACGGGACTGAATGAATGAATGAATTTGGACGGGCGTTTCTTCTGCGCAGGCGCGGGTCTCCCCCATTCCTCCACCCCGCCCTCTTTGCTTCCGCGCACGCGCAAATGTCGCCCCCCGTCTTTGCTACTGCGCAGGCGCGGAGCCCTCCCAGTCCTCCACCCCGCCCTCTTTGCTCCTGCGCAGGCGCAGATGTCCCCCCCACCCGCCCTTCCTCCGTCTTTGCTACCGCGCAGGCGCGGAGCCCTCCCATTCCTCCACCCCGCCCGCTTTGCTTCTGCGCAGGCGCAGATGTGCCCCCCTCCGTCTTTGCTACCACGCAGACCGCCCCAATTCCTCCACCCCGCCCTCTTTGCCTCCGCGCACGCGCAGACATCCCCGCCTCCCGCAACCCCCCCCACTCCGTCTTTGCTACTGCGCAGGCGCGGAGCAATCCCATTCCTCCCTCTTTGCCTCCGCGCACGCGCAGACGTCCCCGCCTCCCGCAACCCCCCTCCGTCTTGCTACTGCGCAGGCGCGGAGCAATCCCATTCCTCCCGCTTTGCCTCCGCGCACGCGCAGACGTCCCCCCTTCCGCCTTTGCTACCGCGCAGGGACGCTCCCCCATTCCTCCACCCCTCCCTCTTTTATTTATTTATTTATTCATTTATTTTACTTGTACCTATCTATTCTATTTATTTTATTTTGTTAGTATGTTTGGTTTTGTTGTCTGTCTCCCCCTTTTAGACTGTGAGCCCACTGTTGGGTAGGGACCGTCTCTATATGTTGCCAACTTGGACTACCCAAGCGCTTAGTACAGTACTCTGCACACAGTAAGCGGGCTCACAGTCTAGAAGGGGGAGACAGACAACAAAACAAAACATATTAACAAAATAAAATAAATAGAATAGATATGTACAAGTAAAATTAATAGAGTAATAAATACGTGCAAACATATATCCAGGTGCTGTGGGGAGCGGAAGGAGGGGGAAGCCAGTCTGGGAAGGCTGATACAAGGCAGTATTATTATTATTATTATTATTACCTGTCCTTCCGGGTCATTCGGGCTTCTAGTTTCCACTGGTCCAGTCTCCATCCTCTCTCCCCTGCTCCCCCAGACTTTATTTTTACTACTGATATTAGCAATTATCACTACTACTCATAATAACTGCGGTATTTGTCAAGCACTTACTGTGTGCCGGGCACTGGGGTGGTCACAAGGCAATGTGCACACAGTAAGCGCTCAATAAATACGATTGATTGATCTGATGGGACACAGCCCCCGCCCCACGTGGGGCGCTCAGCCTCCATCCCCACGTGGCTCAGTGGAAAGAGCCCGGGCTTTGGAGGCGGAGGTCATGGGTTCGAATCCCGCCTCCACCACGTGTCTGCCGTGTGACCTTGGGCAAGTCACTTCACTTCTCTGAGCCTCAGTTCCCTCATCTGTAAAATGGGGATGAAGACTGTGAGCCCCGCGTGGGACAACCTGATCATCTTGTATCTCCCCCAGCGCTTAGAACAGTGCTTTGCACATAGTAAGCGCTTAACAAATGCCATTATTATTATTATTATTATTTTGCATCCACGCACGCGCAGATGTCCCCGCCTCCGTCTTTGCTACTGCGCAGGCGCGGAGCTCTCCCATTCCTCCTCCCCGTCCGCTTTGCTTCTGCGCACGCGCAGATGTCCCCGCTTCCGTCTTTGCTACTGCGCAGGCGCGGAGATCTCCCATTCCTCCGCCCCGCCCTCTTTGCTTCTGCGCACGCGCAGATGTCCCCGCTTCCGTCTTTGCTACTGCGCAGGCGCGGAGCCCTCCCATTCCACCACCCCCCTCTTTGCTTCTGCGCACGCGCAGATGTCCCCGCTTCCGCCTTTGCTACTGCGCAGACGCGGAGCCCTCCCATTCCTCCACCCCGCCCGCTTTGCTTCTGCGCACGCGCAGACGTCCCCGCCTCCGTCTTTGCTACCGCGCAGGCGCAGAACGCTCCGCCTCCCGCCCCCCCCCCGGTCCCCGATTCCGCGCAGGCGCAGAAGGGAGCGGCCCGTGTCTGTCCGGGTTAACGCGGTGGAGTCGCGTTGTAGCGGAGCGCGGGAGCGTAGTAGCAGACGGGCCCGGAATCAGGCCCGAAATGGTGCTGGACCGGGTGCGAGCCGTCTTCCTGGACCTCGATAACACGCTCATCGACACGGCGGAGGCCAACCGTGCAGCCCTAAAGGAGGTAATCATCATCATCATCATCATTATCATCATAATGTCATTTATTAAGCGCTTACTACGTGCAAAGCACTGTTCTAAGCGCTGGGGAGGTTACAAGCTGCTCAGGTGGTCCCACGGGGCACTCACAGTCTTCACCCCCATTTTACAGATGAGGGAACTGAGGCCCAGTGACTTGCTCAGTGGAAAGAGCGTGAGCCACACTGCTTCTCTCTAATCTGTATATATCTAAATCTCTCTCTATATCTGTATATAATATACATACGTGTATCTATATCTATCAATCAATCGTATTTATTGAGCGCCTACTGTATGCAGAGCACTGTACTAAGCGCTTGGGAAATCCCAGTTGGCAACATCTAGCGACGGTCCCTACCCAACAGTGGGCTCACAGTCTAAAAGGGGGGCTCACAGTCTAAAATCTCTCTCTATATCTCTATATAATATATATATACGTGTATCTATATCAGTCAATCAATCAATCGTCTTTATTGAGCGCTTACTGTGTGCAGAGCACTGTACTAAGCGCTTGGGAAGTCCAAGTCGGCAACATCTAGAGACGGTCCCTATTTTGTTTTGTTGCCTGTCTCCCCCTTCTCGACTGTGAGCCCGCTGTTGGATAGGGACCCTCTCTAGATGTTGCCGACTTGTACTTCCCAAGCGCTTAGTACAGTGCTCTGCACACAGTAAGCGCTCAATAAATACGATTGAACCCCTGACCTCTGACTCCAAAGCCCGGGCTCTTTCCACTGAGCCCCGCTGCTTCTCCAGTTGTCTGCTGTGCGACCTTAGGCAAGCCACTTCACTTCTCTGTGCCTCAGTCACCTCATTTGTCAAATGGGGATCAAGACTGTGAGCCCCATGTGGGGCAACCTGATTAACTCGTATACCCCGGCGCTTAGAACAGAGTAAGCACTTAACCACGTCCCTCATTCATTCATTGTCGTATTTATTGAGCGCTTACTGTGGGCAGAGCACTGTACTAAGCGCTTGGGAAGTCGGCAACATCTAGAGACGGTCCCGAACCAACAGCGGGCTCACAGTCTAGAAAGGGGAGACAGACAACAAAACATATTAACAAAATAAAATCAATAGAATAAATATGTACCAAGAAAATAAATACATTTATTGATTTATAAATAAATATAAAGTCCTCTGGCCCGGCTGTCCCTCCCGCTTCGTATCTGACGGAGCACCACTCTCCTTATCTTCAAAGCCCTCCTAAAATCATATCATCATCATCATCAATCGTACTTATTGAGCGCTTACTATGTGCAGAGCACTGTACTAAGCGCTTGGGAAGTACAAATTGGCAACATATAGAGACAGCCCCTACCCAACAGTGGGCTCACAGTCTAAAAGGGGGAGACAGAGAACAAAACCAAACATACTAACAAAATAAAATAAATAGAATAGATATGTAGAATAATAGAATAATAGAATAATAATAGAATAATAATAGAATAGATATATCTCCTCCAAGGAGCCTTCCCTGACTAACGTCTCCTTAACCCACCCTTTTCGCCCTCCATTAGGCATCTCCTACACTCCCCTATTCCCCTTGAGCACTTCGATACCCAGCCCCTCCGCAATCAGCGGTATTTATTGAGAGGTGTTCATTCAATCATTCAATCGTATTTATTGAGCGCTTACTGTGTGCAGAGCACGGCACTAAGCGCTTGATGTGCAGAGCACTGTACTGAACGCTTGGTAGAGAACAGTGCAACAGAGTCAGTAGGGAAGCGCACACACACGGGAGTCAAAAGGGCCTGGATTCTAATCCCGGCTCCACCGCTTATCTGCTGTGAGGCCTTGGGCAAGCCGTTTCACGTCTCTGTGCCTCAGTCACTTCCTCTGTGAAATGGAGCCCCACGTGAGAAGCAGCGTGGCTCAGTGGGAAGAGCCCGGGCTTTGCAGTCAGAGGTCATGGGTTCAAATTCCGACTCCGCCAGTTGTCAGCTGGGTGACTTTGGGCAAGTCGCTTCGCTTCTCTGGGCCTCAGTTCCCTCAGCTGTAAAATGGGGATAAGACTGTGAGCCCCACATGGGACAACCTGGTCACCATGTATCTCCCCCAGCGCTTAGAACAGTGCTTTGCACATAGTAAGCGCTTAACAAATACCATCATTATTATTATTATTATTATTATGTGGGACAGGGTCCGTGTCCAACCTGATTAACTTGTGTCTACCACAGCGCTTAGAGCAGTGCTCGACACATAATAGGCGCTTAATGAACACAATAATAATAATTAGCAGTAGTAGTAGTACCTTCCCATACTGAGCCCCCTCCTTCCTCTCCCCACAGCACCTGTATATATGTTTGTACATATTTATTACTCTATTTATTTTATTTGTACATATTTATTCTGATTATTTTATTTTGTTAATATGTTTTGTTTTGTCGTCTGTCTCCCCCTTCTAGACTGTGAGCCCGCTGTTGGGTAGGGACTGTCTCTATATGTTGCCAACTTGGACTTCCCAAGCGCTTACTACAGTGCTCTGCACACAGTAAGCGCTCAATAAATACGATTGAATGAATAGTAGAAGACGTTCCCTGCCCACATGGGGTTTACAGTCTGGAGGGGGGAAATGGACATAAAATGAATTATGGATATTATGGGGCTGAGGGTGGGGTAAATATTAAGAGCTTAGGTGACGCAGAAGAGCGAGAGAGTGTGGGAAATAATAATAATAATAATAATAATAATGATGGCATTTATTAAGCACTTACTATGTGCAAAGCACTGTTCTAAGCGCCGGGGAGGTTACAAGGTGATCAGGTTGTCCCACGGTGGGGGGGCTCACAGTCTTCATCCCCATTTTCCAGATGAGGTAACCGAGGCCCAGAGAAGCGAAGTGACTCGCCCAAAGTCACACGGCTGACACTTGGCGGAGCCGGGATTTGAACCCGGGATCTCTGACATATTTATTATTATACATATTATACATAATACATTATACATTACATATGTAATACATATGTAATACTTATACAATACATTATACATAATACATATTTATTACTCTATTTTACTTGTACATTTCTATCCTATTTATTTTATTTTGTTGGTACGTTTGGTTTTGTTCTCTGTCTCCCCCTTTTAAACTGTGAGCCCACTGTTGGGTAGGGACTGTCTATGTGTTGCCAATTTGTACTTCCCAAGCACTTAGTACAGTGCTCTGCACATAGTAAGCGCTCAATAAATACGATCGATTGACTGATTGAAGACTCCAAAGCCCGGGCTCTCTCCACTGAGCCACGCTGGGAAATGAGGGCGTAGCTGGGGAGGGCCTCTTGGAGGAGGTGTGATTGGAATAAGGCTTTGAAGGCGGAGAGACTAGTGTTCTTCAGGGTGGGGGGGGGAGTTCCGATCAGTGGTATTTATTGAGCACTTACCACGTGCCGAGCACTATACTAAGCGTTTGGGAAAGGAAAACGCAACGGAATTGGGAGGCACGTGCCCTGTCCAAAACGATCTTGCCACTCAGAGGACGCGCGTACGGTCTGGAGTCCCGGAGTAGAAGAAGGATGTGGGCTAGAGAGACGAGATCGAGGTGCTAGAGCCGGCAGCGCCGGCTTAGTTGTCGAAAACCAGACGTATCATCATCAATCGTATTTATTGAGCGCTTACTATGTGCAGAGCACTGTACTAAGCGCTTGGGAAGTACAAATCGGCAACACAGAGAGACAGTCCCTACCCAACAGTGGGCTCACAGTCTAAAAGGGGGAGACAGGGAACAAAACCAAACATACTAACAAAATAAAATAAATAGTATCCTTATACTCCGCCGTTTCCTTTATGTGGAATTTATTTTAACGTCTGTCGATCCATCTGAAAATCGAAACCGTCGGGTGCCGTCTCCCGAAAGTCGGCCCTGCTCCTCTCCAGTCCCTCTCCCATCCCAGCGGGATCTCAAGAGAGAGATCTCCCACTTCCAGTCCAAATCCACCTCCTCCGCGCAACCCCTCCTATCAATCAATCAGTCGTATTTATTGAGCGCTTAAATACCCTGAAGTTACTACTTATAATAATTATGATCAACCTACCAGTGACATTTATTCATTCATTCAATCGTATTTATTGAGCGCTTACTGTGTGCAGAGCACTGGACTATATATATGTATATATGTTTGTACATATTTATTTCTTTATTTTACTTGTACATATCTATTCTATTTATTTTATTTTGTTAATATGTTTGGTTTTGTTCTCTGTCTCCCCCTTCTAGACTGTGAGCCCACTGTTGGGTAGGGACTGTCTCTATATGTTGCCAACTTGTACTTCCCAAATGCTTAGTACAGTGCTCTGCACACAGTAAGCGCTCAATAAATATGATTGATTGATTTCTCTATTTATTTATTTATTTTACTGTACATATCTAT
Organism: Tachyglossus aculeatus; assembly: GCF_015852505.1. Taxonomy (NCBI): domain Eukaryota; kingdom Metazoa; phylum Chordata; class Mammalia; order Monotremata; family Tachyglossidae; genus Tachyglossus; species Tachyglossus aculeatus. The sequence continues at coordinate 62,147,098 of NC_052074.1, forward strand.
TCTATTTATTTTATTTTGTTAATATGTTTGGTTTTGTTCTCTGTCTCCCCCTTTTAGACTGCGAGCCCACTGTTGGGTAGGGACTGTCTCTAGATGTTGCCAACTTGTACTTCCCAAGCGCTTAGTCCAGTGCTCTGCACACAGTAAGCGCTCAATAAATACGATTGATGATGATGATGGACTAAGCGCTTGGAAAGTCCAAGTTGGCAACATCTAGAGACGGTCCCTACCCAACAGTGGGCTCACAGTCTACAAGGGGGAGGCAGACAACAAAACAAAACATAGTAACAAAATAAAATAAATAGAAGAGACATGTACAAGTAAAATAAATAAATAGAGTAATAAATACGTACAAACATATATACAGGTGCTGAGGGGAAGGGAAGGAGGTAGGGCGGGGGGGATAGAGGGGGGAAAAGGGGTAGTGCTTAGTACAGTGCTCTGCACACAGTAAGCGCTCAATAAATACTATTGAATGAATGAATGAATGAATCCCACCCCTTCACACCCGATCGAATCGCTTTCAGCTCCCTTCTTCCTTCCCCGATCGCCATCCTCAACTGCTGCCTCAGTTTACACGACCTGGCAGGGGTTTGATAGTAACCCAACCCGCCCAAGTCAGAGTAATTCATCTGGAGGTGAGAAGAAATGTGATTATTTCACCCAGGGAGCAGTAGTTTAACCAAATTAAAAAAGAGGACCTCTTTTTACCCCTTTTCTTCCCTTGAGTTCTAGAAGCAGCTTGTGAATTTCCCGACTAGTTTGCCGGACACATTTGTTTAATAATTTCTATCGATGACCTGACTTTTTAAATCCCCTTCCCGATAGCGTAGCCTTTGTAGAAGAGAGCGGGTGTGTGTTTACCCCTTTAGAAACCAAAATCTATCGCTGGTTGAATCGGTTGAGATCTACAGTTGGGGGAGTCGGGGTTTATGGGGAAATTCATTCACTCATTCAATCGTATTTATTGAGCGCTTACTGTGTGCAGAGCACTTAGGAAGTCCAAGTTGGCAACATATAGAGACGGTCCCTACCCAACAGCGGGCTCGCAGTCTAGAAGGAAATAGCTAGAAACGTGGTAAAAACTAGAAAAATGACACCTCTGAAACTAATTGATGAGTTTGGCTTCATCAATCAATCAATCATATTTATTGAGCACTTACTGTGTGCAGAGCACTGGACTAAGCGCTTGGGAAGTACAAGTTGGCAACACATAGAGACGGTCCCTACCCAACAGCGGGCTCACAGTCTAGAAGGAAATAGCTAGAAACGTGGTAAACACTAGAAAAATGACACCTCTGAAACTAATTGATGAGTTTGGCTTCATCAGTCAATCAATCAATCAATCAATCGTATTTATTGAGCGCTTACAGTGTGCAGAGCACTGGACTAAGCGCTTGGGAAGTCCAAGTTGGCAACATAGAGAGATGGTCCCTACCCAACGGCGGGCTCACAGTCTAGAAGGAAATAGCTAGAAACGTGGTAAAAACTAGAAAAATGACACCTCTGAAACTAATTGATGAGTTTGGCTTCATCAGAATGCTGAGCTGTTCAATTAAGCTTGTGAAAAGGGGTAGATTATGTTGGAGCTCTTCCAATCAACCACGCACAGATCCTGACTCAAGGGCTGTGTCCATTTCTGCTGAGCTAATAGGGACCAGGGAATAGGGAATTCAGGGATAATTCCAAAGATAATTAATTAGTCATCGGGAAGGATCGGGCCCATTATCCAAGATTTACGAGGTGATTAAGTGAAATTCTTCACAAATAAGGGCTGGTGTTTTCACTTGAGAGCGGGGCCGTCTTGGAGCAGAGCACCAAGGGAATCATCATCATCATCATCATCAATCGTATTTATTGAGCGCTTACTATGTGCAGAGCACTGTACTAAGCGCTTGGGAAGTACAAATTGGCAACACATCATCATCAATCGTATTTATTGAGCGCTTACTATGTGCAGAGCACTGTACTAAGCGCTTGGGAAGTACAAATTGGCAACACATAGAGACAGTCCCTACCCAACGGTGGGCTCACAGTCTAAAAGGGGGAGACAGAGAACAAAACCAAACATACCAACAAAGTAAAATAAATAGGATAGATATGTACAAGTAAAATAAATAAATAAATAGAGTAATAAATATGTACAACCATATATACAGGTGCTGTGGGGAATGAGCCCTAGGGAGGCTATTAAAGGCCTTTCAAATGTGGACCGTTCTTAATTGTGTCTCCTACCAGGTGATCAAATTCTTACAGTCAAAATGCCAGCTGGACGAGGGGGAAGCCCACGTAATCTGCGCCAAGGTCCAGCTCAAACTCAGCAAGGAACGCTACGACCCGGCCGCCGCGTCCATTACCGACCTGCGGATTTCCCACTGGGAAGAGGCGCTCCGAGAAACGAAGGGCGGCCCGGCCGACCGGAATCTGGCGGAGGAGTGTTATCTGCTGTGGAAATCGACCCGTCTCCGGCACATGACCATGACCGACGATATCAAAACCATGCTCCTGGAGCTCCGGAAAGAAGTCCGCCTGCTCTTGCTGACTAACGGAGACAGCCAGACGCAGAGGGAGAAGATCGAAGCCTGCGCCTGCCAGCCGTATTTCGATGCCATCGTCGTAGGGGGGGAGCAGAAGGAGGAGAAACCCGCCCCGTCTATATTCTTCCACTGCTGTGACCTTCTTGGGGTGCAACCGAAAGACTGCGTGATGGTGGGCGATACGCTCGAGACGGATATCCGGGGGAGTCTCGATGCTGATTTGAAAGCGACCATCTGGATAAGTAAGACCGGAACGCTACCCCCAAACCCTTCTCCGATACCCCACTATATCGTCTCTTCTGTGTTAGAGCTGCCTGCCATTCTGCAGAATATAGACCACGAAGCCAGCGTATCGTCTTTGAAGCGCACTGTGAAGCACGACGTTTAAAAAAATACAGGCCGACTCAAATTCCCTCTAGTATTTGTGCTCAGAAACTTTTATCTACAAAGATGCCATCTGGCACACTGGAAAAAAAAATAACAGCTTACTCCCAGAGAGGAGCTGACTTACTTGACAGGATCCGATTCAAAGCGCTTATCGTCACCTACTCCTTTAATCAGGTTTGACCCAAAAAGGTTGAAGTGGGAGCTCATTCCAAGGATGGTTTTCGCGCTCTTGAGTGCAGGCTTCCCTGAATTACCATTCCAAAATGAAATCTTCTCCCTCTGTTTAGCTTGCTGTGTTCGTGAGAAACCCGAAAACGTTGCTCATACGTTAGGAGTGGCATAGATGGTACTATTTTGAAACTCCAGTTACCAAAAACAGATCTCTCTCGCGGTAAAAACGGAAGCTATTTTTGGCATTTTGAAATTTGAATTTTGGAGCACTTCATCTCCGGGGGAATTTTGAGCTGGCCAGGAGCGGGAAGAGAGGCGGGTGTCTAGAGAAGCATTAGAGGAAAAAGTCCGTTTTTCCGTATCTTAAAGCTTCGGGACCAGTCGCGTGACCTTGCCGGACGGCATTTAGCTTTATGACTGGAATTTCTAAGACTCTAATGTTACCATAGTTTCAGAGCCAAGCTGGACTAAGCGCTTGATTAGAGCTCTCTATTTTTTGACAGTTGTATTTTAAAGATGAATATCTAGCTGAGCTGCCTGAGGGATTTTGCTTTCTCTCGAGTAGGGGGTTGAATCGTCCATGGGGAAAGAAGGGTTTGGGGGAGGTCATTGGGAAGGGAGTAGAACTTCTGAATCTTAGTTTGCTTTGTGCTTGGAGTTAAAATGATATTGGGCATCAGTTATACAAATTTTAAATTATATATGCTCAACAAAGAGCCTAATATTTTTCTATCATGAGTGGAGTGCTTTTAAAAGTTTTGATTTTTCTGAAATCCTGGATTAGAGTTTTGACCTTATTGTATTGTTCTCTCCCAAGCGCTTAGTTCAGTGGTCTGCGCATAGTAAGTGCTCAAGAAATATGATTGATTTGATTTGATCGTTTTGACCTCGAGATATTTTTTGAAATTAAAGGCAAATGACGAGTGGGTAATCGGTTGTCTTCCTCTTTGAACTTTTAAAAAAATGTATTCTGATCGTGGTGGTAATTTAGTTTGTTTTTCTTTAGTTTCCTGGACCTGTAACCACTGGGACACATTATCTCACCGGTGTGGGACCAGTACTGTTGAAATAAGCAGTCTGCAAGAAGAGAATCAAATTTATAGACAATTTGTAGGAAATAGAAAAGAATAAGATGAGGCAGAATTCTGGATTGAGTCAGCAGTGTGTGTAAGGAAAAACCAATCTAGAAATCTGATCACATCTATGGTGTGAGAAGTAGAAAGAGGTTTGAGGGGGGGCAAGAAGTGACTATTATTAATTATGGACGTACTAATTATATGACACAACTGACCCCTCTTGTATTGACTCCATGCTTAGTGATTGGTGCATAGTAAGTACTTAACACATATCATGATCGTTGTCATTATACAGTTGGATTTTGTTTCCAGAAAATATGGTTGTATCACGGATGGCTATATTGTGGGGTGCATTTTTCATTTTCCAGAACCCCTGGAAAAGTAATACGAAATTCCTTCACAGTGCTATATAAGCAGTAAATTAAAGTCTAATCTGTATTAAAGTTAGAGCATTACCTATTAAATCAAGGACTAGAAATAGGATTATGGAGGCTGCAAAAATAAAAGCTTTTTCTGCTGACTGTGGCAGTGGTTTCCAACTACAGTGCAGAATTTGACCAATTTAGATTGAACAGTAGCCTCCTTCTCTTTATAAAGCATCTTGCAGCAAGCTAACCTCAAACGCCCCAGTCCGTCTTTGAGCTTCCCTCTCCAGTAGGGTCTTTTTATGAGTTTATTCACTTCTTTGAGAGTTGATGCAAGACTTTAATCCCAAGATTTTAGCGGGCGATGGAGATGCCACAACTACTGCCTCTCCCCAGCATTTTGCAGTGATGCACTGGATGGTTGAAGTTCATTCGTTGGACAATGAATCATTGCAGGTAATTCATCCTCCTTCGCCTCTGGTGCTCGTTCCACTTCCTCTCCTCTAATTCCCTCCTTGCTTTCGCCCCCTCCCCTCTGCCAGAAACTGCCCTCTCCCAGGTGCCTATTGACCTCCTTTGTGTCACTTACATCCACTCTCAAGCTCAATCCTCTCCCTCAGCTTCTCGGTCTACGCAGAAGGCTCCCAAATCTACCCCTCCAGCCCTGACCTCTCTCCTTTTCCACGGTCTCACATCTCTTCCCGCTGCCAGGATATCTCTACTCGAATGTCCTCAAATTCAAAATGTCCAAAAGGGAGCCCCTCATTTTTCCACCCAAACCCTCTCCTCCCCCGTGAGCCCGCCATCCTCCCTATCTCACAAGCCTGCAACCTGGCTTTCTCCTTGACTCATCCCTCTCCTTCAATTCTTATATCCAGTCAGCCGCCGAAGGCTGCCGGGTCTCTTCTCACACCATTTCGGCACCCCTCTGTTCCTTGCCCTCCAAACTGCCACCCTGCTGCTCCAAGCTGCCTTAAGCAGTGGGGGAGATACAAGCTAATCAGATTGGGCACAGCCCCTGTCTCGAAAGGGACTCGCAATCTTAAGTAGGGGAGAGAACCGGGAGTTAATCCCAATTTTACATGGGAGGAAACTGAGGCACGGAGAAGTGAAGTGACCTGCCCAAGGTTACACAGCAGTTAATTGGGAGAGCTGGGACTGGAACCCTGGTCCTCCGACTCCGAGGCCCGTGCTTTATCCACTAAGCCCGTAAGCATTCAATAAATATAATTGATTCACCCCTTCCTGTTTGAAACTTTCCCCATTGAGACCCAACAGATCACCACTCTACCCATCTTAAAAGCCTGAATAAAAACCTCCTTTCTGCACCAGCCTCCTTGCTGATATCTCTTCCTTCAGTCTCTTCCTACTTCAGTCTGCTGCCTGCCTCATTTTTCTAAATTACCATTCCGCATACGTCTCCTCACTCTTCAGAAGCCTCCGGTGATTTTTTTCCATTCCTCTCCACATCAAGCAGAAATTCCTGACCACTGGATTTAGTACAGTGCTCTGCACATAGTAAGCGCTCAATAAATACGATTGATGATTTAAGGCATCGGATCAGCCCTCTCCCTCTTTTTTTTAATCAACTTTCTCTCCCCCCTACACCCCAGCTCGCACTCTTCACTCCTCACGTCATCCTCATCACTCTGCCTCCTCCTCATCTCTCTCGGAGCTGTCCTCGAGCTCGCTCGCTCCTTCCTGCCTGCAATTCCCATCTCTTTCGCACCTTTTCAATCGTATTTACTGAGCGCTTCCTGTGTGCAGAGCACTGGACTAAGCACTTGGGAAGTCCAAGTTGGCAACATATAGAGACGGTCCCTACCCAGCAGCGGGCTCACAGTCTAGCAGAAAAGGTCCCACCGAGATTTGAACTCGGATCGCCGGACTCAGAGTGCTAACCATTACACCACGGGGCCGCTCCGCTCTCCCCAACTTCAGAATCCCTTCTGAAATCCCATCTCCTCCAGCAGGCCTCCCTCAGTTGATTTGACAGAGAACAAAACCAAACGTACTAACAAAATAAAATAAATAGAATAGATATGTACAAGTAAAATAGAGTAATAAATACGTACAAACCTATATACATATATACAGTGCGCATTTGCTGAGCGCTTACTAGGTGCTTACTTGTTGCCAATTTGTACTTCCCAAGCGCTTAGTCCAGTGCTCTGCACGTAGTAAGCGCTCAATAAATACGACTGATGATGATGATTTGAAATCTCTCTCTGTTATATTCCCAACTGCCATTTTGGCACTTGCTTTCCACTGAAGCCTTTGAGTACACCCGTCGTTCCCACAGCCGTCGTGTACGTATCTTTACACACTAGTAAACTGAGGCACCTGGTTCTACCGCTACAGAAGCCTAACAATGACCAGTGTATCCATAAGGCAGCTTAATCAGCTCTCCCCAGCTTACCTAACCTCGCTCATCTGCTACATCTCGGCCCGCACACTTCGCTCGTCCATCGCCCACCTTCTCCCTGCACCCAGATTTCATATCTCTCGCCACCAAGCCGTTGCTCGTGTCCTCCCTCTGTTCCGAAACTCCCTCCCCTCCCCTCCTATCCAAAAGGCCATGACTCTTCCCATCTCCACCCTAGTAAAATTCAGATCTATCTTCTAGAAATCCTTGACTAGGCATTTCCGCACCCTATCCACCCTCCCTTCTGTTTTTATTTTTTGGCAGGGCGGTAGTTTACAGTATTTTTAAAAAATTTTTATGGTATTTGTTAAGTATTTTATTTTGCGGGGGGGTTATGGTATTTGATAAGCGCTTTATTTTTTCTGAGGGGGCGGTGTTTTTTATGGGTTTTTTTAAATGATAATTTGTTAATCAATCGTATTTATCGAGCGCTTACTGTGTGCAGAACACTGTACTAAGCGCTTGGGAAGTACAAGTTGGCAACATATAGAGACAGTCCCGACCCAACAGTGGGCTCACAGTCTAAAAGGTTAAGCGCTTAGCAGTGTGGCTTAGTGGAAAGAGCACGGACTTAGGAGTCAGAGGTTGTGGGTTCTAATCCCAGCTCCGCCACTTGTCAGGTGTGTGACTTTGGGCAAGTCACTTCACTTCTCGGTGCCTCGGTTACCTCAACTGTAAAATGGGGATGAAGATGGTGAGCCCCACGTGGGACAACCTGCTTACCCTGTATCTACCCCAGCGCTTCGAACGGCGCTCGGCACATAGTAAGCACTTCACAAATACCAACGTTGTTATTATTATGTGCCAAGCACTGTTTCTAAGCGCTGGGACAGATACAAGGTAATCAGGTTAATGTCCCACATGGGGCTTACAGTCCTAATCCCCATTTTACGGATGAAGTAACTGAGGCACAGAGACGTGAAGGGATTTGCCCAAGATCACACAGCAGCCATGTGGCGGGGCAGAATTAGAACCCAGGTCCTTCTGACTCCCAGGTTGGTGTTCTATCCACTAGGTCATGTTGCTTCTGTGTCACCACTGCACTCGCGTCTGTACCCCTTAAGCTCGGATGCTCACTCCACCCTCAATCACACACCACGTCCGTATACATCCTCTCTTTCAACTGGCACATCCAGTCCGTCAATCGATCGATCAGTCGTATTTATTGAGCGCTTACTGTGTGCAGAGCACTGGACTAAGCGCTTGGAAAGTACAAGTTGGCAACATATAGAGACGGTCCCGACCCAACAGTGGGCTCACAGTCTAAAAGGGGGAGGCAGAGAACAAAACCAAACATACTAACATCAACTCGTCAATTCTATCTTGGCACCAGCTCCAGAATCCACCCCTTCCTCTCCACCTAAACTGCCTCATCACATCCCAACTCGACTGGACTCTTTTTTTCCCATTCTCCCATCCACAGTCCGCTCTCCTACCGGGTTCATTTTCCTAAAACACGTCTGTCTACCTCTCTCCCCACTTCTCAAGACCCTTCGATGGTTTCCCATTGTCCTCGGCCTGAAGAAAAGACTACCGACTCCCTGCGGATCTCCACTTCTCTCCCAATACAACCAGCTTGCATCTCTCCCTTCAATCCACGAACTCACTGTCTCCTATTCTAGTCTCTCTCGCTGTCAACCTCTCGTACTTCCCAAGCGCTTAGTACAGTGCTCTGCACACAGTAAGCGCTCAATAAATACGATTGATGATGATGACACCACCCCTCCTGTCTGGACCTCCTTTCCCCTTCACATCTCTCCAACTTCAAAGCCCTCCTAAAATTGCATCCTGTCCCTGAGGCCTTCTTCTAATCAACTCTCACTTCACCACCCTCTACTTTCACGCCGCCACGTCCGTGTAGCAGGGGCCTGAGAGTCGGGAGGTCGTGGGTTCTAATCCCCGCTCCGCCGCAGGTCTGCCGTGTGACCTTGGCCAAGTCACTTCTCTGGGCCTCAGTCACCTCATCTGTAAACATGAAGAATTACAGCGGGAAACGGACTGTGTCCAACCTGACTGACATATCTACTTCAATGCACACGGTGCTTGGCATATTACGTACCATTACTATGATTATAAATAATAATTACTATTATTAAATGTAATATAAATAGTATAATAATAATTACTAATTCCTTAAATACCTGGTAGCACTTATGTACATATCTTTAAATTCCGTTGCTTCTCTCTTCCTGTAATTTTAGTTTTCTTCACCCACCCCCGTCACTAGACCGTAAGCTCCCCAAGGGCTGGGATCATTATTAATAATTCTACTGCACTCTCCCAAGCACTTAGAGGGCCCGATAGCGAGCACTCAATAAATACTACTGATGCAGAACCATCAATCCGTCCCTTAGCACAAGCCTGGGAGTCATGGGTTCTAATCCCGCCGCCGCCACCTGGGCAAGTCACTTCATTCGGCCTAGTTCCCGCAACTGTAAAATGGGGATCAAGACTGTGAGCACCACTGTGGGACGGGGGCTGTGTCCAACCCGATTTGCTCGTATCCACCCCAGTGCTTAGTACAGTGCCTGGCACCTAGTAAGCGCTTCACAAATACCACAGTTATTATTTAGACGCTACTGGGAGGTGGATCAACAGCCGGAGACTCGTCACAGTCATCAGCCACCACTATGGCGTGAATTAATTCAAGCGCAATTCGTGAGGGAAAGGTCATAGGACGTCCCTTTCTCCTTCCTCTTCCTGATGGTTTCCGGGTGACTCTCACCTGAACGGCCAAGTCCCAGAAAATGGTACCTTCCAATACCAAGGGTGCAGGAGACTGTTTCTCCCACCCCCTCACGCACAGGCTCACCACCCTCTTGAAATGGAAGGATGATTCTAGTAGTATTTAATCACCAGTCATTACAATTAAGGTGACTCAGGGCAGAAGAGGTATTGTATCTCCACCTTGCCGTCCTGGCCTTGTGCGCCGACCTAAAATCTTTAAACAGAGCATCACGTTAACCTTCTGAATTGAAAAACCATTGAGAAAACAACAGTTTAGAAAGCCTTTTCGGTCACACTAGCACCACTATTGCGTGTGAGCAGGGCCTCAAAAGTACCACTGACAAATGGTCGCATTGCATTTCCTTGATAATGACTTCAATGGAAATGGTCTCTACTTGCCTTAGGAGAGAGTGCAAATCAAGGAAGATAGCACCAGAAATCACAATTCTCAAGAAGCCTCCTTGCTTCAGATTGCTCCGATATTAAATCCATTCTTGGGTGAGATGGGAGAAAGGGTTGATTCCCCACCTTCTCCCTCCCTCCCCCGGCTCCCAACAGTCAGAGATGAGAGGAACAGCTGTTTTATTCAAACACTTCAAAAGCAATTCCAGAACCAGAAGAGACTTCTACTGCAATCAAGGGGAAAGAAACCAAAAACCACATCAGTCATAGTAAGGGTCGGTACATCCTGAGAAAGACATTCATTCTACAACCTTTCTCACCCATTTTAGTTTCAGATAATCTAGTCAGGAAGTCCTTTCTTACGTCCAAACGAAATTCCCCATGTAACAGGTTAACAAGTAGTCTGCTCTCCCCAAATGTCGCGGTAGCGACGAGTTCGGGAACACCATGGGACACTGCCCCCGGCACTCAAATACAATTTTAGCCGGCCTACGGCAAAAGGAGACAGAAAAATAGAATCCTGGAACACTCTGGGCAATTCTCCTAAGTTTAGTGGTGGCAATTCTTCATGTCTCATGGGAAAGGGATTAGGAATTCTGGAGGTCAGCTCATTTCCCACGGGATGCTCGTTTTCAAAGCGGAGAACACACTCCCAGAACTCATTCTTTACGTCCCCCCCACTTCTGAGAGGTAGAGGTAAAGCTGCCCCCAGGTTAAGTCCACTGAAAAAACATCGAGTTCTTCATTTTCATAGTCATTTTAACAGCCGCAGATTCCAGAGAGGTTGTTTTTCCTTTTCCAAGTAGACGCTTCTCCCCACCTCTTCACCTATTGCAAACACAGGCTGGTTCAGTTAGATCTCCTCTCGCCCATTCCTTAAACGGCAACAGCTTGGTTTCTGCCCCCACTTTCAAGCTCTCAAAAGGGCAAAGCCTTGAGGAAGGCAACCCAAGCAGGAAAAGGAACGAATAACTTCTTTGGGCTAAGTCAGGTGGGATCAGTCCAAAAATCCAGGTGAAGTGTTACTACCGGGCAGAACAGACCTGATGCTAAAAAGCTACAGATCTAAAAAGCTTAAGGGGTCGAAGACCTCGGAACTTTCACAATCAATTCATACTTCCAGGTAGAAGATGATGGTTTAAAGTATTCAAGGAAGAAATGAAAGAGGAAACATGTCAGTTAATTTAGCCACTCGTTAGCAGCTGAGCAATTATATATGGTAGAAGAGGACTTTGAAACTATTGGCTAAAATAAGGTTTGGGGATGATCTTGAGTCTCAGTGGTTATGATGGAGTCCTGCCTGTCGTCTTTATGAAATGCTGTACTTGCTGTAGCTACAAAGACAGTCATTTCAGACTGTGAGCCCACTGTTGGGTAGGGACTGTCTCTATATGTTGCCAACTTGTACTTCCCAAGCGCTTAGTACAGTGCTCTGCACACAGTAAGAGCTCAATAAATACGATTGATGATGATTTCAAAGGAGTATAGATTAGCAGTTTTAGAAAGGTTCTCTTCAACTTTACAAGTTTAGCAAAAATGGCCACTACGAACAACAACAATGATAAAAACAAACACGCAAGGGCACTTGCTTTCTACTCACTTTCCCATCTGTGAATTCAGATGCGTGTCAAGCATTGAATGAAGCGCACGTTGGATGCGGTTCCACTTCTTATCAAAAACATAGTAACCTCTTCCAATCCTCTGACTCCCAAAAGCGCAAAACTAGAAGAGAGATTGGCTATTCAACACTTTCCCAATGAACGACTAATTCTGTGCTTTTAAGAAAAATCACCGTATAAAGGTTCGGAGTTCAAGTATGATCACCGTAGTCTCTGGAATGACTATAAAATGCCAAGGATAGCTAACGACATCTGGTATTTTGGGACGTAAGGAAGAGCATAAAACCTTCACACTAAAAGGAAACTCTAAGTTGTTGCCGGGTGCTGCGTTTTTCTCTGGAAGTTTTTTTACCGCTGCGGTGACATCGTTCTCACAACGTAACCTCGCCACATACTAGACTACACCAAGCTCTTCCACCGTCCCGCTCCCCACACGCTGACGACTTGGCACTTACAGATGTTGGCCGAGGATGATGATCTGAATAACGGCAATCCGGTTTTTCAACAGGCTCTTCTTTTTTGTCGGCTGCTCCCGGGTTGTAGCTGTGCAACTGTGAGCCTCGCCCCGTGGCCCCGACGGGAGGGTGGGCAGCGTCATGGACTGCCGGAGAGCCACTGTGGTCATTCCCGCTGTATTGAGATGGGCAGCCCGGCGGCCTTGAGAAGTAAAATATGTACCACTTAATTCTAACTTATGCAGAAAAAGGTACCCAACATCCTACCCAACATCTGATCTAGCCGTAAGAAGGGCGCTCACTCCCTTACTTGGAGTTGCGGCGATTCTTTCCGACCACAAGGCCTCGGGCTATCTACGACGAAAATAACCTAGGTGGGAATCCAAATGTCTTCCTCCCCATAACGCACGCTGGTTTAAGAGTCCGTTTTCGTGGCGTTAGGATTTCGCTACAAATGCAAATGATAAGGAGCACTTACCGACGGTAGGCAAATACAGCTCGGGATGCCACTTGCTCATCAAAAGGGACAATGAGCAAGTGCTTTATGCTGCAAAAAAGTGGCTTTCCAACTGCACTTTCTCAGCTAATCCAGGAGAAACCCCACTCTCTCGCCCCATCTTCCCCCTTCCATCTCAGCTTGTAAATACCCCAGCCCCCAATCCCAATCGAAACAAATGACAAAAGATGAAACTAAAAGCATATTAGAAAATTACAAAAACATTTCACCCCTCAATTTTCCCTCAGAACAGTGGATTCCCAAAGGATTTAAATCTTGCAAGAGATGGACAGGACATTGCTTCACTCCACTACCCGTCGCATTTCTATTCATTTCATCTACGGCAGATAACAATTCACGCCTGCGAATTAGTGACAAATAATGTTACTGGTACTCATTACAGCCTCTTTAGGGGAAAGTGGTCTTTAAGAAATTCAGTGAACTAATGACATTTTCTATTTGTCTGCAGAGGCTTACCGTGGAAGGCTGGGATTTTGAGGTTCGGGTTTATTTGAGGCCAAAGGCTTTGGAATGGGAATCACTCCATGAGGTTTGGGATGCAGCTCTTGGGAAGTTTCCGAAGGGGAGAGAGGCGGTATCTGCTGGTCCAGATGTTGAGGCCGTTTCTTTTTCCTGGTTTTGCTTTTGTGCTCGGCTAACAATACGTCAAATCTCTGTCTTCGACCCTGCACGGCTCTCCTCTGGGTTAAGGAATGTGACTGCCAAATAAAGAGATACACGTTCCTGAGGCTCTGGTGATTCTTGGTTATGTCTTACCGAGACACGTCTCATCGAGAAGAAGATCAAATGAAAAAAGAAAAAAAAGACTTCAGCCACGTGATTCATCGGGGTATGTATATTTACGTCTTTCGTGAAAGTTCAAAGTTAATGATGGAGCTGCTAGAGGATTTGGAGATGGAATCCACCCTCGTGGTTTAGTTTAAATTTCTTAAAAAGGGCCAATGTCATAAAATCTGAGATGAATTGGAGATGAGAACTATTCCCTATCTCCCCCATTTTATGTAACTGATAAAATATGAAACCGAACTAAAAAAAACTAAAATCACATTTCCTCCTTATGAAGTCTATCCATTACATTCTCTTTGCTAGGGAACATGACAGTACTGTAAAGTGCACGCTCAAAAATACATATATATTTACTAACCTCCTGAAAGCTATATTCTTCTGCATTCTTTACTATATGCCCAATATGAATTCTTTGGGTTTTATACCCTATTTTTACCCCAGTTTCTACACTCGCCCAATATGAATTCTTTGGGTTTTATACCAGTTTCTACACTCAGATTACTTGATGATTTTGGGTGAACCCCAACAAAGCAGCCAGCCAGGATTTGAGCACCCCTTTAGTGCTTCCATTTCCAAAGCTGCTCTTTTCTGGTCTCCTGAACTGAAAGATCATTTGTAAAAACCTATTTCATTTAATTTAACCCACAAAAATCCTCCAAATTAAGTCTCCATAGCAGCACAAACCAAGACCCTAATTAAATATAATGCATCTGAAGTTTTCATGGGTTCTGGAGCCATCAAAAAGGATCAGAATACACAAACACACACACACAATATCACAAGTGACAAGGATCAAATGAAAAACAAACGAAACGAAACCAAAGCTTTCCAGAAGCCTATTTAGTTTCTATTCATGATTTGTAGTTGCACAAATACATAACCCAGTCCAATACCTTAGTTTATATTCTTGTACCCTCTCCTAAAAATGAGCTCTTTGCTTCTAGAATTTGTTCAACCCTATGAGCATTTCTGGTAATTTAGTTTTCTCTTAAGGAAGATACAATTTACCCATAACATGAAGTCAAAGATGAAAATTTTTGGAAGAATTTGGAGAAAATTCTTTTGTTTTCTTAACATTTGAAAATGTACTAGTTAAAATTTCAGAGGAATTAGGGTGTAGGTTTGTGTAACTGTACCTCTGGGTCCCTAAAAGAAATACCTATACAAGGGAAATTATAAATCATCAAATCATCATTGTCATCAGCAGTAGCCTTTATTGAACACTACTACGTGCCTGGGGACATTCAGTAAGCGCAAATGACACCATCCCTGCCCCCGAGGAACATACAAGGAACATAACATAAAATGTCATAATCAAATGACTGGAAATACACTATTCTGGAATTATGCTACCAGTAATACTTTCATTCATTCAATCGTATTTATTGAGCGCTTACTGTGTGCAGAGCACTGTACTAAGCGCTTGGGAAGTACAAGTTGGCAACCTATAGAGACGGTTCCTACCCAACAGCGGGCTCACAGTCTAGAAATACTATAATATCACGGGCTACCTGAAAAACAAAGAAATGGATTTTGGAGTCAATTAAGCCAAAGCGAAAGGGAAGGCCAAATGTCTCGACTTAGATTAGCATATTTTGGACACATAATCAGGAGGACTAATCCTCTGGAGAAGACACTTAATGCTAGGAAAAGTCCAGGAAAAAAGTGGAAGAGGCAGACCATAACAAGGATAACGGAGGAACCGTTAGAAAGGTTACGGATCATGGCAGAAGACAGGACGTTTTGGAGAATATCCACAGGGTCGCTCATGAAGTGAAAACGACTTGAAGGCACTTGATAATAATAACACAGTGATACAGTATCACCAATTAAACTGAGCTATCCCGTTATTAAAATGTAAATAATCAACATCCACTCGACTGCACTGCTCCTCCATCAATAACTAAAACCATTAGGATGAAAGAATTATGAGAACCCTGCTCACAGAAACCTAAAATGTTTTCACTCTGAAACCTGGATTTACCCAGCTTGAATCTCCTTTAATCAGGCACTGTTGTACACTTGCTTTGGTTGTACATATTTATTACTCTATTTATTTATTTATTTATTTTACTCGTACATATCTATCCTATTTATTTTATTTTGTTGGTATGTTTGGTTTTGTTCTCTGTCTCCCCCTTTTAGACTGTGAGCCCACTGTTGGGTAGGGACTGTCTCTGTGTGTTGCCAATTTGTACTTCCCAAGCGCTTAGTACAGTGCTCTGCACATAGTAAGCGCTCAATAAATACGATTGATTGATTGATTAATTGATTGTTGCATGCTAAGGAGATTCCAGACAAAATAATGGTAGTAATCTCTACTGACCCACTGAGCACTGAAATTATTCTCATTTTTTTGTGTGTGATCACGTACCTTGCACGTCAAAGCCCTCAGGCAGGGTTTCTTGGTTTCCTCATCGATGACGCCGCAGCAAATATCAAAATCTAATTCTCTCTCTGTTTGACACAAGCACAGACATAAAACTTTGACTCAAAAAGTTGGTCTACGGGCCAATGCGCTTACTCGCTATCAAGAAATCAATGGTATTTACTGAGAACTTACTGGGTGCGGAGTACTACACTAAGCACTTAGGAGAGGACAATAGAGTCGGTAGGCATGATCTCCGCCCACAGGGAGCTTGGAATCTAAAGGGGAAGACAGACATTAAAATAAATGACAGGGGAAACAACAGAGTAGGACGATCGGTACATAAGTGCTGGCGGGATGGGGTGAGCATCGGGAGTAAGGGCCCAAGTGCCTAGGCAACACAAGACGGGAGGGAGAATGGAGTGGGGAGATGAAAGGTTAATCAGGGAAGCCTTCCCGGAGGAGGTCGGCTGTGAAGATGGGGAGAGTGGGCATCTGTTGGCTACGAGTGGTTAGCGAGTTACAGGCAGGGGTATTTGGTTGACGGTGAGAGAAGAGAGCAAGGTGCGGTGTGTACGTCGGTTAGTGTTGGAGACCAAAGCGTGCTCTCCCGAGCGCTTAGTATAGTGCTCTGCGCATAGTAAGCGCTCAAGAAATATGACTGAATGAAAGGCTGGGTTGGAGTGGGAGAGCTGGTTGAGGCCCTTACAGCCAGCGGTGAAGGGTTTCTGTTCGATGTGGAGATGGATGGGAGGGTTTTGAGGAGTGGGGGTACATGAGCAGGGCATCTGGCGAGGGGAGAGCCTGAATAATAATAATAATCATCATCATCATGACATTTGTTAAGCCTTTACTATGTACAAACACTGTTCTAAGCACTAGGGGGGATATAATGTGATCAAGTTGTCCACGTAGGGCTCACAGTCTTAATCCCCATTTTTACAGATGGGGTAACTGAGGCTCAGAGAAGTTAAGTGACTTGCCCAAGGTTACACAGCAGACTTGTGGTGGAGTCGGGATTCGAACCCACGACCTCTGACTCCAAAGCCCGGGCTCTTCCCACTGAGCCATGCTGCTTCTCTAGGGAGGTTAGCGAGGAGGCTTAGACCAGGGCGTGACACTTCATAAATGGCGTTATATAAGAGGGATATGATCAGGGAGGGAACAGCGTGGATGAAGGGGAAAGTCTGAGACATTTTTTGACGGCTGAAACCCAGGAATCGGTGACTGATTGAATACTCGGGTTCGACGAGAGCAAGAGAGACGGCTGAGTCAAGGATAAAGTTAAGCTTTAAATATAATTGATTAAATTGTAATTTAATAAATACGATTGATTAATTAAATCAAGCAATAAATACGATAGATTAAGCTGGGGCCTGTACGTCAGGGAGTATGGTGGTGGAGTCAGTGGTGATGGGAAAGTCAAGGGGAGAGAGGCTTTGGGTGGGAAGATGAGGACTTCTGTTTTGGACAGGTTCGGTTTGAAGCGCTGGTGCGACATCCAAGTCCTCAGTCTAAGAGGATTTGGATGGAGTAGCCTCTGTTGGATTTGGCAAAGGCGTTCCTTGGTGATCTTGGAGAGGGAAATTTCGGGGGGAGCGGAGGGGGCGAAAGCCCTATTGCTGGGGGTCAAAGAGAAAGTTGGAGGAGAGGAAGAAGAGACGGTGGAGGTAAAGAACTCATTTGAAGAGTTTGGAAAGGAATGGTAGGAGGGAGATGGGGATAGAGTGGGGTCAAGGAAGGGTTTTTTGAGGACAGGAGATATGTGGATATGTTTGAAAGGGAAAGTGGAAAAGTGGGAAAGTGGAAAAGGAGCCTCTGTCCTCATCTGATTTACATTCAAATGAACTGTTGCAAGTAATAGGCCATACGATGACAAAATGCGTTTGTATTGAATTTTAAATTCCTCCAACTCTCCCCCAAACCCTGATCCAAGAATCATGTTAAAAGAAATTGAATAAGTCTAATACACCTATTACACACGAAGCAAGAAAGGTGGTAATGTGCCAAGCCTTCTAAGAGCAGGCCAAGAGCCGGAAGCGGCCACCTGAAGGCTTCCACCGACAATGCCAACAGTGGGCTGGAAGATTGCTTCTGCCATTTATTCGGTAGAGATGCTTCCTACTGCCTAAAGAAGCGCTCTCCCAATCACCGAGTGACTACGATCAAACAAAAAGCACAAAGACTTAACATCAAGTTCATCACCACGCTAGCTAACAGACACGCCCGTCTTCATCTCACAGATCAGACTGCTTTTATAACACTGCTTTTATAATTTTAGGGGTAGCCAAATCCACCGCTCCCATTTTCCCTCTTGAAACCATCCGGGACAGAAGAAACGGTTACCAAAGTAGGCGATACCGAGTTACCTGAGAATCTCTTACGTAAAACCTTCCCGTTATATGAACAATTTTCTGGCTTCTTTTCCCCAGCTGGAGGCATAGGGCGAAGTTCTTTATTATTCGGTGTCTTCCCAGGGGAAGGCAAAGATGACTTTGGTATTGAGGGACAATTACGGCCAGTGTTTACGGAGGCACTCACGGCAGTAGAAAAACTTGAACCAACAGCAGTTTTCAACAGCGCACCATCTATCTCGGGTTGCATCTTTTCCACTTGGACCGATGGAGTCAGGCTGCCAATAATGGGGAATTAAGAAAACAATCATCTGAGAACTGCGTCCTCTCCAACAATTATGTGCCAGTGCTACCACGTCGAGAAGAACTGGAGCTAGATGGAGGGTGTGTTGGAAATAATTTTCTGAATCTGCAGAACCCAGTGGAACGTATCTAAGACTGCGCCCCTTTAATCAATTTAATGAACTTTTCGTTTCATCAACACTTGTTTTTCCCAACCGTAGGAATGAAAGCCAAGCTTTACAGGCTGTCCCGGAGCTCCGCTCAGATGTCACTGATGGGGAGGTGGGCTTGGGAGTAGCCAACGCTACGATTAGAGAAAAGCTAATCAATAGGATGGAGAGAAAGCTGGTGGACAACCTTTGCGCTGATGACGAGTTGGCGTGGTGCAGAGGAAGATGAGAGATGCCGAACCACCGGAGGGTTTTGAGGAGAGGGGAAATGTGTACCGAGCCATTCAAGGTAGGAGCAACGCGGCAAATACGTTAGTCCGATTTAACAGGATGCTGGCTGCATGGGGGAGAAGAACGTGCAGCTCGACAGAACGGATGAGGAAAAATCAGTAGGTTGTGGCAGAAAATTGGGTACGGGGGCAGAACGGCAGTGAGGATTCAAAGATGATACCAGACTTCCAGGGGGGAGCGTGGTGCGGTCAGCGACAACAGAAGAAGGGAAATCGAGAGAAAGGAAAAGTTTAGGAGGAGAGACGAGACGTTCGTTCGGTTTGGAGATAAAGAGTTTGAGGTGCCAACAGACCATCCACTTGGAGAGGTCCTGCAGGCAAGAAGAGATGTAGCGTGGAAGAGCGGGAGAGGGGTCAGGGCAAAGAGAGGTAGATCTGCGTGACTCAGTGGAAAGAGCCCGGGATTTGGAGTCAGAGGTCATGGGTTCGAATCCCGACTCCGCCACATGTCTGCTGTGTGACCTTGGGCAAGTCACTTAACTTCTCTGAGCCTCAGTTACCTCATCTGTAAAATGGGGGTGAAGACTGTGAGCCCCACGTGGGACAACTTGATCACCTTGGATCCGCCCCAGCGCTTAGAACGGTGCTCTGCACATAGTAAGCGCTTAACAAATGCCATCATCATCATCATCATCTGTAAAATGGGGATGAAGACTGTGAGCCCCACGTGGGACAACTTGATCACCTTGTATCCGCCCCAGCGCTTAGAACGGTGCTCTGCACATAGTAAGTGCTTAACAAATGCCATCATTATTTATTTATCTGGGAGTCATCCGCACAGGGGTGGCAACCGAGGCCATCTTAGTGTATGAGTCCCCCAAAAGGGTGGGTGTCGAGGCAGAGTGGTTGAAAGAGCACAGAGCTGGGAGCAAGAGACCCGAGTTCAAGTCCTTGCTTGGAAACGGGCCTTCGGTGTGACCTTGGCCAAGTCACTTAACCTCTCTGGGCCTCAGTTTCCTCATCTGTAAAACGGAGATATGACAGACTGCAAACCCCATGAGGGTCAGGGACTCTGTCTGACCTCAGAACTTTGCGCCTAACCCTTTGTTCCTACTTAGCAAGCTCTTAATAAACACAATTAGACGGAGAAGAGCGAAGGATCAAGCGGAGAGTCTTGTGATCGGGGGGAGAGGTGGAAAAGGAACCAGCAAACAGGAAACCAAGATGTTTCTGGGTGTGTTGGTGTGCGCATTCAAAAAGTCTCTCAATTTGGTGAAAATCCTCAAACTACCAATGGCAGGAAGTGAACCTTTCAGAGAGAGATGGGTACGACGGGAAGATTAGTTTCGCCTTGGGTTTTTCCCTTTCCCAATCTTCTACGCCGTACAGGGACGGAATTGGGAGAGGGATCTGTCCACTTTCAGAAAAATAGAAACCATATGGGCTGTGGGAAGTTTCTTTCCTTGTATTTTAAATGAACTTTAGGCTGCAATAAAGCGCAGGGCATATTTTCTGTTTTTTCTCAAAGAGGGCACTGATCAGGACGACCAAAATCCTTCTGCTGAAAGTTGTTTTATGCCTTCCAATGACAAACTTTTAAACATCTCAATATACTCACATATTATCCCGGGAAATTCCGCTGAGCTGTATAGGATACGTTGGCTCATCGTTTCTAGGGAGCTCCAGCTTTTCTTTGGGTGATTTCAACAACTTGGGATTGGATGGTGATGATGAAAATGAAGCACGAATAAATACCTCCTGGATTTTCACTTGCCCTACTACCTTCGCCTCTTGAAGACAGAGAAGAAAAGACAGGAAGCACTGAGACGTTGGAATTGCTAGAAACACCTTGGAAAGAGCTTTGTCTTCTTTCTGTAAAAGAAAGAAACCAAACATCATGAAGTTTTATTTTTAATACAGGAACACAGACAAAAATGCCAGATTTGAGAGATTTTTGAATTAGTGATCAAGAACTGTCAAATTCCTTGTGTCAATGTGATTAAGAGAGGTATTTTCATCCTGGTGCATTTTTATGTTTTTTGGAATTCACTGCCTTGCCACAACACACACGAACTCTGGTCTCATATTTTCTGATCTTATTGTTTTTCTTTTAAAAGTATTTTTTAAACGCTTGCTAGATGAAAGGCACTGCACTAAGTGGTGGGATAGGTATTCATTCATTGATTCATTCATTCAATCGTATTTATTGAGCACTTACTGTGTGCAGAGCACCGTACTAAGCGCTTGGGAAGTCCAAGTTGGCAACATATAGAGGCGGTCCCTACCCAACAGTGGGCTCACGGTCTAGAAGGGGGAGACAGAGAACAAAACAAAACATATTAACAGAATAAAATAAACAGAATAAATATGTACAAGTAAAATCAATCAATCGAGTAATAAATACATACAAACATATATACAGGTACAAGCTAATCGGGTTGGACATCAATCAATCAATCGTCTTTATTGAGCGCTTACTGTGTGCAGAGCACTGTACTAAGCGCTTGGGAAGTACAAGTTGGCAACATATAGAGACAGTCCCTACCCAACATGGGGCTCACAGTCTTGAATCCCCATTTTACAGATGATGGAACTGAGGCACACAGAAGCGAAGTGACTTGCCCAAGGTCACCCAGCAGACAAACGGTGGAGTCAGAATTAGAACCCAGGCCCTTCTGACTTCCAGGACCCTGCAGGTCCATCAGAACATACTGTTTTACTTCCCTGTTGCTATGACTACGTTAATCAGTGTTTTTCCCACCCAACAATACCTCCTCTCTCAGGGTTGCCCATGGAGAGTTTCCAGCCCTCCGCCAGTCTTGGCTACGGGAAGGAAAATCGGGAATAGGGCGACCCATTCCGTTTCTAGCTTGGGCAGCGGCTAGCGAGTTGAAAGCGATTTCTGCTACGAGTCAAAACTCACCTGGGCTGGACAGCAGCGGCGCGGGAGAGAATCGAGGGAGGAGACTTGAGTTTACTGCACGGAAGAAGGCCACGGTAAACCACTTTCATATTTTCACCAAGAAAACTCTGCAGATACACTCCCAGAACGACCGCAGATGGAGGTGGGGTACTGTGGGAGAGATGTACATATTTATTGTACATATTTATTACTCTATTTATTTATTTATTTATTTTACTTGTACATACCTATCCTATTTTATTTTGTTAGTATGTTTGGTTTTGTTCTCCGTCTCCCCCTTCTAGACTGTGAGCCCACTGTTGGGTAGGGACCGTCTCTATAGGTTGCCAATTTGTCCTTCCCAAGCGCTTAGTACAGTGCTCTGCACATAGTAAGCTCTCAATAAATACGATTGATGATGATGATGATGTAGCCATAAAGTCGCTACGGGTCGAAGACGACTCGACGGCATAAAGCGAGACAAGCGATACCCAGATCAGTGGATAAAAAAGTAGTATTAATAATTTTGTGACTATAGACTAACATACACGGAGAATGTTATCGTATAATTACCCATCATTTTCTTTTATGCATTGACACTGACTTTTTCTATTAAATGATTTCCATCCTTTTTAATAATCTGACCAGACCAGATTATTAGGGCGTGTTTGGGAGGGATGGAGGGAGGAAGAGGCCGGGCCGAGAAGGCCAGACCAGGGGGCTGCTTCATCTGTGCTTAGAAAACAGTGCTGTGCACATAGTGAGCGCTTAATAAATGCCATCGTTATTATCAGTGGACTGCGTCCAGCTTGATTACCTTATATCTACCCCAGGACTTAGTACAGCACCTGGCTCACAGTAAGCCCTTGGCAAATAAATACGATCGACTGCTTGGTTGACTCTCCTCCCTCAAACTTCGACCATGTAATCATGGCATTTATTAAGCGCTTACTATGTGCAAAGCACTGTTCTAAGCGCTGGAGCACTGCTCTAAGCGACCATATGCTGTGGCCCCTGCTTGGATTTCCCCGCCCTGACCCCAGCTTCCCCCCATCTTTAAAGCTCTCCCCATCTCTCCCCAATGTTGGGTAGGGACTGTCTCTATATGTTGCCAATTTGTACTTCCCAAGCGCTTAGTACAGTGCTCCGCACATAGTAAGCGCTCAATAAATATGATTGATTGATTGATTGATCTCTCCGGGTTGTCTCCCTCCGCGACGGCAGGATGGCAGAGGAGGAAAAGGAAGGGGGCTAGGGAGGGAAGGAGGGAGGAAGGCTGCACGGCCCCCATCCCGTCTTTCCCCACTCCGGTCCATTCTTCACTCTGCTGCCCGGATCATTTTTCTCCAGAAACGTTTAGGACCTTTCACCCCGCTCCTCAAAATCAATCAATCAATCAATCAATCGTATTTATTGAGCGCTTACTATGTGCAGAGCACTGTACTAAGTGCTTGGGAAGTACAAATTGGCAACATATAGAGACAGGCCCTACCCAACAGTGGGCTCACAGTCTAAAAGGGGGAGACGGAGAACAAAACCAAACATACTAGCAAAATAAAATAAATAGGATAGATATGTACAAGTAAAATAAATAGAGTAATAAATCATCATCATCATCATCAATCGTATTTATTGAGTGCTTACTATGTGCAGAGCACTGTACTAAGCGCTTGGGAAGTACAAATTGGCAACATATAGAGACAGTCCCTACCCAACAGTGGGCTCACAGTCTAAAAGGGGGAGACAGAGAACAAAACCAAACATACCAACAAAATAAAATAGGATAGAAATGTACAAGTAAAATAAATAAATAAATAAATAAATAGAGTAATAAATATGTACAACCATATATCCACATATACAGGTGCTGTGGGGAAGGGAAGGAGGTAAGATGGGGGGATGGAGAGGGGGACGAGGGGAGAGGAAGGAAGTGGCTCAGTCTGGGAAGGCCTCCTGGAGGAGGTGAGCTCTCAGCAGGGCCTTGAAGGGAGGAAGAGAGCTAGCTTGGCGGAGGGGCAGAGGGAGGGCATTCCAGGCCCGGGGGAGGACGTGGGCCGGGGGTCGATGGCGGGACAGGCGAGAACGAGGCACGGTGAGGAGATTAGCGGCGGAGGAGCGGACGGTGCGGGCTGGGCTGGAGAAGGAGAGAAGGGAGGGGAGGGAGGAGGGGGCGAGGGGATGGATGGACAGCCTTGAAGCCCAGGGTGAGGAGTTTCTGCCTGATGCGCAGATTGATTGGTAGCCACTGGAGATTTTTGTGGGGTGCCCATCCAACTCTGCATCAAACAGAAACCCCTCGCCGTTGGCCTTAAAGCAGTCCACCACCTTGCCCCGCCTCACCTCACTACTCCCCTGCTCCAATCCAGGCCGCACGCTTCGCTCCTCTAATGCCAATTTCTCACTGTGCCTCCCTCTCGCCTGTGTCACCGCCGACCCCTGGCCCATATCCCTCCTCTGGCCGGGAATACCCTCCCTCCTCAAATCTGCCAATTCCTCTCCCCGCCTTCAAAGCCTTATTCACCTTGTATCCCCCCAGCGCTTAGAACGGCGCTTTGCACACAGTAAGCGCTCAATAAATACGATTGAATGAATGAATGAATGAATGAATGAAGGCCCATCTCCTCCAAGAGGCCTTCCCTGACTAAGCCGCCCATTCTTCTTCTCCCACTCCCTTCTGCGTCGCCCCGACTCGCCCTCTTGATTCTCACCCACCCCTCAGCCCCACGGTCCTGTTGTACCTATCTGCCATTTATTATTTAATAAATAATAATAAATTATATTATAATAAATAAAATAATACATTATTATATTATAATAAATAGAAATAATAAATTATTATATTATAGTAAATAAATAATATCTGCCTTTTAGACTGTGAGCCCACTATTGGGTAGGGACTGTCTCTATATGCTGCCAACTTGTACTTCCCAAGTGCTTAGTACAGTGCTCTGCACACAGTAAGCGCTCAATAAATTGATGATGATGATTTACGTTCATATCCGCTCCCCCTCTAGACTGTTAGCTTGCTGCAGTCAGGGGAGGTCGCGGTTTCCCAAGCGCTTAGTACACAGTAAGTGCTCAATAAATACAAATGGGTGACTGAGTGAGTGAGGGGCCGGGTCAGGGTCAAAGCCCAGGGCCCCGACCCCACTCACCGCTCCGGGGAGGCAGCGGAGGGGGGCAGGGAGGATGAGAAGCAGCATGGCTCAGTGGAAAGAGACCGGGCTTTGGAGTCGGAGGTCACGGGTTCGAATCCCGGCTCTTCCACATGTCTGCTGTGTGACCATGGGCAACTCACTTGACTTCTCTGAGCCTCAGTGACCTCGTCTGTAAAATGGGGATTAAGAACTGTGAGCCCCACAAGGGACAACCTGAGCACCTTGTAACCTCCCCGGCGCTTAGAACAGTGCTTTGCACATAGTAAACGCTTAATAAATGCCATCATTATTATTACTTATTATTATTACGGATGGATAGATGGATGACATATGGATGGATGGATGGATGGACGGATGGACAGAGGGATGGAGAAGCAGTGTGGCTCAATGGAAAGAGCGCGGGCTTTGGAGTCAGAGGTCATGGGTTCAAATCCCGGCTCTGCCAATTGTCAGCTGTGTGACTTTGGGCAAGTCACTTAACTTCTCCGGGCCTCAGTTCCCTCATCTGTAAAATGGGGATTGACTGGGAGCCTCCCGTGGGAGAAGCTGATCACTTTGTAACCTCCCCAGCGCTTAGAACAGTGCTTTGCACATAGTAAGTGCTTAATAAATGCCATTATTATTATTAAGGATAGATGGATGGATGGATGGACGGAAGGATGGACATATGGATGGATGGAAGCAGTGGCTCAGTGGAAAGAGCCCGGGCTTTGGAGTCAGAGGTCATGGGTTCGAATCCCGACTCCGCCACATGTCTGCTGTGTGACCTTGGGCAAGTCACTTAACTTCTCCGAGCCTCAGTTATCTTGTCTGTAAAATGGGGATTAAGACTGTGAGCCCCACATGGGACAACCTGATCACCTTGTATCCCCCCAGCGCTTAGAACAGTGCTTTGCGCATAGTAAGCGCTTAATAAATGCCATCATTATTATTACTTATTATTATTATGGGTGGATGGATGTAAGATGGACATATGGATGGATGGAAGGGCGGATGGATGGACATATGGATGGATGGATGGATGGACGGATGGATGGATGGTTAGACAGAAGGATGGACATATGGATGAATGGAAGGATGGACAGATGGATGGACATGTGGATGGATGGACATATGGATGGATGGATGGACAGTTGGATGGTTGGACATGTTGTGCCGAGAATCAGCGAGTGAGACCCAGGTAGAAATTTAGAAGTGGATTTTATTAGCGCGCGGCTGCAAGGGGCCAGGAACCCAGATCAAGCAGCCCCGATCCCATTCTCACTGTGTCTTTTATTGAGTTACAGCAACATGGGAGGGAGCATTTAGGAATTTCAGGAATCCAATTAGGACCAACAGGATGCTGTAAATTCTCTGTTTTTACTGCCTTGTAAAGGTTGTTGTTATCTGCCATATGGCCTTGTATAAATAGGTGTGTAAAATCTGTTATCTTCTGTTGTCACTGTCTTGTCAGGATGTCATCTGACCTACGACCTTACATAGATAAGTGTTACTTGTTTAATGGCCTTGAAGGCATCTGTTGCAGACAATACAAAAAGGAGTTGTTCTCTCAGCCTGCACAAAATGGAGTCAGTCACGTCAAGTCCGCTAGTGGACAACAGGGATGGCTTTTGTCAGGCAGGTCAGGGTGGGGGAGGCCTTTGTTAGGCAGGTTTTGTGGCGGGAAGTTTTGGCGGGCATTCTTCTTCCATGAAGAAGGGTGTACAAAGGGATGGGAGGAAGGGATGGGAAAACAAAATGGAGATCAGACAAACCCAATCACAACAGACAGAAGGATGGACATATGGATGAATGGAAGGATGGATGGACATATGGACAGATGGATGGATGGACATATGGATGGCTGGACGGATGGACAGAAGGATGGCTGGGTGGATAGCATGGCCAGGCCAAGGAGACCAACCCAGCTTTCCCTGAGGAAACCCTGGATGGGTCCCTGAGGCTGGGAGGAGGCCGGAGAGGGAGCAGCCAAGCCCCCCACCCCGGGGCTCCCTATGGGCCTTCCTTCCTTGGCCCGACTCCCGCGGGGTCGGGGGTCAAAGGTCGGAGGTCAGGGGGCCGCGGGGGGGGGGGGGGCGCTGAACCCTGGTGGATGACTAAGCCCTTTTCCTCCCAGGCCTCGAGGCCTCCGGGGAGAAGCTAGTGGGCATGCGCGGGACACGGCCCGCGCAGGCGCAGTGCCGAAAGGGGGCGTGGCCACCCGGGGGCGGGCGCGAGGCCCTGCCGGTTTTGGCGGGCTTCTGGAGCCCCGTGGTTTTCCTCAGCGCCCCTGCCCTTCCAGCCACCGGAAGTCTGCCCAATTTCACCTGAATGGTGCCATTTATTAGGCGCTTACTATGTGCCAGGCACTGTTCTAAGCGCTGGGGAAGTTACAATAATAATAATAATGGCATTTATTAAGCGCTTACTATGTGCGAGGCCCTGTTCTAAGCGCTGGGGAGGTTACCAGGCGATCAGGTTGCCCCCCAGTCTTCATCCCCATTTCCCAGATGAGGTCACTGAGGCCCAGAGAAGTGAAGCGACTCGCCCAAAGTCACCCAGCTGACAATTGGCGGAGTGGGATTCGAACCCATGACCTCTGACTCCAAAGCCCGGGCGCTTTCCACTGAGCCACGCTGCTTCCCCCAATCAATCAATCAATCAATCATATTTATTGAGCGCTTACTATGTGCAGAGCACCGTACTAAGCGCTTGGGAAGTACAAATTGGCATCACATAGAGACAGTCCCTACCCAACAGTGGGCTCACAGTCTATAAGGGGGAGACAGAGAACAGAACCAAACATACCAACAAAATAAAATAAGTAGGATAGAAATGTACAAGTAAAATAGATAAATAAACAAACAAATAAATAAATAAATAAATAGAGTAATAAATATGTACAACCATATATACATATATACAGGTGCTGTGGGGAAGGGAAGGAGGTAAGACGGGGGGATGGAGACTCCCCTGCTCCGGTTCCGCCCATCGGGACACGTATTGAACTCCCCCAAGCGCTTAGTGCAGTGCTCTGCACACAGTAGGCGCTCAATAAATACCACTGAATGAATGAGGGCCTGCCGCCACACGGGAAGTAGGCAGCGTGTGGCTTGGAATAATAATACTAATGGCATTTCATTCATTCATTCATTCAATCGTATTTATTGAGCGCTTACTGAGTGCAGAGCACTGTACTAAGCGCTTGGGAAGGACAAGTTTGTTAAGCACTTACTATGTGCAGAGCACTGTTCTAAGCGTGGCTCGGTGGAAGGAGCCCGGGCTTTGGAGTCAGAGGTCATGGGTTCAAATCCCGGCTCCGCCAATTGTCAGCTGGGTGACTTTGGGCCAGTCACTTAACTTCTCTGGGCCTCAGTTATCTCATCTGTAAAATGGGGATTAAGACTAAGCCCCACATGGGACAACCTGATCACCTTGTAACCTCCCCAGCGCTTAGAACGGTGCTTTGCACATAGTAAGCGCTTAATAAATGCCATTATTATTACTATTATTAATAGTCCCAGCTCCACTGCTTCTCTGCTGGGTGAATTTGGGCAAGTCACTTCTCTGGGCCTCAGTTATCTCATCTGTAAAATGGGGATTAAGACTGTAAACCCCATGTGGGACAACCTGATCACCTTGTAACCTCCCCAGCACTTAGAACAGTGCTTTGCACATAGTAAGCGCTTAATAAATGGCATTATTATTATTAATAATCCCAGCTCCGAAACTTCTCCACTGGGTGAATTTGGGCAAGTCACCTCTCTGGGCCTCAGTTATCTCATCTGTAAAATGGGGATTAAGACTGTGAGTCCCACGTGGGACAACCTGATCACCTTGTAACCTCCCCAGCGCTTAGAACAGTGCTTTGTACATAGTAAGCGCTTAATAAATGCCATTATTATTATTATTATTAATAATCCCAGCTCCGCCGCTTCTCCACTGGGTGAATTTGGGCAAGTCACTTCTCTGGGCCTCAGTTATCTCATCTGTAAAATGGGGATTAAGACTGTAAGCCCCACGTGGGACAACCTGATCACCTTGTAACCTCCCCAGCACTTAGAACAGTGCTTTGCACATAGTAAGCACTTAATAAATGCCATTATTATTATTAATAATCCCAGCTCCGCCACTTCTCCACTGGGTGAATTTGGGCAAGTCACCTCTCTGGGCCTCAATTACCTCATCTGTAAAATGGGGATTAAGACTGTAAGCCCCACGTGGGACAACCTGATCACCTTGTAACCTCCCCAGCGCTTAGAACAGTGCTTTGCACATAGTATGTGCTTAATAAATGCTATTATTATTATTATTAATAATCCCAGCTCCGCCGCTTCTCCGCTGGGTGAACTTGGGCAAGTCACTTCTGTGGGCCTCAGTTATCTCATCTGTAAAATGAGGATTAAGACTGTAAACCCCACGTGGGACAACCTGATCACCTTGTAACCTCCCCAATGCTTAGAACAGTGCTTTCTAGATAAATAAATAGAACATATCTATTCTATTTATTTTATTTTGTTAGTATGTTCGGTTTTGTCTCCCCCTTTTAGACTGTGAGCCCACTGTTGGGTAGGGACTGTCTCTAGATGTTGCCAATTTGTACTTCCCAAGCGCTTAGTACAGTGCTCTGCATACAGTAAGCGCTCAATAAATACGATTGATGATAAATACGATTGATGATGATGCTTTGCACATAGTAAGCACTTAATAAATGCCATTATTATTATTATTATTATTAATCCCAGCTCCGCCGCTTCTCCGCTGGGTGAACTTGGGCAAGTCACTTCTCTGGGCCTCAGTTACCTCATCTGTAAAATGGGGATTTAGAATGGGAGCCGCATGTGGGACGGGGACGGAGGCCGACCTGAGTAGCTTATTCATTCATTCAATCGTATTTATTGAGCGCTTACTGTGTGCAGAGCACTGTACTGAGCGCTTGGGAAGTCCAAGTTGGCAACATCTAGAGACGGTCCCTACCCAACGGCATTTGTTAAGCGCTTACTATGTGCAAAGCACTGTTCTAAGCGCTCGGGGGGATACAAGGTGATCGGGTTGTCCCACGGGGGGCTCACAGTCTTAATCCCCATTTTACAGATGAGGGAACTGAGGCTCAGAGAAGTTAAGCGACTTGCCCCAGGTCGCACAGCAGACATGCGGCAGATCCGGGATTCGAACCCATAGCAAGTTGACAGGTGTGAAGTCATCAGAATAAATAGAAGTAAAGCTAGATGCACATCACTGGCAAACTAATGATGGCAGTGAGGGCTTAAAAACGGTGCTTAATACAGTGACTGGCACAAAGTAAGCACTCCGTAAATTCCAGAAAAAAACAACAAAAACCAGGCCTTACAGGAGAGAATGGGAGGGGAGTAGCAAGCAGGAGAGTGGCAGGAGGCAGGAAGGGAGTTCATATAATAGCCCAGTGGAGAGCGTGCGGGCCCGGGAGTCACATCATGGGTTCATTCGTATTTATTGAGCGCTTACTGTGTGCAGAGCACTGTCCTAAGCGCTTGGGAAGTCCAAGTTGGCAACATCTAGAGACGGTCCTTACGCAACAGCGGGCTCACAGTCGAGAAGGGGGAGCCAGATAACAAAACATATTAACAAAAGAATATTATATATATTATCACAAAGAAGGGGGAGCCAGACAACAAAACATATTAACAAAAGAATATTATATATATTATCACAAAGAAGGGGGAGCCAGACAACAAAACATATGAACAAAAGAATATTATATATATTATCACAAATAACAAAACAATCGGGTTCTAATCCCGGCTCCGCCACTTGTCACCTTGGGCAAGTCACTTCACTTCTCTGGGCCTCAGTCTCTCCATCTGGAAAATGGGGATTAAGATCGTGAGCCCTCTGTGGGACCGGGACTGTGTCCAAGCTGACTCTCTTTTATAATAATACTAATAATAATAATAATAATGACGGCATTTGTTAAGCGCTTACTATGTGCAAAGCACTGTTCTAAGCGCTGGGGGGGATACAATGTGATCAAGTTGTCCCACGTGGGGCTCACAGTCTTAATCCCCATTTTGACAGATGAGGTAACAGGCTCAGAGCAGTTAAGTGACTTGCCCAAGGTCACACAGCAGACTTGTGGTGGAGCCGGGATTCAAACCCATGACCTCTGACTCCAAAACCCGGGCTCTTTCCACTGAGCCACACTGCTTCTCCATTACCCCAGCGCTTAATACAGTGCCTGGCGCTTACAAATGCCACAATTATAATATTAATAATAAATAATGATAATAATAATGGTATTTGTTAAGCCCTTACTATGTGCTGAGCAGATAATTATTAGACATGGGCCCTGCCCCCGGAGGGGCTCATAAGCTAGAAACAAAGCTGGGGGAGACTGGCGCATTGGGAGCAGTGAAACAATACGAATATAAAACAATATAAATCAATCAATCAATCGTATTTATTGAGCGCTTACTGTGTGCAGAGCACTGTACTAAGCGCTTGGGAAGTACAAGTCGGCAACACATAGAGACGGTCCCTACCCAACAGCGGGCTCACAGTCTAGAAGCCAGGCCGATGCTTTATTCACGAGGCCATGCCACTTATACTAATTAGAGAAGCAGCGTGGCTCAGCGGAAAGAGCCCGGGCTTTGGAGTCAGAGGTCATGGGTTCAAATCCCGGCGCCGCCAGTTGTCAGCTGGGTGACTTTGGGCGAGTCACTTCCCTTCTCTGGGCCTCAGTTCCCTCATCTGGAAAATGGGGATGAAGACTGTGAGCCCCCCATGGGACAACCTGATCACCTCGTAACCTCCCCAGCGCTTAGAACAGTGCTTTGCACATAGTAAGCGTTTAATAAATGCCATCATTATTATTATTATTACTAATTCCCACTTATACACTTTCCCAGCGATTACTACCACTATTTGCATTCCAAACATCCAATCAAACGCTGGAATTTACCGATTCTTTCTCCATAGCGTTTCCCGGATGCGCGTCTTCTTTTCCACTCGAGTCCAGCGCTTAGAACAGTGCTTGGCGCATAGTAAGCACTTAACACATGCCATTAGTATTATTTTTTTCTCCCAGTGCAGGCTCTGGCGCCAATACGATCACGAGTTTGGGAGTCAAAAGGACTCTGAACTTGGAATGTGGGTTCTAATCCCGGCTCTGCCACTTGTCTGCTGTGTGACCACGGGCAAGTCACTTAGCTTCTCTGGGCCTGTTACCTCACCTGTAAAATTTGGATTAAAGCTGTGAGCTCCACGTGGGACTGGGACTGTGTCCAACCCGATTAGCTTGTATCTACCTGAGCGCTTAGAACAGTCCCGGACACAGAATAAGTGCTTAGATACCATCATCACAACTGCATCAGCCAGTCTCTTTGCCTCCACCCTTGTCCCTTTCCAGTCCACGCTCTGCACACAGTAAACGCTCAACAAATACCATGGATTAACGGACAAACTCCACTCTCCTGCACAGAGAAGACCTCATTTGACACACACCTCTGCTCTTCTCCAAAAGCCGCAACGGTCACATCTCCTTTCCCGTCAAGCGAAAACTCCTTACTTTCGCTCTAAGACCCTTGGCCAGTTTATTCCCTCTTACCCTCCGCTATTATTATTCCCCAGCTTTCCCTCCCCTTCTGTACCTGCCTCTTGACACTTTTATTCACCGCTTAACCCGCTTCCTCAGCTGGGAACTCTCCCATCCCTGCCAAATTCCCCCCTGACCGCGGACCTGCCTCTCTTTTTCCAGCTAATTTTCCCCAGTCCACTCACAACACCCAGCACTTGCGTAAATGTGTTTATTTTTATTTATACATTCTATTTATCTCTTTATCCATACCAAAAACTATTTCGGCTTTTCACCCCGACGTGTTTAGCTGCTTCGTATTTGTTTTTCCCTCCCGCTCTCACGACTCGTAGATACATTTCTCTATCTCCCCCTCTCTATCTCCTCGGAGGCAAAGGAGCTTGTTAGGGGCTCCGAATCAGTTAATAATAATTGTGGTACGTGTTAGGCGCCACGTGCCAGGCACTATACTGAGCACGGGGGTGGATACAAGCCAAGCGAGGCAGACCCAGTCCCTGTCCCACATGGGGCTCACAGTTTCAATCTCTATTTTACACAAGAGGGGACCGAGGCACAGCGAAGTGACAAGCGGACAAGTGGCGGGGCCGGGATTAGACCCCTTTTCTGAGTCCCAAGCCCGGGCTCGGTAGGGTCGCTGTACCGTGCTGCTTCTCCTGAGTTGTTACTGTACCTAGCCCCGGTAGGAATCTGATAAATTGCCACGATTGATGGATTGAGGATGAGCTAAGCAACGGCAGCGTTTGCCAGAAAATAGGAGATGGCGACCCGGAAAGGCGAGTAAGTCGATTCCTGGCACTTCCCTCGATTACCACGCTAGGCGTAGAGTACAATTTCAGGTGGTTCAACTTTTTCCTACTCTTCCTTTTTCCTCTTCACCTATTTCCCCCCTTTCCCTCCCCTTCACTGCGCTGCCCCGGATTCACCCCGGCAGTCAAAACGAAGACTGGGTTACGGGCCATTTCTCTAAATTTGAGGTGAGCCAGAGTACCGAGCTAAAAAACGACAGACAAAACAAAAACTTCAAAGTGTTACGGCTTCCGGGTCTGGGGGGGTGTCCCTTAAAAAGCCGTTTCCTTTAATTTTCTTACTGTCCTCCGGTCAGCGTCGACCAGCTGGTTTCGAATTCTGCCACATAAAAAAGGTTGCGGGTTCTTTAGGGGAAAGAGCTCCTTAGGGTTTCTCAAAAGGAGAAGCGAACGTAATCCTGCAGCCCGTTAAATCCAACAGGGTCGGGCAATTCCCGACCCTCGGAGGGGGGGATCACCGAAGGAACCGGACGCGAGACCCTCGTCCGTCACCCGAAGCGCGACTAAACGATATCGAGCGTCACTCTGATGTTCATCGCCGCCAGCTCGGCCACAAAATACCGGAAGACGTACGGCACGGACACGGTATCGATGGTGTCGCTCCGCCGGCACATGGTACAGTTGTACTTGCGGTTGCGCATCGCGGACCACGAAGGGGGCGGTTTCTCCAGCAGCGGGGAGAGCAGGCTGCCGCACTGGACGCACACGTGGGCCACGGAGCGGTCCGAGCAGTTGAACAGCCGGTCGTGGAGCAGGAAGGACGTGCCGTGGGCCAACAGGGCGTCCCGCTCCATCTCTCCGAAGCGGATCCCGCCCTGGACGTTCCTCCCGCCGACGGGCTGGTTGGTGACTTTGTCCCTGGCCCCCGTGGTCCGCACCTGGAACTTGTCGGAGACCATGTGGCGCAGGCGCTGGTAGTACACGACGCCGATGAAGATGTCCGCCTCCAGCTCCAGCCCGCTGATCCCGCTGTACAGCTTCTCCGTCCCGTAGAAGTTGTAGCCCGCCGACTTCAGCATGGTGCCGAAGTACTCCAGGGCCGAGTTCTCCTCGGAGAAGGCGAAGGGGGTGGCGTCGTGGCAGACCCCGTGCAGGGCCGCCGACTTCCCCGCCATGCTCTCGATCAACATGCCGATGGTCATCCGCGACGGGAAGCCGTGCGGGTTGAACAGGATGTCCGGCATCATCCCGCTCTCCGTGAACGGCATGTCCTCCGCCGGCCACAGCCGGCTCAGGATGCCTTTCTGGCCGTGGCGGCTGGCGAACTTGTCTCCGATCGTCGGGTTGCGGGGAACTCGCAGAGTGATGCAAATGCACTTGAATTTCCCGCTTCCGGTGTCGTTGCCGCACGCCTTGATGTTATCCACCACGCAGTTCTCTTTACTCCTGGAAAGGAAAACGGAGAGCTGTCAGGGCCGTGGGGCCCTCCCACGCCAGCTGAATCCTCTTTCCCGTCAACGGGTCAACCTGTCGATCGACAGTATCATCATCAGTCGTATTTATTGAGCGCTTACTGTGCGCAGAGCACTGTACTAAGCGCTTGGGAAGTACAAGTTGGAGACAGTCCCTACCCAACAGTGGGCTCACAGTCTAAAAGACAGTATTGATCGAGGGCGTGCTCCACGCAGCACGGTGCTCCGGGGAGTACCGCCGTGGGCCGGAGCCCACCGTGGACAGGGAACGCATCTCGGGGGGGGAGGCGGAGGCCACGGATCTCGCGATCCAGACTCACTTGTAGTACGTCACGAAGGATTCCCCCGTGTTGAGGTTCAGGTAGCTGTAAAATGGGTCCCCGTACTGCAGGACGGCTCCGATGTACGGCAACCCGTCGTCGTCCAGTTTGTGCGAGACCCGGGAATCCCCAGGCTTGACTCCGAAGACCAGGCAGTCGTCTCCTTGTTTGATCTGATCGGAGAGATCGATGCGCTCCGTTTTGTAGACGGTTCCGTGGCCAAAGCCCCTCTCCCAGGAAGACTTGTTCAGGATCTAGGAAAGCGAAAGCACCGTCAGCGCGATCTGGACCGATCGATCCATCGACCGACGGCAGTTTCTGGAAAGGGAGCTCTGAGGAGAATAGCGAAACACAGAAGTCGGGAAGCGGACTCTCTCGGTGCGGCTAAAAGAAGCTGGTGCTCTCCCAAATCTAGGAAGGATTCAAAATGACCTGAGGGGAGGGTTGGAATTGTTTTTTTGACACAGACCAACTCCCTGAAAAATTAAGCCAACGTAGGAGTCCCGGGTAAGAACTACCTGCTTCCTACTCCCACTTGTAGGAGACTCGAGCTCAACATTTCAATCCAAACCGTGTTTCACACCATAGTCCCCAATTTCCCCAGATATTAGCTCCCTCAAGCCATTCATTCAATCAATCGTATTTATTGAGCGCTTACTGGGCGCAGAGCACTGTACGAAGCGCTTGGAAAGTACAATTCAGCAATAGAGACAATCTCTGCCCACGGCGGGTTTACAGTCTAGAAGGGGGGAGACAGACATCAAAACAAAAGGCATACATACAAATAAATAGAATTATTGTTATGTACATAGATACACAAAGTCTGTGGGATGGGGAGCGGGGGTACAGCAAAGGGAGCGGGTGGGGGTGTCGTGGAGGGGAAGCTGAGGAAAAGCCGGGGGAAAGCTAGAGTAACTACAGTGCTTTGCACATAGTAAGCGCTTAATAAATGCCATCATTATTATTATTATTACTAACAGATCCTCATGAACGTCCAGGATGAAAGAGACTCAACTTGATAATTCGGAAGTTACACATCTATCACTTCACTGAGATTGGAAGGGTTTGAAGTAGAGTGAAATGGAAGGGATTCCTGAGGAAAACACAAACTAAAGACCTACGGCGATGCCAGGCAAACGCCATTTCCTTTGCCGCCGCTTACCATAGCGTCTTCCATATCATAGCCCGTGTAAGAGATGACAGCGACGACGGCATTGGTGCCAATCGGATAGTTATCCATCTCGTAGTAATCATACATGTAAGGCCGGACCAAAGGGCTCTGCGGGGAGTGGAGGCGATACAGCTTATTATCTGATCTGTCCCGATAAGTAGTAAGTGGGAATCCCATCGTCTGCTTGCCTGAAAAGAAAGGAATTTAATCATTCGCATAACGAGTGCCCGAACGTATTTTGGCAGATTTTATTAAAACGGTTTGGTTTTTTTTTAAATAATATTTGTTAAGCGCTTACTATGCGCCAGGAACTGTACCAAGCGGAGGGGTAGATACAAGTTCATTAGGTTGGACACAGTCCCTTTCCCAAATAAGGCTCACAGTTCTGGGCAGTTAAGAAACTGGGAAAGTTGGATTTGGATCACGTGGATACTCAACTAAGAAGCTGCTCTCAAACTGGTAGAAAGAGCAGTTCCGTTAAGAAAAGAAAACTTCATCAGAATGACTTCCAATGCGCATTTTGTAGTTTCTACGAAATGGTGAATAACTCTTTTCGGTTGGTCAAAAACAGCATAATATTGTACACACTAAGGACTATATAAGTACCATACTCCATACGATGTTTTAAAATAGTGCCTTGTCCCACAGTAAAACTTCCAAAAATAAACTGACGCAAAAAAATCGCTTTTACAAGGATGGTATGTAAGTACTGATTCATTAGGTTTCAATCGATTCTAAAATTATTACTATCGCGCCGCTGACCTCTCGCCCACTGGCCTGGAACACCATTCCAAATATCCGACAATTACTCTGCCCCGCTTCAAAGCCTTATACATCGGTGATCTTATTTACTCAGTGTGATTTACCCATTTGGCACTGGTACATATTCCGAGGACTCTGGTTGTGATCGGAAAAAGGAATGAAATTGGCCACCACACTCAGCATGCTATGAGGAAAGAGCTCCTGGTGTGTGGTTATTCCTGGAACGATCTCGTCTTCAAAAATGGCGATGTTCATAAAAGTCTGAAATAGGAAAGCGCAGAAAAAGAACTTGAATTGCTTTCACACCCTCTAATAAACACCGTCAAAACGACACCGCTTTACAGCTTGTTTTTCTGTTGAATTTTAGACCACGTTTTACTTTCACATCACAAATTAAAGCTGAATAGTAGCAATAATAGCTGATAGGTAATTAAGTGCCTTTTCTGAGTCAATTCTCTTTATTCCTAGAAAAAGGAAAATGGTCAGGCTCGTGGGCCCCTCCCATGCCAGGTGAATTCTCTTTAATCTGAATCGGTCAATCGATAGCATTGATTGATTAATTGATTCATTCACTCAATCGTATTTTTGAGCGCTTCGGAGAGTACAATGATACTGGGCAGGAAATGTGCCTGTTTATTGCTCTAGTGTACTCGCCCAAGCGCTTAGTACAGTGCTTTGCACACAGTACGCACTCGATGACTACTACTGAATGAATGAACTCTACCCACTAGGCTAAGCTGCTACGTACCTGTTCCATAGTGCCGATAAATTCTTCCTTGCCCAAATCCAAGTTTCTCACCGGCCGAATCATCCTACAGGGAGTAGTAAACAGGAACAGCCCCGGATACAGACTTGGTTTTCCCGTCATGGGGATGAGAACCACTTCCGTCCAAGGAGGAATTTTTTTTTCACCCAAAACCTGTTTCCGAAAGAATGGGGGGAAAAAAAAATTAGTCAATGGTATTTTCTGAGCACTTACTGTGTACTGCACTAACTGCTTGGGAGAATACAATAGAGTTCGTAGACATGATCCCTGCCCACAAGGATCTTACAGTCTAGAGGGGGAGTTGGACGTTGAAATAAATGACAGTTAGGGGAAATGGTAGAGAATCAAGATCTGTACTTAAGTGCTGCGAGTCTGAGAGTATCAAAGTGCTTAAGGTGTACACATTCAGTGCGTACATGAAGCAGCACAGGGTTTTGGATGTTTCCTTTTCGCCTCAAGAATGAAACTATCCCTCTTCTGGGATTTAAGCCAGTACAGCAAAAACCCAATCACCAAAGGTATATAAAAATGATTAAAAAAACCAGTAAAAATTGATGACTGCCTACTTTGCGGCAGACCACCGAACAAGGGATGGTGGAGGAATGAAAAAAGAATAAAAACTGGTCTCTGGCTTTGAAGAGTTTGCAGTCTAACAATCTCATTGATAGCATTTGGTACGAATTAAAGTGCTTCCTAAATGCCAAGCACTATGTAATGCACTTGGGCAAACCCGAGACCATCAGATCAGGCGTGATCCCTGCTTCACAGTCTAAGAGGTAGGGAGAACAGACATCTTGTTCCCCATTTTACAGATGAGTAAACTGAGGAACACAGAGAGGTGCGTGCCTCTGGTCGCGTAGAAAGCCAGTGGCAGACCTAAGCCTAGACCCCGGGGCTTCCAAATTTCCCATACCTGTAGCTTTCTATCTGGCCGTGAATTTCTGAGAGTCAAGGAGAACATTTGAGGGGAAAAAGGGGAAATTTGCTTCATGCAAAAAAATGGCCGGCTTATTTGTCATCCAAAGGTCCTCAAGGTCATCCAAGAGAACATATGAAGAGCAAAAGGATGAATTTGCTTCATGCAAACAATGTCCAGCCTTTATTTCTCTACACAAGACCTTCTAGGCAGACCTTCAAGTGCAGCTACACTTCCTGCGCATTTCTCCACCTTGGACTGTCAAGGCCTTTGAACTGAGAATGAATAGAGAATGTCTGAGGGGCCAAAGGAGAAATTTGCTTCATGCCAACCATCTCCAGCATTTTAATCCTATAATGTCGTCAGGGCCTAAAAAGAGAGCATTGGAGGCAAAAAAGGGGAAATTTGCTTCATGCAAACCATCTCCAACATTTCACCTCTCTGTTTAAGGTCTTCAAGGCCAGAAAAGAGAACGTTTGAGGTGAAAAAGAAGTATATTTGCTTCGTGCAAACCACCTCCTCCTTTTATTTCTCTACCTAAGGTCTTCAAGGCCAGAGAAGAGAATATTTGAGGTGAAAAAGGAGCAACTTGCTTCATGCACATAACCTCCAGCTTTCATTTCTCTCCCTCTTGTCTTCCAGGCCATCAAAGATAGATAATATGAGGTAAATTTCCTCCTTCTAGACTGAGCCCATTGCGTCTATGTTCCCGACTTGTACTTCCCAAGCACTTAGTACAGTGCTCTGCACACAGTAAGTGCTCAATAAATATGACTGAATGGATGAATGAATGAATGAATGTTTTCAGCAATTTTTTCAGTAATGTCTGATGTTAGGATAAAAATTAACTTATGCTGCAAACTTGTACTTCCCAAGCGCTTAGTACAGTGCTCTGCACACAGTAAGCACTCAATAAATACGACTGAATGAATGAATGAATGAATATTTTGTCCTCTGCTGTTCCTCTAATGGGAACCATCTCACTGTACCTCGATCTCACCTATCTCACCGCCGGCCTCTCGCCCACATCCCACCTCTGGCCTGAAAAACCCTCCCTCCTTTCAGCAGATAACTGCTCTCTCCCACTTCAAAACCTTATTGCAGGCACATCTCCTCCAAGACGCCTTCCCTGACTACGCGCTCTCCTTCCCCACTTCTCCCACTCCCTTCTGCGCCGCTTCCTTGTTCCTTCACTTACCCTCCCTCCAATTCCCACAGCACATATTACTTCAGGGTGAGAATGAATTCAGAGCCTGGGTTCGGATGTGAAGTTTGCTGCAATTACGCGGAGAGGATAAGATCCGCAGTGGAGGTCGCTTGAAGGAGTCGCGATAATCTTCACGACTGCCGCCGTTCTGCTAACTCTAGAGACGGGCTGTAAGAGTCCCCTTTCCCAAAAGGCTCACCAGCACACAAAATCCCACCCGATCAGCGGATGGGGCTATCCCCGACTCCTCTCTCGCTCACCTTAAAATTGCGGAGCGAATCTGCAATGCCAGGAGCCAGATCCTTCTCCACCCAGCCCGCCACCACTCCATCCAGCATCACGGGGTAACAGTCACGATAAGGCTGACTGGGCGTCCCGTCCACTGGAGTGACGCCTGGGGAGACGAAGGAAGGAGGTGACCTGCGGCGGAGAGGTCCCGGTCCAAAGCTCGACCGTGGTGTGAAAATGCCCCACGGGTCGGTGGTTTTGAGGGCTCCTCAATCCCCCCTTTTAAACTGGTCTGGAGGGCTAAAATGTGCCGAGCAGCCCAGAAAAACAGCTCGGCTGTGATTCTCCCCTCCCCGAGGGTCCCGTTCCCTCACGCCTCTTCACACCTACCTGCAGGAGAAGAAGGGGTAAGTTGCCGAAATGCGGCACCCGAATCTTCATGCCTGCTCCATCGGGCTTTCGCACGACTTTACCGACTACCATTTCCGGCTACCCCGCGCTCATTTAAGTGTGAGACAGGGTCAGTTACCGGAGGAATTCGCAACGCTTAACTTCACGCCTGATTCAATGCCTGACCTGATGATCCTGTCTCTACCCCAGCCCTCCCTCTGAGCATCTATTACCCTCTTGCTCCAAATATGCGTAGTACCGAAGAGCACGGGTTTCGGAGTCAGAGGTCACGGGTTCAAATCCCTGCTCCGCCACTTGTCAGCCGTGTGACTTTGGGCGAGTCACTTAGGAGGCCTTCCCAGACTGAGCCCCCTCCTTCCTCTCCCCCTCCTCGCCCTCTCCATCCCCCCTGCCTTACCTCCTTCCCCTCCCCAAAGCACCTGTATTTATGTATATATATTTGTACATACTTATTACTCTATTTGTTTTACTTGTACATATCTATTTTATTTATTTTATTTTGTTAATATGTTTGGCTTTGTTCTCTGTCTCCCCCTTCTAGCCTGTGAGCCCACTGTTGGGTAGGGACCGTCTCTATATGTTGCCAACTTGTACTTCTCAAGCACTTAATACAGTGCTCTGCACACAGTAAGCGCTCAATAAATACGATTGATTGATTCCCTGGGCCTCAGTTACCTCATCTGGAAAACGGGGATTAAGACTGTGTGACAACCTGATCACCTTGCAAACTCCCCGGTGCTCAGAACTGTGCTTTGCACAGAGTACCCACTGTTGGGTGGGGACTGCCTCTCTATGTTGCCAATTTGTACTTCCCAAGCGCTTGGTACGGTGCTCTGCACGTAGTAAGCGCTCAATAAATACGATTGATGATGATGATGAGTAAGCGCTTAATAGATGCCATCATTATTACCGTTACCGAAAAGCACAAAAACACTTAAGACCTGCGATGGATTCCTCTTACCCAGCCTTAAATGCCCCAAGAACACTTTGAACAGAGAAGTAATGTGACTTGCTCAAGGTGACGCACAGCAGACGAGAGGCGGAGATGGGATTAGAACCCATGACCTTCCGACTGCCAGGAGGAAAAGCCCTGCGAAGCCCCACCCAGAAGCATAAATCTCTCGCCGCCGCGATCCCCGAAGGGGGGCCCAAAGGTCACCCACCCAAAGAGCAGAGCAGGGCCGGGAGGGTGGGTGTGTAGGCGACTTGGGTGACTATCTCACAGACGGCGGTCATGTGGTTCATCAGCCCGCAGGGCTCGCCGTCCGGGGTGTGGACGGGGCACAGGAAACCCCACGACTCCGGCAGCAGCCTGCGGACCGAGGTGGTCCGCATCTTGGCGAAGGCGGCCCCTCGGTGCACGCAGCGGAAGTGGGAGAGGTAGCGGATGAAATTCAGCTTGTCTGCCACCACGCACAGGCCGACGTCCTGCAGCATGCCCAGCCCTGGAAACACAAGACGGCTGCGTCAAACGGGACACTTTCATTTATTCTTCGGTCACGGTGTTGCGCTCCGATTAGCAGGGGCGGTTTTGGGGCAAGGATCACACAGTTCACCAAACCCAAACAACTCTCCAGACTGGTCCCCTCTCAGGATGGCACCTCAGGATGGCACTAATCTCCTCACTGTACCTCGCTCTCGCCTGTCCCGCCATCGACCCCCGGCCCACGTCATCCCCCGGGCCTGGAATGCCCTCCCTCTGCCCATCCGCCAAGCTCGCTCTCTTCCTCCCTTCAAGGCCCTGCTGAGAGCTCACCTCCTCCAGGAGGCCTTCCCAGACTGAGCCCCTTCTTTCCTCTCCCCCTCGTCCCCCTCTCCATCCCCCCGTCTTACCTCCTTCCCTTCCCCACAGCACCTGTATATATGTATATATAGTTGTACATATTTATTACTCTATTTATTTATTTATTTTACTTGTACATTTCTATCCTACTTATTTTATTTTGTTGGTATGTTTGGTTCTGTTCTCTGTCTCCCCCTTTTAGACTGTGAGCCCACTGTTGGGTAGGGACTGTCTCTATGTGATGCCAATTTGTACTTCCCAAGCGCTTAGTACAGTGCTCTGCACATAGTAAGCGCTCAATAAATATGATTGATTGATTGATTGATTGATTGGAGAGTTTCCGGTCTCCGCAACGGGAGGGAGAGTCAAGCGGAGGCCTAATCGTTCCATTCCTGGCTTGGGAAGTGGCTTAGCGAGAGGATGGCAATCCGCTACAAGTCAAAACTCACCTGTGCTGGGCAGCAACGGCATGGGAGTCAAGGGCGGAGACTCAGGTTTACCAGGCGGAAGGCGGCAATGGCAAACCACTTCCGTATTTTTACCGAGAAAACTCTTCGGATCAACTACCAGAATGACTGCAGATGGAGGTGGGGGGCTCTGGGAGAGATGCGTCCACAGAGTCGCTACGGTTCTTGAAAACGTATGCTCGTGGATCCCCATTTATTAACTAGTAACTGTCAAATGTATTATTTTAGGGAGAAAGACAACTGATTTGCTTTGTTTTAAAGTCGGAGTCACTACGGGAACGCTTCCGGACTCCTGATTTGAATAGCAATAATAGTAATGATAATATAATAATAATAATCATCATCAATCGTATTTATTGAGCGCTTACTATGTGCAGAGCACTGTACTAAGCACTTGGGAAGTACAAATTGGCAACATATAGAGACAGTTCCTACCCAACAGTGGGCTCACAGTCTAAAATAATAATGATTGGGGTAATTGTTAAGCACTTCCTCTGTGCCAGGCACTGTTCTAAGCGCTGGGGTAGGTACAAGCAAATTGGGTTGGCACAGTCCCTGTCCCATAAGGGGCTCACGGTCTTAATCCCCATTTTACAGATGAGGTGACTGAGGCAGAGAGAAGTGAAGGGTCTTGCCCAAGGTCACACAGCAGACAAGGGGCGGAGCCGGGATTTGTTCTCTGTCTCCCCCTTCTAGACTGTGAGCCCACTGTTGGGTAGGGACCGTCTCTATATGTTGCCTACTTGTATTTCCCAAGCGCTTAGTACAGTGCTCTGCACACAGTAAGCGCTCAATAAATACGACTGACTGATTGGTTGATTGATTGACTGCAGTCTTCAAACCACTTGGCCTCTCCCTCCATCTTCAAGACTTTTTGTCGACACATTAGAGAAGCAGCGTGGCTCAGTGGAAAGAGCCCGGGCTTTGGAGTCGGAGGTCATGGGTTCAAATCCCGGCTCCGCCAATTGTCAGCTGTGTGACTTTGGGCAAGTCACTTCACTTCTCTGGGCCTCAGTTACCTCATCTGTAAAATGGGGAATAAGACTGTGAGCCCCACCGTGGGACAACTTGATCACCTTGTAACCTCCCCAGCACTTAGAACAGTGCTTTGCACATAGTAAGCGCTTTATAAATGCCGTTATTATTATTATTATTATTAATAAATATGGTGCCTGGGATTTGATTCCAAATCCCGTGACCTGACAGCCGTAGCTACTATTTTGACAGACTGCGGAACGTTTCAAACCCACCGCCTGTTTGCAAGCCATCTAGACTGCTGACGCTTTTCAATTCATTTGAAAAAAAAAATCTTAAAAAATCACCTGTTTTAGATCGTAGGGTCCCAGTGGCAAGAAGGTATTCGAAAGGTCTTGTGAGGTCTATTCCCATATTGAATATCTTCATTAGATTTTCGGAGTTAATTGACACGTTGGTCTTTTGAGCCCTCTTGTCGAATGCTATTTTAACAGACACGAGCCAAGCCTCCAACTTTTCCTGTAACGAAAAGGGGAGTGCCAGAGATGTCATAAATTGGAGGATTTACTGAAAGCAACCAGCCGTCTGACCGACAATGACTCCCCCTCTTCGAAGGAACATCTCCAAGAGGCCTTCCCTGACCAGGGCCCTTTTTCTTTTTCTTC
Organism: Tachyglossus aculeatus; assembly: GCF_015852505.1. Lineage (NCBI taxonomy): Eukaryota > Metazoa > Chordata > Mammalia > Monotremata > Tachyglossidae > Tachyglossus > Tachyglossus aculeatus. The sequence continues at coordinate 62,191,467 of NC_052074.1, forward strand.
TACTCCTTTCTGGGTCACCCTGTCTTATTCCCTCTATTCATCCCTCCCTCCCAGCCTCACAATACTTACGTACCTATCTGTAATTTTTCAAATTTATATTAATGTCGGTCTCCTCCTCTAGACTGTACCCTCGTTGTGGGCAGGAAATATGTCTGCTGTATTACTGTACTGTACTTCTCCAGGCACTAAGTGCTCAATAAATACGACTGACTGGATATGACATTCTAAGTGAGGACTTTTCTCATGTGATCTTGGGACATATGAGGTTCACCCCACCCCACAGCACTTATGTACATATCTTGAAATCATGAATTATAAACTGATTATTTATTTGCATGAATGTCTCTCTCCCCATCCGCACTCCCAGGCCTGAGCCTCTCTACTCTCTCTACTTTCTACTAAGCCACGCTCACTTCGGCAAAGCTTTTCCTCTCAGGGACCTCCAACCTTCCCGCTCAGATTCCCTCACGCCAACAGGGATGCAGTGACGCATCGGAGCCAAAAAAACAACCAACCACCCTAAAACAGGAGAGGCACTTTTCGATTTTCCACGCATTCTGGATTATGGCGGCGAGGGCTGACTCAGGAAAGAAAGGAAAAAAAAAATCAAAGAGTTGGCTGCTCTTATTTCCTCTTCTTTAAAAGGAGACTTTGTCAGAGGGGAGCCTTGTATCGACCCCGGTGTTTAGAACAGTACCTGGCACATCATAAGCGCATGACAAATACCATTGGAAAAAGTAATAGAAATGTCTTTCGCAAAACGCAAGGTAATGAAATCGAGAAAACGGTAATAAAAATGTCTTTTGCAAAACACAAGGTAATGATAATAATTGTATCTGTTAAGCACTATGTGCCCAACACTGTGCTAAGTGCTTGGCGGAAGATAGGTCAGAAACAGTCCCTGTCCCACCTGGGGCTCTCCATTTTACTAACTTGTACTTCCCAAGCGCTTAGTACAGTGCTCTGCACACAGTAAGCGCTCAATAAATACGACTGAATGAATGAATAATGAGGAAACTTGGGCATCTGACTTGCTCAAGGGCACCCAGAGCCAGGATTAGAACCCAGGTCCACCCGTTGTTGGGGAGGGATTGTCTCTATCTGTTGCTGCACTGTATTTTCCAAGCGCTTAGTACAGTGCTCTGCACACAGTAAGCGCTCAATAAATTCGATTGAATGAATGAATGACTCTCAAGCCCATGCTCTTTTCATACGGCCACGCTGCTCCTCACAGGACACAAAATGGACATTACCACATACATTTTGTACAAGAGCAGAATAACCATCGCTCTATACATCACACTCTACCAGATGGGCACCCGTCCGAGAGGACAGGGGAGGTTTACCTTTAAAAACATCAGAAAGAGCTGCCCTGGAGTGAGAACTTCTTGATTCATCAAGCTATCCGAACTCTCCTCCATGCACTCTTCTTTGGCCAAGGCAAACAACTTCCGCGTCATGAGGCAAAGCAGGTAGAACTTCTCCGTATTCGACTTCAGGTGAATGCAGATGCACTGACTGAAGCAGCGGAAGGGGAAAAGCACAAAATTATTTGAAGGCTGAGACCACTTGATGTGCCGCCCTAAGAAATCCAATTTTCATTTGCAAAACTGTGGAATTCTACCCCTCCAATTACTAGAAAATCACACGTCGCCCTTCTTGGTGGTCTCGGTGCATGGTGTGAGTTCCGCTTTTTATCGTAGCCAAAGGATAAGTGGAAAACTGCGTATTCAAATGTTGGCTATTTGAACTGAGGATCCTGAAAAAGTACCGAACAATTTGGGGGAGTGGGGGGAAAATAAAAGCAACGATGATGGAGAAAAGAATAATTCTCTTCAAACCTCGATGTCGTGGCTTTTACCCTGAAGGTTCAATCATTTGGATGACGTCCAATGGGGGAAGAGAGAGGAGGAAATGCCTCCTTTGTGCGACATTTTCTAGATGAAATGGACTCTAAAGTGTCAGGCAGAGATCACAGGGCCACGGGACTTCGAGGAATTTACTGAATACAATGGGATGTAACTTTTTAAGTGAGGGCATTTCTCCACCATGGGACTTCGAGGAATTTACTGAATACAACGAGATGTAACTTTTCAAGTGAGGGCATTTCTCCTACGGTCTATAACAATAATAATTACGATACTCGTTCAGCGGTTACTTTGTGCCAGTCCCACACGGGGCTCACATTCTTATCCCCATTTATCCACGAGAGCTCAAAAGACAGGAGCTGCCAGAGTAACTGGGGAAGCGGTTCCATTTTGGAGTAGAATCTCCGGACAATCCAGTGCAATTCGATGATCGGAGTACACCCCGCTCACAAAGGGTACACGTACTTCAACAGAAACTCTGCGGCTTGCTCGCTCCGGTACCACTCGGGAAGGTTGAGTTTTATTCGGAAACGTTCTCCCAGGTAGTTGAGGACCTGCTTTTGGGTGGTGCACCCCTCTTTCATCACCATCCTCAACATCTGAGACACACAGTTCTTATAAAAAGAGTTGTCCTCCCTCCCTTTGATCAGCTCCTGGAAGATCTGGTGATCGGAGAAACCAACCAAGGCCTAGGAGAGAAAAGATGTCGCCATCAGTCCAAAATTTGCAGTGAGTGCGGGTCAGTGGACTGAGGATTTGGGAGAGTGGAATAAAGCGGGCATGCACGTCCCCTGCCCAACAAGATGAAAAGAAGCAGCGAATCACGGACGCGTCGCTCTATTTCTTCAGGCCAAGGGTCGCTTCACTTCTCTGGGCTTCACTTACCTCATCTGCAGTATGGGGATTAAGACTGTGAGCCCCAAATGGGACAGGGACTGTGTCTAACCTGATCACCTTCTATCTACTCCAACACTTAGAACGGTGCTCGGTAAATGGTAAGTGCTTATCAAGTACCACCACAGTTATTATTATATACCGTGGTCCAAGTGGAGAGATCCTACTGCTTGAATCTTGTATTAGATTATCTTGTAATCTACCCCAGTGTTTAACAGTGCCTGGCACATACTAAGTGCTTAACAAATAACATAAAAAAATACCACTGATTGACTGATTGAGACCATTTGGACAGCCAAGCAGAGCACTCCCAAAGGAAATAAGAAGAGAGAAGTGAGGGATGAAGGTAGGGGATATAAATGGGATTCACCTACGCAGAAGAGGTAGTTGAAATGAATCATATGGACAAAGTAAGGAGATTAAGCAACTAGAAATGCAACTTGAAGGGTGCCCAGAGTTAATTCAGGAATGGAAAAGTTATTTTATTTCCCTAGAAATTAGGTGAGCGCTCCTGAGCACCCTTCTTCTCAACTCATCCTCCTGGATAACATAACTCGGACCCTTTTCCTGAACCAACAGGCAAGGTTTCTTCATCCCATTTCCCCTGTCCAATTACGGAGACCCTGCACGGCGAGTGACTCCCGCTTTCCAGATCGGAACTCTCCTTAGTCCGGGAACAGTTCTTCCCACCACCAATCTCAACACAGTCCACCGATGGCCCTGCTTTACCTTCAGGGCAAACCCGAGGGGAAGGAAGAACAGCTCCTTCTGATAAATGAAGTTCACCATCACGGTGCCGTTTTCCAGGTAATGAAGGTTCATATTGATAGCGGTGTGTTCATCCCTAACGCAGTGCATGGAGACACCTGTAGACACGAACGAAAGGTGTCAGACACGCGTTCAGCCGGCGTACGGTAACACAGGGAAATGGAGCATCGCGCCAAGCATTTGGGAGAGTTTGATGACGCCCTGACTCCCAGTCGATCCCACGCTCTTCCGACTAGGCCACGGTGCTTCACTAGCGGGGCATTCCGAGAGGAAGCTGGCTCCTTTTACCAACAGCAGGAGAGTCCCACTACCTCAGGGACAGACCAAGTTCTCCTCAGTGAGAGGAAATTCAATTCTGGCTTCCTGCACTTCTGTCTGGAAGCACACTATAAGAAGAGAATCACATGTTCTCTGCTTCAGCTACACTTGGGGTAAGGAGTTCTTTTTAATCCGATCCTTTTCTCCCCCAGCAAGTGGCCCAAGTAAAATCTGCAGGTAGCGATGCGGCCAAACAACCGTGAGTGGCTTTGCCTGGCGTTCGCAGGTTGGAACATGAAGGGTTTTCAATTCCCTCTTGTAAACCTCCGCTTTGGTATCTCTCCGCTGCTACCGCTTTCCAGTCTATAGCACTGATTAAATCTCCATTTTGATCACTTCCTTGTTGGTCCGGCCATGAGGCTTGGAGCCTTCAAGAGCCTCAACTGGGTTCTGGATGGAGCTGTGGACCACTTTTCTTCCTTGGACTGTTCTAAACATCAGATGGCTAACTTTCGTCCTCCTTTGGGATAAAAAAAAAATCTAGTCAGCCCTCCTCTCGATCTCACGAAGCAAAAGCATCGGAATCTAGGGAAACAAATCTGTTTTCTCTGAATGATCGCCAAGTCTCAGGATTCCTGGGCTCAGGGAATATAAACTTATATAGATTTCATAAGAAATCGGAGAAACATGCCATTTACGCCATGGGGCTTTACTTTTCCAGAATTAACTGCTCTTTCTCCACTTAATAATGGCCTAAATGCTCTTTAAAATGGTAATAAGAAGTGCCGAATAACGAAACAAAGACATTGGGAAACACAAAACAAAGCAGGAGTCAACCCAGAACCATCAAATACGGATTGAACTTTTCATTTATTATCAAGACAACAACCACTTTTCTATAAGTAGGACTTACCAAAACGTGTGTAGCCCGGGCCTCGGTTTTTCCACTTTGGTCTTACCAATGCAATGGGAAAATTTCTCCGAGGCATAATCAGCATCCTGATAATTTTCTCAATGCCATTGACTATAAAATAGCCTCCCATTTCCTGTGGTGGGGGGACGGGGATTAGAGAGAGAGGACACACAGACCATTTTATTTAAAGATGTCAGAAAGACGACGGGAGTCTCCATCCCCTACTGGATTTTTAGCGAAAAGTGAAGGGGAGATCTCGACTCACGACAGGTAAGCGGCCCATATTTTTAAACGTAGGACCCAATTAAAATGTCCCTCTTTCATCTTGTGATTTATACCGCCTTATTCTTCCGCAGTTACCTCTGGCTCCTCATGGTGTTCAATGAGAGCTTTCGGTGGAAGGTTGTATAAGTTGCAGAGCTTAGACTTCACCATTATGGGAACATGGCCGAGGGACTGTTTAATAATTCCCTTAGGGATGCCGTTCACTGCCCAGCTGATATCGGCCTAGACGAAAACAGTCGAAAGGGTTTATTGTCAGAGAAGAAAGGATGAAACGAGAATACATTTGGCTCTACCCCAAACCCACATCGAAAACACGCATTCGGGCAAAATAAAATGGCCGAATCAGGGGAGTGTTCTTTTTGACAGTTCACTTCTGCATGACAGTGGACGCGGCAACAAAAGAAAGCGTTGGGCACGAGATGAGTACAACATGAGTGGAGAGGCACAGAAAAGCCCGTCCTATTTCAGGGCTATCATCGTTATAAAGATAAAGATATCATCATCAATCGTATTTATTGAGCGCTTACTATGTGCAGAGCACTGTACTAAGCGCTTAGGAAGTACAAATTGGCAACATATAGAGACGGTCCCTACCCAACAGTGGGCTCACAGTCTAAAAGTGATATCTAAAAGATATCTATGATGATATCTATGATATATCTATGATGACAGAAAGGGTGATGGGCTGTTGGATATGAAGACGGAGGGCGTTCCAGGCCAGAGGCAGGTCGTGGGCAAAATAATAATAATAATGGCATTTATTAAGCGCTTACTATGTGCACTGTTCTAAGCGCTGGGGAGGTTACAAGGTAATCAGATTGTCCCACGGAGGGCTCACAGTCTTCATCCCCATTTTACAGATGAGGTAACTGTGGCCCAGAGAAGTAAAGTGACTCGCCCAGAGTCACACAGCTGACAAGTGGCGGAGCCGGGATTTGAACCCATCTGACTCCAAAGCCCGGGCTCTTTCCACTGAGCCACGCTGCTTCTTCCAAGGCCGGCGGTGAGATAGTTGAGAGCGAGCAGGTTGGCACTGGAGGGGCCAACTGTACAGACTGGGTTGGACTGGGAGAGTAATGAGGAGAGGTAGGAGGGGGCAAGGTGATGAAGTGCTTTAAGGTACGGCATTTCTGTTTGATGTTCTCTGTCTCCCCCTTCTAGACTGTGAGCCCGCTGTTGGGTAGGGACCGTCTCTATATGTTGCCAAATTGTACTTCCCAAGCGCTTAGTACAGTGCTCTGCACACAGTAAGCGCTCAATAAATACGATTGATGATGATGATGGAGGTGGATGGGCAGCCACTGGAGGTTTCTTCGAGTGTGGAAACATCGATGGAACCTTTCCGTAGAAAAACGATCCGGGCAGCGGAGCGAAGAATGGACCGGAGTGGAGAGAGACGGGAGGTCAGCAAGGAGGCTGACGCAGTAATTATGGCAGGATAGGATAAGTGCTTGGATTAATGGAGCGGTTTGGATTCATTCACTCAATCGTATTTATTGAGCGCTGACTGTGTGCAGAGCATTGTACTAAGTGCTTGGGATGTACAAGTCGGCAACATATAGAGACGGTCCCTTCCCAACAATGGGCTCACAGTCTAGAAGGGGGAAAGAGCAGATCTGTACAATTCCAAAAACCTGTACTCATAAAAAATACTACTACAACTCATTTTAAGCACACTGCTCCGCACACAGTAAGCGCACAATGATAATAATAATAATGATGGCATTTATTAAGCACTTACTATGTGCAAAGCACTGTTCTAAGCGCTGGGGAGGTTACAAGGTGATCAGGTTGTCCCACAGGGGGGCTCACAGTCTTGACCCCCATTTTACAGATGAGGTAACTGAGGCCCAGAGAAGTTAAGTGACTTGCCCAAAGTCACACAGCTGACAACTGGCGGAGCCGGGATTCGAACCCATGACCTCTGACTCCAAAGCTCTTTCCACTGAGCCATGCTGCTTCTCTGCAATAAATACGATTGATTGAATGAATGAATGAATAAAAGGAATAAAAGTGCCAAGGCTTTTAGTAGTTTACCTTTATTTTCTCAATACTTTAATAGGGCCAGACCAAAACCATTCCCAAAATTAGAAAAAAAAAAAAAAGTGGTTCCCAAACTGTACACTTGTTATGGGCACAGAGTATGTCTGCTACTTTTATTTTATTTTTAATGGCATTTTCATTCATTCAATCGTATTTACTGAGCGCTTACTGTGTGCAGAGCACTGTACTGAGCGCTTGGGAAGTACAAGTCGGCAACATATAGAGATGGTCCCTACCCAACAGCGGGCTCAGTCTAGAAGGGGGAAAGAGCAGATCTGTACAATTCCAAAAACCTGTACTCATAAAAAATACTACAATTCATTTTAAGCACACCGCTCCCTAAAAGCACTTAGCACAGGGCTCCGCACACAGTAAGCGCACAATACGATTGAATGAATGAATGAATAAAAGGAATAAAAGTGCCAAGGCTTTTAGTAGTTTACCTTTATTTTCTCAATACTTTCATAGGGCCAGACCAAAACCATTCCCAAAATTAGAAAAAAAAAATAGTGGTTCCCAAACTGTACACTTGTTATGGGCACAGAGTATGTCTGCTACTTTTATTTTATTTTTAATGGCATTTTCATTCATTCAATCGTATTTATTGAGCGCTTACCGTGTGCAGAGCACTGTACTGAGCGCTTGGGAAGTCCAAGTTGGCAACATATAGAGACGGTCCCTACCCAACAGCGGGCTCACACTCTAGAAACTTGTTAAGGGCATTGGGGTAGACAGATACAAGATAATCGGGTTGGACACAATCTTCATCCCTATTTTAGAGATGAGGGAACTGAGGCCCAGAGAAGTGAAGTGACTCGCCCGGAGTCACACAGCGGACAAGTGGCTGAGCCGGGACTAGAACCCACGTCCTTCTGACTCCCAGCCCCGTGCTGTATCCACCAGGCCAAGCTCAGCTGTTGTACTGTCCTCTCCCAGGGGATAGCGCTTAGTACAGTGCTCTGCACATAGTAAGTGCTCAATAAATACGATTGATGATGATGATGATGATGATTACGGGGCTGGGTAAGCGCTCGAGAAACACCGCTGCTTGACTAATTGATTTTACTCCCAATCTTCTCCTTGGTCACAAGTCATTCATTCATTCATTCATTCAATCGTATTTATTGAGCGCTTACTGTGTGCACAGCACTGTACGAAGTACAAGTTGGCAACATCTAGAGACGGTCCCTACCCAACGGTGTGCTCACAGTCTAGAAGGGGGAGACAGAGAACAAAACATACTAACAGAATAAAATAAATAGAATAAATATGTACAAAGAAAATAGAGTAATAAATACATACAGACATATATACATATTCATTCATTCATTCAATCGTATTTATTGAGCGCTTACTGTGTGTAGAGCACTGTACTAAGCGCTTGGGAAGTACAAGTTGGCAACATCTAGAGACAGTCCCTACCCAACGGTGGGCTCACAGTCTAGAAGGGGGAGGCAGAGAACACAACAAAACATACTAACAGAATAAAATAAATAGAATAAATATGTACAGATAAAATAGAGTAATAAATACATACAAACATATATACATATTCACTCATTCATTCAATCATATTTATTGAGCACTCACTGGGTGCAGAGCACTGTACTAAGCGCTTGGGAAGTCCAAGCTGGCAACATCTAGAGACGGTCCCTACCCAACAATGGGCTCACAGTCTAGAAGGGGGAGACAGACAACAAAACAAAACATACTAACATAATAAAATAAATAGAATAAATATATACAAATAAAATAGAGTAATAAATACATACAAACATATATGCATATTCATTCATTCATTTAATTGTATTTATTGAGCGCTGACTGTGTGCAGAGCGCTGGACTAAGTGCTTGGGAAGTCCAAATTGGCAACATCTAGAGACGGTCCCTACCCAACGGTGGGCTCACAGTCTAGAAGGGGGAGACAGAGAACAAAACAAAACATACTAACAGAATAAAATAGAATAAATATGTACAGATAAAATAGAGTAATACATACAAACATATATACATATTCATTCATTCAATCGCATTTATTGAGCGCTCACTGTGTGCAGAGCACTGGACTAAGTGCTTGGGAAGTACAAGTTGGCAACAGGGTAGGTGAAAAAGCGTACTATCATCAATCGTATTTATTGAGCGTTTACTATGTGCAGAGCACCGTACTAAGCGCTTGATCTCTGCATATCTGAACTATCTCTCCCCTTCCTTCCTCTCCCTCTCGTCCCCCTCTCCATTCCCCCTATCTTACCTCCTTCCCTACCCCACAGCACCTGTATATATGTACATATGTTTGTACATATTTATTACTCTATTTATTTTATTTGTACATATCTATTCTATTTATTTTATTTTGTTAGTATGCTTGGTTTTGTTCTCCGTCTCCCCCTTTTAGACTGTGAGCCCACTGTTGGGTAGGGACTGTCTCTAGATGCTGCCAATTTGTACTCCCCAAGCGCTTAGTACAGTGCTCTGCACATAGTAAGCGCTCAATAAATACGATTGATGATGATGCATATCGCGGCGGGTGACGGGAGCCGTCGGTGAGGGCTGCGCGTGCCAACGGAATCTCACGCTTCACCTCGGAGATGTCTCTTTGGAAGACGCGGGACCCCCGGCGGGGTTACTTACCGTCAGCTTTCCCCGGTAGGTACTTCTTCGGCCCCGGCACTCCGCGGGGAAGACTTTCAGCTCCTTGCAGATCGAACCTTTGGGGACCATGGGGGGGCTAATGACGGCATCCACGATGGCCAGGGTGACGCGCTCATCTCGGAAGGCAAACTCCAACGGAGGGATGGCCTGCGACCCAACGAAAAACCACAGTGTTACCACTCCGCGCTGCAACGACGCCCTCCTTCCTGAGATCCTCCCACTCCGAACGGCAAAGTGCTATTTTTCCTTTAGTCAGTCACTTACTGCCTGTGCTGCGCCTGGGAGAATACAATAAAACGACAGAACGGATACCCTCCCTGCCCGCAACGAGCTTGCGGTCGTCTAGACGGACGAATTTACAGTGGAGCTTACGGTCTTTAGCGCTTTCATCTCAATTATCTAATTTTATCCTCGTAACATATATATGTACATACATATTTATTACTCTATTTATTTTACTTGTACATATCTATCCTATTTACTTTATTTTGTTAGTATGTTTGGTTTTGTTCTCTGTCTCCCCCCTTTTAGACTGTGAGCCCACTGTTGGGTAGGGACTGTCTCTAGATGTTGCCAATTTGTACTTCCCAAGCGCCTAGCACAGTGCTCTGCACATAGCAAGCGCTCACTAAATACGATTGATGATGATGATGATGATGATGAACAGCCCAGTGGGGTAAGAAGCAGCAGGCCAGAATCACCATCCCCGTTTTAGAGACTTGAGGCCCAGAGACATTCGGTGACTGTCTTGACTGGAATCTAGTTCTTCCGATTCCCAGACTTTTTGCATCCTTTCTCACCACCACCACCGGCTCACGGACTTTCTTTCATATTCCCCCACGTTCGGTCCAGGCAATGAAATTTAAAGAGAAGCAGCAAAGCCTAGTGGGTTGAGTCAGAAGGACCCGGGTTTTAATCCCGGCTCCGCCATCTGTCTGCTGTGTGGCCTCGGGGAAGTCGCTTCGCTTCTCTGGGCCTCGGTCACCTCACCTGCAAAATGGGGATTAAGACCGCCAGCCCCGTGTGGGACGGGGATTGGGTCCGACCTGAGTGGTCTGTACCTACCCCTGCACAGTGTAGGGCACATAGTAAGCACTTAATGGAGAGGATAAAAACATACTGAGCACTTACTCTGCGCGGAGCACTGTACTAAGCACTTGGAAGAGTACAATAGTTAGTAGGCACGATCCTTGCCTTCGAGGAGCTTACGCGTTCGCGTGGTTGGTTTTTTAAACTCATTCACTTCTCCTCCTACCCCCAAATGAAGCAGAGTGGCTCAGGGGCATGGGCTTGGGAGTCAGAGGTCTTGGGTTCTAATCCCGGCACCGCCTCCCGTCAGCTGTGTGACCTTGGGTAAGTCACTAGACTTCTCTGGGCCTCAGTTACGTCATCTGTAAAATGGGGGTGAAGACTGTGAGCCCCAAGTGGGATAACCTGCTTACCTTGTATCGACCCCAGTGCTTGGCATATAGTAAGTGCTCAATAAATACCATTATTATTATTAATATACTGTCCTTTGGACTTCATTAGGAGAGTTAGACCCAAGTCTTGCTCCTCTGATCTTACTGATGCAAACCCAAGTCCCGGAATATAGATTTAAACAGAATCCAGCAAATACAGCTTTTGAGCCAAGGGTCATAGGAGAGGATCGTGGCAACTCCTCACCATATTTTCCCACCTGGAAATTGGGAAAGCAGCTTCCTGGGAAAGCTGGGGGCAGGTTACAGATGGGAAAGCACGGGAAGCGGCAGGGAAAACAACGGCCTAGTGAACAGAGCACAGGTCTGGGGGTCATTCATTCATTCAATCGTATTTATTGAGCGCTTACTGTGCGCCGAGCACTGGACTAAGCGCTTGGGAAGTACAAGTTGGCAACATATAGAGACGGTCCCCACCCAACGGAGGGCTCACAGTCTAGAAGGGGGAGACAGGCAACAAAACCAAACATATTAGCAAAATGAAATAAATAGAATAAATATGTACAAGCAAAATAAAGAGTAATAAATACGTACAAACATCTATACAGGTGCTGTGGGGAGGGGAAGGAGGTGAGGCGGGGGGACGGGCTCACAGTCTAGAAGGGGGAGACAGACATCAAAACATGTTAACAAAATGAAATAAATAGAATAAATATGTACAAGTAAAATAGAGTAATAAATACGTACAAACAGATATACATCTATACAGGAGCTATGGGGAGGGGACGGAGGTGAGGCAGGGGGGATGGATGGGCTCACAGTCTAGAAGGGGGAGACGGGGCAACAAAACCAAACATATTAACAAAATAAAATAAATAGAATAAATATGTACAAGCAAAATAAATACATAAATAGAGAAATGCGTACAAACATCTATACAGGTGCTGTGGGGAGGGGAAGGAGGTGAGGCGGGGGGGATGTGCTCACAGTCTAGAAGGGGGAGACAGACAACAAATCCAAACATATGAGCAAAATGAAATAAATAGAATAAGTATGTACAAGTAAAATGAATACATAAATAGAGTAATAAATGCGTACAAACATCTATACGGGTGCTGTGGGGAAGGGAAGGAGGTGAGGCGGGGGAATGGGCTCAAAGTTTAGAAGGGGGAGACAGGCAACAAAACATATTAACAAAATGAAATAAATAGAATAAACATGTACATGTAAAACGGAGTAATAAATATGTACAAACATATATACATCTATACAGGAGCTATGGGGAGGGGAAGGAGGTAAGGCGCAGGGGATGGGCTCACAGTCTAGAAGGGGGAGACAGAGAACAAAACCAAACATATTAACAAAATGAAATAAATAGAATAAATATGTACAAGCAAAATAAATACATAAATAGAGAAATGCGTACAAACATCTATACAGGTGCTGTGGGGAGGGGAAGGAGGTGAGGCGGGGGGGATGCGCTCACAGTCTAGAAGGGGGAGACAGACAACAAAACCAAACATATGAGCAAAATGAAATAAATAGAATAAATATGTACAAGTAAAATGAATACACAAATAGAGTAATAAATGCGTACAAACATCTATACAGGTGCTGTGGGGAAGGGAAGGAGGTGAGGCGGGGGAATGGGCTCACAGTTTAGAAGGGGGAGACAGGCAACAAAACATATTAATAAAATGAAATAAGTAGAATAAATATGTACATGTAAAATACAGTAATAAATACGTACAAACATATATACATCTACACAGGTGCTGTAGGGAGGGGAAGGAGGTAAGGCGGGGGGGATGCGCTCACAGTCTAGAAGGGGGAGACAGGCAACAAAACCAAACATATTAGCCAAATGAAATAAATAGAATAAATATGTACAAGTAAAATAAATACATAAATAAGGTAATAAATGCGTGCAAACATCTATACAGGTGCTGTGGGGAGGGGAAGGAGGAGAGGCGGGGGGGATGCGCTCACAGTCTAGAAGGGGGAGACGGACAACAAAACCAAACATACTAGCAAAATGAAATAAATAGAATAAATATGTACAAGCAAAATAAATACACGAATAGGGTAATAAATGCGTACAAACATCTATACAGGTGCTGTGGGGAGGGGAAGGAGGTGAGGCGGGGGGGATGGGGAGGGGGAGGAGGGGGCTCAGTCTGGAGCAGGTGAGCTCTCAGGGCTTGGCATCATCATCATCATCATCATCACCATCATCATCAATCATATTTATTGAGCGCTTACTATGTGCAGAGCACTGTATTAAGCGCCTGGGAAGTACAACTTGGCAACAAGTAAGCACCTAGTAAGCGCTCAGCAAATGCGCACTGTATATATGTTTGTACATATTTATTACTCTACTTATTTATTTTACTTGTACACATCTATTCTATTTATTTTATTTTGTTAGTATGTTTGGTTTTGTTCTCTTGTCTCCCCCTTTTGGACCGTGAGCCCCACTGTTGGGTAGGGGCTATCTCCATACGTTGCCAACTTGGGCGCTTAGTGTGGTGCTCTGCACACAGTCAGCGCTCAACAAATACGACTGATTGATCTAGTAAGCGCTCAGCAAATAGCATTATCATCATCATCATCATCAATCGTATTTATTGAGCGCTTACTATGTGCAGAGCACTGCACTGAGCGCTTGGGAAGTACAAACTGGCAACATCTAGAGACGGTCCCTCCCCAACAGTGGGCCCACAGTCTAAAAGGGGGAGACAGAGGACAAAACCAAACATACTAACAAAATAAAATTAACAGAATAGATATGTACAAGTAAAATAGAGTAATAAATATGTACAAACATCTATACAGGTGCTGTGGGGAAGGGAAGGAGTAATATCATACTCCCCCAAGTGCTTAACACAATGCTTTATCATCATGCATTATCATCATTAATCGTGCATTCTCATCATTAATCGTGCATTATCATCAATTAGCATGGGGGGGGGGGGGGGTTGTGCCTCACCTGCACGGCCTGGCTCAGCCCTTCGCGGACCGCGTGGTTGAAGGACTGCACGTGGGCCCGGGTGAGGTCCTGCAGGGCTGCGGCCTGCTGGTCCCGCGGGGCCCCGGGGGCCGGCTGCGTCAGGTGCCTCAGGCTCGGCCCCGGGGGCAGGGATCGCCATTTGGGCCCGGCATCCATCCTGAAGGCCACGGGACACAAGCCACAAGCCACAGGCCAAGCCTTAGGCCAACACTTAGGCCAAGCCGGCGGCCCCCCTGCCCGCCGCGGAGGCGTCTGGGAAACCGAACCTTCCCCCTCTCCTCGCCGAACCCGGGCCCCGCCGCGGGGGCCTCTGGGAAGTGTAGTTTTCTGCCGGCCGCCGCCGCCGCGGGGACCCCTGGGAAGTGTAGTTTGAGGGGGCGGCTTCCGGCCGCTCGCCCGTCCCGACCCACGGGCGGCCGCCGCCGCCGCGGGGGCTCCTGGGAAATGTAGTTTTCTTAGGGGGACGGGGGCTCCTGGGAAATGTAGTTTTCTTAGGGGGGAGGGGGCGGCTTCCGGACTCGCGCCCGTCCGAACCCACGGGAGGCCGCCGCGGGGGCTCCTGGGAAGTGGGGTCTTGGCTCAGCCTCCTCGCTTACGGTCTAATAATGATAATGATAATAATAATAATAATAATAATAATAAATTATTAATTATTAATTGATTAATGATTAATTATTATCGTTATTATGTTATATTATTGTATTATATTATTTATATTATTATATTATGTATAATATATTATATATTAAATATTAAATTATATTATGTTGTATATTATATCGTTATATATTATATTATATTATATTATTATATTACATTATATTATATTATATTATTATATTATATTATATTATTATTATTATTATCATTGTCATTATTAATTATAATAACAAATACGCTCTTACTATGTGCAAAGCACTGCACTAATAATAATAATAATAAATAAGCTCTTACTATGTGCAAAGCACTGCTCTAATAATAGTAATAGTAATAATGGCATTTGTTGAGCGCTTACTGTGTGCAGTAATTATAATAATAATAATAATTATTATTAGAAATGGGGTCTTCGCTCAGCCTCCTCGCTTACGGTCCAATAATAATAATAATAATTATTATTATTATCATTATTAATTATAATAACAAATACGCTCTTACTATGTGCAAAGTCCTGCACTAATAATAATAATAAGCTCTTACTATGTGCAAAGCACTGCTCTAATAATAGTAATAATAATAATGGCATTTGTTGAGCGCTTACTATGTGCAATAATAATAATAATTATTATTATCATTATTAGAAATGGGGTCTTGGCTCAGCCTTCTCGCTTACGGTCCAATAATAATAATAATAATAATTATTATTATTATTATTATTATCATCATTATTAATTATAATAACAAATACACTCTTACTATGTGCAAAGCACTGCACTAATAATAATAATAATAATAAATAAATAAGCTCTTACTATGTGCAAAGCACTGCTCTAATAATAGTAATAATAATAATGGCATTTGTTAAGCGCTTACTATGTGCAATAATCATAATAATAATAATTATTATTACTATCATTATTAATTATAATAACAAATACGCTCTTACTATGTACATAGCACTGCTCTAATAATAATAATAATAACAATAATGGCATTTGTTGAGCGCTTACTATGTGCAAAGCACTGTTCTAATAAAATAATAATAATAATGATGACATTTATTAAAATTTGACGATGTGCAAAGCACTGCTCTAATAATAATAATAATAATAATAATAATAGTAATGGCATTTGTTGAGCTCTTACTATGTGCAAAGCACTGTTCTAATTAAAAAAAATAATGATGGCATTTAATAAGCTCTTACTATGTGCAAAGCACTGCTCTAATAATAATAATAATAATGGCATTTGTTGAGTGCTTACTATGTGCAAAGCACTGTTCTAATTTAAAAAATAATAATGATGGCATTTATTAAGCTCTTACTATGTGCAAAGCACTGCTCTAATAATAATAATAATAATAATAACGGTGGCATTTGTTAAGTGCTTACTATGTGCAAAGCACTCCTCTAATTAAAAATAATAATAATAATGATGGCATTTATTAAGGTCTTACTATGTGCAAAGCACTACTCTAATAATAATGATAATAATAATAATAACGATGGTATTTGTTAAGCGCTTACTATGTGCAAAGCACTCCTCTAATTATTAATAATAATAATAATAATAATGGCATTTATTAAGCTTTTACTATGTGCAAAGCACTGCAATAATAATAATAATAATAATAATAATGGCATTTATTAAGCACTTACTATGTGCAAAGCACTCTAATTAAAAAATGATAATAATGATGGCATTTATTAAGCTCTTACTATGTACAAAACACTGCTCTAATAATAATAATAATAATAATAACAAAGGCATTTGTTAAGCGCTTACTATGTGCAAAGCACTTTTATAATAATAATAATAATAATAATAATGACATTTATTAAGCACTTACTATGTGCAAAGCAGTTTTAATAAAAACAATAATAATAATAATAACGATGGCATTTATTAAGTGCTCGCTATGTGCAAAGCACTGTTCTCCTAGACTGTGATCCCGTTGTCGGGTAGGGACCGAATATGAATGAATGAATGAATGCAGTTCTAAGCACTGGAATAGATACAAGGTGATCAGGTTGTCCCACCTGGGGCTCACAGTCTCAATCCCCATTTTCCAGATGAGGAAACTGAGGCCCAGAGAAGTGTCACACAGCAGACAAGCGGCCGAGCTGGGATTAGAATCCATGACCTCCTGACTCCCAAGCCGTGCTGCTTCCCATGGGCATAAAGGGCTGAGAATGGGAGGGGGGGGATGAACCAAACGCTTAATACAGTGATTTGCACGTAGTAAGCGCTCAATCGATACGATTGAATGAATAAAGGGAACAAGTCAGGGCAACACAGAAGGGAGTTTTGGAGAAGAGAAAGAGGGCTTAGTCAGGGAAGGCCTCCTGGAGGAGACGGGCCTTCGAAAAGGGTTAGAAGCTGGGGAGAGTCAATCAGTCAATCAATCAATCGTATTTATTGAGCGCTTACTGTGTGCAGAGCACTGTACTAAGCGCTTGGGAAGTACAAGTTGGCAACATATAGAGACGGTCCCTACCCAACAGTGGCCTCACAGTCTAGAAGACTAGAGTCACGGTGGGCCAGACGGTTACTTTCAGTAAATCCTTCCTAGTCCCCTGCGATCTCTGTTCATTTCATATAATAATTTCATTTCATATATAATATAATATGATATAATATAATATAATATATAATTTCAAGGCCCTGCTGAGAGCCCACCTCCTCCAGGAGGCCTTCCCGGACTGGGCCCCTTCCTCTCCCCCTCGTCCCCCTCTCCATCCCCCCCATCTTACCTCCTTCCCTTCCCCACAGCACTGTATATATGTATATATCAATCAATCAATCAATCAATCAATCGTATTTATTGAGCGCTTACTATGTGCAGAGCACTGTACTAAGCGCTTGGGAAGTACAAATTGGCATCACATAGAGACAGTCCCTACCCAACAGTGGGCTCACAGTCTAAAAGGGGGAGACAGAGAACAGAACCAAACATACCAACAAAATAAAATAAGTAGGATAGAAATGTACAAGTAAAATAAATAAATAAATAAATAAATAGAGTAATAAATATGTACAACCATATATACATATATACAGGTGCTGTGGGGAAGGGAAGGAGGTAAGACGGGGGGATGGAGAGGGGGACGAGGGGGAGAGGAAAGAAGGGGCTCAGTCTGGGAAGGCCTCCTGGAGGAGGTGAGCTCTCAGCAGGGCCTATATATGTTTGTACATATTTATTACTCTATTATTTATTTATTTTACTTGTACATATCTATTCTATTTATTTTATTTTGTTAGTATGTTTGGTTTTGTTCTCTGTCTCCCCCTTTTAGACTGTGAGCCCAGTGTTGGGTAGGGACTGTCTCTATATGTTGCCAATTTGTACTTCCCAAGCGCTTAGTACGGTGCTCTGCACATAGTAAGCGCTCCATAAATACGATTGATGATGATGATGATAATAACATCTCTTGCATTATTCATTCATCCATTCCATCGGGCTTATTGAGCGCTTACTGTGCGCAGAGCACTGGACTAAGCATCACCCTTCGGTCTGAATACTAAATACACAGTCCCAAAAGTGGTGGTGATCACTAATATTATTACCGTTGTGAGTGTTTGGGTGACATCTTTTATTTCTACAGTTACCCTCTAAAAATGTAGGGAAACTTCATGTGGCAAACAGAGCTGTTCTGGAAAGGAAACAACCCACTTATGACGTGACAATGGTCACTGAGTTACAGCTTTGCTGGCACGCGTGATCGTAGCGGTCGACGGACATTTCATTCGGTCTGAAAGTGCCCGTCGGGAACAACGCTTTCGGATCGTGTTCTCCGGCCGACTCGGATCTCGGTCAGCTGGCGATTCTCTGGGGGTTTTTACCCCCGCCCCTGTGTCGGGAGATGTTTCTCCGAGCCCTATTTTGGGCCATCCTCACCTGGTCCTCCGCTTCGGCGCAACGGAGCCTCGGTTGCCCTGACCGAGAACGATGGACCAGAGTTGGGTGGGAGATACTTCCAGAGGAAATGCCCCAACTGAAGCGTCCTCTTCACGCTCCGTTATACTGTCTGCCTAATGCTCTGGATGACTCGTGCCTCCGTATTTCCACCTACGACCTGTTCCGAATATGTATGTGGTTCTTATGTATTGTTTGTACGGGTCTGCTATTTAACGTCGTCTCTCTGGCTCTATATCATCGTTGGACCGAAGGAAAGCAGCGTCTGGAGAAGGTGAATTAGTGATGCGAATGATAGCTGAAAATCAACTTAGAGATTGGATGTGTATCTGCCCGCGGGACCGATGGAGAATGCAAATTCCTAATGCGTTGTTATAAAACAAGGCAAGCTTGTTAATGCTAAGTTTGCCTCTCATTTGGGGAGCTTATTTTATCATGGTATTTTAAGGGTTCCGAGCACCGTGTTGATTGCCGGAATTAGCGCTCAGTACGTTGCTTGACACCGAGTAAGCACTTGGCAAATACCATAATTCTGATTATAGTTATCGTTGAGGTGAAAAAATATCAAATCCATCGATGGCATTTGTTCCGAGCTATCCTCTTGCGGAGCACAGAACTAGACCCTTGGGAGAGAACGATACAACGGAACCGGGAGACATGCTTCTTTCCCACAAGGAGCTTTCAGTCTGGGGCCGGGGGGGAGGATGAAATAAGCTCTCCGACTGATTAGATGTCGAAAAAAAGAGACAACATCAGGATTGGAAGTACTCCGCACGGTGCTCTGCACACAGTAAGTGCTCCATTAATATCACTGATGGATTGCGTGATGGATTGACCCGTTAAAAGTCATGGGACAGGCCAAGAGAGAAAGTTCATTTCAGGATTTCACCAATGACAGAATGATGTAACCAGGTTACCTTTAAGCTAAAGCAGTGTGATATAATGGAAAGAACCCGGGCCTGGGGGTCAGAAGGGATTGGGGTCTAATCCCACCTCCGCCCCTCATCCACTGCGTGACCTCGGGCAAGTCACTTCACTTCTCTGGGCTTCAGTCACCTCCTCCGTAAAATGGAGATGAAGACGGTGACTTCTACATGTGTGCAGCCTGAGTATCTTGTAACCATCCCAGCCCTTAGTTCAGTGCCTGGCACATAGTAAGCACATAACCAAGCCCATCAAAAAAGCCTAGAGTCAGGGTTTGGACTTGCTTTATCTTTTGGGAATGTCTCAGGGAGCTCATGAGGGCATCCTCTCTCAAAGGGCCCCTCCGGGTAACCGAACGGAAAGGGCAGGGGTCTCCGATTCTAGTTCCCGCTTGCTAGTCCCGGCTCTATGACCGTCCCACCGTGTGACCGTGAGCAAGTCTCTTAACCTCTCCGTGCCTCGGAGCCACATCTGACACTGGGGATACGATTCCTACTCTCCCTCCCTCTTGGACTGGGAACTCCATGTGGGACAGGGATGGATGGACTCCGATTGAATTATCTTCCATCCACCCCGGAGCTTACTTAGCCCTTAGTGGACTAGGGCATGCAGTGAGTGTGGAATAAATGACATTATTATTAAAGCCCTGATGAGAATCTTTAAGTACTTTGTTTACGGCAAGCGCCGTTCTAAGCCCCGGAGTAGCTACGGCACGCGCTGTTCTAAGCCCCGGAGTAGCTAAAGGTCTATTAATCAATCGTATTTATTGAGTGCTTACTGTGTGCAGAGCACTGTCTATTGGGTCTATTGGGTCGGACACAGTCCTTGTCCCTCACTGGGCTTCGGGTCTCCATCGCAGGGAGAAGGATTTCATCCCCATTGTTCAGATGAGGGATCTGAGGCACAGAGAAGTTAAACGACTGGCCCTAGGTCTCTCTCAGTCCTGGCCCTTGGTTCCCTCTCCCTCCGGGCCCTGGTCCAGCTGTCTCCCAGCCCAGGTACCCCACTACCTCCCAACCCTGGTCCCCCTCTGCCTCCCCACCCTGGTCCCCTTCTACCTCCCATTCCTGGTCCCCCCGTGCCTGCCCTGGACCTCTCCTGCCTCTCGGACCTGCTTCCCCTCCGATCCTCGACATGTTCCCCCTCTGCCTCCCGGTCCAGGTACCCTGCCGCATCCTGGCCCTTTTCTGGGGCAGACCTAACATCTGGGCCTAGGTAGTAAGCCAGGCCACCTGGCCTTCTGTGCTCACAGGAAGACCTACAAGGAGCAATGAAGGAAGTCAGACTGCTAGATGAATAACTTGATGCTGTTCTGAGAATTGCCTTGGGAACGTGCAGATCTAGGCATGAGTTCAGCCTTGCTGATAAGCTCAGCCTTGCTGATAAGCTTGCAGTCATCTGCCTGTCCCCTGACTCCCTTGAGGCTCCTCACTGTATAAAATCGTCCACAGTGTGCTGAATAAACAGTCTCCTTGTCCACCTTGAGACTCGCCTGGCCTGTGTTCTTCCATTGCGAGTGTCCGTCTCCCCACCGCGCCGGACGCGTGGAGGCAGACGGCAACACTTTTCCCCCTCTGCATCCAGGACCTGATCCCCCTGTCCCCCGGCCCACGTACCCCATCTGCCTCTGGGCCCTGATCCCCCTCTGCCTACCCATGCTGGTCCCCCTCTGCCTCCCTATCCTGGTTCCCCCCAAATCTGGCCCTAGGTCACGCACGTCGTGCGATCGGCAGGACGGAGAAAGAACCCAGCTCCTCTGAGTCCCGGGCCCGTGCTCTTTCCACTAGTCCAAGCTTCTTCTTCTTCTGGTGACGTAGCGGCATAGCGACACTGATGAGGCGGGGAATTAAACTAGGGTTGGGCCTCTAGAAAGGAAACAAAAAGGCTTCACTCTTTCGTGTCTTTCTCCTCTTTTAGCCGGAAAGGGTCCCGTCGGAGATCGACGACGTTCTGAGCGTTCACCAACTGCTCGTAAAACTCCTGACCACCTCGGAAAAGATATTAGAGCGCGTGGAAGAGATGGCGGAAAACCTCCGCGTACAGAAGGGCAGGCGCAGCCACGCCGACGGAGGAGCTGAAGCGGAGGGAAAGCAGGAGGCCTTCCCCGCCTTTCCCGTTTACCCCACCACTCCCCGCACTCCCCCGCCTAGCCTGGCATCCATTTTTGATGACCCAAGCCCCTGAGGGGCTATAAAATTATTGTTAAGACTGGTTTTTGCGTAGCTTATTCCTACACAATTTTAAACGTACTAAATCTGATTCTATGTATTGAATTTTGAGCACTGTAACATAACATGTAAATTACACCCTTTATTCCTTCATGTTTTTCTACCCATGAAACACAGCCAGAAACATATTGGGTTATGCTGATTCCAAAATCAGGAAGAGGACTGTTACTGAAAAAATAAAATCAGAGGATTAAAAAGCAGGTCACACAGTCCCGATTCAGTTTTCCAGTAAATGCAGTCCGACAGACCACCCGTCGCTGTGGTACAAGAGAACCCCAGATTCTGAATACTCCACAGATGTGAAACCCAGCAATACCCCACTATTTATTTTGCTGTTATAAACGGACATTTTTCAGATTTTCAGGTAGACAGAAAAAAGAACCCGAGACGGCAGAGGCATGATGGATAGAAAGTCAGAGGCTGTTGAGGAGAAAACCCCAGATAAGCTACCTGCTAAAGAAAAGGAAGCACGAAACAATTTGGGTTGCTTTAGAAATGTTATGTACCATTCCTTGCCTTCCTCCTCTCCATCCTCTAAAAATTGTTTGAGTGAAATTCAAGATATTCCAATCAAGGGACTGATCATTAGATAATCCATCTGGAACAAAGTCCGGAGAGAAGCAGCGTGGCCCAGAGGATCGAGCACAGGCCTGGAATTCGAAGCACCTGGGTTCTAACCCCAGTTATGCCAAACAGTAATAATAATAATAATTAATAATGGTATTTGGTTCGTTCTTACTGTGTGTCAAGTACAGTTCTAAGAGCAGAATAGGATACAAACAACTTAAAGTAGGTCCAACATAGTCCCTTTCCCTCATGGGCTCATACTTGTCTGCGGCCTGATTTGCGATTTAGTAGTCACTAAATTTCTCCGTGCCTCAGTTCCCTCATCCGCTAAATGAAGATGACTACAGTGAGCCGCAATCTAGGGCAAGTCATTCAACTTCATTCTCTGTGCCTCAGATTCCTCCCCCATAAAATATAGATTAGATTTCTGGATTCTCTCCCCTTTAAACTATGGACCCTTTGGGAAACAGGAACTGTGTTTGATCTTAAGTATATTATATCGCCAGAATCACTGAACTTAGTTCCTGGCCCCATTTACAAGCACAACAGTGTCGACAACAGTATTCTTATTATTGCTATGATTATAATAAAATTAGTAGCTATGCCACAATACAGACGATATAGCACAAAAATGTACACTATGAACATTGATCTCGTCTTATGCCGTCGAGTCGTTTCCAACCCACGGTGACACCATGGACACATCTCCCCCAAGACGTCCCGCTCTCTATCTGAAATGGTTCCCATAGTGGATCCATAGAGTTTTCTCAGTGAAAGTCCAAAAGAGGTTTACCACCACCTCCTTCCACGCAGTAAACTCGAGTCTCCACCCTCGACTCTCTCCCACACCGCTGCTGCCCTGCATAAATGATTTTTTACTTGTAACAGAGATTGCCTTCCACTCGCTAAGCCACTGACCAAGCTAGGAATGGAATGAGTAGCCCTCTGCCTGACTCTCCCTCCCGTAGCCGAGAACGGTAGAGTACTAGAAACTCTCCAGGTGCCACCCTGAGGGGAATGAACACATAGAATACATAAATAATAGAAAGGTCTGAATACTAAAAACATAGTCCCAAAAGTGGTGGTGATCACTAATATTATTACTGTTAGAGTTTAGGTGACAGCTTTTATTTCTACAGTTACCCTCTAAAAATGTTGGAAAGTTTCATGTAGCAAAAGGAGCTATTTTGGAAAGGAAACAACCTAGCTTCTGACATCACTATGGTCACTAAGTTACAGCTTTGCTGACACCGGTGATCGTAGCTGTCGACGGACATTTCATTCAGTCTGAAAGTGCCTGTCGGGAACAACACTTTCGGTTCGTGTTCTCCGGCCGACTCGGATCTTGGTCAGCTGGCGATTCTCTGGGGGTTTTTACCCCCGCCCCTGTGTCGGGAGATGTTTCTCCGAGGCCTATTTTGGGCCACCCTCATCTGGTCTGCCGCTTCGGCGGAACGGAGCCTCGGTTGCCCTGACCGAGAACGATGGACCAGAGTTGGGTGGGAGATACTTCCGGAGGAAATGTCCCAACTGAAGCTTCCTCTTCACGCTCCGTTATACTGTCTGCCTAATCCTCTGGGTGACTCGTGCCTCCGTATCTCCACCAACGATCTGTTCCACATCTGTATGTGGATCTTCTGTATTACTTGTGCAGGCCTGATTTTCAGTGTGGTCTCTCTGGCTCTATATCATCGTTGGACGAAACAAAAGCAGCGTCTGGAGAAGGTGAGTTAGTGAGGTGAATGATAGCTGAAAATCAATTTAGAGATTGGATGCGCATCTGCCCGGGGCACCGAAGGACAATGCAAATTCCTAATGCATTGTTGTGAAAGGAGGCAAGCTTGCTAATGATGTTTGCCTTCCATTTGGGGAGCTTATTTTATCATGGTATTTTTCAAGTAACCCATTGAGCTCCGAGCACCATGCTCAGTGCCGGAACAAGTGCTCAGTACAGTGCTTTGCACAGAGTAAGCACTTGACAAATACCATAATTCTGATTATAATTATCATTGAGGTGAAAAAATATCAAATCCATCAATGGTATTTGTTCCGAGCTACCCTCTTGAAGCGCACAGAACTAAACCCTTGGGAGAGAATGATACAATGGAATCGTAGACATGTTTCTTCCCCACAAGGAGCTTTCTGTCTAGGGGAGAGAATGAAATAAGCTCTCCGACTGATTAGATGTTGAAAGAAAGAGACAACATCAGGATTGGAAGTACTTAGCACGGTGCTCTGCATGCAGTAAGTGCTCCATTAATATCACTGATTGATTGACCCGTTAAAAGTCGTGGGACAGGCCAAGAGGGAAAGTTCATTTCAGGATTTCACCAATGATAGAATGATGTAACCAGGTTACCTTTGAGCTAAAGTGGCATGGTATAATGGAAAGAACCCGGGCCTTGGGGTCAGAAGGGCTGGGGTTCTTAATCCCACCTCCTCCCCTCGTCGGCTGCGTGACCTCGGGCACGTCACTTCACTTCTCTGGGCTTCAGTCACCTCCTCTGTAAAATGGGGCCGAAGACGGTGACTTCTATGTGTGTCCAGCCTGAGTATCTTGTAACCACCCCAGCCCTTAGTTCAGTGCCTGGCACATAGGAAGCACATAACCCAAACCATCAAATAAGCCGAGAGTCGGGGGTTGGACTTCCTCTATCTTTCTGGAATGTCTCAGGGAGCTCCTGAGGGCATCCTCTCTCAAAGGGCCCCTCCACATAACCGAACGGAAAGAGCAGGGGGTCTCCGATTCTAGTTCCCGCGTGCTAGTCCCGGCTCTACAACCATCCCACCGTGTGAGCGTGGGCAAGTCGGTTAACCTCTCCATGCCTCGGAGACTCATCTGACACTGGGGATACAATTCCTACTCTCCCTCCCTCTTAGACTGGGAACTCCATGTGGGACGGGGATGGTATCCGATCGAATGATTTTCTATCCACCCCGGCGCTTAGTTGACTTGGGCATGCAGGGAGTGTGGAATAAATGACATCATTATTAAAGCCCTGATGGGACCTGTTTAGTATTAGATGATGTCAATCACCATTCCAAGTGCTGGAATAGATACAGGTCTATTGGGTCGGACACAGTCCTTGTCCCTCACTGGGCTCCGAGTCTCCGGCAAAGGGAGGAGGATTTCATCCTGATGATACAGATGAGGGAACTGAGGCACAGAGAAGTTACACGACTGGCCCTAGGTCACACACATTGCGATCGGCAGGGCAGGGATTAGAACCCAGCTCCTCAGAGTCCCGGGCCCGTGCTCTGTCCACTAGTCCAAGCTGCTACTTCTGGTGAAACGGCAGAGAGACATTGATGAGATGGGGAATTAAACTAGGGTGGGCCTCTGGAAAGAAAATAAAAAGGCTTTACTCCGTTGTCTCTTTCTCCTTTTTTAGCCGGAAAGGGTCCCGTCAGAGAACGATGACGTCCCTAGCATTCAGGAACTCCTATTCAAACTCCTGATCACTTGGGAGAAGATCCTGAAGCGCTTAGAAGGGATGGAGGAAACCCTTCGAGAGGAGAAGCGCAGATTCAGCCACGCCGACCGAGAAGCCGAAGCAGAGGGAACCCAGGAGGCCTTCCCCCCCTTCCCCGTTTACCCCACCATTCCCCGCACTCCCCCGCCGAGCCTGGCGTCAATTTTTGATGACCCGAGCTCCTAAGGGCCTATAAAATTATTTAGATTGTTTCTTTGCATAGCTTATTTGTACAAAATTTTAAACATACTAAATCTGACTCTATGTATTGAATTTTGAGCACGGTGAGATAACGTGTAAATAACACCTTTTATTCCTTAATGTTTTTCTACCCATGAAACACAGCCAGAAACATTTCGGTTTATGCCGATTCCAAAATCAGGAAGAGGACTGTTACTGAAAAAATAAAATCAGAGGATGAAAAAGTAGATGTCCCAGTCCCGGTCCAGTTTTCCAGATCCAGTAAATGCAGTCAGATGGACCACCCATCGCTGTGGTACAAGAGAACCCCAGATTCTGAACACCCCGCAGATGTGAAACCCAGTGATAACACGCTATATATTTTGCTTTTATAACCTGACATTTTTCAGATTTTCAGGTAGATAGAAAAAAGAACCAGAGAATGCAGAGGCATGATGGATAGAAAGTCAGAGGCTGATGAGGAGAAAACCTTAGATAAGCTACCTGCAAAAGAAAGGGAAGCACAAGACAATTTGGGTTGCTTTAGAAATGTTATGTACCATTCCTTGCCCCCTTGCCTCCCTCCTCTCCATCCTCCAAAAATTGTTTGAGTGAAATTGAAGATATTCTAATCAAGGGACTGATTATTAGATAATCCATCTGGAACAAAGTCAGGAGAGAAGCAGCGTGGCCTAAAGGATTGAGCACAGGCCTGGAATTCGAAGGACCTGGGTTCTAACCCCAGTTCTGCCAAACAATAACAATAATAATAATAATAATAATAACGGTATTTGGTAAGTGCTTACTTTGTATCAAGTACCGTTCTAAGAGCAGAATAGGATAAATACAACTTAAAGTAGGTCTAACATAGTCCTTTTCCTTCATGGGCTCAGACTTGTATGTGGTGTGACCTGTGATTTAATAGTCACTAAATTTCTCTGTGCCTCACTTCCCTCATCCGCTAAATGAAGATGACTACCGTGAGCCCCATGTGGTGCATGGACTTTGTCCAACCTAATTAGCTTGTACCTACCCCAGGGCTTAGTACAGTGCCTGGTACACGGTAAGCACTTAACAAATACCATTACACTCCCGCCCCCAAAATAAAACAAAACAAAACCTTTGAGGTTTTTTCCCCTCTGTGTGGAGATATTTCTCTGAGGCCTATCTTGGGTCATCCTCGTCTGGTCTGCCGTTCCGTCGGTACTGAGCCTCGGTTGCCCTGACCGAGAACAATGGACCAGAGTTGGGTGGGAGATACTTCCAGAGGAAATGTCCCAATTGAAGCTTCCTCATCAGGCTCCATTTTACTGTCTGCCTAATCCTCTGGATGACTCGTGCTTCCATATTTCCACCTACGATCTGTTCCAAATCTGTATGTGGTTCTTCTGCATTATTTGCGCGGGTCAGATTTTTAACGTGGTCTCTCTAGCTCTATATCATTGTTGGACCAAATGGAAGCGGCATCTGGACAAGGTGCATTAGTGATGCGAATGATAGCTGAAAATCAATTTAGAGATTGGATGCGTATCTGCCTGCGGCAAGGATGAAGAATGCAAATTCCTAATGCGTTGTTATGAAACGAGGCAAGCTTGTTAATGATAAGTTTGCCTCCCATTTGGGGAGCTTATTTTATCGTGGTATTTTTCAAGTAACCGATTGGGTTCCGAGCACCGTGTTGATTGCCGGAACTAGTGCTCAGTACGGTGCTTGGCATAGAGTAAGCACTTGACAAATACCATAATTCTGATTATAATTATCATTAAGAAGTGTAAAAATATCAACTCCATCAACGGTATTTGTTCCGAGCCAACCTCTTGTGGAGCTCAGAACTAGACCCTTGGGAGAGAACAATGCAACGGAACCGGTATATATGTTTCTTTTTCACAAGGAGCTTTCAGTCTATGGGAGCTCATGAGGGCACCCTCTCTCAAAGGGCCCCTCCACATAACCGAATGGAAAGAGCAGGGGTCTCCAATTCTAGTTCCAGTGTGCTAGTCCCGGCTCTACGACTGTCCCACCGTGTAATCGTGGGCAAGTCGCTTAACCTCTCCGTGCCTCGGAGCCTCATCTGACACTGGGGTTACAATTCCTACTCTCCCCCCCTCTTGGACTGTGAACTCCATGTGGGACGGGGACGGATGGACTTCAATCGAATGATCTTCTATCCACCCTGGCGCTTACTTACTTACTTACTTACTTACTGGCTATTTATTTATTTATTTATTTATTTATTTATTTATTTTACTTGTACATTTCTATCCTATTTATTTTATTTTGTTGGTATGTTTGGTTTTGTTCTCTGTCTCCCGCTTTTAGACTGTGAGCCCACTGTTGGGTAGGGACTGTCTCTATGTGTTGCCAACTTGTACTTCCCAAGCGCTTAGTACAGTGCTCTGCACATAGTAAGTGCTCAATAAATACGATTGATTGATTGATTGATTGATTACTTAGCCCTTAGTGGACTTGGGCATGCAGTGAGTGTGGAATAAATGACATTATTATTAAAGTCCTGATGGGAATTGTTAAGTACTTTGTTTATGGCAAGCGCCGTTCTAAGCCCTGGAATAGATACAGGTCTATTGGGTCAGACACAGTCCTTGTCCCTCACTGGGCTCCGAGTCTCCGTCAGAGGGAGGAGGATTTCATCCCCATTGTACAGATGAGGGAACTGAGGCAAAGAGAAGTTAAACGACTGGCCCTAGGTCACGCACATCGTGCGATCGGCAGGGTGGAGATTGGAACCCTGCTCCTCTGACTTCCAGTCCCATGCTCTTTCCACTAGTCCAAGTTGCTTCTTCTGGTGAAATTGCACAGTGACATTGATGAGACGGGGAATTCAACAAGGTTTGGGCCTCTAGAAAGAAAACATAAAGGCTTTACTCTGTCATCTCGTTCTCCTTTTTTAGCCAGAAAGGATCCCAACTGAGAATGACGACATACTGAGTGTTCAGCAACTCCTCTTAAAAGCCCTGACCACTTGGGAAAAGAGTCTAAAGTGCTTAGAAGAGATGGAGGAAAACCTTCCGCGAAGCGAAGGGCAGATGCAGCCACACCGACAGAGAAGCCAAAGTGGAGGGAACCCAGGAGGCCTTCCCCCCCTTTCCCATTTACCTCACCACTCCCCGCACTCCCCCGCTAAGCCTGGCGTCGATCTATGATGACCAGAGACCCTGAGCGCCTATAAAAAGATTGCTAAGACTGTTTTATGCATAGCTCATTCATATAAAATTTTAAACATACTAAATCTGATTCTATGTATTAAATTTCGAGTAATGTGAGATAACGTGTAAATTACACTCTTTGTTCCTTCATGTTTTTCTACCCATTAAACACAACGAGAAACATTTTGGTTTCTGCTGATTCCAAAATCGGAAAGAGGACTATTCCAGGAAAAATAAAATCAGAGGATTAAAAAGCAGGTGTCCCAGTCCCAATCCAGTTTTCCAGATCCAGTAAATGCAGTCCGACAGACCACCCATCTCTGTGGTACAAGAGAACCCCAGATTCTGAGTATCCCACAGATGTGAAACTCAGTAATAACAGACTATTTATTTTGCCGTTATAACCCAGAATACATAGGCCCCTCCCCCGGCATTATAATAATAGCAATGATTACCATAATTGTGGTATTAATGTTAAGTGCTTACTACGTGCCAAGCCCTGTTCTAATCACTGGGGTAGATTCAAGGTAATCAGGTTGTCCCACGTGGGGCTCACAGTCTTAATCCCCATTTTTTCAGATGAGGGAACTGAGGCCCGGATAAGTAAAGTGACTTTCCTGAGGTCTCGCAGCAGACCAGTGGCGGAGCAGGGATTAGAACCCAAGTCCTCTGACCCCCACGCCCCAGACTCTTTGGTCCAATCACTGCATTAAGTCAATTCCCTCAGCCTCCTGATCCTCATTCACATCCTACATTGTATTCGCCACCTGCCTTATGTCTTTTGTACATATATTATATACTCGTATTCCCGATCACTAACTCCTCTCCAGAGCCTCTTTTCCTTCTCCCTACTATTTGTGTATCCATCTCTCCATTTAGATAATGAGATGCTTGAGGACAGGATCCTCTCTACTAACTCCACTGTGGTCTCTCAAGCATCTAGTACAATGCTCCGTATTGCATTCATTCATTCAATCATGTTTATTGAGTGCTTACCGTGGGTGGAGCA
This sequence comes from Tachyglossus aculeatus, assembly GCF_015852505.1. Lineage (NCBI taxonomy): Eukaryota > Metazoa > Chordata > Mammalia > Monotremata > Tachyglossidae > Tachyglossus > Tachyglossus aculeatus. Next base: position 62,221,694 of record NC_052074.1, read on the forward strand.
CCATACTAGGCACTTGGAAAGTACAATTCACATTTACTAAACCCTCAATGAGTACCGCTGATTTATCGATCGAGATTCATCCAACTGGGCACCCATTCATTCATTCTTTCAATCGTATTTCATTCAGTCATATGGGTTGAGCGCTTACTGTGTGCAAAGCACTGTGCTGAGGGGGGAGAGTACCATGTAATGACAACAAGACATATTGCCTGCCCACCGTCTATTCCAAGCATTAAGCATGAAAGAAAGTTCGTATTGTTTTTCCAAAGGTTATGGAATGGCTCCTCATCTATAACATGAAGTCTGTAGGGAAGCGTATCCCATGATATGGCCTTCAAGAACCAACCACATTTTCAAGAATCTCCATCATAAGGTTCACCTCTACCATCTGTCCACGACGAGACTCGACATATAACATCTTTAGCATCCATCTCCTAACTCACTGAGAGGCAGCAGAAGAGAATACGATGCCTTAAACATTCAACTTTCGGGAGTCACCTTACGAAGGCCAAATGAATATGGCCAAGTGACATCTAAAGGTAATAGCAGACTTCATTTCTGACTACGCCTTCAATTTCCTTCCCAACTAGAGATTTGGAAGAATCGTCATCACGCAGAAAAATAGACTTGAGTCGAGTCTCCTCTCCTTTCTCCCCCTGTGACTATTTTGTGATAGAGAGGCATGTGAGAAATGACCCATTCAAAAAAAATTAGTGTGTTGGGTGAAGGTCGAAGAACAGAGTACCTGGATAATCAACTCAATGCATCAAAAGGTGCTGGATAATTGTGTGTTGACTGTCCTGGGAAAATGAAATATTATACTGTTACTAAGAAGACTACAATGCGCATGGGTAACAAATGTTTAACAGAAATGATATTTCAAATTTTAAAAGCCTTATAAAGACAATTACGTCGGCCCAGAGCTACAAGGAAATTCAAATAGTAGAAATAGCTATCCCTGGGTGAACAGGACACGTCACTGCAAAACATCAGTGATGTGGTAGTTTGTGTTTCATATTCTTTTATAAATCAGATCTTTCCGATGAGGATATTTTCCTACATTATTTTCACTGGCAGCTCCTTTCTCTCTCATTGGGTTTCAATTAAACCTCCTTTTACTTTTCTATTAAAACCCAGAGGAAGAAGATCAACGAATACTGTGAATAGAGCAACTTCTACTCCAGAAAAGCATAGCTAGGCTATTCCATAATCGTGGGCTAATTCAGTCTGATAGGGACAAACTAGATTCTCATCTCCGAAGCTCTTTTGATTGTTCTTGGGAAGGAGTGTGTACTTCAAAAGGAGCACCGTGTCCCAGAGAAAAATACCACAGGGGGAAACGTGGTGGAGAACCCTCACCTCCAACCCCAGAGCACATTAAATACCATCGATTGATCGATTAATTGTTGGTTTCAATTTTCCCAATAAAGAACGTGACCAAATCACAAGGGACACACGATGGGGGTAGGCAGCATGACAGGGGGTTTGTGGGAGGGAGTTTAACTGTTGCAATGACTGGTGAGGCCAGGGGTGTGGGAGTCTATAAAGGATGGAGAAACGACATTTACGGGCAGAGGAGAGGGCAGATCGAAAGCAGGCACGAATGAATTTGTGGTGGACAAGGTCAGACTGGTGTATGGATTTTCGCCAGCATCGCTCTGTCGTTCTCACCAGGAAACAGACCATGGAGGTGATCCGGGGCTGTGATTAGTGGTATGAGATCGGCAAAGGGAGAGGCGAGTGAGTCAGTTGAGTTCATTGGAGACGGTGAAGGAGAATGCATCGATTTGTGAAACAAGGAAGGGTAGTTTGGGTACGGGAACTAAATGGGATATGATACCTAACAACGATAACACAATTTTTTGCTCTGCGATCAATCAGTCGATCTATGTCGGTGGACAACGAACACTGAAGTTTTGTGAATTGCCTGGAAATCCGAGTAGGTTTCATACCTCTCTTACAGTTCTGGAGACATGCTCTTTTAGAAGTGAAATTATTTTCATTCCCACCACATCCATTGTAGTTAAATGGATGGCACCTTCCAATAACCGCCTTATAGAAGAATCTCTTCTCGTTAGCCCAGCACAAACCTCTCTCTGCCAGAGTCCTGCTACAAGATGGGCTGGAGAATTCTAATAACATTAAGAAAATTTTATTATAAGACTCATGGGGATTTTTTTTTAAATTTTACAGTTGGCTGTTGGGAGATAGCATGTCTGTATCTGTGAATTAAACAAAAGCTTCTTCCACATTCTCAGTACATTCAGTGCTACATTTAAAAAAAAAAACACCCTTTTACCCTCAACGTACAATTTCTGTGTGTTAAAATGGGCCTTTCACTACATCACTGCACAACACAATTGTACTCTAATATAAAATGCTCCCCCTGCCATTCCACCAAAACATAAAAATTAGAACTAACGAGAATTCTTAAAATGTCGGAAAAGATAAGCGTATTAGTGCTAATAGTTTCTGAACATCCATGGTCCATGCTCATGACATTCTTTGAAGAAATAGTCAGAAAATCCTTTGAAGTTATAGATGTATAAAAATATACTAGTTCTTTAGAATGGTACAGAAAGACTGAAAGCAGCAGCGAATCAAACAGTTAAACCGAAAACGAGAGCCGTTATGTCAGTTAACTGACAAAGTAGAACATCACCATCACAGAAAGGAACTAGGATTTGAGAAAATGAAAGTCAGTACATATGCTTTTACATTTCAGAACAGATTGGTGGGGGTTTTTTTTAATTATGGATACCCTTTTTACGTAAAGGACGAGACAGCCTGGTGTGGATTGTTATTAGGCTGGGCCAAAGTTAGAGAACAGTCACCTCTATAAGAACACTTCAGACCACTGTGAATCCAAATGGCCATCCAAATAAATGAAGTAATGTAACAGAAGGTATACAATGGCATTCAAGTGCTCCCTGCAGGTAAAATCAAGGCTGAAGTCACAGTAGCAGTTTTGGCAAATCATCTCCAGGATGAAGGGGGAGATAATATGATATAATAATAATATTGGTATTTATTAAGTGCTTACTATGTGCCAAGCACTTTTCTAAGCGCTGACAGAGATACAAGGTCATAGGGTTGCCCCACGTGGGCCTCACAGTCTTCATCCCCATTTTACAGACAGGGTAACTGAGTCCCCGAGAAGTTAAGTGACTTGCCCAGGGTCACACAGCAGACGAGCGGCAGAGTCTGAGACCTCTGAGTCCCAAGCTCGGGCTCTTTCCGTTAAGCCACGCGACTTCTCAGGTGGAAGATGGAATTCTGTTAATAGAATTGGGCATTTAACGGTATTATCAGGAAGATCCGTTTTCTGGACCGGCTACTGAGATGAGGAGGATGAGTCACTGAAAGACTTCTTGTGCAACAGTGTCATGTGAGGTGAAGTCAAGTGGCAGATTTTCAGGTAGATAGAAAAAAGAACCAGAGAAGGCAGAGGCACGATGGATAGAAAGTTGGAGGCTGTTGAGGAGAAAACCCAGATAAGCTACCTGCAAAAGAAAGGGAAGCACAAGACAATTTGGGTTGGTTTAGAAATGTTATGCACCATTCCTTGCCTCCCTCCTCCCCATCCTCCAAAAATGGTTTAAGTGAAATTAGAGAGATTCTAATCAAGGGACTGATAATTAGATAATCCATGTGGAACAAGGTCCGGAGAGAAGCAGCATGGCCTAGAGGATTGAACACAGGCCTGGAAATCAGAAGGACCTGAGTTCTAACCCGAGTTCTGCCAATCAACAACAACAACAATAATAATAATAATAATAACGGTATTTGTTAAGTGCTTACTTTGTGTCAAGTATCGTTCTAGGAGCAGATAAGGATAGATACAACTTAAATTAGGCCTAACATAGTCCCTTTCCCTCATGGGCTCATGCTTGTCTGTGGCGTGACCTTGGGCAAATCATTAAATTTCTCCGTGCCTCAGTTCCCTCATCCGCTAAATGAAGATGACTGCCGGAGAAGCAGCGTGGCTCAGAGGAAAGAGCTGGGGCTTTGGAGTCAGAGGTCATGGGTTCAAATCCTGCCTCTGCCAATTGTCAGCTGGGTGACTTTGGGCAAGTCATTTCTCTGGGCCTGTTATCTCATCGGTAAAATGGGGATTAAGACCGTGGGCCCCCAGTTGGACAACCGGATGACCATGTAACCTCCCCAGCGCTTAGAACAGTGCTTTGCACATAGTAAGCACTTAATAAATGCCATTATTATTATTATTATTATTACCGGGAGCCCCATGTGGTGCGCGGACTGCGTCCAACCTAAATAGCTTGTACTTACTCCAGGGCTTAGTATAGTTCCTGGTACATGGTAAGCATTTAACAAATACCATTAAACTTCCACCTCTAAAACAAAACAAAATAAACCCTCCAAGAAATGACTTAGTCTAGACCCTCGTCTCCATGCGGATACCTATTGGAATTCACTAGATAGTAGTTGGCTCCCTCTTACAATGAGAAAGTTCTTCTTTAAGTCAAACCCAAGTCTCTCTTGAGGTCACGTCCCATCATTTCCTCTGGAGATCAACATGCCAGCGTCCTCCTCCTGAACCGTTCAAGAAAGTTAGAACCCATCGTGGCACCAAACTTTTCTTCCGGGCTAAGAGATGCCAATGCTTTCAGCCTTTCATACGGCATCTCTTTCTCGTTAATTCTACCGTACAATTAATTGATTAATTCTAATTGGGGAAATTGAAAAGAGATAGAAGAGTTTGGTTTGGAAAGAAGGTGATGGAAGAAATAAGAAAGAACAGAATAGACTAAATGAAAAAGTCTAGCATTACATTAACGTTTCTTAAATGTACCTGGGTGAAGCATGATGACTACATTTCCTTTTCAGGTTTAAAAGGCATTCTGGGGACAGATAAAGAACAAAATTCAGTTTGGGGGTATGTGGTTTAATTTCTATTTTCCTCCACTCGCACTGTGATCAGTGCCTGACACAAAGTCAGCGCTTAACAGGCACTATCATCGTCATGATGCTGTGGGAATTAAGGGTATTATAATTATGGAAAAAGACCCTGGCATGGTGCATTTTTTTTCCTGAAACAAACAAGTGTGCATAGAAAAAAACCTGCAAAATGCCATACGTTTCTGTCAGGATCAAGTGTGGAAGCCGGGGTTCGGGAGAACGGGAGACTTTGGGCTCACGGGACGTATGCACGTACCTGTGATGCAATATCTGTCTCCCCCTCCGGAGCCTACTAGAAAGAGCCCAGAGCTGGGGGTCAAGGGTCTGGGTTCTAATCCCGGCTCTGCCACTTGCCTGCCAGGTGACTTTGGGCAAGTCATTCGACTTCTCCGTGCCTCAGATTCCTCCCCTGTAAAATATAGATTAAATTCCTTGATTCTCCCCCCTTCAAACTATGGACCCTTTGGGAAACAGGAACTGTGTCTGATCTCGTGTGTTATATCGCCCGCTCGACTGAACGCAGTGCTTGGCCCCATTAATAAGCACCAAACAAGCACAACGACGACGACAACGGTAGTCTTATTACTGCTATCGTTATAATAAAATTAGTAGCTATCCCACAATACACACGATATAGTAAAAAAATGCACACTATGAACATTGATCTCATCTTGTCTTATGCCGTCGAGTCGTTTCCGACCCACAGTGACACCACGGACGCATCTCCCCCGTGACGCCCCACTCTCCGTTTACAATCGTTCGGGTAGTGGATCCATAGACTTTTGTTGGTAAAAACTCAGTAGCCTTCTTCCGCGCAGTGAACTTGAGTCTCCGTCCTCGACTCTCTCCCACACTGCTGCTGCCCTGCATAGTTGAGTTTTACTTGTAGCAGAGATTGCCTTCCACTCGCTAGTCACTGGCTAAGCTAGGCATGGAATGGGTAGCCCTCTGCTTGACTCTCCCTCCAGTAGCCGAGAATAGTAAAGGACTGGAAACTCTCCAGGTGTAACCCTGAGAGGAGAATGAACCCACAGACTACATAGATGATATAAATGTATGAATATTAAATACGTAGTCCAAAAACTGGTGATGATCACTAAAATTATTACTGTTAGAGTTTGGGTGACATCTTTTATTTCTACAGTTACCCTCTAAGAATTTAGGAAAACTTCATGTGGCAAACAGAGCTATTCTGGAAAGGAAATAACCTGGCCTATGATGTCACAGTGGTCACTAAGTTACAGCTTTGCTGACACTGCTGGTATTAGCATTCACCTGATACATCATTCTGGCTGAGATCGCGAATGCTCCGGTTCGTGTTCTCCGGCCCACTCGGATCTCCGTTGCCCGGTGATTTTGGTGGGTTTTTCCCCCCGCCTCGGGTGGGGAGATGTTTCTTCGAGGACTGTCTTTGGCCATCCTCATCTGGTCCGCCATCTTGGTGGAAGGGAGCCACGGTTTCCCTGACCAAGAACATTGGACCAGAGTAGGGTGGGAGATTCTTCAAGAGGAAAGGCCCCTATTGAAGCTTCCACGTAAAGCTCCCATTTACTGCCTGCCTAACCCTCTGGAGAAATTCTGCTGCAGTCTGTTCCTATTCAACATATTCAAAAGCTGCATGAAGTTCTTGGGTTTCATTTGTGCGGGTCACAGTTTAATCGTGCTTTCTCTGGCTATTTACCATCGAGGGATCGAAAAGAAGCGGCGTCTGAAGAAGGTGAATTAGCGATGCCCTCCTTCTTTTTCCTCTCCTCCTCCTCCTCCCCTCCCTGTCACCCCCCTCCCTCTGCCCAGTCCCCTCCCCCTCCCCAGGGCACTTATATATACATTTGTACATATTTGTTACTCCTTCATATGTGCATATTGATTAGTCTATTCATTTTATTAATGACGTGCGTCTAGCTATAATTTTATTTATTTGGATGGTATTGTCACCAGTCTACTTGTTTTGTTTTGTTGTCTGTCTCCCCCTCCTAGACTGTGAGCCCGTTGTTGGGTAGGGACCGTCTCTATATGCTGCTGACTTGTACTTCCCAAGTGCCTAGGACAGTGCTCTGCACTCAGTAAGTGTTCAATAAATAGGATGGATGGATGAATGAATTGAGTGAACGAATGAATGATGCGAATGATAGCTGAAAATCAAATTATAGATTGGATGCGTATATGCCCGCGGCACATTTCGAGAATGCAAATTCCTGATGCGTTGTTATGAAACAAGGCAAGCTTGTTAATGATATGTTTGCCTCCCATTTGGGGAGCTTATTTATCGTGGTGTTTATTAAGTAACCGATGGGGTTCCAAGCACCGTGCTAAGTGGGAATGTCTCAGGGAGCTCACGAGGGGACACTCTGTCAAAGGGCCCCTCCGCATAACCGAACAGAAAGGGCAGGGGTCTCCGATTCTAGTTCCTGGGTGCTAGTCCCGGCTGTATGAACATCCCGCCAACATCTGACCGTGGGCAAGTCTCTTAACCTCTCCGTGCCTCGGAGCCTCATCTGACACTGGGGATACGGTTCCTACTCTCCCTCCCTCTTAGACTGGGAACTCCATGTGGGACGGGGATGGAATCCGATCGAATGATCTTCTATCCACCCTGGTGCTTACTTAGCCCTTGGTGGACTTGGGCATGCAGTGAGTGTGGAATAAATGAGATCATTATTAAAGCCCTGATGGGAATCATTAAGTACTTAGTTGATGTCAAGCACCGTTCTAAGCCCCGGAGTAGACACAGGTCTATTGGGTCGGACAAAGTCCTTGTCCCTCGCTGGGCTCCGAGTCTCCATCAGAGGGAGGAGGATTTCGTCCCCATCGTACAGATGAGGGAACTGAGGCACCGAAAAGTTAAATGACTGGCCCTAAGTCACGCACATCCTGTGATCTGCAGGGGGGGAGATTACAACCCAGCTCCTCCGATTCCTGGGCCCATGCTCTTTCCACTAGTCCAAGATGCTTTTTCTGGTGAGACGGCATAACGACATTGATGAGATGAGGAATTAAGCTAGGTTTGGGCCTCTAGAAGAAAACAAAAAGGCTTTACTCCGTTGTCTCTTTCTCCTTTTTTAGCCAAAAAGGGTCACGGCTGAGAAGAAAAAAATGCCTGGCGTGGAGCAGGTACTTTTAAGACTCCTGACCGTTATTCAGATTTTGCTAAAGTGTCTTCTAAAGAAGGAGGAAAAGGATCGCAGAGCCAAGCACAGATGCAGCCACGCCGGCAGAGAAACCGAAGCGGAGGGAAACCAGGAAGCCTTCCCCCCCTTTCCCATTCCCCCCTGCACTCCCCGCACTCCCCCACCTAGCTTGGAGCTGCTCCACACCAACCCGCACCCTTGAGTGCATATAAATGGATCGTTTTCTCTTTTGTTGTTGTTGTAGTGTAGAAGTAAATAATTCTAAAAATACTTAATCTGACTCTATGCATTGCATTTTGAGCAACGTGAGATAACGTGTAAATTACACCCTTTATTCCTTCATGTTTTTCTACCCATGAAACACAGTGAGAAACATTTTGGTTTATGCCGATTCCAAAATCAAGAAGAGGACTGTTACTGGAAAAATAAAATCAGAGCATTAAAAAGCAGGTCTGTCCTACAGATCACCCGACCCTGCCATGCAAGTGAACCACAGATTCTGAACACCTCACAGATGTGAAACCCAGCGATAACAGAGTATTCATTTTGCTGCTATGACCCAGAATACATAGGCCCGGCCCCCGATATTATAATAATAACACTAATAACAATGATTGTGGTATTTGTTAAGTGCTTACTACGTGCCAAGCCCTGTTCTAATCACTGAGGTAGATTCAAGGTAATCAGGTTGTCCCACGTGGGGCTCACAGTCTTAATCCCCATTTTTTCAGATGAGGGAACTGAGGCCCAGAGAAGTTAAGTGACTTTCCTGAGGTCTCGCAGCAGACCAGTGGTGGAGCAGGGATTAGAACCCAAGTCCTCTGACCCCCACGCCCGGGATCTTTGGTCCAATCACTGCATTAAGTCAATTCTCTCAGCCTCCTGACCCTCATTCACATCCTACACTGTATTCGTCACCTGCCTTATTCCTTTTGTACATATATTATACACATATTCCCAAGCACTAACTCCTCTCCAGAGCCTCTTTTCCTTCTTCCTACTGTTTGTGTGTCCATCTGTCCCTTCAGATAACAAGATGCTTGAGGGCAGGATCCTCTCTATTAACTCCACTGTGGTCTCTCAAGCATCTAGTACAGTGCTCTGCATTTCATTCATTCATTCAATCATATTTATTGAGTGCTTACTGTGGGCAGAGCACCAAAATAAGCCCTTGGAAAGTACAGTTCGCATTTACTAGACCCTCAATAAGTACTGTTGCTTTATCGATGGAGATTCATCCAACCGGATACCCATTCATTCATTCTTTCGATCATATTTCTTTCAGCCATATGGGTTGAGCGCTTACTGTGTGCAAAGCACTGTGCTGAGGGCGGAGAGTACAATATAATGACAAAAAGACATATTGCCTGCCCACAGTCTAGTCCAAGCATTAAGCATGGAAAGAAAGTTCTTATTGTTTTTCCAAAGGGTATGGAATGGTTTCTCATCTATAACAAGATGAAGTCTAGAGGGAAGCATATCCAGTGATATGGCCTTTGTGAACCCACGACATTTCTGAGGATTCACATTGTGGTGTACTCCTCTACCATCTGTCCATGATGGGGCTCGATATATAACATCTTTAGCATCCATCTCCTAACTCACTGAGAGGCAGCCGAAGAGAATAGGATGCCTAAAACAATCGACTTCCGGGGGTCACCTTAGGAAGGCCAAATGAATAAGGCCAAGTGACATCTAAAGATAACAGCAAACTGCATTTCTGATTACGGCTTCAATTTCCCTCCCAACTAGAGATTTGGAAGAATCGTCATCACACAGATAAATGGACTCGAGTTGAGTCTCCTCTCCTTTGACTGTGACCATTTTGTGATAGAGAGGCATGTGAGAAGTGACCCATTCAAAAACATTAGTGTGTTGGTTGAAGCTCGAAGAACACAGTACCTGGATAATCAACTCAATGCATCAAAAGGCGCCGGATAATTGTGCGTTGACTGTCCTGGGAAAACGAAATATCGTACTGTTACCAAGGAGACATTACAATGTGCATGGGTAACAGATGTTTAACAGAAATGATATTTCAAACTTTAAAAGCCTTATAAAGACACTTACGTTGGCCCAGAGCTACAAGGAAATTCAAATAGTAGAAATAGCTATCCCTAGGTGAAGAGGACACGTCACTGCAAAACATCAATGATGAGATAGTTTGTGTTTCATATTGTTTTATAAATCAGATCTTTCCAAAGAGGATTTTTTCCTACGTTATTTTCCCTGGCACCTCCTTTCTCTCTCGTTGGGTTTCAACTAAACTGCCTTTTTGCTTTTCTATTAAAACCCAGAGGAAGAAGATCAACGAATACTGTGAATGGAACAACTTCTACTCCAGAAAAGCATAGCTAGGCTGCTCCATAATCATTGGCTAATTCATTCTGACAGGGACAAACTAGATTCTCATCTCCGAAGCCCTTCTGATCGTTCTTGGGAAGGAGTATGTACTTCGAAAGGAGCACCGTGTCCCAGAGAAAAATACCACAGTGGAAACATGGTGCAGAACCCTCACCTTCAACCACAGAGCACGTTAAATACCATCGGTTGATCGATTAATTGTTGGTTTCAATTTTCCCAATAAAGTACCTGACCAAATCACAAGGGACACACGATGGGGGTAGACAGCATGGCAGAGGATTTGAGGAGGGAGTTAAACCATTGCAATGACCGGTGAGGCCAGGGGCGTGGGAGTCTATAAGGATGGAGAAACGACGTTTCCGGGTGGAGGAGAGGGCAGATGTAAAGCAGGCACGAACGAATTTCAGGTGGACGAGGTCGGCCTGGTGTTTGGATTTTCGCCAGTGTCTCTCTGTGGGGTGCTAGCATGGTCTGTGTCTATGAATTAAACAAAAAGCTCTTCCAGATTCTTGGTACATTCAGCGCTACCTTTTCAAAAAATACAAACCCACCCTTTAAACCTCAACGCACAATGTCCACGTGTTAAAACGGGCCTCTCACTACATCACTGCACAACATATTCATGCTCTAATATAAAATGCTCCCCCAGCCATTCCACCAAGACATGAAAATTAGAACTAATGAGAATTCTTAAAATGTTGGAAAAGATAAGCGTATGAGTGCTAATAGTTTGTGAACATCCACGGTCCATGCTCATGACATCTTTGAAGAAATAGAAAATCCTTCGAAGTAATAGACGTAGAAAAATACACTCGTTCCTTAGAACGACATGGAAAGACTGAAAGCAACAGCCAATCAACCCGCTAAACCGAAAACGTGAGCCATTATGTCAGTTAATTGAGAAAGCCGAACATCACCATCACAGAAAGGAGCTAGGATCTGAGAAAATGAACATCGATTACATATGCTTTTACATTTCAGAGCAGATTGACAGGTTTTTTTTTTTAATTACGGATACGCATTTTACGTAAAGGACGAGACAGCCTGGTTTGGATTGCTATCAGGCTGGGCAAATGTTAGGGAATAGTCACCACCATAAAACCATACCATTAAACCTCCGCCTCTAAAACAAAGCAAAAAAACCCCCCAAGAAATGACTTAGTCTAGACCCTCGTCTCCATGTGGATACCTATTGGAATTCACTAGATAGTAGTTTGCTCCCTCTTACGATGAGAAAGTTCTTCTTTAAGTCTAACCCAAGTCTCTTGATGTCACGTCCCTTCATTTCCTCTGGAGAGCAACATGCCAGCATCCTCCTCCTGAACCGTTCAAGAGTGTTAGTACCCATCGTGGAACCAATCTCTTTCTCGTTAATTCTACCGTACAATTAATTGATTAATTCTAATTGGGGAAATTGAAAAGAGAAGAGTTTGGTTTGGAAAGAAGGTGATGGAAGAAATAAGAGGAAAGAACAGAATAGACTAAATGAAAAAGTCTCGCATTACATTAACGTTTCTTAAATGTACCTGGGTGAAGCATGATGACTACATTTCCTTTTCAGGTTTAAAAGGCATTCTGGGGATCGATAAAGAACAAAATTCTGTTTGGGGGTATGTGGTTTAATTTCTATTTTCCTCCACCCGCACTGTGATCAGCGCCTGACACAAAGTCAGCGCTTAACAGGCACCATCATCGTCATGATGCTGTGGGAATTAAGGATATTATAATTATGGAAAGAGACCCAGGCACAGTGCATTTTTTTTTCCTGAAACAAACATATGTGCATAGAAAAAAACCTGCAAAATGTCATACGTTTCTGTCAGGATCAAGTGCGGAAGCAGGGGTTCGGTAGAACGGGAGACTTGGGTCTCACGGGACATATGTACTCACCTGTGATGCAATATCTGTCTCCCACTTTGGAGCCTACCAGAAAGAGCCCAGAGCTGGGCATCAGAAGGTCTGGGTTCTAATCCCGGCTCTGCCACTTGCCTGCCAGGTGACCTTGGGCAAGCCATTCGACTTCTCCGTGCCTCAGATTCCTCCCCTGTAAAATATAGATTAAATTCCTGGATTCTCCCCGCTTCAAACTATGGACCCTTTGGGAAACGGGAACTGTGTCTGATCTTAGTGTGTTATATCGCCCGCCCCACTGAACGCAGTGCTTGGCCCCGTTAATAAGTGCCGAACAAGCACAACAACGACGACAATGGTAGTCTTATTACTGCTATCGTTATAATAAAATTAGTAGCTATCCCACAATACAGACGATATAGTATAAAAATGCACACTATGAACATCGATCTCATGTCGTCTTATGCCGTCGAGTCATTTCCGACCCACCGCAACACCACGGACACAGCTCCCCCGTGACGTCCCGCTCTCCATCCGCAATCGTTCGGGTAGTGGATCCATAGATTTTTATTGGTAAAAACCCAGTAGCCTTCTTCCGCGCAGTGACCCTGAGTCGCCATCCTCAACTCTCTCCCACACCGCTGCTGCCCTGCATAGTTGAGTTTTACTTGTAGCAGAGATTGCCTTCCACTCGCTAGTCACTGGCCCAACTAGGAATGGAATGGGTAACCCTCTCCTTGACTCTCCCTCCCGTAGCCGAGAATGGTAAAGGACTGGAAACTCTCCAGGTGTGACCCTGAGAGGAGAATGAACCCATAGACTACATAGATGATATAAATGTATGAATATTAAATACATAGTCCAAAAGCTGGTGATGATCACTAAAATTATTACCGTTAGAGTTTGGGTGACATCTTTTATTTCTACAGTTACCCTCTAAGAATGTAGGAAAACTTCATGTGGCAAACAGCTATTCTGGAAAGGAAATAACCTGGTCTATGACGTCACAGTGGTCACTAAGTTACAGCTTTGCTGACACTGCTGGCATTAGCATTCACCCGATACATCACTCTGTCTGAGACCGCCAACGCTTCGGTTCGTGTTCTCCGGCTCACTTGGATCTCCGTTGCCTCGTGATTTTGGTGGGTTTTTCCCCCCCGCCTCGGGTGGGGAGATGTTTCTTCGCAGACTGTCTTTGGCCATCCTCATCTGGTCCGCCGTCTTGGTGGAAGGGAGCCACGGTTTCCCTGACCAAGAACATTGGGCCAGAGTAGGGTGGGAGATTCTTCAAGAGGAAAGGCCCCTACTGAAGCTTCCACATCAAGCTCCAATTTACTACCTGCCTAACCCCCTGGAGAAATTCTGCGGCAGTCTGTTCCTATTCAACGTATTCAAAAGCTGCATGAAGTTCTTGGGTTTCATTTGTGCGGGTCACAGTTTAATCGTGCTTTCTCTGGCTATTTACCATCGAGCGATCGAAAAGAAGCAGCGTCTGAAGAAGGTGAATTAGCGATGCCCCTCTTCTTTTTCCTCTCCTCCTCCTCCTCCCCTCCCCATCATCCCCATCCCTCTGCCCAATCCCCTCCCCCTCCCCAGAGCACTTATATATACATTTGTACATATTTATTACTCCTTCATATGTGCATATTGATTATTCATTTTATTAATGACGTGTGTCTAGCTATAATTCTATTCATTTGGATGGTATTATCACCAGTCTACTTGTTTTGTTTTGTTGTCTGTCTCCCCCTCCTAGACTATGAGCCCGTTGTTGGGTAGGGACCGTCTCTATACGCTGCTGACTTGTACTTCCGAAGTGCCTAGTACAGTGCTCTGCACACCGTAAGCATTCAGTAAATAGGATGGATAGATGAATGAATTGAATGAATGAATGAATGATGCGAATGATAGCTGAGAATCAAATTATAGATTGGATGCGTATCTGCCGGCGGCACATTTAGAGAATGCAAATTCCTGATGCGTTGTTATGAAACAAGGCAAGCTTGTTAATGATGTTTGCCTCCCATTTGGGGAGCTTATTTATTGTGGTGTTTATTAAGTAACCGATTGGGTTCCAAGCACCGTGCTAAGTGCCGGAACTAGCGCTTAGTAATAATAATAATAATGATAATGATGGTATTTGTTAAGCACTTACTAAAGTACATAGCACTGTTCTATGTGCTGAGGAGGTTACAAGGTGATCAGATTGTCCCACACGGGCTCGCAGTTTTAATCCCCATTTTAAAGATGAGGGAACTGAGGCACAGAGAAGTGAAGTGACTTGCCCAAAGTCACATAGCTGACAGTTGGCGGAGCCAGGATTTGAAACCATGCCCTCTGACTCCAAAGCCCGTGCTCTTTCCACTGAGCCACACTGCTTCTCATCCCATAATTCTGATTGTAATTATTATTGAGGTGAAAAAAAAATCAAATCCATCAGTGGTATTTGTTCTGAGCTAACCTTTTGTTGAGCACAGAACTAATCCCTTAGTACAGTATGATACAACAGAACCGGTAGACACGTTTCTTTCCCACAAAGTGCTTTCAGTCTAGGGGGGAGGATGAAATAAGCTCTCTGATCGATTAGATGCCAAAAGAAAGAGACAACATCAGGATTGGAACTACTTAAAACGGTGCTCTGCATGCAGTAAGTGCTCCATTAATATCACTGATGGACTGACCCGTTAAAACTCGTGGGACAGACAGAGAGAGAAAGTTCATTTTAGTATTTCACAGATGATAGAATGATGTAACTAGGTTACCTTTCAGGTAAAGCAGCATGGTACAGTGGAAAGAACCTGGGCCTGGGGATCAGAAGGGCATGAGTTCTAACCCCAGCTCCGCCCTTCATCCACTGTGTCACCTCGGGCAAGTCACTTCACTTCTCTGGGCTTCAGTCACCTCCTCTATAAAATGGGGATGAAGATGGTGACTTCTATCTGTGTCCCACCTGAGAATCTTGTAACTATCCCAGCGCTTAGTACAGTGCCTGGCACAAAGTAAGCACATAACCAAGCCCATCAAAAAAGCCGAGAGTCAGGGGTTGGATTTCCTCTATGTTTTGGGAATGTCTCAGGGAGCTCACGAGGGGACCCTCTGTCAAAGGGCCCCTCCGCATAACCGAACGGAAAGGGCAGGGGTCTCCGATTCTAGTTCCCGCGTGCTAGTCCCGGCTGTACGACCATCCCGCCGACGTGTGACCGCGGGCAAGTCGCTTAACCTCTCCGTGCCTCGGAGCTTCACCTGACACTGGGGATGCGATTCCTACTCTCCCTCCCTCTTAGATTGGGAACTCCATGTGGGATGGGAATGGAATCCGATCGAATGATCTTCTATCCACCCCGGCGCTTACTTAGCCCTTAGTGGACTTGGGCCCGCAGTGAGTGTGGAATAAATGACATCAGTATTAAAGCCCTGATGGGAATCATTAAGTATTTGGGTGATGTCAAGCACCATTCCGAGCCCTGGAGTAGATACAGGTCTACTGGGTCGGACACAGTCCTTGTCCCTCACTGGGCTCCGAGTCTCCATCAGAGGGAGGTAGGATTTCATCCTCATTTTACAGATGAGGGAACTGAGGCACAGAGAATTAAACGACTGGCCCTAAGTCATGCACATCCCGCGATCTGCAGGGGGGGAGATTAGAACCCAGCTCCTCTGATTCCCGGGCCCATGCTCTTGCCACTAGTCCAAGAGGCTTCTTCTGGTGAGACGGCGTGACGACATTGATGAGACGAGGAAGTAAGCTAGATTTGGGTCTCTAGAAGGAAACAAAAAGACTTTACTCTGTCATCTCTTTCTCCTATTTTAGCCGAAAAGGGTCACGGCTGAAAATCAAAACATGCCCAGCGTGGAGCAGGTACTGTTTAAACTCCTGACCCTTAATCGAATGCTGCTGAAGCGTGTGGTAGTGAAGGAGGAAAACCATCACAGAGCCAAGCACAGATGCAGCCATGCCAGCAGAGAAACTGAAGCAGAGGGAACCCAGGAGGCCTTCCCCCACTTTCCCATTCACCCCTCCACTCCCCGCAATCCCCCACCTAGCTCAGAGCTGCTCCATGCCAATCCGCACCCTTGAGACCCTTTATTGTCTTTTTTTTGTTTTATTTTAAAAATAAAAAATTTTAAACATACTTAAGCTGATTCTATATATTGAATTTTGAGTAACGTGAGATAACGTGTAAATTACACCCTTTATTCCTTCATGTTTTTCTACCCATGAAACACAGTGAGAAGCATTTTGGCTTATGCCAATACCAAAATCAAGAAGAGGACTGTTACTGGAAAAATAAAATCAGAGGATTAAAAAGCAGGTCTGTCGGACAGACCACCCGACCCTGTCGTACAAGTGAACCACAGATTCTGAACACCCCACAGATGTGAAACCCAGAGATAACAGACAATTTATTTTGCCGTTATAACCCAGAACACATAGGCCTGCCTGGCCCCCGATATTATAATAATAACACTAATAACAATAATTGCGGTATTTGTTAAGTGCTTACTACGTGCCAAGCCCCGTTCTAATCACTGGGGTAGATTCAAAGTAATCAGGTTGTCCCACGTGGGGCTCACAGTCTTAATCCCCATTTTTTCATATGAGGGAATTGAGGCCCGGATAAGTAAAGTGACTTTCCTGAGGTCTCGCAGCAGACCAGTGGCGAAGGGATTAGAACCCAAGTCCTCTGACCCCCACGCCCCAGGCTCTTTGGTCCAATCACTGCATTAAGTCAATTCCCTCAGCCTCCTAACCCTCATTCACATCCTACATTGTATTCGTCACCTGCCTTAAGCCTTTTGTACATATACTATACACTCGCATTCCCAATCACCAACTCCTCTCCGAAGCCTCTTTTCCTTCTTCCTACTATTTGTGTGTCCATCTGTCCCTTTAGATTATGAGATGCTTGAGGACAGGATCCTCTCTACTAACTCCACTGTGGTCTCTCAAGCATCTAGTACAATGCTCTGCATTTCATTCATTCATTCAATCGCATTTATTGAGCGCTTACCGTGGGCGGAGCACCATACTAAGCACTTGGAAAGTACAATTCGTATTTACTAGACCCTCAATGAGTACCGCTGATTTATCGATCGAGATTCATCCGAGTACCCATTCATTCACTCTTTCAATCGTATTTCATTCAGTCCTGTGGGTTGAGTGCTTACTGTGTGCAAAGCACTGTGCTGAGGAAGGAGAGTACCATATAATGACAGAAAGACATATTGCCTGCCCAAAGTCTAGTCCAAGCATTAAGCATGGAAAGAAAGTTTGTAGTGTTTTTCCAAAGGTTATGGAATGGCTCCTCATCTATAACATGAAGTCTGTAGGGAAGTGCATCCTGCTTAGTACAGTGGTCTGCACACAGTAAGTGCTCAATAAATTTGATTGAATGAATGAAGGAATGAATATGGCCTTCACAAACCAACCACATTTTCGCAGTCTCCATCATGGGGTACACCTCTACTGTCTGTCCACGACGAGACTTGATATGCAACATCTTTAGCATCCACCTCCTAACTTACTGAGAGGCAGTAGAAGAGAATACGATGCCTAAAACATTTGACTTTTGGGAGTTACCTTAGGAAGGCCAAATGAATATGGCCAAGTGACATCTAAAGATGATAGCAGACTTCATTTCTGACTATGGCTTCAACTTCCTTCCCAACTAGCTATTTGTAAAAATCGTCATCAAACAGAAAAATAGACTTGAGTTGAGTCTCCTTTCTCCCCCGTGACTATTTGGTGATAGAGAGGCACGTGAGAAATGACCCACTCAAAACAATTAGTGTGTTGGATGAAGATCGAAGAACAAAGTACCTGGATAATCAACTCAATGCATCAAAAGGTGCCGGATAATTGTGCATTGACTGTCATGGGAAAATGAAATATTTTAATGTAATTAAGATGCTGTTACAATGTGCACGGGTAACAAATGTTTAACAGAAATGATATTTCAAACTTTAAAAACCTTATAAAGACCACTATGTTTGCCCCAAATTACTAGAAAATTAAAATATTAGAAATGACTATCCCTGGGTGAAAAGGACACGTCACTGTCAAACATCAATGAAGCGGTAGTTTGTGTTTCATATTCTTTTATAAATTAGATCTTTCCGATGAGGATTTTTTCATACGTTATTTTCACTGGCGGCTTCTTTCTCTTTCGTTTGGTTTTGATTAAACCACCTTTTACTTTTCTATTAAAACCTAGGGGAAGAAGAGCAATGAATACCGTGAATTGAACAACTTCTACTCCAGAAAAGCATAGCTAGGCTACTCCATAATCATGAGCTAATTAATTCTGATACGGGCAAACTAGAATCTCATCTCTGAAGCTCTTTGCATTGTTGTTAAGGAGTACTTCAAAAGGAGCACCCTGTCCCACACTGGAAAGGTGGTGGAGAACCCTCACCCCCAACCCCAGAGCACATTAAATAGCATTGACTGATTGATTAATTGTTGGCTTCAAGTTTCCCAATAAAGTACGTGACCAAATCACAAGGGGAACACGATGGGGGTAGGCAGCGTGATGGGATTTGAGGAGGGAGTTAAACATTTGAAATGACTGGTGAGGCCAGGGGCATGGGAGTCGATAAGGATGGAGTAAGGATGTTTCTGGATGGAGGGGAGGGCAGATCTAAATCAAGCACAAATGAATTTGTGGTGGACAAGGTCAGCCTGGTATTTTGATTTTTGCCTGTATCGCTCTGTCGCTCTCACATGAAAAACAGACCGTGGAGGTGATCCGGGCCTGTGATTAGTGATATGAGATCGGCACAGGGAGAGGGGAGTAAGTTGAGTTCATTGGAGTGGGTGGACACAAGGGCATCAATTTGTCAAACAAAGGAAGGTAGTTTGGGCACAGGAATTAAATGGGATATGATGCCAACAAAGATAATACAATTTGTGCGTTGCAATCAATCAGTCGATCAGTGTTATTAGACAACGAACACTGCAGATTTGTGAATTGCCTGGAAACATGAGTAGGTTTCATACCTTTCTTACAGTTCCGGAGACACGCTTTTTTAGAGGTGAAATTATTTTCATTCCCACCACATCCACTGTAGTTAAATGGACGGCACCTTCCGATAGCCACGTTATAGAAGAATCTCTTCTCGTTAGCCCGGCACAAACCTCTCTCAGCCGGAGTCCTGCACCAAGAAGGGCTGGCGAATTCTAATAACATTAAGAAAATTTTATTATAAGACCAATGTGGATTTTTTTTACTTAATTTTACAGTGGGTTGTCAAGTTCTGTATCTATGAAATAAACATATTCTCAGTACATTCAGCACTATAACTTTCAAAAAGCCCCACCCTTTTAACCTCAACTTACATCGTCCGTGTATTAAAACAGGCCTTTCACTACATGACTGCACAACATATTCATGCTCTAATATAAAATGCTCTCCATGCCATTCCACCAAAAAAAAAAAATTAGAACTATCGAGAATTCTTAAAATGTTGGAAAAGATAAATGTATGAGTGTTAATAGTTTGTGAATATCCATGGTCCATGTTCATGGCATTCTTTGAAGAAACAGTCAGAAAGTCTTTTGAAGTTATAGATGCGTAAAAATATACTAGTTCCTTAAAGTGACATAGAATGACTAAAGCAATAGCGAACCAACCAGGTTAACTGAAAATGAGAGCCGATACATCAGTTAATTAATAAAGCACAATTCTACAATCATGGAAAGGAGCTAAGATTTGAGAAAATGAATGCTGATTCATATGCTATCACATTTCAGAGCAGATTGGCAGTTTTTTTAATTACAGATACGTTTTTTACATAAAGGATGAGACGGCTTGGTGTGGATTGCTATCGGGTTGGGCAAAAGTCAGAGAACAGTCAACGCTGTAAGAACGCTTTAGACTACGGTGAATCCAAATCCCCATCAAAAGAAAAGAGGTAATGCAAAAGAGGGTATACGAAGGCATTCGTATTTCGTGCATGTAAATTCAAGGCTGAAGTTACAGTAGAAGGTTTGGCAAATCATCTCCAGGATGAGGGGGAGATGGAACTCTGTTAATAAAATTGGTAAATTAACGATGTTATCAAGAAAATCCATTTTCTGGACCAGCTACTGAGATAATGAGGAGTCACTGAGAGACTTCTTGTGCAACAGTGTATTGCGAGGTCAAGTGCCAGATTTTCAGGTAAGTAGAAAAAAGAACCAAAGAAGGCCGAGGCACGGTGAATAGAAAGTCAGAGGCTGTTGAAGAGAAAACCCCAGGTAAGCTAGCTGCAAAAGAAAGGGAAACGTGAGACAATTTGGGTTGGTATAGAAATGTTTTGTACCATTCCTCGCCTCCCTCCTCCCCATACTCCAAAAATTGTTTGAATGAAATTCAAGATATTCTAATCTATGGACTGATTATTAAATAATCCACCTGGAACAAACTCCAGAGAGAAGCAGGGTGGCCTAGATGATCGAGCACAGGCCTAGAAGTCAGAAGGACCTAGGTTGTAACCCCAGTTCTGCCTAATAATAATTATTATAATATTAATAATAGTAATGGTAACAATAATAATGGCATTTGGTAAGTTCTTACTTTGTGTCAAACACCATTCTAAGAGCAGATAAGGATAGATACAACTTAAATTAGGTCTAACATAGTCCCTTTCCCGCATGGGTTCATACTTGTCTGCGGCATGACCTTGGGCAAGTCACTAAATTTCTCTGTGCCTCAGTTCCCTCAGTCATCCGCTAAATGAAGATGACTACTGTGAGTTCCATGTGGCGCGTGGACTGCGTCCAACCTAATTAGCTTGTACCTACCCCGGGGCTTAATAGGGTGCCTGGCACACAGTAAGCACTTAACAAATACCATATTAAACTCCCGCCCCCAAAACAAAACAAAAAACCCCTCCAAGAAATAACTTAGTCTAGCCCCTCGTCTCCAGGCAGATGTATATTGGAATCCACTAGATAGTAGTTCGCTGCATCTTACAATTAGAAAGTTCTTCTTTAAGTCTAACCCAAGTCTCTCTTGATGTCACGTCACTTCATTTCCTCTGGAGATCAACATGCCAGCGTCCTCCTCACGAACCGTTCAAAAGTGTCAGAACCCATCTTGGAACCAAACTTCTCTTCCGGGCTAAGAGACGTGAATGCTTTCAGCTTTCCGTGCAGCATCTCTTTCCCAATAATTCTACTGTACAATTAATTAATTAACTCCAATTGGGAAATTGAAAAAAAATAGAAGAGTGTGGCTTGGAAAGAAGGTGATAGAAGAAATGATAGACTAAATGAAAAAGTCTAGCATTGCATTAAAGTTTATGAAATGTATCTGTGTTGAGAATGATGACCACATTTATTTTTCAGGTTTCAAAGGTATTCATTCATTCATTCATTCATTCAATTGCATTTATTGAGCGCTTACTGTGTGCAGAGCACTGTACTAAGCGCTTGGGAAGTACAAGTTGGCAACATCTAGAGACGGTCCCTACTCAACAATGGGCTCACAGTCTAGAAGGGGGAGACAGAGAACAAAACAAAACATATTAACAGAATAAAATAAATAGAATAAATATGTACAAGTAAAATAAATAGAGTAATAAATACGTACAAACATATATACATATATACAGGTGCTGTGGGGAAGGGAAGGAGGTAAGTTGCGGGGATGGAGAGGGGGAGGAAAGGGAGAGGAAGAAGGGGGCATTCTGGGGATCTATAAAGAACAAAATTTGTTGGGGAGGATATGTGGTTCAATTTCTATTTTCCTCCACCCTCACTGTGATCAACGCTTAGAACAGTGCTTGGTACGTAGTAAGCACTTAACTACCATCATCATCATGATGTCGTGGGAATTAAGCCTATTAATAATTATGGAAAGATACCCTGGCACAGTGCATTTTTTCCTGAAACAAACACATGTGCATATGAAAAGCCCTGAAAAACGTCATACGTTTTTGTCAGGATTAAGTGTGGAAGCAGTGGTTCGGTAGAATGGAAGACTTTGGTCTCACAGCACATACGTACGTACCTGTAATGTAATGGCCGTCTCCCCCTCTAGACCGTAAGCTCATTGTGGGCAGGGAACATAACCACCACCTCTTGCGTTGCACTCCCCCAAGCATTTAGTTCAGTGCTCTGCACACAGCAAGCACTCAACAGTTGCTTAGAGAAGCAGCGTGGCCCAGTGGAAAGAGCCCGGGCTCTGGAGTCCTAGGTCATGGGTTCAAATCCCGGCTCTGCCAATTGCCAGCTGTGTGACTTTAGGTAAGTCACTTCACTTCTCTGGGCCTCAGTTCCCTCATCTGTAAAATGGGGGTGAAGACTGTGAGTCCCCCGTGGGACAACCTGATCGCCTTGTAACCTCCCCAGCGCTTAGAACAGTGCTTTGCACACAGTAAGCGGTTAATAAATGCCATCATCATCATTATTATTAATAGGTAGGGCTTATTGCCAACATGTGTTGAGTGCGAGACTTGCTCTTGTCTGTCAGTATGGCTTGGGACATAGTAAGTGCTTAACAAACAACATCACTATTTACTGAGCGTTTACTGGGCACAGAGCACTGTACTAAGAGGTTAGGAGAGTTCAGTACAGTAGCATTGGTAGCTACGATCTCTGTCCTCAAAGAGTTTCCAGTCTGGAGCAGAAATAGCTGTGTTCAAGCCGTGGTGGATCCAAACTCAGCTTGAGCAAATATTTCATCAAAATTCTACTGGGATAGATAGCTCCCGCACCCAAGATAGAGGGTGTGAGACTCCTGGGAGGCTACAGGGGACTAATAATAATAATAATTATTATTATTATGATAATAATGATGGTATTTAGAGAAGCAGCATGCTCAGTGGAAAGCGCGCGGGCTTGAGAGTCAGAGGTCATGGGTTCAAATCCCCGCTCTGCCACTTGTCAGCTCTGTGACCTTGGGCCAGTCACTTAACTTCTCTGGGCCTCAGTTCCCTAATCTGTAAAATGGGGATGAAGACTGTGAGCTCCCCTTGGGACAGCCTGATCACCTTATAACCTCCCCAGCACTTAGAACAGTGCTTGGCACATAGTAAGCACTTAATAAATGCCATCATAGAGAAGCAGTATAGCTCAGTGGAAAGAGCGCGGGCTTCGGAATCAGAGGTCATGGGTTTGAATCCCCGCTCTGCCACTTAGCTGTCTGACCTTGGGCAAGCCACTTAACTTCCCTGTGCCTCAGTTCCCTCATCTGTAAAATGGGGATGAAGACTGTGAGCCCCCCTTGGGACAACCTGATCACCTTGTAGCCTCCCCAGCACTTAGAACAGTGCTTGGCACATAGTAAGCACTTAATAAATGCCATCATAGAGAAGCAGCATGGCTTAGTGGAAAGAGTGCCGGCTTGGGAGTCAGAGGTCATGGGTTCGAATCCCTGCTCTGCCATTTGTCAGCTGTGTGACCTTGGGCAAGCCACTTAACTTCTCTGTGCCTCAGTTACGTCATCTGTAAAATGGGGATTAAGACTGTGAGCCCCAAGCGGGACAACGTGATCACCTTGTATCCCCCCAGCGCTTCGCACATTGTAAGCGCTTAACAAATACCATCATTATTATTCTTATTATTTATTACGTGCTTACCATGTGTCAAGCACTGTTCTAAGCACTGAGGTAGATACAAGGTAAGCAGTTTGGACACAGTCCCTGTCCTACAGGTGGCTCACAGTTTTAATCCTCATTTTACAAATGAGGTAACTAAGGCACAGAGCTATTTGTCCAAGGTCACTAGCAGACAACCCACGACCTCCTGACTCACTAACCAACTGGGAAGCTGAGCCCAATCTGAAAATTGACATCTTCTCTACACACGTACCCTCCCTCCACATCCATGCAACTTTTTCTTCCTTCATTCTGAACCCAGTCCCGTGATACTGACTCAACCTCCTCCCAATCCCCAAGGTCTGACTCTCTCCAGAAGACACTCCATCCCCTCCAACTCTGTCCCAAGGTGACGTCTCCTTCTCTCTGAAAAAACGGCAGGGCCTAGCGGATAGAGCACACGCCCGGGAGTCAGAAGGTCATGGGTTCTAATCCCTGCTCTACCCCTTGTCTGCTGGGTGACCTTGAGCAAGTTGCTTCACTTCTCTGGGCCTCAGTTACCCCATCCGTAAAATGAGGATTGTGACTGTGAGCCCCAAATGGGACAGGGACTGTGTCCAACCTGATTTGCTCGTATCCACCCCAGTACTTAGTACAATGCTTGGCACATAGTAAGCACTTAACGATACCACAGTTATTAGCCTCCAACTCTCCCCTACAAGGGATGGAGGAGTTGAAGTACTCTTCATCATACAATGAGACTTTCAGACAACTTCATTGCCTTTTACATTGCTCAAAGTATTTTAAAGTATGTAATTTTTTGAGGCACTGTTGAGTGGAAAATAGGTAATGTCATATTCCCCTACAAAGCAGCATGGCATAATGGATAGAGTACAGGCCTGGGAATCAGAAGGTCATGGATTATAATCCCCGCTCCGCTGCTTGTCTGCTGTGTGACCTTGAGCAAGTAATTCCCTTCTCTGGACCTCGGTTCCCTTATCTGTAAAATGGGGATTGAGACTGTGAGCTTCATGTGGGACAGGGGCCGCTCAACCGATTTGCTTATATCCACCCCAACGCTTAGTATAGTATCCGGCACATAGTAAGTGGTTAACAAATACCATGATTACTTTGAAAAGATTGAAACTGAAAAGAAGAAAAACCATTTTGATATTTGGCCCAAATTTATACCTGATATCTTTTACACGGGCTTTATCAAATGAGGATCTGACCTGATATTATAAGAATGTTCCTTCCCTGGAGACCATCTAAATATCAATGGGTTATTTCTTGGTCTTTGGTTTGGAACCAGTTCTCTCTGTTCTCTCCAACCAATCCATCGATATGTTCGTATGGATTTATTACTCTATTTATTTTACTTGTACATATTCTATTTATTTTGTTAATATGTTCTGTTTTGTTCTCCGTCTCCCCCTTCTAGACTGTGAGCGTGCTGTTGGGTAGGGACCGTCTCTATATGTTGCCAACTTGTACATCCCAAGCGCTTAGTACAGTGCTCTGCACACAGTAAGCGCTCAATAAATGCGATTGAATGAATGAATGATTGTCTTTATTGAGGGCTTACTGTTTGTAAGCCTGTACTATTGAGAAGCAGCGTGGCTCAGTGGAAAGAGCCCAGGCTTTGGAGTCAGGGGTCAGGCGTTCGAATCCTGGCTCTGCCACTTGTCAGCTGTGTGACTTTGGGCAAGTCACTTATCTTCTCTGTGCCTCAGTTCCCTCATCTGTAAAATGGGGATTAACACTGTGAGCCCCCCGTGGGACAACCTGATCTCCTTGTAACCTCCCCAGTGCTTTGCACATAGTAAGCACTTAATAAATGCCATCATTATTATTATTATTATTGTAGAGTGCTGTATTAAGCACTTGCGAGAGTGCAATATAACAATTGATCAATCAATCAGCTGTATTTATGGAGAACTCGCTGTGTGCAGTGTACTGTACTTGGGCGAGGACATTGTGATAGAGTTGATGGGTGGGTAGGTACCGTCTCTATATGTTGTCGACTTGTACTTCCCAAGCTGTTAGTACAGTGCTCTGCACACAGTAAGCGCTCAATAAATATGATTGAATGAATGAATGAATGAATGAATGCGTTCCCTGCCCACAATGAGTTTACAGTCTAGAGGGGGCAACAGATGTTAATATAAATTGATAAATTATGGATATGTAGGTAAATGCTGTGGGGCTGAGTGGTAGATAGTCTGTCAGATATGAAGCGGGAAGGTATTCTAGGCCAAGGGCAGGATGTGAGCAAATGGTTGGCGGCGAGAGAGCTGAGATTGAGGTACGGTGAGTACGTTGGTTAGAAAAGCTCTGAGGTAAAGTAGGAGGGGGAACGGTGATGGAATGCTTTAAATGTGATCGTTAGGAGTTTTTGTTTGACGCTGCCTGGATCAAACAAATGTAGATGGTCAACCACTCTGTATAAAAAAAATGATCTGGGCAGCAGAGAATAGTGTGGGCTGGAGTAGGAAGAGAAAGGAGGCTGGAAAGTCAGCAAGGAAGCTGATGCAGTAATCAAGGCAGGATAGGGAAATCATAATAATAATTCAGATGGAGACAAAAGAGCAGATTTTATCGATGTTGTGAAGTTTAAGCCGACGGGATTTGGTGACAGACCGAATGTATGGGTTGAATGACAGGGATGAGTGGAGGATAATGCCAAGGTTGTGGGCTTGTGAGGTTGTGGGGCTGTCTACGGTGATTCATTCATTCATTCATTCAATCGTATTTATTGAGCGCTTACTGCGTGCAGAGCACTGTACTAAGCGCTTGGGAAGTACAAGTTGGCAACATTTAGAGACGGTCCCTACCCAACAGTGGGCTCACAGTCTAGAAGGGGGAGACAGAGAACAAAACAAAACATATTAACAAAATAAAATAGAATATGTACAAGTAAAATAGAGTAATAAATACGTAAAAACATATATACAGGTGAATGAAATCATTCATTGTTAATGATGGGAAAGTCACAGGAAAGACAGGGTTTGGGCAGGAAGATAAGGAATTCTGTTTGGGACATGATAATCTCGATCTGCGGGCGGGACATCCAGGTAGAGATATCCTGGAGGCAGGAGGGAACGTGAGACTGCAGAGAAGGAGAAAGATTAGGGCGGGAGGTGTAGATTTGGCTATCATGCACATAGAGATGGTAGTTGGTAGACATGTCCTATGCCAGACAACTGAGGTAGAGTCCTGATCTAAACATGTTCTTCCCTCAGCTTGCAGGAGGGATCTGGAAGATCATAGCCCACCCAAGAAGCCCCCTGCTCATCCCTGGGTGAGAAAAGCCTCATAGAATAGAGAAAGAAGGCAGAAATCAGGCCCAGCTTCCCTGCCTAACAGGAGGATCTAAAAATTGAGTCACCCCAACCCCATCATGCTCCCTACCATCACAGGAGGTATCCCCAACTTCCACCGGTGGACAGAACCAGCGCTTAGAACAGTGCTTGGCACATAGTAAATGCTTAACAAATACCATCATCATCATCAAAAGCCCCTCCGTGCCTTTAAAAAATGTGAGACCCTTTTTCTTGATGACAATAATAATAATAAATAATAATGAGGGTATTTGTTAAGCGCTTACTATGTGCTGAGCACTGTTCTAAGCACTGGTGGGGGCGGGGAGGATACAAGGTGATCAAGGTTGTCCCACGTGGGGCTCACAGTCTTCATCCCCATTTTACAGATGAGGTAACTGAGGCTTAGAGAAGTTAAGTGGCTTGCCCAAAGTCACACAGCAGACAAGTGGCGGAGCCGGGATTAGAACCCATGGCCTCTGACTCCCAAGCCTGGGCTTTTTCCACTAAGACAAGCTGCTTTTGGGGAGGGGTAATCATGATAATAATGATGGTAATTATTTGGCGCTTGATATGCGCCAGACACTGAATTGAGCACTGGGGTGGATACAAACAAATCAAGTTGAACACAGTCCCTGTCCCATGTGGGGTTCACAGTCTCAATCACCATTTTCCAGATGAGTGAACTGAGGCCCAGAGAAGTGAAGCAACTTGCCCAAGGTCACCCAGAGGACAAGTGGCAGAGTCAGGATTAGAATCCATGACCTTCGGACTCCGAGGCCCATGCTCTAGCCACTATGCTTTGTTGTTTCTCAGTAGGAAGTCTCATTCTTTCTCAGCACTGGCTAAACCTTCGCTAGGTTACCGCTGGTATTTTTGAGTTGTCGAACTTGACCTGTTTTTCTTATTGGCTGGAATGTGCGTGTTTAGGCGCATGTTTGTGTACATGAATGCATTTGTGCGTGTGCTAGGGGGCAAACACATGAGAATAAACATTGAGGGGATCACTCACCTATGGATTTTGGATCATAGCTTGCTCTTCTCAAGACCCAGGAGAGCAGGCGCTCAGCCCTTAGGAGCCACTGTCCCTTCAGCCTGGACCCAGAGAGAGCGATGCTTGTTAGTTTAGATGCCACAGTTTTTTGGACAGGAAGTAGCTAGCCCAGTCTTTGAGCAGAGAAGTTTCCGAGTTGTGCCAAAGGGACAACTTGCCTCCTTGCTTTTCATTCATTCAATCGTGTTTATTGAGCGCTTATGGTGTGCAAAAGCACTGGACTAAGCCTTCAGTCTGTGGAATCCAGGCCTGGAGACCAGCAGGGCTCCCGTTGGGCTCCCCAGATGGCCAGCTCGACTTGCTTTCACCCTCCCGGCCTCACCCCTGCCACTAGCAGGGAAGCAGCATGGCCTAGTGGATAGAGCACGGGCCTTGGAGCCTGAAAGTCACGGGTTCTAATCCCGGCTCCGCCTCTTGTCTGCTGTGTGGCCTTAGGCAAATCGCTTCACTCCTCTGGGCCTCGGTTCCCTCTTCTGTAGAACGGGGATTGAGGCTGTGAACCCTACGTGGGACAGGGACCGTGTCCAACCCAATTTGCTTGTATCCACCCCGGCACTTAGTGCAGCGCCTGGTACATAGTAAGCACTTAAATACCATTATCATTATTAATATTATTAATGGAAGCAGCAGTGGCTCTTGGCCAAGCCAGCCAGGGATGGTGGGGGTGGGTGCAGGGCTGCTGAGGTAGGGGTCAGGCCAGTCCTGGGCTTCACCTCTCACAGTTCCCCGGGGTACTAGAAAAGGAGATTTGCCCACATACCCCCAAACCCTAGACTGTAAACTTGTTGTGGTCAGGGAATGTATCTGTTTTTATTGTATTGTACTCTCCCAAGAGCTTATACAGTGCTCTGCACAGAGTAAGCACACAATAAATACAATTGAATGAAAGCCCGGTCCGGAGCAGGGATGAAAGCAATGTGGCAAAAGCAGACTCCTGCTTTACAACTATGGCATCTGCCCTCCCTTCTCCCCAAATGAAAAGAAGTCAAGAATAAATTCCCTCTCCCCCCGTCTCTCTTTGTCAGTCTTCCCCTTCTTTTTCTCTTTCCTCTGCTCCCTTTTCCTTTCCTCCTCCCCTTCCCTCTTCCTTCTCCTCCACCCCGTCCCCCTTCTTTCCCTCACTTTTCTCTCACTCCTTCTTTTCTCTCTCCCCCCTACCTTGCTTTTATATTCCCTCCTTTTACTTCTCTACTCTGCTTTTCCTCTCCCCCTTCTTTTTTCTCCCTCCCTCCCTTTTTCTCCCTCTGTCTACAATGTTAATATGTGTTTAAATTATACAGTTGGCTCTTTGAGCCTCAATTTCTCAAAGGTTTCATTTTGTTTGGCTCTTCTGCACAAAAAGCAGCACAAGAAACATTCATTCGTTCATTCAATCACATTTATAGAGTACTTACTGTATGACGAGCACTGTACTAAGTGCTTGGGAAAGTACAGCAACAATAAAGAGTGACCTTCCCTCCCACAACGAGCTTACAGTCTAGAGGGACGGAGACAGACATTGATACAAATAAATAAATTACAGATATGTATGTAAGTGCTGTTTGACTGGGAGGGGAAGAGAAAAGGGGGAAAATCAGGGAGATGCAGAAGGGAGTGGGAGATAGGGAAGGGATTGGGAGATGAGTGTGCTCTAGTGGAAAGAGCACAGACTTGGGAATCAGAAAACCTGGGTTCTAATCCCATACATGACCTTGGGAAGTCACTTAACTACTCTAGGCCTCAGTTACCTCATCCGTAAAATGGGGTGATCCCTAAGTGGGACAGATTATCTGGTATCTACCCCAGCACTTAATACAGTGCCTGGTGCATAGTAAGCGCTTACTATGTTTAAAAATATTTTTCTATAAATGCATTTTTGGTGTGTCTGCCTTCATCATTTAGATTCTGATCCCCTTTTGGGCCAGAGACCAAGTCTCAGTTTGTTTCTTGTTCCTAAATAGGTACCAGGAAAAGAAAAGCCTCCTTCAGAAGCTACATTACCCATAACTGTATCTTGGGTTTAAAAACTGGTACTTGAGCCGTGATGCATTTGTTCATTCATTCATTCATATTTATTTAGTGCTTATTGTGTGAAGAGCACTGTACCGCTCTTGAAAGAGTACAGTAAACAGACACGTTCCACAACGAGCTTGCAGACTAGAGGGGGGAGGTCAGACATATAAATAAAGAAATTACAGATATGTATGTAAATGCTGTGGGGCTGAGAAGGGAGATGAACAAAGGGAGCAAGTCAGGGCGACGCAGAACGGAGTGGGAGAAGAAAGAAGGGAGGCTTAGTCAGGGAAGGCCTCTTGGAGGAGATGGGCCCTCAGGCAATTCTTCTACCAGATAAATAAATCAAACAGGGAAGTGGACAATTGGGCTGCAGACAGAAAACGAGATATGTTGCCACTCAAAGCTTCTCAAGTTCAAACCATCTATTTACTTCCATCTATAGCATTCAATCTATGCCGAAAGATATGCCTCTCTGACCAAGGATGAGCCTCAGTAATTGCCATAAATGCACCAAGGTAGTTAGGAGATCTGTGTCCTTTAAGTTGATCGGAACACCGCGGAGTGAGGAAGTCAAAGTGAAACGTGAATGAACATGAATGAAAGAATCAGAACGGTCATAGAAACAAATCTCCAAACTTTATTAGCAAGATGTGACTAATAATGGTTAACTTCCCTGTGTCTTGTGTCAGGCCCAGCCACAATTAACACGTGGAAAGGTTATGGTAAAAAAAGTGAATTTGCAAATCTATAAACATCACCCAATCCTAGAAAGGACATTTGTGTATAAATGCAGAAGGCGATCAGAAAGACTTGGTAAGATTGATCAGCACTCTTCCCACCACGACTTGAACTCTCCTTCACAACTGTGAATCACAAAAATAATGTCGCTCAGTATCAAAGCTATAGTCTTTCACCGGCCATTTCCAGTATTCTCAGGCACCCTCTAATCCCATCTCTAGCCCACCCCACAATCGGTAGACATCTTCTACCGCAATTAGCCTGGTTTCACAGAAACCGCAATACGCCGAGGTGGAGACCGCCTTTATACACACACAGAATTGACGGTCTTGTCTAGACAAATTTTCTAAGCTCTGGATTTTGAGATCACGTACATCACGGAGACGCATCACTCGTTGCAACAGAATTCGAATTCTGAACAAGAAGAAGGGTCCTTGCCTTACTTTTTTTTTTAAGTCCCCCCAACACATATTCTCAGTGAAGATGGAGACCTTCTGAGGAAAAAAACAGGTGACTAGTCTCATTCCTAAAATTTCAGGACCAAGAACCTACACAGAGGAATTAATTAAAGTGCTGGCAGTTTGAGCAGAACTGTTTAAACTTATCCCTCCCTGCGGTCATGCTCCCGCTGGAGCTGGGAGCACAACAAGCCACCCGATAGACAGAAATGCAGCACATTGTGAACTACGTGGATGGACTTCTCCCATTTTAGCCAGCAACTGGGAGGATTGGGATTAGAACTCAGGCCTTCCGATTCCCTGAGCAGTGCTCTTTCCCCTGTGATAATAATAGGAGTGCTCCATCCTCTGAGCCTAGGGGATAGATCACATGTCTGTCAAGTTCTAATCTCTGCCCTGCCACCTGTCTACTCTGTGACCCTGGGCAAGTCACTTAATTTCCCTGTGTCTCAGTTCCCTCATCTGTAAAATGGGGATAAGGACTGGGAGCCCCTTGTGGGACTGGGATTTTGTCCAACCTGATTAGCTTGTATCAGCGCCTGGTGCATAGTAAGCGCTTAACAAAGACAACTAAAATAATAATAATTAAAGACTGCTACTATATCCCAATCAATCAATCATATTTATTGAGTTCTTACTGTGTGCAGAGCACTGTATTAAGCGCTTGGAAAGTACAAGTTGGCAACATATAGAGACGGTCCCTACTCAACAGTGGGCTCACAGCACTTAGTACAGTGCTCTGCACACAGTAAGTGCTCAATAAATACGATTGAATGAATGAATATGATATGGCTTATGGAGATACTTTTTATATTCTTCAAAGAAGCCCCAAATTGGCAGTATTCCTAGGTTTTTTAAAAATGGTATTTGTTAAGCACTTACTGTGTGCCAGGCACTGTTCTGGGGTAGACACAAGGTAATCAGGTAGGGTACAGTCCCTGTCCCACATGGGGATCACAGTCTTAATCCTCATTTTTTTTTAGACGAGGTAACCGGAGCACAAAGAAGTTACCCCAGGTCACACAGCAGATAAGTGACAGAGCTAGGATTAGAACCCAGGTCATTCATTCAATCGTATTTATTCATTGACCTTCAGGTCCTTCAGGAGTCAGGTCCATCTGATTCCAAGGCCCATGCTAAATATAATAATAGGAGACAGAAGGCAAAGAGTTCTTAATAATATTGGTCTCGAAGGTCAATGCTAGAGCAAGCACTTAATACTACTTTGCACACGATAAGTGCTCAATAAATACAATTAATAATAATCAATTTAGCAAGCACTTAATACTACTTTGCACACGATAAGTGCTCAATAAATACAATTAATAATAATAAATTTGACGGTAGCAGAGGTATGGTATCGATTATCAATCCATCAATAGCATTTACTGAGTGTTTATTTTGTGCTAAGCACTGTATTAAGTCTTTGGGAGAGTGCAATAGAGCTAAAAGATGAATAGAGCCATTCTCAAGTAAAATACAACCTAGTGGGTGAGACAGGCACAAAATAATTCACAGATACAAGAAAGGAAAGTTGGATAGGTCTATGAAAGCTTCTCGCTAGACCGTTAGCTCGTTGTGGGCAGGGAATGTGTCTGTTATATTGTACCCTCCCAGGTGCTTAGTATAGGGCTTCGCACATAGTGAGTGCTCAATAAATAGGATTGATTGTTTGATATAAGTGCATAAAAATTGTAGATATGGAGCAGGAGAATTCTGTACAGATGGATGTCAGTGCAGGAGTGTTGGCCCTGAAGGACCAAAATAATAATAATAATAATAATAATAAGGCATTTGTTAAGTGCTTACTATGTGCAGAGCACTGTTCTAAGTGCTGGGGGGTGGATACAAGGTGATCAAGTTGTCCCACGTGGGGCTCACACTCTTAATCTCCATTTTACAGATGAGGTAACTGAGGCTCAGAGAAGTTAAGTAACTCGCCCAAGGTCACACGGCAGACATGTGGCGGAGCCGGGATTTGAACCCATGACCTCTGACTCCAAAGCCCGGGCTCTTTTCCACTGAAAGTAGTTGGGGGATGAAATACATCCTGGCGAGAACAAGTATTCATTCAGGAAGTTCTACTACAGGTGATCTTGGGTAGTTGGATAAGTACATAGAGAAGGAGCATGGTGTAGTGGATAGGGCACAGGCTTGGGAAGCAGAAAGTCATGGGTTCTAATCCTGGCTCTGCCACTTATCTGCTGTGTGACCTCGGGCAAGTCACTTCACTTCTCTGTGCTTTAGCTACCTCATCAGGAAAATGGGGATTTTTCCACAGCTGGACTGACATAGTCCAGCTTGATTTGCTTGTATCCACCTCAGAGCTTAGGACAGTGCCTGGCACCTAGTAAGCACTTAACAAATGCCGTAATTATTATTATTATATGAAAGCTCATCTCTAGACTGTAAGCTTGTTGTAAGGAGGAAACGTTTCTGCTAATGCTGTGTATTGCACTCTATCACAGTGCTCTGCAAATAGTAAGCACTCAATAAGTACGGTTGATTGATGTGAATTCGGAATGGCTTTCGAGGTGACAGAAAATGGCTCTGATTACTGCATCGGCTTCTTTGTTGACCTCCCTGCCTCCTGTCTCTCCCCACTCCAGACCATAGTTCACTCTGCTGCCTGGATCATTTATCTACAAAACTGTTCAGTCCACATTTCCCCACTCTTCGAGAACCTCCGGTGGTTGCCCAACCATCTCCGCATCAAACGGAAACCCCTTCCCATCGATTTTAAAGTAATCCCCTCGTCCCCTTACCTTACCTCTCTACTTTCCTATTACAACCCAGCCCACACACTTTACTCCTCTAATAATAATAATAATAATGATGGCATTTGTTAAGCGCTTACTCTGTGTGAAGCGCTGGGGGGATACAAGGTGATCAGGTTGTCCCACGTGGGGCTCACAGTCTTAATCCTCATTTTACAGATGAGGGAACTGAGGCACAGAGAAGTTAAGTGACTTGCCCAAGGTCACACAGCTGAAAAGTGGCGGAGCCGGGATTCGAACCCATGACCTCTGATTCCCAAGCCCGTGCTCTTTCCACTGAGCCACACTGGGAGGACAATGCCGACCTACTCACTGACTGTAAGCTCGTGGTAGGCAAGGAATGTGCCTGTTATATGGTTATATTGTACTCTCCCAAGTGCTTAGCACAGTGGTCTGCCCACAGTACGCGCTCAATAAATACCGAGGTGACTGAACCTCAATCTCATCTTATCTGGATGGTGTTTCAGGTAACAGAAAAGACCATGGACAAGGGTTTGGAGGCAGAAGAGAAGACTAAGTTAGCTTGGGAGGACCAAATCAATTAATCAATCAATCAGTGGTATTTATTGAGCACTTACTATGGGCAGAGCACTGTACTAAGCACTTGGGAGAGTACAGTATAACAGAATTAGCTGACATGATCCCTGCCCATAAAGTAAATCCACAGTAGATTCATTTCCAACCTCTGGCGGGATGAGAGCTGCTCTTTCCTCTAACCTACCTGAGCATTATTTTCTTAATAATAATAATAATAATAATGGCATTTATTAAATGCTTACTATGTGCAAAGCACTGTACTAAGTGCTGGGGAGATTACAAGGAGATCAGGTTGTCCCACGGGGGGCTCACAGTCTCAATCCCCATTTTACAGATGAGGGAACTGAGGCCCAGAGAAGTGAAGTGACTTGCCCAAAGTCACACAGCTGACAATTGGCAGAGCTGGGATTCGAACCCATGACCCCTGACTCCAAAGCCCGGGCTTTTTCCACTGAGCCACTCTGCTTCTCTAAGCTTCTTAAGCTACTTCCCTTCTTCTCCCTAACAGCAACAACAATTATGGTACTTGTTAACAGCGCTTACTATGTGCCAAGCACTGTTCTAAGAGCCGGCTTTGATATAAGTTAATCAGTTGGACACAGTCCCTGTCCCACCTAGGGCTCAAGGTCTTAATCCCCATTTTACTGATGAGATCCCTGAGGCCCAGAGAAGTGAAGTGACTTCCCCAAGGTCACACAGCAGACAAGCGGCGGAGCCGGGATTAGAACCCAGGACCTTCTGACTCCCAAGCCCTTGCTCTAGAGAAGCCACGCTGCTTCTCCCTAGGGAGGGCAGGGAAGGAAGAAAGTGTAGAAAGCCATTTGTCAGGTTTTCCACATTCACATCAATTTCTACCCTACATTAACAAGGGGAATTGAGAGTTAATTATCTTAGAATTAGCTTTCTCTGAAATCAATCAATCGATAGCATTTACTGAGCGTTCACTATGTGCAGAGCACTGCGCTAAAAGCCTGGGAGAGCACGAGGGTTGGAAGACACTTTCCCTGCCCACAGTCTACAATAAAATTCACTCAGTACTCTAGTGCAGATCATCTGTGCACTTTAATTTTTTTTTAACCGTATTTGTTAAGCGTTTACTACGTGTCAAACACTGTTCTAGGTGCTGGGTAGATAGATGTGAATTAGGTTAGACACCATCGCTGTCCTGCGTGGGGCTCACACTCTGATTAGGAGGAAGAAGAGGAGAACTGAGGCACAGAACAGTGACTTTTCCAAGGTCACAAAGCAAGCGATTGGCAGAGCTGGGATTAGAACCCAGGTCCTCTGACTCTTAGGCCTGTGCTTTTTGCATTAGGCCATGTTGCTTTCCTGCTTCTTTCTGACAGTGAGCTCCGAAGGTGGGGGTGGGGGGTAGATGGCGGAGGCGTAACCTCATTCTTCTTGGAGAAATACAGCACGAAGCAGGGCTTGTAGAGCGAACAGAGCTTGTGAGGCCGGAGAGAACGCAGCTTGGCCGATAATAATAACAAAAATAATAATGATAACAACTGTGGTATTTGTTAAGCGCTTACTATTTGTTTTGTTTTGTTGTCTGTCTCCCCCTTCTAGACTGTGAGCCTGTTGTTGGGTAGGGACCGTGTCTATATGTTGCCAATTTGTACTTCCAAAGTGCTTAGTAAGCGCTCAATAAATACGATTGAATGAATGAATGAATATGTTGCCAATTTGTACTTGCGCTGCACACAGTAAGTGTTCAATAAAAACGATTGAATGAATGAATATCAGACACTGTACTAAGCACTGGGGTGGATACAAGCCAATCAGGTTGGATACAGTCCCTGTCCCAGGTGGGGCTCCCGGTCTCAATTCCCTTTTTGCAGATGAAGTAACTGAGGCCCAGAGAAGTGAAGTGACTTGCCCAAGGTCACACAGCAGACAAGCGGCAGAGCTGGGATTAGAACCCAGGCCTCTGCTCTATCCACTACACTACACTGCTTCCTTTTCCTTCCTAAGCCATACTGTTCTTCTACAACAGTTTGGGCAACACATCCAAACAGAAAAATTTCACGGTGAGGCGCGCTTGTTTTTTTATTAAGTGTTTACTATGTGCCAGGCACTGTTCTAAGCTCTGAAATAGATAAAAGTAGTCAAATGGGGCAAAGTCCATGCCCCATGTGGGGCTCACAGTCTTAATCCCCATTTTGCAGAAGAGGGAACTGAGGTACCGAGAAGTCAAGTGACTTACCCAAGGTCACTTGCCCAAAACCCGGGTTCTTTCCACTACGCCAAGCTCATTTCAGAAGAGCTGTCCCTCTAAGGGGCCTCAAACCTTCCTGCTCAGACCCCTCACACCCAACAGTGAAGCAGTGGTCCATCAGAACTGGAAAAACAATCAACCACCCTAAGTCAAGAGAGGCATTGTTTGATTTTCCAGATGTTCTGGGTTATACAGGCAGGGGTTTGACTCAGGAAGGAAAGAAAAAAAAAATCAAAAGAGTTGGCTTGCACTTATTTCCTCTTCCTTAAAAGGAGACTTCATTTCCAAACCTAGCCATCTGTTTATTTATCCACTTTTATTCTTTCGCTAACTTTTGCGGTTGTCGCTCATAGCTTTGTTCTGATTCCTTTTCCTAGTTTGTGTTTGCTGTTCATTTCAACTTCTTTCCCAAGAGACTGGAAGAAAGTTTTCAGGGCAGAGGCAGCATGTTTTTACGGGCTTTGGAGTCGGAGGTCATGGGTTCAAATCCCAGCTCCGCCACTTGTCAGCTGTGTGACTTTGGGCAAGTCACTTCACTTCTCTGGGCCTCAGTTCCCTCATCTGTAAAGTGGGGATTAAGACTGTGAGCCCCACGTGGGACAACCTGATCACCTTGTAACGCCCCAGCATTTAGAACAGTGCTTTGCACATAGTAAGCACTTAACAAATACCATTATTATTATTATTATTATTATTATTATTATTATTTTACTACTAGTGCATCTTCCCAAGCATCTGGTACCATGCACCACACCCAGAAGGTGCTACATTTTGTATCGAATGCCCTATAACATCGTAAATTCATTTCAATGTCTTACTTTTCACCTTTAGGGCACTATTTGGAATTCAAATTGTTTTGGCAACAAGCCTTTGCTGAATTTCAGTCCTCTCAATGCAGTACTATGTACCAACAAGAAACGTATTACTAATCATAAATATTTTGCATGAATGATTTTTTTAACATTGGCTAAAATTACAGAAACGGCTAAATTGACCAAATTTTGCAATGGTCAAAGCAAGACATTCCATGGTTTTGTTACTCTTCCTCATGCTTCCTATCTTATTTGGATTGCATGTTCATGAGCCGGTTGTTAGGTAGGGACCATCTCTATATGTTGCTGACTTGTGCTTCCCAAGCGCTTAGTACAGTGCTCTGCACACAGTAAGCGCTCAATAAATATGATTGATTGAATGAATGAATGAACAAATTGAAAAAGATTGACCTTTTTTATATTATTCCGAATGCTCTGATAGGCCTAAAATACTAACCAAGTGACGGCATCATTCACAGCCTGATTCCCCATGGGATGCAAAGCTATGGATCATTTTCCCTCTTGGACTATATTTGCTTAGTAGTGCTAATTTCTCTTTCCTTTATACGCTGTTCTAACTAGCTCCTCCTGCATATTAAAGATTTATTTTGTCAGAAATAACGATACACACTTCAGTAAGTGCCCTACCAGTTTTCTGACAAAGTCTCCCAATGCTACGAGAATTAAAAAAAGCCTTCATAAATAAAAATGTATTTAATATAATATTAATAAAATAGAATAATATACTATTCATAAAAGACCACTTTTTCTCTATTTCAGGTAATGTATTATGCTTTTCAATAAAAGGACAGCTTTTTCTTAGGAGAGGATTTTAGAAAAATGAAAGGCAGGGCAGTGAAGCTCAAATTTTTAAAAAGAGAGATAGTTTTATGGCTGGAAAATGGAAGCACCCTGCCCAAACTAGGACCTCCGGTGAAATAGGGATAGGTAGCTAATGATCAAGGGCTCTCTCTTCCATCATTGTACAACAGTGGGGATTGTGAAGCAGTGAGGCCTAGTGGGTAGAGAACAGGCCCGGGAGTCAGAAGGACCTGGGTTCTAATCCTGCCTCTGCCACTTGTCTGCTGTGTGACCTTGGGCAAATCACTTCACTTCTCCGTGCCTCCGTTACCTCATCTGTAAAATGGGGGTTAAGACTGTGAGCCCCACGTGGGATGTAGACCATATCCAACCTGATTAGCTTGTTTCTACCCCAGTGCTTAGTACAGTGCCTGGCACATAGCAAGCGCTTCACAAATGCCGTTAAAAAGAAAAGTAATGTTCATAAAGATTTCAGTGTGGCATTGGGGAGAGCAAGCCTGCCGAGACCAGAGTTTTCTGAGGTAATCGCTTTGGTACCAGAAGTAATTTTTCATCCACGTGCCGGGTAGCTGCTCAAATCTACTAATAGTGAGAGCTCATTTTCTAGTAGTCTGATAGTTTATTCAGATAGCAAGATGAAAGAAAAAATTCCACCCTCCTCAGGGAGATGCCAAAGAGAAATACAGCACATTCAGCCAAGCTCTTTCCTTTTTCCTCATTATGAGGCTCTGGGGACAGATTTGGGGCTCAGGGGTTCCATAGAACAGTACTTATGTGAGGAATAACCCTGGCCCGGGCTAGAGAGGAGGACACAGGACCCCAGTGGAAGAGGATGGGGAGAATAGTTCTCTATTCTTTAGGCTTCTTGTCGGCAGAGATTGTCTATATCAACTCTTTCCTACTGTACTCTTCCAAGCTCTTTGCAAAGCACACGGAAAGCACTCCAAAATACTACTGATTGATTGATTAATCTTTGTCCCTCTCCAAAGTCTACTTTAAATTATACAAGGAAAAGTTTCCTCCAATCTGATTTAAGGGAAAAACAAACATCTTTCATCATAGCTACTAAAAAAATATTTTCAATGCACCATCATCACCATCATTGTGAATATAAAGGTAATTCTTACCAAAGGAACTTGGTAACTGACTGGGTTTAACTACTGTATCAGGCTGAATTTCTTCTTCGTCAACTTGCAATGAATCCGCTAGAGAAAGAGAGGAGAAATATGAGCATTGTATGATCTCTGATCTTCACAACATCTCTAGGATCCACCGTTTCCTCTCCAGATTGCTACCCTATTTCTTCCCACCTTCCGACCGCCTCGGTTACTCCCTGATTGCTGTATTTCTCCACTTCAGGCCACACTTCACTCTGCTGCTTAGATCATTTTTCTGAAAAACTGCTCAGGCCACACTTCCCCAGCCCTCAAGAACCTCCAGCTATTGTCCATCCATTTCCGCATCGAACAGAAACTTCTCACAACTCCCTCTCTCCACCCTTACCTCGCTGATCTCTTACTAAAATATAACATGCACACTTTGCTTCTCTAACACCAACAAACTCTCTGTACCTCTATCTCATCTACCCTACTGATGATCCTCATCATCCCTTGGGCCTAGAATTTCCTCCTATTTCATATCTGACAGATTATACCCTCTCCTCACCTTCAAATCCCTCTTTAAATCACATCTCCTTCAAGAAGCCTCTTCTGGGTAAACCCTCATGTCTCCTACCTCCCCTCCCCTCTTTTCACTTTCATTCATTCGATCATATTTATTGAGCATTTACTGTGTGCAGAGAACTGTACTATGCACTTGGGAAAATACAGTACAACAAACAGGCACATTCCCTGCCTATAATGAGCTTACAGTCTAGAGCAGGGGAGACAGACATCAATACAAATAAATAAATTAGAGATATGCACATTAGCGCTATGGGGATGGGAGGGGGGAAGAACAAAGGGCGATCCAGTGGAATATTCCTTATGCACTTAGATACTCACTAGGACTTTATGTATAAAAATAATAATAAAAATGGCATTTGTTAAGTGCTTACTATGTGCCAGGCACTGTACTAAGCAATCATTCATTCATTCAATCTTAGTACAGCGCTCTGCACACAGTAAGCGCTCAATAAATACGATTGATGATGATGATGATGATTGATGATTTATTGAGCGCTGTGTGCGGATCACACATTGTACCATTTTCCCTAGCTGTAATTTATTTTAATGTCCATCTCCCCCTCTAGAATGCTTCTTCTGGGCAGTCTCCTAACTTTACTGCATTCTACTTTCCCAAGTGCTTTGCACAGTAAGCAATCAGTAAATGCTATTTATTTGATGATTAAGAGTTACTCGAAGCATGAAATGAAGTAAGAAATGAAGCAATGACCGAATAGTTTTTCTATGCATTGATTTAGAAAAATAATGAATCCATCAATCCCTTGTATTTATTGAGCACTTACTTTGTGCAAAGCACTGTACTAAACACTTGGGAGAGTACACTATAACAGAATTGGTGGACATGTTCCCTGCTCACAATGAGTTTACAGTCTAGAAGGGGTGAAGACATCAATATAAATTCAGAGATTATGGATATGTACATAAATGCCGTGGGGTTGAGGGAGGGGTGAATAAAGGGTGCAAATCCAAATGTAAGGGGAATGCAGAAGGGAGTGGGAAAAGAGGAAATGAGGGCCGAG
Organism: Tachyglossus aculeatus; assembly: GCF_015852505.1. Taxonomy (NCBI): domain Eukaryota; kingdom Metazoa; phylum Chordata; class Mammalia; order Monotremata; family Tachyglossidae; genus Tachyglossus; species Tachyglossus aculeatus. Next base: position 62,262,915 of record NC_052074.1, read on the forward strand.
TCGGGGAAGGCCTCTTGGAGGAGAAGAGCCTCCTTTAAGGCTTTAAATGTGGGGAAAGTGATTGTCGGATATGAAGAGAGAGGGCATTCCAGGCCAGAGGCAGGATTTGGGTCAGTGGTGAGACAGATGAGAATGAGATATAGTGAAAAAATTAGAATTAGAGGAGCAAAGTGTGTTGGCTGGGTTTTAGTAGGAGAGTAGCAAGGTGAGGTAGGAGGGGGCATTGCCATAAAGCCAATGGTGAAGGGTCTTTATTCGATGTGAAATAAAGAGAAAGAGAAGAAATTAACAGAAGAAATAAAGAGAAAATTAGAGAAGCAGCGTGGCTCAGTGGAAAGAACACAGGCTTGGGAGTCAGAGGTCATGGGCTCTAATCCCGGCTCCGCCACTTATCGGCTGTGTGATTTCGGGCAAGTCACTTCACTAGACTGTGAGCCCACTGTTGGGTAGGGACCGTCTCTATATGTTGCCAAATTGTACTTCCCAAGTGCTTAGTACAGTGCTCTGCACACAGTAAGTGCTCAATAAATATGATTGATTGATTGATTCACTTCTCTGTGCCTCAGTTCCCTCATCTGTAAAATGGTGATTAAGACTGTGAGTCCCACGTGGGACAACCTGATCACCTTATATCCCCCCAGTGCTTAGAACAGTGCTTTGCACATAATAAGCGCTTAACAAATGCCATTATTATTATTATTATTATTATTATGTGGAGGCAAGGTGATTGAGTCAGTCAGTCAATTCTATTTATTGAGCACTTACTGTGTGCAAAGCACTGTACTAAGCACTTGGAGGAGTAATAATAATGATGATGATGATGGTATTTGTTAAGCACTTACTATGATCACCTCGTAACCTCCCCAGCTCTTAGAACAGTGCTTTGCACATAGTAAGCACTTAATAAATGCTATTATAATTATTATTATTATTATTATTATTATGTGTCAAGTACCGTTCTAAGAGCTGGGGCAGATACAAACTAATCAGGTTGGACACAAACCCTGTCCCACATGGGGCTCCCAGTCTTAATCCCCATTTTACAGATGAAGTAACTGAGTCACAGAGAAGTGAAGTGACTTGTCCTCCAAGGCCACAGAGCAGACCAGTGGCAGAGCCAGGACTAGAACCCAGTTCCTTCTAACTCCCAGGCCATGCTGCTTCCCTGAGAGTACAATATAACAATATAACAGACATATTCCCTACCCACAGTGAGCTTACTGTCCAGAGTGGGAAGCAAACATTAATATAAATAAATGAATTACAGATATGTACAGAAGGGCAGTGGGGATGAGAGAGGAGATGAATGAGGGAGCAAGTCAAGGCGACAGAAAAGAGAGTGGGAGAAGAGGAAAGGAGGATTTAGGGAAGTCCTCTTGGAGGAGATGTGCCTTCAATAAGGCTTTGATGGAGGGGAGGGTAATTGGACAGGATAGGACAGTAAGAGAGTAGCCAGGTGAGGTAGGAGGGGGCAAGATGACCGGGTGCTTCGAAGCAGATGGTGAGGAATTTCTGCTGGATGCGGAGGTGGATGGGCAACCACTGGAGGACTGGGGAAACACAGACTGAACATTTTTATAGAAAAATGAGCCGGGCAGCAGAGCGAAATAACAATTAAGTTGCTCTTTTTCCTAACAATATATGTACTTCTATATTAAATAAATGGAAGCACTAAAAATATTTTCTCGATGACAGGAGCCAAAGATAATATTACCCTTAAAAATGCATCCTGATTCCTCCATTTTTCACCCCCGTCAGTTACCAATGTCAGAAAGCTGTTAACACCGCAGGTGAATTTTCTACATGTGTTAAAATTTGGATTTACCCATAGTTTTATTGTGTTTACACCGTCCTAATGTCTTTTAGTTCCAGGGTCCATGGGTCCAGTTGATCACTCACTCAATAGCATTTATTTAGCGTGGATCAGATGGTGAGCACTGTACTGTCTTTCAGAGCATTTGGGAAAGTATAATAGCCTTAGGAAGCATACTCCCTGCTATCACCCTCTAGAGTGTAAACATGTTATCAATCAATCGTATTTATTGAGCGCTTACTGTGTGCAGAGCACTGTATTAAGTGCTTGGGAAGTACAAGTTGGCAACATATAGAGACGGTCCCTACCCAACAGTGGGTTCACAGTCTAGAAGGGGGAGTTATGGCCAGGGAATGTGCCTGCTAATTCTATTGCCTTGTAATAATAATAATGATGATGATGACGGCATTTATTAAGCGCTTACTATGTGCAAAGCACTGTTCTAAGCGCTGGAGAAGTTACAAGGTGATCAGGTTGTCCCACTGGGGGCTCACAGTCTTAATCCCCATTTTATAGATGAGGTAACTGAGGCCCGGAGACGTGAAGTGACTTGCCCAAAGTCACACAGCTGACAAGTGGTGGAGCCGGGATTTGAACCCACGACCTCTGACTCCAAAGCCCGTGTCCTTTCCACTGAGCCACGCTGTATCTGTTAAGTGCTTACTAAGTGCAAAGCACTGTTCTAAGCGTTTGTACTCACTCAAGAGCTTAGTACGGTGCTCTGTCCATAGTAAGCGCTCAATAAATACCATTGATCGGTTGATTAAAGATTGCAGATTGGCAGGAGAAAAGAATGATAAGACGGGCATATAGATAAGTGCTCTAATAGCCTAAGATAACAATAATAATGATAGTATTTATTAAGCGCTTACTATGTGGCAAGCACTGTTCTAAGCTCTGGGGTAGATAACATGCTAATTGGGTTGGACACAGTCCCTGTCCTACACAGGGCTTGCGGTCTTGATCCCCATTTCACAGATGAGATAACTGAGACCCAGGGTAGTGACGTGACGTGCCCAAGGTCACACAGCAGACAAGTGGAGGAGCTGGGATTAGAACCCAGGTCCTTCTGACTCCCAGTCCCACGATTTATCTACTAGGCCTCTTCCAAGGGGAGGCGAACAGAAGTGCTAGGGGTTATTGTGAGCGCGGAAGGGCACAGGTGACACTAAAGTGCTGAGAATCATCTCGGGAGGATCTGACTTGAGGAGGAGAAAAACTAATCAGGTTTCAAAGATAGGGACAGCTGTCATCTGGCAGATTTGAAGGGTTTAGGAAGTTCCGTGTGGGAAGTTCATAAGGAGGGGATCGGGGGAGGGAGAGAAAAAGACAAGGCATTGTGCGTAGGTGAGAAGGAATGAAGAGAATGAGAGGAGAGGGTCTAAATTAGAGGACGAGAGCTGAAGGTCACGAGTTTCTGCTTGAAAATGGAGAGATGGATAACTACTGAAGGTTTTTTTGAGGAAGGGAGAGGCATGTGCAGAGTGATACTTTAAAAAAAGTGATCCGGAAAGGAGAATAAATACTCTAAATACTCTATTTATTTATTTATTTTACATATCTATTCTATTTATAATAATAATAATGATGGCATTTGTTAAGCACTTACTATGTGCAGAGCACTGTTCTGAGTGCTGGGGGAGATACAAGGTGATCAAGTTGTCCCACGTGGGGCTCACAGTCTTAATCCCCATTTTACAGATGAGGGAACTAAGGCTCAGAGAAGTTAAGTGACTTGCCCAAGGTCACACAGCGGACATGTGGCGGAGTTGGGACTCGAACCCATGACCTCTGACTCCAAAGCCCGTGCTCTTTCCAATGAGCCACACTGCTACTCTAATGAGCCACACTTGTTAATATGTTTGGTTTTGTTCTCTGTCTCCCCCTTCTAGACTGTGAGCCCACTGTTGGGTAGGGACCGTCTCTATATGTTGCCAACTTGTACTTCCCAAGCGCTTAGTACAGTGCTCTGCACACAGTGAGCGCTCAATAAATACGATTGATTGATTGATTGATTGAGAATGAAGTGTAGACTGGAGAAGGGAAAGTATATTTGCAGTTTAAAACTAGAGTTAGCTTTCTTACAAGATAGAATTAACCGGGGGAGGGTCTACAGAAAACTCGAATAAATGTATGCACATATAAATTCATTTTTGAACTTCTATATAATACTCAAATAAATATATAAAATATACTCCAATGTAGGTAAATGTATCATAATAAATCAAATAGTAAATCCAAAAAGCTAACCTTGAGGGAAAACAAAATGAAAAACCAACTTACATCCACCTTCACAGGTTCTCTTGCATTCTTCCAATGATTCGAAGTTGTTTTCATTTCCTAGGCACCCACCGTACTTGAATTCTTCACACTGTTTTGATTGATTGTTATAAAAATACCTGGAAATTAATCCTCGACAAATTCCAACATCTTCCTCCAAATAGCAAAATTCGGGTTTTTCTAAGAACGATAAGTATGACATGATATAAAGTAACACAGGTGTATGTCATGAATTCAGACAACAGTGCAAAACAGCATCAAATATTCCAAGCTGCCAAAGTTTATGGAAAAGGACTAAAATCAAAGAGATTTCTGACTTCAGAAAATTTACCGCTGTTCTCTAGTTTACTTGAGAGCAATAATCATCATCATCATGGCATTTGTTAAGTACTTGCTATGGTGATACACACTGTACTTAGCTCTGGGGTAGATACAAGATAATCAGATCAGACAAAGTTCCTGTTCCACACGGTGCTCACTGTCTAAATGGAAGGGAGAAGGGTATTCAGTCACCATTTCACAGATGAGGAAACTGAGGCACCAAAAAGTTAAGTGACTTGGCAGAGGCCACAGGTCACAGTGCAGACAAGTGGCAGAGCCGGGATTAGAACCCGGGATTAGAGAAGCAGCGTGGCTCAGTGGAAAGAGCATGGGCTTTGGAGTCAGAGGTCATGGGTTCAAATCCCGGCTCTGCCAACTGTCAGCTGTGTGACTTTGAGCAAGTCACTTCACTTCTCTGTGCCTCAGTTACCTCATCTGTAAAATGGGGATTGACTGTGAGGCCCCCGTGGGACAACCTGATCACCTTGTAGCCTCCCCAGCGCTTAGAACAGTGCTTTGCACATAGTAAGCGCTTAATAAATGCCATAAAACAAACAAACCCAGGCCCCTGACTCTTGGGCCTGTGCTGTTTCCACTATGCTCCCTTCTGTGCTACCCTTGCACTTGGATTTGCAACCTTTTTTCACTCCTCCCTCAGCCCCACAGCACTTATGTACAAATCCATAATTCATTTATTCATATAAATGCCCGTCTCCCCCTCTAGACTGTAAGCTCCTTATGGGCAGGGAACGTGTCTACCAACTCATTTTATATTCTCCCAAGCACTTAGTACAGGGTTCTACTCACATATTTGCACATATCAAGTACAAAAATGCTTGTGTTACTAATAAGAGGATGCATGAAGTGCTAGGAGGCTGAGAAGAAAGGCACTAAACTTAATCAAGGTCCAAACATGCTGATCGGGCAAAACTTTTTCACCAGGACCAATATGCTCGGGTCTCGGTTTCCTCATCTGTAAAAAGCCATACTCTTTGAACATCACTCCCCCTGAAGCTTCAAGCGCTTAGAACAGTGCTCTGCACAGAGTGAGCGCTCAGATGACGTCACATCCGTTTAAAGGGGGAGTAAATTTTAAATAAAACAAAAAATCACCTTTCAGTCCTTTTGTCCTCAATGAATGTTCTGTAGTAAAAACAAGCAAAGGATGTCAGTATGTATCAAAAAGTTAATGAACACAAAGCTGTGCAAACATCGTATTGAATATAACATGAAACATTAAATACTGAGTGGAAATTGCTTGTTCTTTCATTCTTTCAGAAGAGTTGTCAATTGCTATAAAAAGTTAATGGACCTCCACAAGATAAAAATGGAATTCTGGAAATGTTTTTCATATCCTGCCCTTGATCTAGAATATATACAACAGAAATATCAGATTTCCAGATCTAGATTGATCTCTTTAAATAAACTACATTAGACTGTCCAACACACATTTCTTTACATTTCTTTACAAAAAATCACTGTATTTGGTAAGTTGCTGTTCTACGCAAACATCATGTTTGCTTACATAATTTCCTCACTTTGGCATCATTTTTGGAAGTTTAAAACAGGGCTGGGGCCATTATGTGGATCAACTAAGAATCAAGTCTGGAAATAAGAAGAGGAAAAAGAAAAAAAAATAAAGGAAGAGTAGAGGGGAGAAAAAAGAGATAACTTGAAACTGAGTCTCTTACTTCTAACGTATTCTCCCAAGAATTACTTAAAATAGACAGTGAATAAACCAATTCTCTTTTCTTCTTCTTTTCTTTCTCCAGTATATCCTTATTTTAAAGAATTCCCCTCTCAGGGTCTGTTCTGGCTGCATTACTTCATTTTAGCCCGCTTCCTCTTCCTATTTTAAAGAAGAAACTCCTCTGCATTGGCACAAGGCCGATCTGCTGCTTTATCACGTTCTGACCCTTCTCCTCTTCCCCCACAGAAACGTGCCCATCCAAAGAAGAAACTCCCCACACAAGCCATCTCTGCTTCCTCACCACATTCTGCCCCTTTTCATTTTTCTCCTCTGACACGGGATGCTGTCACTGCTTTAGCACGCTTCCTCTTCCTATTTTAAAGAAGAAACTCCTCTGCGTTGGCACGAGGCCGATCTGCTGCTTTATCACGTTCTGACCCTTCTCCTCTTCCCCCACAGAAACGTGCCCATCCAAAGAAGAAACTCCCCACACAAGCCATCTCTGCTTCCTCACCACATTCTGCCCCTTTTCATTTTTCTCCTCTGACACGGGATGCTGTCACTGCTTTAGCACGCTTCCTCTTCCTATTTTAAAGAAGAAACTCCTCTGCATTGGCACGAGGCCGATCTGCTGCTTTATCACGTTTTGACCCTTCTCCTCTTCCCCCACAGAAACGTGCCCATCCAAAGAAGAAACTCCCCACACAAGCCATCTCTGCTTCCTCACCACATTCTGCCCCTTTTCATTTTTCTCCTCTGACACGTGATGCTGTCACTGCTTACGGTTATGTGGAACCACAACTCAATTTTTATTTCCTCCTCAAAAAAGAACCCAAAAATGTGGGGCAACTACACAACGCAGACAAGTAGGCTGTTTCACTCAGAAGCAGCATTTCAACAGCATGGAAAAGCTGAGGAGGATTCACAGAGATATTTCTTCACTAATCGGTGCTCTTACCCAAGCTAACCATTTCCCGATGCTAGCTGTTGGCAGCTGGGACAGAGTGAATCGATTAATGGCATTTATTGAGTGTTTACTGTGTGCACACATTGCTTTACTTTGTGCTTGGGAGAGTACAATACAACAGAGTGGATATACACGATCCCTGCCCCCAGTCTAGAGGTAAAGAACGAAGATGGCTAATCCCGGCTCTACCACTTGTCGGCTGGGTGACCTTGGGTAAGTCACTTCACTTCCCTGGGCCTCAGTTACCTCATCCGTAAAATGGGGATTAAGATCGTGAGCCCCACGTGGGACTGGGACTGTGTCCAACCCAATTTGCTTGCATCCACCCCAGTGTTTAGGACAGTTCCTCGTACATAGTAAGCTCTTACTAAATACCAAGAAATAAATTACAGCTTGGAGCAACGGATCACCACTCTGGGAAACAATTCAAACAACAAACCTCCAGGCAGTGGGAAAATATGAAAAAAATCCAATAGAAGTAGTGGGCTCCAGTGCAGCCGGGGTTTGGCATATTCACCGCGTAGATGAGATTGACGTTGGGTAAGTTTCACCCTGTGAGTAATGGATGAATCTCGGTCCTGAGACTTCAGGTTTGACAGCTTGCAGAAGGATTTGATTTGGCCGATGGTGGTTGAGGTAGAGCAAACTTTCACACCCCGTGATCCCTGCTAAAATCTTATTTTGGCACAGATTGCAAAGGGCAAGTAAGTAAGCAGAGGTGCAGACATGGTAGAGTGCACTCAGAGGGGTTTTTTTTTTATGGTGTGACAGCAGCAAGAGGCTGATCCTGTTTTCTTGTATCAAAGCGGAATTTTGATACTAATAATAATGATACTACTACTACTAATAGTGGTGTTTGTTAAGGGTTTACTATGTGCCAAGCACTGGGGTAGATACCACATGATCAGGTCGGAGGCAATCCCTGTCCCACATGGGGCTTCCAGTCTATGTACAAGGGGAGAAGGGGTATTTATACCCCATTTTATGGAGGAGGAAAGGGAGGCCCAGAGAAGTTAAGTAATTTGCCTAAGATCACACAGCAGACAAGCAGCAGAGCTGGGATTAGAACCCAGGTTCTTTGACTCCCAGTCCCATTTTAGACTGTGAGCCCACTGTTGGGTAGGGACTGTCTCTATATGTTGCCAATTTGTACTTCCCAAGCGCTTAGTACAGTGCTCTGCACATAGTAAGCGCTGAATAAATACAATTGATGATGATGATGATGATCCTCTGTCCACTAGACAAAGCTGCTGGGCTGCAACACAATAACCCCGCCAACAGATGCCTTTCTAGCCGCTGCAGTCTTTACTGCTCATGTTAACCAAGGAGGTAAATCCAGCTCTTCCATTTGCCTGCTATGTCACCTAAATGATTGCCAGCTGTGCGACTTTGGACAAGTTGTTGTCCACTAGCGGACTTGACACGACTGACTCCATTTTGTGTGTGCCGACAGTAACCCTCCATTTTGTGCAGGCCAAGAGAACAACTCCTTTTTTTTTGTATTTTATGCAAGGCTCAGCAACAGGTGTCTTCAAGGCCAGTAACAAGTATCTATGCAAGGCCATAGGGCAGATAACAACAACCTGCACAAGGCAGTGAGAACAGAGAATAATGAGAATTTCTAACATCCTGTCGGTCCTAAATGGATTCCTGAAATTCCCAAATGCTCCGCTCCCATGTTGCTGTAACCCAATAAAAGAAACAGTGAGAATGGGATCGGGGCTGCTTGTCACTCACACCTCTCCCGGGAGGTGAACGGGCAGGTAGCCACTTTCCTTCTTTACTGCTCTATCTGAACTCATGTCTCCGAGTCATTTTTCCTATGTGCATCACCACCTTGGGTACAGGAACCCTGCCGCTGATTTACACCGATTAACCTATTTTGCACCCTACTTGTCGATAACAAAGTCACTTAACTTCCCTGTGCCTCAGTTACCTCATCTGTAAAATGAGGATTAAGACTGTGAGCCCCCCGTGGGACAACCTGTTCGCCTTGTAACCTCCCCAGCGCTTAGAACAGTGCTTTGGACATAGTAAGCGCTTAATACCATTATTATTATTATTATTATTATTATTATTATTATTATTATTATTATTATCTTTGTCTGAGTTTCCTCATCTGGAAATGGGCCTTGAATACCTGTCCTCCCTCTTGCTTAGGCTATTAGCCCCTGTTTGAGATAAGGACTGTGTCCGACCTGATTAGATATCCTGATTAGATTAGATAGTGCTAGATACCCCAGCATTTTGTACAGTGCTTGGCACATAATAAGTGCTTTAAAAAACATCAATTAATTGATCAACCAATACTATCTATTGAGCACTCACTGTGTACAGAGCACTGTATTAAGTGCTTGGGAAAGTACTATATAGCAGCGTTGGCAGACACAACCCCTGCCCATAAGGATTTTACAGAGAAGCAGCGTGGCTCAGTGGAAAGAGCCAGGGCTTTGGAGTCAGAGGTCATGGGTTCAAATCCCAGCTCCGCCACTTGTCAGCTGTGTGACTTTGGGCAAGTCGCTTCACTTCTCTGGGCCTCAGTTCTCTCATCTGTAAAATGGGGAATAAGACTGTGAGCCCCCCGTGGGACAACCTCATCACCTTGTAACCACCTCAGCGCTTAGAACAGTGCTTTGCACATAGTAAGCGCTTAATAAATTCTATCATTATTACAGTCTACAGGGGAAGACAGACATTAGCAAAGACCAGTAGACATCAAGATATGATTGACTCATGTGGATTTCCCTCTTCACCACATATTTCCATATTTATCTTGTTTGTGAAGTCAAGTGACATGTCAAGTGACATGAAGTCAAGTGACGGAATAGCAGCGTGGCTCAGTGGAAAGAGCCTGGGCTTTGGAGTCAGAGGTCATGGGTTCAAATCCCTGCTCTGCTACTTGTCCGCTGTGTGACTTTGGGCAAGTCACTTCACTTCTCCGGGCCTCAGTTCCCTCATCTGTAAAATGGTGATGAAGCCCGTGGGCCCCCCATGGGACAACCTGATTACCTTGTATCTCCCAGCGCTTAGAACAGTGCTTTGCACATAGTAAGCACTTAATAAATGCCATTATTATTATTATAATGTCCCCCTTCTAGACTGTGAGCCCACTGTTGGGTAGGGACCGTCTCTATATGTTGCCAACTTGTACTTCCCAAGCGCTGAGTACAGTGCTCTGCACACAGTAAGCGCTCAATAAATACGATTGATTGATTGATTATTATGCCCGAAATCACACTGCAGACAAGTAGCAGGTCCGGGATTAAAACCCAGGGCCTTCAGACTCCCACTCCCAAACCCGGGGACTTCACTGATAACCATGTCAATTACTTTGTTGACAAAAATCAAAACCATTAAGCTCCCCAAAGACTTCCCCTCCCACTCCAATATCCATTTTGTTCCCCTCAAGCTAAAATACTCACTGTATTTCACTTTCAACTCTCCGGCCAGAGGCCTTTTGTTCAGACCCTTCACACTACCTGGGATTTCCTCTCCTTTCAAATCCAAATGACCCCAGTTCTCTCAACTTCAAAGGCGCTCTGAAATCTCATTTCCACCTGGAAGGCGTTCCCTATAAATCATTAATCTCCCTAGGTTATATTCCCATTCCAGCCCAGTCAGTTCAGCACTTCTGGGCCACTCAAGGATTTGGGGATGCACAAATTCTCTTCGCACTTAGGGTCAAATCTTACATGCCCTATTATTTAATTGAATTATTTTTTAAAACGTCTGTCTCCCCCTCTTGACTGTAAACTCCTTATGGGAGGTGAACATGCTGCATTGTATTGTTTGCATTTGATAGACTGCACTGCTATCCTGAGATAGTCAGAGAGACTATCTCAGTGAGAGGGTCAGAAGGACTTGGATTCTAATTCCAACTCTACCACTTATCTGCTTTGTGACCTCGGGCAAGTCACTTAACTTCTCTGTGCCTCAGTTCCCTCATCTGTACAATGGGGATTAAGACCGTAAACCCCATGCGGGGCAGGGACTGTGTCCAACCCGACTGTCTTGTATCTACCACAGTGCTTACTACAGAGCCTGGCACATGGTAAGTGCTTAACAAATACCACAATTATTATTTCTAGACTGTGAGCCCACTGTTGAGTAGGGACCGTCTCTATATGTTGCCAACTTGTAATAATAATAATAATAATGATGGCATTTATTAAGCGCTAACTATGTGCAAAGCACTGTTCTAAGCGCTGATAATAATAATGGCATTTGTTAAGCGCTTACCATGTGCAGAACACTGTCCTAAGCGCTTGGGGGATACAAGGTGATCAGGTTGTCCCACCTGGGGCTCACAGTCTTAATCCCCATTTTACAGATGAGGTAACTGAGGCTCAGAGAAGTTAAGTGACTTGCCCAAGGTCACACAGCAGACATGTGGTGGAGTCGGGATTCGAACCCATGACCTCTGACTCCAAAGCCCGGGCTCTTTTCCACTGAGCCACGCTGCTTCTCAGAGCGTTTCTACTTCCCAAGCACTTAGTCCAGTGCTCTGCACACAGTAAGTGCTCAATAAATACGATTGAATGAATGAATTATTATTATTGTTATTATTAATCATTTTCTCAAGAGTTTAGTACAGTGCTCTGCACATAGTAAGTGCTCAATAAATATGACTGATTATTTCTTTAAGCACACTCCCATTTATACCCCTTTATTCCTTCTTCTTCCTATCTGCAAACTATTTTAGAGCCTATCTTTTCCAAAAAACTGTTAACTTCTCATGCTTACTAATTCTTTTGAACTCTTCCAAGTGCTAAATACAGTGCTCTGCATAGATTAGGTGCTCAATAAATAGTATTGATTGAATGCAGATTCAGGACAGCACTATAATCTGACAGTAATCCCAACTCCTCCACTTGGCCTATTCTGTGACCTTGGGCAAGTCACTTAACTTCTCTGGGCTTCAGTTTCCTCATCCGTAAATGGGGATTAAGACTGTGAGCCCCATGTGGGGCAGGGACTGTGTCCAGCCTGATTTGCTTGCATCCACCCCAGTGTTTAAGGCTTAACAAATACCTAAATTATTACCTTTATCTACCCCAGTGCTTTGCACATAGTAAGTGCTTAAAAATGCTATTATTATTACAATATAACAATATAACAGACACATTCCCTGCCAATGAGATTAGTCTAGACTGCAGTCTAGAACAATAGAGGTTAATAGCATGGTGTTTTTACATTAGCTAAGTGCTATTATGATGATAATGGCATTTATTAAGCGCTTACTATGTGCAAAGCACTGTTCTAAGCGCTAAGGAGGCTACGTCCACATCCATAATTTTCTTTAATGTCTGTCTTCTCTAGACTGTAAGCTCCTTATGGGGCAGAAAACATGTCTACCAAATCATATTGCATTGTAATAATACAGTACATTAGCTAGCTTTACTGCTAAAGATGAGAGTGATCTTTCTTTAGCTAATGTTTCCTGCATATTTCCCCATCAGAAATAGTAATAATAATGAATCAGCGTGGCTCAGTGGGGAGAGCACGGGTTTTGGAGTCAGAGGTCATGGGTTCAAATCCCAGCTCTGCCGCTTGTCAGCTGTTTGACTCTGGGCAAGTCACTTAACTTTTCTGGGCCTCAGTTACCTCATCTGTAAAATGGGGATTAAGACTGTGAGCCCCACGTGGGACACCTGATCACCTTGTATCACCCAGCGCTTAGAACAGCGCTTCACACATAGTAAGCGCCTAACAAATGCCGTTTTAGAGAAGCAGCGTGGCTCAGTGGAATGAGCAGGGGCTCTGGAGTCGAAGGTCATGGGTTCAAACCCCGGCTACACCAATTGTCACCTGTGTGACTTTGGGCAAGTCACTTCACTTCTCTGGGCCTCAGTTACCTCATCTGTAAAACGGGGATTAAGACTGTGACTGTGTGGGACAACCTAATCACCTTGTAACCTCCCCAGAGCTTAGAACAGTGCTTTGCACATAGTAAACGCTTAATAAATGCCATCATTATTATTAAATAAAACAATATTATTGATACAGCACTATGGTCTGACAGTAAGATTGAAGCGCACTGCTCTGATAGTAGGCGCTCAATAAATACTATTGATGGATTACAGATACAGGAAAGCACTGTGGTCTGACAGCAAGGCATTCAATAAATACCACTGATGGATTGATTAGCTTTGGGAAATGAGGGATCTGGTGCCTACGGAGCAGATGAGCTCCTTGAGACAGTGAGTATAAAGTGAGAAAGGAGGAGAAGAGAATCCGATCAGAATTAGCAGTACTAAGCAGAGAAGAGGAAAGAGTATGGGCTTGGGAGCCAGAGGTCATGGGTTCTAATCCCGGCTCCGCCACTTGTTAGCTGTGTGACTTTGGGCAAGTCACTCAACTTCTCTGGGCTTCAGTTACTTCATCTGTAAAATGGGGAATAAAACTGTGAGCCCCACGTGGGACAAACTGATCACCTTGCATCTCCCCCCCACCCACCCAGCAGCGCTTAGAACAGTGCTTCGCACATAGTAAGCCCTTAACAAATGCCATCATTATTATTATTACTAACGCTCACAAAACGTTTCTGAAGTGTGGAGATACTCGAAGATAAGAGAGTAAGAGAGACGGATACCGGACCTGAAATGCACTTCTTCTGGCACTCTTCCAACATGACAAATCTGTTCTCATTGCCTCCGCATCCTCCGTATTCAAATTCTTCACACTTCCACGAGGAAATGTTGAAGAAATATCTCCTGAGCATTGCCCTGCATGGCCCACCATCCGCCTTCAAAGCGCAGCTTGAATGGGACATCTTCAAGGGGGATAAAGCCATGCCTGAAGGAAGAAAGAGAAAGAAAGGAAAATCGAAGGATGAAATTCATAGCCACATTCTTTCATCAAAGCCTTTCATAATTACTTATTCAGAACAGTGCTTGGCACATAGTAAGTGCTTAACAAATGCCATCATACTTCCCAAGCACTTAGTACAGTGCTCTGCACACAGTAAACACTCAATAAATACGATTGATGATTATTATCATTATTATTTTTATGACATCTTTTAAGCTCTTCCTATGTATTAAGCACTGTTCTAAGCACTGGGGTAGATTTATTCTTTTAGACTGTGAGCCCATTGTTGGGCAGGGACCGTCTCTATATGTTGCCAACTTGTACTTCCCATGTCCTTGTATAGTGCTCTGCACACAGTAAGCGTTCAATAAATACGATTGAATTAATTAATCGTAGTTACTGAGTGCTTACTGTGTGCAAAGAACTATACTAAGCACTTGGGAGAGTACAATAGAACAGCACTTAGAACAGTGCTTTGCACACAGTAAGTGCTTAATAAATGCCAGCGTTATTATTATCAGACTTATTCCCTGCCCACAACGAGCTCACAGTCTAAAGGAATGGAAGGAGATGAGGGTCTAGACTGCAAACTTGCCATGGGCAGGGAGCGTGTCCGCTAGTTCTGTTGTACTCTCCCCTGCATGAAAGTAGAGCGTTCTGCACATAGTAGCGCTCAATCAATACCATTGATTGATTGATGGATTGATGATAGACAGTGCTTGGAAACAGTATGAACAGTTTGTATACTCACTGCCTCACCATACCTGCTGCTGGTCCCAGAGAAACTGATGAGAAGCGCTTAATACAGTGCTCTGCACATAGTAAGCGCTCAATAAATACGATTGATGATGATGATGAGAAAATGTGGATGGCTCTTTGCACACTTTCAACACGCCAACACACGCCCTGATGACAGGGGGTTACTCCCTTCAATACCTTTGGTAATAAAGTCTGTGCCTTCTCGGTGCCTTAGTTTCCTCATCTGCACAATGGGGACTTAATAACCATTCTCCCTCCTACTTAGATGTGTTGAGCCCCATGTGGGATTATGTCCGGCCTGATTAAATTAACTTGTGTCTACCCTGGTGCTTAGAATAGTACTTGGCACATACTAACCGCTTAACAAATATGATAATGCTATTACTAACTGCTGAAATCTTACATGCCCACAATGTCTCACAATTTTACTGAATCCCCATGGGTGCCTACATAGGAATGCACTTCTCTCCCTGAATGGGTGACAGGCTAGAAAAATACCCTAAGCCTCAAAATTAGCTGCCCAGGAAAGCGTGCTTGGTGAACTTTAATCTTGCAGGGGAATAACAAAGTGAAAAGACAAAACAAAAAGCAATGAATTGCTGACTCAGAGATGTCAACAGAAACAAACATCCACGTATTGTGCAAAACCCCATGAAGAGGGCAACCAAAACATAAAATAACCACTCTAAGTTTGGGAAAGGAACTCTGTAACCCAGACAAACCCACAATCAGAGGATGTGAACAAAGGCTAAGATGATACATCATGTTTCGTTACTCACTGTGGGTCCTTCCGAGACTTTTCAGGCAGGGAAAAACCTCAGTGCTTTGTGTCTGAACCTGTTGGCTCACTAATCCTAAACATAGGTGTCTAGTACAGTGCATCATATTAAGAGGGCGCTCAATAAATGCTTCTACTGCTGCTACGACTACTACAAGCTGGGCCATGATGACACTTTTCATATTTGTGATTTCTTTGGGCAGGAATCATCATCATCATCATCAGTCGTATTTATTGAGCGCTTACTATGTGCAGAGCACTGTACTAAGCGCTTGGGAAGTACAAATTGGCAACATATAGAGACAGTCCCTACCCAACAGTGGGCTCACAGTCTAAAAGGGGAGACAGAGAACAAAACCAAACATACTTACAAAATAAAATAAATAGGATAGATATGTACAAGTAAAATAAATAAATAGAGTAATAAATATAGGAATAGCTCCAGCTCTCCTACACTGTGGGATTGCCTTCTTGAAGAGTTCCGCCTCCAGGAGAGATGCCTTGACCAACCTTTTACAGATTATTTATTTAAACCCTCACTCAAGTCTTACATATATCTGTATGGTTGATTAATTGCACGGTCCATTTATTCTGATTACCCCACTTATCAATCAATCAATCAGTGGTATTCATTGAGCACGTACTGTGTGCGGAGCACTGCACTAAGCACTTGGGAGAGTAGAATGTAAGAGAGTTGGTAGACATGGTCCATACCCATAAGGAGCTTATCGTCTAAAGGAGGAGACAGACATTAAAATAAATTACAGATATGTACATAATAATAATAATAATGGCATTTGTTAAGCGCTTACTATGTGTCTAAGCACTGGGGTAGATACAAACTAATGAAATTGGACACAGTCCCTGTCCCACCAGGGGCTCACAGCCTCAATCCTCATTTTACAGATGAGAGAACTGAGGCCCAGAGAATAATAACAATAATTTTGGTATTTGTTAAGCACTTACTATGTGCAAAGCACTGTTCTAAGCGCTGGAGAGGATACAAAGTGATCAGGTTGTCCCATGTGGGGCTCACAATCTTAATCCCCATTTTACAGATGAGGGAACTGAGGCCCAGAGCAGTTAAGTGACTTGCCCAAAGCCACACCGCAGACAAGTGGCGGAGCCGGAATTAGAACCCATGACCTTCTGACGCCCAGGCCCGTGCTCTATCATGCGGCTTCTACATGCCATGCTGCTAATTAAGTGTTGTGGAACAAAAAGAAGAGAACCAAGTATAGAAGTGACACAGAAAGGAGAGGGAATAGGGAAAATCAGGGCTGAGTCAAGGAAGTTCTCTTGGAGGAGATGGGATTTTAATAAGGCTTTGAATCAATCAATCATATTTATTGAGCACTTACTGTGTGCAGAGCACTGTACTAAGCGCTTGGGAAGTACAAGTTGGCAACATATAGAGACAGTCCCTACCCAACAGTGGGCTCACAGTCTAGAAGGGGGAGACAGAGAACAAAACAGAAGGTGAGGAGAATGATTTCCATTGGAGAGAGTCCAGGCCAGAGGCAGGTTGTGGGCAAGGGGGCGGTGGCAGATAAACAAGATAATAATAATAACAATAATGATGATGGCATTTATTAAGTGCTTACTATGTGCAAAGCACTGTTCTAAGCACTGGGGAGTTTACAAGGTGATCAGGTTGTCCCACGGGGGGCTCACAGTCTTAATCAGTGTGACTCAGTGAAAAGAGCACGGGCTTTGGAGTCAGAGGTCATGGGTTCGAATCCCGACTCCACCACACGACGGCCGTGTGACCTTGGGCAAGTCACTTGACTTCTCTGAGCCTCAGTTACCTCATCTGCAAAATGCGGATTGATTGTGAGCCCCAAGAGGGGCAACCTGATCACCTTGTATCCCTCCCCCAGCGCTTAGAACAGTGCTCTGCACATAGTAAGCGCTTAACAAATGCCATTATTATTATTAATCCCCATTTTACAGATGAGGGAACTGAGGCCCAGAGAAGTCAAGTGACTTGCCCAAAGTCACAGAGCTGACAATTGGCGGAGCCGGGATTTGAACCCATGACCTCTGACTCCAAAGCCCGCGCTCTTTCCACTGAGCCACGCTCAGATCGAGATACAGTGAGTAGGTTGGTGCCGGGAAAGAGTATTCAAGTGGGAATTAGACAGGGAACCTGACCCTTGAGGGGCTCACAATCTATAAAGGGGCTCAAAATCTTTGCGGAAGCCTTGTCGAAGGAGGTGGGGTTTTAGGGGGGCTTGGAAGGCCAGAGGAGCTGAGGTCTGTTGGATGAGTACTAAGCGCTTAGTACAGTGCTCTGCACACAGTAAGCGCTCAATAAATACGATTGATGATGAGTGTGGGGAGAGATTTCCTGGCTGGAGGAACAGTGGGACCTATGGGCTCGAGGCAAAAATGTTGATGACGAAGTACAGCTAGAAGGTTGTCTTGGGAGGAATGAAGAAAGCAAACTGGAGAGTAGCGGGCAAAGAGGGCTAAAATGTAAGATGGGGAGAGTTGATGGAAGTTGAAGCCGATCGTGAGGAATTGTTGTCACGCGAAGGGGAATAGGAAGCCATCGGAGGCATGTGAGGAAACAGGTGTTGTGAAATGAACAACTCTTCAAGAAGATGACCTTGAAGCAGCGTAGAGTGGAATTGGGGAGAGACAGGAGAAAGGGCAACAGGAAGATCAGAGAGGAGGCTCATGCTATGTCAAGAGCTTGGATCAAGGCGGTAGCCCACTGGGTGGGGAGGAATGGGTAGAGGGAGAAAAATGTTCTGCAGAAAGGACCAGCAGGATTTTGCAGGGGCTCGAATGTGAGAGTTAAAAATAGTGAGAAGGCAAGTCTGACTCTAAGGTTATGAACTTCCGAGATCTGCAGGATGGAGGGATCCTTGAAAGAGATGGGAGGGTTAGGTGAAGGAAATGATTTGGGTTGGAAGATGGGATTGAGACGTTTTAAGTTTGACTTTCTGGTGGGACATTCCAATGAAGATGTCCTGAAGGCAAGAGGAAATGCTCCTATGGGGGCATAAGTGTTAATGACACAGAGAAGCAGCATGGCCTAGTGGATAGAGCATGGGCCTGGGTCTGTCACTTGTCTGCTGTGTGACCTTGGGCAAGTCACTTCACTTCTCTGTGCCTCCGTTACCTCATCTGTAAAATGGGGATTGAGACCGCGAGTCCCACGTGGGACAGAGACTGTGCCCGACCCGCTTTGCTAGTATCCACCCCAGTGCTTAATACAGTGCCTGCCACAAAGTAAGCACTTAGCAAATAATTATTGTTGTTATTAAACTGCCAAATACACATTATATAAAAGGGCAAGGACACAGATAAAGTTATAAAAATGAAAATTTAGCAACTCATAAATAAATTTATGCATACATGTATGCACATATATACACTATATATGTGCCTGTGTGTATATATGTATGTATATACATATCTACACACACACACACACATATATATATACACACATATATACACACACATATATATATACACATATATATATACACACATATAAACCGCCTCGTAATCTCATAACAACCAATGATGAGCAATGGCTTCTTGCATAGAACGAAATTCCTAACCACTGATGTCCAGGCTTTCTATTGTCTGGTTCCCTTTCCTATGAGCTCTCTTCTCCCGATCAACTCCAGAGTGTTTAACTGTATCCTGCTCTCGACTCTCCCCAGCCCGACTCATTGTTCCCACGGCATGAACCTCCCACCCACTCAAATCTGTCAAACTACATCCTTCCTTAACAGTCAAAGACCTCTTCAAAAAGTTACCCTACTTAGCCACTGAGTGTTAAGTGGATGATGGGGTTAGAATAGGATGGTATGACCAGGAAGGGTGAGAATTAGAGAATTTCTCTTGGGCGAGATAACATTTTTAAGAGGTCTTTGACTGTAAGGAAGGGTATAGTCGAGGTAGACTTGAGGGGGTGGGAGTTTCAAGCAGTAGGAAAGGCATGAACAATGATTCAGCGATGGGAGAGTCGAAAGCAGGATATAGGTAAACACTCTGGAGTTAAACTGGAGCAGAGAGCTGATAGGAATGGGAACCAGACAATGGAAAGCCTGGAAATCAAAGGTTAGGAATTTTGGTTTACGCAAGAAGCCATTGATCGTCATCGGTGGTTTAGGAGGAAGGAAGTGAGACATTCTGAATGGCGTGTTAAGAAGATGATGCAGCAGCTATATAAAGATAAACCGAAGAGGGGAGAGAGTTCAGGAGGGAAGTTGAAGAGGCCGTTTTAGTTTTCCAACTGGCTCCTCCCTTCTTCCCTCCCTGACTGCCAACGTCAACCGTTCGCTTTCTACTGGCTCCTTCCCCACTGCTTTCAAACCTACCCACGGATTCCCCCCAACCTAAAAAAATCCTTCCTTGACCCCATGTCTCCCTCCTACCGTTCCTCTCCAAAGTCTTTGAGAGAGTTGTCTACACTCGTGGCCTCCACTTCCTGTCCTCCAATTTTCTCCTCGAACCCTAGCGATCCGGTTCTGCCCCCTTCATTCCACAGAAATTGCCCTCTCTAAGGCTCCCCAAGACCTCCTTCTTGCCAAAGCCAACAGCCTCTACTCCATGAGGCCCTCTGTTGGGTAGGGATTGTCTCTATATGTTGCCAACTCGTACTTCCCAAGCGCTTAGTACAGTGCTCTGCACACAGTAGATGCTCAATAAATACGATTGATTGATTGATTGATGAGTCCTTGACCTCCCTGTTACCTCTGACACTGTGGGTTACTCCCTTCTTAATCAATAAATCGTATTTATTGTGTGCTTACTAGGCATTGAGTGTTATACTACTACTGCTAATAACAATAATAATTAAAATAATAATTGCAGTATTTAAGAGCTTCTTATGTGGCAGCCACCTAAAATTGGTCTAATGGCAGTCAATGAACCGATCACCATGACAGCTTTTGAGAAATTCACCCTAGCTTCTGTGGTGCCAGTGATTAACGTTTTACCTGTATCGCCTCCATGATCCTCTCCATTTTCAAAGCTAGCGATTGAAAGCAAAGACTCACAGCTCTGGAACAGGAACATGGAAGCCACAAACAAGTTTCCTTTCTTCATCTTATAATTTCTGAAATAGATTTCATTTATATCATGAAAATTGCAATTCTAGTATAAAATGATAGGAAATTAGTGCAATAGAAAAGTGAACTAGACATCAAAGCCCGACTGAAAGCTCACCTCCTCCGGGAGGCCTTCCCAGACAAAGCCCCCCTTTTATTCCGCTCCCCCTCTCTCCCCATCACCCCAACTCACTCCCTTTGCTCTACCCCATCCCTACCCCACAGCATTTGTGTATGGAGATACATATATAATTATAATTCCATTTATTTTTATTAATTATGGGTAGATAGCCATAATTCTATTTATTTATAATGATGCTACTGATGCCTGTTTACTTGTTTTGATGTCTGTCTCCCCCCTTCTAGACTGCTAGCCCATTGTGGGCAGGGATTGTCTCTGTTGCTGAGTTGTACTTCCCAAGCGCTTAGTACAGTGCTCTGCACACAGTAAGTGCTCAATAAATACAACTGAATGAATGAATGAAAGCTGATGCTATGGACCCTCAGGTTTTTTATCCACAAGGACAAGTGTGATTGACCAGATGTGTACGAAGTGGACTGAAGGTACATAATCAGTCAGTCGATTGTAGTTATTGAGCGCTCACTGTGTGCAGAGACTATACTAAGTGCTTGGGAGAGTACAGTATAATGGAGCTGGCAGACACATTCCCTGTCTACAAGGAGTTTACAGTATAGAGGGGGAGAGAGACGTTAAAATAAATTACAGATATACATCGGAGAAGCAACATGGCTCAGTGGAAAGAGCACAGGCTTTGGAGTCAGAAGTCATGGGTTCAAACCCCGGCTCCACCAATTGTCAGCTGTGTGACTCTGGGCAAGTCACTTCACTTCTCTGTGCCTTAGTTTCCTCATCTGTAAAATGGGGATTAACACTGTGAGCCCCCGAGGGACAACCTGATCACCTTGTAACCTCCCCAGCGCTTATAAATGCCATTATTATTATTATTATTATTATTATTACCTAAGGGCTGGCGGCTGAGTGTGAATGAACGGTACATATTCATGTGCGTGGGTGAAACAGAATGGAAAGGGAGTCAGAGGGAAAAGGGAGCTTAATTGGGGGTGATCTCTTGAAGAAGATGTGGTTTTAATAGGCTTTAAAGGTGAGGGGAGTGATTATCTGTCAGCTACGTAGAGGAAGAGAGTTCAGGAGAGAGGCAAGATGTAGGTGAGGGGTATGCAGCTAGTAAGTCGAGATCAAAGTACAGTGAGTAGGCTAGCATTAGAGGAGCAAAGTGTGCGAGCTGGATTGTAATAGGAAATTAGCGAGGTAAGATAACAGGGGGCAAGGAGATTGAGTGCTTTAAATAATAATAATAATAATAATAATAATATTAATAATGGCATTTATTAAGTGCTTACTATGTGCAAAGCACAGTTCTAAGCGCTGGGGAGGTTACAAGGTGATCATGTTGTCCCACAGGGGGCTCACAGTCTTCACCCCCATTTTACAGATAAGGGAACTGAGGCCCAGAGAAGTGAAGTGACTTGCCCAAAGTCACGCAGCTGACAAGTGGCAGGTGCAGGATTTGAACCCATGACCTCTGACTCCAAAGCCTGTGCTCTTTCCACTGAGCCACGCTGCTTCCAACGGTAAGGAGTTTCTGTTTGATGCTGAAGAAGTTGGACAGCCACTGGAGCTTCTCGGGGAGTGGGGAGACGTGGAATGAATGGTTTTGTAGAAAAGTGATCCGGGTAGCAAAATGAAATATAGACTGGAGTGGAGAGAGATGGGAGGCTAGGAGATTAGCAAGGAGGCTGACAAAGTCATCAAGGTGGGGTAGGGAAAAGACTTGGATTAAGGTGGTAGCAGTTTGGATGGAGAGGAAAGGATAGAGTTTAGCAATATTGAGTTTGAACTAACAGGATTTGGTGACAGACTGAATATGTGGGTTGAATGAGAGCGATGAGTCAAGGGTAACACCAAGATCATGGGCTTGTGAGTTAGGGAGATGGTATTGCTGTCTATACGGATGGAAATTCAACGGGAGGACAGGTTTTGATTGTAAAGATGAGGAGTCCTGTTTGGGCCATTTTAAGTTTGAAGTGTCAGGGGGATATCCAAGTAGAGATGTCCTGAAGGCAGGAGGAAATACAAGATTGAAGAGAAGGAGAAAGATCAAGGCTAGAGACGTAGATTTGGGGGTCATCTGCCTAGAGACAGTAGTTGAAGCCAAGGGAGCAAATGAGTTCTTCAAGGGAGTGGGTGTAGATGGAGAAGAAAAGGAAAGCCAGATTTTACCCAGAACTGAGAAGCAGCAGGCCCTAGTGGAAAGAACACAGGCCTAGGAGTCAGAAGTTCCAGGTCCCCTAATCCCAGCTCTGCCACGGGACCTTGGCCAAGTCACTTACTTTGTCTGTACCTCGGTTCTCCAGTTCTCCCTCCTGCTGGGACTGTGAGCCCCATGCGGGACAAGGACTGTGTCTACTTTAATTCACTTGTAACTACCCCATCACTCAGAACAGTGTTTGACACATTGTAAGCTCTTAACAAATCCCATAAAAACCAAAACCAAAAAACTGTAAAGAATGCCCTTCACCAGGCCGACCTATTTGCAATCTGCAATTCTGAGAACCATTTTTAAATTCCCTCTAATCACCCTGATCATCTTGAACCCCATTCTTAAATGCTGTCCAGCCAGTTCATCTTGACACTGGTGAATCTTCCTGTTGCCTAGAGGTCTGCTTGATCACTGAGGGTTTGCTTCATTGGGTCTGTCATGGGGCATCTGACAGAAGTTATTTGTGTCTTCTTTTGCCCCCCAAGATGGCCCAAGGTTATCCCCTTGGAGAAAATCCTTCACTACCTCACACTCTGTATTGGGTGACCCAGTCCATTACATAGAGAGAAGCAGCGTGGCTCAGCGGAAAGAGCACGGGCTTTGGAGTCAAAGATCATGGGTTCAAACCCTACCTCTGCCAATTGTCAGCTGTGTGATTTTGGGCAAGTCACTTCACTTCTCTGTGCCTCAGTTACCTCATCTGTAAAATGGGGATTAAGACTGTGAGCCCCACCCCCGTGGGAAAACCTCCTCACCTTGTAACCTCCCCAGCGCTTAGAACAGTACTTTGCACATAGTAAGCACTTAAAAAATGCCATCATTATTATTATTATTATCCTACAGCAAGAGCCGGGTCACCCAAAGAGAGCCTTAGGATTTTAAAAATAATAGTAATAACATTAACTGTGGCATTTGTTAAGTACTTGCTATGTGCCAAGCACTGATGAACTAAGCACGGGGCAGATGCCTGCCCTGATTGCCTTGTATCTACCCCAGCGCTTAGAACAGTGCTTGGCCCATAGTAAGTGTTTAACAAATACCATCATTGTCATTATTTTCCCAAATGAAAGGAAGACATTTCGGACTTGGTCAATCATATTTATTGAGTGCTTACTGGGTGCACAGCACTGTACTAAGAGCTTTGGAGAGTCCAACAATAAAAAGACATATTCCCTGCCCACAACAAGCTTACACAATGGCATTTCGAGGGTCACCCAATTAATCAATCAAAAGTATTTTTTGAGGACTTACACTATGCCCAGCACTATACTAAGTGCTTAGTAGAGTACACTAGAGATAGTAGACAAAATCTTTGCCCTCAAAGAACTTACATTTCAGGGGAGGAGGTAGACACTAAAAGAAATTTCAGGAAGGGGAAGCATCTTTCTCATCACTGTTGAAAACACTACTATCCTCCCCATCTCTCAAGCCTACAAGTTTGTCCTTGACTCCTTTCTATCTTTCAATTCTCATATTCTGCCAGTCACCAAATCCTGTTCTTCCTTCACAACATCTCCAGAATCTGCGCTTTCCTCTCGATCTAAATTGCTACTGCACTTATCATACGTGACTAGAGGATTGTGTTAGCCTCCTGTCTCCAGCCTCTCCCCTCTCCATGAGGGAATGTGTCCAACTCTGTTGTATTCTTTCAAGCACTTAGTACAGTGCTCTCTGCTCACTGTAAGCGCTCAATAAGCACCACTGATTGATGGATTCATTCATTCTGCTGCCTGGCTCATTTTCTAGAAACATAATTTTACACAACTCCCCACTCCTCAAATACCTCCAATGGTCACCCAACCCCTGAGCGTCAAGCAGAACCTCTGATCATTGGCTTAAACAATCATCTCCCCACTTATTTATCTTGGCTCCTCTCCCAATTCATCCCAGCTGTCTCACTTTGCTCCTCAAATACCAACTGGAGTGTGACCCTGGGCAAGTTATGTAACTTTCTGCGCCTCAGTTTCCTCATCTTTAGAAGAAATGGGTATTCTTCTCCCTAGTCTCCCTACTACTTAGACTGTGAATCCCATGTGGGACAGGATTATCTTGCATCTATCCCAGCACTTACTACATTACTTGGTGCATAGGAAGGTTTTAACAAATACCACAATGATTATTACTGAGCAGTGAATGTATGTGAATCAGTTTACTAAACACCTATCGGGTAAATAAAAGAAATGTTCCACTAGATAATTCCTTTGGCAGTGTGGAGTTATAGCCAATCCAACTCTGTTGGACTGTACTCTCCCGAGTACTATATTCATAGTAAGCGCAAAATATATACCATCGATGGATTGATCGATGATTGATCCTCAAGAACCTCTAGTGGTTGCCCATCTCCCACTCCATTATCATCAGCTTTAAGACACTCAATCTCCTTGCCTTCTCCTATCTCACCTCGCTACTCTCTTTCTCTAACCCATCCCGCAAACTTTGCTCCTGTAATGCCATCCTCCTCACTGTACCTTGATCTCGTCTATCTCACTGCTGACCCCTCTCCCACATCCTGCCTCTGGCCTGGAATGTCCTCCCTCTTCATATCCGACAGATGTTCGCTCCCCCCCAGTAAAAACACATTTCCTGAAAAAAGCCTTCCCTGCCTAAGTCCTCATTTTCTCTTCTTCCACTCCCTTCTGTAATAATAATAATGATGATGGCATTTATTAAGCACATACTAGGTGCAAAGCACTGTTCTAAGTGCTGGGGGGGGGTTACAAGGTGATCAGATTGTTCCACGGGGGGCTCACAGTCTTAATCCCCATTCTACAGATGAGGTAACTGAGGCACAGAGAAGTTAAGTGACTTGCCCAATTGTCACACAGCTGACAATTGGCAGAGGCAGGATTTGAACCCATGACCTGTGACTCCAAAGCCCGGGTTCTTTCCACTGAGCCACGCTGCTTTTCTGTATCACCCTTGCATCAGGATTTTCACCCTTTATTCACCCCTCACTCAGCACCATAGCACTTATGTACGTATCTGTAACAATCTATTCATATTAATGTGCGTCTCCCCCTCTAAACTGTAAGCTCATTGTGGGCAGGAAATATGTACTCTCCCAAGTGCTTAGTACAGTGCTCTGCACACAGCAAGCACTCAGTAAATACAATTGATTGATTGATTGATTGGAATGAGTCTATCAAGTCTGTTATAGCCTAGTAAAGTACTCTTGCACACAGTAAGCACTCAATAATGGCGTGAGGAGCAGCGTGGCATAATGGATAGAGCACAGGCCTGGGAATCAGAAGGTCATAGGTTCTAATCCTGGTTCCGCCACTTGTCTGCTGTGTGACCTTGGGTAAGTCACTTCACTTCTCTAGGATGCCGTTACCTCATCTGGAAAATGGGGATTGAGACTGTGAGCCCTACGAGGGACGGGGACTGTGTCCAACCTGACTTTCTCGTATGCGCCCAACACTTAGTACGGTGCCAGGCATAAAGTAAGCGCTTAACAAATACCACGATTATTATTATTATTACAAACATGATTAACTGATTGATTGATTGCATTTGAAATGTGTGGTCTAGCGGAAGGAGCCCAGAACTGGGAGTTAGGAAATCCAGTCTGGAGTCCGGCTCCGACCTCCTGGGTGACCCTCCACAATAATAATAATAATGTTGGTATCTGTTAAGCACTTACTACGTGCCAAGCACTGTTCATTCATTCATTCAATCATATTTATTGAGCGCTTACTGTGTGCAGAGCACTGTACTAGGCACTTGGGAAGTACAAGTTGGCAACACTGTTCTAAGTCAACCTCTTGGATAATAACCAAGGTATTTTTCAGGTGCGGACTAAGCACTGTGCTAAGCGCCGAAGCAGATACGAGATAATCAGATGGGACACAGTCCTTGTCCAGTACGAGGCTCACTGTCTAAGAGGGAGGGAGAAAAAGTAATTCACCCCCATTTTACAGGCGAGGAAACTGAGGTGCAGAGAAGTTGAGACGTGCCCAAGATCACACACGGTAGGTAAATGACAGAGCCCAGATGAGAACCCACGTCTCCTGACACCCAGTCCTGTGCTCTTCTCACTGGGCCTTACCCTCAGTTTCCTCATCTGTAAAATGGGCATAAAATAGATTATGAGCCTCGTGTGGTGATGGGATGGCATCTGGTCTCTTCACCTCATATCTCCCTCACCACTTAGCCCCTAGAAAGTGCATAATGAATGCTATCATTCTAAGTATTAGTGTCATTATTAATAGACAATGAGAATAGTATTTTTTTTTATTCAGTCGTATTTATTGAGCACTTACAGTGTGCAGAGCACTGTACTAAGCGCTTGGGAAGTACAAGTTGGCAACATATTAAAAAGTGTGGTATAAGTTCTCATTATGTGCCAAACGCTGTACTAAGTGCTGAGGTAGATATAGGATAATCAAGCCCTGTCTCACATGACGCTCACAGTGTAAGTGGGTGGGTTGAAGTGTATTAATAAGAATAATGATATTTGTTAAGTGCTTACTATGTGCCAGGCACTGTTCTAAGCGCTGGGGTAGATACAATGTAACCAGGTTGCCCCATGTGGGGTTCACAGTCTTAATCCCCATTTCCCAGGTGAGGTGACTGAGGCACAGAGGAGTTAAGTGACTTGCCCAAAGTCACACAGCTAACAAGTGGCGAAGTCAGGATTAGAACCCATGACCTCTGACTCCCAAGCCCGGGCTCTTTCCACTAAGCCACGCTACTTCTAATCCTCATTCATTAAATCGTATTTATTAAACGCTTACTGTGTGCAGAGACTGTATTATGCACTTGGGAAAGAAGAATACAACAATAAGCAGTGACAGTTCCTGCCCACAATGAGCTCACGGTCTTTTACAGATGAGAAAACTGAGACATAGAGAATCTAAGTGACTTGCCCAAAATCATACAGCAGGCAAGTTGGGCAGATAGTAAGAATTTAACAAATACCACATTTGTAATTATTAGAACAGGGATTAGAATCCAGGTCTTGTGACTTCCGAGTTATTAGGCTGGATAACAGGAAAAAAAAAAAAACCTTCCAAAGGAGGAAAACATAAAAAAATGGAATGTTTTAAATCCTTCAAAATATTGTCCATGCTGAAGAGTTAATATACAAGCGTGCTGAAATGGTATAGTATCCAATTAAAAATGAACAAAGAATTATATAGCACAAGTTCAATATTAGAATAAATGTTGCTCTCTGGAGAGATTTGCCTGGCATTTTTTTCCTCTCTTCCCATCTGTATCCATGTCTCGTGTTACTGTTTTTCATTTTCTGTCACCTCCTGTTTAGTCCGTCTTCGTTAGTACTCCTCGTTTCACTATTTCAGAGGTGGGGGCCTAGTCCACATTTTTTCTTGATAGCTTTCAAATTTGGTTTTCACTTCTGTTCACATTCTATTTTGGATAATCTTGCTGAAGAACAGGGCAGCCAAAGAAACTGCCCTGCATCTGTTTGGTTTCTTTCGGCAAGCACTTCCTGCCTCCCCCAAGCTGTTTCCGGAGTTTCCGGATTCCCATCGGTTTTCCTGTGCGGCTGATCTTGGAGCTGTCAGAGCAACCCTGAATGCCACTGCAATGGAAACTGTGGAACAATGGCAGCAGTGAAACAGGAAGAAGGATTCACAACCATCATAAAAATGGTTAAAGCTGTTTAAATTTCTCCTTCTTTGCCCTGTGAACATCAACATGGTAACCTGTGAGCGCTTAGTACAGTGCTCTGCACACAGTAAGCGCTCAATAAATACAATCGAATGCATGAATCAGGGACCGTATGCTCTGGCTGTAGCGAGGGAAAGAGAAAGAACAAATCAGCATTTTCAGGTGGCTACAGGATTGCAGCCAATTTCACCTGTATATATGTTTGTACGTATTTATTACTCTATTTATTTATTTTACTTGTACGTATCTATTCTATTTATTTTATTTTGTTAATATGTTTTGTTTTATTCTCTGTCTCCCCCTTCTAGACTGTGAGCCCACTGTTGGGTAGGGACCGTCTCTATATGTTGTCAACTTGCGCTTCCCAAGCACTTAGTACAGTGTTCTGCACACAGTAAGCGCTCAATAAATACGATTGATTGATTGATTGATTCAGGAGAGAAACGACAGAAGCCAAGGTTTACACCCCAAATTCTTCCCCTGTGTAAAAGGATTACCGTCCAAATCGATAAATGACAAGTTTGTATTTTGTGGAAGTGAGAATAATAATGATAATAATAATAATAATGGCATTTATTAAGTGCTTACTATGTGCAAAGCACTGTTCTAAGCGCTGGGGAGGTTACAAGGTGATCAGGTTGTCCCACGGGGGGCTCACAGTCTTAATCCCCATTTTACAGAGGCCCAGAGAAGTGAAGTGACTTGCCCAAAGTCACACAGCTGACAATTGGTGAAGCTGGAGTTTGAACCCATGACCTCTGACTCCAAAGTCCGTGCCCTTTCCACTGAGCTTCGCTGCTTCTCAGTAGAGAAGGGGGCAGGGATCTTTAATAATAATAAATAATTGTGGTATTGGTTAGGTGTTTACTGTGTGCCGGGCACTGTACTGAGCGCTGGGGTGGATTCAAGCAAATTGGGCTGGACACAGTCCCTGTCCCACATGGGGCTCACAGTCTCCATCCCCCTTTTATAGATAAAGTAACTGAGGCACAGAGAAGTGAAGTGACTTGCCCAGGGTTATACAGCAGACAAGTGGCAGAGGCAGGATTAGAACCCATGACCTGATTCCCAGGCCTTTGCTCTAACCGCTGCACCATGCTGCTTCTAGTTATGCAATGCTTTTAATGACTTGGGGGTTGGAAGGGGACAAGTTTTAAAGATCTAGCAGGCTGGAAAGCTCGGAGCGGGCAGGGATCACGTCCACCAACTGAGTTAGACTCTTCCTAGGCACTTAGTATACAGCGTTGCACATCGTAAGTGTTCAACAAATACCATGGAATGATTGCTTGATTGAGAAAACCTGGGTCTTTTTTTTAGTTCTGCCTGGAAACTCACAGAACTTGTCAGAGCCTGAGGGAGAGACCATCTCAAACAGCCAAGAGGGCTTTCACTTCAGTGGCCCCAGTGAAGTGGACGCCTCTGAGCCCTTTTAGCCCATGCCCACTTGACTGAGATGACCATCTAAATAAGAAGGGGAAACTAACATATCCTTCTTAAAATTTCATTAACAATGAGTGATTTCATTCACCTGTACATATGTTTTTACATATTTATTACTCTATTTATTTATTTATTTTACTCATACATATGATTTCATTCACCTGTATATATGTTTTTACGTATTTATTACTCTATTTTACTTGTACATATTCTATTTATTTTATTTTGTTAATATGTTTTGTTTTGTTCTCTGTCCCCCCCTTCTAGACTGTGAGCCCGCTGTTGGGTAGGGACCGTCTCTAGATGTTGCCAACTTGGACTTAGTCCAGCGCTCTGCACACAGTAAGCGCTCAATAAATACGATTAAATGAATGAATGATTTATTCCTCAGAGTATTTCTGAATGGTCAGCAATCAATCAAGCAATCAATCAATGAAGGATATTTACCGAGGGCTTACTCTGTGCAGAACTCTGTAGTAAGAGCTTGGGACATTACAGTAGCAAAAATAGCCATGATCCTTGATCCCAAGGTGCTTACATTCTAGCTTTGGGAGGCAAATATTGAAACAGATTTCAGGCAGGGAAGGCAAGTTCCATAATTAGGGAAAAAGGCAGGGCAAGTACCAAGAACAGGGCTGGGTTCTGATCCCGGTTCTGCCACTTGTCTGCTGTGTGACCTTGGGCGAGTCACTTCACTTCTCTGGGCCGCAGTTCCCTCAACTATAAAATGGGGATTGAGACTGTGAGCCCCACGTGGGGCAGGGACTGTGTCCAACCTGATTTGCTTGTATCCACCCCAGCGCTTAATACACTGCCTGGAATGCAGCAAGCATGGCTCAATGGAAAGAGCCCGGGCTTTGGAGTCTGAGGTCATGAGTTCAAATCCCAGCTCTACCAATTGTCAGCTGTGTGACTTTGGGCAAGTCACTTCACTTCTCTGTGCCTCATTTCCTCATCTGTAAAATGGGAATGAAGACTGTGAGCCCCCCATGGGACAACCTGATCACCTTGTAACCTCCCCAGCGCTTAGAACAGTGCTTTGCACATAGTAAGCGCTTAATAAATGCCATCATTAAATATCACAATTATTAGTAGTAGTAGTAGTATTATCAGTGCTTAGAACTGTGCCTGGCACATAGTAAGCGCTTAACAAATACCATCATCAGTATTATAAGGTGCATAAGTGACATAGGAGGAAGGGAAGATAGGGTACAGAGATGAGAGATTAGGCAGAGAAGACTTCCTGGAGGCGGTGTGATTTCAATAAGACTTCAAAAATGGGAGGATGGTGGTCTGTCAGCCATGAAGGGGGAAGGTGTTCTAATAATAGTAATAATAATGGTATTTGTTAAGTGCTTACTCTGTACCAGACACTGTACTAAGCACTGGGGTGGATACAAGCAAATCAGGTTGGACACAGCCCCTGTCCCCTGTGGGGCTCACAATCTCAATCCCCATTTTACAGATGAGGTAACCGAGGCACAAAGAAGCGAAATGACTTGTCCAAGGTCACACAGCAGACAAGTGGCAGAGCTGGGATCCACTACAACACGACGCTTCTCATGTTCTAGGTAGGAGGGAGTGTGAGAGGCAAGGGTTGATGGTAAGAAAGACGAGATGAAGCTACAGTTAGTAGGTGGGTGTTAGAGAAATAAAATGTGTGGGACGTGGTAAGGGTGGGAGAGGAGTGCTTTGCACATAGTAAGCGCTTAATAAATGCCATCATTATTATTATTATTATTAGTGGGGGGAGAGAGCTGATTGATTGACAAAATCGACAGTCAGGAGTTTCTACTTTAGGTGTTGACAATCTACCCATCACAGCAAACGACACAGCAAAAGTGTCTCCATCTCCTACTCAGGTGTCAGAGGCAGAGAGATTTTAAAGGATTGGCCCAAATATTCCACCCCACAAAAACAGGCCATTGATAATTAGAAATATTAGTGAAGATTGGCAGTCTTCTTTAAATCAATCAATCAATCAATCAATCGTATTTATTGAGCGCTTACTATGTGCAGAGCACTGTACTAAGCGCTTGGGAAGTACAAATTGGCATCACATAGAGACAGTCCCTACCCAACAGTGGGCTCACAGTCTAAAAGGGGGAGACAGAGAACTGAACCAAACATACCAACAAAATAAAATAAGTAGGATAGAAATGTACAAGTAAAATAAATAAATAAATAAATAGAGTAATAAATATGTACAACCATATATACATATATACAGGTGCTGTGGGGAAGGGAAGGAGGTAAGACGGGGGGATGGAGAGGGGGACGAGGGGGAGAGGAAAGAAGGGGCTCAGTCTGGGAAGGCCTCCTGGAGGAGGTGAGCTCTCAGCAGGGCCTTGAAGGGAGGAAGAGAGCTAGCTTGGCGGATGGGCAGAGGGAGGGCATTCCAGGCCCGGGGGATGACGTGGGCCGGGGGTCGATGGCGGGACAGGCGAGAGCGAGGTACAGTGAGGAGATTAGTGGTGGAGGAGCGGAGGGTGCGGGCTGGGCAGTAGAAGGAGAGAAGGGAGGTGAGGTAGGAGGGGGCGAGGTGATGGACAGCCTTGAAGCCCAGGGTGAGGAGTTTCTGCTTGATGCGCAGATTGATCGGTAGCCATTGGAGGTTTTTGAGGAGGGGAGTAATATGTCCAGAGCGTTTCTGGACAAAGATAATCCGGGCAGCAGCATGAAGTATGGTGTATACTTTAAAGTGTATCCGAGATCCAAAAAGAGAGAAAGATTTCTTTGACTTAGCTTTAACCCCCTGAGGTAAAGACAGAGAAGCAGTATGGTTCAGTGGAAAGAGCCCGGGCTTGGGAGCCAGAGGTCATGGGTTCTAATCCCGCTCCTCCACTTATCAGCTGTGTGACTTTGGGCAAGTCACTTAGCTTCTCTGGGCCTCGGTTACCTCATCTGTAAAATGGGGATGAAGACT
Organism: Tachyglossus aculeatus; assembly: GCF_015852505.1. Taxonomy (NCBI): domain Eukaryota; kingdom Metazoa; phylum Chordata; class Mammalia; order Monotremata; family Tachyglossidae; genus Tachyglossus; species Tachyglossus aculeatus. The sequence goes on from NC_052074.1 coordinate 62,295,711, forward strand.
GTGAGCCCCCCGTGGGACAACCTGATTACCTTGTAACCTCCCCAGAGCTTAGAATGGTGCTTTGCACATAGTAAACTCTTAATAAATGCCATCATTATATTATTATAGGTAATAAGTATAATCATTGTTAAGGACTATGTGCCAAGCACTGGGATAGATACAAAATAAGTGCTTAGTACAGTGCTAAGCGCTTAGTACAGTGCTCTGCACACAGTAAGCACTCAATAAATACGATTGAATGAATGAATAATCAGGTCGGGCCCAGGCCCTGATTCACATGGGGTTTATATCGGAGAGTAGGATTTAATCCCCTTTTCACTCTTGAGGTAACTGAGGCATAACGAGGTTAAGATATTCACTTAAAGTCACACAGCGGACAAATTGCAGACCAGGATTAGAACCCAGGTCCTCTGACCCCCAGGCCTGAGCTATTTCCACTGGGTCACGCTGCTTCCCACACTGAGATATGTCTTTTCCATCACGCTGCCCTTAAAAAATGCAGTTGAAAGTAACATTACTAAGTTTGGAGGTATAGCTGTGTCTCTGTTAACAGCATTTAGGTACCGGTCTGTTAAGTGCACTGTTCTACAGTTGCTTTGTTTATTTTTTCCTTTACTTGATTTTAAGAGTTCCAAGTTTTTCGGTTTGATAATATTATTTTTGGGAGCTATTCCAGTTTTAAATAGTTTGTGCTTGTAACTTAAGGAGTTTGCGGTAGGGGTGAGGAGGAAAATTAGTGTGAGAACAGAAATCTGGCCCTCACATTCTTCCCCGCTGGGATTGATAGGCTGAGAAAGCACTCTTTAACTGGCTGCCTTGTAGGGAATAGAGATTTCAGGAAATAGCCTTCAAAGTCAGGAAAGAATTCCAATAAGGCACAATCAGTCAAGGTTTCCCCAGAAACAGAGCTTATTTATCTCCTGATTCTCCTCTTAGGAATGGGGGGGGGGGGGGGGACAAAAAAACAACCAGGTTTATTTAGTCAATTTTAACCCCTGACTGTGTGTTCCTTTGGCTTCAACCAGTTCGAGACTAAGGGAATCAAACATTTTGTTTAGTCGGAATTTGTACGGAAAACAATCTTTTTTCCATTTTATACATCTGGATATTCTGGACTAAGCTACAGGATGAAATGTGGGCAGAGAGGAGCGGCAGCAAGCCGTAGGACAGGGTTGCTCCGTTGACATGGATTCCCTTAAAAGTTGCTCTCTCTGCAGTCTCGTAATTTGTGGATTTTTAACGTCTTGGCCTACTCCAAAAGGATGTGACAATGACGTCCTCAAAACTATCTGCTACAACTTCTGCTAGGAAAAATGCAAGACACGGTCAAGTGTCATATACAAGAAGCGTGGTCTAGTGGGCAGAGCACCGGCCTGGGACTTACAGTGCTTTGCACATAGTCAGCGCTTAATAAATGCCATTATTATTATTCTTATTATTAGAAGGACCCGGGTTCTAATCCCAATTCCATCGCGTGTCTGCTGAATGACCTTGGGCAAGTCACTTCACTTCTCTGTGCCTCAGTTCCCTCATCTGTAAAATGGGGATGAAGACCGTGAGCCCCTTGTGAGACAGGGACTGTGTCCAACCTGATTTGCTTGTATCCATCTCAGCGCTTAGAACAGCACTTAATGAACCCCATCATTATTATTAATGAAATACGATTTTTAAACACTCAAACGTGGCGCCAGATCCCAGTGAGGCTGGAGTGGGGGAGGCATGGCATAGTTGATAGAGCTCGCGCCTGGGAGTAGAAAGTCATGGATTCCAATCCTGGCTCCTCCACTTGTCTGCGGTGTGACCTTGGGCAAGTCACTTCACTTCTCTGTGCCTCAGTTGCCCCATCTGTAAAATGGGGATCGAGACTGTGAACCCCATGTGGGACAGGGACTGTGTCCATCCCAATTTGCTTGTGTCCAACCCCAGCACTTAATGCAGAGCCTGGATGTAGTAAGTGCTTAACAAATAACATTAATAATAATAATAATAATGGCATTTATTAAGCACTTACTATGTGCAAAGCACTGTTCTAAGTGCTGGGGAGGTTACAAGGCAATCAGGTTGTCCCAAGGGGGCTCACAGTCTTAATCCCCATTTTACAGATGAGGGAACTGAGGCCCAGAGAAGTGACTTGCCCAAAGTCACCCAGCTGACAAATGGCGGAGCCGGGATTTGAACCCATGACCTCTGACTCCAAAGCCCGCACTCTTTCCATTGAGCCTCGCTGGGGACATGTTTCCTGACTACAGAGTGCTAATACTCTGATGGGGAGATGGGATAATCAGGATAAGCCCTTGCCTGTATAATTGATTATACATCGTAACCCAAGAGCAGAGAAGGGATTTAAAAAAAATACGCTTGGGCTAGAGGTGGCTGATGACTCGGGGCTGGGAATTAATCAGGGAAGGCTTGTTGGAGGAGGTGGGATTTTAGAACAGCTTGGAACGTGGGGAGAGCTGCAATTATTATTATTAACAATGAAGATCTGGCTTTCCAAATTCCCAAATGTCCTGCTACAGGGCAGAGGGAGGGAGAGATGGAGCTTAAAAATCAGTCATCCCAAGGTCCGGCAGAGTGTCACAGGCTAGCTCCATCAGTAGCACCCTGCAGCGAGAGTGCGGGCACACGTGTCTTGTCATCAATCAAAGACTTCCAATAGGAGACATCATCATCATCATCATCAATCGTACTTATTGAGCGCTTACTATGTGCAGAGCACTGTACTAAGCGCTTGGGAAGCACAAATTGGCAACATATAGAGACAGTCCCTACCCAACAGTGGGCTCACAGTCTAAAAGGGGGAGACAGAGAACAAAACAAAACAGGCTCCCCGCCCTCAGGAGCTACGATGTGGGACTATTCCTTCTTCTGGGGAGGGCTCCTTCCTTCAGAGCAGCAGCATTTGTTAAGCGCTTACTATGTGCAAAGCACTGTTCTAAGCGCTGGGGAGGATACAAGGTGATCAGGGTGTCCCACGGGGGGCTCGCAGTCTTCATCCCCATTTTACAGGTGAGGTAACGGAGGCACAGAGAAGTGAAGTGACTTGCCCAAAGACACACAGCTGACAATTGGCGGAGCCAGGATTTGAACCCATGATCTCTGAGTCCCAAGCCCGTGCTATTTCCACTGAGCCACACTGCTTCTCTAGACTGTAAGCTCATTGTGGGCAGGGACTGTATTTTTTTATTGCTCCAGTGTACTCCCCCAAGCTCTTAGTACAGCGCTCTGCACACATTAAGTGCTCAATACATACAGTTGCCTGGCGGATTGACTTTGATTTTTGGTTGAAGAGCTTAGGCCATTTTGGTTCCTCTCCCCTCCCCAACAGCTCTTTCTTCCCCTCCTTCTCCGGGCCATGGGGGCATCCGGTCTCCTTCACCAACAGCGAAGGAGATGAGGAGGAACAGGCAAGATGTGGGCAAGGGGTCAGTGGTGAGAAAGATAATAATAATAATAATATTTATTAAGCATTTACTATGTGCAAAGCACTGTTCTAAGCACTAGGGAGGTTACAAGGTGATCAGGTTGTCCCACGGGGGGCTCCCAGTCTTCATCCCCATTTTACAGATGAGGTAACTGAGGCCCGGAGAAGTGAAGTGACTTGCCCAAAGTCACACAGCTGACAAGTGGTGGAGCTGGGATTTGAACCCATGACCTTTGACTCCAAAGCCCGGGCTCTTTCCACCGAGCCACGCTGCTTCTGAACCTCATGAGAATGACGTTCAGTGAGTAGATTGGCATTAGAGGAGCAAAGTGAAGGGGCTGGGTTGCAATAGAGCCCACTGTTGAGTAGGGACCGTCTCTATATGTTGCCCACTTGTACTTCCCAAGCGCTTAGTACAGTGCTCTGCACGCAGTAAGCACTCAATAAATACGATTGATTGATTAATAGGAGAGCAGCGAGGTGAGGTAGGAGGGGGCAAGGGGATGGACAGCTTTAAAGCCAAAGATGAGGAGTTTCTGTTTGATGCAGAGGTAGGATGGGCAACCATGGAAGGTTCTCAAGGAGGGGGGAAAAATGGACTGAACTCTTTTGTAGACAAATGATCCGAGCAGTGGAGTGAAGTAATGGACAGAAGAGGGGAGAAAGGTGGGCAAGGAGGTCAGCAAGGAAGCTGATACAGTAATCTTTACAGCTTTAATTCTCTTTGTTCTGACGACTTGACACCAGTCCACATGTTTTGTTTTGTTGTCTGTCTCCCCCTTCTAGACTGTGAGCCCGTTGTTAGGTAGGGACCGTCTCTATATGTTGCCAACTGGTACTTCCCAAGTGCTTAGTGCAGTGCTCTGCGCACAGTAAGCGCTCAATAAATGTGATTGAACAAATGAATAATCAAGGCAGGATAGGATAAGTAGCTGGATTAACAAGGTAGCAGTTAGGATGAGAGGAGAGAGTGGATTTTTATGCTTAGAACAGTGCTTTGCACACAGTAAGTGCTTAATAAATGCTATCATCATTATTATTATTATTTTAGCAATGCTGTGAAGGTGGAACCAACAGGATTTAATGATAGAGCTAATATGTGGATTGATTGAATGAGAGAGAGGGGTCAAGGGTAATACTGAGGTTATGGGCCTGTGAGGCAGAAAGGATGGTAGTGCTGTCTACAGGGATGGGAAAATCATTCTTTCTTGATCACTCTAATACTAACCATGTCACCTTCTACACACACACACACACACACACCCACACACACACAGACAATGATCAGAAAGTACCAAACTTCCTCATCCTATCCCATCCTTGTAATCTGGATTGTACAGCCGGTAACTCTGTGGGTATTCAGTCTATATAAGAGTAGTATTCTTCTTAAAGCCCACAAAAGATTACCCCAGGGAGTGTAGCAAGAGCTACCCCAGTTAACCAGTAAAAAGACAGTTTGACTGCCATGGAACAAAGTTAAATCAAGTTTCAAAAAAAAACCCCAACAGGCCAAGGCTCCTGACAAGTCTCCAGTCGAGAACCCTTCAAAAAATCCCTCCAGATCAGTCTGAAAAATCTCTCCCAATCATATACAAACCCTGAACCCACTTTTTATTTTTAAAAAGAGGGGGATTAAATTTCTTTTAAAAAAAATCATTTGTTGGGAGAAATAATGCAGTAGTTATTGTTGTTAATGGTATTTGTTCGGCGCTTACTATATGCTAGTCACTGTTCTAAGATCTGGAGTAAATACAAGATAATTGGGTTAATCCATGTCCCACTTGGGGCTCATAGTCTTAATCTCCATTTTGCAGATGAGGTAACTGAGGCTCAGAGAAGCTAAATAACTTGCCCAAGGTCGCAGTGCGGATAGGTGGCAGAGCTGGGATTAGAAACCAGGTCCTTCATTCATTCATTCAATCGCATTTATTGAGCGCTTACTGTGTGCAGAGCACTGTACTAAGCTCTTGGGAAGTACAAGTTGGCAATATATAGAGACGGTCCTTACCCAACAGTGGGCTCACAGTCTAGAAGGGGGAGACAGAGAACAAAACAAAACATGTTTTGTTTATCTGACCTTGGTTCAAGAACCAACCCTAACCAGTTGTAAAATTGTTTGTTATGATAAAATTGGTTCTGACTTTTAATGTTTCAGTATGAGATGTAGTTTTCAGCACCCAAGTGTGCTGTAAATTCTGAGGACTCCCTGAATGGTCTCATCTGCCTCAGTGCTTAGTCCAGTGCTTGGCACGTAGTAAGCGCTTAACAAATACCGTAATTATCATTTGCCTCGTACAACACTCAGTACTCAGTAGGGCAAGGGCAATGTGGCCGAGTGGAAAGGACACAGGCCTGAAAGTCAGGAAACCTGGGTTCTAATTCCACTCCGCTCCATGCTTGCTGTGTGACCTTCAGCAAGTCACTTCACTTCTTTGTGCTGCAGTTTCTTTATCTGTAAAATGGGAATTAAGACCGAGCCCCATGTGGGACATGGGTTAACCTGATTACCTTGTGTCTACTCCGCGTTTGAACAGTGCCTGGCACACAGAAACAAATACCATTAACAATAACAACTTCTGTAGCCCCTTCTGCATTTGAGATAGACAGTGAACTCCTAAGTAGAACTTCACAGACCATTGGATTATGTGATTGATTGAAATCCACTTATCCTGAACCACTTTCTTGCAGAGACTTAGGGTAGGGTACAGGTGATTTCAGTAGGGCAGGAGCCTAAGTAGCTTTCCCAATATTAGAGATTTTTCTACTGAAATATTCAGAGAAGCCGTGTGGCCTAGAGGAAACACAATTGGCCTGGAAGCAAATCATTTCATTTCTCCACATCTCAGTTTACTCGTCTGTAAAATGTAAAATTCTCCTTCCTAATTAGGCTGTGAGCCACACCTGAGACAGGGACTGGCTCCCACCTGATCTAGTCCAGTGCTTAGCACATGCATTTCGTATTTATTGAGCGCTTACTGTGTGCAGAGCACTGTACTAAGCACTTGTACTAAGCACATAGTAAGTGTTTCTCTCTCTCTCCAGTCTCGCATCTCCTCCTGCCTTCAAGACACTTGGATGTCTTCCCGTCACCTCCAACTTAACCTGTCCAAAACAGAGCTCCTTATCTTCCCACCCAAACTCTGTCCACCCCCTGACTTTCCCATTGCTGTAGACGGCAGCAGCATCCTTCCTGTCTCACAAGCCCATAACCTTGTCCTTATCCTTCACTCCTCTCTGTTACTCGACCCAAATATTCAATCCATCACTAAATCCTGTCGGCCCCACCTTCAACGCATCACTAAAATCTTCCCTTTCCTCTCCATCGGAACTGCAACGATCAGCCTCAGAATTACTTCATCATCCTCTTTGCTGACCTCCCAGCCTCCTGTCTTTCCCCACTCCAGTCCATACTTCACTCTGCTGCCTGGGTCATTTTATTACAAAAAAAGTTCAGGACCTGTCACTCAGCTCCTCAAAAACTCCAGGGGTTGCCTGTCCACCTCCGCCTCAAACGAAAACCCCTCACCATTGGCTTTAAAGCGGTCCATCACCTTGCCGCCTCCTATCTCACCTTGCTTCTCTCCTTCTACAAATCAGCCCGCACACTTCGCTCCTCTGGTGCTGCTAACCTTCTCACGATGCCCAGCGCTTATAACAGTGCTTTGCACATAGTAAGCGCTTAACAAATACCATTATTATTACTATCTCACCTGTCTCACTACCAAACCCTGGCCCGAGTGTAGCTTGGAACGCCCTCCCTCCTCAAATCTGACAATGACTCTCCCCCTCTTCAAAGCTTTTTTGAAGGCCCATCTCCTCCAAGAGGCCTTCCCAAACTAAGCCCCTTTTTTCCTCATCTCCCACTCTCTTCTGCATTGCCCTGACTTGCTCCCTTTGTTCTTCCCTGCTCCCAGCCCCACAGCACTTATGTATATATCTGTCATTTTATTTTTTTAATTGTATTTATTGAGTATGTACTGTGTGCACAGCACTGTACCAAGTGCTGGGGAGAGTAGAGTATAGCATCAGACCCATTCTCTGTCCATAACAAGCTCACAGTTTAGAAGGGCAGACAGATATGAATACAAATAAATAAACGGATAAAAAAATTATAGCTATATACATATGTGCTGTTTATTTGTATTGATATCTGCCTACCCCAATCTAGACTGTAAATCCATTGTGGGCAGGGAAAGCGACTGTTTATTTTTGCATTGTACTCTCCCAAGCACTTAGCATAGTGCTATGCACACAGTAAGTGCTCAATAAATGAACAAATACCATTATTATCCATGTTCTCTTGCCAGGTAGCTGTGATCATGAATTTTCCATCCCCTCTGCAGAGTCTATGCCTTAGAACAGTGCTTTGTACATAGTAAGCGCTTAAATGATGATGATGATGGTGGCATTTGTTAAGCGCTTACTATGTGCGAAGCACTGTTCTAAGCATTGCGGGGGCTAAAAGGTGATCAGGTTGTCCCTCGTGGGGCTCACAGTCTTCATCCCCATTTTACAGATGAGGGAACTGAGGCCCAGAGAAGTGAAGTGACTAGCCCAAAGTCACCCAGCTGACAAGTGGCGGAGCCAGGATTAGAACTCATGACCTCTGACTCCCAAGCCCAGGCTCTTTCCACTGAGCCACGCTGCTTCTCTTATTATCATGCCCTTGGGTCTATACCCCACCCTGCTTAAGCATTTTGATATTCACCTCATCCAAAGCCCCACAGCACTATGCACATATCTTTATACTCTGCCGCATACCCTAACTGTAATTTATTTTAATGATTGCCTCCCCCATTAGATTCTAAGCTCCTTGAAGGCAGAGATCGAGCCTTCAGCATGGCATAGCGGATAAAGCACAGTCCTGGAAGTCAAAAGGACATGGGTTCTAATCCTGGCTCTGCCATTTGTGTGCTGTGAGACCTTGAGCAAGTCATGTCACTTCCCTGGACCTCAGTTATCTCATCTGCAAAATGGGGATTAAGACTGTGAGCCCCGTGGGACAGGGACTGTGTCCAACCCAACTATCTTTTATCTACTACAGTGTTTGGGACATGTTGCCAAACTTGTACTTCCCAAGCGCTTAGTACAATGCTCTGCACCCAGTAAGCGCTCAATAAATACGATTTAATGAATGAATGAATAGTAAGAGCTCAACAAATATCACAGTTATTATTATTGTTGTTATTATACCTCTGTTGTACAGCCCCAAATTCTTCTTACAGTGCCTGACACATGGCCTGCATTAATAATAATTATAATAATGGTATTTGTTAAGTGCCTACTATGTGCAAAGCACTGTTCTAAGCGCTGGGAGGTTACAAGGTAATCAGGTTGTCCCACGGGGGACTCACAGTTTTAATCCCCATTTTACTGATGAGGTAACTGAGGCACAGAGAAGTTAAGTGACTTGCCTAAAGTCACACAGCTGACAGTTGGTGGAGCCAAGATTTGAACCATGACCTCTGACTCCAAAGCCCGTGCTCTTTTCCACTGAGCCATGCTGCTTCTCAATAAAACACTAAATAAAACATTAAATAAAATGTTGCTGTTTGACTAACTGATTGAGTTGATTGATTAGGACTAGGGGTCCAGTCTGGAGCTGTGGAACCAAATATCATTTTGCCCTCTCCAACATCATTCAATCGTATTGATTAAGCGCTTATTGTGATCAGAGCACTGTACTAAGCCCTTGGGAAAGTACAATACAGCAACAAAGAGTGACAATCCCTGCCCATAATGAGCATTAGATACATCTATTCTCCAATACACTTTCTACACCATTATTGAGTGTGCAGCTCACTATCACTGTAAAACTTTCTGGGTTTTTTGGTTTTGTTTCATTTTTTACTTATCAATGGAAGCTTCCCATATGGATCATTTAAACGGGTTTGTTAAATCCTCCTATATTCACTGGCCCGTCGGTGTCTGCCACGATAGTTAACTGAATCATGAAGAGTTGTTTTGAAAAGGAAATAGCTGGAGAGGGTGATGGGTAACAAAACTGATAAAAGAAAATACACAGGAATGGGAAGTGTGGGGGAAGGGAAGAGGAGGAAAGGAAAAGCAAGGAAAGGATCACAAACTCTAACGAAAACATACTATTTCTCCTAGGAGCCCTCTCAAAACTTCGACCAGCCTGGATCCTCAGAAACACTGAGGCTACATATTACCACTGCCCCAAGATAAACCTTGACTCCTTTATTGCAAATAGATGAACAATGTCTCTCTTTTTCTTAATTTTTATGGTACTTGTTAAGCACTTCCTAGGTGCCAGGCAATGTACTAAGCACGGGAATAGATGCAAGCTAATCCAGTTGGACGTGATCCATGTCTCCTTGAGACTCACAGCTTTAATTCCCATTTTACAGATGAGGACACTCAGGCACAAAGAAATGAAGTGACTTTCCCAAGGTCACATAGCAGAAAAGTGGTGGAGAATGGATTAGAATCCAGGCCTGTGCGCTATCCACTGGGACACGTGACTTCTAACAAAGAATCATTACGTGGGAAAGAGAATTTGGATCACAGCATAATTAGACTTTTATCATTAAGTGCCATTTTCCGTAACTCATATTTTGTCGAGCTCCCTCAGGATTCCTTGAGCTTTTGGATTATTCTGCTGTTTTCTTGTCTATCTCTCCAGTCTCCATACCTAATTATGATCCCAATTATGATGTCAAAATTTATCTTAATCTAAGAAAGAAAAAAATCTTCAAAACATTACAAAAACCTTAGTATCTCCAGTGAGTTAAAAAGTTTGCAAGAGTCACCAGGCTGTCTCTGATGCAATGAAAGTAATGTCTGGGAAAAAAATTATTATCCCTACTCTGTGTCCCAGCTCTTCTTCCCTATTTAGACTTGAGGAAGAAAGCTGGATTTATACCCTGATAAATCACCCAAAGTCATTTTGTGTTTAAGCGCTCTGAATCCCTTTTTTTGCATAGCATTTGGTCGCAATTTTGAATCTTTTCTCTAACTTATAATAGCGAGGGCCCTACCCTTAGTGGCAAAAATCTAAGAATCAATTGGTTCAATTGTTATTGTGTTTCACTGTCACTGTATGTTCTTAAATGAAATTCTGAGTTTCATATTGGATCATGTCACACCAGATCACTGTTGCAAAATTGCATGGTAAATTCTATGCTTTTTTCCCCCCATTTTTGCAAAGGCGAGAACTACATAACCCATTTGGTACTTTATAGTAATTCTTGACTCTGAAGATCTGGACAAACTGTTCCAGGAAGATTCATTCATTGTTTGGTTATAAATGTTTCGGCTTACAGTCAAAATATAATTAACTTAAAAAGGCAAGTGATCAGAGGATTTTTGAAAATAGTCTAAACAGAAGTGTTAATGCCACCTAAAAACTGTTACTATGATTCCTCCTAAGCTACCATTCATATTTCTATCATTGAAAGAAAATGAATTTTTTATGAATGTGGGTAAATTGGCAATATTAAAATATGATCATTTTCTGAAATGTTATTTATCGTGACATGCTATTCTCATAATCATGAAAGCACAACAATTTGCAGCTAAAAATGGAAACTAAGACACCTTAGGACCAAGACTGTGAGCCCAATGTGGGACAGGGACTGTGTCCAACCCAATTTGCTTGTATCCACCCAGCGCATAGAACAGTGCCTGGCACATAGAAAGCACTTAATAAATACCACAGTTACTATTATGAAGATAGCACATTCCATGCTGCAGCTTTAGAGACTCAAGTCCAAATGCTCATTTCAGAGAGGAAGACTTATAACTAATTCCCCTGGCACTAGAAATAGAAGTTTCTCAGAAATCAGAAGGAATATTGCAGTGTACTCACCAAGAAAATCTTCATCAAAGGTTCATATAAATGATATGAAGTTTCCAAACTAACCGGCAGCTCAGTTCTTTCTTGCAGACCTTGAAGAGGTTTCCCTGTTTTATCAAAGGGAACAAAAAATTCAAGGAGTCATAATTAAGAAAACTGCAGTCTGATCCCGTTCATCCGGGAGAAGAGAGGTAAAAAAATTTGTGATTCTTCAGTCGGGGTTTGCTTCTGCCTATTGCGAGAGGGAGGATTTAAAGCTATCACCAGACCGAGAGAGTAACGGGAGTTTCCTGTTTGGGGAAATGCAACCCAGCCTGTGTTTAGGCAAATTTGTTTGGTCATTTTTCTGTTCTCCATAACAGCGAAATGCTGTTGTTGAAATTCAGCTGTGAGTCGATTTGGGGCAGTTTGTCAAGGGGCCTGGGTGACTCAGTTAATTACAAAGAAGCAGAAGACAGAATATTAAAATAAATACAGATCAAGCTGTCCTTTGCTTTTGGAGATGACATTATTGATAGCGAAAACTTACTCATGATTGGAATATTTTTTATTTGTCAATTCATTCAATCGTATTTACTGAGTGCTTACTGTGTGCAGAGCACCGTACTAAGCGCTTATGACTTATGACAGTCCCCCCCAGAACATGGGAAATTTTAAAGGAGCAATGAAGGAACAACCCAAAGGAAAATAATAATAATAATGGTATTTGTCAAGCACTTACTATGTGCCAAGCACTGTTCTAAGCGCTGGGGTAGATACAAGATAATCAGGTTATTCCATGTGGGGCTCACAGTCTTAATCCCCATTTTACAGATGAGCTAACAGGCACAGAGAGGCGAAGTGACTTGCCCAAGGTCACACAGCAGACAAGTGGTGAAGCCGGGATTAGAACCTATGACCTCTGACTCCCAAGCTAGTGCTCTTTCCACCAAGTCATGCTGCTTCTCTAAGGCGGCATGGAATCTGAATCAAAACTATCTTCTCTAGATCTGTACCGAAAGTGTGACTTTCTTGGAAAGAGATGTTGAGCCAAACTCATTCATTTATTCATTCAATCGTATTTATTGAGCGCTTATTGTGTGCAGAGCACTGTACTAGGTGCTTGGGAGAGTACAATGCAACAATAAACAGACACATTCCCTGCCCACAGCTAGTTTATACAAGTTGGCCTAACCCAGGCTGGATTGCAGTAGCCCACACCCCAAAACACAGCTATTTCCCGGTGCTGGTGATCGCTGGAGATAGGTTTCCTGCCTTTCTCATTCTCCCTTTCATCTGTTCCCCTTCCACCATCCCAACGTGAGTTGAGGCCAGTCATAGTCAACTCAGAAAACAATGAGCTTTGGGAAGTGACTTAACGACTGGCCTGACTGAAAGCTTATTCATTCGTAATGATTTTCAAGTTTTAGAAATCGCGAGAGCAAGAGCCAGCAGTTTATTCTGCTCAATACCTGCCAAGTACTTACAGAGTAAAGTTTAAAATAACCCTTTGGGTGAAAAAAAAAATCAAGTTGGATATTATTTCCTTGCCGGGTTCCTTTCTTATGACTTCCATTAAATCCGCTTCCCCATTTCTTTAAGAGGAAATGTTTAGATGGAGACATGGGTGGAAGAATAAATACCTCACTGGACTCTAAGGAGCTGTTTGGATACATTCCAACTTGCTCAGTCCTTTGACCTCATGAAGTGCTACATCAATCATAAAAAAATATACTTCAAATGGCCAATCTTTGCCCCAGTATTATTCATTCATTCATTCATTCAATCGTATTTATTGAGCGCTTACTGTGTGCAGAGCACTGTACTAAGCACTTGGGAAGTACAAGTTGGCAACATATAGAGAGTCCCTACCCAATAGTGGGCTCACAATCCAGAAGAGTGGGCTCACAGTCCAGAAGACAATATCATGTTTTATTACTAGTTGAAATAATTGGAATCAGAGATTTTTCAAAACCACATTGTGAAATGGCATTTCTTGGAAGCCTAACTTGAAACAAAGAAACATCCATCTCAAGATGATTTAGCCTATTGCCCAAGAGGCACAAAGTTGAAGATAAATTCCAATTTCAATGAGAACCTATCAAGCACCCAATAGAAACAAAACAATGATACAGAAACTAATTTTAAATGTTAACCTACTCCACAGTGTAGGGGTAGCACTAACATTGTGTTTGGATTACTTCTAGACCTGGTTTCTGATTTGCCCAAATCTGCTCAATAAGGAGTACCCGCATTTAGAGCAAGTTTCTTTTTTGCATATGACTGTCTTTCCTGAAGATAAGATTGAGAAGAAAATTCTGTCGTTTCTGAAGCTCTATCTGCTCTTGAATCAATCAATCGTATTTATTGAGCGCTTACTGTGTGCAGAGCACTGTACTAACATGCGCTTAGACTTCTTAACATGCGTTAACTGATTTCTCAGCAGTCTAGGAAAAAGACACAACCCAAAAGGCAGAATGACCTGTCTTGTCCTTGTGCCTTCCTCTTAATGTACAATCAATCCTGTGTTACTCACCAACATTCAAATACAGCAAGCTTTACAAAACCCCACGGAGAATTGCTCAACTACTTTTCCTTCAGTTATGACACAAAATTCATTATAAATAGGAGCGTCATATTGCTCTTACAAAAGCAGATGAACCTAATCATTCAGAACACTGTAACAAAATTCGCCGAAAAAGTTAATATCTCATCTAATGGCATCGAAGGCTTCGTAGACCTCAAAAATCATCCATCATATTTGTTGAGCACTTAATAAGTGCCAAGCACTGTACTCAGAGCTTGGGAGGGTACAACAGAATTAGCAGACACTTTCCCTTCCCATAACAAGCTTACGGTCTAGAGGGGGGAGACAGACATTGATTTGAATAAACAAGTCATAATAATAATAATAATGGCATTTATTAAGCGCTTACTATGTGCAAGGCACTGTTCTAAGCGCTGGAGTTTATACTATATAATTTAAGGATATAGACGTAAGTGCTGTGGCGTTGGTGGTAGGGTGAATATCAAATGTCCAAAGGTCACAGATCAAAGGGCAATCATAAACAAGGATTACTAAAAAAACTCTAAAAGCACTTATCAAAATGAATTGATACCCAAATCCATAAAGAAGGTGATTTGTTGGCGGCGGGGGGGGGGAATCTTGTAAACTTAGAACATTGGCCCTGTGTGGGACAAGCGCTTAGTACAGTGCTCTGCACACAGTAAGCGCTCAATATGATTGATTGATTGACAAGGAATGTGTCTGACCTGACAAAAATCTTGTATCTCCCCCAGTGTTTAGTACAGTACCTGACACATGCTGGTTGTGGTCAGGGAATGTGCCTGTTTATTGTATTGTACTCTCCCAAGCATGTAGTACAATGCTCTGCACACAGTAAGTGCTCAATAAATGCTACTGAATATAGTAAGCGCTTAACAAATACCATTAATATTGTGTGTTCTTCATAGTTAGCGTTCCTTAACTCACATGACAACTGGAGCTGTGGAGGATCCTCTCAGCAAGAGCCTCTCCTTTGAATTCATTATTTTATCTTTAAACAAAAATGTCCTTTAACTCTATTTTTCAGCTGCTGCCCCTTTCTCCCGGAAGCAGCGTGGTCTAGCGGGATGAACATGGACCTGAGAGACGGGAGACCTGGGTTCTAATCCTGCCTCGGCCACTTGCCTTCTGTGTGACCTTGGACAAGTCACTTAACTTCTTTGGGCCTCAGCCCTTTCAGTTTCCTCATCTGTAAAAATGGAGACAGATGGTGAAACCCATGTTGGGTAGGGGCTGTGTCCAATATGCTTACACAGTAACTATCAAACAGCTTGGCGGCGACTAGCAAATACCAATTATTAAAATTATTATATTAATCTGGATACTATTACATTACAATAACATGCAATCAATATATTATATCAGCACTACATCATAATCTGTTATTATAATTATTATAATTCTCCTGATAAAATGTGATTATTATAATCCTGATATAACATCTCTGTTGTTCACTATGAATTATGGAACATTCTAAGCTGAAAGTAGGTTGTCCTTACCCTCTCCTTAGGAATCACTGAATTCCCAGGGACATAGGGAATAACAAGAATATTAGCTTTGCATTTGTATAGGGCTTTTATTTTTTCCAGAGTGTGTTCGCATTTTCATTAATTAACTCTCTTTATCCTCACAGCAAGAAGGCAGCCCACTTATAAGCCTGTGTACATGTTTTGTTTTGTAGTCTGTCTCCACTTACTAGACTGTAAGCCCGTTGGTGGGTAGGGACTGTCTCTATATGTTGCCGACTTGTACTTCCCAAGCGCTTAGTATAGTGCTCAGCACACAGTAAGCGCTCAATAAATGCGATTGAATGAATGAATGAATGAATAAGCCTGGTTAGGGCTATGACTATTGCCCTTTGGGTTAACGTTTTATCTTCCTTGCCCCTCCAACTCCTCGGGAATTAGAGCCAGAGTTGTAATAATAGTATTTATTAAGCGCCAGAGGGAATGGAAACCAAACTTAGTAGTACAATCTAGCCTAAAGGCTGGGGACAAATATACCATGGAAAGAATCCAATTTGGTGGAAAGTGAGCCTCAGATTTCGGGGAATTCCCCCAAGGTTGCTTATTTTTAGAGGCGGTTTTACAAAGCAATTATTCCCTTTCTCAACTCTCCTAAAGCTTGATTTTGGCAGGTTGGTTCAGGTTTTTTTTTTACAGGAAGCAGGACAAGCAGACAAGCAGGAAAAGCACTGCCAGGAATTCCCTCCTAGATCCCCTTGAGTGAAATTCCCCTCCCTCCCCACCCCAAATACCTCCCATCTGCCTCCAAATTTCCAGAATCTGGAAGTTTGAGCCTTGAGAGAGTGGGGAGGAGGGAATCATAAACCTAATGCTTAATTAAACAAAACAATCAAGTTTTCTCAGAAATATATAATTTGTCATTGGAGTCATAGGCTAGCAAGCTGCAAATTTATTGTGTACTTGAAACACAATACACAATGCAGTGAAGCAGTGTGGCCTAATGGGTAGCGCACAGGCCTGGGAGTTAGAAGGACTTGGGTTCTAATCCCGGCTCTGACATGTGTCTGCTTGTGTGACCTTGGGCAAGTTACTTAATTTCTTCGTGCCTTAGTTACCTCATCTGTAAAATGGAGATAATCATTTACAATTTATACAATTAATTTTCTCTGCTATTGCTTCAGGATTATTATGAATGCAAATAGGGTCAGACTCTGTGGGACATTCCCTCCTTATTTTAGTATTTGTTTAGTCATGGAAGCAAACAAGTGGCCTAAAAGAAATCAGGTCGGAACCAAGGGAAATCAGGCAGTAGGTCCAAAAATAATTTAATATATTGTCTACTTTCCATGAGATTTAGAATTTGTAGGAGAATTCTGAGTGTAGCTGTTACATGTAACAACTTTGTGTGTCTACAGCAGTGTATGGAAGTGACGATGTTTAAGAGACAATGAGAGAGGAGACAAGGAGAAAAGCATTAGTAAATGGATGGAAGTTCAATTTATATTTCTCCATCCAAATGTCGTGATTCAGACCTAATCGTTTTTGAAAACTGTTTTCAAAAATGCCTGTTTCAAACATCACCTAAAGACGGATTTTTTTTTAGCCCAAGGGCTGAGATTTGAACCTGTTGTTTTTTCTAGCATCCAATAAAAGCATTTCATTCCATCAAATGATTCCATTCTAATTTTCAGATTTATGACATTGGTTAAGCACTTGTTAACACCTGTTAAGCACTTAAGCATTTATTAAGTGTCAAATACCGTTCTAAACCCTGGGGTAGATATGAGTTAATCGGGTCAGACAAATTCCCTGTCCCACATGGGGCTCGCAGTCTCAATAGGAGGGATTCATGGAAGAGGCAAGGTGAAGCAATGGAAAATTTCCCCAAGGACTCTGCCTTCTCCCATTCTTCGGAGATTTCAAGATAGACGATGAAGAACCTATATTCGGGTTCCTTTCCGCACTAAAGCAATGTTTCATCCTGTCACTTTCCCTGACTTGATCCCTTTATCCACCCCCTCCTAGCCCCACAGAGCTGACCCAAAAGCAGTGTGGCTTAGTGGAAAGAGCCCAGACTTGGGAGTCAGAGGTCCTGGGTTTTAATCCTGGCTCTGCCACTTGTCAGCTGTGTGACTTTAGGCAAATAACTTCACTTCTTCTTAGACTTCGAAGGCTAAGAAGCAGTCTGGGAAGCAGTCGGAGTCAGAGGACCCGGGTTCTAATCTCGGCTCCGCCGCTTAACCTGCCGTGTGATCTCGGCCAAGTCACTTCACTTCTCTGTGCCTCAGTTACCTCATCTGTAAAATGGGGATTAAGATTGTGAGCCCCACGTGGGACAACCTGATCACCTTGTAACCTCCCCAGCGCTTAGAACAGTGCTTTGCACATAGTAAGCGCTTAATAAATGCCATTATTATTATTATTATTCTTTGTGCCTCAGTTGCCTCACCTGTAAAATGGAGATTAAGACTGTGAGCTCCACGTGGGACAACCTGATTACCTTGTATTTACTCCAGCGCTTAGAACAGTGTTTGGCACATAGTAAATGCTTAACAAATACCGTCATTATTAATTCATATTACTGTCAATCTCTCCCTCTAAACTGTAACTCACAGGGAATCAATCATATGTATATTGTACTCTCCCACAGTAAGTGCTCAATACATACAATTAGTGATTGACTGAGTATTTATTGAGTGCTTACTGCGCACAGAGCACTGTACTAAGCACTTGGGAGAGTACAATACAACAATATAACAGACACATTCTCTGCCCACAATGAGCTTACAGTCTAAAGGGGGAGACAGACATTAATGTATAATAATAATATTAGCATTTAAGTGCTTACTATATGCAAAGCACTGTTCTAAGCGCTGGGGGGATACAAGGTGATCAGGTTGTCCCATGTGGGGCTCACACTCTTAATCCCCATTTTACAGATGAGGTAACTGAGGCTCAGAGAAGTGAAGTGACTTGCCCAGGGTCACACAGCAGACATGTGGCAGAGTCAGGATTCGAACCCATGACCTCTGACTCCCAAGCCCGGAATTAATTATGGATACGTACATAAGTGCTGTGAGGCTGGGATGGGGGGATGAGTAAAGAGAGCAAATCAGGGTGATGCAGAAGGGAGTGGAAGAAAAGGTAAAAAGCACTTAGTCAGGGAAGGCTTCTTGGAGGAGATAGATTGTGTAGTTATATTGCTATATTGCACTCTCCCAAGTGCTTAGTACAGTGCTTTGCACACAGTAAGTGCTCAATAAATATGACTGATTATTGATTGATTGACTGATCAAGGCTGTAATCTCAGTGTGGACAGGGCATGTGTCTATTTATTGTTGCATTGTACTCCCCCAAGTCCTTAGGACAGTGCTCAGCACACAGTAAGCGCTCAATAAATACGTTTAAATGACCTGAATGAATAAATGAATGACGACAGTTCGTGGTTAAGTGCTGTCCTCTGCTGGCTAAATATGTAGATATTTAAAATATCATTTCAGTTTTCAAAATCGCAAGAGAATTGAGCACCTCATTAATTTTTCTGTGACCCTATGGTATATATTGAATGCTCACTCTGTGCAGAGAACATTACCGAGCACTTTGGGGTACAACAGAGATAGGAGAAAAGATCCCTGACCTCAAATCTTTGATCATGTATTCTCTTGTACTTCCCAAGAGCTTAGTACAGTGCTCTGCACACAGTAAGCGCTCAATAAATACGACAATGAGTGAATGAACTTTGTGGCTTCTAGACTTAAGATATGTTTCTAGATTTCAGGCCAATTAAATTTCTGTTCTGTTACTTAACACTTCCCAAAGCGATTCTAAAGCACCTAGAAAATCCCATTAGTACAAACTTCATTAAACTGGAACCGATTCCTCAATGAAATCCCAAACTGCAGTTATTCAGATGCTTCTACTGACTGCTAATTCTGTGGCATTGTACTCTTCCAAGCCCTTAGTACAGTTCTTTGCTCATAGTTATGCTCAATAAATACCACTGATTGATTGATTTGTTGATAATACGAAACACCCCAACCCCCCCATCCTAAAAAGTGACACATCCAGTCTTCAGAGGCCAAAATGATTCCCAGTCATAACGACAACATTCTGCTCTATCTAAGCTTGGGGAATCGTTTTCCAATCAATCAATCATATTTATTGAGCGCTTACTGTGTGCAGAGCACTGTACTAAGCGCTTGGGAAGTACAAGCTGGCAACATAATCAATCAGGAGAAGTTACTGAGTCTCTACTGTGTGCAGAGCACACTAAGAACTTGGGAAAATAGAGTTAATAGAAATGATCCCCACGTGGGACAACCTGATTACCTTGTAAAATAATAATAATAATGATGGTATTTGTTAAGCGCTTACTGTGTGCCAAGCACTGTTCTCAGCTCTGGGGTAGATACAAGGTAATCAGGTTGTCCCACGTGGGGTTCACAGTCATAATCCTCATTTTACAGATGAGGTAACTGAGGCACAGAGAAGTGAAGTGACTTGCCCAAGGTCACCCAGCGGACAAGTGGTGGAGTCAGGATTCGAACCCACGTCCTGTACTCCCAAGCCTGGGTTCTTGCCATTAGGCCATGCTGCTTCTCTGTATCTACCCCAGGGCTTAGAACAGTGCTTGGCACATAGTAAGCGCTTAACAAATACCATCATTATTATTATCATTATTAAGGGCTCAATAAATACCATCGATTGATGGATGGATTGATTCATCTAGTTCTTGGATTAACCTTGGCCTTTGGAGAAGGCCTTTGTACTTCCCAAGCGCTTAGTACAGTGCTCTGCACACAGTAAGCGCTCAATAAATACGACTGAATGAATGACTGGATGAAAAGGGTGAGCTGCAGGTCGCTAACTCCTTCCTCACAGAGCTCACTGAGGGCACTTAAAACAGTGCTCTGCACTCAGTAAATACTCAATAACTACTATGGATGGGTTGGTTCAAGGTCTGAGCCAAAGCAACTGCCTATTCTGCTCTAGGGTTCAAGAAATGTACACGTGTGCCTTGCATTTTCAAACCATATTGAACTTCGGGGGACAAAACTTTCCCTAAAGTAAGGAGATTATGGACTGGGTAATTTCAGAGCTGAGGCAAGGGAAGAAGTTCACAGTCTGTCTCATTCTGGAGGGCTGAAAGAGCAAAAATAATGTTCACTTCATTCCTCTAGACAAGGACATCTGGCAGCTGGAAGACTCTGAATCGAGCTTCGTAGAGGAAATTAATTTATTTATTGAAGCATATCTCTTTCTAAAATATTTGCTTGTTGTTGCTTAGACAGGGCCATAAAAAGTCTCCTTTTATTTGCTTTCTCTCATCATTGTTTTTAGAAATTAGAAGGTGAGAAATACCATTAGAGGCATACCCTATGATCCAGTCTGGGTATGTTCCTTGAAAATACGACTTAATGATGGATATTTATTTCAGAGGAGATATTTTTCCCTTGGACTGGCTATTAGTTAGGTTCCATTCCAAACCAAGCTCCAACATTTTGGCCAGAACTGTAGGGAAGCAAAAATCACACAGTAAATTTTTCCCCTGTCACACCTTAATAATAAATAATAATTATGGCATTTATTAAGGCTATATTATGTGCCAAGAACTGTTCTAAGGGCTGGGGTAGATTCAAGTTAATCAGGTTGGACACAGTCCCTGTCCAACAATGCAGACAAGTGGCGGAGCCGGGATTAGAACCCAGGTCCTTCTGACTCACTGGCTGGTGCTCTATCCACTAGCAGCGTGGCTCAGTGGAAAGAGCCCGGGCTTTGGAGTCCAAGGTCATGGGTTCAAATTCTGGCTCTGTCAATTGCCAGCTGCGTGACTTTGGGCAAGTCACTTCACTTCTCTGGGCCTCAGTTCCCGCAACTGTGAAATGGGGATTAAGACTGTGAGCCCCCCGTGGGACAACCTGATCACCTTGAAACCTCCTCAGTGCTTAGAACAGCGCTTGGCACATAGTAAGCACTTAATGCCATCATTATTATTATTATTATTAGACCATCCTATGTCACTGCCATTGTGTATCCTCTCTCCTTCTACCCCACTACCAGAAAAAGCCCCAGTGGAGAGAAGGGTGGCACAATGGTGATGGAAGCCTTGTCGGCTGCCATCCCCATCACGGTCTATACTATTCCCTTTCGTATTCCCAAGGCTGCTCCTAAAATTGGAACTGGGGCTGTGGTTGAAACTGAGACTGAGGCACCCTGCCCTCCTTCATCATCATCAATCATATTTATTGAGCGCTTACTATGTGCAGAGCACTGTACTAAGCGCTTGGGAAGTACAAATTGGCAACATATAGAGACAGTCCCTACCCAACAGTGGGCTCACAGTCTAAAAGGGGGAGACAGAGAACAAAACCAAACATACTAACAAAATGAAATAAATAGAATAGATATGTACAAATAAAATAAATAGAGTAAAAAATATGTACAAACATATATACATATATACAGGTGCTGTGGGGAAGGGAAGGAGGTAAGATGGGAGTAATCAAGCTAATCAAAT
This sequence comes from Tachyglossus aculeatus, assembly GCF_015852505.1. Classification (NCBI taxonomy): domain Eukaryota; kingdom Metazoa; phylum Chordata; class Mammalia; order Monotremata; family Tachyglossidae; genus Tachyglossus; species Tachyglossus aculeatus. The sequence continues at coordinate 62,317,482 of NC_052074.1, forward strand.
CATTAGCTCTCTTCCTCCCTTCAAGGCCCTACTGAGAGCTCACCTTCTCCAGGAGGCCTTCCCAGATTGAGCCCCTTCCTTCCTCTCCCCCTCGTCCCTGTCTCCATCCCCCCGTCTTACCTCCTTCCCTTCCCCACAGTACCTGTATATATGCACATATGTTTGTACAGATTTATTACTCTATGTATTTATTTATTCATTTTACTTGTACATATCTATTTTATTTTGTTAGTATGTTTGGTTTTGTTCTCTGTCTCCCCCTTCTAGACTGTGAGCCCACTGTTGGGTAGGGACCGTCTCTATATGTTGCCAACTTGTACTTCCCAGGCGCTTAGTACAGTGCTCTGCACACAGTAAGCACTCAATAAATACAATTGATTGATTGATTATTGAAGTCTCCACCAAGAGGTCTTCCCAGACTAAGCCCCTCCTTTCTCCTCTTCTCCCACTCCCTTCTGCATCACCTTGACCTGTTCCCTTAGTTCGTCCCCCCTCCCAGCCCCACGGCACTTATGTCCACAGCTATCATTTCTTTATTTCTATTCATGTCCATCTCCTCCGCTCCAGATTGTAAGCTGGTTGTGGGCAGGGAATGTGTCCGTTTCTTGTTGTATTATATGCTCCCAAGCGCTTAGTACAGTGCTCTGCACAGAGTAAGTGCTCAATAAATATGATGGAATGAATGAACGAATTAGCTGGGGCAAAACCTGGAGCGGATGTTAGTTTAGGATTGAGGTTGAGGTTGGAGTTAGGCCTGAAATGGGGGCTGGGGAGAAGGGAGGAGGCAACTGTTTTAATAAAGTGAGAAGGGAGAATAATCATATTTATAATAATAATAATAATAATAATGGTATTTGTTAAGCATGTTCTATGTGTCAGGCACCATACTAAGCGCTTGGGTGGAGACAAGCAAATCGGGTTGGACACAGTCCCCATCCCTCATGGGGCTCACAATCTCCATCCCCATTTTACAGATGAGGGAACTGAGGCACAGAGAAGTGAAGTGACTCACCCAAGGTCACCAGCAGACAAGGGGCGGAGCCAGGATTAGAACCCATGACCTTCGGACTCCCAGGCTCGGGCTCTAGCTACTTTGCCATGCTGCATGAGAAGCCTTAAGGGAATAGAAACCTTGAGGTCTCTCGGGGAAAAAGATTCTTTGAAAGGATCAACCTATTTATGTAGGCTGTGTATCAGTGAAAACCATTCATAACACAGTATTACCCGTCGGTATCATTGGCTTGCTCTCTAAAGATATCGATCGATCAATCATGCAGTCAGATTTATTGAGAGCTTATTTGTGCAGAGCACAGTACTAAGCCCTTGGGAGAGTACGATAAAACAGAGTCGGTAGAAACATTCCCTGCCCACAGTGAAGGCACAGTGCAGAGGGGGAGACAGACATTAAAAATAATAAATAAATTACAGATATGCACTTTAGGGCTTTGGGGCTGAGGGGGAGGTGAATAAATGGAGCGAGTCACGGGAATGCAGAAGGATGTGGGAGAAGAGGAAGGGAGAACTACATCAGGGAAGGCCTCTTGGAGGAGATGGGCCTTCAATAAGGCTTTGAAGGGGGGGAAAGGAATTGTCTGTCGGAGATGAAGAGAGAGGGCATTCCAGGCCAGAGGCAGGACGTAGGCGAGATGTCGGTGGCGAGATGGACAAGATTGAGATACGATGAGAAGATTAGCGTTAGAGGAGCAAAGTGTTGGGGCTGGGTTGTATTAATGATGATGACATTTATTAAGCGCTTACTAATGTGCAAAGCACTGTTCTAAGCACTGGGGAGGATACAAGGTGATCAGGTTGTCCCACGGGGGGCTCACAGTCTTAATCCCCATTTTACAGATGAGGGAACTGAGGCCCAGGGAAATTAAGTGATTTGCCCAAGGTCACACAGCTGACAATTGGCGGAGCCGGGATTTGAACCCACGACCTCTGACTCCAAAGCCTGGGCTCTTTCCACTGAGCCATGCTGCTTGAGCAGTGAGGTGAGGTATGAGGGGGCAAGGTGATGGAGTACACTATATTGGTTCCTATAAACTATGATTATAGTGTTTTGGTCTTTTATCATGCAACCTACATTTGTTCATCAAAAAGGACTGTATCATTTGTCCCCAAAAGTCCTTTACAACTTGTTCTCTGTCTCCCCCTTCTAGACTGTGAGCCCACTGTTGGGTAGGGACCATCTCTATATGTTGCCAACTTGTACTTCCCAAGCACTTAGTACAGTGCTCTGCACACAGTAAGCGCTCAATAAATACGATTGAATGAATGAATGAATGCTATCTATCCAATCTGTGCCTCTTGTGACTGAGCCCTAATTTACTCCATGTGGTTTCTTTGACAGAGAAGGCTTTCTTAGCTGGTATCCTTCCATCTCAGTTCTGAGATCTGGGTCTTAATTCCAGTCTATTGTTTTATTTGTGTTAGTACAGTGCTCTGCACACAGTAAGCACTCAATAAATGATTGATTGATTGATTTGTGTTCTGCCCAGTCTCCTGAAGTGGCATTCCCGGTAGAATCCAACATTTTAGAGCACAGTTTGAATAGGGGTAGCCCAGTTAACCCAGTGCAGCAGTGAACTGACTGATGCGGCTCGCCAAGGAATGCCATTTCAGGAAAAAATGACAGAATCCAGGGAACTCGCTGTTATTAAGTAGAATCACCAGCTGTGGGCCCACATGGGAGTGCTCTGCACACAGTAAGTGCTCAATAAATACGATTGAACTAAAACGATTGAATGAATGACTCAGGTAATCTCACCTGATTATCTTCAATCAGTGAATTTATCAGTCGTAGTTATTGAGCTCTTTCTGTGTGCAGATCACTCTGCCAAGTACTTGGGAGAGTACAATATAACGGATTTGGTAGACATTCCCTGCCTACCACTAGCTTACAGTCTCGAGAGGGAGACAGATATGGATGTAAATAAATAAATTATGGATATCAATCAATCAATTGCATTTAGAGTACAACACAACAATATTTATGTGCTGTGGGGTTGAGGGAGGAGGGAATAAAGGGAGCAAATTGAAGTGCAAGGGCGATACGGAAGGGAGAGGGAGAAGTGGAAATGAGGGTTTAGTCGGGGAAGGTCTCGGAAGCGATGTGCTTCTAATAAGGCTTTGTGTAAATCTTAGGGTTTAGCACGTTTGGCACTTTCCCACATAATAAATAATAATAATAATAATAATAATAATAATAATAATAATAATAAATAATGATAGTGTTTGTTAAGCGCTTACTATATGCAAAGCACTGTTCTAAGCACTGGGGGGATACAAGGTGATCAGGTTGTCCCCCGTGGGGCTCACAGTCTTAATCCCCATTTTCCAGATGAGGGAACTGAGGCCCAGAGAAGTTAAGTGACTTACCCAAAATCACACAGCTGACAAGTGGAGGAGTAGGGATTAGAACCCATGACCTCTGACTCCCAAGCCCGGGCTCTTTCCACTGAGCCACGGGGCTCAAATTCTGAAGTAGGAGGAAGAACAGGTATTTAATCCCCATTTTACAGTTGAGAAAACTGAGGCATAGAGCAGTGAAGTGACTTGCCCACTGTCACACAGCAGGCAAGCGGCAGAACCGGAATTAGAACCCAGGTACTCTTACTCCCGGACATTTGCTCTTACCGTTAGGCCACACTGCTTCTCTTGGAGGCAAGATTCCTTCGTCGCTGGTGGACTTTCTGCTTTCCAGGATCCCGTTGTTCGTCATCCTGCCTGAAATTTTGATGCTAAGTATTAGGAGTAAGTAGCACTGCTGTCGTCAGAACCCGGCACGTCGGAGAAGCAACGGTCTGTCTGATGTCATGGGGAGGGAGATCCAAGTTGGGGCAACAGTCTGAGGGAGAGGATGGAGGGGGGAGTGTCCAGAGTGAGGTGAAGCTAGAAAATGGCCTTGGAAGTGAGTTGGGGAACAGCAAGGAAAGAGAGCAGATAGGTGAAATAGGGGCCAGATGGTGGCAAACCTTGAACCAATCGTAAGGAGCTTTCGTTTTCTACAGAGAGACACAGGGTGAAGGTTTCAGGAGAGGGGAGAGAAGTGGATTGAGTGATGCTTCAAATAGATGAGCTTGCTCCCTTTGTTCTACTAACTGCAGCCTGCTTAATGCACCGTGATCTCTTCTATCTTGCTACCAATCCCTCCCCCCTTTATATCAGACAATCACTCCACCTCAAAGCCTTATTAAAATCTCATTCATTCAGGGACTGTCTCTATGTGTCGCCGACTTGTACTTCCCAAGCGCTTAGTACAGTGTTCTGCACACAGTAAGTGCTCAATAAATATGGTTGATTGATTGAGCACTTACTGTGTGCAGAGCACTGTAATAAGTGCTTGGGAAGTACAAATCGGCAACATATAGAGATGGTCCCTACCCAACAACGGGCTCACAGTCTCCTCTCCTCCAAGAGACCTTCCCTGACTAAACCCTCATTTCTCCAAGTCCCCCTTCCTTCTGCATCACCCTTGCACTTGGATTTGTACCTTTTATTCATCCCACCCTCAGTTCTACAACACTTACATACATAGCCACAATTTTTTTATACTAATGTCTGTCTCCCCTTCTAGACCGCAGGCTTCAATAAATATGCTCGGTTGATTGAGAGTGAATCCAGAGCTTAGAACAGTGCTTTGCACATAGTAAGCGCTTACCAAATGCCAAAAAAAAAAAAAAAGAAAATCGGTGTGCCCTAACGGAAGGAGAACAGGCCTAGAGGTTAGGGACCCTGGAAAGTGATCTTGGGTAAGTCACTCTTTCATTTATTCAAATGCATTTTTTGAGCTCTTATTGTGCGCAGAGCACTATACTATGTGCTTGGGAGAGCACAATGTAACAACAAACAGACACATTCCCTGCCCACAATGAACTTATAGTCTAGAGGGAGAAGTCAAATATTAATACAAATAAATAAATTACAGACATGAACACAAGTGCTGTGAGGCTGGGATGAGGGATGAATAAAGGGAGTAAGTCAAAAGGTGACCAAGAGAGTGGGAGAAGAAGAAAGGATGGCTTAATTAGGGAAGGCCTCTTGGAGTTGTGCCTTTAATTTAGGCTTTGAAGGAGGGGAGAAAAATCATCTGTTGGAGTAGAGGAGGGAGGGTATTCCAGGCCAGAAGCAGGACATGGGAGAGGGACCGGTGGTGAGACAGATAAGAGGGAGGCACAGTGAGAAGTTTGGCATTAGAGGAGCAAAGTGTGCAGGCTGGTTTGGAGTAGGAGAGTAGCGAGATGAAATAGGAGGGGGCAAGGCGATTGAGAGACTTGAAGCCAATGGTGAGGAGTTTCTGTTTGATGCGGAGATGGATGGGCAACCCCTGGAGTTTCTTGAGGAGTGGAGAAACATGGATGGAATGTTTTTTGAATAATAATAATTATTATTATGGTATTTGTTAAGTGCTTACTATGTGCCAAGCACTGTTCTAAGCGCTGACACTGATCCATGCATCCGAGTGAACTATGGACTGCAGTGGGGAGAGACAGGAGGCAGGAAGGTCAGCAAGGAGGTTGATACAGTAATCAAGGTGAGAGAGGATAAGTGATTGTATTAATGTGGTAGCAGTTTGGATGGAGAGGAACAGAGAAGATAAGTCAGTTTCCTCATCTGTAAAATGGGGATTAAATACCTATTCTCCCTCTCAGTCTGTAAACCGATGTGAGACAGGAAATCTGACTGATCTGATTGTATAGTATCTACCCCAGCACTTGGCATTCAGTAAGGACTTAACAAATACCACAATTGTTTTATCTGGAAGCAGGGAGATCAGCAAAGAGGTTAATACCAGTTGCATTTACTGGACACTTACTCTGGGCAGAGAACCATACCAAGTGCTTGGAATCAATCAATCATCATCATCATCAAAGTTATTCATTGGGCACTCTGTGTTCAGAGCACTGTACTAAACACTCGGAAAAGTACAACAGAGTTGGTAGACACATTCCCTGCCCACAGTGAGCTTACAGTCTAGAGGGGGAGACAGACATTAATACGAATAAATATTTCAAAATGTATAATTTATTGATATGTACATTTGCACTGTGGGGCTGAGGATGCAGTGAATATCAAACGCCCAGAGATCCCAGATTCAAGTGCATAGATTACTCAGAAGGGAAAGGGAGCCAGGGAAAAGGCTTAATCTGGGAAAGCGGGATGTGACCTTTGAAGGCTTTAAAGTTGGGGAGAGCGATGGTCTGGGGTCTATGGTAGGGGAGGAAGGCTAGAGAGAGGATGTGGGAAAGTGGTCAGCGGTGAGATAGATAAAATGGAGGTATATTAAAGAAGCTTGTGTTAGAGGGATGAAATGTGCAGGCTGGGCTATAGTAGATTAGGTGTAAGGTAAGAAAGGACAACCTGAATTAGAGCTTTGAAGTAGTTTTTTGGGCGCAGAGGTGGATGGGCAACCACTGAAGTACTTGAGGCGTGGGGAGACGTGGAATGAAAACAATGATCCGTGCATCAGAGTGAAGTATGGACTGGAGCGGGGAGAGACAGGAGGCAGGGAGGTCAGCAAGGAGTCAGATCAATCAATCAATCGTATCTATTGAGCGCTTACTGTGTGCAGAGCACTGTACTAAGCGCTTGGGAAGTACAAGTTGACAACATATAGAGACAGTCCCTACCCAACAGTGGGCTCACAGTCTAAAAGGGGGAGACAGAGAACGAAACCAAACATACTAACAAAATAAAATAGAATAGATATGTACAAGTAAAATAAATAAATAAATAGAGTAATAAATATGTACAAACATATATACATATATACAGGTGCTGTGGGGAAGGGAAGGAGGTAAGATGGGGGGGATGGAGAGGGGGACGAGGGGGAGAGTCAAGGGAGTCAAGGTCAGAGCGTAGTAACAGGTTTTTAAGTATATTTTTAAGCGCTTTCTATGTGCTAATCAGGTGTTTAGCTTGTCCCAGGTGGGGCTCACAGTCAACTCCCATTTTATAGGTGAGTTAACAGAGGCACAGGGAAGTTAAAGGATTTGCCCAAGATCACACAGCAAACAAGTAGCAGAGACAGAATTAGAACCCATGTCCTTCTGACACCCGCGCCTGCGTTCTATCTACAGAGAAGCAGCGTGGCTCACTGGAAAGAGCGCGGGCTTGGGAGTCAGAGGTCATAGGTTCAAATCCTGGCTCTGCCACTTGTCAGCTGTGTGACTTCGGGCAAGTCACTTCACTTCTCTGGGCCTCAGTTACCTCATCTGTAAAATGGGGATGAAGACTGTGAGCCCCCCGTGGGACAACCTGATGACCTTGTAACCTCCCCAGCGCTTAGAACAGTGCTTTGCACATAGTAAGTGCTTAACAAACACCAAAATTATTATTGTTATTATTACTAGGCCATTATTCTTCTCTACCAGCCTACAGCAGTGTGGATGGAGAGGAAAGGGCAGATTTTAGCAATGTTGTGAAGGATTTGGTGACAGGATTTGGTGACAGGATTTGGTGACGGGTTGAATGACCTGACCCCTACCTCAGCACAGGCCCGGGAGTCAGAAGGACCTGGGTTCTAATCCTAACTCTTCCCCTTCATTCATTCATTCATTCATTCAATCATATTTATTGAGCGCTTACTGTGTGCGGAGCACTGTACAAAGTGCTGGGAAAGTATAATTCAGCAATAGAGACAATCCCTGCTCATAGTGGGCTCACAGTCTAGGAGGGGGGAGACAGACATCAAAACAAGTAGACAGACATCAATAGCATCAATATAAATAAAAAGAATTATAGATCTATACACACGTCAGAACAAGTAAACAGGCATTAATGTAAATAAATATAATTATACATACATATATACACACAAGTGCTGTGGGTAGAACAAGGAGAGTGAGTTGGGCTTAGTACAGCGCTAAGCACTTAGTACAGTGCTCTGGACACAGTAAGTGCTCAATAAATACGATTGAATGAGTTGGGGCGATGAAGAGGTGAGGGGGAGCTAAGGACAAAGGGGGCTTAGTCTGGGAAGGCCTCTTGGAGGAGGTGAGCCTTCAGTAATAATGATAATAATGATAGCATTTGTTAAGCACTTACTGTGTGCAATGCACTGTTCTAAGCACTGGGGAGGCTACAAGGTGATCAGGTTGTCCCACGGCGGACTCACAGTCTTAATCCCCATTTTACAGATGAGGTAACTGCGGCCCAGAGAAGTGAAGTGACTTGCCCAAAGTCACACAGCTGACAATTGGCAGAGCGGAGAGTTGAACCCATGACCTCTGATTCCAAAGCCCGGGCTCTTTCCACTGAGCCACGCTGCTTGAAATGGAAATTAAGACTGTGAGCCCTACTTAGGACAGGGACTGCGTCCAACCCAATTATCTTGTATCTACCCCACCATTTAGAACAGTGCCTGGCATATAGTAAGTGCTTAAGAAATACTATTATTATTATTTCCTCTTCCTCTACTATGACCCCTAACTCTAAACCTAATCCAAACACTTATGCTCTCCCTACCCCTAGAATGAACCCCATCACCATCCCTAACCTCATCAGAGAAACAGCGTGGCTCAGTGGAAAGAGCCCGGGCTTTGGAGTCAGAGGTCATGGGTTCAAATCCCTGCTCTGCCAACTGTCAGCTGTGTGACATTGGGCAAGTCACTTAACTTCTCTGGGCCTCAATTACCTCATCTGTAAAATGGGGATTAAAACTCTGAGCCCCCTGTGGGACAAGCTGATCACCTTGTAACCTCCCCAGCGCTTAGAACAGTGCTTTGCACAAAATAAGCGCTTAACAAATACTAACATCATTATTATTATCTCTATCCCTAACTCTAGCCTACCATGAGCCCTAGCTCTAAACATAACTAGCTCTCTTCCTCCCTTCAAAGCCCTACAGAGAGCTCACCTCCTCCAGGAGGCCTTCCCAGACTGAGCCCCCTCCTTCCTCTCCCCCTCCTCACCCCCCTGCCTTACCTCCTTCCCCTCCCCACAGCACCTGTATATATGTATGTTTGTACGCATTTATTACTCTATTTATTTTACTTGTACATATTTATTCTATTTATTTTATTTTGTTAATGTGTTTTGTTTTGTTGTCTGTCTCCCCCTTCTAGACTGTGAGCCCGCTGTTGGGTAGGGACCATCTCTATATGTTGCCAACTTGTATTTCCCAAGCTCTTGGTACAGTGCTCTGCACACTGTAAGCGCTCAATAAATATGATTGAATGAATAACACTAAACTTAACCCTAACTTTAACCCAAACATGCATCCACCCCAGCAGTTGGTACAGTGCCTGGCACATAGTAAGCACTTAATTCCACATTACTACCCCCTAATAATAATAATAATAATAGTGGTATTATTATTATTACACCTTCCCCCTACACCTTCCCTTATCCCTAGGGCTATTCCTATTCTTTTCCCTTATTCCAAACCTAATCACCCTAACTTTAACCCTAACCCTTCCCCTATTCCTTCCCACTACTTTCACCCCTCCTCTTAAGCTTCACCACACTCGTTGCCTTATCAACACTCCTAACCCCATTTCACCACTACTATTTTCAGCAAGCCATCTGCCCTCCCCAGATGATTTTTACATATTATGACTTTGGCTTGAAACTCCCTCCCTCCCTACTGTCAGATAGATCTTTGGTTTCCCACCATTCAAAACCCTCCAAATATTCACACTTTTTGACTCCAAAGCTCACTCCCATGATTTTAGCACTAGATATGAGTGAGGCTGTTATGATAAAATCACTATAATTTCGAGTAGGGGTGGAGGGGTGTCTTGAATGAATTGACTATACAGACGCTAGAGCCCTGTGCTTTAAACACCCCCCCCCCCCCCCCAAAACAGTTGGATCTTTCCCCTACTAGATTGTAAGCTCCTGAGGGCAGGGATCATGCCCACCAATCTTATTGTACTGTACTCTCTCATGTGCTTAGTACAGTGCTCTGAGCACAGTAAGCACTTAATAAATGCCATCAATCGATCGACTGACTTGGTCCAAGAAGCAAAGAGGTTCCCAGGGATCGGAGCAATAAGTGAGCGCTTCTGAAGAACTTTATTTAGAACAAAGATGTAGAAAAGAACTAAAACTTTTTTTTTTAATTTAAGAGCTGGACTAAGGGAATGTGATCATTATGAAAAAATATCCATTGGAATTACGTGGAAAGATTAATCTACTCTGAAGGAGAGTTTTTTCTATTAAAATGTAATTCAATCTCATATATTGCGCCGATTTTTTTAATGTTATTTGTTAAGCACTTACTATGTGCCAGACACTGCATTAAGGGTGGGTATAAGCTAGTCAGGTTGGACGTAGTCCACGTCCCTCATGGGGCTCCCAGCCTGAATCCCCATTTTACAGTTGAAGAAACTGAGGCCCAGGGAAGTGACTTGTCTAAGGTCACAAAGCAGACAAGTGGGGGAGTCGGAATTAGAACTCAGGTCCTTCTGACTCCCAAGCCCATGCTCTATCCACTAGGCTCTATTGCTTCTCTGGTAGAGATAAAAGATAAAATTTATCTTTTAAACTATTTTATTATTTTGCATGAACCATATTGAACCATTAACAAATATTGAGATAGTTTTCAGCAGTAAATACAGTGGTACTGTTAAATACACATGAAAAGACACCCCTGATAGAATACAAAAGATAGAAACATTTTACAATAGGTGAATGGAGAATAGCAACTCTGGGTCTGAAATGGAAATAACAGGTCTAGGAAACAAAGTGATTTGACCATGACTGCCAAAGCAAAGGAGTGAATTCTTACTATTCGGTGAGCTTCATGCTTTATCACACGTTAAATAAAGCCTTCTTTCCCCGGCCCACTGCAAAATGTAAAAATAGATTTTACCAAGACGATATGGTAAACCGTATTGCGTGATTTGCGTTGCGCTTTAATAATGGATCCATCAGTTAACTGAGGGATAATTGAGGTGTTTCCAAAATACGTACAAAGGTTTCATAAATATTAATTTGCAATCAAAATGGGTTACATTCGTGCTTGCAAAATTCCACTTTGGAGTTTTAATTTGACCATTTATGAAAGTTACTATTAAACCCAGTAGGTTCTTGGTCCCTTAAGTCCCTTAAGACCCTCGGGGACGGCGACTCGGTCCAATCTGCTTATCTTAGAAATCACCCCAGTACTCAGTCCTATGCCTGGCAAACAGCAAGCACTTACTAAACGCCACTGCCAACGGGAAAGGGTCCAGAATTCTCAAATGTGCGGCTACAAATTCACCGGGAAAAAAATAAAGTTTTTAAGATTCCGAGTCCAGAACCGAAAGTGCGCTGGGTACAAAAAATATAAACTTGCTCTGAATCCACCAGGTCATCTCAAGGAAACACTTTGGGGTTGTAGCTTGGCCTGCTCATTTCATATAAAGGATCAACCTGAGGGCTGATAACACCACATAGCCCTTCTGGAGTTGTAGACACAAGTTCCTCTCTATCAGCTAAGTTCCTGGTCCAAATTTAAACGGGCCGGGGAAGCGGGTGGAAGTCAGATATTTTGAAATGAAAGGAAGAAAAAGCATTGCTGTTTTAATGACTGAAGAGGTGCTCCTTTTCTGTATGATTGCCATCGCCATTCCAACACAAACACCTGTGGACATTTACCGGATGCAGCAAGCGCTAAACACACAGCCTATCTTCTGGGGGAGTTAAACGTTACCTACATGCAGAATCCCTTGTTCCAACATGAAACGCTAGGTCTGTCCTTTGAAAAGCTAAAAACACAGAAATTGCACCATCGGGTGACGTATTTTGGCCAATAGCAGAAGCATGCACACGCTTCGAAAACCGTTCTATCCTTCCGAGAAAGAAAGTCTGGAATCAAGGCACTTCAGCGGAGGATTTACTCTTTCAGACTGTAAGCTCACGGTGGGCAGGGAATGTGTCTCCTAACTCAGTTATATTGTACTTCCCAAGTGCTTAGCACACAGCAAGCGCACAATGAATACGATGGATTGATTGATTTAGAAGGTTCACACTTTTACCACCGTATATCACCATGACTAGATCTTTCCTGGGCAGAGCAAGTTACGTGAACACCGCATTCAATTGGATTTATTTATTGAGCACTTTCTATGTGCGGAGCACTGAACTAAGTGCTTGGGAGAGTACAGTACAAAAATAAACGGCCTGTCATAGCCCAAGCCAAGCCTCTTCGCTGACTTCCCTTCCTCCAGTCTTTCCCCTCTCCAGTCCAGCATTCACTCTGCTGCCCGGATCCTTTTTCAAAAACACCCCGTGTTGCCCATTCCTCTCCTCATCAAGCGGAAACTCTCGGCCATGAACTTTAAGATGCTCATTTGTCTCTCTTCCTCTGAATGATTCTCTTCTTTTCTCTCACAACCTCAGAGCTTCCACTCTTCATTCTTCTCAATCTAGCCTATTCGCTGTACCTGTGTCTCATCTCTCCCACAGCCTACTTCTTGTTCACACCCTCGCCCCTGCTTAGAACTCACTCCCACTTCACGTTTGACAGATAATTCTCCTCCTCTTCAAGGACTTCGTGAAATCGCATCTCCTCCAGGAGGCCTTCCCTATTCACTTCTAATCTTCCCTGCTCATATCCTCTTTTCTAACCGCTCAGCACTGCAGTAGCAGCTAAGCACTTAAGAACCCCCTGGCCTAACCATACCCACTTATGTCCATACCTTAATATTAATCAATGGTATTTATTGAGCATTTATTGCACGTACAGCACTGTACTGAGCTCTTGGAAGAGTACAATACAACCGAGTTGGTAGACACAGTCCCTGCCCACAACAAGCTTACAGTCTAGAAGGATTTTATTCTGTCCTCTTGTGCATTTCATTTCAGTGTCCACCTCTCTTGCAGACTGTAAACTCCTGGAAGGTAGGGTTTGCTTTTTTTGATTCTACTGAACTCTCCTAGGTGCTTAGTATAGTGGTTTGCCCACAGTAGATGCTCAATAAATACTACTTGACTGAGTGATTGTTTGATTCCACGGTGGGGTGAGTCTGCCTCAACCTGAGTGTCACCACCACAAGCACAGACTATTCACTTCTCTGTTCCTCAGTTTCCTCATCTGTAAAATAGGGATTAAATTTCTGTTCTCCCAACCCCTTAAGACTCTGAGCCCCGTATGGAACAGGGACTGGGTCCAACGTGATTAACTTGCGTCGTCCCCAGTGCTCAGTCCAGTGCTTGGCACGTAGTAAGCCCCTAACAGAGACCACAATCATTACTATTAGTGGGGTCTGTGGTCCCTGTGGGAACCACTCGACCGAAGCAAAAATAGCAGGAGGAGGCTACAACTGGCATATGGGCAAAAAAATAGAAAAAATTGATCTTCAGAGATGGTGCAGGGCCTTTCTTGCTAGTGGGGCTAGTAGGGAAAGAAATGGCTATTTCAGCCATTGCTTTGGAGCCAGATGGATTCCTTCTGGGAAGCAGTACTGTCCTTGAAGGCCAGCCCGGCTGACTGACTCAAACTGGACAGTGGTTTTTCCACCCTGGCAGCCTAGCCCCTAGACTTTCCCTACCGCAATTCCCCTCTTTCAGGGGACCCTGCTCAGCCTGAACCCCCTTTCCCCTTTGCCAGATGTGTCATCACTCTCTCCACAGGTGAGATTCCTGTGTGGGTCTAGGAAAAGGAACGCTTGGGACCTCAGGGATGGGGGGAAAACAAAAAACGCTTGAGAAATGGGAGCACAGCATAATCTTCTGAAGATACGAGGTTTCAAAAGAAATAGGAGAGCGGAAGATATACGTGCTGCCAGAAAAAAAGACACTGCTTTTCTTGCCAAAAAAAGACTTACCGCCCCTACCTTCAGTTTTCTGGCTCAGTCATGATGTGTGCCTTCAACTCGAGTGGCAAAAGCAGAGCTGGGAGCTTAGAAGTTAAAAGAGGTGATCCAAATGGAGTGCTTCCCTTAGAGAGAAGGATACATTATTCCACTTTGCCTTCATGCAGAGTAGGGGAGAAGGTCAGTATCTTTAATTCGACACTGAACATTTCCATTTGGAGAACAGGTGTATAATGTTAACCTTAGGTTAAGGTTCGGATCATAACAGCTATGGAATGGACTGCGCCATAGAGATTAAAAAAGAAACCTTTAGGCTGCGGCTCGTTGTTGGGTAGGGATCGTCTCTATATGCTGCCGACTTGTACTTCCCAAGTGCTTAGTACAGCGCTCTGCACACAGTAAGCACTCAATAAATATGGTTGAATGAATGAATATGAAAAATCCAAAATTGGGAATACATTGATTGCAGGCAGTACAGAAAGCAAGGCTTTTAATTTAATCTTCTTCTCAAGCATTTTTGATTAATTTTTTACTAGTAAAGACCTAGACTTGACATTTCATAAGCGAAATATTTGAAAGGTCAATGGACATATTTCATATGCACAAGTAAAGTTGCAGGCCTTTCTTCATTAGTCAGTGCTTAACTATCCCTCTTTTAAAAAACTGGCAATTATGGTTTTGAAACAAAATACCTTCTGAACAGTTCTTTTTCAGGAAGTGTTGAAAACCTCAACTTAAATTTCTTCACCAATGCATTAGACACTTGATTAAGATTGCAGCTCAACATCCTCCAAAATCGTTGGGCCCCAAAGAGCTCGGGTACGTTATTCTTGGAATGGTTTTAAGCAGTTCAATACACACCCCGAGGAAAACCTGGGCTAACAGACCTCACTTTATAATGAAACAGGGAAGGAAAAGGAAGCGATTTTTAGAAGTCGAATGAAGCAAGGGAACATCTAAGTAAACACCAGAGAGAGAAACCACTGCCCAGCTCACCTCATTGAGGAAGGGGATTTTGTTAGCTGACACACTGAAGAATGCGGTTCATCACATAAGAAGAAGAATCTGTGCTGATTTTAGGGAGCATTTATGGACGAATCCCATCCAGAATATGGATGGAAATAAGTCCCTGCGAGCGTATAAAGATTGAGGGTTCACAAGAAGCTGCAACTATTAACCAACGGGAGGGGGCACGTAACTGTACAGCATATGGGTGTTCTCTCCTGAGCACCCAGCACAGTGCTCTGCACACAGTAAGCACTCAATAAATATGATTGAATGAATGAATGAATGAATGCTCAACACATGCCAACGATTGATTGACTGATTGATTGGTTAACTCTGCTGACCGAGAGGGGGAAGGTTACCTCTGCCTTCTCCGGCATTCTTTCTAGCTCCCACCAGAGTATTTTTAGAAGGCGGGAAATTGGCTGCCTCCCTCGAATTTCCAACAGGAGCAAAAGGAAGAAACTGGACACGCGTGGGAAAGCCAAACTGCAACAGCAGCTTCCCGGGGGCGGTGGTGTTATCGGAGGATACGCTTTGAATGAGCGTCCTCTTCTCAACTAAAGCCATGACCACAGACTGTCCCTGACTGACGGACAAAGTCCAGAGGCACGGATCGGATCCCGCTGCCGTCAGAGGAAAGCCAAGCGGTGGCAGATTTCCGAGCAGCCGGACGGGATGAGCGCCTTGAGCCAACTGGCTCAGACTGACAGCAACCAGGGGCTTCTCTCCTTCACCTGTCAGTTCGGCTGCTTCTCCCGGCTAGAGGCAGCCTGCTCCTCGTCCTCCCGGGGGATGGGTGGGATCTGGTGTCCTGATCCGGGCTCTTCCCTCGAAGAGACTCCGCCCTTCTCTGGGACCCCCGACCTCCCCCCTCCCTCTGGCACCCATGGGCCTCAGAGCCGGGCCCTCGGGGCCACACGCGGAGGCTCTGTTCTTGCTACTGTTGAGGTCAAATCCCCCCTGGTAGAGGATCGGGGGCTGGGGCCCGCTTTTGATGAAAGTCTTCTCCCTCTCCAGCTTCCGACCGGACTGGTGCTCGTTCATGTCCACTCCGGAGTCCAGGCTGGTGTCATTGCTCTCGGGTCGGCCCTTGCGCAGGTCGATGAAGGAGTGCCTCACTTGAGCGACCGGCTGTCCGTCGAGAGACACGAACCAGGCCCTGGGGTGGGGGGAGGGCTTCCCCTTAGACAGCTCCAACAGGGTCTTCTCCGAAATGCCTTGGAGTTCGGAGGAATACGGAGTCACGGCGACGGCTTCGTTCAGGGTGCCGGGAACCGACACAGACTCCAGCAAGCTGGCGGAGTACCGACTCCAGGTGGGAGTCTGGGACGGGGATCCCGGCTCTCCGAGCTGGGACCCGGGATCGTCTCTGGACTTGGAGGGCTGAGACGGAGGTGGGCCGGACAGCCGAGGGTAATCGTCACTGTCGAACTGCTCTGCCAGTTGACCGTACCCTACCTGGCCCTTTCTCGGCAAAGTAGCGGACTTCGCCCCGGGAGACTGCCCCGGAGAACGGAAAAGGCCCGAGGCTTGGAGGATGGCCACCGACTGAGCGCAGATTGGCACTAGCTGCTCGGGGAGATGGGCGAGTCCATACTGGTCTTCCTGACCTTGGAGATACAGGCCGGGTTTTCGGGCCCCAGAGCCAACTGCAAGCCGTGAGGCGTTTCCAGAGGGGTCATTGTGACCGGCTGCCCACGATGAAACATCTCTGTGGTATAAACCCTCCCGAGCTCTCGCCGCCGTCATCCTGTCTCCCGTTTCCGACCAGACGGAATCCTTTGGATCGTAAGGGCTCGGCCGGGGTCGGCCTAAATGTGAGCCGGAGTTGACCTTCAGCCCCTTGATTGGAGTGCATGGATAGAGGTGGGGCATCGACGTGGCCTGGTCTCTCCTCAGGACAGCCAGGAGAGTGGTATTCATTTCTCGTTTCTGGGCCGGGCCGCCCTTACACCTATTGCGAGAGGTTAAAAGTCGTTGACCACGGGCTCAATTCAAAAGTCAGTTCTTTGTTAAATTCTAACAGTCATGAGAACTAGGGTACTTGTCCAGCCCTCGCTATGTGCTGAGCACTGTTCTAAGAGCTGGGGTAGATACAAGTTAATCAGGTTGGACACAATCCCTGTCCTACCTGGGGCTCACACTCTTATCCCCATTTTCAGATGAGGTAACTGAGGCCCAGAGAAGTGGAGGTAACTGAGGCCCAGAGAAGTGAAGTGACTTACCCAAGGTCACACAGTAGACGGGCAGCAGAGCCGGGATTAGAACCCAAGACCACCTGACACCAGGCCTGTGTTCTATCCACTAAGTCATGCTACTTCTCACGAATTAGTGGTATATTATGAACACGCTGCTCGTCATGAATAAATAGTATGAACATCATTAATACATGATAAATCTCCAGCACTGCTCAAATTCCATCTGAATGAGGAAATTGACCCTTTTTTAGGATCCCTGAATTAACTTTCAGTGGGCAATATGATCAACGTGCTAGACCATAAAGCCCACAGAAATAAAAACTGAGATGGTCTTACACATTCATCGGGAATGAGGAAACTGACCCTTTTTTCGGATCCCTGAATTAAGTTTCAGCAGGCAATATGATCAGCGTGCTAGACCATAAAGCCCATAGAAATAAAAACTGAGATGGTCTTACACATTCATCGGGAATGAGGAAATTGACCCTTTTTTAGGATCCCTGAATTAACTTTCAGCAGGCAATACGATCAGTGTGCTAGACCATAAAGCCCATAGAAATAAAAACTGAGATGGTCTTACACATTTATCAGGAAGGTTTTATAGTTTGTTCTTACCTGCAAAGGCAGAGAAGAACGGCAAGGAATCCGATCACAACAACTATTGTTCCCCCTAGTATGGTTGAAAGAAAAACGGAGTGGTAGTCGGCTATGTTCTGGGAAACGGCACTGATGATTGAACCTAAAATATTCAAGATTTAAAAAAAAATTGTTCAGGACCCAGGAGTTATACCATCCATCTTGACCCTAAGGGATTTAAGAGTGGAAATTCTTACCTCTCAACTCTAGTGCTTCTCCTTGTTCGCCTTTAGTGACAAAGTATCAATGCCCATGTAATAATAATGATGGCATTTATTAAGTGCTTACTATGTGCAAAACACTGTTCAAAGCGCCATGTAGTAGTAGTAGTGGTAGTAATGGTATACATTAACTTCTCCCTATTGGCTTCAAAGCTCTCCGTCGCCTTGTCTCCTCCTACATCCCCTCCCTTCTCTCCTTCTACATCCCAGCCCACACACTCCGCTCCTCTGGTTCTAACCTTCTCACTATATCCCATTCTCAACTGTCCCATCGTCGACCCCCGGCCCACGTCCTACCTCTGGCCTGGAATGCCCTCCCTCCTCAAATCTGCCAAACTAGCACACTCCCCCCCTTCAAAGCCCTACTGAAAGTTCACCTCCTCCAGGAGGCCTCCCCAGACTGAGCCCTCCTTTTCCTCTGCTCCCCCTCCCCATCACCGCCACTCCCTCCCTCTGCTCTATTCCCCCCACCCCATTTGTGCATATGTACATATTTATACCTCTATTTATTTTATTTATGGTGTATACATCTATAATTCTATTTATTTACATTGGTGCTATTGATGCCTGTTTACTTGTTTTGATGTCTGTCTCCCCCCCTTGTAGACTGTGAGCCCATTGTGGGCAGGGATTGTCTCTATTTGTTGCTGAATTGTACTTTCCAATCAATCAATCAATTGTATTTATTGAGCACTTACTGTGTGCAGAGCACTGTTTGGGAAGTCCAAGTTGGCAACATATAGAGACAGTCCCTACCCAACAGTGGGCTCACAGTCTAGAAGGGGGAGACAGAGAACAAAACCAAACATATTAACAAAATAAATAGAATAGATATGTACAAGTAAAATAGAGTAATAAATATGTACATCATCATCATCATCAATCGTATTTATTGAGCACTTACTATGTGCAGAGCACTGTACTAAGCGCTTGGGAAGTACAAATTGGCAACATATAGAGACAGTCCCTTCCCAACAGTGGGCTCACAGTCTAAAAGGGGGAGACAGAGAACAAAACCAAACGTACTAACAAAATAAAATAAATAGAATAGATATGTACAAATAAAATAAATAAATAGAGTAATAAATCTGTACAAACATATATACATATATACAGGTGCTGTGGGGAAGGGAAGGAGGTAAGACGGGGGATGGAGAGGGGAACGAGGGGGAGAGGAAGGAAGGGGCTCAGTCTGGGAAGGCCTCCTGGAGGAGGTGAGCTCTCAGTAGGGCCTGAGGTCTCAATAGGGCTAGTACAGTGCTCTGCACACAGTAAGCACTCAGTACAGTTGAATGAACATATTAAGCAAATAATGATAACAACACAGCCCCCAATTCATACCAATCAGGACCTTCCTGGACCAGGGGAGCCTCAGTGATACATAGTAGAAATCAAACCACACCTCTGATCACCGAGGTTACTGTGAAAAGCTTTGTACTTAGTTTTACCTACAGGCAAGGGAGTGGCACTCACTCCACCATCCAAGGGTCTCGGATTAAAGGAGCACTTTCTGCCAATGCTTCCTCTTTCTGCTTCCAAGGGCTGCTCTCCTGCTGCTTCAATGCTTACTTCTCTCTGCATCTCAGCATACCTCTACTCCCTCCAAATGCCCCAGCTGAGAGCACATCTCAACGCAACCACCTTTTTTCTGCCTTAGGCATGGCACCTGTGGCCCTACATGGCAGTCATTGATTAGTTCCTGCCCATTCCTGGGTAGAACAGGGAGAGAAAACTCTCCATGCTCCACCCCCACAGGCACACAATCACCTGTCTCAGGTACAGCCCATTAGGGCCTTCACCAAGTCTCTCCCTTTCTGTTGTTCGTGGAATCAGAAACAGTCATTAACAGAGCAGCTTGTTCTCACCACAGGCATTTGTTAAGCATTTACTATTTGTCAAGCGCTGGGGAAGACACGAGATAGTCAGGTTTCACATGTGGCTCACAGCCTTAGTAGAAGGGAGGACAGGTATTGAATCTCTATTTTGCAGATGAGGGAACTGAGGCACAGAGAATTTAAATGACTAGCCCAAGGTCACACAACTGACAAGTGGCAGAGCCAGGGTTAAAATCCAGGTTCTCTGACACCCAGACCTGTGCTCTTTCCATGGTACAGAGCACTGTAATAAGTGCAGGGAAAGAATAAATAGTTGGAAATCAGATCCAGTCCCTTTAAGCTATATTCAATCGATTGTATTTAATGAGCGCTTGCTTTGTGCAGACCTCTGTATTAAGCACTTGGGAGAGTACAACACAACAATATAGTGGACCCATTATCTGCCCACAACAAGTTTACTGTCTAGAGGTTATCCTTCCAGCAATGAAGATGATTTCTTGTGCCTACGATGCCCTAAACAGATTCTGGTTAACATGGGGGCTTTGTGAAGAGGCTTTTGGGTGATGGGATAGGATTTTTCTAGTGGTGAGCTATGTAAATTTCAAGACTGACTCCAAATAGTTCCAGAAACGGAAACATGGCATATTAAACATGGCATACACACTAAAGAACCCAGAGTTAGATCACTCGACTCAGGGCTCCATGTTTTCATTGCAACATCTGCACCATCAACAACATGTTCTGTGGGGATTTACTCTGTGCAGACTGCTGAATTGGTTATAATAATGATGACATTTGTTAAGCACTTACTATGTGCAAAGCACTGCTCTAAGCGCTGGGGAGGATACAAGGTGATCAGGTTGTCCCACGTGGGGCTCACAGGCTTAATCCTCATTTTACAGATGAGGTAACCGAGGCACAGAGAAGTTAAGTGACTTGCCCAAAGTCACACAGCTGACAAGCAGCGGAGCTGGGATTAGAATCCATGACCTCTGGCTCCCAAGCCCGGGCTTTTTCCACTGAGCCACGCGCTGGTAATCTGCTGTGTGCAATTCACTGTACTGTCTCCTCTGTTGGAGTGTAAGCTTCTTGTGGGCAAGGGAAGGAGGAGGAGAAGGAGGAAAAGGAGAAGGAGGAGAAGAAGAAGGAAGAGAAGCGCTTAGTACAGTGCTCTGCACACAGTAAGCGCGCAATAAATACGATTGATGATGATGAAGAGAAGAAGAAGGAAGAGGAGAAGGAGCAGGAGAAATGGGAGGAGGAGGAGAAGGAGAAGAAAGAACAACAACAGTATTTTTTAAGAGTTTACCAAGTGCCAAGATAACTAAACCCTGGGGTAGATGAAAGATAATCAGGTCAGACACAGTCCCCGGTCCATACGGGGCTGACAGTGCTGACTAAGATAGTAGTAATTGAAGAACTGTGAGCCCACTGTTGGGTAGGGGCTGTCTCTATACGTTGCCAATTTGTTCTTCCCAAGCGCTTAGTACAGTGCTCTGCACATAGTAAGCGCTCAATAAATACGATTGATGATGAACTGTGAGTATAGCATTGACCTGCCTGCCTCCTGTCACTGCAGATCGCTGTCCGAATGGTTGGCGGAAGAACAAATCCTGAAATAGGCTGCTCCCCCTTTCATGTGCATCCTCAAACACTCACTGGCAATTTCAGATGTGATTTTAGCAGCTGGAATTCATCAAAAAGCCCAGGGGATTGCTAATGTTATTTTTATTAAAAATTAATTTCACCTGCACATTAAGTGGGAATTTGACATTACACATGCACTGCTCTTTTCATCAATATTTCATTGACCCAGCATATCAAGCTCCGTGCCACGGCCAGACAGCTGAGACAGATTCGTGATATTTTTTGCTTCATTAAAAACCAAAAAACCCCCACCCGCTCCTGGTTTTTGACACACACCCCCCTGTGTGTCACATCCCTTTTAATCCTCTTGATAGCAGCTCCAGTAAAATTGGGTTTCCCGGAAGAGAGCTGAGAGCAATTCACTTTCCTAACTGTGATGACTGGAAATGTTCATTCCAGTAATTCAATGTTCCTCCTTTTATGGCTCGTGAGGAGGGATTCTCTTGCAGAGGATAAAGATGATGAAAATCAAACCCGATTTCAGTATACTGGGAGGCCACTTAATTGCTCTCTCGTACTTCAAAGCCTCATGGAAAGCACATTTCCTTCAAAAAGACTTCCCGAGCTAAACCTTCCTCTCTAGACTGTGAGCTCATGTGTAAGCAGTGTGGCTCAATGGAAAGAGCACGGGCTTGGGAGTCACAGGTCATGGGTTCAAATCCCGGCTCCGCCAATTGTCAGCTGTGTGACTTTGGGCAAGTCACTTAACTTCTCTGGGCCTCAGTTCCCTCATCTGTAAAATGGGGATGAAGACTGTGAGCCCCACGTGGGACAACCTTGATTACCCTGTATCCCCCCAGCACTTAGAACAGTGCTTGGCATATAGTAAGTGCTTAACAAATACCAACATTATTATTATCATTACTTCCACTGATTACATCTAGTGCAGAGAGGCAGAAGTTCCAGTTTCATGTAGAAGAAGCACAGATGTAATCTTTACAGAGCAGACCTAATTCATGGGGAATACCTGCAACTAATTAATAATAATAACAATAATAATAATAATAATGATAATATTTGTTAACGGCTTACTATTGCTAGGCACTGTACTAAAAGCTGGGTTGGATACAAGCAAATTGGGTTGGACACAGTCCCTGTCCCACGTGGGGCTCATAATCTCAACCCCCATTTTACAGTCGAGGTAACTGAGGCCCAGAGGAAGTGAAGTGACTTGCCCAAGGTCACGCATCAGACAAGCGGCCGAGCTGGGATTAGAACCCATGACTTTCCGAGTCCCAGGCCCGTGCCCTGTCCACAACACCATGCTGCTTCTCCTAAGAAAACACTCTGAAAACTAAGAAAACCCTAGTGGTTTTTAGAATAAGCTCCTTGTGGTTGATGATGGGGAATGTGTCTACAGACTCTGTCATACTGTACTCTCCCAAGCTCTAATCAATCAATCAACCGTATTCATTGAGCGCTTACTGTGTGCAGAGCACTGTACTAAGCACTTGGGAAGTCCAAGTTGGCAACGTATAGAGACAGTCCCTACCCAACAGTGGGCTCACAGTCTAAAAGGGGGAGACAGAGAACAAAATCTCTAAGAACAGAGCTCTCTGCACACGGTAAGCACACCATAAATCATCATCATCATCAATCGTATTTATTGAGCGCTTACTATGTGCAGAGCACTGTACTAAGCGCTTGGGAAGTACAAATTGGCAACATATAGAGACAGTCCCTACCCAACAGTGGGCTCACAGTCTAAAAGGGGGAGACAGAGACCAAACATACTAACAAAATAAAATAAATAGAATAGATATGTACAAATAAATTAAATAAATAAATAAATAAATAGAGTAAAAAACAATATGTACAAACATATATACATATATACAGGTGCTGTGGGGAAGGGAGGGAGGTAAGATGGGGGGGATGGAGAGGGGGACGAGGGGGAGAGGAAGGAAGGGGCTCAGTCTGGGAAGGCCTCCTGGAGGAGGTGAGCTCTCAGCAGGGCCTTGAAGGGAGGAAGAGAGCTAGCTTGGCGGAGGGGCAGAGGGAGGGCATTCCAGGCCCGGGGGATTTGAACATAAATATGATGGATCGGTTGAGGGAACCTGCCTCATCGCCGCATCGTACCCCCGACTCACGCCGCTCCACCTCATTTTTGCCAGTACCTCTGGGTCCGGGGAGCGGGGCTGCAATCCAGTAGCCTAAATGTGGGGCCTCATATGTCCACACCAGATGGTCATCAAGCTCTTTAACTAGTCCCAATCCACAGTTCACCCAAGCACCTGAAAGAGGGAAGAAACATCACGCTGCAGTTTATCTCGGATTCGGGCCTGACGTGAGGAAACAGCGTTTTAGTTTTGAACACATGTTGTCTATCAAGCAGGTAGCCCAGCCTTTATAATAATAATGATGATGGCATTTATCAATCAATCAATCATATTTATTGAGCACTTACTGTGTGCAGAGCACTGTACTAAGTGCTTGGGAAGTCCAAGTTGGCAACATATAGAGACAGTCCCTACCCAACAGGGGGCTCACAGTCTAAAAGGGGCAGACAGAGAACAAAACCAAACATACTTACAAAATAAAATAAATAGAATAGATATGTACAAGTTTATCCAGCGCTTACTATGTGCAAAGCACTGTTCTAAGCGCTGGGGAGGTTACGAGGTGATCGGGTTGGCCCAAGTGGGGCTCACAGTCTTAATCCCCATTTTACAGTTGAGGTAACTGAGGCAAAGAGAAGTTAAGTGACTCGCCCAAAGTCACACAGCTGACAGTTGGTGGAGTCAGGATTCGAACTCATGATCTCTGAGTCCAAAGCCCGTGCTCTTTCCACTGAGCCACGCTGCTGCTTTTTATGCTTCTTTTAGACTGTGAGCCCACTATTGGGTAGGGACTGTCTCTATATGTTGCCAACTTGTACTTCCCAAGCGCTTAGTACAGTGCTCTGCACACAGTAAGTGCTCAATAAATACGATTGATGATGATGGTAGGGGCATAAATCCACCGGTCCCTGTAAACCAGAGAAGGCAGCGGCCACCGACCCCGGGGCCGGGGATGATTTCGGGGTGGGCGTTAAGGTGCTCGTAGCGTTTGGCGTCTCAGCCGGTATCATCTGCTGGATCCGATGGATCCTTAATTTATTGTCCTTGGCCTAATGGATGGAGCACCAGCCTGGGAGTCAGAGGGTCATGGGTTCTAATCCCGGCACCGCCACTTGTCTGCTGAGCGGCCTTGAGTAAGTCAGTTCGCTTCTCTGGGCCTTAGTTACCTCAACTGTAAAATGAGCCCTGAGACTGAGTCCCATATGGGACAGGAGGGTCCGTGTCCAGCCTGATTAACTTGTATTTACCCCAGCGCTTAGAACAGTGCTTGACACATAATAATCAATCGTATTTAATCGTATAATAAGCACTTAACAAATACCACCATCATCATTATTATTAATATTATCATTGTTATTGTTCCCGATCGCTGCTTTGTTAAACAGGAGGTGACGTACACATTTCCTTCAGGCAAATGAATTGTTTTATAGATCCATGCTCTCTACCTGGACTACTTAAAACTGCTTACCCAAAATGTTCAAGTAACATGACAACTATTTTCTACATATCACGCATAATAATTCAACACTGGGACTGCTAAAAAGTGTGAATTATATTCAATCTCCAGTTCTTAACCTCACGATTTCTTACTGTCCCTTCCCTTACTGTCTCCTGACTTATTTTCTCTAAACGATTTCAAAATTAATATTTGCCTTTGATATGATATAGTACCATAACGAGTGCTAGATCTGCTTGATGGATTTCTTGGGAAGTCAGAAATTCTCACTAAATCCCAGGAAGATGGGAGGAAACCTGGGGTAAGGCTTTGAGGGAGGGAGGGAGGAAAAAGAGGGAAATGAAAAAGAGGGAGGTGGAGACTGAGTTGGGGGAAGCCGCATGGCTGGACAAGCAGCGTGGCTCAGTGGAAAGAGCACAGGCGTTGTGGGTTCTAATCCCGGCTCAGCCATTTGTCCCCTGTGTGACCTTGGGCAAGACACTTCACTTCTCTGTGCCTCAGTTCTCTCATCTGTAAAATGGGGATTAAGACTATGAGCCCCACATGGGACAATCTGATTACCTTGTATCTACCCTAGTACTCAGAACAGTGCTTGGCACATAATAAGCCTTTAATAGATACCATAATGATAATTATTATTATTAAGGGAGGAGACAATGGAGGTTAGGGGAAGGAGAAGGGGCAAGAGGCAGTGTAGATATGTACCTCCTTCCCTTCCCCACAGCACCTGTGTATATGTATATATGTTTGTACGTATTTATTACTCTATTTATCTATTTATTTTACTTGTACATATCTATTCTATTTATTTTATTTTGTTAGTACATTTGGTTTTGTTCTCCGTCTCCCCCTTTTAGACTGTGAGCCCACTGTTGGGTAGGGACCGTCTCTATATGTTGCCAACTTGGACTTCCCAAGCACTTAGTGCAGTGCTCTGCACACAGTAAGCGCTCAATAAATACGATTGATTGATTGATTGAGGAGGCTGTGGAGACAATGGGGAAGAGGATGAGGCAGAGGAAGGAGGAAAAAGGGGAAATGGAGAGACAGGAGGGAGGGGAAACAGCGGGGCTGATGTGCTCTTACTTTCCCTACTGCTCAGTCTCCCACTCCACTGGAACCATTCCTTCTCCTCCAGTCCAAGTTCCGCTCTGACCCAGAGCCTCGCAAGGATAAGCTAGTCATCCCCATCACCTCAGTTCAGTACAGAGCCTGGCATATTTGATACAAGCAAATCGGGTTGGACGCAGTCCCTGTCCCATGTGGGGCTCATAGTCTCAATCCCCATTTTATAGGTGAGGTAACTGAAGCACAGGGAAGTAAAGTGACATAATAATAATAATAGCATTCATTCATTCATTCAATCGTATTTATTGAGCGTTTACTGTGTGCAGAGCACTGTACTAATCAATCAATCAATCAATCATCCTTTTAGACTGTGAGCCCACTGTTGGGTAGGGACTGTATATGTTGCCAACTTCTACTTCCCAAGTGCTTAGTACAGTTCTCTGCACACAGTAAGTGCTCAATAAATATGATTGATTGATTGATTGATTGAGCACTTACTGTGTGCAGAGCACTGTACTAAGCGCTCGGGAAGTACAAGTTGGCAACATATAGAGACGGTCCCTACCCAACAGTGGGCTCACAGTCTAGAATTTGTTAAACACTTATTATGTGCCAAGCATTGTTCAAAGCACTGGGGTAGACCCAAGGTAATCAGGTTGGACACAGTCCCTGTCCCACCTGGGGCTCATAGCCTTAATTCCCATTTTACAGATGATGGAACTGAGGCCCAGAGAAGTTAAGTGACTTACCCTGGGTCACACAGCAGACATGTGGAGGAGCTGGGATTAGAACCCAGGTCATCTGACTCCCAAGCCCATGGCCTTCCCATATCGCTGCTCACTAGGCCACGCTGTCTACAGTCTCACAACAGACTAGTGGTGGAGCCAGGATTAGAACCCATGACCTTCTGACTATCCACTACGCCACGCTGCTTCTCCTTATTCCCTTCAGAAGAGAATAAGATTGTGAGCCCCATGTAGGACATGGATTGGGTCCAAGCTGATTAGCTTCTATCGGTCCCAGCGCTTAGTACAGTGACTGGCACCTAGTAAGCGCTTAACAAATACCATAAAAATAAACAACCAAAAAACCCTCCACCCAGCAGTCAGTCATATTTCTTGAGTGCTTACTGTGTGCAGAGCACTGTACAAAGTGTTTGGGAGAGCACAATATAACAATATAACCCACACATTCCCTGCCCTCAATGAGATTACAGTCTAGAGGACGAGTTTACAGTCTAGACCTTCATAATATGAGATTCCCCTCTAGACTGTGAGCTCGTTATGGGCAGGGAATGTGTCAGTTTGTTGTTGGATTGTCCTGTCCCAAGCGCTTAGTACAGTGCTCTGCACACAGTAAGCGCTCAATAAATAATAATAATAATGATGGCATTTATTAAGCACTTACTATGTGCAAAGCACTGTTCTAAGCGCTGAAATAAATGCAATTGAATGAATGAATCAATGAGTGGAGCCTCGAGGGAGTTGGCTCTTAGGCTGAGTAATGAAAACCCATTGATTTATTCAATTCATTCATTCAATCGTATTTATTGAGCGCTTACTGTGTGCAGAGCACTGTACTAAGCGCTTGGGAAGTACAAGTTGGCAACATATGGAGACGGTCCCTACCCAACAGTGGGCTCACAGTCTAGAAGGGGGAGACAGACAACAAAACAAAACATATTAACAAAATAAATAGAATAAATATGTAAATATAAATATAATAAATAAATTAATAATTCACTTAGCCTATACCTAATTCTGTGACAAAGAAAACTCAGAGAACAAGCCAGTCACTCTACGGCAGCAGTGTAGACGCTTATTCGCTGAACATACCTACCGGTTTTCAAGTCAAATGTCCAGGCGGGTATAATGCCCCCCGGCTGTATTGAATTCGTGGGTAGGAGGGGAAGGGTAACTTGAATGGAACCCGACACTTCTAATTCTCTTCCACCGGAAAATATATTCACGCATATCGCAGCAACTGGGTTCAACTCGATGCTTTTAAACCCTAAAAGGGAGAATAAATACTTCACTGTGCAACCTAAGGAAGCGGGCGGGGATGGTCAGCGTTGTGAAATGCACCCAGATTATTACAATTATGGTATTTGTTAAGCACTTACTATGTGCCCAGCACTGTTCTAAGCGCTGGGGTAGATACGAGGTAAGCAGGTTGTCCCACGTGAGGCACACAGTCTTCATCCCCATTTTACAGATGAGGTAACTGAGGCATAGAGCAGGTAAGTGGCTTGCCCAAATTCACACAGCAGACAAGTAGTAGAGCTGAGATTAGAAACCAAGCCCTCTGACTACCAAGCCTGTGCTCTTTCCACTAAGCCACAATGTTTCTAGAGAGGTTTTCCCTGGAGTTCTGATAATTTCACCCACCTTCTTCAAGAAGGTCCTCTCTTCCTCCCTTCAGGGCCCTATTGAGAGCTCACCTCCTCCAGGAGGCCTTCCCAGACTGAGCCCCTTCCTTCCTCTCCCCCTCATCCGTCTCTCCATCCCCCCATCTTACCTCCTTCCCTTCCCCACAGCACCTGTATATATGTATATATGTTTGTACATATTTATTACTCTATTTATTTTACTTGTACATATCTATTCTATTTATTTTATTTTGTTATTGTGTTTGGTTTTGTTCTCTGTCTCCCCCTTTTAGACTGTGAGCCCACTGTTGGGTAGGGACTGTCTCTATATGTTGCCAACTTGTACTTCCCAAGCGCTTAGTACAGTGCTTTGCACACAGTAAGCGCTCAATAAATGCGATTGATTGATTGATTCAAGAAATGCAGAAAAATCATTTACATTTTGGGTAAGGCCTTTGCTTTTCAGGGTGCTTCCTCCACTGACCCCCACCTTCAATTCTCCCCAGCTGCCTGCTGAAAGCTTCACGGCTGGTAAGATCAATCAATAAACCCATGCTATTTAATGACCGCTGCGCTAAATGCTTGGGAACACTTTCGTACAGTGGGTGGGAAATGGTGGGAGTGAGATTGCTTAGCTGGGGTGGAGTGAAAAGCAAGGAGCAAGTCACTTGCGACAAAGAAGGGCCTCAGTTTCAGATAAAACAATTGAGCATTTATATAAGCCAGAGTTTAATGACTTCCCAGATTCTTGAAAATGTCAGTACGGACGGTTAACGGCCTCATCTTTCACTGCCGAGGAGAGGTGAGTGGGGCGGCGGGAGACTCCGCATAGGAGAGTAATTCAACCCCTTGCCTTAAAGTTGATAGACTTGCCAGACAAATTCAGAAGTCTACGACTCAATTGTCACGCCAGTCGCACCCCTGTCTCAGTCAGTCATATTTATTGAGCACTTACCACGTGCGGAGCACTGTACTAAGCAATTGGGAGAGTACAGATTCCCTGCCCACAGTGAGCTAGTTGAAAGATTTGTACCTCAAGGCCCATCCCAATTGAAGGATGGAGTAAGCTGGAATGCCCCGGACGGCACCAGGATTCAAGGGGAATGTTGGGATGGATCAGGTTGGAAGCCGGCTAGTCTCGGAGTAGATCCTCAGGGCCACTGGGAAAGTCATTCAATCGTATTTATTGAGTGCTTACTCTGTGTGGAGCACTGTACTAAGCACTTGAAAAGTACAATTCAGCAACAGATAGAGACAATCCTACCCAACAATGGGCTCACAGTCTAATGAGAACCCAAGGGCCCCATTGCAGAGATGAGAAGAATGTGGAGCCAATAACAATTAAGTTTGTTCATTCAATAGTATTTATTGAGCGCTTATTGTGTGCAGAGCACTGTAATATGTGAGCCCCAGGTGGGACAGGGACTGTATCCAACTTGATAACCTTGTATCTACCCTAGTGCTTAGAATAGTGCTTGGCACTTAGTAAGTGCTTAACAAATACCACAGTTATCATTATTATTATCCCGCTGTTTCCGGTTGTTTCTGAGAGAAAAAATAATATCTTTAGGTGGAAAAGAGTATTGCAGTCCAGTCTATCCCATAATAGCACATTCTGGATGACTAAATCGCACAAAATTACTGTTTAGTCTTGATGAGATGTGTCTATCAACTTTGTCGTACTGTATTTTCCCAAGTGCTTAATACAGCACTCTGCACATAGTAAGTGCTCAGTAAATACCACTGATCAACTGATTGAGGAAAAAAGTCAGTGATTGGTATTGGTCGTCCTCTTGGAAATCAATGCTCTGAACTCGTGTCTTAGAAAGTATGGTTCTGAAGGCAGTAACAACAAGCAGATAAAGGAAGATAAATGGAAAAATTGCTTGAATATAAAATGGTTTCAAGGAATTTCTAAGGAAACTCAATCAGATTTTCTGGCATCTCGGGACCTGCAGACCAAAGAAGATGGAATAAACTGGTGATAAAAAAAATTGTTCCAAATTGACAAAGCTTGCCAATGCCTGAATGGATGTAAATGTTACTAGGGGAAACTTTAAAAGCTGACGTTCTGTGACTTCAGAGATTAGCAGATACCTGATTTATTAAGAAGAATGCCTGTCGCATAAAGGAAATTTTCTCTTTTCAAAAACTGCTGTAGAATGGTAAGATAGCCAGTGATGTTGATGAGGAGGTGATTGTTGGGAAGTTTAATTAAGACCTTGGGAAACTGAACCTTTGGCTGAATCTTGGCATCTGAAAAAAAAACCACAGAAAAAAGAGGGTGTGAGAGAGAAATCAATTCCTGAATAGATCAAACTGATGCTTTCTTTGCTTGGCATCCACAACCCGAGAACACTTTATTTTGAGTCAAACAATATTCCGTACATAATAATAATGGCATTTATTAAGTGCTTACTATGTGCAAAGCACTGTTCTAAGCGCTAGGGAGGTTACAAGGTGATCAGGTTGTCCCACAGGGGGCTCACAGTCTTCATCCCCATTTTACAGATGAGGTAACTGAGGCCCAGAGAAGTTAAGTGACTTGCCCAAAGTCACACAGCTGACAAGTGGCGGAACTGGGATTTGAACCCCTGACCTCTGACTCCAAAGTCCATGTTCTTTCCACTGAGCCACGCTGCTTCAAGTGCCATCACTTCTGCCCTCTTGTTCTCTGAAAGCCAGGCTGCCCAATAACAATAACAACAATGATAATAATAAAAGTAAAATATTGATAATAGGCACTTGTTGAGCACTTACTACATACCAAGCACTACATTAAACACTGGAGTAGATGTAAGATAATCAGGTTGGACACAGTCCCTGTCCTCCCTAGGCTCACAGTCCCCATTTTACAGATGAGGAAACTGAGGCCCAGAAAAGTTAAATGACTTGCCCAAGGTCACGCAACCAGGAAGTGGCAGAGCAGGTATTAGAAAACTGCTTTTCGTTCCCCACTTAAAGCCCCCTTTTTCTGAGGTGAAAGGAGACATTTCAGAGGGTTAATCAAACCAGTCTTACTCTAGATTCTAAGCTCTTTAAATGTCACCTTCTCTAAAGTCTCTCACATTTCTCCGTGAATTGCTAAGTTGCATTTCCCCCACAAGCACTATGACGCATGGAGCTTTCTGACAAATGGAATTTTTTCCGGGTTAATCAGGTAACAGTGGGGAATGAGGCCATCCAGGGGAGCGCTTGTTGCCCCGAGGTGGGCAATTAGTCCCAGACAAGGATATACCTCCAGAGTACTTCGAGAAGCAGCGTGGCTCAGTGGAAAGAGCCCGGGCTTTGGAGTCAGTGGTCGTGGGTTCAAATCCCGGCTCCGCCAATTGTCAGCTGTGTGACCTTGGGCAAGTCACTTCACTTCTCTGGGCCTCAGTTCCCTCATCTGGAAAATGGGGGTTGACTGTGAGCCTCCCGTGGGACAACCTGATCACCTTGTGTCCCCCCAGCGCTTAGAACAGTGCTTTGCACAGAGTAAGAGCTTAATAAATATTATTATTATTATTATTATTATTATTATTATTATTATTACTAGGAGGCAACTTCAGGAAGGCTAGTGACAGATTTCATCAGCCCGAGAGTACCAGTTGTGGTCTAGCCTTAGACAGCCACATGGAAACCACGTGAAGCAAGAGGGTAGTGATGACTCTCTATCCCCCCTCCTCATATATGACAGAAAATTCCTCTCTCCCCACCTTCAAAGCCTTATCGAAGGCAGACCTTTTCCAAGAGGCCTTCCCTGATTAAGTCCCCCTATTCTCCCAATCCCGTCTACGTCACCCTGACTTTCTCCCTTCTCAGCCCCACAGCATTCATTCATTCAATTGTATTTATTGAGCGCTTACGTGTGCAGAGCACTGTACTAAGCGCTTGGGAAGTACAAGTTGGCAACATATAGAGACGGTCCCTACCCAACAGCAGGCTCACAGCACTTATGTACACATCTATAATTTATTTATTTCAATTAATATCTGTCTTCCCCTCCTTCTAGACTCTAAGCTTGTTGTGGGAACGGAATGTGACTATTGCTTTACTGTACTCGCCCAAGACCTTAGTACAGTGCTCTGCACACAGGAATTGCTCAATAAATACAACTGACAGACTATTTCTTTGGTTCTCCCCACCCCGTCACCAGTTGAGACTCATATTCCGCTTTTGTAGGTTTTTAGTTTAGGACTAAATAACTGGAATTCGAGTGCAGAATCAGTCAATCAGTGGTATTTATTGAGCACTTATTGTGCACAAAACACTGCGTAAGTGCTTGGGAGAGTGCAGTAGAATACTACAGAGAGTACAGTGGAGTTGGTAGATATGATCCCTACCCTCTAGAAGCTTACAATCTAATGGACTGAAATATCATTTAAATTGAAAACAAGGTACATTTGGAGGGGAAATGAGAGTGAACTGGGAAATATCTTTGGCAACAACACAAGTAACTCTTAGTGAGTGTGTGTGTTTGTGTGTTTATTTAGACAGAGAGAAGCAGCATTACCTAGTGGAAAGATCCCAGGCCTGAGAGTCATAGGACCTGAATTCTTCTATCCTACTTATTTTATTTTGTTGGTATGTTTGGTTCTGTTCTCTGTCTCCCCCTTTTAGACTGTGAGCCCACTATCGGGTAGGGACTGTCTCTATGTGATGCCAATTTGTACTTCCCAAGCGCTTAGTACAGTGCTCTGCACATAGTAAGCGCTCAATAAATACGATTGATTGATTGATTGATTCTAATCCTGCTCCACTACTTGCTTGCTGCGTGATTTGGGGCGAGTCACTCGACTTCTCTGTGCTTCAGTTCCCTTAACTGTAAAATGAAGATTCAATACCTCTTCTCCCTCCTACTCTGACAATGAGCCCCAAATGGGACCTCATTATCTTGTATCCGTTTCAGCGCTTAGTACAATGCGTGGCACGTAATAAGCACTTAAACCCCACAATTATTATACACAACAGTACTTTAAAAAGAACAGTGAAACTGCATAGTACCATTTTCACTAACAGAACCTGGGCTTTATTCTGAGGTTTTTACATATTCCACTGGAGCCTTCCATCTTGAGCATAGAGGAAATAACATTTTCAAAGAGCTTTCCAAACGGTATGTGATATGTGCGATGGAGATGCCTGCTCTACTCACTGTTGGAATAAACGTCTCCAAAATAAATAAATGGTTGACAAGATCCAGCACATATGCCTATCCTAAGAAGGACTGCATTCCGCCTTGGTGGGTGAAATCAATATTAATCATTAGTCTTCCATTACGTAATAATCATTTAGAAAAACGGTACTTACCAGATGACCTTCCGGTAATTAAAACAGTATCTTCAAATAGCCATATATCTGCTTGGCTTTGAGGAAACAGTGAAAGTGTCACTGATGAATATACTGTGAAATACAACACATGTAGAATGGGTTATTAAATGTGAAAGGTTACAACAGATATAGTTTATTCCCAGGCTCGGAAAGTGGTGAACTGTGATACTTTATGAAAGGAAAGAACCGAAACTTGAGAATGACAAAAACAAAATTCTGTTCAGTAGAATAAAAAGTAAGCTGCCCTCCCACCCCCCCAAAAAACAAAAACAACAGCAGTATTTCTTATGATATTTTAATCCAAAGAGCGCGAACTTAACCCACATCCCAGGAAAAGTTTTGATACTTTATGAAAGGAAAGAACTGAAACTTGAGAAAGGCAAAAAACAGAAGTCCAATTAGTAGACTAAAAGGTAGCCCCCCCCCCCCCCAAAAAAAAACCCAACACGTGTATTTCTTATGATATTTTAATCCAAAAAGCATGAGCTTATCCCATATCCCAGGAAAATTCTCTTATCCAGTGAAGCGCTGAATCAGTTAAGCTAAGAGCAGCACGGCTCAGTGGAAAGAGCACGGGCTTGGGATTCAGAGGTCATGGGTTCTAATCTCAGCTCCGCCACATCTGCTGTGTGACTTTGGGCTAGTCACTTCACTTCTCTGAGCCTCAGTTACCTCATCTGTAAAATAAGGATTAAGACTGTGAGCCCCACGTGGGACAACATGATCACCTTGTATCTTCCCCAGCGCTTAGAAAAGTGCTTCGCACATAGTAAGCGCTTAACAAATACCATCATTATTAGTATCCCAGTGGACTGGAAGTATATTTTGACTCTGACTTGCAGATTTCCTCTTGCATCCCTAAGCATTGCAGCATAGGATAGGTTGAATGAGATTGGATGTACCATCCCAGTGCTTAGAACAGTGCTCTGCACATAGTAAGCGCTTAATAAATGCCATTATTATTATTATTATTATTATCCAAACCTGCTTAATTCTGACAGTGACGGAGATACGATCAGACAGGGTTCTTTCAACTCTTAATCAACCAACCTTCATGTCACGGTGGTCCAGGCAGACTGTGACTCATTGGCGAATTTCTCAGCCCAGCTGAACCTTCCTAGCAATTTCCAGAGAATTGCTCTGTTCACGGTGTTGATCAAATGCTTTCTTGTAGAAACAAAATATAATAGCCCCACACTCTGAATTCTATAGCTTTTTCAAAGTAGTAGTTGATATTTAATACTATTAGTACCATAGTACTGATCGATCGACCGATGGATTGATTGCTTGAATAAAGTAGCTTGTACCTACTCCAGCACGGAGTATATTAAAAAACAGTTAAAAAAACTGTTTTAAGAAAAACTCATACTCATTTTGAATTTACACTCCATCCTGACCTCTCAGCTGATGTCATTCCAATAGGTTCATGCAAAAACAATCACACTGATTTCCAAAGCCTAGAGATAAATCCAATTCTAGTCAGTGAAGCCATAGTCAGTCAATCAATCCTTCTTATTGAGCACTTCTGCGTGCAGAGCACTGTACTAAGTGCTTGGAAAAGTACGATAACAATATAACAGACACATTCCCTGCCCACAGTGAGCTTACAGTCTAGAGGGGGAGATGGACATTAATTTGAAGAAACAAATTACAGATACATACATAAGTGCTGTGGGGCTGAGGTAGGGGGTGAATAAGGAGAGGAATCAATCAATCAATCAATCAATCAATCATATTTATTGAGCGCTTACTGTGTGCAAAGCACTGTACTAAGCGCTTGGAAAAGTACGCTAACAATATAACAGACACATTCCCTGCCCACAGTGAGCTTACAGTCTAGAGGGGGAGATGGACATTAATTTGAAGAAACAAATTACAGATACATACATAAGTGCTGTGGGGCTGAGGTGGGGGTGAATAAGGAGAGGAATCAATCAATCAATCAATCAATCAATCGTATTTATTGAGCGCTTACTGTGTGCAAAGCACTGTACTAAGCGCTTGGGAAGTACAAGTTGGCAACATAGGAAATCAGGGAGTGGGAGAAAAGGCAATAAGACTTCTACTCGAGATTGTAAGCACGTTGTGGGCAGGAACTGTGTCTGTTTATTGTCATATTGTACTCTCCCCAGTGCTTAGCACATAATAAGTGCTCAATGGATGTGATTTATTATTAATAATATTTATCAATGTATCGACAGTAACAACAATAATAATGATACCTGTCAACAAGCAATACAGCTTACTTACATGGCATTCTTGCAGTCTTCCAAGGAAATGGGGATAATATGTAGCCATCCTTGTAGGACGCGACAGTCAAACTGAGCCACGATTTGTAGGGAATGTCTATCAATACCGCCCCATTGTTTCCAGTTCTGGTAGAATTTGTCTTTGTGTAGTTGACGAACACGTCCACAGTGGCTTGGCGCAGGGACTGGTGGCTGATGGCGTCATTCACTTGGACTTTCAAGGTGAAAACCGGAGCTGGAAGAAGAATCAAATCATTTGGGCTCCATCACCCTGTGCGGCAAAGATGCTCCGGGAGTCTCCGCGTTCACCCCGAGATTTAGAGCCCTCAGAACCGCTGCGCAAAAGTGACATGGGGTGTTCGGATGCATCTTCCTCAGGATCCCAACTCAGCAATAATAATAATAATGACATTTATTAAGCGCTTACTATGGGCAAAGCACTGTTCTAAGCACTGGAGAGGTTACAAGGGTTCACAGTCTTAATCCCCATTTTACAAATGAGGGATTATTCTGATTATTTAATTAACTAATTTCCCATCCACCCCTCCCCTAGGTCTTCACCCTCCCCTGTTTCCAGGCTTCCAAGCGGTAACAGCCCCCTCTCTCTCTTTGCCATCCCTACCCTCTCCTCCAAATCTAATTTTCAGAAATCAATCAAAAGTATTTATGCAATCATTCCATCGTATTTATTGAGCTTTTACTGGGCACGTAACACTGTACTAAGCACTTGGGAAAGTACAATATGAAAACAAACAGACACATTCCCTGCCAACAACAAGCTCGCAGTCTAGAGGGGGAGAAAGACATTAATCTACATGAATGAATAAATAAATTACAGATATATACATATGTATAAAAATTTATTGAGAGCTTACTGGATGCAGAACCCTGTATTGCACACCTAGGAAAGTACAATACAACAAAGACAGTAGACAAGATCCTTGCCCACAAGCCATAAATAATAATAATAATAATAATGGTGGTATTTGTTAAGCACTTACTAGGTGCCAAGCACGGTTCTAAGCATTGGGGGGATACAACGTAATCAAGGTTGTCCCACGTGGGGCTCACAATCTTAATCCCCATTTTACAGATGAGGGAACTGAGGCACAGAGAGGTGAAGTGACTTGCCCAAAGTCACACAGCTGAGAAGTGGCAGAGCTGGGATTCGAACCCAAGACCTCTGACTCCTAAGCCCGGACTCTTTCCACTGAGCCACGCTGCTTCTCTTAAAGAGTCGATGGAGTGAAACACATTAAAATAAATTACAAATAGGGTATCTTACTTGTACATATCTATTCTATTTATTTATCTATTTATTTTATTTTGTTAATATATTTGGTTTTGTTCTCTGTTTCCCCCTTCTAGACTGTGAGCCCACTGTTGGGTAGGGACCATCTCTAGATGTTGCCAACTTGTACTTCCTAAGCGCTTAGTACAGTGCTCTGCACACAGTAAGCGCTCAATAAATACGATTGATTGATTGATTGATTGATTGATAGAGGGAGATGTGTAAAAGTGTTGTGAGGATGGGATAAGGATAAAAATGCTTAAAGAGTATCCAGTCAAGTGCAAAGATGATGCAGAGGGGAAAGCGGGTAGTTGACATGAAGACCTTCTGGAGTAGATGGGATTTTAGGAGGGTTTCAAAGGTGAAAAGCCTGGCACATAGTAAGCGCTTAACAAATACCATCACTGTTATTATTATTATTATTAAGGTAGGGAGAGTGGCGGGCTTTTACTTCGAATGAGTGGTATTTACTGAGCACTTGTGCTCTGCAGAGCACTGCACTATTTGGGAGAGAGCATTACAAGAGAGATAATAGGAATGGCCTCTGCCCTCGTGGCACTTACACCATAGCGAGGGTGACAAGCCCTGAAATAAATTACATTTAGTGGAAGCAATAGAGAAAAGAGATATGGATATAAGTGCTTCGGTGTTGAGAGTGATTGTTCACGTGGTTAAGTGATGAGAAAGTGCTGGAATGAAAGTAATAGGGAGGTGAGCGATTAATCAGGGAAGGCCTCCTGGAGGAAATGTGATTTTGGAAGAGCAGAGAACTCCTTTGGGAATTTGATGAGCATCTGGATCAATCAATCAATCGTATTTACTGAGCACTTACTGTGTGCAGAGCACTGTACTAAGGGCTTGGGAAGTACAAGTTGGCAACATATAGAGACAGTCCCTACCCAACAGTGGGGATCAGTATGAAGCAATGTGGCTTAGTGGAAAGAACACCGGCTTGGGAGTCAGAGGTCTTGGGTTCTAATACTGGCTCCGCCACGTGTCAGCTGTGTGACTTTGGGCAAGTCACTTAACTTCTTTGTGCCTCAGTTACACATCTGAAAAATAGGGATTAAGACAGTGAGCCCCACGTGGGACAACCTGATAACCTTGTATCTACCCCAGCGCTTAGAACAGTGCTTGGCATATAGTAAATGCTTAACAAATAGCATTGTTATTATTATTATTATTAACAGGGTGGTATCCATTTGGGTGGAGGTGAGAGGGAAACACTGAGAAGGGAAAAAATAACAGAGGGAAAGTGAGTTTGAAAGAGAGCAAGGAGTCAAGAATAATGCTAAGATCACATTCCTCGGAGACGGAGAGGATGGCAACGTTGCCCATTGTAATGGAAAGGTTTGGTGAAGTATAGGATTTGGAAAGGAAAAAGAGTGGTTCAGTTATAGCTGTCTTCAGCCGAATAAACAACTTCCTTATTCACTTGGGTGCTGACTTGGGAGTTTGCTCTTCTGGACCACAACCTTTTTTGTTAATTGGTTCCCACTAAAAGATGTCTCTGAATTTCCTTTCTGAACCTTCTTTGGGGAAGCCGCAAGGACTCTGTGATCCCTTACCCTGAGGTGCTCCATATTTGCAAACACTGCATTGTCAATCAATAGTTTTGGCTCAGCACGAAGCCGCTGGAAAATGTAGTTAATGTGGGCAAAACCACGCCCTGACTCACTCGCTCACTTCCAAAAAGGAAAGAGGAGTGTAATACTAATGAGAAGGAGTGTAATACTAATGATGGTGGTTGTTAATCGCTTAGTATGTGCCAGGCACTGTACTAAGTAGGGATAGGAAGAAGCAGAAGTAAAGAAAGGAAGTTGGAAACCCCCGCTAATGGGGCATTGGCAAAACAATGGAGAAGCAGCAAGCCATACTGGCTAAAGAAGCAGCGTGGCCCAGTGGAAAGAACCCGGGCTTTGGAGTCAGAGGTCCTGGGTTCAAATCCCGGCTCCACCACTTGTCATCTGTGTGGTTTTGGGCAAGTCACTTAACTTCTCTGTGCCTCAGTTACCTCATCTGTAAAAAGGGGATTAAGACTGTGAGCCCCATGTGGGACAACCTGATCACCTTGTAACCTCCCCAGCGCTTAGAACAGTGCTGTGCACATAGTAAGTGCTTAATAAATGCCATTATTATTATTATTATTAAAGCACGGGCCTGAGAGCCAGAAGTTTGTGGGTTCCAATTCCGGCTCTGCCACTCATCTGCTGTGTGACCTTGGGCAAGTCACTCCTCTGGGCCTCAGCTACCTCATCTGTAAAATGGGAATCGGGACTGTGAGCCCCACGTGGACAGGAACCATGTCCAACCCGATTTGATTGTATCCACCCCAGCACTCAGTACAGTGTGCGGCACATATTAATAATAATAATAATAATAATAATAATAATAATAATAATGATAGCATTTGTTAAGCGCTTACTATGTGCAAAGCACTGTTCTAAGCGCTGGGGACGATACAAGACTGTGACTGTGACTTCTCGACTGTGAGTCCGCTGTTGGGTAGGGGCCGTCTCTATATGTTGCCAACTTGTACTTCCCAAGCGCTTAGTACAGTGCTGTGCACACAGTAAGCGCTCAATAAATACGATTGAATGAATGAATGAATGAATACAAGGTAACCAGTTTGTCCCACGTGGGGCTCACAGTCTTCATCCCCATTTTACATATGAGAGAACTGAAGCACAGAGAAGTTAAGTGACTTGCCCAAAGTCACACAACTGACAAGTGGCAGAGCCAGGATTTGAACCCACGACCACTGACTCCCAAGCCTGGACTCTTTCCACTGAGCCACAAGCAAGCGATTAACAAATATCATTATTATTATTATTCTGTTTGGTGAGCAAGCTCTGGGCTTCTCACCTAGTTTTCTTAAACAAAATTTGTTTAAAGAAAGTTTTGAAGGAGTCAAATTCTCAACGTGGTATTATTCCCATCTAATTTTTCCCCTTCGTATTCAATTTGCTCTTTACCAACCTTACTCTAGCACTCCTCATTTGGACATAAAGATTTACTGTCAGTATTCAGTAAATCAGTTCATATCATCACTGGCAGCAGAATAATCAGTCACCCCTTATTCCACAGAGCAAGGACAACCTCATATTTCACCCAGGTTTGCCATATTGCCTCTCTTCCCTGATGCTATTTCTTGAATCCGTCGTCACACTAGCTTATTTTTTTCTTTCCTTCTTGACACATCTTGTTAAAGTAGCAGTTGGAAAACAGATGATATTATCCTGTTTCTTTTATAAACGGTCTCCCGGGCTGCCCACGCTTTAATTATAAAAAAAAGTTTACTTCGCAAATCAAATTCGCATTTTGCTGTTGTCATACAAAGGCAATCAGTACAATCTCCTTAAGCAACAGTTTTGCAGGTTTAATGCCAACTAGATATCTGGCTTCAGGGTGATGCCAGAGTTTGTGCACTGGGGTGTCATAAAAGACGGATGATATCCAGTGTCCGAAATGTAGGCACTTTCTACTTTGATCAGAATTGAAGTTGAATCAATGTGCCATCTTCCAGACAAACATACAGAGACAAACAAATGCAGAAAACTGTATTTTTCTGTCTCCCACAGTCCTTTTTCAACGGGCACATTTTGGCCTGACAGAAAGTAGACACAGTCACAGACTTTCAAACATCTCTTGGCTCAAGAAGATGGGGTATGGATTCAAGGAGGCAGGTATTAAAAAAATGTGCTACCGTCCTGTAAATAAGAATGCTCCTAGTAAGCATGTTTCCAAATTTGCTGTTAAATAATTCAACGGCGTACTACAGAAGAAGCAAGTATCAATAATGACAATCGAGTGGTATCTACATACAGGTAAAAATAGCAACTTAGAATTGGATGAATGCAACAGAAGAGATCCCCTGTGGGATGAGTCTAGTAAATTTAAATGACTCAGGTAGGCATCCTGAGTCGTTTCAGAGTCTGAGTTCACTAGGCCTCCAGCGTGAATTCAGCTCACATCAATTAGGGCCGAAAGCTATTATCATTTCAGAGCTAAAGTACTACGGGAAATGACTATCAGAGTCACTTGCTCCAGACCCTTGGGAAATGCCGTGCTCCCTTGTGAGATGAAGACTTAAAAAACCCTCTCCAGAGGTCTTAAAAGCAAGGATGAGGATGTGAGTGAACCCCCGTCCTCCCACTTTCCCATCACTGTAGACGCCACCACCGTTCTGCCAGTCATAACCTTGGCGTCGTCCTCAACTCATTCATTCATTCCATCGTATTTACTGAGCGCTTACTTTGTGCAGAGCGCTGTACTAAGCACTTGGGAAGTACAAGTTGGCAACATACAGAGACGGTCCCTACCCAACAACGGGCTCACAGTCTAGAAGGGGGAGACATATTCAACCCACACAGTCAACCTGTCACCAAATCCCGTCAGCTCAACCTTCACGACATCGCTAAAGCCTGCCCTCTCCTCTCCATCCCAACTGCTCTGACGTCAAACCAAGCATCTATCCTGCCTTTATTACTGCATCGGCCTCTGTGCTGATCTCCCTTTCTCCCGTCTCTCCCTACTTCAGTCCATACTTCATTCTGCTTCCAGATCATTTTTCCACAGAAACGTTCAGTCCGGGTGTCCCCGCTCTTCAAGAACCTCCAGTGGTTGCCCAACCATGACCGCGTCAAACAGAAACTCCTTACCATCGGCTTGAAAGCTCTCAATCACCTTGCCCTCTCCTACCTCACCTCCCTGACTTCCTAACATAATCCAGCCCATACACTTCACTCCTCTAATGCCAGTCCACTCCTCGTACTTCAATCTTGTCTATTTATTCAATCGTATTTATTGAGTGCTTACTGTGTGCAGAGTGCTGTACTAAACTCTTGGGAGAGTACGATCCTCTCACCCACATCCTGCCTCTGGCCCGGAACTCTCTCCCTCTTCATATCCGACAGACATTCACTCTCCCAAATTTCAAAGCCCTAATAAAAGTACAACTCTAAGAGCCCTCATTTCCTCTTCTCCCACTCCCTTCCGCTTTGGATTTGCACTCTTTATTCACTCCTCCCTCAGCTCCGCAATATGTATGTAGCCGTAATTTTATTTATTTATATTAAGAACTGTCTCCCCCTCTAGACTGTAAGCTTACTGTGGGCAGGGAACATGTCTATTAATTCTGTTGTATTGTACTCTCCCAAGCGTTCAGTACATGCCCTGCACAGAGTAAGCACTCAATAAATACGATCACCCGATTGATATAAAGGGGCACTGGCTCACCCTTCTGACACTAGATGTGGCTCCACTGAACCACTCCATTCATTCAGTGGTATTTATCGAGCGCTTACTGTGTGCAAAGCACTGTACTGAGCGCTTGGGAGAGTACAATACAAGAACAAATGGACACATTCCCTGCCCACGGCGAGATCACAGTCTCAACTCCACACCCGAGGCCCAGATGTAAAGAGACCCAAGTGAGCAGTGAGTGAGGAGGATGGATGGAGAGATGCCTCAGCAAGGATTCAGTGCTCACTCTCAAATGCAGGGTGAAAAGATTGCCAGAGCAACAATTTGGCTAACACTGCCTGGAAAAATCCCGGTTTTTCAGCTGGGAGTACATCAGCGAAGACTGCAGCTGATGGAGGGAGTGGGAAAGGGATTTTGCCTGGTGGTGGGGTGTTGTTGAGGCATGCAGACCCCAGGAATAATGATAATAATAATAATAATTATGGTCTTTGTTAAGAGCTTACTATGTACCTTAGACTGTGAGCTCACTGTGGGCAGGAATGTGTGTGTTTGTTGTATTTTCTTCCTCCCTTCAAGGCCCTACTGAGAACTTACCTCCTCCAGGAGGCCTTCCCAGGTTGAGCCCCCTCCTTCCTCTCCCCCTCGTCCCCCTCTCCATCCCCCCATCTTACCTCCTTCCCTTCCCCACAGCACCTGTATATATGTATATATGTTTGTACAGATTTATTACTCTATTTATTTATCTACTTTACTTGTACATATCTATTCTATTTATTTTATTCTGTTAGTATGTTTGGTTTTGTTCTCTGTCTCCCCCTTCTAGACTGTGAGCCCACTGTTGGGTAGGGACTGTCTATATACGTTGCCGACTTGTACTTCCCAAGCGCTTAGTACAGTGCTCTGCACACAGTAAGCGCTCAATAAATACGATTGATTGACTGATTGATATTCTCCCAAGCGCTGAGTACAGTGCTTTGCAGACAGTAAGCGCTCAATAAATACGGTTGAATGAATGAACGAAATGCTAGGCACCGTACTAAGTGCTGGATTGTGTCGGTGCAACCCCGTTCCCACCTCCTACTCACTCTGGATTACTCAGAGCCCCGATCCTGGGATTTCTCCCCACAATTTACCTATCCTTGGGGGGATCCCACTTGCTTAATCCTCATCAGGGTGGACACCCTATTGTGCCCCATCAGCCCAGAGAAGGGGCTTGGCTCTCACTTTACCTGAGGTTTGACCTATAAGAGAAATTATAACGATTGTGGTATAGTTAAATGCTTACTAATTGTCAGGCACAGTACTAAGAACAGGAGTGGATCCAAGCAAATCGGGTTGGACACAGTCCCTGTCCCATGTGGGGCTCACAGTCTTGATCCCCATTTTACAGATGAGGGAACTGAGGCCCAGAGAAGTGAAGTGACTCGCCTAAGGACACACGGCACACAAACAGCAGAGCCGGGATCAGAACCCAAGATTTCTCCACCATTTAATATATATTACTAACAAGCGACTTGACACCTGTCTCCATGTTTTGTTTTGTTGTCTGTCTCCCCCTTCTAG
This sequence comes from Tachyglossus aculeatus, assembly GCF_015852505.1. Classification (NCBI taxonomy): domain Eukaryota; kingdom Metazoa; phylum Chordata; class Mammalia; order Monotremata; family Tachyglossidae; genus Tachyglossus; species Tachyglossus aculeatus. Next base: position 62,361,342 of record NC_052074.1, read on the forward strand.
ACCATGAGCCCGTTGTTGGGTAGGGACCGCCTCTATATGTTGCCAACTTGTACTCCCCAAGCGCTCAGTACAGTGCTTTGCACACAGTAAGTGCTCAATAAATATGAATGAATGAATGAACAAGGTGATCCAACCAAATTCAGGTTTAATGGTCTTTCCCTGGATCTAATACCATTCCCTTCATCACCCTCTGTACTTCCCTGTTGGCAACCCGGGACTCACGTTCTTCTCCCACTAAGGTGCAGGAGCCTCGTTTAATCCCCATTTTACAGATGAGGTGATTGAGGCCCAGAGGAGTGAAGTGAGTTGTCCAAAGTCCCACAGCAAACAAATGGTGGGGCCAGAATTAGAACCCAGGTCCTTTGATTCCCAGGCCTGAGCTCTTTCTATTAAGCCTCACTGCTTCTTTGTCAATAAAGCCAAGGCGTCTCCTATGGAGCATCCAGAGATAGTGTTGGGCATCTCAGTCAGTCAGTCGTACTGAGCGCTTATTGTGTGCGGAGCACTTGCCCTGTTTTTCTCTGTGGTACCGTCCAGGGTAAATGGAAAGCTTTTGTAGTATACGTAAACTGTAAGCTCCTCTAAACATCTCCTCTAGACTGTAAACGCCTTGTGGGCAGGGAACAGGTCTACCAACTCTTTTGTCCTCCCCCAAGCGCTTAGTACAGTGCTCTGCACACAGTAAGCACTCAATAAATACCACTGATTGATTGACGCGGCCCTTGGTCTGAGATACGGACCATTGGCTTGCATCCGCCCCAGTGCTTAGTACCGTGTTTGGCACGTAGTAAGCGCTTAACAAATTCCGTCATTGTTTATTATTTTGTCCTCACTTGGCCGCAACTGCCACCGGGGCTGATTTCAGCAGCACGGATGTGCTGGTCGAGACGGAAGCCGTCACGGGAGCCAAAGATGACAAAACCGTTATTCCCTCAGGGACTTGGAAGTGCTGGGACCTGTGACTGGAAGACAGTAAGCGCTTGACAGCTAGCCCTGTTGTTCTGTCCCGGCTGCTTGCTTCCCACCAGCGGCGCAGGGCTGATTCCGGGAAGGGATGCTTCATCCCTTGATCACCCAGAGGCTAAAATCCGGCAGAAAAGTCCAGGTTTGTCCCTGGAAATTGGGGTCAGCTCCCACGCCCTGGCCCCATCCCTGCCCTACTAAAGTACGAGGGGTGTGAACCGTATAACACATCCAGCAGATGATAACTCTCCCCTCACTCCAATCCTCCAAGAGGCCTCCCCTAAGCCCCCCTTTCCTCTTCTCCCACTCCCTTCTGTGTCCCCGACTCGCTCCCTTTATTCATCCCCCCTCCCAGCCCCACATCACTTAGGTATATCTCCATCATTTATTTATTTCTATTACTGTCTGCCTCCCCCTCTAGACTGTAAACTCATCGTAGGCAGGGAATAGGTCTGTGATATTGTTCATTCAGTCATATTGGAGCACCTACTGTGGTCAAGGCACCGCACTAAGCACTTGGGAGAGTACAACCTAACAACAGACCCATTCCCTGCTCACGACGGGCCCACAGTCTAGAAGGGGAGGCAGACGGTAATAGAAATAAATACTTTTCATTCATTCAATCGCATTTATTGAGCGCTTACTGTGTGCAGAGCACTGGACTAAGCGCTTGGGAAGTCCAAGTTGGCAACATCTAGAGATGGTCCCGACCCAACAGCGGGCTCACAGTCTAGAAGGGGGAGACAGGCAACAAAACAAAATACATCACAGATACGTACATAACTATTGTGGGGTTGTTACACTGTCCTCTCCTGAGAGCTTAGTACAGTGCTTTACGTACAGGAAGGGCTCAATAAATACGATTGATTGATTGATTGTGTGGGAAAGGCACTGTCTGACCAGTTTGTCTTGTATCTTCCTTAACAGTTTGTTGCTTGGTACACAGCAAGTGCTTTAATCCCACTCTTATTTTTAATTATGAGGGCTAAGGAGGAGGGATGAGAGAGAATGCACGCCTGTTTCCACTGGCCTGGGGGTAGTCGTTCCATGCTGACCAGTGGCATCTCACTGGGCCTCGTTCTCGCCCGTCCCGCCGTCGACCCCCGGCCCACGTCCTCCCCCTGGCCTGGAGTGCCCTCCCTCCGCACATCCGCCAAGCTAGCTCTCTTCCTCCCTTCAAAGCCCTACTGAGAGCTCACCTCCTCCAGGAGGCCTTCCCAGACTGAGCCCCCTTTTTCCTCTCCTCCTCCCCGTCCCCGCCACCCTCCTTCCCCTCCCCACAGCAGTCGTATATATATTTGTACATATTTACTATTCTATTTATTTCATTTTGTTAATATGTTTTGTTTTGTCGTCTGTCTCCCCCTTCTAGACCGTGAGCCCGCTGTTGGGTAGGGACCGTCTCTATACGTTGCCAACTTGTACTTCCCAAGCGCTCAGTACAGTGCTCTGCACACTGATTGAATGAATGAATGAGGACACTTGCTCTCATCCTCTGCCAAGGCTTTGGCTACCCAGCTGCTGCAGGCTAACGAGGAGCCCACTGTTGGGTAGGGACCGTCTCTATATGTTGCCAACTTGGACTTCCCAAGTGCTCAGTACAGTGTTTTGCACACAGTAAGTGCTCAATAAATACGACTGATTGATTGATTGAGTGAGTGCCCCGGCTCAACAGCCAGGGTACGCCAGGACACTCCTGGGCACCTCGAAGGCCTCCACTTATTTCAATCAATCAATCGTATTTATTGAGCGCTTACTGTGTGCAGAGCACCGCACTAAGCGCTTGGGAAGTCCAAGTTGGCAACGTATAGAGACCGTCCCTACCCAACAGTGGGCTCACAGTCTAAAAGGGAGAGACAGAGAACAAAACCAAACATACTAACAAAATAAAATAAATAGAATAGATATGTGTACAAGTCTCAGAGCTTTTCGGAGAGTTCCCACCTCCCCCAGATGCTTCGGCTCCCCGTCCCTTTCTCCGCTGCGTGGATAATTCCTGCCTGTCACCCCCCTACCCCTTACCCCAGCACTGGTGGCAATGCGGTGACTTCTCCTCTGGAAATGGAAGTTCTCATCATTATCATCATCAATCGTATTTATTGAGCGCTTACTATGTGCAGAGCACTGTACTAAGCGCTTGGGAAGTACAAATTGGCAACATATAGAGACAGTCCCTACCCAACAGTGGGCTCACAGTCTAAAAGTCTAAAAGCTCTCACTCGGAGCTCTAGTCACCTCTTGGGCCTTCCTTGGCCCACACCACGCTGCTCCCACAGATCCAAGGTGGGGGAAAAGGTTTGCAGGAGCAGCGTGGCTTAGTGGAAAGAGCACGGGTTTGGGGGTCAGAGGCTGTGAGTTCTAACCCCGGCTCCATCACCTGTCTGCTGTGTGGCTTTGGCCAAGCCACTTGACTTCTCTGTGCCTCATCTTTAAAACGGGGATTAAGACTGTGAGCCCCATGTGTAGAGACGGTCCCTACCCAACAACGGGCTCACATAGATGTAATTCCTTCCTCTCCCCCTCGTCCCCCTCTCCATCCCCCCAATCTTACCTCCTTCCCTTCCCCACAGCACCTGTATATATGTATATATGTTTGTACAGATTTATTACTCTATTTATTTATTTGTACATATCTATTCTATTTATTTTATTTTGTTAGTATGTTTGGCTTTGTTCTCTGCCTCCCCCTTTTAGACTGTGAGCCCACTGTTGGGTAGGGACTGTCTCTATATGTTGCCAATTTGTACTTCCCAAGCGCTTAGTACAGTGCTCTGCACATAGTAAGCGCTCAATAAATACGATTGATGATGATGATGATTTTACTTATATACACTGACACTCGTTTACTTTGGTCGTGTGTTCCCCCTTTCTAGACTGTGAGCCTCACATGGCTGTAATTTTGCTTATATACATTGACACCCGTTTACTTGTTTTGTCGTCTGTTCCCCCTTTCTAGACTGTTGTAATTTTACTTATATACATTGACACCCGTTTACTTGTTTTGTCGTCTGTTCCCCCTTTCTAGACTGTGAGCCTCACATAGCTGTAACTTTACTTATATACAAATTTGTCTCCCCCTTTTAGACTGTGAGCCCACTGTTGCGTAGGGACTGCCTCCATATGTTGCCAATTTGTACTTCCCAAGCGCTTAGTACAGTGCTCTGCACACAGTAAGCGCTCAATAAATACGATTGATGATGATACCCGTTTACTTGTTTTATCGTCTGTTCCCCCTTTCTAAACTGCGAGCCTCACATAGATGTAATTTTACTTCTATATATTGACACCCGTTTCCTTGCTTTGCCGTCTGTCTCCCCCTTCTAGACTGTGAGCCCATTGTTGGGTAGGGACCGGCTCTATACGTTGCCGATTTATACTTCCCAAGCGCTTAGCACAGTGCTGTGCACACAGTAAGCGCTCAATAAATACGATTGAATGAATGAATGAATGTGGGACAGCCTGATTACCTTGTATCTACCCCTCTGCTTAGAACGGTGCCTGGCACATAGTAAGCCCTTAAATCAGTAGATAGAGATTAAAATAATTAAATTAGAAATTAAAATAATTTTAAAATAATTAAAATAATATTAAAATAATAAGATAGAGATTAAAATAATAAGATAATCAATAGAGAAGCAGCGTGGCTCGGTGGAAAGAGCACGGGCTTTGGAGTCAGAGGTCGCGGGTTCGAATCCCGGATCCGCCACTTGTCTGCTGTGTGACTTTGGGCAAGTCACTTAATAGCAGTGTGGCTCAGTGGAAAGAGCCTGGGCTTTGGAGTCGGAGGTCGTGGGTTCAACTCCCAGCTCCTCCACGTGTCTGCTGTGTGACCTTGGGCAAGTCACTTAACTTCTCTGGGCCTCAGTTCCCTCATCTGTAAAATGGGGATGAAGACTGTGAGCCCCACGTGGGACAACCTGATCACCTTGCATCCCCCCCAGCACTTAGAACAGTGCTTTGCACATAGTAAGCGCTTAATAGATGCCATTATTGTTATTATTATTATTATTCACATGTCCAAAATAGAGGTCCTTATCTATCCATCCCCGACTTTCCCATCACTGTAGACAGCACTGCCATCCTCCCTACCTGTCTTTCATTCAACCCACATATTCAACCTGTCACCAAATCCTGTCCGTCCTACCTCCAGGACATCACTAAAATGCACCCTTTCCTCTCTTTCCAAAAACTGTGACTTTGGGCAGGTCACTTAACTTCTCGGTGCCTCAGTTACCTCATCTGGAAGATGGGGATTAAGACTGTGAGCCCCCTGCGAGCCCACTGTTGGGTAGGGACCGTCTCTATATGTTGCCAACTTGTACTTCCCAAGCACTTAGTACAGTGCTCTGCACACAGTAAGCGCTCAATAAATACAATTGATTGATTGATTGATAAGCTGATCGCCTTGTAATCTCCCCAGCGCTTAGAACAGTGCTTTGCACATAGTAAGCACTTAATAGATGCCATAATAATAATAATTATTATTCGCATGTCCAAAATAGAGGTCCTTATCTATCCACCCCTGACTTTCCCATCACTGTAGACAGCACTGCCACCCTCCCTACCTGTCTTTCATTCAACCCACATATTCAACCTGTCACCAAATCCTGCCCGTCCTACCTCCACGACATCACTAAAATGCACCCTTTCCTCTCTATCCAAAATGACTTTGGGCAGGTCACTTCACTTCTCTGTGCCTCAGTTACCTCATCTGGAAAATGGGGATTAAAACTGTGAGCCCCCTGTGAGACAACCTGATCACCTTGTAACCTCCCCAGTGCTTAGAACAGTGCTTTGCCCATAGTAAGCACTTAATAGATGCCATAATAATAATAATAATAATTATTCGCATGTCCAAAATAGAGCTCCTTATCTATCCACCCCCGACTTTCCCATCACTGTAGACAGCACTGCCATCCTCCCTACCTGTCTTTCATTCAACCCACATATTCAACCTGTCACCAAATCCTGCTGTCCTACCTCCACAATATCGCTAAAACACACCCTTTCCTCTCTATCCAAAAACTGTGACTTTGGCCAGGTCACTTCACTTCTCTGTGCCTCAGTTACCACATCTGGAAGATAGGGATTAAGACTGTGAGCCCCCCGTGGGACAACCTGATCACCTTGTAACCTCCCCAGCGCTTAGAACAGTGCTTTGCACATAGTAAGCACTTAATAGATGCCATAATAATAATAATTATTATTCGCATGTCCAAAATAGAGGTCCTTATCTATCCACCCCCCGACTTTCCCATCACTGTAGACAGCACTGCCATCCTCCCTCCCTGTCTGTCATTCAACCCACATATTCAACCTGTCACCAAATCCTGCCCGTCCTACCTCCGCGACATCACTGAAACGCACCCTTTCCTCTCTATCCAAAAACTGTGACTTTGGGCAGGTCACTTCACTTCTCTGTGCCTCAGTTACCTCATCTGGAAGATGGGGATTAAGACTGTGAGCCCCCCGTGGGACAACCTGATCACCTTGTAACCTCCCCAGCGCTTAGGACAGTGCTTTGCCCATAGTAAGCACTTAATAGATGCCATAATAATAATAATTATTATTCACATGTCCAAAATAGAGGTCCTTATCTATCCACCCCCGACTTTCCCATCACTGTAGACAGCACTGCCACCCTCCCTGTCTGTCTTTCATCCAACCCACATATTCAACCTGTCACCAAATCCCGCCCGTCCTACCTCCACGACATCACAAAAACGCACCCATTCCTCTCTATCCCAAAACTGCTACTTCCCTGATCCAAGCACTCCTCCCTCTAGACTGTGAGCCCGCTGTTGGGTAGGGACCGTCTCTATATGTTGCCAACTTGGACTTCCCAAGCGCTTAGTACAGTGCTCTGCACATAGTAAGCGCTCAATAAATACGATTGATTGATTGATTGATGATCCCGCCTTATGAGAAGCAGCGTGGCTCAGTGGAAAGAGCCCAGGCTTTGGAGTCAGAGGTCATGGGTTCAAATCCCCACTCCGCCAATTGTCAGCTGGGTGACTTTGGGCGAGTCACTTAACTTCTCTGCCCTAGTTACCTCATCTGTAAAATGGGGATTGAGACTGTGAGCCCCACGTGGGACAACCCAATCACCTTGTAACCTCCCCAGCGCTTAGAACAGTGTTTTAAACGCTTAGTACAGTGCTCTGCACATAGTAAGCACTCAATAAATACGATTGATGATTGATGATGATGATGATGATGACATTTGTTAAGCGCTTACTACGTGCAGAGCACTGTTCTAAGCGCTGGGGGGGATACAGGGTGATCAAGTTGTCCCACGGGGGGCTCACAGTCATCACCCCCATTTTATCGACCGCATCTGTCTCCTCGCTGCCCTCCCTGCCTCCTGTCTCTCCCCACTCCCGCCCTTATTTCACCCTGTGGAACATCTCCCCGCTTCAAGAGAGAAGCAGCGTGGCTCAGCGGAAAGAGCGCGAGTTTGGAGTCAGAGGCCATGAGTTCAAATCCCAGCTCTGGCAATTGTCAGCTGTGTGACTTTGGGCAAGTCACTTCACTTCTCTGGGGCCTCAGTTACCTCATCTGGAAAATGGGGGTTAAAACTGTGAGTCCCCCGGGGGACAACCTGATCACCTTGTAACCCTCCCCAGCGCTTAGAACGGTGCTTTGCACATAGTAAGCGCTTAATAAATGCCATTATTATTTATTATTATTTATTCAAAGCTCCTCCAGTGGTTGCCCACCCGGCTTTGAATCGCTCAGTAAGCTTGCCCCTTCTTACCTCAGCTCACTGACCTCTTATTCCAGCCCAGCCGGCGCACTTTGCTCCTCTATCTTGCCCACTGGGCCCCGATCTCTTCTATATCTCGCCGTCCTCCCCATAGCCTGCAACTCCCTCCTCCTCCCCCGGGAAGCCTTCCAACATCACATCTCCCCCAAGAAGTCTTCCCGGATTAAGCCTTCAGCCCGCTCCCTCTTCTGCATCAGCGGCGCATTTGGATCTGTGACCTTTGGGCATCCGATCGCCACCAACCCAGAGTATTTTTGCCCACGGCGATTAATTATATATTAATCGTTCATATTAATGTCTGTTTCCCCATCTAGACTGTAAGCTCGCTGACCGCAATGGCAATAATGATTTAGACTGTGAGCCCACTGTTGGGTAGGGACCGTCTCTATATGTTGCCAACTTGGACTTCCCAAGCGCTTAGTACAGTGCTCTGCACACAGGAAGCGCTCAATAAATACGACTGATGATGATAATGATGGTATTTGTTAAGCGCATCGTATGGGTCGGGCACTGTAATAATAATAATAATGGCATTTATTAAGTGCTGTTCTAAGCGCTGGGGAGATGACAAGGTGATCAGGTTGTCCCCCGGGGGGCTCACAGTCTTCATCCCCATTTTCCAGATGAGGGAACTGAGGCCCAGAGAAGTGAAGTGACTTGCCCAAAGTCACACGGCTGACAAGTGGCGGAGCCGGGATTTGAACCCGTGACCAGACCCATGACACGGACTCCAAAGCCCGTGCTCTTTCCACGGAGCCACGCTGCTTCCAGCGTTGGGGTAGACAGAAGCAGCGTGCAGCTGTGTGACCCTGGGCAACCCACTTGACTTCTCTGGGCCTCAGGTCCCTCACCTGTAAAATGGGGATGAAGACTGTGAGCCCCCCTGTGGGACAACCTGATTACCTTGTATCTACCCCAGCGCTTAGAACAGTGCTTGGCACATAGTAAGTGCTTAACAAATACCAACATTATTATTATTATTATTATAGAAGGTTAGACACAGTCCCTGTCCCACACTGGGCTCACAAGTCTTAATCCCCATTTTACAGATGAGGTAACTGAGGCCCAGAGAAGTGAAGTGACTTGCCCAAGGTCACACAGCAGATGAGTGGCAGAGCGGGATTAGAACCCAGGTCCTTCCTTTGTTGTGGGGAGGGACTCGTGCTTTGCACAAGGTGAATGCGCAATACATTTATTTTATTTGCACATATCTATTCTATTTATTTTATTTTGTTAGTATGTTTGGTTTTGTTCTCTGTCTCCCCCTTTTAGACTGTGAGCCCACTGTTGGGTAGGGACTGTCTCTAGATGTTGCCAATTTGTACTTTCCAAGCGCTTAGTACAGTGCTCTGCACATAGTAAGCGCTCAATAAATACGATTGATGATGATGATGACCCTGCCCTGGCACTTAGCACAGTGCTCTGTACAAGATAAGTGCTCAATACATGCCACCGATGATGATAATTATGATTACTCTACCCTGGCGATCACATGATAATAATAATAATGGTACTTGTTAAGTGCTTACTATGCGCCAGGCACTGTACTAAACGCTGGGGTGTATACCATCAAATTGGGTTGAACACAGTCCCTGTCCCACGTGGGGCTCACAGTCCCACTCTCCATTTTACAGATGAGGGAACTGAGGCACAAAGAAGTTCATTCAGTCGGATTTATCCAGGGCTTGCTTTGTGCAGAGCACTGTACTAAGTGCTTGGTACAGTGTCTGTCACATAGTAAGCACCTAACAAATGCCTTAATTCTTATCACTACTATTAGAACAATGAGCAGACGCACTCCCTGCCCTTTAGGAGCTTACCATCTAGAGGGGATAGACGGACATCAAAACTGATAAGTTAATTACAGATACGTGGGACAGGGACTGTGTCCAATGCAATTTGCTTGTCTCTCCCCCAGCGCTTAGTAACAATAATAATTTTGGTATTTGTTAAGCACTTACTATGTGCCGAGCACTGTTCTAAGCAATGGGGGAGATACAAGGTGATCAGGCTGTCCCACATGGGACTCACAGTCTTCATCCCCATTTTCTAGATGAGGTAACTGAGGTGCAAAGAAGTGAAGTTACTTGCCCAAAGTCACACAGCTGAAAAGTGGTGGAGGCAGGATTAGAACCCATGACCTTTGGCTCTCAAGCCCACGCTCTTTCCACTGAGCCACGCTGAGTGCCTGGCACTTAGTATGCTCTTAACAGATGCCATAATTATCATTATTATCATTACAACAGTAAACAGACACATTTGGGCAAGTCACTTCACTTCTCTGGGCCTCAGTGACTTCATCTGCAAAATGGGGATGAAGACTGTGAACCCCCTGTGGGACAACCTGATCACCTGGTAACCTTCCCAGTGCTTTGCACACAGTAAGCGCTTAATAAATGTCATTATTATTGTTATGGTAACCTCCCCAGCGCTTAGCACAGTGCTTTGCGCCTAGTAAGCGCTTAAGAAATACCAACATTAGTGAATGAATTGCTCTGATGGGCCAAGCCCCGTTGTAAGCGCTGGGCACTAACTCGGGTTGGGTGGGTGGGTGGGTGGCTGGAAGGAGCCCCCGGGGTCCCCACCCCCCTCGGGAAGGCCGGGGGCGGGGGGGGGTCGCACCTGGGGACGCCTCCTCCGGGAGGCCTCCGGGCTGCTCCTCCGCCCGCCCCCGCTGCTGCTGCCGCCGCCGTCCTTCTTCTTGTTGTTGTTGTTGTTGTTGTTGTTGCCTCCGGAGGAGACTGAGGTCGGAGCGTCCGGGACGCTCCTGGTCCTGCTCCTGGCCCTGGCCCCGGTCCTGGCCCTGGCCCTGGTCCTGGTCCTGGTCCCGGTCCTGGCCCTGGCCCTGGTCCTGGCCCCGGTCCTGGCCCTGGGCGAGCGGGAGGGCGAGCAGGAGGGCGAGCGGGAGGAGGACCACCGCCCTCCGCATAGCGCGCGCGACCCCCGGCGCCCCGGGACCCCGGGACACGGGGACACGGGGGACGGGGGACTGAGGGCGGGGGGGGGGAGGAAAGGAGAGGAGGGGGGCAGAGGGGAGCGGGAGAAAAGGGAGAGGATGGGGACCGGCGGGAGGGGGCTTGGAGAGCCGGGAGGGGCCGCGGGGACAGGAGCAGGGGGAGAAAAGGGGGGGGGGGGGGGGGGGGGGAGGGGGCTTGGGGAGAGGAGGAGGGGGAGAAAAAAGAGGGGATGGGAAGGGGGGGCGGGGACAAGAGGGGAGGGGCCGGGGGAGAGAGGGGAGGGGCCGGGGGAGAGCAGGAGGGGGCCGCGAGAGAGAGGGAGGGGGGCAAAAAGGAGGGGAGGGGGACAGAGGGGAGGGGGAGAAAAGGGAGAGGATGGGGAGAGAGGGGAGGGGGAGAAAAGGAAGAGGATGGGGAGAGAGGGGAGGGGGAGAAAAGGAAAAGGATGGGAACAGAGGGGACGGGGAGAAAAAGGAGGGGATGGAGAGAGAGGGAGGGGGCTTGGGGAGAGGAGGAGGGGGAGAAAAAGGAGGGGAGGGGGAGAGAGGGGAGGGGGCTGGGACAAGAGGGGAGGAGGCCCGGAGAGAGGGGAGGGGGCGGGGAGACCGGGGAGGGGGCGCGGGGAGAGGAGGAGGGGGCGGAGGCAAGGGAGGAGGGGAGGGAAGGGGTCTGGGACAAGAGAGGAGGGGGCGTGCGGAGGGGAAGAGGGGGCGGGGGCACGGCTAAGACTAGAGGGAGGGGAGTCGGTTGCCGCCGGGGGGAGAGGAGGAGGAGGAGGAGGAGGAGGAGGAGGGGTGGATGGGGAGGAGCGGGCGGGGAGAGGGACGGGATTTGTGCTCGGCGCGGCTCCCTGCCCCTTCCCTGCGGGAACTGCAGGGTTAAAGCCCGGCTCCCTGCCCGGTGGGGGGCCGGGGGTCAGGGAGGGTCCGGGGGGTGGGGGTGGGGGGTCCCGGGGGCCGGCCACCGCGCTGCAGAGATGCTGGCCCAGAGGGAAGAGGGTGCTGGGCCGGGGCCAGGGCTCCGCTGCCTAGCAACCGAAGCTCTCCCGGGGCCTGGACCACAGCCGCCCAGCAGCCAGCAGCCTAGGCACCGGGGGCTCAGCGCCGAGGCCTGTCCGCCGGCGCAACACTAAGCCCTCCCTCCTTCCTTCCTTATAATAATAATAATAATAATAATAATAATAATAATAATAATAATGACAACATTTGTTAAGCGCTTACTACGTGCAAAGCACCGTTCTAAGCGCTGGGGAGGATACAAGGTGATCAGATTGTCCCACGTGGGGCTCACATCCCCATTTACAGATGAGGTAACTGAGGCCCAGAGAAGTGAAGTGACTTGCCCAAAGTCACACAGTGGACACTTGGCAGAGCCGGGATTTGAACCTGTGATCTCTGACTCCCAAGCCCCAGCTCTTTCCCTTGAGCCACGCTGCTTTTCTAAAAGGTGATCAGATTATCCCACGTGGGGCTCACGGTCTTCAGCCCCATTTTACAGATGAGGAAACTGGGGCACAGAGAAGTTAAGTGACTTGCCCAAAGTCACACAGTTGACAATTGGCGGAGCTGCGATCGTCCTTCAAATGGGTGAGGGCAGAAGAGGTGCCCACATGTTTCCTAATGATAATAGTGTTCGTCAAGCTCTATGTGCCCAGCACTGTAGTAAATACCACGGAAGATTTAAGATGAGGTTGAATGCAGTCCCTGTCTCACATGCAACTCAATCAGTCAGTCAGTCTGTTGCATTTAATGAGCGCTTACTAGGTGCAGAACTCACGGTCTATGAGGGAGACCAGGTATTGAATCCCCATACTGCATGTGAGGAAACAGAGGCACAGAGAAGTTAAGTGACTTATCCAAAGGTCACACAACAGGTATGTAGCCGAGCCATTATTAGGACCCGGGTCTTCCGACTCCCGTGCCCGGGCTCTTTTCACTAGGCCGTGCTTTTTCTTGCCGTCTCCTTCACCACTTCTTAGGGGCCTCCTTGGGGACGTCAGGGTCCCAACTGTTCTCTGCTCTGCCACAGCAACTTTGGTTTTGCTTTATGGTGCCTCTAAAGGATTTATTTTGTCCATCCCGCTTTGGGTTGCCCCTTCTGGCTCAGCAGAAGCTGACCGTCCGTCATCATCCACTTTCTTCACCTGTCCTGAGAGGGGGTGACGGTAAGAGAAGGGCTTTGGTGCTGATGGTCCGAAGAAACCTTCCAGCACCTCTTTGTTTGAGATCCCGTCTTCCACCCTGATGTAAAGTATGACACGGCGGCAGCCTTGGTGGTGAGCTTCATGTAGTAGTAGTATTTATTCGGTCATTTAGTTGTATTTATTGAGCGCTTACTGTGTGCAGAGCACTTGGAGAGTAAATGCAACAATAAGCAGACGCATTCCCTGCCCACAACGAAAGGCAGGGAGAAAAAATCATCAATAAGGATATGTACAGAAGTGCTGTGGGGCTGCATTCCCTGCCCACAATGAGGTTGAGATCTAAAGGCAGGGAGAAAAAAAATCATCAATAAGGATATGTACAGAAGTGCTGTGGGGCTGGGATGGGGGGACGAAAAAGGGGAGCAAGTCAGGGTGACACAGAAGGGAGTGGGAGAAGAGGAAAGGGGGGGGCTTAATCAGGGAAGGCCTCCTGGAGGAGATGGGCCTTCAATAAGGTTTTGAAGGGAGGAGTGGGATTGTCTGTCGGATTTGAGGAGGGAGGGTTCCAGGCCAGTGGCTAGGGGTTGGTGGCAAGAAAGGCGAGATTGAGATTGAGATAGCACTAGAGGAGCAAAGTCTGTGGGCTGGATTATAGAAGGAGAGAAACGAGGTGAGGTAGGAGGGGGCAAGGTGATGGAGTGTTTTAAACCCAATGGTGAGGAGTTTTTATTTGATGGGGAGGTAGATGAGCATCTACCCGAATGAGTCCTGGACATTTTTATGGAAAAATGGCGTGGGCAGCTGAGCCAAGTGAGGACTGGAGTGGGGAGAGGCAGGAGGCTGGGAGGTCAGCAAGGAGGCTGATTCAGTATTCCAGGAGGGACGGGATGAGTGACTGTATTCACGTGGTAGCAGTTTGGGTGGAGAGGAAAGGGAGGATTTTAGCCATGTCGTGAAGGTGGAACAGGCAGGATTTCACTTTCTGCAAGAAACCTTCCCGATGAATTCCCACCACCCGAGTCACAAGATCTGACACTGTAGCACTTGGTTTTTTGATCTGGACAGAAGCATCCCTTTCCTCTACGATGCGGGACTCTTTCATCACATCCACAACACAATTCACCTGTAAAATGGGGATTAATGTGAGCCCCCCGTGGGACAACCTGATCACCTTGTAACCTCCCCAGTGCTTAGAACAGTGCTCGGCACATAGTAAGTGCTTAATAGTGCCATCATCATCATTATTATTAGAAGGGGGAGACAGAGAACAAAACAAAACATATTAACAAAATAAAATAAATAGAATAAATATGTGCAAATAAAATAGAGTAATCAATACGTACAGACATATGCAGCGTAGCTCAGTGGAAACAGCCCGGGCTTTGGAGTCAGAGGTCATGGGTTCAAATCCCGGCTCTGCCAATTGTCAGCTGGGTGACTTTGGGCAAGTCACTTCACTTCTCTGGGCCTCAGTTACCTCATCTGCAAAATGGGAATTAAGACTGTGAGCCCCCTGTGGAACAACCTAATCACCTCGTTACCTCCCCAGCGCTTAGAACAGTGCTTTGCACATAGTAAGCGCTTAACGAATGCCATCATTGGAGAAGCAGCATGGCTCAATGGAAAGAGCCCGGGCTTGGGAGTCAGTGGTCATGGGTTCAAATCCCGGCTCCGCCAGTTGCCAGCTGTGTGACTTTGGGCAAGTCACTTCACTTCTCTGGGCCTCTGTTCCCTCATCTGCATGATGGGGATTGACTGTGAGCCCCCTGTGGGACAACCTGATCACCTTGTAGCCTCCCCAGCGCTTAGAACGGTGCTATCCACACAGAGCCTAACAAATGCTATTATTATTCCAACTTGTACTTCCCAAGCGCTTGGTACAGTGCTCTGCACACAGTAAGCGCTCAATAAATACGATTGAATGAATGAACGAATGAATGAATCATCACTGGTAAAAGTACCCCATCCCCTTTTCCCCTCTCACCTCACATCGCTGCTGTCCTACTCCAATCCAGCCCGCACAATTCGCTCCGTCTCGATCTCGTCTATCTCGGCGCCGACTTCTCGTCCACATCTTGCTTCTGGCCTGGAATGCCCTGCCTCGTCACATCCGACAGACACTTTACTCTCCTTGGCATTTCAAAGCCTTATAGAAGGCACATTTCCTCCAAGAGGCCTTCCTTGACTAAGCCATTCTTTCTTTTTCTCCCACTGCTTTATTAATGACTATTAATCGTATTTATTGAGCGCTTACTGTGTGCAAAGCACTTCTGCCTCACCCTGATTTGCTTCCTTTATTCACCCCCCCCCCCCCCAGCTCCTATAACACATCCGTAATTTATCTATATTATTGTCTGTAGTTTGACAGCTCATTGTGGACACGGAATATGTCTGTTATATTGTACTCTCCCAAGCACTGAGTTCAGTGCTTGGCACAGAGTAAACACCCAGTATTATTGATTGATCATTAGATGGAGATGAAAACACAACTTAATGTTGATGCTGCTGCTGGAATCTCCCGCTGAGAACAGTGGACAACGTCCCCGAGGAAGAGATGAGCCCGAGAATGGTTTGGGCGCCCATGTTTAATTACTTGAAGTGATTTGGGGAACACTTTGCTCACTATAACAATATTCTGAAGGTTCTTAAATATTCTTAGCTGCTACCGAAATGCCTAATATTTTACCCTGCCCCATCTTCTTTGACAGTACACAAATGCATCTTCTGCCGCCCCAAATGAAACAAAACATCATCTGGAAAGGTATCTTTATTGCAAAATTCTCAAGAACAAATAGGATTTATTTTAACAAAGATTCGTTATGCATCCCAACACTTTAAAATTCGATTAAAACTAAACAGTGAATTCCAACAATCTGACTTGAGAGGTTAAGGAAACTCACACACTAGCCTGATTTTAGTTACTATGCAAGAAACGGTCTTGCTAGATGTAGCTCTGCTCTAGAATTTATTTTTTATTCAAACTAAATTATTAAAAAAAACTTTGCTTTTGTTAATAGTATTTCTTGAAATACAAAATATCCCTGACACATGACTATAATTCCATTAGCCCCACCAAGGTAGACTCATTTGCTCTAGTCTTTGTTTATCAGTTACATGAACAAAATGCATTTACTAACATTTATTGCACTAGCAAGGTAGATGCCGAAAATTCTATGAAAGAGGTAAACATTAAGTTTTTTATATTTTTCAAAGCAACATCCTAACTGAAACCTGTATTTTGCTTTTAGGAACAAATCTAACAAGAGGCCCAGTGCGAAAAATCATTTTGGGATCTCCTCCTCTATTGCTAAAAGTCGGAATCTTCCATTCTAGCGCCCCAGCTTTAGAGCTAGATTCCCCCTTTTCTATTCTCCTCCAAATCCCTTCAAGATGTTGAAGGGATCAGATAGTTGTTCTCCTTCTCCCCCTTAGATTGTGAATCCGGTATAAGGCAGGGACCGTCTGAGCTGAGTGTACTGCCAGCGCTTAGAACGGTGCTTGGCACAGTAAGCGCTTAACAAATACCATAATAATAATTATTATCATCATCCACCCCAGTATTTAGCACAGTCCTGGGGAAATACAGTGAGGTGCCTTACAAATACCATTATTATTTAGTAGTAGTAGAAGTCGTGTATGGACTGAGCATTTGTGGGCCAAGGCGCCGGAAGAGGGGATGGTTCTCGGCACTGGACGGCAGCTCGACTTGGTTACGGCGGGGTTTTGTTGTTTCGGTTACGAAAGTAAAAATGAGAATTCCCAACACAGCTCGAAGCCACCGAGCGAGTTATTTAATCCGCGACAGCCACTCCAGAGGCTAAGATCCCGCTGGCCCTCTGGATTTGGGGCACGGGGCAGTAGCTACATCCAGAAGCCAAATGAGCTCGGGATGTAATCCGGAGAACCCCCTCCCTTCTCCCCGCTGCCGATACGGAACGATCCCGCAGAAGCCCGGGCCAGAGCCCATTTCCGCGGTGGGACTTGGGAGCATCTGTTTCAGGTGTTAAAAATAGATATTTTTCTTTTAAAAAGGTGAAAATTATACACTGAATAAAGAGGCGGCAAGGCGCGGTGGCATTAATTCAGTTTTATAATACAGTACCAGGTCGCTTTCCAACTAAGTGGAACGGTGTGTTGATTTCATAAACTTAATTCAGTCATTGACAAATTTAAGCATCAGCTCACCCAATGTGGGTGACTGAAACACAACAAAATAAAGACACTGGAACTCATTACTTACGCATCAAACACATTCGATCCAATTGTTTTCTGAGAGCCCTTCAAACACTTTAAGATTGCAGGGGTCTAATAGCGTGCAATTCTTTATACAGAGAACACCTACTTAAGTGGAGATTATTTTTGTTGCAATTAAGGAAAAATAATGACTAAATAGCTTCAAAATCCTGGTTCCATCAGACGTCACAGCGCGTAAACTACTCAGAAAGATGAAAGAGCACGGACGTCAGACTCCCAGGAGAAGATCCTCTCTCTGAATCAACGTTAAAGGGAGAAACAAAGGCCAAAGAAATCGGCTTGCAGAGGAATGGGCCCATCGGGCTCTTTCCTCATTAGGGCTCTTTAGATTTATAATGACGTGAAACAAACCACGTCTGTTTATGTTCTCATACTGCACTGGGAAGCAACAACTCAGAGGTTCGGTGCCGTTTCCAAGTGACGGCTCAGACGGATCAAATGCCGTAGGGATTTTTGCTGGCATTCAAAACCACCATCACCCCGAGTGGAAAAGAAGGGATTTCTCCCCATCACTGGTTGACGATCAAGCTATCGATCTACGAAGCCACTCGGATTCCTTCAGCCTCCTCATCCGGACCTGCCTTTGGGACTTCGGGCACAGTTCTTATCCAAAATTATTTTTCGAAAGCCACTGGGGTGTGTTCACGCCGTGGATCAGCCGGGGGATAGACAAATGGAGTGAGCTGCTTTCATTTCATAATAACGATGGCATTTATTAAGCGCTTACTGTGTGCAAAGCACTGTTCTAAGCGCTGGGGGTGGTTACAAGGTGATCAGGTTGTCCCCCGTGGGGCTCACAGTCTTCATCCCCATTTTACAAATGAGGGAACTGAGGATCAGAGAAGCCAAGTGACTTGCCCAAAGTCACACAGCTGACAGTGAGCGGAGTTGGGATTTGAACCCATGACCTCTGACTCTTCGCTAGTTGGTACGGAGCAGGAACAACATTATCTGTCCTTCCCTCGCTTCTCCGAGAGGTCTGGCCCTCTTTGACGAAGAAAATATTACCCAGAACATTAGTCAGTCACTTAATCGTATTTATTGAGCGCTTATTGTGTGAAGAGCACTGTACTAAGCTCCTGGGTGAATACGATATAACAATAAAACAGACACATTCCCTGCCTATCACGAGCTTACAGTCTAGAGGGGAAATAGCATTAAGAGTTCCTAATAACATTAGGAAATAGCAACTAACAGCTCCTGCTCTATGAACGGTGGCTGACACACAATTTACCTATGTCTGTGGGCTAGAGTGACATTTTAAAAAATAGCTCAGAAAAATCAACCCAATCTCCGAGATTAGACTCCTGAAAAGCACTTGGGAAGAGCTGTTTTGAAAATATTTAAAGATATATGGATCGGTTTTTGTTCACATTTAAATATGAGTTAACAAATGCTCAACTTGCTTCATGGAAGAGGGAGAATTGGATTTTTCTCTGAGTATCAGCATTTTTCAATTGTTTTCTTCACATTTCAAAAACACTCTGCAACCTCTTCGGAAACTACAACAGTATCTGTTAAAATGAGGGAAAGGACAAAAATGCAGAAACTAGTATAAACGTATCAAAAGGTTCTCCACAAGTTTTGAATTTTGAAAAGACATTTAATAATTTGTCTTTTAGATCGGTGCAAGTCATTCTCTCTGCTGTGAATTAAGAATAGGACTTCTTCTTAAAGAAGTAAAGTTTCAGACGAAAAAGACCAGATACATTACAGCACTGGATAAGATGGAGATTGGTCTTCCGCACGTATTCTTTTAATGAGGACAGGGTAATATACTAGCTAGGTAAACCGAAATAATTGTTTTCCTTTTCTTTAAGGGGAAAATATATCAAAATTTAAACCTGACATCCGATCTTTTTTCTAAAAAATACACTTACGCTGAAAAAAGTTTGCCCATCTATTTTTGAATGACAGTTTGGTGCTGAAGACTAGACTGTAAGCTTGTCGTGGACAGGACGCTTGCCTACGGACTCTATTATATTATATCCTCCCAAGTTCTTAGTTTTAGCTCTGCACACAGTAAAAGCATTCAAAAATGACTGATTAACAGCAGGTATCATATCTACTAACCGTATTGTACTCTCCCAATTGCTTAGCAGAGTGCTCTGCACACAGCAGCATTCAATTAATGCTATTGCTAGATTGCTAGAATTTGGGACCCACAATGGCAATTAAAAAAAAAAAAGAGGAAAACATTTTTCCATCTCCAATATCTCTGACTCAAACGACCTCTCTGGTTCCATCTCCTGAAAGGGCCGGATTGTGCCTAAAATTCAGATTTAGGATAATCATGTATGGCGCTTTCTTTACCCAGCATTAAATTCATTGACAATATAATACGCTTCCTGTACACAGCCCGAAGTACACAGCCTTTTAAATCACTTGCAAGATAGTTGCTCCTGAATGATCTACCCTGTGAACATTTATTGCTTTACGATTTGCTCAGGAAAAACACTATCTAAAATTTCTGGTTTTAACTCGGGACATTTTCATCTATAGGCGGTTCTTCCACCTACAAAGGCACCATGGTAGATGCAAGCCCGAGCGGGTACGGTCTCTCTACAAAGGGAGAAGATGCAATCGATTCCTGCAGTTCAGTTGTGGAATGAAGCAATCAATTGAGCGCTTAGCACAGTGCTCTGCACGCAATAAGAGCTTGATCAATACAATTGAATGAATTAGAGGAAGAAAATAAGCCAAAAGAAATAGCAATAGCAACCCCAAAGCACCGATAGGGTGTTTGCGCACAGATCCTCTAGACTGTGAGCTTGTTGTGGGCAGGGAATGTGTCTGTTTATTGTCATATTGTACTTTCCCAAGCTCTTAGAATAGTGCTTTGCACACATTAAGCACTCAATACATTTGATTGAATGAATGAATCCTTTCCCCAAATTGTACCAATAACAGCATCCTCAAACCCTGTATTGACTGGAAGTCCTTGTGGGCAGGGACTGTGTCTGCCAACTCTATTGTATTGTACTTTCCCAAGTGCTTAGTATACTGCTCTGCACACAGTTAAGTGCTCAATCCAAAAGTAATGACTCCCTCTCTAGAAAGTGCCCTATCTAATGGAGATCGTCGCTTCAGAAGTTGTCCTTTAAGGAGCTAGAAAATCCACCTAGTTGGGAATTCATCCGGTAGAGCGCTTTTAATAAAGGGCCTAGGTAGATGCAAACTGCAGTTTAAAAATATCTTGTCGCTTCCTAGAGTGTTAGCACGTTATGAGCGGGGAGCTCTGTTGTATGGTACTCTCCCAAGCACTCAGTACGTTCTCTGCACGTAGTAAGCTCTCAATAGATACCACTGATTGATTGATTCCTAGGCTAGGTGACTCTAGGGAGGGCTAAAGACTGAGCTTCTCAAGAGTTTGTGTTCAGTTCAACGACTGAGAAAAATCACACCAAACGTTTCAGGAAGGGGAAAAAGTTTAAACCACTAACCTATCATGTCTTCTGAAATGATTCTGGTACTGTCTCAGTAAAAGTTTTCAAAGTAAGATCACGGGTCGACGATGAAAAATGTAACTGTAGGAAACGTAAATCGATCCGCACTGAAAATTATGGCCTAATCCAAGAGGGAAGTAGTAATGAAAAGCAGCTCTTTCATGTAGCAGCAGAGGAATTCTCTGGAGGCAAATGCTTTTACATTTTTCGGTCATGCAGTGATCTGCAGAGTGGTGATGCTGCTAAGAGCTTCTTGAAGCAGTCTTGTGGTCGCTTCCTAAAATATAGCATTATAAAATACTGTACCTTCAAATTTTCACAAAGTATCTCCTTGTTACTCGAAAGCTTTCAGTACGGGGGAATACAGGCAATATGGAGCCCTGTTTTTCCTCTACGAGAGGCTCATTTTAATTTGATTCAATTAAGATCCAATACATAAGACTGCAATTAATGATCTCATTTTGTGCTTATGTAAAAGCTATTTTAAATACTTTTACTTTGAGATGCAAGTCCTTTTTATAAATTAAAATACCACAAAAATAGAACTCTACAGTTTTTTTTTTTTCCTGCAGTGAATTTGACTCCTAAATTTATAAAAAATATACCGTATTTCATACCGGAAAGCAAAAAGAGTTCACGTACCACTGATACTCTACGAAAAGGAATCTGACAAGGTTGTGCCATTTCTAAAGTTCCGCAATCCAGGCAGCCCTGCACGTCAAGGCGTCAATTCTGCGCATGGATGCATTCATTAGTAGTTTGAAGACCGACTGTAGTGTTATACATATTAACAGTTAGCAGTTGTACAAAAAATTTGAATGCTGAGGTCCCAAAGAGTCTTTGCTTTAAAATAAAACTGAGAAATTCAGAGAACAGTTAACTAGAAAAACTGCCGTTTGACACAAGTTTGAAGTCTAATCCCCGAAGTCGCACATCGCAATACCGGTCTTTTCAACGCACTGAAAAGAATGCAGTCTCTGACTCGGGTTGTCCAAAATCACCAAACACCTACACCTCAGTGAATGTGCATTAAGCCACCTAGACAAACATGATTAAGAAAGAGAATGAGGGACACACAGGGCTCTCATTTTGTAGTTACACGTTACACATCAAGGCCACAGGTGGTTATCAGCAGTGCGGTTGTGGAGAACTCATTCCTCGAGGAGGATTATCCGAGATCATAATACAGCTGGTAATTCCGATGTCAGTACGTCGCACAGAAATGAAGCCAGCCGTTATGCCTCTGTTGTCCCTTCGCCATTTTCATGCGGCTGTAGCTGTTCTCTCTCTTGTTCTTCCTGAGGTGGCCGCACGCGTTTGAAAAAACCCACCTACAGTTGGGAGAACAACCCAAGTCACCGGTCGGTTTGGGAAAATCTGGGACCGCAAAGTGGAAGAGAGCAAATGCCGGTGTTTAATGCAGATCGCCACGCAGCTGAATAACAGAACTCTACAGTTATGGCATGGTACGGCTCTGTTCCGCAACGTGGCTTAGTGGCTAGAGCCTGGGCCTGGGAATCAGGAGGACCTGGGTTCTAATCCTGGCTCCACCACTTGTCTGCTGTGTGACCCTGGGCAAGCCCTATTACTTCTCTGGACCTCAGTTCCCTCATTTGAAGAACGGGGATTAAGTGCGTGAGCCCCATGTGGGACAGGGACTGTGTCCAAACTAATGAACTTGTATCTACCTCATTGTTTAGACACTGCTTGGCCCATAGTAAGCACTTAACAAGTACTATCCTTGTTATCGTTATTATTAGTATAAGGAAAAGCTTTCCCACCTTCTCCGACTCTCACAGTGATAGTCACTCCTAAGATCTACAACTTATGCAAACAGAAAATACTTACTTTGTGCATTACAAAGACCAGAACAGCTAACAGCAGCAATCCTGCCAGGACAGCCAAAATGATCACCCACACAGGCACCGGCATCGAAGCCGGTTGGATGCCCCAATTAACGTTGGTGGTCACCTATGGGGAAACAGAACGTGTCGCACAGTAGAGAATGATTCTCAGCTTACGTACAATTTTTTGTTTCCTTAAGGGGACCTGGAACTTTCCTTGCCTCACCTGGACCATGAAATCGACCAAGTTTGACCCAGTTTAGTTGACATCAATTACCCAGCGTGACATCCAAAAGGAATAAATACTTGGACCGAGAGTCTCAGGCGGGACAGGGACTGTGTCCGATCTGACTTGTATCTACCCCAGCGCTCAGAACCGTATTTGACAGTAAGCACTTAACAGAGACTATCACCGTTATTATTATCGCCAAACGGTTAATTGATCTGTACACTGAATTTTCAACTACCATCTCTACACAGATGATTCCCAAATCTACGTCTCCATCTCCGATCTCTCCCCTTTGCATTCTCGTATTTCCTCATGCCTTTTGGAGATCTTTTAAACTGGATGTCCTCAAGACACCTCAAACTTGACCTGTCCGAAACAGAAGTCCTCATCTTCACATCCAAACCCTGTCGTCCCCATGACTTTCCCATCACGGCAGACCACACCGCTATCCTCCTCATCTCTCAGGCCCCTGCCTTGGTATCATCCTCGACTCCTCTCTCTCATTTAACTCACGTATTTAATCCATCACCAAATCCTGTTGGCTCTCCCTTCATGACATCATTGAAATCCACCCTTTTCTCTCCATCCAAACTGCTACTACGCTGATCCAGTGGTTATCCATCCAACTCTGTATCAAACAGAAACTCCTTGCCATCGGCTTTAAAGCGCTCAGAGCGTTGCCTCTTATTTTACCTTGCTGATTTCTTACAACCCAGTCTGCACAATTTGTTCCTCTACTCGCCAACCTACTCACTCCACCTCCATCTCATCTATCTCGCTGCCAACCCCTGGTTCATTCATTCATTCATTCATTCAATCGTATTTATTGAGCGCTTACTGTGTGCAGAGCACTGTACTAAGCGCTTGGGAAGTACAAGTTGGCTTTGGCCCTCCCCATTCCTATACGACAGACCACCACTCTCCCCACCTTCAAAGCCTTATTAAAATCTCATCTCCTCCATGTATATATGTATATATGTTTGTACATATTTATTACTCTATTTATTTTACTTGTACATATCTATTCTATTTATTTTATTTTGTTAGTATGTTTGGTTTTGTTCTCTGTCTCCCCCTTTTAGACTGTGAGCCCACTGTTGGGTAGGGACTGTCTCTATATGTTGCCAACTTGTACTTCCCAAGCACTTAGTACAGTGCTCTGCACACAGTAAGCGCTCAATAAATACGATTGATTGATTGATTGATTCCCTGATTAAGCTCTCTTTCCTCCTACTCCCTCTCCTTTCTGCGATGCTTACACATTTCTATCTGTACCCTTGAGGAACTTGATATTCACTTCACCCTCGGCCCCACAGCACTTATGTACATACGCATAATTTATTTTAAATGTCTATCTTCCCCCCTAGACCGTAAACTCCTTTTGGGAAGGGACCACGTTTACCAGCTTTGCTGTACCGGACCCCTCTAAGTGCTTAGTTCAGTGCTCTACACATAGTAAACACTCAAAAACTGCCACTGATTGTTTGACTTACTACTGTGGAATTGTGGATATCATCAATAGGAAGATTCTTGTAAGGGAATTCTATGACATTGAATGAAGCAGATGACTTGAGTGAATATGAATGATTCTGATTTTCTTTCTGTGGAAAAAGGATATTGAGACAATCTTTGCATTTTCTGCATTTAAAAAATGGACAAAAAGAGCATTCAGGATTTTTAGTCACTTACATTCATGAAGGTCTCCATCCAGAGGAGGGATTTTACAAACAGGATTGCACTTTTTCCTCTCTCGAGGCGACCGATCTGGCAATCAATTTTTAAGCATTCGGCAGTCCCGCAGCCCTGTCAATCACAAAATCCTTTATTCTCAGGGAAAAGTCATTCTGGCATCTTAGGCATCAAATAATCGGAATCTTAAAAAACATGGAGAGAATGCATTTACATATCTAGAGTAGACCATGGTTTTAATTTCTGTGCTAATCTCCGCCATCTCTCGGCTCTCTTCTACGCTGTGGACCTCCCCCTTCTCAGACTGCTATCTCCTGTTGGTTGGACCAACTTGATACTTTCCCGGTTCTCGATCGCCTCTTCTACTGTTTCCTTTGCTGCCGCTTCTTCCCCCTCTTTAACTTCTCTTAGGGAACTCATCCACCTGGCGTGGCTATCATCTCTCTGAGGATGACTTACAAATCGACTTCTCTCACTTCTCACTCGCTATCCTATATCACAACTCCTCTTGCCTCCGGGACATCTCCGCTTCGATGGCCCTCTGGCACCTCGAACTCAACATGTATCTCACGGAATCAATCAATCAATCAATCAATCGTATTTATTGAGCGCTTACTGTGTGCAGAGCACTGTACTGAGCGCTTGGGAAGTACAAGTTGGCAACATATACAGACAGTCCCTACCCAATAGTGGGCTCACAGTCTAAAAGACTGAAGTTCTCATCTTCCCCATCTCTGTTGACGCCACCATCTGTTCTAACTCAAGGCCACAACCAGGATTCCCTCCTTGACTCCTTACTGTCATCCTGCTCTTACATCCAATGTATCGCTAAAACCTGCTGATTTTTCCAGAAGAATCTCATGGATCCTCCCCTTCCCCTCTATAAAAGAATGGCACTGATTCGGGTGCCCGTCCATATCACAATCAGTCGACTCTATCAGCCTCCTCGCTGGTCTTCCTGGTCTCCAGACTCTTCTCCTTCAGTCCACAATCCAAAGCGCCCAGATCATCTTTCTGAAATGTCGCTCAGGACACATCTCCCTTCTCCTCAAAACCCTCCAGTGGGTGCCCACTTCCCCCTGACTCCAGCACGGACTCCTTACCACTGATTTCAAGACTCCACCAACTCTGTTCGCTTTCCTTATAGGCTTCCCTTAGCTGCTACGCTCCCTCCTCCCAGGCTCATCTCCTGGCTATATCCAGCGTTTAAAACGGTGCTTGGCACATAGTAAGCGCTTACCAAATACCATCATTATTATTATTCCCCAAGGTCTGGAACTCCCTTCCCTCTCAAATCCTCTCCACCCTCAGAGCCCTCTTAACATCGTACAACCTCCAACAAGCCTTCTCCAATTTTCTGTATCTCAAACCTTATCAACCTTCTAGCCGTCTTTTGCAAGTACGTAGTTAGTTGGGCTAATTCTCAGGCCTTATGAATTTGCAGATACCGAACTGAATATTACATTCTATTTCATCTGATTCCATGTTTATGAATATTTCTACACCTGTCCTCCACAGAGTAGAAGCTCCTTCTCAGCAGGGATCATGGCTTATGCCTCATTGTACTTCCCAAATGTCTAGTATAGTGCTCAATAGATGCTAAGTAAATATCTCAATACTGCTGCTACTGCAAATTCACACTGTTGGTGCAAAAAACCTTTACATCTGATGAGTTTTGAATACTCAAAGAATAAACTGCAGGAACGAATCACATGCCTGGAAAAACCCCCCATCAAAAACAATGATACTTTTCCTAAATTTTCCAAATAGTAAATGCTCGTTAGGTTCAGAAGGGGAAAAAACCGACCGTAGTGGTGGTATTGGTTAAGTGCTTAGCACCGTGCTAAGCATGGAGGTAGCGACAATACAATCACACCAGACACAGTCTCCATCTCACATGGGGCTCACAGGATAGAGCACAGGCCTGGGAAACAGAAGGTCATGGGTTCTAATCCTGACTCAACCGTTTGTCTGCTGTGTGACCTTGGGCATGTCACTTCACTTCTCTGGGCCTCAGTGACCTCACCTGTAAAATAGGGATTAAGACTGTGAGCCCCATGCCGGACAGGGACTGTGTCCACCCCGATTTGCTGGTATCCATCCCAGTGCTTAGTACGGGCCTGGCACATAGTAAGTGCTTAACAAATACCAAAATTAAGGGGGTGGGAAAACAGGTGCTTAACGCCCATCTTTCTGAAGAGGAAACTGAGGCACGGAGAAGTGAAGTGACTTGCCCAAAGTCACACAGCAGGCAAGTGGCTGAGTCAGCATTCGAACCCAGGTCCTCTGATTCCCACGCCCCTGCTCTTTCCACCAGGCCATGCTGCTTGAACAGTAGAGTGTAGATAGGAGCGTACTACGGAAATGAATCATTATAGGGGAAAGTATGGGTGGTTAATTACAGTGAACGGTATATAAAAATTCAGTGTTGGTTTGACGGGAGACATTCTCAAATAGAAAAACAAATGAATATTTGAACAGTCCATCTCAGTGGTTTACTGCTCTTAAATGTTTCTGAAATGAGTCCTGCAATATTTCTCACTCCAGTAAAATACCGCACTGGGAATAAGAAAATGTGAAAGCCCAAACAATCCAAGAGAGCTTACCAAAGTGTGTACGTCCTGTTCGGTAGATGTTAAATCCCTCTTACTGATGTGGTTACTGTGATCACCTTGTCCTGAGTTGGTTTCATTCCTCTCGTCGGCCGGGGACGCTGAGATCTAATGCGGCAAAAATGAGCCATTGTAAGTGACAATATGACTCCAATCTACAAGTCACTAAAAGAATTATTCACTGCAGCAATGCATTAAATGTTCAAAATCAGTCGGTCAGTCAACAGCATTTATTGAGCACTTACTGTGTGCAGAGTAAGCATACAATACAACGGACATATTCCTTGCCCACAGTGAGCTTAGAGTCTAGAGGGGGAGATGGACATTTATATAAATAAAATGGTAGACCTGTACATAAGTGCTGTGGGGCTGGGAGGTGGGGGAGAACAAAGGGAGCAAGTCAGGGCGATGCAGAAGGGAGTGGGAGAAGGGGAAAGGAGGGCTTAGTCAGGGAAGGCATCTTGGAGGAGGTGGGCCTTCAATAAGGCTTTGAAAGTTGGGGACGAGTCACTGTCTGTCAGGTATGAAGAGGGAGGGAGGTCCAGGCCGGAGGCAGGACGTGGCCAGAGGTCCGAATAAACGAGGGCTCCAACAAAGGAGTCTAATTTACTCTCAGAGAATAATTTTAAGCATCGGGAGACTCAGTAATGATGATGATTATGATGGTATTGATAGTATCAATTGATAGCGACAGTATTTATTAAGCACTCACTCTGGGCAGAGGAAGCACTAAGAGCTGGGAGAGAATACGCAGGTGGTAATTAAACCTGTTTTTTTGATGATTTAAATTTGTGGCAAATGCTACGGTAACTCAGAAGGGGGTGACAATCCATCAGTGGTAATTATTGAGTGCTTACTTTGTGCAGACCGCTGTACTAAGCACTTATGGAGAAGTTGTGTGGCTTGGTGGAAAGCATGGGTTTAGGAGTCAGAGGACGTGGGTTCTAATCCCGGCTCTGCCACTTGTCTGCTGCGTGATCTTGGGCAAGCCACTTCACTTCTCTGGGCCTCAGTTACCTCATCTGTAAAATGGGGATTAAGACTGAGCCCCACGTGGGACAACCTGATTACTCTGTATCCACCTCAGTGCTTAGAACAGTGCTTGGCACATAGTAAAAGTGCTTAACAAATTACATTATTATTATTATTATTATTATTGCTATTATTGCTATTATTATATATAGTATTTGTTAGGTGCTTACTATGTGCCGGCCCGTTTTAGGCACTGAAGCACTTAGGATAATACAATATAGCAGAGGGGGTAGACACATTCCCTGTCCACAAAGAGTTTTCAGTCTAGAGGGAGAGGCAGACATTAATACAAATAAATCAATAAATCATGGTATGCACATAATAATACTAATTATGGTACTTGTTAAGTGCATACTGTGTGCCAAGCACTGTTAGCCCTGGGGTAGATACAACTTAACTTTAGGGACGCAGTCCCTGTCCCACATGGGGCTCACACTCTTAATCCCCATTGCCCAGATGAGGTAACTGAGGCTCACAGAATAATAATAATAATAATAATAAACAATAATAATGGCATTTATTAAGCACTTACTATGTGCAAAGCACTGTTCTAAGCGCTGGGGGGGTTACAAGGTGATCAAGTTGTCCCCCGGGGGGCTCACAGTCTTAATCCCCATTTTCCAGATGAGGTCACTGAGGCCCAGAGAAGTGAAGTGACTTGCCCAAAGTCACACAGCGGACAACTGGTGGAGCTGGGATTTGAACCCATGACTTCTGACTCCACATTCCATGCTCTTTCCATTGAGCCATGCTGCTTACCCACGATCAATCAATCAATCGTATTTATTGAGCGCTTACTGTGTGCAGAGCACTGTACTAAGTGCTTGGGAAGTACAAGTTGGCAACATACAGAGACAGTCCCTACCCAACAGTGGGCTCACGGTCTAGAAGGGGGACACAAGACTGCACAGAAGACTCGCAGCAGAGCCGGAATTAGCACCCAGGTCCTTCTGACGTCAAGGACCTTGCTCTATCCACTAAGCCACGCTGCTTCTCAAACGTAAGTGCTTTGAAGGAGGGAAGAACGATCGTCTGTTGGCTATGAAGGAGGACGGGGTTGTAGACCAGAGGCAGGATGTGGGTGAGGGGTTGGCAGCGAAATAGATGAGATCGAGGAACAGTGAGAAAGTTCGCATTAGAGGAGGGAAGTTTGAGGGCTGGGATGTAGTAGGAAATCAGGGGGGTGAGGTAGAAGGGGGACAACCTTAATCCCGAAAATAGGGAAGTGCCATTATTTAGCTTTGGAAAAAAGCTGTTCAGAAGCGGACGTGTGCAATCGGTGAGGTTACAAGAGGAGCGTTTATGTCGCCTGCATTCTCTCTCCTGGCCACCTCCCACCAACAGTTCAGTCAATCATATTTATTGAGCATCTTCTGCGGGTACAGCGCTGTACTAAGCGCTTGGGAGAGTCCAATAAAACAATAAACAGACACATCCCCTGTTCTCTCCCATTTCCACCCTCATCCCCCCTCCTCTATCTCTCCTTTATCATTTCTTTCCCCCGTCCTCCCCTCTCTCCCTCTCTCCATTGTCATATCAATCAGTGATATTTATTGAGTGCCTCAAGGAGCTCAACTAATGGAGAAGACCGGCAGACATAAAATATTTACGAACAGTGAGAGCCAAAGGAGACGGGGATACAACTGCTAAGAGCAGGAGGAGACTAGGGTAAAACGGAAGAAAAAATGAGCAGCATATGAAGATCGATTTAAACGAATGACCTATATATTGGTAGGTACATAAATGCTGAGTGGATGGGAATACATTACGGCTAAGAGGACAATTGGGATTAAGAGAATTAATCTGGGAAGGCTTTCCGGAAGAGGTGGGCTCCGGATGTAGAGAGAGCTGCGGTCTGGCGAGTGGAGTTACAGGAAGAGTGAAGGGCACGAGCCAGAGAGCGAGGTACAGTTATAAGACAAACTTTGGAGGAGTAATGCGTGCAAGGTGGGGTGGAGTGGGAAAAGCAGAAAGAGGCTGAAAAAACAAAGCCATAAGTAAGGATTTTCTGCCCGATGCAGAGGCAAATAGGTAATTGAGAAGCGTTGTTTCCTAGTAGGTAGAGGTTCCTGGAAAAAGTCACAAAATGTGCTCATGCAACGATTGCCACAAAAATACAAATTGCCAACTCTATGGTATTTCCAGCGACAGTGTATGGATCCGAAAACTGGCAGTGAAAAAACAGGATAGAAAGAACATCGATTCTTCGGAAATGTGGTGTCGGAGGAGGCTTTTGCGAATACCATGGGCTGTCAGAAAGACAAACAAATGGATTTTAGAGCCAATTCAACCAAAGTGGTTTTTGGAAGGCTAAATGACTCGACTTAGATTAGCATATTTTGGACACACAAACAGGAGGACTAATTCTCTGGAGAAGACACCAATGCTTCCAGGGAAAACGTGGAAGAGGCAGAACAGCAGCTAGATGGATAGAGACCGTAACAACGATAAGGGAATAACTGTTAGAAAGGTTGGGGATTACGGCAGAGGACAGGACATTCTGGAGAAAGTATATCCATGGAGTTGTGAATCCGAAATGACTCGACGGCAATTAATAATAAGAGTTTCCTAGTGGGCAGAGCAGGGACCTGGCTTCAAAACCTGACTCTGCCCCTTGTCTGCTGTATGACTTTGGGCACGTCACCTCACTGGTCCTCAGTTCCCTCATCTGTAAAATGGGGACTGAAACTGTGAGCCCCATGTGGACATGGACCGTGTTCAACCTGATTAGCTTGTATCTACCCCAGCTCTTCGTACGGTTTCTGACACATAGTTAATGCTTAACAAATGTCACTACAAAAAATGGAGGCTTCTGAGGAGTGCTGAGATGTTTTCCAGACAGTGTAGAAAATGATCTGGTCAGGAATATGATAAGGAAAACTGAAGAGGGGAGACGTTAAGAGGCTGGGATATCAGTGAGGAGGCTAACATACCCGTAACGAAAAAATAACTTGAACCACAGTAAATTTGTCTCTATTAGTCATCTCTTTTCCCCCAACATTTCCTCTCTACCTCCCTCCTTTCCCACATCTCCTCTGTACCTCCATCTTCCCCCACATCTCTGCACCGCCCCTTTCTCCCATAGCTCCTCCTCACACGGCTCTTCTCCCACCCTCTATCCTTCTGCACCTGCTTCTTTTCGTCTAGACCATATGCGACCCTCTAGATTGTAAACTTGTCCTCCGGACTGTAAGCTCCTTGTGGGCAGGGAATTCCCCCGCCAACTCTCTAGTCTTGTCTTGGACCAAGAGATCAGGATAATGCTCTGCACACCGTAAGCACTCAATAGATACCTTTCGTTCATTTCAAGGTAATAAGTAACCAAAATAGACTCTTTTAATGAAATAGAAGTCTTCAAAATTACCTTAATTCTCAATGGATTAATCTCCATATCTGATGTACAGTTCATTGGCCCATCCATCTCATACTGAAGGATGTACAGTAAGGTGTTGTTGTTATATCTGTATGGCCACTGGAGACTCAACATCGCCTTGCTAAATGAGCTTGGACCATTGTTCCTCAGCTAGCGAGAAGAAAATCAAAATATTATTTCCAAAGCTTAAGACAGAGTAATATTAGTCTGGTTCCTAAGTAACCAAAAAAGGATTATGGCCATCTTTTTCTGATGGCTCCAGAGTGGCCTCTCTAGCATTACAACTTCAAAGAATACTTCAGTGAAGGACGCATTTCATCTGTCTGACATTTTCTCTCTAGGCAGGTAACATCTTAAAAAGCAGAACAAGTGAAAAGCAAAATCACTCAAAGTCATTATTGAGAAACGGGTTTCTCAGAGTTTCTGAAAGCTAAAAGTTTCTCTTCTTTTAGCTCTTAAATTCAAACCTGGGCTGTTGGCCAGCAGAAGAAGAACTAGGGTGGAGAAGCAGGGAAGTGTTCTGGGAACGGCCTTTTAGAGAAAAGAGCAGGGAGCTACACAGAGGAGCCAAAACGGTCCGAACTCTCAGAACCCCCAGCTCCAAAGAAAGACCATATTGAAATGACTTACACTTTCTCGGACTCTTTTGAAATTTCCTATCATTTCAACTCCTAGTGTGACATCTCACAACAGAATCCAAGACCAAATTTCCCCCAACTTTCCTGCCCCTGTGACTCTTTCCCTCCCCTTCCCTCTTTCACCCTCCTTTCTGGGCTACAACCCATCACTCCGCGTCCCCCGCTCGCTGACAAATAAAATCCTGTCGGATTGACAGGCTTCCTTAATACCTCATAGATGTGCTGAACAACGGGACCGACATCCTCTTCGGTCTCCGGGTTATCTTTTGGCTCCCAGTTTGGAATAGGAAGGAAGACGTGATCGGGACTCGAGACACTAAACCATAAGAAAACAAAAACCGTGGTTGCTTTCAGAGAGACAAAGACCTAGTCGTGGAATACTTAAGAGCAACCAGCCATTCATAAACATTAATTTTGCAATATGTTTTCGTGACTGAGCCGTTTGGGTTTTTTGCTGTGCCTTTTGACGCCTTGTTTTACTCATCTCTTCCTCTCTCTATCGCAGAAACTACGTTCTCTGGTGGCTACAGCCCGGGCCTGGGCATCAGAAAGACCTGGCTTCTAACCCCGGCTCTGCCACACGCCTGCCGTGTGACCTTGGCAAGTCATTTCTCTGGGCCTCAGTTACCTCATCTGTAAAATGGGGACTTTTTACAGAGTGTGAGCCCCATGTGGGACAGGGACTGTGTCCAACCTGAATAACTTGTATCTACCCCAGCACTTAGAACAGTGCTTGGCACATAGTAAGTGCTTAAAAGTGTCATAATTATTATTATATATTTTTCTGACATTGGAACGATACCTTGTAAAATTAGCACAGCTTAAATGACCCCTTCTCTCTTCCCTTCTCCCTTCTTTTGGAGAAGCAGCGTGGCTCAGTGGAAAGAGCATGGGCTTTGGAGTCAGAGGTCATGGGTTCAAATCCCGGCTCCGCCAAGTGAAAGCTGTGTGACTTTGGGCAAGTAACTTAACTTCTCTGGGCCTCAGTTCCCTCATCTGTAAAATGGGGATTAAGACTGTGAGCCCCGCGTGGGACAACCTGATCACCTTGTATTCTCCCCAGCGCTTAGCACATAGTAAGCGCTTAATAAATGCCATCATCATCATCATTTTCATAAGAGATAGAATACTAGTAACATCATAAAGGTTTACCATCCAACAGACAAGATAACACCAGAGCTAAAAACACAGTCCCACTTTGAGCTCATTGTGGGCATGGATTGTACTTTCCCTAGCGCTTAGTACAGTGCTCTGCACACGGTGAGTGCTTAATAAAGACAATCGAATGAATAAATGAATGAGAAATAAAGTTGGCCAGGAACTAAACTTCCAAATGAGTGAACGTACTCACCCTCTTATTTCAACAGCTGCTAAAACAGCAAGGTCGACGGTGTAAGATGCAATCGGGCTCACTTTGTCATACTGATTGGAGCTGAAAGACAAACAATCAGGCACTGTAATCAAGTGTAGAAATTCATTCATTCATTCAATCATATTTATTGAGCGCTTACTGTGTGCAGAGCACTGTACTGAGCGCTTGGGAAGTACAAGTTGGCTACACATAGAGACAGTCCCTACCCAACAATGGGCTCACAGTCTAGAAGGGGGAGACAGACAACAAAACATGTGGACAGGTGTCAAGTCATCAGAATAAATAGAAATAAAGCTAGAAATAATCACCACAGTCTCCGGCAAAAGTCAGCTTAATAATGACCTCATCACTAAAAGAGCAATCAAAAAAATGGCAAAATTTACAAAAAATTCAATCGGCCTCTTGCAAATTACAGATTGCCTACATTTCTCCGGACTGTAAGCTCTTCGTAGACAGGCAAAGAGCCTGCTGGACTGTACTCTCCCAAGTGCTTAGCTCAGTGCTCTGCACACAGTAAGCGCTCAGTAGACATCATCGATTTGCTGATTGATTAAAAAGTAATAACATTTACTTCCATGGTGCTTTTCTAATTCTAAAACCCATCAATCATCTTTTCATATATAAAAGATGGGTACATATATACATATACATAGTTTTACATTCATTTACACTTACATTTACACAGATTTACACACATTTACACAGAGAAGCAGCGTGGCTCAATGGAAAGAGCACGGACTTTGGAGTCAGAGGTCATGGGTTCAAATCCCGGCTCCACCAATTGTCAGCTGTGTGACTTTGGGCAAGTCACTTCACTTCTCTGGGCCTCAGTTCCCTCATCTGGAAAATGGGAATTAAGACCGCGAGCCCCCCGTGGGACAACCTGATCACCCTGTAACCTCCCCAGCGCTTAGAACAGTGCTTTGCACATAGCCAATTTGTGATGCCAATTTGTACTTCCCAAGCGCTTAGTACAGTGCTCTGCACATAGTAAGCGCTCAATAAATACGATTGATTGATTGATTGATTGATTGATAGCAAGCGCTTAATAAATGCCATTATTATTAACATTATTATTTATTCATCTATTTAGCCTTCTATACTTCTGCTCATACTCCTGCTTACCAACAGTTGTAGCTTTTTTTTCCTTTTGCTCCCATTATTCCTTGAGGGCTGGGAGTCTTAATGTCCTCTCCCAAGTACCTAATGGAAGTGCTCTGCACACAATAGGCACTCAGTAAAGATGACTGCTTGATGGATTGAGGTAATATCCGGCTACATAATTAGCCCAGTTGATGTCTTTGGAACCCACTAGCTTTAGAAGTCATTTTCCCAAATGCAAAAGATGTCAAATGCTGTCAAATTGCTGTTTCCTACTGGTAACATTAACAGGCCAACTACAGAATGTCTCATTTTCAACATAAGCTATTTCCAGTTACTCATTTTCCTTATCACTTTTGGATGATCCGGGAGAAGCTGACACGCCTATTTCTGTTCGTACCTATGGATTTGCAAATCGAACTTCACAGAAGTGTCCATTTCCGACTGCTGATGTACACTGAAACGGAGGCCGGCCAAAAGCTGCAGAGGAAAATGAGACGGATAATTATCCGGTTTCGATTTGAAGAAGAAAACACATCTAACGTCTCGATTCGCAAAGACGGAATCGTACGTCCCAGGAGAAGCCGAAAGGCCATCTGATCTTGCCGTTCATTTACACACTTATTAAAGATGCTCACAATTCTCTTCCTAATTGAAAACGTTCTGTGTTTTTTGTACTATTGTCTGTAGCAAGCGAAGGTAATTCCTTTACTTTGCGAACTGTTGAACGCAATGGCATTTCAAACTCTGTCTCCTTTCTGGTCAGCTCCTGCAGGGTGAGCCCATTTCTCAGCCTTATCTGGATCTTACCGCACACAGTAAGTGCTCAATAAATACGACTGAATGAATGAATCTCTCCCAGCTGCTGGAATATTTTAATATTAATTTGTTTTGTTTTGTTCTCTGTCTCCCCCTGATAGACTGTGAGCCCACTGTTGGGTAGGGACCGTCTTTATATGTTGCCAACTTGCACTTCCCAAGCGCTTAGTACAGTGCTCTGCACACAGTAAATACGACTGAATGAGTGAATGAACGAATGAATATTTACTAAATGAATTAAGGGCCTCCTTAGATTGGGGGAGTCCCCCTTGAGAGACAGAGACCCTAATTCCCAGCTGTACATTCTTCGCTCAGTGTTTGGTACAGTGCTTTGCACACAGCAAGTACTGAATACACACTACTTCTACTGCTACTCTGGCTATGTTTCTGGAATGCCAATCTGCAACCCTGCTTGGTGGGGTAGTGTTGTCCACTAGCGGACTTGACATGACTGACTCCATTTTGTGTATGCTGACAGTAAACCTCCATTGTGTTCAGGCTGAGAGAACAACTCCTTTTTGTATGGTCTCTATATGTTGCCAATTTGTACTTCCCAAGCGCTTAGTACAGTGCTCTGCACATAGTAAGCGCTCAATAAATACGATTGATGATGATGATGGTCTGCAACAGATGCCTTCAAGGCCATTAACAAGTAACACCTATCTATGTAAGGTCATAGGGCAGATGACATCCTGCACAAGACAGTGATAGCAGAAGATAACGAGAATTTACGCACCTATCTCTGCAAGGCCATAGGGCAGATAACAACATCCTGCACAAGGCAGTGAGAACATAGAATAATGAGAATTTCTAACATCCTGTCGGTCCTAATTGAATTCCTGAAATTTCCAAATGCCCCACTCCCATGTTGCTGTAACTTAATAAAAGACACAGTGAGCGTGGGATCGGGGCTGCTTGTCACTCGTACCTCTCCCGGGAGGTGAACGGGCAGGCAGCCACTTTCCTTCTTTACTGCTCCATCTGAACTCATGTCTCCGAGTCATTTTTCCTATCTGTGTCACCACCCTGGGTACAAGAACCCTGCTGCCGATTTACACACCGATTAACCTATTTTGCACCCTACTTGTCGATAACAGGGAGCTTTAGGCTACAACCCTGAAGAGCAGGGACAAGATTGATGTGGATCCGCTGGATTCCTCTTACGGGAGGCACAGCAAGCTTTGACCAGCAGTGAGGAGACGCACTCAGGCACCTGAGAAGCAGTGCGGACAAAGCGGGCAGAGAACAGGCCTGGCACCCAGTGGACCTGGGTTCTAATCCCGGCTCCACCACTTGTCTGCTGTGTGACCTTGGGCAAGTCGCTTCACTTCCCTGGGCTTCGGTTCCCTCATCTGTGAAATGGGGATGAAGAGTGTGAGCCCCATGCGGGACAGGGACTGTGTCCAACTTGATTGCCTCGTATCAACTCCAGCGCTTAGCACATAGACAAGCAGCGTGGCTTAGTGGAAAGAGTCTGGGCTTGGGAGTCGGAGGTTGTGGGTTCTAATCCCTGCTCTGCCACTTGTCAGCGGTGTGACTTTGGGCCAGTCACTTAACTTCTCTGTGCCTCAGTTACCTCATCTGTAAAATGGGGATGAAGACTGTGAGCCCAAAGTGGGACATCCTGATTACCCTGTATCTACCCCAATGCTTAGAACAGTGCTTGGCACATATTAAGCGCTTAGACTCTGAGCCCACTGTAGGGACTGTCTCTATATGTTGCCAACTTGTACTTCCCAAGTGCTTAGTACAGTGCTCTGCACACAGTAAGCACTCAATAAATACGATTGATTGATTGATTATTATAGCAAGGGCTTAACAAGTACCATAATTATTATTCCTTCACTTCTCTGGGCCTCAATTACCACATCTGTAAAATGGGATTAAATCCTACTCCCTCCTTCTTTGACTGTGAGTCCCATGTGAGACAGGGACTTTGGGCAACCTGATGATCTTGTATCTACCCCAGTGCTTAGTTCAGTGCTTGGCATATAGTATGCACTTAACAAGTACCGCTGGCATTGTAGGAGGAAAATTAGACCACAATTTGGGCTAGTCCAATCAAAATGGGTCTAGACAACAAGAACAAGTCCTTTTAGAGCACTTTTCTTACAGGCAACACAAATAATGGAAAAAAAAAATCAGTCCTTTTAGAGGGATCAATGGCTCAGTAAGTAAACACCACTGGATTAAACATTTTACCTTAGTTCCATCCTTCATGGGATTTCCCAAATCACACACCACTTGACGGGTCTGATTCTCTGTCTTAAAAGCACATGACAACCTTGACAAAGCCTGCGATCAGAGCAGAAAAAAGAGGTTAAGGAGACTTGGATTAGCCAAAAGTTTTCCAAATCTTGACTGAAGACCATTCTTTGAAACTTCACCAGCTCCCCTATCGTGGCAAGCAAAGCCACGATGAATCAATGGTAACCAAGAAAGAGAAGAAGAACATATCCACACAGGTGGCAAAGCTGTGGTCTTGTGCTTCCTGAAGAATTTAAACAGGTATTTATCAACCAATCAATCAATCGTATTTATCGAGCTCTTACTATTTGCAGAGCACCGTACTAAACGCTTGGGAGAGTACAATACGACAGAATAAGCGGACACATTCCCTGCCATAATGAGCATACAGTCTACAGGGGGAGAGAGATAGGAATAAATAAGTAATTATAGGTATTTTTCTTTCGGTGTACAATGAAAAAGGCTTCAGACAGCAGACTCGGTGCTCCTTGTGGGCAGGAATGTGTCTGCTTTTTGTTATATTGTACTCTCCCGAGCACTTAGTAATAATAATCATAATAATGATGGCATTTATTAAGCGCTTACTGTGTGCAAAGCACTGTTCTAAGCGCTGGGGAGGTTACAAGGTGATCAGGTTGTCCCACGGGGGGCTCACAGTCTTAATCCCCGTTTTCCAGATGAGGGAACCGAGGCCCAGAGAAGTGAAGTGACTTGCCCAAAGTCACATAGCTGACAATTGGCGCAGCCGGGATTTGAACCATGATCTTTGACTCCAAGGCCCGTGCTCTTTTCGACTGAGCCACACGGCTTCTCACAGTAAGCGCTCAATAAAGATTGAATGAATGATAATAATGATGGCATTTATTAAGCGCTTAC
Source organism: Tachyglossus aculeatus (assembly GCF_015852505.1). NCBI lineage: Eukaryota > Metazoa > Chordata > Mammalia > Monotremata > Tachyglossidae > Tachyglossus > Tachyglossus aculeatus. The sequence continues at coordinate 62,399,703 of NC_052074.1, forward strand.
TATGTGCAAAGCACTGTTCTAAGCGCTGGGTGAAAGAATGCCTCCTCATTCCCCAAACCTGCTCACCCCAAGGCAGCCCACGCAAAATGTCAGCTGGAAGACCTTTAGGGTAGACAATCGTCCCGCTGCTGGCAACCCGTCCTAAAATGTATTGGCGAAAATGGAGCAGACATCGTTAACCGCGACGGGTCGCATCGCAACGCCAGAGGCTGGGCAGAGTTTACCTCATTGTTGCGGATGACGCCAATAAAATCCGCCTGAGGAGGGAGGGTCACAATCAACTCGGCTTCATAGGCTCCTTCCCCCTGGTTCTGGGCATTAACCATCAGGGTCAGGGGGTTATCGTCACCAATGTAGATCTTCTTTTGGTCACTGAAAAGGGACAGAAAGGTGAAGAAGCCTGGGATGGCGAGCTGCTCGCAGAGGCCGGCAAATTCAGAGATTGCGCTGTGGATTTCCCTGGTGTCGGTGCTGTACGAACATTTTACAGTCTGAAACTGGGATATTTTAGGTGGGAAGTATCCAGGTCCTTCTGACTCTCAGACCAATGCTCTATCCACCACTGCTTCTCGGTGTGTTCAAACCCTGCGAGCTGTGATATAATGTGCTCACACTGTTTCTAGGGTGCCAACTCCCATAGGGGAAAAAAAAAATCAACACAGATAGAGACACCTTGTATTATTAATAGGAAAGTTTTCATCTTTTTTCTCCCCGTAACCTTGTCCCTCCTCCCAAATTTGTCCCGGTCCTCTGGGCCATATGAGGATGACTAGGAAAACTGCCACTGCAGGGTTGCAGGGAACAGGGGAGGAGAGGGGGAAGCGACGTGGCCTAATGGACAGCGTAAGGACTCGGGAGTCAGAAGGACCTGGGTTCTAGTGCCACTAGACTGCTGCCTGACCTTGCAAAAGTCCCGGCACTTCTCTTGGCCTCAGTTACCTCATCTGTAAAATGGCGACGAAGACTCTGAGCCCCAAGTGGGACGGGGACTGTGTCCAACCCGATCTGCTTGTATCTACAGTGCCCGGCACATAGTAAGTGCTTAACAAATACCACATTTATCATTATTATTGGGGCAGCAGCGAGGGGTTAAGGCTTGGGGAGCAATAGGATGTCACCAAGTCGGGAGAGCAACGGACAATCTACTGGGTAGAAGCATTAAGGGAAAGCCCCGGTGGAGATCGGGAGAAGGGGGGGAAAGGAATTAGGACAGGGTCTCCTTCAAAGACGCTGATGCTGCAGCAGACTGGGGTCATCCCTAATAATAATTACGATATTTGTTAAGTGCTTACCATGTGCCAGGCACTGTTCTGTGTGCTGGGGTAGATACAAGTTAATCAGGTTGGATACAGTCCCTGTCCCACATGGGGCTCACAGTCCTGATCCCCATTTTACAGATGAGGGAACTGAGGCCCAGAGAAGAGAAGCGACTTGCTCAGGGTCACCCAGCAGACACGTGGCGGAGCCGGAATTGGAAAACAGAACCATGTGGAATGTATGCTACTCAACCCCTTTTCCTGCCCTGCTCGGTATCCCCTAGCCTGGGTCATGTCCGGTAGCTGAAACTTCCTAAAAAAAAAATGGAAGTAAGGCAGCTTGGGTTCCGCAATAATTTAAGTTGTTTTCACGTGACAGCAAAATTGTTGTCGTGCTAAGAAGGAATGCTGAGATCGGATCCTGACTGGGCAGATACAACTACTGCAGGCAGTTTATCATTTTCATCCCATATAGTTAATTCCTCTTCATGTGAATAGTATTTCTCCTCATAAACAAAATTACTCTGCAACATGACGGCAGTTATCAGGTATTTACTTACCTACGCACGGAAACTTCTAGCTTCGGCTTACAGATATTGTCTTCGCCACAGTCTAGTAGGATATGAGCCTAGAACGAATTATGTAGACAGATACAAATCTTCATCAGCATCAACAGGATTCATCCTGCACCTGCCTTAAGGACGCTTAGGGTGTCCAACCAAATTTGTGCCCTCCAACCTGAGAAGCCTAACGGATCGAGTTTGGGCTTGGGAGTCGGGAGGACCTGGGTTCTAAAAACGGCTCCGTCAGCTGTCTGCTGTGTGACCTTGGGCAAGTTGCTTCACTTCTCTAGGCTTCAGTCACCTCATCTGTAAAATGGGGATTAAGACTGGGAGCCCCACGTGGGACAGGGACTGTGTCCAAGCCAATTTTCTTGTACCCGCGTCAGCGCTTAGTACAGTGCCTGCCACGTAGTAGTAAACATTACTGGTGCATGAAGCCGGTTTTCCTATCATTAATCCCACGAGACCCTAATGGAAGCCAGTGGGCCACAGAATTCTTCCTCTATGCTTTTTCAGATGTCGACAGACCCTGAAAGAAACTCCCACACATCTTGGGAAAGAGGTGAGACAAGATTTTACTTCTGCCCATCGCTCTTTGAATTCTATGCACGGGGAATGGAACCCTTGACCCTTGAGTTCCCTTTGCCAGAGGAAGAAAATCCGATTTGCCTTGAAGAAACTATCGGAAAACAGAATACCTGACGGCTGATGTTGGCAGGGGTGAACTGGTTGAGGATAGGCTGTAATCCAGTGGCATCTGCTGCAGTTTGGTAATCTAATCGATATTCCATAAAAACAGTAATGGGCGTGAGTTTATCTCTGAACTCAGATTCATCCTAGGAATAAAGAAGTTTGGGTTAATGAAAGCTCACTGAGGGCAGGAATCAACTTCTCCCAACTCTCTTGTACGGTACTCTCCCCAGCCCTTCGTACAGTGTTCTGCACACAGTGACCGCTCAATAAATATTGTGGATCGACTGGCTGACGGCACACACAAAACCATCACGGGACATTCCCGAAAGCGGAATTCAATGCTGACTGAATTCACTTCACTACTGCAATAATTCTCTTCACTACTACAATAATAATACTTCACTATTTCAACTGTCTCAAATTTCTCAAACAAGCGTCTTGTTTGTGATTTAGTGAGAATCAAGTGAATAATTACGATCCAGAGCACTTAAAGGAAAAATAGCTAATCGCAAAATCTCCCTGACAACTTTTGTAATAAACTAATCCCCACTCACACTTCAAAACGAATGGAAAAACCTTTCCCAAAGGTTATTTACAAAAATTCCTAATGGAAACAAATGCAAACAATTTTTAAAATGACTAATCATCAAACGGGACTTTCAAACGTGAATTTGTGGTAGGACAATAGGGCGTTGGTCAGCATCTTGTTGATTAATTTATTTCACATTTGAAGTGTAATGTGCACTTTTAGGTATCTCAGAGAAATTTGGGTGGGTAGAGAAATTTCGCATGTCAACGGACCTGCGTTGGTTAGGAGTCGTAACTTCTACTGCCTTAACCACCTCCATCTCACCTATGGTAAGGAAATATTATTGACTGCAAAGTCACAGTGGCAATGGAAAAGAACTGTTCTGTGAAATATGCCTATCGGTTGCATTTATTGATTGCTTACTGTGTGCAAAGCACTCTACTGAGCACTTGGGAGAGTGAAATACAACCGAGAGAAACTTACAGTCTAGAGAGAGAGACAGGTATTAATATAAACAAATTAGGGCTATGTACGTAAGCGCTGCGGGGTCGAGCGTGGGTACAAATGCTTTACACGGAGTAAGCATTCAATAAATGCAATTAAATGAATAAACGAATGACTACCAAGTATTTGAGGGGTACAGACCCAAGTGATGCAGAAGGGAGAGGGAGCAGGGGAAAAGAGAGTTTAATTGGGGAAGGCCTCTTGGAAGAGACAGTTCCCTCATCTGTAAAATGGGGCTTAAGGCCGTGAGCTCCATGTGGGACATAGATAGTATGCAACCTGATTATCTTGCAACCAAATAAATAAGGCTCTGAAGGTGGGGAGAGCGGTAGTCTGGCATGAATGGAGGAGGAGGGAGATCTAGGTCAGGAGGAGGATGGGGGTGAGGGGTTGGAGGCCTGATAGATGAGCTGGAGGTACAGTGGGTAGGGTGGAGTTAAAGCAGTGAAATGTGTGTATTGGGTTGTAGGAGAAAATCAGCCAGGTACAGTAGGGGTGTGTGTGTGTGCTGATCGAATTCAATCATTCATTCAATCGTATTTATTGAGCGCTTGGGATGTACAAGTTGCCAACATATAGAGATGGTCCCTACCCAACAACGGGCTCACAGTCTAGAAGGGGGAGACAGACGACAAAACAAAACATGTGGACAGGTGTCAAGTCGTCAGAACAAATAGAATTAAAGCTAGATGCACATCATTAACAAAATAAATAGAATAGTATACATGTACAAGTAAAATAAATAGAGTAATAAATCTGTACAAATATATATACAGGTGCTGGGGGGAGGGAAAGGAGGTAGGGCGGGGGGATGGGGAGGAGGAGAGGAAGAAGGGGGCTCAGTCTGGGAAGGCCTCTTGGAGGAGATGAGCTCTCAGTAGGGCTTTGAAGGGAGGAAGAGAGCTAACTTGGCGGATGTGCGGAGGATGTTTTATAGCCCGTGGCATGGACTTTCTGTTTGATGTGGAGGTGGATGGCCTAGCACTAGATCAGAATGGGAGCAGTTTGGATGGAGAGAAAGGGCGGATTTTACCGAGATTGTGAGGGCAGAAGTGACAGGATTTGGTGACAGGTTAAATAGGTGCAATAAATGAGAGAGATGAGTTGAAGAAAACAACGAGGCTACGGGCTTGTGAGAAATGGAAGACTGTATTTTGGACGGGAAGATGATCCCGGCTCTGCCACTGTGTGACCTTGGGGAAGTCACTTCACTTCTCTGTGCCTCAGTTACCTCATCTGTAAAATGGGGATTAAATAATAATAATGATGGCGTTTGTTAAGCGCCAAGATTAAGACAGTGAGCCCCACGTGGGACAGGGACCGTGTCCAACCTGATTACCTCGTATGCACCCCAGTGCTTGGAACAGTGTTTGGCGCATAGTAAGTGCTCAACAAAGACCGTACTTATTATTATTACGAGTTCTGTGGACACATTGAGTTTGAGGCACAGGTGGGACAGCAGATAGAGATGCCCCGACGACATATGTTGCCAATTTGTACTTCCCAAGCGCTTAGTACAGTGCTCTGCACACAGTAAGCGCTCAATAAATACGATTGATGATGATGATGATGATGACATGAGGAAATGCGAGACTTCAGGGGAGAAGGGTTGGTTCTGCGGAGGGACATCTGGCAGTTGAGGCTACGGGAAAGAATGAGTTCTCCAAAGGACTGGGTGGAGATAGAGAATAGAAGGGGACCCCCGTAAGAGGAGAAGCCTGTGAAAGAGACTGAGAAGGAGCAGTCCGAGAGATAGGAGGAGATCGGGAGAGGAGAAGGGGGTGACGCACAGTGTCGAAGGCAGCTGAGAGGTTGAAGAGGATTAGGATGGAATAGAGTCCAGTGGATCTGGTGAGTCACTGGTGACCGTAGAGACGTTTCCATGGCACGGAGGGGGCAGAAACCAAGTTGGACGGCGGTCAAAGAGAGATACGAAGGAGAGGAAGAGGAGGCAATGGGGTGGACAACTCTCTCAAAGAGTCTGGACAGGAATAGTAGGAGGAAGATGGGGTGATAACTGGGGAGGGTTGGGGGGCTGAGGCATCAAAGAAGGATTCTGGGGGGAGAGCACGGGCCTGGGATTCAGAGGACCTGGGTTCTAATCTCACCTCTTTCACTCGCCCACTGTGTGAACTCACTCTGGGCAGGGAATCTATCTGTTTACTGCTCTATTGTACTCTCCCAAGCATTTAGTACAGTGCTGTGCACACAATAAGCTCTCAATAAATACGACTGACTTGAATAAGGCACTTAATTCTCTGTGCCTCAGCCTCTTCATCTGTAAAATGGGGATGAAATACTTGTTTTCTCTACCTTTTCTAATAATAATAATAATAATAATAATAATAATAATAATGGTACTTGTTAAGCACTTACTATGTGCAAAGCACTGTTCTAAGCGCTCGGGGGATACAAGGTGATCAGGTTGTCCCACGTGGGGCTCACAGTCTTAATCCCCATTTTACAGATGAGGGAACTGAGGCACAGAGAAGTGAAGTGACTTGCCCAAAGTCACACAGCTGACAATTGGCAGATACGGGATTTGAACCCATGACCTCTGACTCCAAAGCCCGGGCTCTATCCACTGAGCCACGCTGCTTCTGTCCCACGTGGGGCTCACAGTCTTAATCCCCATTTTACAGATGAGGGAACTGAGGCACAGAGAAGTGAAGTGACTTGCCCAAAGTCACACAGCTGACAATTGGCAGATACGGGATTTGAACCCATGACCTCTGACTCCAAAGCCCGGGCTCTATCCACTGAGCCACGCTGCTTCTGTAGCCACGCTGGATAGGGACTGTGTGCTGGATTTACCCCAGCATTTACGAGAATAGGGAAACAGCATGGCCTAGTGGAAACAGCATGGGCTTGGGAGCCTGAGGACCTGGGTTTTTTGTTATTTTTAATAGCATTTATTAAGCGTTTACAATGTGTAAAGCACTGTTCTAAGCGCTGGGGAGGTTACAAGGTGATCAGGTTGTCCCACGTGGGGGGGGCTCACACTCTTAATCCCCATTTTACAGATGAGGTAACTGAGGCCCAGAGAAGTTGAGTGACTCGCCCAAAATCACACAGCTGACAACAGGCAGAGCCGGGATTTGAACCCATGACCTCTGACTCCAAAGCCGGGGCTCTTTTCCACGGAGCCACGCTAATCCCAGCTGCATTTGGCAAGTCACTTCATTTCTCTGGGTCTCCATTCCCTTATATGTAAAATGGGGATGAAATATGTGGGACAGAGGACTGTGTCTGACATCTCATATGATGACTGATTATCTCATATCTAACCCAGTGCTTGGCAAATTCGCATTCACAACTCGAGGGCGGAGACTTGAGTTTATTGCGCGGAAGGAGGCAATGGTAAACCACTTCCCGATTTTTACCAAGAAAACTCTTGGAGAAGCAGCGCGGCTCAGTGGAAAGAGCCCGGGCTTTGGAGGCAGAGTCATGGGTTCAAATCCCGCTCCGCCAATTGTCAGCTGGGTGACTTTGGGCAAGTCACTTCACTTCTTTGTGCCTCAGTTATCTCATCTGTAAAATGGGGATGAAGACTGTGTACCCCCCTTGGGACAACCTGATCACCTTGTAACCTCCCCAGCGCTTAGAACAGTGCTTTGCACATAGTAAATGTTTAATAAATGCCATTACCATTATTATTATTATTATTTTCCACTGCCAGAACGACTGCAGATGGAGAGCGGGGCGTTCTGAGAGAGATGTGTCCATGGTGTTGCTATGGGTGTCTCTCCCAGATGTGTCCGTGGTGTCACTATAGGTCGGAAACGACTCGACGGCATAAGACAAGAAAACTCTGTGTCCCCTCATTTTCCCAATTTGCACCCAAAAAGAAAAAGGCCACAGAAGCCAGTCTGAGGAAATGACTCTAGCCCAGCGAAACAGGAACACCATCTGTTCCTTTTTCTTCATTTAAGTTGCTAACACACAATACAATCATGTAGAAAACTAACAGAACTAACATGCTGGAGAAGCAGCGTGGCTTAGTGGAAAGAGCCCGGGCTTTTGGAGTCAGAGGTCATGGGTTCAAATCCCGGCTCCGCCAATTGTCAGCTGTGTGACTTTGGGCTAGTCACTTCACTTCTCTGGGCCTCAGTGACCTCTTCTGTAAAATGGGGATTAAGACTGTGAGCTCCCCGTGGGACAACCTGATCACCTTGTAACCTCCCCAGCGCTTAGAACAGTGCTTTGCACATAGAAAGCACTTAATCAATGCCATTATTATTATTATTATTATTATTATTAGCAGGACTAAAACGAGCAGGGGAAATGAGCTCTTACCCGTAAATATGCCTGAAGTTCCTCACACTGCATCTGTCCTCCCTTTGAAATAGTCATATTCTTCGAATGACCAGGCGATCTGTTATGGAGGAAAAGAGCTCTTCGAATGGCTCCTTTTTGCTTTAGTTTGTCTAAGAAAAGCTCCACTTGGAAGTCTATAAAAGGCAAAGAGTTTGTTACCCAACAATGCTAATTCCCCCTTCGTATAATCAGTCCCTCACAGGTTTCGGCCCATGATTCATTCATTCATTTATTCATTCATTCAATCGTACTTATTGAGCACTTACTGTGCGCAAGGCACTGTACTAAGCGCTTGAGAGAGTACAATATAAACAAACGGACACATTCCCTGCCCGCAACGAGCTCATCCCTTTCTGAATTTCAGCACAAACCAAAGGCGTTTGAATCCACGCGGCCTCGCGTACAGCCTCGGTTCGATAATAAAGATATTAATTCATTCCTGATGTTAATCAGTTCAACTGCTGCTTACCATGAACGATATCGTCACTAACTACTATTATTCCTTAACCTAAGTAATCCCTCCCGAACTTTACTTCTCAAAGACGGGAATCATTAGCCTAATTCAGTGAAACAGGCGCCAACAGAAATTAGGGCGCAGATATTCTAGCTGAGTAGACATCAGTGCTCCCACTCTGACCCCTAGGCATCCCTGATGCCTCTAGATTGTTAGCTCGTTGTGGCCAGGGAATGTTTCTGTTTATTGTTCTACTGTATACTCCCAAGCGCTTAGTACAGTGCTTTGTACGCGGTAAGTGCTCAATAAATACAGCTGAATGCCTGGCTGCTGTCCCTGTGGCTTTCACCCCCTTGGGTTATCTGATAGTTCCCTCTCTCTGTTCCAGTTCTGCTCCAGTGGCAAAGCCAAACCATTAGGTCAATGCATTTTTTTTTTTACGGTATTTGTTCAGCGCTAACTATGTGACAAGCACTACTCTAAGCGCTGGGGTAGATACAGATCAATCAGGTGGGACACAGTCCTTGTCCCACAAGGGACTCACAGTCCAAGCAGAAGGGAGAACGGGTATTCAACCCGTTTAACTGAGGCAACTGAGGCACTGAGAAGCTAAGCGACTCGCCCAAGGTCACAGAGCAGGTCACTGGCAGAGCTGGCAATAGAACTCAGGTTCTCTGATTCCCAAGCCCACGCTCCATTCACTCATTCATTTGTATTTATTGAGCACTTACTCTGTGCAGAGCACTGTACTAAGCGCTTGGGAAGTACAAGCTGGCAACATACAGAGACGGTCCCTACCCAACAACGGGCTCACAGTCTCCTATTAATAATCACGACAGTGGAAAACTGTACAAACACAGCCCATTCCATTACGACCACAAGATTTTCATCATAAAGCCCTCCTTAAGAAAACATCTTAACATTTTCCCATCAGTATGCGCCAGAGCCCATTCGCAAATTCACAAAAAGAAAAAAAAAACTTCAACACCAGTACTGTCCTATAAATAGGTGTGTATATGTATTTGTGCCCCGCTTCTGAAGCCCAGGTGAAAGCTGGGAGTCAATCAATCAATCAATCAATCGTATTTATTGAGCGCTTACTATGTGCAGAGCACAGAGTCAATTGCTGCAGACAGGTCAGAATGACGTCCAGCAACCAAGATGGAATTCGCTCTGTCCGAGAAGGAGTTTGGGGAAGGTTTTGGGAAAGGGAGGAAAAAGTCAGCACCAGGAGTGCAAGAATAAAACCATCATCATCAATCGTATTTATTGAGCACTTACTGTGTGCAGAGCACTGTACTAAGCGCTTGGGAAGTACAAGTTGGCAACATATAGAGACAGTCCCTACCCAACAGTGGGCTCACAGTCTAAAAGATGAGAATACATCTACAAACTGTTAAATTGTACTCTCCCAACCACTTAGTACAGGTTTCTGCACACGGAAAGTGCTCAATAATTATGATTCCTCTAGGCAGGTGGGCGACCAACCTCCTGGTCACTCCTACCCACCTCACCCCAGGCTGGCACGGCACCTACAAATTCATTCATTCATTCAATCGTATTTATTGAGCGCTTACTGTGTGCAGAGCATTGTACTAAGCGCTTGGGAAGTACAAGTTAGCAGCATATAGAGACAGTCCCTACCCAACAGTGGGCTTGGGGAGTGTGGCCTAATAGAAGTAGTAAAGGACTGGAAGTGTGGACACTTAGGTAAAGTGTAAGTTTCTTGAGAGCAGGGTTCTTGTCCGTTAATTACACAGCATTCTTCTGTGCTCTTATTGCACTGCTCCCTCTATACACAGTACAGATGCTCAGTCAGTCAGCCAGTTAATCGTATTTATTGAGCACTTACTGTGTGCAGAACACTGTACTAAGCGCTTGGGAGAGTGTATCGCAGACACTTCCCCTGCTTGTACCTGCTGTGACTATGAGAAAGTCAAAACTTCTCCATGCCTCAGTGCATCTGTAAAATGGAGAGTCTATACCTCCTACAGAGATTCATTCATTTATTTATTTAATAGCATTTATTGAGCGCTTACTGAGTGCAGAGCACTGTACTAAGCGCTTGGGAAGTACAAGTTGGCTACATATAGAGACGGTCCCTACCCAACAACGGGCTCACAGTCTAGAGATGGTGAGCCCCATGTGGGACAGGGACTGCGCCCAACCTGATTGTCTTCTACCTAGCCCAGTGCTTAGTACAGTGCTAGACTCATAATAAGCACGGAACAAATACCATAGTCCTCATTATTATTCTAGTTTGGTCACTAAGCAACTAAGGCAACTGATTCAGTACTTGAAAGGAGTGTTCCTGAAGATGGATGGCAGTTTACTTTTAGATAGTTTTGACCACCACAGAATCTGGCCCATCTACCAAAAAATGCAGTCACGTAGAAATAAGAAGGTTTTATCACTGAACATGGTCAAAAGTTTCCAAATTCAAAGGTAACTGTGCATTTTGACTAAAAGGTCAATGCAGGGAACACAACTGAATGAATTACGAATTTTCCAAACTCCCTTTCCCCCTCAAAAACCGAGAACAGTGCTTGGCATATTGTAAGCGCTTAACAGATACCATCATCATCATCAAAATTAATTGCTTAGACTGTGAGCCCCATGTGGGACAGGGACTGTTGCCAAACCTGATAAACTTGTATCTACCCCAGTGTTTAGAACAGTGCTTGACACTTCATAAGTTCTTAACAACTACCATAAAAGAAAAGAAAACGGCTAGCTAGCCTTGGTGAAATAGTGCTGTATAACCAATATAATTTACAATCATATTTTTTTTCCAAAAACATAACTTACTTAGCTTCTTGGGAAGTTTTCCTTTGCCATCAGCCCTTAAGCAGAACCGCACATTAAAGCTGTGGATGAATGATAAATATAAGCTCTACAATCCGATTAAATGTTCGCATTTTTTTTTTTTTACAAATGTCACCCACACATCAACTACACAAATCTTTCCATCAGTCATTAGTGTATGCTCTTTTTTCAAAAATAAAAGTACTCAGAATGAATCCTGAGATTTGGTTTTTGCCTTCAGATTAGATTTTTAAAGTGAAATCATCTAACAAAGAAACAGAGGACTTCTCGACTGTAAGTTTCCCCCTCAAGATCGTACGCTCCTCGAGGGCAGGTCACGTGTCTACCAACTTTATCGTACTGTTTTCTCCTAAGCGCTTAGTACAGTGCCCTGCAAATGGTAAGCACTCAATCAGTACTGGCAAATGACTGACTGATTAAGAAAGGGCCGCGGGAGGAGGCTGCAGTCTCCATAAAATACTCCCTGCTTCACGCCACTTCTGCATGTGACACAGTTTTTAGCGCAGCGCTCTGCGGACGGTCAGTCCCTAGTATAAATGATTGATTGATTTATTGCCATTTTAAGATTTTCCCGTATTGTGATTTCGGGTTTCGCTGGCAAGCCTGTATCTGTATCTGCACGTCCTGCCACGGAGGGCCGGGTCAGAAGAGTAGCAGCCTCCACAGTTCACACATCTCCTACTTGCGATTTCTTTCCGCGTGAAATTAAGGATGACAAAACGGCAAAGTTGTCGGACGCAAGGGGCAACTTTTCGGTATGCACCAGCGTGCTCCAGCACACCATCTGAAGGAGAAGCAGCATGGAGAGCCCGGGCTTGAGAGTCAGGGGTCACGGGTTCTAATCCCGTCTCCGCCGCTTGTCTGCTGTGTGACCTTGGGCAAGTCGCTTCTTTTTTCTGTGCCTCGGTGACCTCATCTGCAAAATGGGGTTTGAGTCTGTGATGGGACAGGGACTGCGTCCAGTTTGATTTGTTTGGAAGTGTACTCCTTGGCGCTTAGTACGGTGCCTGGCACATAGTCAGCGCTTAACAAATACCAATGACTGTAGCTCATCCATGTATTTCTTTCCCAGGGCTTAGTAATCAATCAATCAATCGTATTTATTGAGCGCTTACTGTGTGCAGAGCACTGTACTAAGCGCTTGGGAAGTACAAGTTGGCAACATATAGAGACAGTCCTTACCCAAGAGTGGGCTCACAGTCTTTACACATAATAAGGCTTTAATAAATACTGTATGACTGTTATCATTATAATTATGACTAAATTATTATTAATCGAGAAGCGGCACAGCCTAGTGGATAAGAGCGCAGGCCTTGGTGTCAGAAGGACCTGGCTTCTAATCCTGACGCCTCCACTCGTCTGCTGCGTGACCTTGGGCAAGTCACTTCGCGTCTCTGGGCCTCAGTGAACTCATCTGTAAATTGGGGATTTAGACTGAGAGCCCTAATTGGACAGGGACTGTGCCCAACATCATTCTTGTATTTACCCCAGCGCTTAGTACAGTGCCTGGCACACAGTAAGCGCTTAGCAAACACCACAGTTATTGTTACTATTATTACCGTTATTCTTACGATCGCCTGCTGAATTAACCGTGGCACCACTCTTTCAATAAAGTAGCTGCCCTTACCAAGAAACTTTGAGATCGGTGCCTGTCAGCGAGCAGGTTTTATTTTCCGGATTTAGGATGGTAGGATCAACTTCTAGGACTGCATTCACAGTGATAACAGGCCGGGCTCTGGAAAAAAAAAAAAAGCCAGACGGGACGAAAATTACGTGAACTCTCTGTGCAGGAGTACACAAGTACATATGAAAATCATTCAAAGACTCTTCGGTTTTGTAAATATTTTGAAAAACTGATTCAGCGCAAGGCAGAGGCCGGATATACATAGGGCTGGGCCGACGTCGGACACGAAAGAAATAGTGAAAAATGAGAAAGCAGAGAAACAGGAGGATGAATGTACCAAAAATAGGTAGGGGGGACAGAAAGAATGGCAGAGAGGTAGTTTGTTACATGGGACCGTCATCTCTGCCCTCTCTCCACTGTCCTCAAGCTCTCGTCCCAACTTACCCCAGAGGAGACCAAGGAATACAAACTTTCCACAGACCACAAAATCGACTCCACTATCAATCAAGCCGAGCTCTTCCCTTTCCCTGCCTGGGTTCTGCTACCCACGTTTCTTCCCCCTTGCCCAAGTCTGCAGAGCTCTTTGTTCTTCCCAAACTCCAAAAGAGGGAGGACTGAGGAAGCAACGTGGCCTAATGGACAGAACTAACACGGGCCTGGATTCCAATCCCAGGCTTCCCCCGACCCTTGCCTGCTGTGTGACCTCGGGCAAGTCACTTCACTTCTCTGGGCCTCAGTTACCGCATCTGTAAGATGGAGATTAAGACTGAGAGCCCTCCCTCTGCCCATCCGCCAAGCTAGCTCTCTTCCTCCCTTCAAGACCCTGCTGAGAGCTCACCTCCTCCAGGAGGCCTTCCCAGACTGAGCCCCTTCCTTCCTCTCCCCCTCGTCCCCCTCTCCATCCCCCCCATCTTACCTCCTTCCCTTCACCACAGCACCTGTATATATGTATATATGTTTGTGCATATTTTTTTTTACTCTATTTATTTATTTATTTATTTTATTTGTACATATCTATTCTATTTATTTTATTTTGTTAGTATGTTTGGTTTTGTTCTCTGTCTCCCCCTTTTAGACTGTGAGCCCACTGTTGGGTAGGGACTGTCTCTATATGTTGCCAATTTGTACTTCCCAAGCGCTTAGTACAGTGCTCTGCACATAGTAAGTGCTCAATAAATACGATTGATGATGATGATGATGATGATGAAGGACAGGGACCATGGCCAACCTGATTTGCTGGCCTCCACCCTAGTGCTTGGTACAGTGCCTGGTACCTAGTAAGCGCTTCACAAATACCACTATTATTATTATTATTTTTATTACTTTGTAGCCACAGAGGAACAGAAGCACAGAGAAGTTAAGTGACTTGTCCGAGGTCACAGAGCAGACGAGTGGAGGAGCTGGGATTAGAACCCAGGTCCTTCTGAATCCCAGGCCTGTACTCCAGCTACTAGGCCACACTACAAGCGCTTAGTACAGTGCTCTGCACACAGTAAGCGCTCAATAAATACGATTGATTGATTCCCTAGGCAGGCATCTAGAGCACCGCCATCAGAGTATCAGAGCTTCTTCTTGAGTGACTGAGGAATTTGGAAGATGTTCTGCCCTGAGTCCACTCTGATTGTTTTATTTTTTATGGCATTGGTTAACCCCTTACTATGTGCTAGGCACTCTACTAAGCCCTGGGGTACATACAAGCTAATCAGGTTGGACACAGTCCCTGTCCCACATGGGGCTCACGGTCTTAATCCCCATTTTACAGATGAGGCAACTGAGGCACAGAGAAGTCAAGTGACTTCTCGAGGTCACACAGCAGACAAGTGGCGGAGCCGGGATTAGAATCCAGGTCCTTCTGTTTCCCAGATCCAGGCTTTTTCTACTAGGTTACACTGCTTCTAATGTGTTTTCACATGATCTGGATCACATGCTCTTACCCTTACTTCTTTACAGAACCTTGCTGCGTATTTGTGCACGGCTATGTAGAACGGGTTGGATCTTAGAACAGTGCTCTGCACATAGTAAGCGCTTAACAAATGCCATTATTATTATTGTTATTATTATTATTATTATCCAAGGAGTTACTTGAGGGCTTTCTGCATGCAGAGCCGTGGGATAGTATAATTTAGACTTTAGACTTTTAGACTGTGCGCGCACTGTTGGGTAGGGACTGTCTCTATATGTTGCCAATTTGTACTTCCCAAGCGCTTAGTACAGTGCTCTGCACACAGTAAGCGCTCAATAAATACGATTGATGATGATGATGATAATTCAATAGCCATGATCCCCTGCCTTCAGGGAGCTTACAAATCTAGCATTGTAGGAGACAACTGTATCAATGCCCAGGAAGTAGAGAATTCCTTATTCTGCCTTTCAACAGTATTCACTGGAAGTTTATAAGAGTAGGAAACCCAGACTTCACCCCTTCTCGTTGCAGTAAGCATGTTTCTAAATGTGATATTGCGCCAAAATGAAAAAGTAGGCAAAAATAACTCAAAACTTCTCACATACCACACAAACCTAGCACTTGTTAAAATGCTTTCAATAATTTAACTCAAATCCAACTCTAATCAACCTGAGACGGGAAACTAGACCCAAAAACCAGAGAAGCAGTGTGGCCTAGTGATTAGAGAAGGGTTTGGGATGGTGATGATGATGATGGCATTTATTAAGCATTTACTATGTGCAAAGCACTGTTCTAAGCGCTGGGGAGGTTACAAGGTGGCCAAGTTGTCCCTCGGGGGGCTCACAGTCTTCATCCCCATTTTACAGATGGGGTAACTGAGGCGCAGAGAAGTTAAGTGACTTGCTTGGGAGTCAGAAGGACCTGGGTTCTAAATTCAGCTCTTCTGCCTGTTTGCTGCGTGAGCTTGTGCAAATCACTTAACTTCTCTCTGCCTCAGTTACCTCATTTGTAAAATGGGGATTAAGACTGTAAGTCCCATGTGGGATCTGATTATCTTGTATCTACTCTAGTGTTTAGAAGAGTTAGTAAGTGCTTAACAAATACCATTTAAAAAAAAACCCACTTTTCCTGCCTGCATAATTTGGCGATTTTAACTTTGAGTCACTCATATATGATCTTTGCCAAAAGATGGCATTGTTGCAAACGTAGTTGGTAAAAACAACTGCTTGTAGTGAACAAATCACACTCTCTGAATGATGATGATGGTGTTTGTTAAGCGCTTACTATGTGCCAAGCACTGTTCTAAGCGGTGGGGTACATAGAAGTTAATCAGGTTGCCCCACGTGGGGCTCACAGTCTTAATCCCCATTTTAAAGATGAGGTAACTGAGGCACAGAGAGGTGAAGTGACTTGCCCAAAGTAACACAGCTAACAAGTGGCAGAGCCAGGATTAGAACTCACGACCTGTGACCCCCACACCCTGTAAAATGGGTATTAAGACTGTAAGCCCAGTGTGGGACAGGGACTGTGTCCAACCTGATTAGCTTGTTTCTACTAGCTGCTTAGAGAAGCAGCGTGGCTCAGTGGAAAGAGGCTTTGGAGTCAGAGTTCATGGGTTCGAATCCCAGCTCTGCCACATTTCTGCTGTGTGACCTTGGGCAAGTCACTTAACTTCTCTGAGCCTCAGTTCCCCCATCTGTAAAATGGGGACTAAGACTGTGAGATCCACGTGGGACAACTTGATCCCACTGTATCCCCCCAGCGCGTAGAACAGTGCTTTGCACATAGTAAGTGCTTAACAAATGCCATCATTATTATTATTATTACCCCAGGGCTTAGAACAATGCCTGGCACATAATAAGTGTTTAACAAACACCGGAAAAAAATGCACAGATACACAAAGAGGAAGAAAATGAGACCCGAAAGGTCTGCATCATAATGATAATTGTAGCGTTTGCTCAGAAATTATTAGGTGCCTAGGTGTTCAGTACTATGCCACGCTCTAGAGGAGACGCAGTCAGATCAGGCACCGTCCCTGTCCCACAAGGGGCTCACACGCCGGACAGACACAAGAGATCGCAGAGACGATGGTGCAACAACTTGCACACCAAGTTGAAGATCCGTAAGGCTGCTTTGTTGCCCAAACATATAAATGGCCCTGAAACTTGAACCTACCGTGAAAGACGCATTTAGCCTCTGGGGTAAAGTCCACAGCACGGCATGGAACCAACCATCCTTGCACATAAATAAGGTGCTGTTCACGCATTGGTTTTGAAGTTGCGCACAGCGATAAGATTGCCCAATCTTAGAGGAGCAGTGTGGCCTAATGGAAAGAGCGTGGGCTTGGGTGTCAGAGGGCCTGGGTTCTAATCCCGGCTCTGCTGTGTGACCTTGGACAAGTCATTTAAATTCTCTGTGCCTCACTTACCTCACCTGTAAAATGGGGATTAAATCCTACTCCTTTCTACTTAGACTGAGAGCCCCATGTGGGACAGGGATTGAGTATCTAAACTAATGCCAAGAACAGCACTTGGTACATACTAAGTGCTTAACAAGTGCCATTGTTATTATTATTTATTATCATTATTACTTATCAATCAGTAAAATGGGGATTAAATCCTACTCCTTTCCACTTAGACTGAGAGCCCCATGTGGGACAGGGATTGAGTATCTAACCTAATGCCAAGAACAGCGCTTGGTACCTAGTAAGCGCTTAACAAGTGCCATTATTATTTATTATCATTATTACTTATCAATCACTAGAAACTGTGGGGGCTTCTCACTTGCCATTGCAGGCGAGATCCTTGCCAGGATCCTTCAGAACTGATTACTAGAGGATTTAGTCCACTGCAAACTTCTTGAATCCTAACGTGGTTATGGATCAAAATGCAGCATGACAGATACATTCAAAGTGCAGGATGTAAGAGCAAGATGTCCGCACAATTTTATGAATCCTGCAGCAGTAGTTGACACCATCCAACCAGTCAAACGATATTTATTGAGTATTTTGGGAGAAGCACTGTACGAAGCGATTTGGGAGAGTCCGACAGTTAACAGGTTCGCTCCTCACCCTCAAGGAGCTTACAATCTAGCAGGCGAGGGAGATAGTTAAAATAAAACGTGTTCTGGCCACTTCTACGCGAAGTAGCTGCCCTGAGAAGTTCAGCAAGATCTTTTCACTACAACCTGATCTTCCCCTGTACTCCCAGGCTCCATGTACAAGGTGGGCCTTTGAAAACAACAACAACAACAAAAAAAAAAGCTCAGCGGAACCTCTGAATTTCCAGATTGTGACTGGCATTTTCAATGCTTGATTACATCTTATGTGTAAACTATTGCATATTGAATTAGGAATAATAGAACAAAGCATCTAGAATCTAGACTGAACTCCTTGTGGGCAGGGATCGCATTTATCAACTCTGTTATACTGTACTTTCCCAAGCGCTTAACTATAGAATACTCTACATGAGTGCTCAATAAATACCACTGATTGACCGACTGATCGGGATGTGCAATTTTACAAATGCCGCTGTGCTTTTCTACGAGAGAATACAGATGAGGGGTTTTACCTGTATAAAACAGCTCGGTCCACCCCAAAAGCACCTACAATTAAATCTGGAAAGGAAAGAAAACACGGTACTTAATAAATCACTGCACACTTAATGAAGGAAACAAGAAAACAAAATAGTCTTGCTTGAAAAACCTATCCTGATACAAAGGACTGTCAGGCTAACGGCACCTTTCCAGTTTCCTTTGCACAGACTGAGAAGTTGAGAATGTTTTCAAAACTGCCACATGTACTGGCCAGAATGCACGAAGACTAAAAACCTTGACACGGGATAAACCCAGAAAATTTGATAAAAAGAGAACCCTAGGATGAGAAATAAAGGGGCCTGGTGGAAACAGTCTGGGTTTGGTAGTCGGGAGGTCTGGGTTCTAATCTCAGCTTTGCCACTAGCCTGCTGTGTGACCTTGGAAAAGTCACTTCACCCTTCAATGCCTCAGTTTCCTTATCTATAAACTGGGGATTCAATACCTTTTCTCCCTCCCCCTTAGGCTATGAGTCCCAATCAATCTATTAATCATATTTATTGAGCACTTACTTTTTTATGGCATTTATTAAGCGCTTACTATGTGCAAAGCACCGTTCTAAGCCCTGACTTAGACTGCGCTGACTTACATGTGTGCAGAGCACTGTTCAAAGTGCTTGGAAGAAACTGAGGATCACGGACTGAGTCCCTTATCTTGTATTTACTCCAGTGCTTGGCACAAAATGCTTAACAAATACCATTATTATTATCATTATTATTACTGTGATCCTTATTATTAAGCCCTGGACCAAAGACTGACATTTGCCCATGCCCACCGTAAACCTAATTTAGGAAAAAAAAACTTTTTACAAGATACGTTTGCATACATTTTTGATGGAAATTTGGGAGGATAAAATTAAATAGAAAAAAACCCCTTAATCTCTCAACCCATTCTGGTCCGTTAATCTATAATCCTATCTCCAGGAGCAATAACTTTTAAGCTTTTAAGGAGAGTTTATGTTTCCCTAGATTCTCATTATTATTATTGAGAAAATATAGTTTCAATTTTCCAATTGAAGTCATTGGCTTCAGCCACCACAGACTGCCATCTCTAAAGTCATCCTTGAAAGGGCATTAGGGCTAAAACAAAGTGGCACTAAGTTTTCAGAAACACAGACTACAGTCCGCCGCAAAACTGCTCCAGGAAACTCCTTTTTACATTGAAGTTAGCCACCGTATTGAAGAAAATGGTAACTGTCAGTCACAGTCCCACTTTAGAAAAACTAAGAGTATGATCTCTGCTGAATGCATTAAAATCAAGTCTGCCTTCACTGTATTATTTTTGAAAGAACATATGGAATGGCAATATGTGGGCATTGGGGTTATTATTTCTATTCTGGAACACGAAAAATTAGTTTCTGTCATCACCTAGAGCTGGTTAAGGAATTCATCGCTACAAGTGTGGCACGGAGAAAGGCACCTGGATATCCATTTTGGTCTATGTCTGTGGCTCCTTTCAACGAATACCCAAAACTCGGTGGCATAGTATGGGAGACCCAGTGTCCTTCGAGGATCTGTGATGGCATGGAATTCAAGCCAGTCGCTCTTCCGTTGTAAATGTACACAATCCCTCTCTTGTCCTCGCCGCCGTAAGGGGCAGCGACTGCGATATCTGCGGACAAAAAGGAGGAAAACTTTCAGGCATTTCATTACGAGACAGGAACTCAACCCATCTTCCCAGTCCAAGATAAATCCGTGTTTCAGAATAATAATAATTGTAGTATTTGTTAATGTGTTTTATTACGTGCCAGGCACCGCTGGGATCGATATGAGGTAATCAGGTCGGACGAAGTCCTTGTCCTACATGGGGCTCACAGTCTTAATCCCCAGTTTACGGATGAGGGAACTGAGGCACTGAGAATTTAAGTAATAATGATGGCATTTCATAATGATGGCATTTATTAAGCGCTTACTATGCGCAAAGCACTGTTCTAAGCGCCGGGGGTGGTGGTTACAAGGTGATCAGGCTGTCCCACGTGGGGCTCACAGTCTTAATCCCCATTTTACAGATGAGGGAACTGAGGCTCAGAGAAGTTACGTGACTTGCCCAAAGTCACACAGCTGACAATGAGCGGAGCCGGGATTTGAACTCATGACCTCTGACTGTAGAGCCCGTGCCCTTTCCACTGAGCCACGCTGCTTCTCTGGACTTGTCCAGAGTGACTTGTGACAAGTGACTTGTCCACAGTCACACAGCAGACAAGTGGCGGGGCTGAGATTAGAATCCGGGTCCCTCTGACTCCCAAGCCTGTGTAATATCCACTAGGCCATGCTGCTTCTCTGGGCTAAGCAGATCTGGAGGGTGGGAATATTTTTAGTTAGTACTTAACAACTGACATTTTCTGAAGCTTTATTAAAATCCACATAAGAAGTTAAAAGAGCACAGGGATCATTTTTTAAATCAATCAAAGGTACTTGTTCATTCATTCAATCGTATTTATTGAGCGCTTACTGTGTTCAGAGCACTGAACTAAGCGGCTGTTGAATGCTTACTGTGTGCAGAGCACTATACTAAGTGCCTGGAAGGGTACAATATGAGAGAGTCGGTAGAAAATTTCCCTGCTTATAAGGAGTTTATAGTCTAGAGAGGTGAGAGGGAGACGTTAAAATAAATTACCTATATGTACGTAAGTGATCGGGTGCTGAGGGTGGGGTGAATATCAAGTGCGTAAAGGGTACAAGAACAAGGGTGATAGAGAAGGGAGAGGGAGCAGGGGAAATGAGCGCTTAGTCGGGGAAGGCCTCTTGGAAGGGATGGGATTTGAACAAGGCTGTGACGGTTGGGACAGTGATGGTGTATGTATGTGGAGAAGAGAGTTCCAGGGAAGGGATGGGATTTGAACAAGGCTGTGACAGTCGGGACAGTGATGGGGTATGTATGTGGAGAAGAGAGTTCCAGGATGGAGGAAGAATGTGGGTAAGGAATTGGTGGCAAGATCGATGAGATGTAGGTATACTGACATAGTAGTTATAATAATGCTAGTAGTAGTTAATAATAATAATTAACAATTGTGGTATTTGTTAAGTGCTTACTATGTGCCAGACACTATGCTAAGCGCTAGGGGGAATACAAGCAAATCGAGTTGGACACAGTCCCTGTCCCACATGGGGCTCACAGTCTCAATCCCCATTTGACAGATGAGGTAGAGAAGCAGCGTGGCTCGGTGGAAAGAGCCCGGGCTTTGGAGTCAGTGGTCATGGGTTCGACTCCCCGCTCTGCCAATTGTCAGCTGTGTGACTTTGGGCAAGTCACTTCACTTCTCTGGGCCTCAGTTACCTCATCTGTAAAATGGGGATTGACTGTTAGCCCCCCGAGGGACAACCTGATCACCTTGTAGCCTCCCCAGTGCTTAGAACAGTGATTTGCACATAGTAAGCACTTAACAAATGCTATTATTATTATTATTATTATTATTATTATTATTATTATTATGAGGTAACCGAGGCACAGAGAAGTAAAGTGACTGGTCCAAGCAGACAAGTGGCAGAGCCGGGATTAGAACCCAGGTCCTTCTGATTCCCAGGCCCGCGCTCTATCCACTAGGCCATGCTGTTACCCCACACTTGGAAGAGTGCCTGGCACGTAGTAAGCAATTAACAAATGCCATTTTAAAAAAAAAGTCATATGGCAAGCCAGGATCAGAAACACTTAGTCCGAGAACAAAGTGAGTCTCCTGTGCTCACCTCAGCGCAGCTGCGGCGGATGGGAATGGGAGGGGAAGGGATGAGGACAAGCCACCCGAACAGGTGACAGATAGTGAGCTAAAACTGGGAAACCAAAAGCAGGAAGGATGGAGGAAATGTTTTAAGGAGACAGTACGACAAAGCCCAAGGGGCTCCTCAGTGAAAAACTGGGTATCGATTGCCACAGATAGTAAGCGCTTAACAAATGCCATCATTATTATTATTATTATTATCAGGCACAATCCAGTCGTGAAAGGATTGGCGCTCTTTGAGCTGAAACTTTCCAAGATCCTTGAAATGAGGAGGTAAAAGCAAATTCATCCCCAGGTGCCACACACAAATAAGGTTCATTATGGGCAGTGAACATATCTGCGAATACTCTTGCATTGCACCCTCCCAGGCGCTTAGAGAAGTGTTCTGCATGTAGTAAGCACTCAATGACTACCACTGATTGATTGATTGATTGATTGATTGACAATCCTCGTGTGCGCAGGGTGGCTGGGATTGTGAACCCGCCTTTTCTGGCCTACATATACCAGCCATGGGTGACCTTCACAATTAGGAGTTTGCAATCAAGCACCGAAGGCACCACAACGATACTGACAAGGCTGACAATGTGTTCGAGCTCGTGGCTACGGTTGAGAACCTGAAGGATTTAGAGTGCGCGGTTGGGGGTCTGCAAAAGGGGGGACCAGATGGGTAAAACTGAGTCAGTTTCCCTCCATTTGGGGCAAGGACGTGCCTGGCCATCTTGAAGTTCCCAGTCAGGGCTGTGGTAACATTTTTCTCCTCTGCCTCCTGCTAGAAGCAGCAGAACAAGGCTTGAGAGGGGTTGGGGGAGTCTCTAGTTTACAAAAATGGTGGGGAGTGAGGGTGGCGGTGGATGGGAAACTGCTGAATCGATCAAAAATCGTATTTATTGAGTGCTTTCTGTGTACAGAGCACTGTACTAAGCACTGGGAAGAGTCTGCCATAAGTGTTGGTAGGCAACTTCTCTGCCCACAACATAAAAGGCTAGAAGGGGAGACAGACACTAATGTACTTAAATTACTACTGCTACTAATAATGCTAATAATAAAGATTATGGTATTTGTTAAGCGCTTACTATGTGCCAGGCCCTGCACTAAGAGCTCGGATACACGCAAATCAGGTTGGACGCGGTCTCCGTCCCACGTGGGGCTCACAAGCTTAATCCCCATTTTACAGATGAGGGAACTGAAGCACAGAGAATTGAAGTGACTTGCCCATGGCTACACAGCAGGCAAGCTGCGGAGACGGGATTAGAAGCCATTACCTTCTGAATTCAAGGCCCGTGCTCTAACTGCTGCGCCGTGTTGCTTCCCCGGGACCTAAGTGCTGTGGGGCTGAAGTCAGGGTACGAATCCACGTTCAAGGGCAACTCAGAAGGGAGGGTAGGGGAAAATGAGGGCTTGGCCTGTGATTCTCCACCCCATCATATCTGAAAGACTGTCGTTTTCCCCGGCTTTCAGAGCCTTATTAAAAGCACATCTCCTCCAAGTGGCCCTCCCTGACTAAGCGCTCACTTCCCCTACTCCCTCTCTCTCCTGCGTTGCCCTTGCACTTGAATTTGTTCTCTATTATTATTAATAATAATAATAATGGCATTTTATTAAGCGCTTACTATGTGCAAAGCACTGTTCTAAGCTCTGGGGAGGATACAAGGTAATCAGGTTGTCCCACGTGGGGCTCACAGTCTTAATCCCCATTTGGCAGATGAGGTAACTGAGGCCCAGAGAAGTTAAGTGACTTGCCCAAAGTCACACAGCTGACAATTGGCGGAGCTGGGATTTGAACCCATGACCTCTGACTCCAAAGCCCGGGCTCTTTCCATTGAGCCACGCTGCTTCCCCCACCCTCAGCCCCACGGCACATTTGTACATATCCATAGTTTAATGTCCCCCTCTAGACTGTAAGTTCCTTGTGGGCATGGAACGTGTCTACCAAATTGGTTCTACTGGATTGTCCCAAGTACTTAGTGCAGTGCTAGGCATCATCATCATCATCATCAATCGTATTTATTGAGCGCTTACTGTGTGCAGAGCACTGTACTAAGCGCTTGGGAAGTACAAATTGGCAACATATAGAGACAGTCCCTACCCAACAGTGGGCTCACAGTCTAAAAGGGGGAGACAGAGAACAAAACCAAACATACTAACGAAATAAAATAAATAGAATAGATATGTACAAGTAAAATAAATAGAGTAATAAATATGTACAAACATATATACATATATACAGGTGCTGTGGGGAAGGGAAGGAGGTAAGATGGGGGGTAAGAAGGAGGTAAGATAGGCACACTGTAACTGCTCAATAAGTACCACCGGAGATGACGATGGTGGTGAGGATGCAGTGCACCACGGTAAAGAATGCAGCACCTTTCCTTTAGTTATTAGGCATGCACCAAGGATCTTTGCAAAGTCGCCTGCTCAATAATTTAGGGCAAGTCCTTTAAGTTCTCTGGGCCTCTGTTTCCTCATATGTAAAATGTGGCTTCAATACCTCGTCTCCCTCTCTCTTAAACTGTGAACCCCATGTGGGACAGGGACTGTGTGTCCTGATTAAATTTTATCCACCCCATCACTTAGAACAGTGTTTGGCCCACAGTAAGCGTTTACCACCCCTATTTATTGCCATTTTGAGAACCTCTGTCCTTTAGGGCACGAACACTTGGGTTGTCATTTATTTGTGCAGAGAACCTATCTAACTTTTCCAGTTGGGCATAACCAGTCAAGAGGTGACAGTCAGGAAATGGACGGCCTACCGTTGAAGCCATCCTGGTCAAGATCTCCCAGAGGTGCGATAGCACTGCCGAATCTTGCGAAGACTTCAAACCCATTTAGTTTTAAGGTCTGGAAACCCCCCGAGGCTTCTTGTAGGCAAATGGAAACCTGGCCCACTTCTTGAAGTTTGCCATCCGAACCCCGATCCATGAAGAGAGGTGCACCGATGAACACGTCTGCATAACTGAAAAGCACGTAAGTCTTTCAACCCGCCCGAGTTAAAGTCTCACCGACTTCAAATTCATTCAATCGTATTCACCGAGCGCTTACTTTGTACAGAGCACTGAACTAAGAGCTTGGAAAATACAATTTCGCAACAGAGACAATCCCTACCCAACGGGCTCACGGTCTAGAAGGTGGGAGACAGAAAACTAAACAAAGCAAGTGGACTCTAGCCGAGAACGGGGTTTCATTTTCCAGCGGGATCAGGAGTTTATATTCTAAAGCAATTATTTAACACCAGTCAGTTGCACCGCTCCCTGACAATCATTCCTATTCAAAGGTCTCACAACTCAATAAAAATATAAAAGAGCTGTTTGCCTTCTTGTCACTTCTTTTGCAGGCTTTTAAGCATCTGTAAGCTCTTATTCAACCATTTCTTTCTACAATACCAGAAAGACCATTAAAGAAAACATTAAGGAAAAAATGATGGGTCGACAGTAAGAGACGAGTTGTATAACCAAGTTGAGAATTTTGCTACTATTCCAGAATGAAGTACACTTAAGTAACCTTTTTAAGACAAAGTTGATTTGGAGGGACTGCACATATTAGAAGAGCAACTTTTTTTTTACTGTAAGAGAGTCTGTTTAGTTTTAGCTGTGTCTGTCACAAAGAGGGCAAAATGCTTCTAGAAACATTTATACAAAAAAAAAACAACTTACTCATCCCCATTAATGTCAGTGGCAGCTACAGAAAATCCAAAATATGCAGCCATCTGGATCACAACATGAAAAAATAAGTTAACATCTGATTCAAGAACTGCAAAATTGGCATTAGTGCTTTTTTTAATCAAATAGTCTTGAATAAGTCCCCATCCCTGCATGCACAATGAAACCTATTTACTGAGAAGAGCCTTAGTGGAAAAAAAAGAGAGAGAGAGAGAGAGAGGGAGACCAAGAGGGAGAGATATGAGGAAAGGGGGAGGAGAAAGAGAGATTAGGGGGAGAGAGAGGGAGACAGAGTTTTATTTGTCCGATGACCATCTAAATACAGCTCAATGTTACGCCCTATCGTTTATAATCTGAAATTATTCCTGAAATGACAGTGTTTCACACCTGAGCCTTTATTCTGCAGTCTGAAGCCTTTCAAAATCCCTTTGGGTAGAAAGTCTCTGAGGGTGGTGACCCTCCCGAGAGCTTAGTAAGATGCTCTGCCCAGGACGGATTTGATCGACTGAAGCAGTAAACACTACCATTAGCCCAAAGGTAATTCAGCTGTGCCAGGGTTCCTTTAGAGGTAATCAATGGGCAGCCACAGATTTTCTGAATAAGTAGCTAAACTCAGCTGTGAGCTGGGCTGCTCGGTTCTGGATGGGAGAGAATAAAGCAGGCTCTATTTGAGACTACAGTGGGTATGGGTGAATACAATGAAGGAGGGTGGGGGGCAGCTCCTGGCATCTCCCATCAACAGAATTGGGGTGCTGGGGATCCCCCACAGCTCTCCTGCCCCCTTCGATTTCCCTTCTCATCTCTACCCCCAACGAGTCAAGTTTAGAGCCTGGGCCCTGCGAGGTGAGAGCCTGATTCCTCCAGCAAAATGATAAGAATAACTGTGGTATTTGCTAAGGAAGGGAATAAGAGCGGCCACTTATTTTACTGTCTGATTGTAGGCCCCTTGAAGGCAGGGACTGCGCCTACCAACTCTATGAAATTATAGATCTTTGTACCATGTTCTGCACGGAGTAAGCGCTCAGTAATACCACTGATTGATTCATGGATTAACAGGAGAGATAGAGGCTGCATGAAGATAAAAGCAAAGATGAGAGTTGAGAGACAAAATGTCTTCCTTCCCAAGGGTTTATACCTTTATTGTACTAGATTTAGAGACTAAGCCCGGAGTAAAAAAAAGAACACTTTTCACTCTTCTCCCACATTCACTGCCACACTGCCAAAATCAGAGAGATCCTATGCTTTAAAAACAATTTCCTTTTTTCAAAAAAAAAATAGCTAAATACTGTTTTTCTGAATCTACACGCCACCTAGGAAATCACAGCTTAAGATAGTAATCCTGCTATTTTATGTATTTTGCTTTGGAGCCAAGAGCTTCACTTTATATAATGGCAATTTAGATTTTGTGGACCTTACTGTGGTCTCAGCATTAGGCATGAAGAGTGATATTAAATGAACTATAAAACAGTCGGGAAAGAAGCATGAGGACTTTCCAAAGGCCCTTTTAAGAAATATTATGAAAAATAACACAAAAGGAAAGCAATGAGGAACAAAGGTTCAGATGACAACAAAACCAGAGAGAAGCACCAATACATATTTTTGACTCCCTGAAACGGCAACAACATCTATCACTGGAAAATCATTTTAAAAGCATACCTGTTCTCCGGTAAAATTGTATAACGATGACATATTTTTCCCATTGTAAATATACACCTGCATAACAAAGGGAAAAAATAGACAAACTTGAAACTACAAAACGCTACATCCACTGTCAATAATTTTTGTTTGATAACCTACCATTCCCAATGTTCTTGCTGCTCTAGGAACTCCAGATACAAAATCTGAAAAAGACAGAAATATTAATGGTATTTGTTAAGCGCACCCTCTGTGCCATGCACTGTTCTAAGCCCGGGGTACCTATAAGGTAATCAGGTTGTCTCATGTGGGGTTCACGGTCTTAAACCCCATTTTACAGAGGCACAGAGAAGTTAAGTGACTTGCCCAAAGTCACACAGCTGACAAGTGGCGGAGCCGGGATTAGAACCCATGACCTCTGACTCCCAAGCCCGCATGCTTTCCACTAAGCCACGCTGCTTCTCAACAGCCACCCAGTCACTAAATAGAGGTAAAGACCTTACAGTAAGTGCCTTTTCCCTGGGAGCACTGAGACAGTTGAGAAATGAGCGCTTAGGGCAGTGCCTGGTGGATAGCAAGTGCTTAATATGATTAAAAAAATGAAATCACAGTCTCAATTTATCTAGGACTTGGACATAAATAACTCAGTTCACAGAAACAGAAAAGGAAGTTCATTGAAAAAGGCAACCAAACCTTTTTACATAGGAGAATACCAAGTAGCTTCATATAAACCAGAAAAGGTTAAAACTCTTTAGTGTACTTAAAACATAGATGGTGAGGAAGCACGTTCAAAATTTACAGGGAAAGGTGATTATCACCAGGGTGAAAATATCAGTTTAAGAAGGTCTGGAGCTACTTAGTGCATGTAAAATCCATAAGGAAGAAAATCCATAAAGTCAGGGATTAAGAGGGTGAGTTCTAATCCCGGCTCCACCACTTTGTCTGCTGTGTGACTTTGGGGAAATCTCTTGACTTCTCTGTGCCTCAGTCTCCTCATCCATAAATTGGAGATTTGATACCTGTTTTCCTTCCACATGGGAACCCCATGTGGGTCAGGAACATGGGAACCCCATGTGGGTCAGGAACTCTGTCTGACCTCGTTATTTCAATTCTACCCCAGCGCTTAGTACAGTGCTTGGCAAAGAGTAAGTGCTCAACAAATACTACAATTATTAGCATTAGGTAGAAATGTATATGATCCCTCCAAAACAACTAGAGGGAAATCCGAGAGAGTTGCATCACACTGCTTCTCCAAACAGATCGATGCCACTGCCCGAGACCCAACCGTAGAATGGATGGATTGCTAGTCTGACCCAATGTTACTACAGAAAAAAGGAAGTTGGGGACCGCTGAAAGATCGCGTTGCTTTCCCTTAAACTTCTAATTCACGGAAATGTTACATTTATTTTATGTGGTATGCATTAAGGGCTTACCACAAACTAAGTGCTGGGGGTAGATGAAAGCTAATCAAGTTAGAAACGGTCTTAGTCTCCATTTTATGGATGAGGTAACTGAGGCGCACAGAAATAAGGTCATAGAGCAGACAAGCCGCAGAGTTAGGATTAGAACCCAGATCCTCTGACCCCCAGGCTCGTGCTCTTACAACTTAGCAATGCTGCTTCTCAGCCCACTGGCTCAATCTGAGTCAATGAAAAGAAAAGAAGACTATTCTGATAGTGGAGGAGACAGTATGGAAAAAAGTTTAATTGACGCCAAGCCAAAGAACCAGGTTTCGGTGGAGTGAATATTCCTTACAGTCGTACTTGCCTGCAATCCTAACATATGCCTTATATCAATCAATCAATCAATCATATTTATTGAGCGCTTACTGTGTGCAGAGCACTGTACTAACCGCTTGGGAAGTTCAAGTTGGCAACATATAGAGACGGTCCCTACCCAACAGTGGGCTCACAGTCTAGAAAGGGGAGGCCGAAAACAAAACCAAATATATTAACAAAATAAAATAAATAGAATAGATATGTACAAGTAAGATAAATAAATAGAGTAATAAATATGTACAAACATATATACATATATACATGTGCTGTGGGGAAGGGAAGGAGGTAAGGCGAGGGGGATGGAGAGGGGGTGGAGGGGTATTCCCCCCCAGTGCTTAGTACAGTGTGTGGCACATACTAAATGCTTAACAAATACCATTATTATTAATATTGTTATACATTATTATTAATATTAATAATAATAATAACAATTCAGGCCCTGCCCATTGTTAGCTGTGTGACCTGGGGCAAGTCGCTTAACTTCTCTGTGCCTCAGTTACCTCAACTGTAAAATGGGGATTCAATACCTGTTCTCCCTCCCAATTTAGACTGCGAGCTCCAAGACCGACAGGGATTGCATGTGAACTAGATGACTTGTACCTTCCCCAGTGCTTAAAACAGTGTGTGACACCGTTAACAAGTACCATAAAACAAGTACCATACAAAAAATAAACAAGAACATTTTACCTTCTATGCCATCCCCATTGAAATCTCCAACTGCTACTGAATAGCCTAAAAAAGCAATAAAAAATAGCCAGTCATCATACCATGTGTGTAAAAATCTTGTATTTCCCTGGCAATTCAGCCCTGGCTACTGAGCCACCTTCCTTATAACTGCTTTGAACTTGTTCCGTGGACAGTTTCACAATACAGTGTTTCACTTTGTATTTAGTTAAAAGAATGTACCACAATAAATGCCATAGATATAATAGCCCCTTGTACTCTAAAATGACACCTCCGTCGCTGAAATTCCTCTATAAATGCATATGGTGACTGAAAGAGCCAATTCCAGACCTACACAGTGCACACAAAAAGGTGTCCCTTGTTGTACAATCAGCTTGATATTTGACGCTTGCAGTGCCTGGCACTGATTTCACTTTTGTCTCTTTGTCTCTCGATCTTTAGAAGTGCTGCTTAAAAGGCAGGACTCCTTTATCGACTGCAGTGGTCTACGCCGGGGCAATTCGCTTCCAGTTTTCAGCTGGGATGCAACATTGTCCGAAGCTCTGTTTTACTGTATTCTTGAACGTTTTCTCTATCTGCCCTGTTTCTCGTTTCTCAGGTTCCAGCTCACCACACAGTTTTGGGCCTCCTGCAATCATCGCTTTTCCTCCAGTGTGCCAATCAGAGACTTGAACACTGCAACAGCCTCCTCAACTGATGTCTCCGTTTCCATTTCTTCCCCTTTCTATTCCATACTGCACCTGTTGCCCAGATTGTTTGTCTAAAATGTCATTCTGGACACGTCTCCCCGCTCCTCAAAAATCTCCAAATGTTACCCATTCCTGTCCTGGCTTTAAAGCACTCAACGAGGCTCTCTCCCTCTGACGTATCTACTCTATTCTCCCACTGTACCCCAGCTCAAATTAATTGGTTCCTCTCAAGTCCCTGGGCCTCATTCTCATCTCTCCCACTGCTGACCTCTTCTTCACATCCCCCCAGTGACTTGGAATGCCCTTCCCCTTCATAGCTGATAGGCCACAAAGGTCCTAATCTTTAATGCCCTTCTGAAATTACATCTACTCCAGGACATCCTCCTTTTCACCCCCAGCCCCTGACCCACACACAAAGTATCCTCTAGACTGAAAGTTCATTGTGGGCAGGGGCTATGTCTGCCAACTCTGTTATGTTGTTACATTGTCCTCTCCCAAGCACTTAGTACAGAGCTCTGCACACAGTAAGCGCTCGATAAATGCCATCGCCTGATCGATTCCCTGCCCATTTCTAATCTCTCCTTCTCCTATCCTCCCTGCTGCCCATTTATGACTTCTACATTATTAAATACTAAAGTACCCTCAACTCCCTGCAGTACTCAAACATTTCTTCCAGAGCCCTTTCCTTCTTCCTCTTCCTTTCCCTCCCCTGCTAGATTGTAAGATTGCCAATTTGTACTTCCCAAGCGCTTAGTACAGTGCTCTGCACATAGTAAGCGCTCAATAAATACGAATGATTGATTGATTGATTAAGTAATAATCATAGTAGTAATAGAATTTATTGAGTGCCTACTGGATGCTAATATTACAGTGTACCGGGGGAAATGCCAAATCAACAAGTAGCATGTTTCCTGCCCACAAGAAACTTATACTCTAACAAGGGGAGCGGGCCCCAAAATACATTTCTAAACTGGTTAGCCTAAATAAAGAAGTAAACGCTCAACCACAAAAATATGTATAAGGAACAGCTGAGGAGGAGTACAAGTAAGTTCATCGGTGCTAAGGATTGCTTATGGGTTTATGCTTAGAGGCTAGTTAGGAAAGGCTTGCTGGAAGAGGTGTGGAGCAGGGATCGTATCTCCTACATTTATTGTACTCACCCAAGCACTTAGTACACTGCTCAGTCTCCTAGTAGGGGCTCAATAAATACTACCGATTGACTGAGGCGATTATTCTGCTCATTTTATTGATTCTCTGGACGTCGCTCGTTCATTCTAATTCATAAGGAGGATCTAACGCCTTCAGGCATAATGATTACTCAACAGGATCGACACACTAACTTAAATATCACTTCCAATGATAAAGTGAAATTATGGTGGACTTGAGTGGCATAAGACGCTCTAAACTTCACTTCGGAGGGAACATGATGCTCACTAGTAACATAAGAGAGGAAGAAGTCAGAGGGGAAAGACAGACAGAAATTCACTCCAGCCCAAGCAAATACTCCTCACGACGGCAGGCTCTTTATTTCACTCTAATGAATCTTATAAAGAGAAGCTCGATCTGTTCTCATGCTTTTTGTTTGTTTACTTTTGTTATTGTTGGGTTTCTTTTTTCCTTGAATTCTATAAGTTGGTCTTAAAAGTCCTAATCTTTTTCAGGACGTTGCCCCTGGAGAGGCAAAACGGGGAATAGTTCCTGAGCAATGTTAAAAATTATGAAAAAAATGAATTTGTGAATGTGAGCTCTGAAACAGTTTATAGAAGGGACAGGATAGGGATGGCAGAAGGGATGTTTCTAGTCTAGACTGTAAGCTTGTTGTGGGTATGGAATTTGTCTGCTTATTGCTGTATTGTCCTCTCCCAAATGCTTAGTGCAGTGCTCTGCATGCAGTAAGTGCTCAATAAATGGGACTGACTGACTAGCCCTGGGAGAGAGATGATTCTGTGTTGGATGGCTTCGCTTTTGTTCTTTCGCCTGCACAGTGGCCGAGATACGACAAAGCGAAAGGTTCAACCTGATCGGAGTACCGCAAGTATAGGTCAAGAATTTAAATTGAACCTAGAAACATTCGTGCTCTACGTACATATACGTATACACAGCGGTTTTGATGACTGAAAAATTAAGTATAACATCATCATTACACATTTTTGCCATATAATTTGAATGATAAGAAAGAAGTCTGTTGGTGAAAGAGGAGAGAATACAGTAAAATCAAATCATAAATCCTAAGGCATTGCATCTACAAATTCGAATTATTTGAGACAACATATAATTTATATGTAATGATGGTGGTTTCATCATCGACACGATCATCAATAGCATTTTTAGAGTGCCCACTCTGGTGTGTACACTTCACACTGTGTTATACTTCAGTGCACCTGCTCACTTAATGCACGCAGAACTCCAAAAGGGACAAAAGTGACAGGGTGAGAGAATGCAAGCAGCCCAGCCCTTAACACTACCACTAAAATCAATTTCTTCTCATACGTTTCAGGCCCCAAACTTCACAAGTGGACTGAACCCTATCCGTGGTTTAAAATGAGAGACTCCATCGTAATCACCACCACTTTATGTGAAGCTGTGTCCTTGAGAGAATCTTCAAGTTCCCCCGGAAGGCAGAACCGAGGTAAAAGAGAGTGAAGAAATAAAAAATATTTTTGCCACCGCTTCTTCCAGAAGCCAGAGGCCTATACTTCCCAAAATTGCCTGGGAAGGAGAGCCACGGTAAGCCAAGTAGCGCCCTTTAAAATTGAGAAATGCTGAGTGAGGAGAGAAAGCATGCTCACTCTTCCTGCTGATCCCCTTGTTGAATGTACTGCTCTATGTGATGAATACTTTATGTATCTAATGAAGCTTGCTTACTATCTATAGCAGTTTGTGCAAAACTTGCGAAGGAGTTCAGATCCTGTTTGACTTGCCCCGTTTTTCTCTCCCTTTGCTGTAAAAACCTGTGTCTATGTTTTGAGTGTTGGAGAAATATCTATGGGGAACTGGAACTTTTCTCAATTTCCTCCCCCACAACCCTGGGAGAATCAGCTCTCATTAAATGCCACATGGATAGTAACTGGTGCCCTATGGTTTGCAATCATGATCCAAGACATCTTAAAAAAAATTCAGAGTCCAACAGGAGCTAAGCATTAGACCTAGAGATAAATAAAACAAGTCCTCGGCTCAAACCTGGAAGGCATTGATAACATTGCCATTATTGCAGCATGGCTTAGTGGAGAGAGCAAGGGCTGGGAGTCAGAAGGTCATGGGTTCTAATCTTGGCACTGCTACTTGTCTGCTGTGTAGCCCTGGGCAAGTCACTTCACTTCTCTGTGCCTCAGGTACCTCACCTGTAAAATGGGGATAAAGACTGTGAGCCCAGCGCGGGACACGGGCTATATCAAACCCAAATTGCTTGTAACCACTCCAGTGCTTAGTACAGTGAATGGCACACAGTAAGCACTTAACAAATACTATTACTGTTATTATTATTATTACTGCTGATAGAATAAAAGCTGGATGGAGTACTGGACATCAGCATCATAAAGGACAAAAGTTTTGCCAATAATAATTCCCAACAAGATGGCTAAGGAGCCAATTCCTCTTGGATGGGCTGGGGTTTCACTGGAAACCCTCACGCACAAACAGAGCTGCTTCTCCTCCCAATCTTTTAGTCTGGACAGCAGCTTGATGAGAGGTAGAGGAAAACTAGGAGAGCATGGTGACTAACGTCCAGCACTACAGGCCTGAATGGGATGGAAAAATATCATTAATCCTCTTAACGGTCTACATTAATGTCGCTAGGTAAGAGATTTCCCATTTCCTGAATGGATTTCCGTTTTCAGACTACTTACCCAAATAGCTGTCATCGAAAACCGCCTGCGCTGCTCTGGTTGCTAACTGGTTGTTGTATTTGATGCTGTATACTTTAGGATCGTATTTAGACACAATCTCTGCCACTTGATCAGAAATGAGCTGACCTACGAGGAAAAGAACACCATTCAAGTAGAGAAACTGAATTCCGAACGGATTGAGAAACATCGCTATTAGATACGAGTGGCTCTCTCCCCATTAAAATCTGAACTCCAAAAAACTCCTGATAGCCCTTTACATAAGCCACCGAGAAATCTGAGCCTTTGGGAACTTTTGGACTGATAATCGGCAAAAAAGCAACCAGCTACTGCTTGAATTTGTTTTTCTAACAATGCTCTAAACAGGGCAAGCTCTCCGGAAGAGACGTTAAAGGTGTCTACCCTCTCCTCAACGCCCTTGGTCACATCCGCACAATGATAAAAGGGACAGCCGTGGCTGATAAACAAAAATTATGAGCAGTGTCCTCTCCCAACAGTGCTTTGCACATAGTAAGCGATCAATAAATACGAATGAATGAATGTGGCAGTCATTCTGAACAGCCCTTATGCTCAAGCGAGGGCAGATCCACTCCCAAGTGCCCTTCCCTGAGGGAAGTTTAATTAATGCCTTTTGTGGAAGTAACTTGTAAACTAATCAGAAAAAAGGATTGGAAGGAAGGAGGAGAGCCAGGTGGGGCTTCGCACAGCGCTCTGCACACAGTAAGCGCTAGATAAATACGACCGAATGAATCAGAGAAGAAGGCCCTCAGCCATTTGGAGGTAAGGGGTTGGGAGCCACGCTCCTGGGAGAGCAGGACCCAGTGTAGCTCCATGCAGTATGTCTGCTGTGTGACCTTGGGCAAGTCACTTAACTTCTCTGAGCCTCAGTTATCTCATCTGTAAAATGGGGATTAAGACTGTGAGCCCCACGTGGGTCAACTTGATCACCTTGTATCCCCCCCGCCAGCGCTTAGAACAGTGCTCTGCACATAGTAAGCGCTTAACAAATGCCATCATTATTATTATTATAATAAGAATGGAGCTAGGTGAGCGCAAAAGACATTCGTATTCGATTCCCTGAATCCACTGGCCAATCCTTAGGAAGAAGCAGAACTCCCAAGGAGGCCTCCTGCACTGACAGCACAAAAATGAGAAGCAGCGTGGCTCAGTGGAAAGAGCCCGGGCTTTGGAGTCAGAGGTCGTGGGTTCAAATCCCGGCTCCGCCAATGTCAGCTGTGTGACTTTGGGCAAGTCACTTCACTTCTCCGGGCCTCTGTTCCCTCACCTGTAAAATGGGGATTAAGATTGTGAGCCCCCCGTGGGACAACCTGATCACCTTGTAACCTCCCCTGTGCTTAGAACAGTGCTTTGCACATAGTAAGTGCTTAATAAATGCCATTATTATTATTATAATTATATGGCCCCACGGAGCAAGCGGTCCTATCAGACAGAGATTATGTCTCTACAGGGGTCAGTTGTGTTGTTATATTGTACTGTCCCAAGTGCTTAGTACAGCGCTCTGCACACAGTAAGCCCTGGATAAATACGACTGACTGATTGACACGTGCGAGGATGCACCATCCACGGGACAAGGTCACGACAAGGGACGCCCATCCTCTTGGTTGCCATCTGTCCCTTTGTATAGGGTGACCGCCTAAACGGAGAGCCGCAAATAATGATAATAATGAAATTTATTAAGCGCTTACTATGTGCAAAGCACTGTTCTAAGCGCTGTGGAGGTGACAAGGTGATCAGGTTGTCCCACGGGGGGCTCACGGTCTTAATCCCCATTTTACAGATGAGGGAACTGAGGCACAGAGAAGTTAAGTGACTTCCCCAAAGTCACAGAGCTGACAATTGACGGAGCCGGGATTGGAACCCATGACCTCTGACTCCAAAGCCCGGGCTCTTTCCACTGAGCCACGCTGCTTCTCTTGCATAAGAAATAAGCAGGCAGAAAGGCAAATGTCAGCTTTGGGAAATGGGACCTCCAGTGGGACGGACTGCAGAGTGGCCAGACCGTCCAGATTTAAGCCGATGTCCCCATAGACTGAGAGAAGCAGCGTGGCTCAATGGAAAGAGCCCGGGCTTTGGAGTCAGAGGTCATGGGTTCAAATCCCGGCTCCGCCAACTGTCAGCTGTGTGACTTTGGCCAAGTCACTCAACTTCACTGGGCCTCAGTTGCCTCATCTGATTAAAATCTGTGAGCCCCCCGTGGGACAACCTGATCACCTTATAACCTCTCCAGCGCTTAGAACAGTGCTTTGCACATAGTAAGCGCTTAACAAATACCATTATTATTATTATTAAGAGACATCATCTTGTGGGTAATTATCCCCGAACACATCTGCTGGTAATACTGATTGTATATGTTCAATTCTCTATCACGCACGGACCCATTATTATCATTAAAATAATGATAATATTGATAGTATTTGTTAAGCGCTTATGATGTGCCAAGTACTGTTCTAAGCACCGGGGTAGATACAAGGCTATCAGGTTGTCCCACGTGGGGCTCCCAGTCTGAATCCCCATTTTACAGATGAGAGAACTGAGGCACAGAGAAGTGAAGTGACTTGCTCAAAGTCGCACAGCTGACAAGCGGCTGCTTTCTGCTCAGCCGCGCTGCCCTCCAAGCTGGAAGGAGACAAGACCCAGGGAGGCATTGGACAGGATAACAGATTGGGGGTGGAGGGGTGCCAGGAGTAGGGGGCTACGACAGACCAAAGGTTTAGGGATCCGAGGGGGAGAAATGACACTCGCAAACCTTGGCATCCAAGGCATTCGGATCCCGGGACTCCCTGATACGGTGGGGAAAGGACCAGAGGGTTGTGAGGCCTGGGAAACCCCGGAGAAATTTTAGCGGATCCATGGGGAGTGAGGATGAGGGGCAGTATTAACGTCACGGTTTATTGTTATATTGTGCTTTCCCAAGCGTCTAGTACAGTGCTCTGCATACATTAAGCACTCAATAAATCCGAATGAATGAATGAATCTAAGGGAAACAGCCTGGCTCCAATCCCGGCTCCGCCAACTGCCTGCTGCGTGACCTTGGGCAAGTCACTTCACTTCTCTGGGCCTCAGTTACCTCATCTGTAAAACGGGGATTAGGACTGTGAGCCCCCCGTGGGACAACCTGATCACCCTGTAACCTCCCCAGCGCTTAGAACAGTGCTTTGCACATAGTAAGCGCTTAATAAATGCCATCATCATTATTATTATTCTTCTCTGGGCCTCAGTTACCTCATCTGTAAAACAGGGATTAAGACTGAGAGCCCCACATGGGACAGGGACTTTGTTCAACTTGATTACCTTTAGCACAGTGCTCTGCACACAGTAAGCGCTCAATAAAATATTATTGAATGAATGAATCTACCCCACTGCTTGGTAGCATGCCTGGCACATAGGAAGCGCTTAACAAATACCACAATTATTATTGTTATTAACTCCAAGACGGGGGTGGTAGACTGATCTCCTCCGATCCCCTGGCCTTCAGGAGATGGCTGTGTTTAAGACGAGGCGGCGGCAGCGTTACAGGTATGCCAGGCGAAGACCTCTGACCTGCCGGTCATTCTTCCGTGGGTGGTGGAGGAAAGGAAGGCTTTAGGGCCTGGGGAGGCTCAAGTGGCTCCTAAAGGGGGCTATTTCGGCTGGGATTTGGGGCTGAAAACCCCGGGTTACATCACGTTTCCTGAAGGGATTCGGGCTCAGACGTTTCTGCGTGGGTGACGTCCCCCACCCCCAGCAGGCCTGTCTGTGCGCATGGGGAGGGAGTGGAAAAACCGCCCGGCTGGCAGCGGAAAAAACCCACCGTGGAAAATCTCAGGGTAATGATTCTGAATGAAATTTTTGTAAATTCTGATGTTACCAAGTATTTAGGATATATGGAATGCATTAAAATACATATCAAAATTTCCCCAATGAAACAGCAATTTCTCTCTCACTGGCCTGCCTTCGTTTTTTTCTTATAATAATAATGATTATGGTACTTATTAAGCACTTACCACGTGCCACGCACTGTTCTAAGCACTGGTGCAGATACAAGTTAATCAGGTTGGACACAGTCTCTGTCCCACATGGGGCTCACACTCTTGACCTTTCCCTTTCCTCTCTCTCTCTGCTACGTTTTCCTGTCTCAAAAGTTCATGCCAGAGACAGCCTAAGCTTTCTGCTTTGTTGTGAGGAGATCTACGCAGTTTCTCCCTCTCCGAAGCACAACTCTCCAAGAGCTAAAATCATCTCCTTCTTCATGCTCTTGGGGCCACGGGGTGGGGGGAATATGTGGAAAGAAAGGGGCACGTGATCGTCTCACTTAATCCAGCCTGCACGCTTCAATCCTCGACTGACTCCTTACTATTTGTAATTCAATTTTGTCCGTCACGCCGCCGACTTCTGGCCTATTTTCTCCCTCCGGCCTGAGACTCCCTCCTTTTTTATAACCAACAGTCCGCTTCTCTCCCCACCTTCAAAGCCCTGCTAAAATCACAGTTCCTCCAAGGGGTTTTCCTGACTAGGCTCTCATTCCCCCCTATTAGCCCTCTCTTCCGCCCTACCTATGCCCTTGGAACTTTAACCGTTAAACATTAGATATTAATCCCACCACTAGCACTTTCGTAGCTATCCTTTCAATCTCACATTTCCCGGATCTGCAATTTATTTTAAAGTCTGTCTCCCTCTGTAGACTGTAAAACCCTGTGGGAAGGGATCATATCGATAAATACGACCGAAAGAATGAATATCTACCTACTTTATTATATTGCAATAATAATGGTAATCGTGGTACTTGTTAAGCACTTAACTATGTGTCAAGCACTGTACTAAACGCCGGGGTTGGTACAAGATAATCAGGTCCCGTTTGGAGCATACATTCTAAGTAGGAGGGAGAATGGGTATTGAATCCCCATTCTGCAGATGAGGGAACTGAGGCACAGAAAAGTTAAGCGACTTGCCCAGGGCTACAGAGAAGACAAGTAGTGGACTGGAATTTGAACCCAGGTCCTCTGACTCCCAGGCTTTTTCTACAAGGCCATGCTGTTTTTGATAACAACAACATTTATTAAACACTTTCTATGTGTCAAGCACTGTTCTACACACTCGGGTATATACAAGTTCATCACGTTGGATATAGTCCCCGTCCCACAATGGGCTCACAGTCTAAATCGGTGGGAGAATAGGTATTTAATCCCCATTTTACAGATGAGGAAACTGAGGCACACAGAAGTTAAGTGACTTGACCAAGGACACGCAGCAAGCGATTCTTCTCTGCCAACTGCTTAGGACGGTCCTTTGCACACAGTAATAATAATAATGGTATTTGTTAAGCGTTTTCTATTTGGCAAGCACTGTTCTCAGCTGGGGTAGATACAAGGTGATCAGGTTGTCCCATGTGGGGCTCACCGTCCCAATCCCCATTTTACAGATGAGATAACTGAGGCACAGAGAAGTTAAGTGACTTGGCCAGGGTCACACAGCAGACAAGTGGCAGAGGTGGGATTAGAACCCACGACCTCTGACTCCCGAGCCCGTGCTGCTTCTCTAAGTGCTCAGTAAATATGACCGATTGATTGATAGGGAGAAGTCAAATCACATGAAGACAGAATAGAGTTAAGGGAGAGGATGATTTGTCCAGAGTGAGCCGCAGACTGATGGGGTAGGGTCAGAAGTAGGGGCAATCTAAACTACCTCTAACTGCAGTTTACTTCCAGTTAAAGTAGTATGATTTAGGATTTCCTTCCACCACCTTGTATTCCCCCCCCCAAAACAGTAAAAACTGTGTGATACTGCATTTTCCCCAACAAAAAGCTCTAGAACCCAGCTCTTCTCATCTCTCCCCAAACCAATCTTGAGCAGTTGGTCCCTTCTAGGGAACAACTCTGCAAGGGGAGAAGCATTTCCGATCCTCAGGCACACCCTCATCCCTCTGGCCTAGCAGGGATGTTTTGGAGAGTAGGAAGGGTTCCGCTAATGGGATTGGCAAACAATCCTCCTTCCAAAACCAGCTTCAGTGGCTTGCGGTGGCACCGATTTCCAGAGCTGCATCACCACTACATTCCTGAATTTAAGCAACACCAGTTCCCTTTCTCCACGGATGTCTGCTCCTTTTGGTCTTAACAGATTTCTACAGGAACTTGTATGGCTCTTCCTAGCTCCATAGAACCAAGTAAAGTGGATGGCTTTTGATACAAGGGCATGGTTCATTCCCTTAACACACACACAACCCCCCCCAATAACTTTCCTGGTTGTTAAATTTGCAAAGCTCTTTTATATGTTGTTGCACAGGTTTTGATGGCTGGCAACATACGTTACATAGTTTAATGGGCAAACAGCCAACCTAAAATATCAGGAGAAGCTTAGTTGAAACCTACACTACAAAAAACCCCCCACACAATGGCATACAAGGGAATTCTCTATATGCACCTCTGTAGCTCTATGTGCATCTGTGTGCGTGTGTATACATTATTCATTCATTCATTCAATCGTATTTACTGAGCGCTTACCGTGTGCAGAGCACCGTACTAAGCGCTTGGGAAGTACAAGTTGGCGACATATAGAGATGGTCCCTACCCAACAACGGGCTCACAGTCTCATACACAAATATATACATACCTCCATCCTAAAATATCAGGGGAAATTTAGTTGAAAACTACACTTCAAAGAAACAAAGTACATGATGTCATACATGGGGACCTATGAAGAGTGTATGTGTGTGCACATGTGTGTCTCTGTCCTGAATTGAAACCCAAGATCCAATTGCTCCTCAAATGCAGCCATTGAAACTACAGGCAGCTCAAGGATTTCCTAGAAACCCTGAAGAAACAAAGACACAGATGGGCAAAATCAGAGACAGAACAATTGAGAGGAAATGAAAGTCACAGCAGTTAGTGATACCTTAAGGCATCTGTTCATTATGGGAATATTTTGTGGGTTTTGGATAATTTTCAACATTATCCTACTTTTTCAAAGGTGCTCCTCCAAAATATGGTGACGGTCGCAGTGAGGTTCTCTTTGAGAAACCACTACCGTAGCTCCTACTGAGAAGTGTGATGCTGAAAGGAGGAAACAGTGTGGCCTAATGGAAACTGCACAGGCCTAGAGGTTAGGAGGCCTGGGTTCTAATGTCAGCTCCACCACTGTGTGACCTTGGGCAAGTCACTTGACTTCTCTGTGCCTCAATTTCTTCTCTGAAAAAATACAGTTGTTCTCCCTCCCCCTTGTATTGTGAGCCCCAAATGTGTCAGAGACAGTGTCCAGTACTACTGTATAGTACCTACTCCGGCAGTTAGTACAGTATATAGTACACAGTAAGTGCTTAACAAATACCACAATCCCCATTAGCAAAGTAGACTGAGAAAGGAGCTGTGACATCCAGTGCAGTGGCTCTAAAAATAAAGTTTGCTTACAAAAAAGTTAAAGGAAAGCAACAGAAATATGCTTCGTTTCAACAGATCCTTAAAGTAGCATATATAACGCAAACAACAAAGTAACATGGGGCAAATTTGACATGCCTTAAATCTGCAACTTCTACACTGCTTTTTACCTCAATTTCTGCTAGGAAGTCAATGCAAGAAAAAATCTTCCACAAGAATTTCCAAAAAAAGTTGTCTTTAAGTTTTCTGAATGGTTCATATGCGTGCCAATGGAATAATTAAAAAAGAACCTCTTCAGTAATTAATACCCTTTAGACACATTAAGAATCAAAGAGAAATACAATTTCTCTCAGCAGCATCAAAATCCCAAATCCGGATATTTCTTTACAAGGCCAGTACTGACTTGCTTACCCTGGCAGAGTTTCAAAAGTAGTGTTATTTTTAGGGCCTTAAGGGTCACATTTGTGAGAAGAATACTTTTCCAAAATGAAGTTGAATGCTTCTAAAACTAAACAGAACCCAATTAAGTCGGAAAGCCAAGGCAGGTTTCCCTTTAAAATAGACTCCTTTAAATTCATTCAGGCTTAACTGTCAATATTGCAAATAGGCAGTGTTAATTTTAATGGAGACTATTTTACTGGGACTTCCTGACTGATTAAACATTGCAGATTCTATTCCATTTTCATATAGGGATTGCCAATCATTTTTGGAAAAAAAACGATCATATTAGAGATTAATAAGTAAAACTGTCACTTCAATAACAACTATTAATTAAATACTACTAAAAAAACAAATAATGCCACTGGCAAGCCCCCTTATCTCTTCGTTTAACCCACATATTCACTCATTCGATCATATTAAGTGCTTACTGTGTGTACAGCACTGTACTAAGTGCTTGGGAAAGCACAATACAACAGTAAAGAGTGCCAATCCCTGCCCACGAGGAGCGTACAGTTTTCCAGGTCAATAAGTATGAATATGATTTCCTTTCAGTGATTTAATTCTACTCTAAAGTGAGTTGAATCACTCACTAGAACTCATTTAAATCCTGTACGTTTCACAAGGAAAACTGACTCTCTTTCAATATGCTAATATGGCCAAATCACTATCGCCTTTTTCCCATACAGAGTGTACTCCTGAAGCAAGGGATTACGTTACTGACAAACTCCACGTTGGGGAAAACTGGAGGTCTAGTGCTCGTCGCTTGAAAGATCATCATCATCATCATCAATCGTATTTATTGAGCGCTTACTATGTGCAGAGCACTGTACTAAGCGCTTGGGAAGTACAAATTAAGATGTCACACTAATGCTCTCAACAGCTTCTTCCAATGTTGAATCGCATTCTAACTGGAGAGGCGACCACTGTCAGAAAAAAACATGCCCTAATTCTAACAGGGTCCATCCAAAACGCAGAGGGAAAACACGGGTTATGGGAGAACTGGATGTAAAGTTACATCATTTTTCCTTCTTTCACATACTAGTATAGCTCAATCAAGTATTCCTTTATTAAAAGCTAAAACCACAATCAATCATTATTCATTGAGAGCTTATGGGAGAACTGGATGTAAAGTTAAATCATTTTTCCTTCTTTCACATACTAGTATAGCTCAATCAAGTATTCCTTTATTAAAAGCTAAAACCACAATCAATCATTATTCATTGAGAGCTTACTATATGCGGATTAAGCGCTTGGGAGCATACAATTCAACAGAATTAGCGGATACGTTCCCAGCCCACAACGAGCTTACAGTCTGGAGGGGGAGGCAGGCATTAATGTGAAAAAAACACACTATTTGGCTAAACCACAATTCCCTCTTTCTTTTCTTCTGAAATCGGGAGTATCAGGGTTCAAACACATAAAGATTTATGGCATGTGTATTTCTCATTTCCGTGTGACAATGCATTTACACACTAGTACAAAGGCTTGGTAAGAAGTGGGAGGCAGAGAACAGGATGAGCCCGTTGTCGGGTAGGGATTGTCGCTATTTGTTGCCAAATTGTACTTTCCAAGTATAGTGCTCTGCACACAGTAAGCGCTCAATAAATACGGTTGAATGAATGGATGCATGATTCGCTTTTTGGTGTCAGCCAAACGATTATCTTACCTTGCCAATAAAAACTACCCGGTCCTCCAAGAAGTACTCTGTCCGCCTGGAAAATATTACAGGTGAGAAAAAGATAGAAAAACATGTCAGATCGGATGAAGACTTCAAATAAAAGAGACACGGGAAGGTAAAGAAATCTTAAAACTTTAGCAGATTCATCCAATTCGATCATTCCTTACTATTTACTGAGCACCTGCTGTTTTCAGAGCCCACTATGAGGTCCTTAAGGGACAGAGACTAGCAGTGTGGTCTAGTGGAAAGAGCACGGGCCTGGGATTTCAATCTCGGTTCTACCAACTGCTTGCTGTGTGACCTTGGGCTAGTCATTTCAGTTCTCTGTGCCTTGGTTTCGACAACTGTAAAATGGTGATTAAATACCTGTTCTCTCTCCTCCTTAGACCGTGAGCCCAATGAGGGCAGAACTGTGACTAACTGATTAACTTGGACCTATCCCAGGGCTTTGGAGAGTGTCTGACACATAGTAGGTGCTTAAATATAATATTAGTAGTAATACTAATAATACAAGTACCAGACATGTTCCCCGCCCTCAAGTTTCTTATAATCTATCTAGAGAATCTAGATATCTAGAATCTAGATATAATCTAGAGAAGCAGTGTGGCTCAGTGGGAAAGAGCCCGGGCTTT
Source organism: Tachyglossus aculeatus (assembly GCF_015852505.1). Taxonomy (NCBI): domain Eukaryota; kingdom Metazoa; phylum Chordata; class Mammalia; order Monotremata; family Tachyglossidae; genus Tachyglossus; species Tachyglossus aculeatus. The sequence goes on from NC_052074.1 coordinate 62,444,080, forward strand.
GGAGTCAGAGGTCATGGGTTCAAATCCCGGCTCCGCCACTTGTCAGCTGTGTGACTTTGGGCAAGTCACTTCATTTCTCTGGGCCTCAGTTCCCTCATCTGTAAAATGGGGATGAAGACTGTGAGCCCCACGTGGGACAACCTCATCACTTTGTATCCCCCCAGCGCTTAGAAAAGTGCTTTGCACCTAGTAAGCGCTTAATAAATATCATCATCATCATCTATCTAATTTTATCTGAATGAACGAAAGGACTCATTTTGGGTAAAACGCTGAATTTCAGAGTATCTTTGGCAAGTCTGATGATAACTAACAATACATCTAATTACTCTTTCCAAACTCTTAGTACAGTGCTCTGCCCATAGGGAGTACTCGATAAATACCATTTACTGATCAACTGACTACTTCATTGGCCAAAGATCTTTTTGATCTTGGCAACATATGATGTTCAAGTGATCTGAAACTGGATACTGATCCACCTAAGCATTAAGCACAGTGTTTTGCACACAGTAAGTGCTAAATAAATACGACTGAGTGAAGGAATGAATTGTAGTTCTTCAATGGTGCATGTTTTCACACGCTTTGGTTAGGACACTGCTGAAGAATTAGGAAACATTCTTCCAACAATGTGGGCCTGTCTAGATAGAATACGATGTGACAACAGAAGAAATGGTTGTGTGCATGTGTGTGTATGTGAGTATAAAAAACCAACACATTTTTTAAAAAATGGCTTTTGTTCAGCACTTACTATGTGCCAGGCACTGTTCTAAGCACCACGGTAGTTACAAGGTAATCAGGTTGGGCACAGTCCCTGTCCCACATGGGGCTCACAGTCTTAATTTAGCAGATAAAGTAACTGAAGTACAGAAAAGTTAAGAGACTTGCCCAAGGTCACACAGCAAATAAGTGGCAGAGCCAGAATCCCAGGCCGGCCTCTATCCACTAGGCCGACCTTTTGAGTAGAGGAGAACTATCTCTTTCTGTAGGATTTCCTCTTCGGATAAAGAACAATTTAATAGTACTGTATTGGCCAAGTTATCTCCTGAATAATAAGTGGTTCTCTCAGGAAACATAGTAATAAAAAAACCAAAACAGAAAAATATACACACAAAAGGATGTTCAGAAATTACATGCTTGTGGCTTATGTGGTCATCCTACATTCCGCATATTTCTTTCCTTTCTCACAGTTCACAGGGATGATATAAATAGAAACTGTTTTTAATTATTAGTTTTCTGAGTAATTTTAAGTAAGAATATATGTGCTCAGTTTTCTGGATTTTTTTTTTAACTAGTTTCAACTGGGTATATGTTTTTTTAAATCAGAAGAAAAATATATAAATAGTACATTCACGAAACATTCGAGAGAAAAGGCAAGGTTTAAAGCAAACTCAAAGAATGATTTCAGCCAAGTGTCTAGAAGCTATCGACGACCGAGGCTATGAAGTTTTAGGTTAAAAAAAGTAACTTGTTCCTAATTACATTTTTTATAACCATTAAGTTGATTAAAGTGTCACTGTAAATGGAAGCAGAATCAGACCCCTTATAGACGTTCAAAGTATACGATACTCAACCCTAGTTACCCTTTTGAATTAAAATCTTGAGTTTCTTCCCACTAAAAATAAGACAAAAACACAAAGTACATGAGAAACAACCAATATTCGAGTCTTAACGTGGTCAGATGTAAACAGAACTGCCCTGGGAGTCAGAGGACCTGGGTTCTAAACCCAGCTCCATCACCCAACTGCTGTGTGACCTTGGGCGTGTGGAACTTCACTTAACTTCTCTGTGCCTCAGTTATCTCATCTATAAAATGGGGACTAAATCCTCCTCCCTCCAGTTTAGGCAGTGAGACTAACGTGTGACAGGTACAGCATCCAACCTGATCATCCTGCATCTACCCCAGCGCCCAGTACAGTGCTGGCACATAGTAAATACTTAATGACGACTATTAAAAAACTAACAAAAAAAACTAGCTATCCCTTAAGTGACTCCTTGCCTCCCATTCCGCCGCTTGATCTTTCGGTTTTTTATTTTTTTTTATGGTATTTGTTAGGTACTTACTTATGTGCCAGGCACTGTACTTAGCGCTAGGGTAAATATGACGACTATTAAAAAACAAACAAAAAATCTATCCCTATCACTATCCCTTAAGTGACTCCTTGCCTCCCATTCCGCCGCTTGAGCTTTCGGTTTTTGATTTTTTTTTTTATGGTATTTGTTAGGTACTTACTTATGAGCCAGGCACTGTACTGAGCGCTAGGGTAAATACAAACTAATCAGATTAGACGCGGTCCGTGTCCCACGTGGGGCTCAGGGCCATAATCCCCATTTTAGAGATGAGGTAACGGAGCCGTAGAGAAGTTAAGTGACTTGTCCAAAGTCATACAGGAGACAGGTGGCGGAGCCCGGATTAGAGCACAGGTTCAAAAGCTTTTTCCATTTAGCCATGCTAAATGGCATTAATTGTTATCGGCATGCCTACTCTAGAGTTCAGAGAAGGAAAAGAGCACAAAGCAGTTTGGTAGGGCCAAATTATTGGCAAAGGAGATTTTGAGCTGTTACGTGGCTTTCAAATCTCCAAACCTTTATGGCTCTCCGTTCCCAGGGGAAAAGACTGTCATTCATTCATTCAGTTGTATTTGTTGAGCGCTTACTGTGTGCAGAGGACTGTACTAAGTGCTTGGGAGAGGACAATCCAACAGTAAACAGAAGATAGTTCTTTTTAGCAATGAGCATAACGTACTTTGGTAAAATCAATGCTGAATCCCCCTTGACAAAAGCCCTGTCCGTCGGCATCAATGCTTCCTAAAAAGGGAAAAGAGGAGGGAAAACAGAAAAGAACTTTGAGAAAACTTGTCAGTGTCAGAGTAACAAAATAACATTAGTACCTTCTCTTGTCCTTCAACGACTGCTCTGAAATGCAAGACCTCGGGTTTACGAAGTAGGGAGGTGACCATTTTTATTACCCCATATTAAAAGGATGGGAAGGAAAAAGTTTACGGATCGGTATGGGAGATGCAAGCTCAATTCCCAAAGTCAGTGGCTCCACCAATTGTCAGCTGTGTGACCATGGGCAAGTCACTCAACTTCTCTGTACCTCAGTTACCTCATCTGTAAAATGGGGATTAAGGCTGTGAGTCCCTTAAGGCACGTGGACTGTGTCCAACTTGATTAGCTTGCAACCACCCCAGCGCTTAGTACAGTGCCTCGCACATAAGGAAGCAGCATGGGCTAATGGAAAGAGCCCAATTCTGTGAATCAGAGAACCGGCTAATCCCGGCTTTGCCAATTGCTCGCTGTGTGACCATGGGCAAGTCCCTTAACTTCTCTTTGCCTCAGTTTCCCCAACTGTAAAACAGAGATTCAATACCTGTTCTCCCTCCTACTTAGACTGTCAGCCCTGTGTGGAACGGGGGCTATGTCCGACCTAATTAATCCCAGTGTTCAGAACAGAGTAAGCAATTAAGAAATACCATTTAAAAAAAAAATCACTTCAATACCATTTTTTAAAAAAGTTCCCTATGTAAATGATTTAACAGTGCATTTGTTGAGTTTATAACTGGGGGAGTACAAAACCAATTCAGATGATCAGGATGGTATGGACACTTAAAGAGTCAGGCTAAAGTAAAAAAAAAATCTCTGAGAAATGAGGTCAACAAGAAGAAACTTACCGTTGTGCTTTCAAAAGTTTGCATTCATTTAGTTTTGCAGTTAAGATTAATTACATTACTTACCCTTATTCCCAGCATGTGTGACTGGCTTTATTTAATAACTCAAAAAAGAGCAAAATGCCTAAAAAGTTATATTTTTCCCTAATATGTAGAAAAATTAAATGAGCTTTAAGGGGGAATTATAAGGGCAATGTGGTTGAACTACAGACTATTTTGGAGTGAGAAACAGAACTAGAATGGGATGGTCAGATCCATAAACGGCACAAGGGCCTGTGTCTGTAAAATTAAGCCTCTGATGAGCAGCAGCTGAGACAGGAATCAGCAGGAGTGGTCACACTGTGGCCTTCCCCTCGTCCTCTTCCTAGAATAAAATACGAAGAAACCGGGCCTCGGTTTTTAGAGGAATCGAGCATCCAGATCCTAAACCAGACCTGTGAGTTACACAGACAATTTCATTTCTTTTATGTCTCGTATTTTTCAAACCTAAGAGAGTCCTGACACACCAGCCACAAATGAGTCTCATTGTCCCGGTTAAATAGTAGAAAATATAGTTCTTAATTATGTTACCATTCAGTAATTCCCAAATAATAGAGCTGAGCACGTTCAATCAAGCACTTTCTTTAAATGGTACGAAGTTAGGCATGCTTCCTGATTTTAATATTCAACTGCAGGGTATTTTTTCTGCGGGTAATGGCTTCTGGGGGTGATGGAACGTGCCTAATTTGTGATTTTCTTAACCAGGGGGCAAGGCAAACCTAGGGCAGGGGGGACCAGCCTGGGCTTTTCAGTGCCACGAAGCAGCATGGCTTAGTGGGTACAGCTTGGATCTGGTAGTTGGAAGGTCATGGGTTCTAGTCCCAGCTCCGCCACTTGTCTGCTGTGTGACCCTGGGCAAGTCACTTCATTTCGCTGGGCCTAAGTTACCTCATCTGTAAAACGGGGATTGAGACTGTGAGACTGTGGGACGGGGACTGTGTCCAACCAGGTTTGTTTATATCCACTTCAGTGCTTTAACAAATATCATTACTATTATTGTTGTTACTATCTCCTTCATGGGCTAGCAGCTCATGGGGATAAGCTCGAGGACGTTAGATTTTTTTAAAATGGTATTTGTTAGATGCTAGGCACTGTACTAAGCACTGGGGTAGATACAAGGTTATCACATTGGAAACACCCCTGTTCCACAAGGGGCTCACAGTCTAAATCCCCATTTTACGGGTGAGGTAACTGAAGCCCAGAGAGGTGAAGTGAGTCAATCGTACTTATTGAGCACTTACTCTGTGCAGAGCAGTGTACTAAGTGCTTGGGAGAGTACAATATAACAGCTTATAACAGACATATTCCCTGCCCACAATAAGCTTACCATCTAGAGGGGGAGACAGACATTGATCAATCAATCAATCAATCGTACTTATTGAGCGCTTACTTTGTGCAGAGCCCTGTACTAAGCGCTTGGGAAGTACAAGTTGGCAACATATAGAGACAGTCCCTACCCAACAGTGGGCTCACAGTCTAAAAGGTGGAGACAGAGAACAAAACCAAACATACTAACAAAATAAAATAAATAGAATAGATATGTACAAGTAAAATAAATAAATAGAGTAATAAATATGTACAAACATATATACATATATACAGGTGCTGTGGGGAAGAGAAGGAGGTAAGATGGGGGATGGACAGGGGGATGAGGGGGAGAGGAAGGAAGGGGCTCAGTCTGGGAAGGCCTCCTGGAGGAGGTGAGCTCTCAGCAGGGCCTTGAAAGGAGGAAGAGAGCTAGCTTGGCGGAGGGGCAAAGGGAGGGCATTCCAGGCCCGGGGGATGACGTGGGCCAGGGGTCGATGGCGGGACAGGCGAGAGCGAGGTACAGTGAGGAGATTAGCGGCAGAGGAGCAGAGGGTGCGGGCTGGGCTGTGGAAAGAGAGAAGGGAGGGGAGGTAGGAGGAGGCGAGGTGGTGGATGGACAGCCTTGAAGCCCAGGGTGAGGAGTTTCTGCCTGATGCGCAGATTGATTGGTAGCCACTGGAGATTTTTGAGGAGGGGAGTAACATGCCCAGAGCGTTTCTGGACAAAGACAATCCGGGCAGCTGCATGAAGTATGGATTGAAGTGGGGAGAGACACGAGGATAGGAGATCAGAGAGAAGGCTGATGCAGTATGATGCAGTACATTGATATGAATAAATAACTTACAGATATGAACACAAGTGAAGTGACTTGCCGAAGGCCACCCAGCAGACAAGTGGCGGGGCCGGGATTAGAACCCAGGTCCTTCCGACTCCCAGGCACTTGTGCTATGCACTTGAGCATACTGCTTCTCTAAGATCTGTGGTTCACGGTTGACTGTGCTGAGTACAGTGCTCTCTGCACACAGTAAGCGCTCAATAAATACGATTGAATGAATGACTGCGGTGGGGTCCCGGCCAGAGAAGGGCACCATGCCCAGCTCCACATCAGTCCCTCTTGTCTATTGTTCGCTGCCCCACTTTCTATCCCAAAAGCTCCTGGGCTCCTTCTCCTCCTTCTTCTCCACCACAGAAAATGTCTGTCACCACCAGGCCCATTCCCGCCCAACCCTCCGCCCACCTCCCCACCTGGAACACCCGGATCTTCGACTCTCGGCCATATTAGGTCTCTGATTCATTCAATCGCATTTATTGAGCGCTTACTGTGTGCGGAGCACTGTTCTCAGCACTTTGGAGAGTACACTATAACAGACACACTCCCTGCCTGCAGCGAGCTTATGGTCTAGAGTGACATTAATATAAATACCTCAGTTACAGCTATGTAGTTAAGTGCTGAGGGGCTGGGAGGGGGATGAACGAAAGAAGCAAAGTGGGGCGATCCAGGAGGGAGCGGGAGAAAAGGAGAAGAGGGCTTAGTCAGGGAAGGCCACTTGGAGGAGATGTGCCTTCGGTGAGGCTTTGCGGTGCAGGGAGAGTAATTTTCTGTCTGATCAATCAATCAATTGTATTTACTGAGTGCTTACTGTGTGCAGAGCGCTGTACTAAGCGCTTGGGAAGTCCAAGTTGGCAACATAGAGAGACAGTCCCTACCCAACAGTGGGCTCACAGTCTAAAAGGGGGAGACAGAGAACAAAACCAAACATACTGACAAAATAAAATAAATAGAATAGATAAGTACAGGTAAAATAAATAGAGTAATAAATATGTACATACATATATACAGGTGCTGTGGGGTGATATGAAGAGGGAGGGCGTTCCAGGCCAGAGGCAGGATGTGGGCGAGATCAGACAGCAGAGAGATAGACAAGATAGAGGTAAAGTGAGACGTTCGGCATTAGAGAAGTGAACTGTGTGGACTGGGCTGTAGTAGAAGACTAGCGAGGTGAGGAATAAGGGGGCAGGGTGATGGACTGCTTTAAAGCCAATGGCAAGGAGTTTTTGTTCGAGGCGGAGGTGGATGGGCAACCACTGGAGTTTTTGAGTAGCTGAGTGACAGGTCCTGAACTTTCTTTGTAATAAAATGATCCAGGCAGCACAGTGAAGTACGGACTGGAGTGGGGAAAGACAGAAGGCTGGCTGATACAGTCATCAAAACAGGATAGGATGGGTGACTGGATTATCGTGGTAGCACTTCGGATGGAGAGGAGAGTGCGGATTTTAGCGATGTTACGAAGGTCAAACCTACAGGATTTAGTGATAGATCGAATACGTGGGTTGAATGACCGAAAGGAGTGAAGGATAACGCCAAAGTGACGTGCTTGTGAGACAGGGAGGATGGTAGTGCCATCTTAGTGATGGGAAAGTCAGCGGGACGGAAGGGTTTGGGTGGGAAGATGGGAGGTTCTGGTTTAGACATGTTAAGTTTGAGGTGACGGGAGAAGCAGCGTGGCTCAGTGGAAAGAGCCCGGGCTTTGGAGTCAAGAGGCCGTGGGTTCAAATCCCAGCTCCGCCGCTTGTCAGCCGGGTGACTTTGGGCAAGTCACTTAACTTCTCTGGGCCTCAGTTCCCTCATCTGTAAAATGGGGATGAAGACTGTGAGCCCCACGTGGGACAACCTGATTACCTTGTATCTACCCCAGCGCTTAGAACAGTGCTTTGCACATAGTAAACGCTTAACAAATACCAACATTATTATTATTATTATTATTATCCAAGTAGGGAAGTCTTGAAGGCAGGAGGAAATTCGAGGCTGCAGAGAAGGAGAGCGATCAAGGCTGGAGATGGAGATGTAGATTTAGAGGGCAGCGACATGGCCTAGTGGCTAGAGCACAGGTCTGGGATTCAGAAGGACCTGGGTTCTAATCCTGTCTCTGCTATTTGTCTGCAGTGTGACCTTCGGCAAGTTCATTCATTCAGCCGTATTTATTGAGCATTTACTGTGTGCAGAGCACTGTACTAAGCGCTTGGGAAGTACAAGTTGACAACGTATAGAGACGGTCCCTACCCAACAGCAGGCTCACAGTCTAGAAGGGGGAGACAGACAACAAAACAAAACATATTAACAAAATAAAATAAATAGAATAAATGTGTACAAATAGAATAAATAAATAAACAGAATAATAAATACATACGAACATATATACATATATACAGGTGCTGTGGGGAGGGGAAGGAGGTAAGGCTGGGGGGATGGAGATGGGGAGGAGGGGGAGAGGAAGGAGGGCAAGTCGCTTCATCTGGGCCTCAGTTGCCTCATCTGTAAAATGGGGATTAAGACTGGGATATCTACGTGGGACAGGGACTGTGTCCAACCTGATCAGTGCTTGGGAGCGTAAAATTCAAAAGGGTTGGTAGACAGGTTCCCTGCTCACATGGAACTTCCAGTCAGGGGGGGTTAGGGTTAGGGATAAACATGAAAATAAATATATAAATTACGACTAGGTACAAAAGAGCAATGGCTGATTGACTGACATCCCCTCGTGAAGTCCCAGATCCCACTCCCCTTCCCGTTCACTATTTGCGAGAGGAGCAAGAATGCTGCTCAATTTCACTCATTCAATTCGCCCCCATATGTGTCACATTCAAATATCATGAGTTTGTTACCAATAATATCGTGGGATTTCACAACATAGGGTTTCCCTCGCCCACCACAGTTTTCCCAGTGTCTCTTTTTGGGGGATTTCCCTGCTCCAAACAGAGGCAGGGGATTTCCTGGGGAAAGTCTGGGATTTAAGTGGGATCTGTGTATGCTCCAGGCTAGAGTTATGATAATAATAATGATAATAATATTAATAATTCACTTTCTCTGATCCCACCTCTCGTTCTCCTCTCCATCAACGCCCTCAAATAATAATAATTAATAATTGCGGTATTTTTTTAAGTGCTTACTATGTGCCATGCGCTGTTCTCAAATGTGCAGGAATGCCCAGAGAATGGAGATGTGGAACTGTGCAGATGGGTTGAGGCAGGGCAAGGTGAAGCCGGGAAAATGCAAATACACTTATACATGTTTTATTATTAGCCATGACAATTTTTAAACACCCACTTGGTGTGGTGCACTGTTTGTAGTCAGTCAGTCCATCGTATTTATTTATTTCGAGACTGTGAGCCCGTTGGTGGGTAGGGACCGTCTCTATATGTTGCTGACTTGTACTTCCCAAGCGCTTAGTACAGTGCTCTGCACATAGTAAGCGCTCAATGCATACGGTTGAATGAATGGAGTGCTTACTGTGTGCAGAGCACTGCACTAAGTGCTTGTGAGAGTATAAATAACCATAAACAGACGCATTTCCTGCCCACAATGAGCTTACAGTCTAGAGGGGTCACAGAATGTGAGCCCCTCAAGGAACAGGGTCTGTGACTACTTACCGTCTATAGACTTACCACAGTGCTCTGCACACAGTAAGTACTTATACTATAACTACTAAAAACAGTATGTTGCAGTGGATAGGGCACGGCTGGAGAGTCAGAAGGTCATGGGTTCTAATCCCGGCTCCACCGCTTGTCTGCTGGGTGACCTTGGGCAAGTCACTTTATTTCTCTGGGCCTCAGTTACCTCATCTGTAAAATGGGGACTGAGCCTGTGAGCCCTGCATGCATCCACCCCAGTGCTTAGTACAGTGCCTAGCACAGAGTAAGCGCTTAACAAACACCCCAGTTATTATTAATTATGTCCTAAATATTGGGAAATCCATTACCACAAAGGGAGAGAGAGCCTTGAAGCAGATGAAGAGTTTCTGTTTGATGCAGAAAGATCTAGGGAGTCACGAGGGGGGTTTTGAGGAGAGAGATGGGCTGACCGATGCTTCGGGAAGATGATCTGTGCAACTGAGCGTAGTATCGATCGGATCAATCAATCGTATTTATTGAGCGCTTACTGTGTGCAGAGCACTGGACTAAGCGCTTGGGAAGTACAAGTTGGCAACATATAGAGACGGTCCCTACCCAACAGTGGGCTCACAGTCTAAAAGATCGGATGGGCAGAGGCTGGAGGCGAGGAGACTGGCGAGGAGGCTAATGCCACAGGGTAGCCAAGAGACGACCAGAGCTTGTGCCAGGGTGGTAGCATTTTAGACGGGGAGGAAGGGACAGATTCAGGAGATACCTTGCGGGTAAACAGGCGGGATTTCGGCATAGACTTGAATGTAAGGGTCACACGATACTGAAAACTCCAGGGTGACACAAAAGGTTGCGGCCTTCCGGGAGGGGGAAGGTGCTAGTGGTGTTGACTACGACGGGGAAAGTTAGGGAGAAGGGTGGGTTTATAGGGGAAGATGAGGAGTCCTCTTTTAGGATCCTTTTCTTCTTAAAAATTCATCATTTTTACAAGCTGAAATCGTGAGCCGGAAATCTTCCAGTTGCACTAACATGCTCTAGCGCTGGGGATGCCTGAAATAGGTCTCTCTACCCTGTCAAAAAAAAAAAAGAAGAGCTAACGAAAGAGAGTCTGAGAGGAATCTTTTTCTACGTACTTGACCTGCACGGAGCGTATTCTACCGTCTTGGTTCCATCTTGAAGGAAGCAGGTTCCTACAGGTTCTCGCTCCTGTTTCTGTTCTGTTCTCCAGTGATACAACGGTGCACAGGCCTAAAGTCAAAGGAATAAAGAGAGAGAACCATAAAATCTGAGAACTCATCGTAATTCAAATTATTCAAATCGCTTTGCGCCTCACTCGGGTAACTTGTAGAGTTAAAAAGCAGGTGCTTAAGTCCACTAAACGTAAGCCCTTTTCTCATTAAAAGTTAATTCAAATACAATTATCGAGTGACTGGGAAACGGAGGATGGGTTTTCTGGAGGGAATGGGAATAGGGAAGCCCTTCTTTCCCTCCCCACTGTCCCGGCTGGGATCTCTTAAAGGGGCAAAAATAGACAGCCACTGCCAGGCAGATAGGAACAAACAGACTGTGAGCCCCATGTGGGATATGGAATGGGTCCAACCTAAGTTGCATCTCCCCCGGCGCTTAGTACAGTACTTGGCACATACTAGACGCTTAAGAAATACCCTTAAAAAAAGAAGGTAAATGGTACGAGGGGAATGGTTAGGAAGGGAGATTCCCAACACCCTCCCTCCTCATATCCGACAGACAATATCTCTCCCCGCCTCTAAGGCCTTAATGAAGGCCCATCTCCTCCTCCTCCTCATCATCAATCGTATTTATTGAGCGCTTACTGTGTGCAGAGCACTGTACTAAGCGCTTGGGAAGTTCAAATTGGCCAAGAGGCCTTCCCTGATTAAGCCCTCCTTTCCTCTTCTCCCATGCCCTTCTGTGTCACCTTGACTTGCTCCCTTTATTCATTCCCTCTCCCAGCCCCGTATAAATAATTTACTTAGATTAATGTCTGCCTCCCCCTCTAGACTGTAAACTCATGTGGGGAGGGAATGTGTCTGTTATACTGTACTCTCCAAACGCTTAGTACAGTGCTCTGCACACAGTAAGGGCTCTGTAAACGTGATTAACGGACGCCTCCTCAGTAGCTCTCTGCTACCATCTTGAGTAGCAACTTTCGTGGCTCAGTGGAGAAGAGCACGGGCTTTGGAGTCAGAGGTCATGGGTTCGAATCCTGGCTCCGCCACATGTCTGCTGTGTGACCTTGGGCAAGTCACTTAACTTCTCTGAGCCTCAGTTCCCTCATCTGTAAAATGGGGATTAAGACTGTGAGCCCCATGTGGGACAACTTGATCACCTTGTATCCACCCCCAGCACTTAGAACAGTGCTCTGCACATAGTAAGCGCTTAATAAATGCCATTATTATTATTATTATTATTTACAGTCTTATCCCAAAACCATAGACAAGGTATCAACAGACCTGGGCTCCTTAAAAATGAGACTGATAGCAACACAATAAACATGGGAAGGCAGTCCATTCAATCATTCATTAATTCATGTATATTAATAAGTAAATTTTATCAGTCATATTTATTGAGTGTTTCCTGTGTGCAGAGCACTGTGGCAAGCGCACGGAAGAGTCCAATATAAGAACAAAACAGGCACATTCCACACACCCAGATTAACGGAACGTGAGCTAAATTGGAAAATTGGGGGTGTGTGTTGTATCTTTACCTCTAATGTGCTCCATGTCTTTTTATTGTTGTCTTGTACTCTTCCAAGTGCTTAGTACAGTGCTCTGCACACAGTAAGCACTCAATAAATATGGCTGAATGAAGGCATGAAGAACAGGAGCGGGTTATGCATAAAGCAGGTGCTCAGCAAATATGACTGTTGAATACAGACTACACTGTAAACTCATTTCTAGAGTGGAAGCTCGTTATGGGTAAGGACTGTGACCGCTAATTCTGTTGTATTAATAAATAAATAATGATGGTATTTGTTAACAGGGCTTTGCACGTAGTGAGCGCTTAACAAATGCCATTATTATCATTAGACTGTGAGCCCAATGTTGGGTAGGGAATGTCTCTATATGTTGCCAATTTGTACTTCCCAAGCGCTTAGTACAGTGCTCTGCACATAGTAATCGCTCAATAAATACGATTGATGATGATCATCATTATTATTATTATTATTTGCCAAGCACTGTTCTAAGCACTGGGGGACATACAAGGAAATCAGGTTGTCCCATGTAGGGCTCACAGTCTTAGTCCCCATTTTCCAGATGAGTTAACTGAGGCACAGAGAACTGACTTGCCCAAAGTCACACAGTTGACAATAATAATAATAATTATGGCATTTGTCAAGCGCTTACTATGTGCCAAGCACTGTTCTAAGCACTGGGGGGGACACAAGGAAATCAGGTTGTCCCACGTAGGGCTAACAGTCTTAGTCCCCATTTTCCAGATGAGGTAACTGAGGCACAGAGAAGTGACTTGCCCAAAGTCACACAGTTGACAATAATAATAATAATTATGGCATTTGTCAAGCGCTTACTATGTGCCAAGCACTGTTCTAAGCACTGGGGGACACACAAGGAAATCAGGTTGTCCCATGTAGGGCTAACAGTCTTAGTCCCCATTTTCCAGATGAGGTAACTGAGGCACAGAGAAGTGACTTGCCCAAAGTCACACAGCTGACAATAATAATAATAATTATGGCATTTGTCAAGTGCTTACTATGTGCCAAGCACTGTTCTAAGCGCTAGGGTAGATACAACGTAATCAGGTTGTCCCACTTGGGGCTCACAGTCTTCACCCCCAGTTTTTACAGATGAGGGAACTGAGGCACAGAGAAGTGAAGTGGCTTGCCCAAGGTCACACAGCAGACAAGTGTCGAAGCCGGAATTAGAACCCATAACCTCTGACGCCCAAGCCCGGGCTCTTTCCACTGAGCCACATACTCTCCCAAGAGCTTAGTACAGTGCTCTGCACATAGTAAGCACTCAAAAATACCATTGATTGATTAATTGAATAGAAAGGAATGGCTGGATTCTGGAACTGACAGGATTTGATGAAAGATTGAATACGGGAGTTGACAGGAGGCATGGACAATGCCAAGGTTAAAACTTGATTTCTTTCAAATTACGGGCACACGTCTTAATTTGAACCGCCATACTATGCCTTGAATGATCTTAACTGGATATTAGGATTTTTTGAGCATTAGAAATTGGAAGATGAGTCAAGTAGACTTACCAAAATTTTATCTTTTACAGAGCGCACAGATGCTCCAAACCATTGGTGGGATTTAAATTCTAATGGATCGTTCTTGGCATAGTCTCTATTACCTAAAAGAAACGAGGGGGAGAGGGGGGTGGGGGGGGAGAAAAGATACCAAATTTGGTGTTAGAAAAATTCAGCAGGAGAATGAAAATGCAAAACTGATGTAAACCAAGTACCAGTGATTCCTGAAAAGAGTAATAATTAAACAGACCGACATCTACGGCATTTGATCACTCATCCGAAAATAGTTTCAAAACAAGCTGCTTGGTTTCAGATTCACAATATGAATTGTTCCATGTAATCAGTCGATCAGTGGCATTTATTGAGCACTTCCTGTGTGCATATCACGGTACTAAGCGCTTGGGAGAGTACAATCTACAAAAGAGTTGGTAGACACATTCCCTGCCCACCACGATCTTACGGTCTAATGAGGAATTCTCAACCGATCCGATGACCTGTTGCATAATTATTGTCTCCTTTTATCCCTGCCCGCTGCCAAGGAAATATCACTTCGATCAACCTCTTAGGTGTCAGAGACTGTTCACTGATCAAATAAGCGGAGAACGGATATTTTACTACTCAAAACAGATACTCGCGAGGCAGGGTGTCCTCTCAAATAATAATAATAATAATGATGGTATTTGTTAAGTGCTTACTATGTGCAAAGCACTGTTCTAAGCGCTGGGGAGGTTACGAGGTGATCAGGTTGTCCCATGGGGGGGGCTCATAGTTTCAATCCCCATTTTACAGATGAGGTAACTGAGGCACAGAGAAGTTAAGAGACTTGCCCAAAGGCACAAAGCTGACAGTTGGTGGAGCCAGGATTCCGTCCCTCCGCCTCTTCTCCTCCACATTTCTTGACCCTTATCAACTCCAAAAATCAACCAATTAATCAGTCAATGGTATTTATTGAGTGCTGACTGTGGGAAGAGCACTGTACTACGCACTTAGGGGAAGAAGCGCAATACAAAAGAGAACGTAGAGATGGTCCCTGACCACAAGAAGCTTACAGATGACAAACATGATCAATCCATCATCAATCAATGGTATTTATTGAGCTCTAACTGCATGCAGAGGACTAGACTATGCGCTTGGGAGAGTAAAATGCAATAGCATTTAATGATTGATGGGTTTATGCATCCTGGGGGCAGGGCCCTTCATTTGGATCTGATGTCCAAAATGACGTAATAATTACAATAATTGTTTCTAGACTGTGAGCCCACTGTTGGATAGGGACCGTCTCTATATGTTGCCAACTTGTACTTCCCAAGTGCTTAGTACAGTGCTCTGCACACAGTAAGCACTCAGTAAATACGATTGATTGATTGATTGGTATTGGTTAAGCGCTTACTATGTGCCAAACACTGTATTAAGCACTGGGGTAGACACAAGCTAATCAGGGGGGCCCTAGTTCCCGTCGCACAAAGGGCTCACAGTTTTAGTCTCCATTTTCCACCTGTATATATGTTTGTACATATTTATTACTCTATTTATTTTACTTGTACATATTTATTCTATTTATTTTATTTTGTTAATACATTTTGTTTTGTTGTCTGTCTCCGCCTTCTAGACTGTGAGCCCGCTGTTGGGTAGGGACCGTCTCTACATGTTGCCAACTTGGACTTCCCAAGCGCTTAGTACAGTGCTCTGCACACAGTAAGCGCTCAATAAATATGATTGAATGAATGAATGAGGGAACTGAGGCCCGGAGAAGTGAAGTGAATTGCCCAAGGCCACACAGCAAACAAGTGGCAGACCCAGGATTAGAACCCAGGTCCTCCTGACCCGGGCTCTGTCTGCTTGGCCATACTGTTTCTCAAACTAGCGGAAAAGCTTCTCCGAAGGGTCTTGTTTGGCTCCAAACTTCAGTGACGATTTTGGAGTGGCTACAGCACGAGCCTGGGAGTTAGAAGGTCATGGGTTCTAATCCCAGCTCTGCCACTTGTCTGCTGTGTGACCTTGGGCAAGTCACTTCACTTCTCCGGACCTCAGTTCCCTCATCTGGAAAATGGGGATTGAGACTGTGAGCCGGGGACTGTGTCCAACCCAATCTGCTTGTCGGCACCCTGGTGCCTAGTATAATGCCTGGCACATACTGCTTAACAAATACCATAATTATTATTATTCAAAAGCAACTCTCATCCTAATATGGGGCCAACTGCTGTTATCCCTAAGTAGAGTCTTGGGGTTCTGAGATGGAGTGGGTTTTTTTTTCTATTCACTGTTTATTTTTTCTTTTAAACTATGTAACTGCAACACAAAACTGAAGTTGTCCAGTCCTTTTGGAGTTTTGTGGACAGGTCTTCCTCTGAGTCCTTCCCCAATTAGGATAAAGTAGCAGCTCTGATTCCCAGAATTTGTCAAAAGCCACTGCTCCTTCATCAGTGTTTGAGCGACAACATCCCGAGACACCCACTTGCTCGTCTAAAACTTTTGTTTAGGGATAAGCTTGGAGCATCCCACCACCGGACAGTTGCTTGAGCAGTTTTCCCAGTTTTCTAGCTTTTTTCCCCCTAGTTACTCACTAGATTGTAAGCTCCTAGCAGGCAGAGATCATGCCTACCCACTCCGTCGTGCACTCCCAAGTGATTAGTTTAATAATAATAATAATAATGATGGCATTTGTTAAGCGCTTACTATGTGCAGAGCACTGTTCTAAGCGCTGGGGGGGGGATACAAGGTGATCAAGTTGTCCCACGTGGGGCTCACAGTCAATCCCCATTTTACAGACGAGGTAACAGGCTCAGAGAAGTTAAGTGACTTGCCCAAGGTCACACAGCAGATGTGGCGGAGTCGGGATTCGAACCCATGACCTCTGACTCCAAAGCCCATGCTCTATCCACTGAGCCACGCTGCTTCTCTAGTTCAGTGGTCAACACGCAGTTGTGGGCAGGCATTGTCTCTCTTCATTGCCGTATTATATTTTCCAAGCGCTTAGTACAGTGGTCTGTACAGAGTCAGTGCTCAATAAATACCACTGAATGAGTGAACAGTAAGAGCACAATAAATACCACTGATGGAAAGATACCAGTAGTGATGGGTTACAGATCCATCCACATTCCCTGAAGAAGGAAAAAGGCAGAGTGGTCTACTGGATAGAGCCTGGGAGTAACAAAGACTTGGGTTCTAATCCTCGGTCCGCCAACTGTCTGCTGGGTGACCTCGGGCAAGTCACTTCCCTTCTCTGTGCCTCAGTTCCTTCATCTGTAAAATGGGAATTAAGAATGCGAGCCTTACACGCGTCAGAGATTGTGTCCACCTCGATTACCTTGTAACTACCTCAGTGCTCAGCACAGTGCCTGGCACATAGTAAGCGCTTCAGAAATACCACAATTATTATCATCACTTGTCTGCTGTGTGAACTTGGGCAGGTCGCTTCACGGCGCTGTGCCTCAGTTACCTCATCTGTAAAACGGAGATGAAAACTGTGAGCCTGATGTGGGACGGGGACTGTGTCCAACCTGATGAGCCTGTATCCACCCCAGCGCTTAGTACAGTGACTGGCACACAATAAACACTTAAACACTATAAAAATAAAAAAAGCACTGTGAGATCAATCAATCATATTTATTGAGCGCTTACTGTGTGCAGAGCACTGTACTAAGCGCTTGGGAAGTACAAGTTGGCAACATCTAGAGACGGTCCCTACCCGACAGCAGGCTCACAGGCTAGAAGGGGGAGACGGATGACAAAAAAAGCATATTAACAAAATAAAATAAATAGAATCAATCAATCAAACGGGCATTAGGGGTTTAATCTGTGGAACTGCGAGATAGAATTCCTCTATTTTCCCTCTACAGAAACAAAAACTTCTGTGACCTTGTCTACACAGCATATTTATATGGAGCATGAAACTCACACCCTTGGGATAGTTAGTTTTCGTTGTTTTTAAAACTATTGACCAAACACAGGGCGGTTGAGACTATTAGATACGGTTGTTGATCGAGGTGCAAAATTGAAGAGGGGTACCTGAGGATGGGGAAAAGAAACGGATAGGAAATTTCCTTTCAACTTTGCATTTCGTTTTTATCTCCAACCTTAGACGGAGTCTGGTTTTAGTGGAACAGAGGAGGAGGGATGGGTAAGCCCCAAATCAATCAATCAATCAATCAATTGTATTTATTGAGCGCTTACTGTGTGCAGAGCACTGTACTAAGCGCTTGGGAAGTACAAGTTGGCAACATATAGAGACGGTCCCTACCCAACAGTGGGCTCACAGTCTAAAAGGGGGGAGACAGAGAACAAAACCAAACATCCTAACAGAATAGAATAAATAGAATAGATATGTACAAATAAAATAAATAATAGAGTAATAAATATGTACAAACATATATACATAGGCAAATGATTCGAGGGAAAAACAGGCTTTGAACGGAATCCCTAGAAACTCCCATAATCACCCCAAGCTCCTGTCCCCCCCGCACCTCTCAAAAATAAATTAACCGTATTTCCCCCAAAAGGGAGCCTTCTAAATACGCCTGACCCTCACTGGATGTCCCCTAGTAATAATAATAATTGTGGCATTTATAAAGCACTTCCTATATACCCAGCTCTGTGCTAAGCACTGGGGAAGACACAATCAAGCAATGGTACTTACTGTTTGAAGAGCATCATCATCAATCGTACTTATTGAGCGCTTACTGTGTGCAGAGCACTGTACTAAGCGCTTGGGAAAGTACGACACAATAGAGTTGGTAGGCAAGTTCGTAGCTTGCAAGGAGTTTATTGTCTACAATACAAGATAATCAGGCCCGACACAGTCCCTGACCCTCACAGGGTTCGCAGTCTAAGTGAGAGAGAGAGAATGGGTACTTAATCCCAATTTTGTGGATGAGGAAACTAAAGTACCCGTAAATGAAGTGACTTGCCCAAGTCCCACAGGAGACAAGTGGCAGAACCAGCACTAGAACTCAGGTCCTCCGACTCCTGGGCTCAGCGTATTTCCATAAGCCAAGCTGCTTCCCCAGATCTAAGGAATGAGATGTACTTTGATTTAATTATCCAGAGGCTTTGGCAAGGGGGTGGAGGGAGATGGCTCAATCAGTGGCATTTATTGAGCGCTTACTAGTGCGCAGAGCACTGTACTAAGCACTTGGGGGAATAAAATAGTAGCAGAATTAGCAGACACATTCCCTGCCCACAACGAGCTTATAGTTGATGGTTTCTATGCTTGCTAATGAATAGAATGGGGTCCCGACACGCCCGCCCACTGCGTTTAGCAATTCACTTTAATGAGCAACTTTTCTTTCCTCACGCTAGCTTTCCATTCCGCTTAGGACAGCTGTGGGAGTTTACTCGGACATGGTGATTTCATCAGAAATACAGTATGAGTTATGAAGGAAACAGCTGGCTCTTTTTGGAAAGGTTAATCCAAACCACTGTCCCGGGGGGTCATAAGTATGATTACAAGCTGAAGTTCACAGTTCAAGAGGAGAATGGTGTTTATGAGTTAAAGGATGGAGACAAGCGCAATTTGCTCTAAAGCTCCCAAACGAGCCTTTCTTTTCACCGTCCTGCTTAAAAGTGTGTCGTTACACTGGCCACTATTTAGACCATTAGCTCCAGGGAGCACAGGTTTCAGGTTCTTGAATGTCAGCCGTTTCAAGAGCGTAAACTTGGATACCTTTCATTTTGAATTTGAATACGGATTTCAGTGAAAGAAGCTGCGAACCAAGGTGGGGGAATGTGAATTTTCCCTTAATATTCACATAGTGTGAGGAACTCTCTCCTTTCCCCTACTGAAGAGAAAGGCCCTTTGTGTTCCAGTTTTAGACTCTGATTAGCCTGACTCGGGGCATTCAGGAGAGAGGCTGCCTTGACTGAACGGAAGCTTCGGGAAGCTAATTAAAAAAAGGCATTTTGAGGGTGACAGGTGCTTAAAAAGTGGCATGGGAAAGGACAGCCTTGACATGAGAATGAAATGGAATTTGTCGGCTGCTTGATAATCTCAAAAACAAGAGAAGCAAGGTGGCCAGGTGGGTAGAACAAGGCCCTGGGTTTTAATCCTGGCTCCACCACTTAATAATGATGGCATTTATTAAGCGCTTACGATGTGCAAAGCACTGTACTTGCCTGTTGTGTGACCTCGGGCAAGTCACTTCACTTCTCCGTGCCTCAGTAACTTCATCTAGACCGTGAGCCCGTTGTTGGGGAGGGGTTGTCTCCATCTGTTGCCGAATTGTATTTTCCAAGAGCTTAGTACAGTGCTCTGCACACAGTAAGTGCTCAACAAATACGACTGAATGAATGAATGAATCTGTAAAATGGGGATTACGACTGTGAGCCCCATTGGGGACACGGAACGTGTGCAACCTGATTAGCTTGTATCTACCCCAGCGCTTAGTACGGTGCCTGGAACGCAGTAAGCCCATAACAAATATCACGGAAAAAAAACCCCACCCACACCCATGGATTGTATTCAATATTAGTTACATCATCTATGTTACAGTATTCACCCGGTCTGACTACACACCATCACAAAATCGTTCCTTCCAACACATTTAATCGTATGCGGATAGGCACTCGTTTGTGTGGCGAATATTCTGAAATGCCCCAACTGTGTTCTTCCAAAACACATACTGACAACACATGGCCTGGCCTTCTGTAGTGTTTGTGTGTGAGCGAGAACCTGAAGACCAAACTGCCGCTTACTGAAGACTACATGTTGCCAACTTGTACTTCCCAAGCACTTAGTACAGTGCTCTGCCCACAGTAAGCACTCAATAAATACGATTGATTGAGTGATTTTACTAATGATGTGTATATATCTCTAATTCTATTTATTTATATTGATGCTGTGGATGCCTGTCTACTTGCTTTGTTTTGTTGTCCGTCTCCCCTTTTCTAGACCGTGAGCCTGTTGTTGGGTAGGGATTGTCTCTATTTGCAGCCAAACTGTACTTTCCAAGTGCTTAGTACAGTGCTCTGCACACAATAAATATGATTGAATGAATGATTATACAAATCACTGAAGAGTTTTACAACTTCTTTTTCATTAGCTGGGTTACTGAAAGATTTGCTGATTCCCTCATCTCTTCTCTACTCACAAGGAAGAAAAGGAGAAATGATTTTCCTTGCTATCTGAAGTAGGTTACGGGCCTCACAACCCAGGATCATGGCTAGAATCCCAGCTTTTGGTAAGTGGTAAGTTTTGTAGGCCAGAAGCACGCTCAAATTCATTCATTCGATCGCATTTATTGAGCGCTTACTGCGTGCAGAGCACTGTACTAAGAGCCTGAGCAGTTGGCTAACTCGGTTACCTGCTTTCTCTTGATCTTCGGCTTCGACTATGAGCTTGTCGTGGGCAGGGAACAGGCTAGCAACTCTGTAATGTCGTACTCTCCCAAACATTTAGTACAGTGCTCTGCACTAAGTACGACTGACTGACTTAGCTGAATCGCACTTTGGATTGTCTGGCTCTTTCCAAGATTATAAAACGCTTCATTAAAACCATCTGTCCATGAGATCAATCTCATCAATCGCTCTCTAAATTCAGGGACTCCCGAGATTTAGCATTGCAGGCTCCGAGTCTCAGTGAGTTGATGATTCTGGGCCCTGGGCAAGTTTTCCCCTCATCCTTCCACCCCCAAGGGTCTTTGGGAGAATGGAATGGGGTGAAGCTCCTGTGAGCACGGATGAGAAAAAAAATAACAATAATTATGGTTTTGGTTCTATTATAAAATATTATAATATAAATATAATATATAAATATAATATAATGTAAATATATAAATATAATAAAATAATATAATATAAAATATTATAAAAATAAATCTATTCTATTTATTTTATTTTGTTAGTATGTTTGGTTTTGTTCTCTGTCTCCCCCTTTTAGACTGTGAGCCCACTGCTGGGTAGGGACTGCCTCTATATGTTGCCAACTTGTACTTCCCAAGCGCTTAGTACAGTGCTCTGCACACAGTAAGTGCTCAATAAATATGATTGATGATGATGATGAAGATGATGGTTAGTGCTTACTATGTACAGGCACCGTATTAAGCACTGGAGTTGGACACAAACAAATCTGGATAATAATAATGATGGTATTTGTTAAGCACTTACTATGTGCAAAGCACTGTTCTAAGCACTGGGGAGGTTACAGAGTGATCAGGTTGTTCCCGGGGGGGCTCACAGTTTTAATCCCCATTTTACAGATGAGGGAACTGAGGCCCAGAGAAGTGAAGTGACTTGCCCAAAGTCACCCAGCTGACAGTTGGCGGAGCCAGGATTTGAACCCATGACCTCTGACTCCAAAGCCCGGGCTCTTTCCACTGAGCCACGCTGCTTCTCCCCTGTCCCACATGGGGCCCACAGAAGCTCTGAAGCCTAGTGGCTAGAGCCTGAGAGTCAGAAGGACCTGGGTTCTAATCCTTGCTCTGCCACTTGTCTGCTGCTTGACCTCAGGCAGGTCGCTTCTCTTCTCTGTGCCTCAGTTACTTCATCTGTAAAATGGGGATAAAGATGGTGACCTCCATGTGGGACAGGGTCTGTGTCCAATCTGATTACCCGGTATCTACCCCAGTGCTTAGAACAGTGCCTGGCACATAGTAAGTGCTTAGAGCTTAGAGAAGCACTTAGAGATGCAGCGTGGCTCAGTGGAAAGAGCCCGGGCTTTGGAGTCAGGGGTCATGGGTTCGAATCCCAGCTCCACCACTTGTCAGCTGTGTGACTTTGGGCAAGTCCCTTAACTTTTCTGCATCGCCGTTACCTCATCTGTAAAATGGGGATTAAAGCTGTGAGCCCCCCGTGGGACAACCTGATCACCTTGTAACCTCCCCAGCGCTTAGGACAGTGCTTTGCACATAGTAAGCACTTAATAAATGCCATCATTATCATTATTATTATTAACAAATACCATAAATGAAAAAGAAGTTGGCAGGTGAACCTGGAGGCCGAGTCACTTCCTCACCCCACAGCTTCGAGAGCACCAATGTTCTACCAATGGTCTGTTTCTAACAACAGACTGTAAGTGCCTTGTGGATAGAGTTTATTGTTGCTCCAGTAAGCTCTAGTCAATCAATCAATCAATTATATTTACTGGGCACTTACCGTGTGCAGAGCACTGTACTAAGCACTTGAGAGAGCCCAATGTAACAATATAACTCAGTTGGTTGTCACATTCCCTGCCCACAGTGAGCTTACAGCCTAGATGGGGAGACAGATATTAATTTGAATAAATAAACGACAGATTTGGACATAAGGACTGTGGGGCTGAGGGAAGGGTGAATGAAGGGAGGAAACCAGGGTGATGCAGAAAGGATGGGGGAAATGAGCGAAGGCTTCTTGGAGGAGATGTGTCTTCAATAAGGCTTTAAAAGCAGGATATGAAGAGGGAGGGCGTTCCAGGTCAGAAGCAGGATGTGGGTGAGAGGTCCGTGGTGAGATAGTTGTGATGAAGTTACGGTGAGTAGGTTGGCTTTAGAGGAGCAAAGTGAGTGGGCTGGGTTGGAGGAGGAGAGCAGCGAGGTGAGGTAGGAGGGGGCAATTAAAGCCAATGGTCAGGGGTTTCTGTTTGATGTGGCCGTCAGTGGGCAATTACTGGAGGTTCTCAAGGGCTGGAGAAACAAGGCCGGAATGTTTTGGTAGAAAAATGATCCGGGCAGTAGAGTAATGTACACACTGGAGTGGGAAGAGACAGGAGGCTGGGAGATCAGCAAGGAGGCTGGTACAGTAATCAACATGGGAGAGGATAAGAGTTTGAATTATCCCGGTAGGAGTTTGATGGAGAGGAAAGGACGGAATTTAGTGATGTTGGGAAGGCTGAACCGACAGGATTTAGTGATAGATCTCATATGTGGGGTGAATGAGCTTCTTCTCTATCGCTCCCACTCAGCCTCTCCCCAGAATGCCCCCCACCACAACCCAGTGCCCCCCAAATTCCTTCCTTGCCTCTTTTCTCTTTCCCCTAAGCAGTGTGGGGATTCTGCTCTGGGGGTCTCCAATGAGTCCCCGGCCCTCAAAGGTACAAGAAGCACAGACGAATCCCTTCACTCATTCCAACTAAAGGGCTATTGAGCTTTTAACAAGTCTCCGTTTAAGGTGTAAACCACCTGAATGAAGAAATCAACTCTGGTCTCCCCCCTCTCTCCCTCTCCCACTCTACTTGCCCTGATAAAACCTGCATTTCATGCAGGGGGTTTCAGGTTCCAGGAAGAACGCTGTGGAATTCCCTGGTAGCATTTAATCCAAATCATCCAATGAGATCATTCATTCATTCATTCAATCGTATTTATTGAGCGCTTACTGTGTGCAGAGCACTGTACTAAGCGCTTGGGAAGTACAAGTTGGCAACATATAGAGACGGTCCCTACCCAACAACGGGCTCACAGTCTAGAAGACTGTGTAACTGCTTCCGAAATTGCACTTCCCATTTCTAATGCAACAAGGTAACTAGGAAGGTACTGTTGCGATCAAAATTTCTCTGCCAGGATACATTTTTTTGTTGCTTTTGGGGTTTTTTTATAGGACTTATTAAGCACTTACGTTCCAGGCACTATGCTAAGCACTACGGTAGATACAAGATAATCGGGTAGGACCCAATCCCTGTCTCCCGAGGAATTCACAGTCTAGGTAGAAGGGAGGTGGATTTAATCCCTATTCTGCAGATAAGGAAGCTGAGGCATAGGGAAGTTAAGTGACTTTCCTAAAGTCACACAACCAGGCAAGTGGCGCAGGCAGGATTAGAACCCAGGACCTCAGACTCCCAGGACCGTGCTCTTCCCACTAGGTCAGGCTGCTTCCCTTATTCAGGCTGCTTCCCTTATGCTGTTGTACTTCCCAAGCGCTTAGTACAGTGCTCTGCACACAGTAAGTGCTCAATAAATACGATTGAATGAATGAATGAATGTTGGGGTGAAAAAGGATATTTCTCTCTGGATACTACAAAAATAGAGTATTAACAAGGCATCTATCATTTCCAAACAAGTTTCAGTTTTCTGAAACTGCCTGGTGTGCTCACAGTTGTTTATGAACATATTTTCCAGCTTGGAATAAGTCCGTTGGATCCATTTTATCAGATTATATCTTGAAAGAGTGGCTAACGGTGGAACTTACTGATTGTATTTACTGAGCGCTTACTGTGTGTAGAAAACTGTACGATGAGCTTGGGAGAGCACAACACAACACTGTGATGAACACATTCCTTGCCCGGGCAAGAAGAATTTAGGGATGTCAGCGGCTCAACCTTGACTGACATTTCTTCCCCACGCACCATTACACTCCTCTGGAATGTTTGGAACACAGGATTCCCACAGATGTGCTTTAAAAGCTGAGAGGAAGTAAATTTCTCGCACCGAGATTAAAATGTCTTGTTCTTTTCAGATGCATAAAGAATGTCCCGTGGGAGTGAAAGGGAGTTTATTTTACGGGGGATTTTTTTGAAAAAGAGAGAGGCCGGTGATTTCCAAAAAGTCGGATGAAATTTAAGAGCGGCAGCAAGGTGCTGCAAGAGAAAGACTGAAATCTTCTGTTTGGAAGTTACGTGTGTATTGGAAGTCATTTGGTTCCTATTCATTACTACACACCACATATAATAATAATAATAATGGCATTTATTAAGCGTTTACTATGTGCAAAGCACTGTTCTAAGCTCTGGGGAGGTTACAAGGTGATCAGGTTGTCCCACGGTGGGCTCACAGTTTTAATCCCCATTTGACAGATGAGGTCACTGAGGCACAGAGAAGTGAAGTGACTTGCCCAAAGTCACACAACTGACAATGCATGCATACAATCCAAATGACTCTATCGGACGCCAAAATCATTTAAGTCACCAGAGAATTTTTGTTTGCACAGGACTGGCAGGCCCCTCCCCAATCCTCCTGGTTACAGAAAACAAGTGACGCGGAGAAGTTCCTAAAAGCAACTTTTTGCATAGGTTCCTTGCTTTGGAAAACAAAGAAGGTTTGGGAGTCAGAGGTCACGGGTTCGAATCCCGGCTCTGCCACATGTCTGCTGTGTGACCTTGGGCAAGTCACTTAACTTCTCTGAGCCTCAGTTACCTCATCTGTAAAATGGGGATTAAGATTGTGGGATAACCTGATCACCTTGTATCCCCCCCAGCACTTAGAACAGTGCTTTGCACATCGTAAGCACTTAACAAATGCCATTATTATTATCATCATCATCATCATCAATCATATTTATTGAGCGCTTACTGTGTGCAGAGCACTGTACTAAGCGCTTGGGACATACAGAGACAGTCCCTACCCAGCAGTGGGCTCACAGTTTAAAAGTCTAAATATTATTCAATATTTTGACGTGTCGACGGACTTTAAATCTTTTGCATGGGAAGCAAGTCGCTTTTATGAGACAATTTGTCGCCGCCCTTTTTAAAAATGAACACTTCTGAGTTGATAAGCATTTCTGAAAAACGATTTCAGATCCTCAAGCATATTAGCCATTAAATTTGAAGCGAGAGACGTTACTGGATTTACTCATTAGGACGTAAAAACTAAGAAATATGCTACCGATCCACTTGGACCAGGACCTAAGCAAGCGCTACAGTGCTCTGCACACATTAAGCGCTCAATAAATACGATTGAAGATGATGACCTTATCTCTCACAGGGGCTCCAGGACATTTGGAGAATCCACATGATGATTGGATCCTCCAGATCCCCACATTCCCGGTTAGGCACAACCGATGCCCCGGAGTAACCCATTGTAGAACGCTTGTCCGTGAATCGATCCAAAACTCCCTGGAAAATTATACGCCCCAAAGTGAACTTTCTTCCATTTCCCACCTCCACTAAAACCCACACGACCACAGTACTAAACAAGCCTACTTCATTTCATTCATTCATTCATTCAATCGTATTTATTGAGCGCTTACTGTGTGCAGAGCACTGTACTAAGTGCTTGGGAAGTCCAAGTTGGCAACATATAGAGACGGTCCCTACCCAACAGCGGGCTCACAGTCTAGAAGGGGGAGACAGACAACAAAACAAAACATATTAACAAAATAAAATAAATAGAATGGTAAATATGTACAAGTAAAATAGAGTAATAAATATGCACAAACATATATACAGGTGCTGTGGGGAGGGGAAGGAGGTAAGGCGGGGGGGATGGGGAAGGACCTGGGTTCTAATCCTGGCTCCGCCACTTGTCTGCTGTGTGACCTTGGGCAAGTCACTTAGCTTCTCTGGGTCTCAGTTACCTCATCTGATAAATGGGGATGAAGAACCGTGAGTCCCATGTGGGACAGGGAAGGAGTCCAACCTGATAAGCTTGTATTTATCCTAGCTTGTTAAGCACTTAGTAAGTGCGTAACAAATACCATAAAATAATAATAGTAAGAAAAAAGGAACTGAATTTCAAATTCTCCAATTTGGTTTCACAAAGCTATTTTAAGCTCAACTCCAGTATTTGGTTAAATAAAGGAAGATGTGCAGCAAATTGATAGAGTCCATATAAATCCAAGACAGCATATCTGTTAGCTCAATCAATCAATCAATAAATGATATTTATTGAGTGCTCATGGTGTGTAGAGCACTGTACTAAGTGTTTGGGAGAGTACAATGCAACAGAGTTCAGAGACACACTCTCTGTCCACAAGGAACTTTTTTTTAAAAATGGTATTTATTGAGCACTTAGTATGTGCCAAGCACTGTACTAAGCACTTGACAGAGTATGATGTAATAGAATAGGTAGACACAATCCCTGCCCATAATGAGCTTACAGTCCAGAGGAAACTACAGTCTCAAGAATCGAACTAGACATCCCTGCAATATAGCACGATGAACATGTTTTCATTATTTGTTTTACTCTTCCATTGCCATTAAGTAAAATACCCAGGTCACAAAGTCAGAATAAAGGTTCCAAAATTTATTACGGATACACAAAGACTCTCCCAAGACCTTAGGAATATTGAATTTTAGTCTGCCCTTTCCTTCTCGTTAGCATAAGTATTGTTCCAGCAGGAAGAGGAAATGAAATCAGGTTTAAAACATTAAATATCATTCTGATGCAGAACTTGCACAAAAACAATCTACTCAATTACGTGTGTGCATATATGTATATATGCACATTTGTAAGATGGAATAAGAAGCAGCATGGTCTAATTAAAAGAGCAGAACTTGGGCCTGGGAGCCAGAAGAATTGGGTTCTAATCCCGTCTCCACCAGTGTGACCTTGCGAAAATTATTTAACTTTCCTGTGCCTCGGCCTCCTCATCTGTAAAATGGGAATTCAGTACCCTATTTTTTATGGTATTTGTTAAGCGCTGACACAGTAGGGGAGTGGCAGAGCTAAGATTAGAACCCTGGTCCTTCTGTTAGGCGCTTACTAAATGCCAGGCACTGTACTAAGCACTGAGGCAGATACAAGTTAATCAGGTTGGACACAGTTCCTGTCCCACATAAGGGACATTTATTATTAACAATAATTTAAAAATGGGGCAGAGACTGCACCCAGCCTGATTCACTTGTATCCACCTCAGTGCTTAGAACGGCATTTGACACAAAGTGCTTAATAAATATGTAAAGAAAAGGAGTAACCATCAATGAAGAACAAACGGAAGTTCATATTTTCTGAACTTACATTTCTTCCGCACAGTTAGCAACCCAAGTCCAATTCAGTGTCTACTAACCCGCTAGAGATTTGTTAATGTCTATAAAATATATTATCCACTAACTGTTTACTGTGTGCGATGCAAGGTAAGGAGATAAGACCTGATCCCTGTTCCACAAAGTGCTCGTGATCCAAATGGGAATGAAAGGACACAGAACAAGCAGGGGTGAAGAAAACAAATTATACATTCCAAAATGAACACTCCAAGATAACAACGTCAAACAAAGCTAGATCGGTTGATAGAGGGAGAGCTCTCATACAGCACAATCAGACACAATTAATACTAACTACATCTTCCATTATCTGTGATAACGCCTACGGTGGAAAAAACACTTTACTAAGCACTTGCGGTGGTTTACACGAAAAATCAAATAAGACCTGTCCAACCAGAGTCTCACAATTTAAATGTGAGCAAGAAAGCCACTTAGAAGGTAGAGAATGTAATCCAAGTAGCACCGAAGACAACTGAAAATCCAACTACCAAAAAACGGTAAACAGCATCTTCTTCCGACAGCGCTATGCTCAGATTAGCATAAACCCATTTCAAATCATGCCCACCAAGTGGCAATGGACACTGGAAATGGGGCATCACTAGGGATGTTAAAAATATACAAAAATCCCTGTGAGTGACTGGGATGAGTCCCAGCAGCGGGGAGAGAGGGGTGGGGAGGGGAAAGAAGAGACAGAGAGACACTGAGACACAAAGATAGACAGAGTGAAAGAGTCAGAGACAGAGACAGACATAGAGATGGACACAGAGACAGGGAGAGGAATGTGGATCTCACCCAAGCAGGGCCTTTCAATCTCTCCAGATTCCCCAACCCCACGGCATTCATTTCGCCCCCTGAAAATGCTGTTCTCAGAGTCAAAATTTGCCTGACACGCTCTGGCCAAAAAGTACTCAGATCGAAACCTTTTAAAAAAGCAGCTAATTCCTCTTGCCAACTGGTACCTGCGGTACACAAAAGCACTGAAGCGCTACCGGTCAAAAACTAAGCAGAGCCTGGGAAATCTGTTTCCGGAAGCACGTTTGCTACGATTACATGTGAGTAAAAATCCAAACGGAGCTATGTCGTCCTCTGTACCGCTCTAACCCACAGAGCTACTTCAACCATCCGATTTTACCAAATCTGTGAGATTTAAGAGCTACTTCAACACATCTGATCTCATCGAATCTATCAGATTTAAAATGGGATTTGTTTTCAGTGTTCCTATTCTGCTGGCAGACAGACGGGCCGTGACATCGCAACAGTGAGTCACAGGTATTTCCCAACAGGCTGTTCAGGCGGACTCCCCTTCGGTTGGGTTTTTCCAAGATGTTTATCCTCAGGCGAGGTGGCAGATACAGGAATGGAAACATTAAGCAGTCAAGGAGTGGGGGAAGCGGCATGGCCTGGGGGACAGAGCCCGGGCCTCAGAGTCAGAAGGACGGGGCTTCAATTCCCGGCTCTGCCCCTTGTCTGCTGAGTGATCTTGAGCAAGTCACTTCACTTCATCATCATCATCAATCGTATTTATTGAGCGCTGTACTAAGCGCTTGGGAAGTACAAATTGGCAACATATAGAGACAGTCCCTACCCAACAGTGGGCTCACAGTCTAAAAGACTTCTCTATGCCTCAGTTCCCTCGTTTGTAAAATGGGGATTACGACTGTGAGCCCCAGTGTGGACAGGGATGTGTCCAACTTGATTAACTTGTACCTACCCCACTGCTTAGAACAGTGCTTGGCACAGGGTAAGCACCTAACAAGAACCATAATTATTATTATTATTAAGTGGGGTGGGGGCCCGCTGTTGGGTAGGGACTGTCTCTATGTGTTGCCGACTTGTACTTCCCAAGCGCTTAGTACAGTGTTCTGCACACAGTAAGCGCTCAATAAATACGACTGATTGATTGATTGATTGACAGGGGGGGAAAGTGGCCCATGTACTCTACCAACAACCTGAACCGAGCTTAATGTGAAAAAAAATCTAAGTCTGATTTCAGCCAAAGCAGCCACGTTAATATCAGACTTATCAAATTCAATACACAATGAAATGGATTGCTTTTGTTTTCAGACATTACACCTGATTTCAAATCCTATGACAGGAATTAAAACTGGTTTCATTCGTGGAAATTTTCCATTAAAACTAGCGGAAAGACCATGGGCTTGGGAGTGAGCCCACTGTTGGGTAGGGACCGTCTCTATATGTTGCCAACTTGTACTTCCCAAGCACTTAGTACAGTGTTCTGCACACAGTAAGCGCTCAATAAATACGACTGAATGAATGAATGAATGCTACAGGGTTCTTTCTAATCCTGGTTCCTCCGCAGGCCCGCTGGGTGATTTTGGGCAAGTCACTTGACTTCTCTGGGCCATAGTTTCCTCATCTGTAAAAAGGGGATTCAACACCTGTTCTCCTTCCCCCTTAGACTGCGAGCTCCATGAAAGTTATGTCCAACCTGATTATGTTGTATCTACGCCAGCATTTAGTAGATTGCTGGGCACACAGTAAGAGCTTAACAAATTCCATTTTTTGCCTTCATCATCTTTATTTCCTTCTTCATTCTTAACGCCTGCCCCAAAGGCGGTGAATTTTCTTCCCCTTTCCCCCTCCCCTCCCCATTTAAATCACATGTAGACAAAATGGACACTGAACTTTGTCCCAGTAGATGTAATTCTGATGTCATGTGTACAACAAAACACCAATTTCCCAGAAAATCTTGAATCAGGGATCAGGAAATCCCTTTTTCAAACTAGGAAAACAATCTCCTTAATCACAAAAAAACCTACTTGAACACACGAAAAAAATGTCTAAGCTGGCTTTGGGAACACAAAGCAGAGCTTTGACTGACTCACTCAGTCAGGGGTGGGCTGGTTCCTCAATGGTAGTCAGTGTCTGCGTGATTTGGCAGACACGGAGACGGGAATAATGACCTGCTCTGCAGAGCCGCTGCCTTCTGTAGTGCGAAAGAACCTCTGGAAAGCCTTTGATAACTCAGTATTTTCAAAGCATAGAGAGCCGAGGAAATGACTGTGTCAGGACTTTAAGTTTCAACTTGCTACAGTTAGGAGGAAAAAAAAACTTGTTTGGCATTTTTGAATCGCTTAAAAGCAAAGAAAATCCAAAAAGAGTAGCAATACTACTTTATACTTTTCTGGAATTTTATTCTTGAAGGTCTGAAGTTCATCGTTTATTTTCACAATCAACTGGATTATTTTCAATAAAGCAAACCACGGTTTTCTTGGTTTTCGCAACTCCAAAGCTATTCGACCTGTCTTCTTGCACTGGGAATCATCCTCGTCATAATGAATTCACTCAAAATACGTTCATTTAGCCACTGTGACGACACTGACCTATTCCTTTTGGTGTTTGTTAAGTGCTTCCGACAGGTCGGGCATTGCTCTAAGTGCCACGGTAGAGGCTAGTCGCTCAGGTTGGACCCAATCCCTGGCCCACAAGGAGCTCGCAGTCTAAGTAGAAGGGAGCGCGGGGATTGAATCCCCATTTTTCAGATGAGGAAACTAAGGCACAGCGAACTGCCACATAGTAAGCGATTGGCAGAGCAGGATTAGAACCCAGGTCCTCTGACTCACTGGCCTGTGCTCTTTCCTCTAGGCCACGTTGCTTCCAGGAGACGCAGGCCTAGCGCAGCTTCCTGGAAGCTAAAATCGGCGGAAAAGCGAACACAGGCAGACTGGAATGCGAGCTGGTAAACCTCTTAATAATAATAATAATAATAACGGCATTTATTAAGCGCTTACTACATGCAAAGAACTGTTCTAAGCGCTGGGGAGGTGACAAGGCGATGAGGTTGTCCCACGGGGGGCTCACAGTCTTCATCCCCATTTTACAGATGGGGGAACTGAGACACAGGGAAGTTAAGTGACTTGCCTAAAGTCACACAGCTGACAATTGGCGGAGCCGGGATTGGAACCCAAGACCTGTGACTCCAAAGCCCGGGCTCTTTCCACTGAGCCATGCTGCTTCTCCATGCTACATTTATGCTTCTCTTACGCTACGTTGTTCTCTCTCCAGCGCTTAGTACAGTGCTCGGCACACAGTCGGCGCTCCATAAATACGACGGAATGAACTGAATGCCATCTAAGCTCGTCGTGGGCGGGCAATGAGTCCGCGTATTGTTCTAGCGTACTCTCCCGAGTGCTTAGTACAGTGCGGTGCACCCAGCAGGCGCTCAGTAAATACGATCGACTCAGTGACTCTTACCTGTGGCATCAAATGTGATGGGCTGACAGGTGTGGTCGGAAGGCCAGTGGCACCGGAGCACCTGGCCACCTTCGACAATGCCGGGCTGGGTCGTGTTGGCTTTTGGAGCACCCACTAGGAGAGACATCCTGTGGAAAGAAGAGGAGTTCAGAAGATATATCCAACAATAATGGTATTTGTTAAGCGCTTACTACGTGCCAAGCACTGTTCAAAGCACTGGGGCAGATACAAGGGAATCCGACTGTCCCACGTGGGGTTCACAGGCTTCGTCCCCATTTTCCAGGTGAGACACAGAGAGGTGAAGAGACTTGCCCAGAGTCACACAGCTGATGAGTGAAGCAGCCTGGCTCAATGGAAAGAGCCCGGGCATTGGAGTGTGGCTCAGTGGAAAGAGCCCGGGCTTTGGAGTCGGAGGTCACGGGTTCGAATCCGGGCTCCCCCATTTGTCTGCTGTGTGACCTTGGGCAAGCCACTTAACTTCTCGGAGCCTCAGTTACCTCATCTGTAGAATGGGGATGAACACTGTGAGCCACACGTGGGACAAACTGATCACCTTGTAAAACCCCCCCGGCGCTTAGAACAGTGCTTTGCACATAGTAAGCGCTTAACAAATGCCATTATTATTATTATTATTATTGGAGTCAGAGGTCATGGGTTCAAATCCCGGCTCCGCCCATTGTCAGCTGTGTGACTTTGGGCAAGTCACTTCACTCCTCTGGGCCTCAGTTCCCTCATCTGAAAAATGGGGATTAAGACGGTGAGCGCCCCGGGGGACAACCTGATCACCCTGTAACCTCCCCAGCGCTTAGAACAGTGCTTTGCACATAGTAAGTGCTTAATAAATGCCATTATTATTATTATTATTGTTAAGTGGCAGAGCCGGGATTAGAACCCATGATTCCAGACTCCCAAGCCCGGGTTCTTTCCACTGTGCCACGCTGCTTCTCAGAAATATTCAGTCACCCCTAGACTGTAGGGGCCGTCTCTATATGTTGCCAACTTGTACTTCCCAAGCGCTTAGTACAGTGCTCTGCACACAGTAAGCGCTCAATAAATACAATTGATGATGATAGACTGTCAGCTCGTTGTGGGCAGTGTGGAAGCACAATGGTCAGGGCCCTGCATTTATCCTGTTCTGGGCGCTTGGGAAGTACAAGTTGGCAACAGAGACGGTCCCTACCCAACAGTGGGCTCACAATAAATACGATTAAATGAATGAATGAATGAATGATGGCATTACCATCATATATTACCTGTATATATGCTTGTACATATTTATTACTCTGTTTATTTTACTTGTACGTATTTATTCTATTTATTTCATTTTGGTAATACGTTTTGTTTTGTCGTCTGTCCCCCCCACCCCCACTTCTAGACTGTGAGCCCGCTGTTGGGTAGGGACCGTCTCTAGATGTCGCCGACTTGGACTTCCCGAGCGCTTGGTACAGTGCTCTGCACTCAGTGAGCACTCAATAAATGCGAATGAATGAATGAAAAGCCCTACTGAGAGGTCACCTCCTCCAGGAGGCCTTCCCAGACTGAGCCCCCTCCTTCCTCTCCCCCTCCTCCCCCTCGCCTTACCACCATTCCCTCCCCACAGCACCTGGATATATGTATATACGTTTGTACATATTCATTACTCTACTTAATTTACTTGTGCATATTTACTGTTCCATTTATTTTATTTTGTTAATATGTTTTGTTTTGTTGTCTGTCTCCCCCTTCTAGACTGTGAGCCCGCTGTTGGGTAGGGACTGTCTCTATATATTGCTGACTTGTACTTCCCAAGTGCTTAGTACAGTGCTCTGCACACAGTAAGCGCTCAATAAATACGATTGAATGAATGAATGAATCCTCCTTTCTCACTGACCTTCTCCTCTGCCCTAGGCTTCCTTGACCACTCTGGGTGTGCCTGACGACTTGATAGTAGAGAAGCAGTGTGGCCTAGTGGATAGAGCCCGGGCCTCGGAGCCAGAAAGACCTGAGTTCTAATCCCGCCACTTGTCTGCTGTGTGACCTTGGGCAAGTCACTTCACTCTGGGTCTCATCTGTAAAATGAGACCGCGAGCCCGTGACCGTGGGACAGGGACTGTGGCCCACCTGATTTGCTTGTATCCACCCCGGCGCTTAGAACAGTGCCTGGGATGTGGTAAGCACTTAACAAATAGCACTTTTATTTTGTTTCATCTCTCAACTACATTTTTACAACTGCTTGAACGGAATCCACAGAGAAGGGGCATGTGTAGACATTTTGATGCTCTTGAATGGATGGGAGTAGGAAAGATGCTCCATAAAAAATGGTAATCAATCCATCTATTTATTGAGCTCTTATTGTGTGCAAAGCGTTGTATTACTACTAATAATAATCAATCAATCAATCAATCGTATTTATTGAACGCTTACTGTGTGCAGAGCACTGTACTAAGCGCTTGGGAAGTACAAGTTGGCAACATATGGAGACGGTCCCTACCCAACAGTGGGCTCACAGTCTAAAAGACTACTACTACTGCTACTAATAATAATAATGATGGCATTTGTTAAGCGCTTACTATGTGCAAAGCACTGTTCTAAGCGCTGGGGGGGGCACACAATGTGATCAAGTTGTCCCACGTGGGGCTCACAGTCTTAATCTATATGTTCCGAGACCAGCTCTATATGTTGCCAACTTGGACTTCCCAAGTGCTTGGTGCAGTGCTCTGCACACAGTAAGCGCTCAATAAGTACAAATGAATGAATGAATGGTATTTGTTCAGCACTCACTACATGCCAGGCACTACCGTACTAAGCGCCGAGATGGATTCGAGCAGCTTGGGTTGGACACAGCCCCTGTCCCACGTGGAGCTCACAGTCTTAATCCCCATTTTACAGATGAGGGAACTGAGGTCTAGAGAATGAAGACTGTGAGCCCCATGTGGGACAACCCGATGACCTTGTGTCTCCCCCAGCGCTGGGAGCGGTGCTTTGCAAGTGGTGAGCGCTTGATGAATGCCATCATCATTATTATTATTGTTACTGGTCCAGTGCTCTGCACACAGTAAGCGCTCAATAAACACGATTTTATGACTGAATGGTGCAAAAAAATTGTATTTATTTTGTTAATATGTTTTGTTTTGTTGTCTGTCTCCCCTTTCTAGACTGTGAGCCCACTGTTGGGTAGGGTCCGTCTCTATATGTTGCCAACTTGTACTTCCCAAGCGCTTAGTACAGTGCTCTGCACACAGTAAGCGCTCAATAAATATGACTGATTGATTGATTAATCCCCATTTTTACAGATGAGGTAACTGAGGCTCAGAGAAGTTAAGTGACTTGCCCAAGGTCACACAGCAGACTTGTGATGGAGCCGGGATTCGAACCCATGACCTCTGACTCCAAAGCCCGTGCTCTTTCCACTGAGCCACACTGCTTCTCTAAGCATTTAGGAGGGTAAAGCACAGGAGTTGTTAGGCATGTACTCTGCCTACAAGGAGCTTACAGTCTAGAGGGGGAGATATGCACATAGTAAGCGCTCAATAAATACGATTGATGATTGATGATATGTATTAAAATAAGTTATATGTATGTGCAAAAATGCTGTGGGGCTGAGGCGGGGTGAATATCAAGTGCTTAAAGGGAGAGCAGAATGTTCTAGACTGTAAGATCCCCTCTGGATTGTAGGCTCCTTATGGGTCAGGGAACACGTCCACCAACTCTTGTACTTTCATTCATTCAATTGTATTTATTGAGCGCTTACTATGTGCAGAGCACTGTACAGAGCAGTAGGGTATGAATGAGAATGTGGAGAAAAAATCTGCTGCGCTGAAACAAAGGAATTTCGGCTAGAAAAAAAGAACAGAGAGGGAGGTGGCGAATATAGAAAACCTAAAAGCCCAGAGGAGCTTTTAGTGGAGGGCTAGTGGAAACTAGTGGAGGGCTCTAGAAAAGCCGCCAGGATCAATCGGAGGAACAAGAGGGAAAACCGAATGAAGCCAGGGAGGCCTGAGGAAAGTACATTTATAATCCAAAATATTTTTTCTCCGTCTCGCTGAAAGAATCTAGTCTTTCCTATCCTGCCTGAAAGGCGTCCGCAGACTCTAACTCTTGGACCGAATGGACAACGGGACAGTTCCTGTCCAGATCGGCCCAGGAAGAGAAAGCCTAAGATTCATTTCATGTCCGGAGAAGTTTCGCTGCCCAAAGCTGATCAGAAGCAAAGCATTTGAATGAAATAAATGATCTGCTCAGAAAAGCCGAAAACATGCCGTCGTTGCTTTTAGAGCCTGGCTGGAAACTTGATTCCAACTCTGAATGGAAATCAGATGTCTCTGGTATGGTGCTAGACACAGTATGGCAAACGGAATATTGTACAACCGCTCTCCGGGTTATGAACCATTCCACAGTAGGACCAGAGATCCATCAGGCGCTGCGTCCTGACATGCCCCAGGACGCGTAATCACAGCAGGAAAGTCCACTCCTTTCCTGCCCCTGCTCTAGACTGTAAACTCATTGTGGGCAAGGGATGTGTCTGTCAACTCTATTATAGTGTACTCATCCCAGCACTTGGAAGTGCTCTGCACACCGTAAGCGCTCAATAAATACGACTGATTGACTGCTAAGCCATCCACCACCAACCATCCCAGCACTTGGTAGTGCTCTGCACACCGTAAGTGCTCAATAAATACGACTGATTGACTGCTAAGCCATCCACCACCAACCATCCCAGCACTTGGTAGTGCTCTGCACACCGTAAGCGCTCAATAAATACGACTGATTGACTGCTAAGCCATCCACCACCAACCATCCCAGCACTTGGTAGTGCTCTGCACACCGTAAGCGCTCAATAAATACGACTGATTGACTGCTAAGCCATCCACCGCCAACCCCACCCTTTCTTGCCTTCTAAAAAAAAAAACTGGGCCCATTCTTCTTCCCTCCCTGACTGCCGTTTTCAACCCGCTCCATCCCTTTGGTCTTCGGACACACCCATCTGTCCCCAATCCTACAAAAACCTCTCTGAACCCCACTGCACCATCCGGCTATCTTCCCGTTTCCCACCTCTCATCCCCACCCGAACTCCCAACCCCACCTCTAGACCGTCAGCTGGTTGTGGGCAGGGAACGTGTCTGTTTATTGTTGTACTGTCCTCTCCCAAGCGCTTAGTACGGTCATCTGTACACCGTAAGGCTCACGGTCTTCATCCCCATTTTAAAGATGAGGTAACCGAGGCCCAGAGAAGTGAAGGCCACGCAGCTGACAAGTGGTGGAGGCGGGATCAATACACCTCTCCCAAACTGAATCCCCCCCCGGGACTTCTGCTCTCTACTCTTCTCCTCCTTCCTCCCCCCTCTTCATCTCTGCTACTCACCACCTGCCCAGGCCTCCCCTCAAAAAACTGCCGCTCTCTCTTATTCACAGCTCCCCCAAGGGACTCTTGCTCTCTGCTACTCACCTCCCCCTTCCAGCGTAAATCAATCAATCCATCTATTGGATTCACCGACTACTTACTGTGTGCAAAGCAGGAAAGTAATAAGAACAATCATGGTGTTTGTTAAGCGACTTCTATGTGCCAGAGCTGGGGTGGATACAGGCAAATTGAGGTGGATCCGGTCCCCGTCCCACGTGGGGCTCACAGTCTCACAGTTTTACAGATGAGGTCCGTGAGGCCCAGAGAACTAAAGTGACTCACCCGTGGTCACACAGCAGTCAAGCCCAGTCCGTACTTCACTCTGCTACCCGGATCACTTTTCTGCAAAAACGTCTTGGACGCATCACTCCTCCTTTCAAAAAACTTTAATGGTTGCCCAGCCACCTCCGCATCAAGCAAAAACTTTGCATCGCCTCGCCCCCTCCCACCTCACGTCGCTTCTCTCCTTCTACAACCCAGCCCGCACAGTTCACTCCTCTAGTGCTCCCCTTCTCGCTGTGTCTCCATCTGGCCTGTCTCACCGCTGACCCCAGGCCCACGTCCTACCTCTGGCCCGGAATGCCCTCCCGCCTCAAATCCACCAGACAATGACTCGCCCCCAACTTTCAAAGCCTTACTGAAGGCCCATCTCCTCCGAGAGGCCTTCCCTGACTAAGCCCCACTTTTCCTCACCTCCCACTCCCTTCTGCATCACCCTGACTTGCTCCCTTTGTTCTTCCCCCTTCCCAGCCCCAAAGCACTTATGTACATATCTGTAATTGTATTTATTTGCACTGATGTCCGTCTCCCCACTTCTAGACTGTGAGCTCGTTGTGGGCAGGGAATGTCACTGTTTATTGTTGTATTGGACTTTCCCAAGCTCTTAGCATAGTGCTCTGCAAACAGTAAGAGCTCAATAAATATGAATGAATGAAAGTAAGCGCTCAATAAATACCACTGATTGGCTGATTGCCCATTTTCAGAACATCAGGAAGGCCATGGTCTGGCTTCTCTGACTGTTACTCTGAGCATCACCTCGAAGACCCTGAAATTTGCCACGATGCCCTCCTGCTCTTGTATTTACCCTTGTCCGTGGGTTTTGTGTGTGTGTTTGACTGTTACTTTTCCCACTTTGTGTCTGCTGCCTGCACCCCAATCAATCAATCAATGGTATTTATTGAGCGCTTACTATGTGCAGAGCACCGTACTAAACTCTTGGGAAAATCTACTATAACAGAGGTGAGAAACATGTACCCTGCCCACAGTGAGTTTACCGTCTAGAGGGGGAGACGGACATTAAAATAATTATAGATACGTATATAATCAATCAATGGTATTTATCTAACGCTTTCCTTCTAGACTTTAAACTCGTTTACCTCTCTCCTTCTCTGTCTCTCTTCCTCCCTCCCTCCTCCCAAAGTGAGCTTAGCCTCTTTCTAGTCAGGTCAGGCATCGGTTCAGACCAGAACCCGATAACTCCAAAACTCAGTTTGGACAGGTCCAGGTTGGGAAGAACCCCAGGTTTTCAGCCCCACTAGAAAAGATAACTGATGGTGAAAGAAATCAACCACAAGATTTGGTATTTGTTCACTACTTTCACTCTTCCTTCTTGGGATGAGAACCACCTCTGCGCAGCTGCTTTTTGAAACGACCAGGTTTCTCTCACTCTGGCTGTGATTATAATAATAATAACGGTGGCATTTATTAAGCGCTTACTGTGTGCCAAGCACTGTTCTAAGCACACTGGGGAGGTTGCAAGGTGATCAGGTTGTCCCACGGGGGTCTCACAGTCTTCATCCCCATTTTCCAGATGAGGTCACTGAGGCCCAGAGAAGTGAAGTGACTTGCCCGAAGTCACACAGCTGACAGTTGGCAGAGCCGGGATTTGAACCCCTGACCTCTGACTCCAAAGCCCATGCTCTTTCCACTGAGCCACGCTGCTTCTCCATCTGCTTAGTGCTTATCAGAAGCACTAGCTAACAAATTGGTCATTTGAAGCTCTGAAGTCCCGTTCCAGAGTTTTCAAGGTGTATAGTTCAACTGAATAAGTAAATAAGCTTTGGAGAAGGATTTTATAGTGAATTATATTCGATCCTCTTGACTATGGAGGAGGATTTTATAGTGAATTATATTTGATCCTCTAGACTATGGGCTCCTTGTGGGCAGGGGATGGGTCTACTGGTTGTTACACTGTACTTTCCCAAGCGCTTAGTACAGTACCTTGCACCCAGTAAGTTGTCAACAGACTTGTGAGTCTCCTGGGCTTCAAGGGACTTGGGTTCTGACCCGGCTTCACCACTTACCTACTGTGTGACCTTGGGATGGTCACTTCACTTATCTATGCCTCATTTCCCTCATCTGTAAAATAGGGATTCAATACCTGCTCTCCCTCCCCTTTAGACTGTGAGCCCCGGCTGGACCAAGGCCCGTGCCCTACCCGATTATCTTGTATCTACCTCGGCGCTCAGTACGGAGCTTGACACATAGTAAGCGTTTAACGAATACCACCATCATTATCATTACTGTTAGTACTTATATTGAGTGTTTTTAGGCAAGGACAACATTTTCAATTCTACTCTTTGTAACTTCTCTTAATAATATTTCCCCCAAATTTAGTGTGCTTTTTCATTAGTTTGGTGCAAAAATTACCCAGACTCTCTCACGATGAATCTAGATGTGGCCAGGGTTTTCAAACTATCAAGTTCGGCCCCAAGTGCTTTTCCCTTCTCCATACTACTTGTCCACAGGAAACTGGAGAGGCTATTAAGAGACCTGACTGCAAGGAATTGACGGGCAGCCTAATAGGAGAGTTTTGCAGGGAAAATTATCCTTTAGTTTCAGCAGATGTTTTCACACTCTGTCACCTGATATCATGTGCCCAGATTTAGTCCCCGCCGTCACATAGACATAATCTAAATAGGTCATGACACAACGAAGTCTAACTTCACATCAAAAGGAAATGAAAACCACAAGATGATCTTTTGATGGGACTTTTGATTCTTGCCCTAATCCACCTTTCTCATGTTCTCCCTCCAACCCACTGTGAATAGGATTTGTCATTCCACACGTTTTACCACCTAATTTTTATTACATGGACCAAGTTATATTTGCTCCTCTATGCGGATGATGTCCAAATCTACATCTCCAGTCCTGATCTCTCTCTCTCTCTCTGCAGTCTCGCAGTTCCTCTTGCCTTCCAGACGTCTCTACTTGGATGTCCTCCCATCGCCTCAAGCCTAACCTGTCCACAACAGAACGCCTTATCTTCCAACCCAAACCCTGTCCTCCTCCTGAATTTCCCATCACTGTAGAACGCTCCACCATCCTCCGTGTCTCACAAGCCTGTATCCTCGGCATTATCCTTGACTCCTCTCTTTCATTCAACCCACATATTCAATCCATCACTAAATCCTACCCCTCGCCCATGTCTTGCCTCTGGTCTGGAACGCCCTCCCTCTTCAAATCCGAAAGACAATGACTCTCCCCCGCCTTCAAA
Source organism: Tachyglossus aculeatus (assembly GCF_015852505.1). Classification (NCBI taxonomy): domain Eukaryota; kingdom Metazoa; phylum Chordata; class Mammalia; order Monotremata; family Tachyglossidae; genus Tachyglossus; species Tachyglossus aculeatus. The sequence goes on from NC_052074.1 coordinate 62,485,410, forward strand.
GCCTTATTGAAGGCCCATCTCCGTCCCCTTTTAGACTGTGAGCCCACTGTTGGGTAGGGACTGTCTCTATATGTTGCCAACTTGTACTTCCCAAGCGCTTAGTACAGTGATCTGCACACAGTAAGCGCTCAATAAATACGATTGATGATGAGGAGGAGGAGGAGGCCTTCCCTGTCTAAGCCCCACTTTTCCTCATCTCCCACTCCCTTCTGCATCACCCTGACTTGCTCCTTCTGTTCTTCCCCCGTCCCAGCCCCACGGCACTGATGTACACATCTATAATTTATTTATTTATATTAATGTCTGCCTCCTTGACTCTAGACTGTAAACGTGCTGTGGGCAGGGAATGTTTCTGTTTATTGTTGTACTGTACCCTCCAAAGCGCTTAGTACAGTGCTCTGCACACAGTAAGCACTCAATAAATGCGACTGAATGAATGCACTGTAATCTCCCAAGTGCTGTACACAGTAGGCACCCAGTAAATACGACTGAATGAATGAGAGTGGTCACTGCGTAATCTGTCTGCTCACAAGAGTGATTAAAGCTAGTATTTATACAGTTCTAAGCAGAGAGAGATATTTAAAAAGGAGAAAGAAAATTTGACTTTGTTTTCCATTCCACTGTATATTATAATCTTCAGGCATATAAACACTAATCATGTGCCCTCTCTCTCGGGAACACAACTGGAGAGTTTCCAGTACTCTACAAGTCTCGGCTATGGGAGGGAGAGTCAAGCAGAGGCCTACCCATTCCGTTTCCTAGTTTAGCCGGTGGCTGATGAGTGGAAGCCCACTGTGAGCCCACTGTTGGGTAGGGACTGTCTCTATATGTTGCCAACTTGTACTTCCCAAGTCCTTAGTACAGTGCTCTGCACACAGTAAGCGCTCAATAAATACGATTGATTGATTGACAGATTGGAAGGGAGGCAATCTGCTACAAGTCCAAACTCATCTGTGCTGGACAGCAGGGCAACGGAGAGACTCGAGGGTGGAGGCTCAAGTTTCCCGCGTGGAAGAAGGCAATGGTGAACCACTTCTGCATTTTTACCAAGAAAACTCTCTGGGTCCGCTACCAGAACAATTGCAGGTGGAGAGCGGGCCGTTCTGGGAGAGATGTGTCCGTGGCGTCGCTATGGGTCGGAAACGACTCGCCGGCATACGACAGGACAATTGTGTGCTTCTTGCTCTTCTCCCGGATTTATATTGCTCACCTCTCCCTTACTTTAAAGGTCATCCTCATCAATGGTATTTATTGAGCGCTTACTGTGCACATAGCGCCCTACTAAGCGCCTGGGCGAGTACGATACAACAGAGGTGGTATATCTGTATGGAGAAAGATGCTGGAAATTTTAGGGAAGTGGTGATTTCTGGGGGCTTATAACTACTTTGCCCTACATAATCCCACAGAGTTTGATTTAGTTATATTCCAGAGAGAACTGAATCCATTCTGTCTGTTTTAGTACACAGTGTTACTTTTTCTTTTTTCAGTCTTGGCAAATATGGTTATTACTCAAATCTTCCGAATCTAAGGGGGTAACTGATTATCACCTCATTAGAAACCGAATATTAGAACCATTTTGGGACTTGCCCGGGGCCACAGGGTATTTTACGTTTCACAAGCAAACGTTCCAAACCATTTCCTCCTTATTCATCGAGACCATCTTTCAGTTACTACCCAGGAGGATTAGCAACAGAAATTGCTAATGCAGTGCATGGTATTTCTCTCTTCAACAGAAGGTTTACGTGCCTGTCTTTTCATATTCAGCCTAGCTGAAACTGAAAATGCCAAGAGTTTAAGTCTACATTTACACTATCTTTCCTTATTTGTCAAGTATCTCTTAGCAGGTAAAGGGGAAATCCACTTTAATATTGAACTTGAAGATCAAATGGTAAGCGTTTACAGTGCTAAATTTGAATAACTGGTGAACTGAATGTATTCTAGACTCACAGTACTATTTAAAAAGCTGCATTTCAAATGCATTTTGAAATTTAGGAACCGCTTTAGAGACCAGACCCTCTATCAATGACCGTCATCCAACAGATTTTAAAGGGAGCAGTGTGTGGCCCAGCGGAAAGAGCACAGGAGTCAAAAGGACCTAAATTCTAATCCTACCTCTGCCACTTGTCTGCTGTGTGACCTCGGGCAAGTCACTTCACTTCTCTGGGCCTCAGTTACCTCATCTGTCAAATGGGGATTAAGACTGCGAGCCCCACGGACAGTGTCCAGCCTATCTTGTATCTACTCCAGTGCTCAGTACAAAACCCTGGCATTGAGTGTTGTCTCACAGTAAGCACTAACAAATACCATATTAAGAAAAAATGATACAGCATGCCACGTAAGGCTGATGAAAGTATTTAATAGGATATTAACTGTAAACTCACGGGCAGGGAAATGTGTCTACGAAATCTGTTGTATTATATTCTCCCAAGCGGCACAATGCTCTGCCCACCGAAAGCGCTCAAGAAAAATCATAGCTTAATTGACTGCCAAGAGGAAATGGAAGTACTAATAAGGATCAGGGGATGAAATGCCAAATTAAAATAGCAAATATCGACTCTTCACCCCACCACCCATGTTTTTAAACTAAGACTTCTCAGCCACTAAACCTATCCACTTACCTCCCTCCAGGACTTTTGGATTGAGGGGCTATCACATTCAGTCATTCAATCGTAATTATTGAGCGCTTACTGTGTGCAGAGCACTGTACTAAGCGCTTGGGAAGTACAAGTTGGCAACATATAGAGACGGAACCTACCCAACAGTGGGCTTACAGTCTAGAAAGGTGTTATTCTATCACATGCAAGGTGATCCTTTTCCTTTGGTGAAAGTTTTTAAATAAATGCCATCTGCTTTTATCAGTTTCCTCTCAAAACAGTATTTGGCAAGTACACACTCTGGAAAACCTTCAGGCTCCCTTATTAAGTGGCTGCAAAATGGACACTAAATAAAAACGAAATATTCCAGTAGCGTGAAGACACTAGTATGAAAAAGAAATGATTAAGGCTAGAATAATCAAAGTCTACTGAACTGCAAGAGAAAGGGGTAACCAAGTAATCCATCAATGATATTTACTGAGCACTAACTTTGTGCAGAGCACGAGGTAACTAGGATGAGCAGCATGGAGAAGGAGAAAGGCCTAGTGAAAGAGCCCGGGCCTGGGAGTAAGAGGACCTGAGTTCTAATCCCGGCTCCGCCACGCGTTTGCTGTGTGACCTCGGGCAAAGCACTTCACTTCTCTGAGCCTTAGTTCTTCTGTTCTCTCTCCAACTTAGAATGTGAGCGTCATTAATAATAATAATAATAATAACAATAATAATAATAATAATAATGATGGCATTTGTTAAGCGCTTACTATGTGCAAAGCACTGTTCTAAGCGCTGGGGGGATACAAGGTGATCAGGTTGTCTCACGTGGGGCTCACAGTCATCATCCCCATTTTACAGATGAGGTAACTGAGGCTCCGAGAAGTCAAGTGACTTGCCCAAGGTCACAGAGCAGACATGTGGCGGAGCCGGGATTCGAACCCATGACCTCTGACTCCAAAGCCCGTGATCTTTCCACTGAGCCACGTTGCTTTTCATAAGGTTGTACTCATTAGGGACTGAGTCTAACCTAATTCACTTGTATCTACCCCAGTGCGTAGAACGGGTTTGACACATACCAGGCACCATAACCAATGCCACAAAAAACACAAATATGACTACAATATGCCTAAGGGGTTTTGGAGAGTTGTATAATTTCGTAACCAAAAATTCAGCGTCCCAAATCCAGAAAACTGTTAAAACTAGATTTTTTAAAAATAGTCTCCAGATTTCCACCAGCAATGGGAGCCGCGTCTTCTAGCTCGGCCTTTTATTTTCACAGAGAAGGTTCCATTCCAAATCCACTTAGTAATAATAATAATAATAATAATAATAATGGCATTTATTAAGCACTTACTATGTGCAAAGCACTGTTCTAAGCGCTGGGGAGGTTACAAGGTGATCAGGTTGTCCCACGGGGGGCTCACAGTGTTAATCCCCAATTCACAGATGTGGTACTGCCTATGTAGCTACACACTGAATCTGCTTCCACTGATATTTTAGATAAGAGATTTTAAACATTTACCAAGGTAACCGAGAAGGGAAAAGCCCTGTGTTTTCAACAACTACAGCTTCAAAGCCAGGTCTGTCCTATCGTCTGAAGTTCTTTCCTACAAACAGAAACTGAACAAATCTGTCAAATGAGGTGGGAAAAGCAACCTTCTTACTGATGGGGAGAAATTGAAAAAGCAGGGCCTGAGACGGCTCTTAAGTATTGCACTTTACAAGAGGTTGGAAAGAACCCCATTTATAAAAGCCTCATCTGACCAAGGGGACACAAAGGATAAAATAACTTTTGTATTGTTTTCCTTTTTAATGGTATTTGTTAAACGCTTATTACACGCCAGGCATTGTACTAAGTGCCGGAATAGATATAAGCTGATCAGGTTGGACACAGTCCCTGTCCCACATTTATAAGCTCCCCATCTGACCAAGGGGACACAAAGGATAAAATGACTTTGGTATTATTTTTCTTTTCAGTGGTATTTGTTAAGCGCTTATTACACGCCAGGCACTGTACTAAGTGCCGGGACAGATATAAGCTGATCAGGCTGGACACAGTCCCTGTCCCACATTTATAAGCTCCCCATCTGACCAAGGGGACACAAAGGATAAAATGACTTTGGTATTATTTTTCTTTTCAGTGGTATTTGTTAAGTGCTTATTACACACCAGGCACTGTACTAAGTGCTGGGACAGATATAAGCTGATCAGGTTGGACACAGTCCCTGTCCCACATTTATAAGCTCCCCATCTGACCAAGGGGACACAAAGGATAAAATGACTTTGGTACTGCTTTTCTTATTAATGGCATTTGTTAAGCACTTATTACACGCCAGGCATTGTACTAAGTGCTGGAATAGATATAAGCTGATCAGGTTGGACACAGTCCCTGTCCCACATTTATAAGCTCCCCATCTGACCAAGGGGACACAAAGGATAAAATGACTTTGGTATTATTTTTCTTTTCAGTGGTATTTGTTAAGCGCTTATTACACGCCAGACACTGTACTAAGTGCCGGGACAGATATAAGCTGATCAGGCTGGACACAGTCCCTATCCCACATGGGGCTCACAGTCTCAATTCAATAAATACGATTCATTGAATGAATGAATTCCCATTTGATAGATGAGGGAACTGCGGCCCAGAGAAGCGCCGCGACTTGCTTAAAGTCACAGAGCAGCGGAGCAGGCACTAGAACCCAGATCTTCCGACTCATAACTCGACAACCGGTGAAGTGTCGTTGGCTTCCCAACTCCTTCCCAGGATCACCTCCCTGGGCTGTCAAATCACAGCCTGTGACCGGTGGTGTTCCTCCACGAACTCCCGTGGCAGACGCATCATCCGAAGGGGCCCGAAATAAGGCAATTGAGCTCCGGTCCCAAGCGCTCAGTGCAGTGCCCTGCTCGGAGTAAGCACTCAATCAATTCCACTGATTCATCGGCCCACGTGGATGATCCTCAAGAATCTCCAGCGGTGGCCCATCCACCTCTGTATCGGTCGGCTTTAAGGCCGTCCATCGCCTGCCTTGCCCCCTCCTCCCTCACCTCGCTGCTCTCCTACCCCGAGCCGGCCCGCACACTCCGCTCCTCTTAACTCCCCCCTTCCCGCTGTACCTCCATCTCGTCTAGTTCACCGTCACGTCTGCCTCTGGCCTGGCATGTCCTCCCTCCTCATCTCCGACAGACAATCCCTCTCCCCCCTTCAAAGCCTTACTGAAGGCCCATCTCCTCCAAGAAGTCTTCCCTAAACCCTCCTCTCCTCTTCTCCCGCTCTTCTGCTTCGCCCTGACTTGCTCCCTTTGATTTCATCACTTCTTCTCCACCCCACAGCCCTTACGCGCATATCTATAATTTATTTATTCACATTAACGTCCATCTCCTCTTCTAGACCGTGAACTCGTTGCGGGCAGGGAATGCATCTGCCAATCTGGACTCTTCCAAGCATGCATTTCTATAATTTATTTATTTACATTAACGTCCATCTCCCCTTCTAGACTGTGAACTCTCTGCGGGCAGGGAATGCACCTGCCAATCTGGACTCTTCCAAGCGCTTAGCGCTTCAAAGCCTTATTGAAGGCCCATCTCCTCCAAGAAGTCTTCCCTAAACCCTCCTCTCCTCTTCTCCCGCTCCCTTCTGCTTCGCCCTGACTTGCTCCCTTTGATTTCATCACTTCTTCCCCACCCCACAGCCCTTATGCGCATTTCTATAATTTATTTATTCACATTAACGTCCATCTCCCCTTCTAGACTGTGAACTCTCTGCGGGCAGGGAATGCACCTGCCAATCTGGACTCTTCCAAGCGCTTGGCGCTTCAAAGCCTTATTGAAGGCCCATCTCCTCCAAGAAGTCTTCCCTAAACCCTCCTCTCCTCCTCTCCCGCTCCCTTCTGCTTCGCCCTGACTTGCTCCCTTTTATTTCATCACTTCTTCCCCACCCCACAGCCCTTATGCGAATATCTATAATTTATTTATTCACATTAACGTCCATCTCCCCTTCTAGACCGTGAACTCGTTGCGGGCAGGGAATGCATCTGCCAATCCGGACTCTTCCAAGTGCGCATTTCTATAATTTATTTATTCACATTAACTTCCATCTGCCCTTCTAGACCGTGAACTCACTGCAGGCAGGGAATGCATCTGCCAATCCGGACTCTTCCAAGCGCGCATTTCTATAATTTATTTATTCACATTAACGTCCATCTCCCCTTCTAGACCGTGAACTCGTTGCGGGCAGGGAATGCACCTGCCAATCCGGACTCTTCCAAGTGCGCATTTCTATAATTTATTTATTCACATTAACGTCCATCTCCCCTTCTAGACCGTGAACCTGCTGCGGGCAGGGAATGCATCTGCCAATCTGGACTCTTCCAAGCGCTTAGCGCTTCAAAGCCTTATTGAAAGCCCATCTCCTCCAAGAAGCCTTCCCTGACTAAGCCCTCCTCTCCTCTTCTCCCGCTCCCTTCTGCCATGCCCTGACTTGCTCCCTTTTATTCATCACTTCTTCCCAACCCCACAGCCATTATAATAATAATAATAACAATAATAATAATAATCATAATAATCATAATAATAATAATAATGGCATTTGTTAAGCGCTTACTATGTGCAAAGCACTGTTCTAAGCGCTGGGGAGGATACAAGGTGATCAGGTTGTCCCACGAGGGGCTCACAGTTTTAATCCCCATTTTACAGCTGTGGTAACTGAGGCACAGAGAAGTGACTTGCCCAAAGTCACACAGCCGACAGTTGGCAGGGTTGGGATTTGAACTCCTGACCTCTGACTCCAAAGCCTGTGCTCTTTCCACTGAGCCACGCTGCTTCTCACAATAATAATAATAATAATGGCATTTGTTAAACGCTTACTATGTGCAAAGCACTGTTCTAAGCGCTGGGGAGGTAACAAGGTGAGCAGGTTGTCCCACGGGGGGCTCACAGTCTCAATCCCCATTTTACAGATGTGGTAACTGAGGCACAGAGAAGTGAAGCGACTTGCCCGAAGTCACACAGCTGACAGTTGGCGGAGTTGGGATTTGAACCCATGACCTTGACTCCAAAGCCCGGGCTCTTTCCTCTGAGCCACGCTGCTTCTCTTACCCCGGTTCCATCCAATACCGTCATTCATTTATATTTATTGAGCCCTTACTGAGCGCAAAGCACTATACTAAGCACTTACCTGCTGTGTGACCTTGGGCAAGCAACTTCACTTTTCTGTGCCTCAGTCTCCTCAGCTGTAAAATGGGGATTCAATGCTTGCTCTCCCTCCTACTTAGTCTGTGAACCCTATGGGGGACAGGGGCTGTGTCCCACCCGATTAACTTGTATCTACCCCAGCATTTGTGCCTGACATATACTAAGCGCATTATGTGTATATCTATAATTTATTTACATTAACATCCATCTCCCCTTCTAGACTGTGAACTCGTTGCGGGCAGGGAACACCTCTGCCAATCCGGACTCTTCCAAGCACTTAGTACAGTGAAGCAGCGTGGCTCAGTGGAAAGAACCCGGGCTTTGGAGTCGGAGGTCATGGGTTCAAATCCTGGCTCCGCCAATTGCCAGCTGTGTGACTTTGGGCAAGTCACTTCTCTGTGCCTCAGTTCCCTCATCTGTAAAATGAGGATTAAGACTGTGAGCCCCCCCCACCCGTGGGACAACCTGGTCACCTTGTAACCTCCCCAGCGCTTAGAACAGTGCTTGGCACGTAGTAAGCGCTTAATAAATCCCGGCTCCACCGCTTGTCAACTGTGTGACTTTGGGCGAGTCGCTTGACTTCTCCGGGCCTCAGTTCCCTCATCTGTCAAATGGGGATGAAGCCTGTGAGCCCCCCGTGGGACAACCTGATGGTCTTCTAACCTCCCCGGCGCTTAGAACAGTGCTTTGCACATAGTAGGCACTTAATAAACGCCATCATTATTATTATTATGGGTTCAAATCCCGGCTCTGCCACTTTTCAGCTGTGTGACTTTGGGCGAGTCGCTTCACTTTTCTGTGCCTCAGTTTCCTCATCTGTCAAATGGGGATGAAGCCTGTGAGCCCCCCGTGGGACAGCCTGATGGCCTTCTAACTTCCCCGGCGCTTAGAACAGTGCTTGGCACGTAGTAAGCGCTTAATAAATCCCGGCTCCGCCGCTTGTCAGCTGTGTGACTTTGGGCGAGTCGCTTGACTTCTCCGGGCCTCAGTTTCCTCATCTGTCAAATGGGGATGAAGCCTGTGAACCCCCCGGGGGACGGCCTGATGGCCTTGTAACCTCCCCAGCGCTCAGAACAGTGCTTGGCACGTAGTAGGCGCTTAACAGATACTATCATTATTATTATCATTATTGCTCTCCGGGCCTCAGTTTCCTCATCTGTCAAATGGGGATGAAGCCTGTGAGCCCCCCCGGGGGACAACCTGATCACCTTGTAACCTCCCCAGCGCTTAGAACAGTGCTTGGCACGTAGTACGTGCTTAACAGATACCATCATAACTATTATCATTATTGCTCTCCGGGCCTCAGTTCCCTCATCTGTCAAATGGGGCTGAAGCCCGTGAGCCCCCCCGGGGGACGGCCTGATGGCCTTGTAACCTCCCCAGCGCTCAGAACAGTGCTTGGCACGTAGTAGGCGCTTAACAGATACTATCATTATTATTATCATTATTGCTCTCCGGGCCTCAGTTCCCTCATCTGTCAAATGGGGCTGAAGCCTGTGAGCCCCCCGTGGGACCACCTGATGGCCTTGCATCCTTCCTAGCGCTTAGAACAGTGATTGGCACGTAGTAAGCGCTTAACAGATACCATCATTATTATTATTATCATTATTGCTCTCCGGGCCTCAGTTCCCTCATCTGTCAAATGGGGCTGAAGCCCGTGAGCCCCCCCGGGGGACCGCCTGATGGCCTTGTAACCTCCCCAGCGCTCAGAACAGTGCTTGGCACGTAGTAAGCGCTTAACAGACACCATCATTATTATTATTGCTCTCCGGGCCTCAGTTCCCTCATCTGTCAAATGGGGCTGAAGCCCGTGAGCCCCCCGGGGGCCCGCCTGAGGGCCCTGCATCCTTCCTAGCGCTCAGAACAGTGGTGGTCACGTAGTAAGCGCTCAGTCCAGTGCTCTGCACAGAGTAAGCGCTCAATAAATACGATTGATTGATTGATTGATTGATTGATTAGTAAGCGGTCCGTGAACACGCCGTTAAAAAGAAGAGGAAAGGATCGGGGTGGGACCGCGCGGGCGCGATGACTCACGGGGAGGAGGAGGAGGAGGAGGAGGAGGAGGAGGAAGAGGAGGAAGGGTCCGGGGCGAAGAAGTCCACGGCGAAGCCGAAGTAGCTCCCTCGGGGCCCCGAGTACAGCGACCGGCCCGACACGTCCAGGTTGAAGGCGGACGACGGGCACGGCGCCCACAGCGCCCACAGCACCGCCAGCGCCACTGCCGGGATCATGGCGAGGGCGGCGGGAATACCGGCCGGGAATAATATCGGGCGGGAATACCGGGCGGGAACACCGGGCGGGAACCGACGGAGCCGGAGCCCCACCGCGCCCCGTCCGCCCGGCGGCCCGCGGACCCACCGACTGGCGGGAGGGCGGGAGGGCGGGAGGGAGGGCGGGCGCCGCGTGACGTCATCCCACCGCCGGGGGCCGGGATTGGCCGGGAGGCGGACGGGGGGCGTGGCCGGGGAGCGCGATTGGCCGGGAGGGGGGAGGGGGCGTGGCCGGGGATTGTGATTGGGCGGGAGGCGGAGAGGGGGCGTGGCTAGGGAGAGGGGAGGGCGGGGCGGGGCCGGGGAGCGTGATTGGGCGGGAGGCGGCGGGGGCGTGGCTAAGGCGCGCGATAGGGCGAGAGGGTAGGAGGGGCGGGGCTAAGGAGAGGGACCGGGGAGGGGCGTGGCCGGGGGTTGGGATTGGGCGGGGAGGGGAGAGGGGGCGTGGCCGGGGAGCGTGATTGGACGGGGGGAAGGGGGCGTGGCTAAGGAGCGCGATTGGGCGGGAGGGTGGGAGGGGCGTGGCTAAGGAGAGGGACCGGGTGGGGCGGGGGGCCGGGGAGTGTGATTGGGCGGGAGGGGGTGAGGGGGCGTGGCTAAGGAGAGGGACGGGAGGGGACGGGGCCGAGGAGCGTGATTGGGAGGAAGGCGGCGAGGGAGCGTGGTTAAAGAGCGTGATTGGGCGGGGAGCGGAGAGGGGGCGTGGCCGGGGAGCGTGACCGGGGAGGGGCGTGGCCGGGGGGTGTGATTGGGTGGGAGGCGGGCAGGGGGCGTGGCTTAGGGGGACGGCCCGGGGCGGATAGGGGGCGTGGCTAAGAAGCGCGACAGGGCGGGAGGGTGGGAGGGGCGTGGCTAAGGAGAGGGGCGGGGGAGGGGGCGTGGTCGGGGTTGTGATTGGGCGGGAGGCGGCGAGGGGCGTGGCTAAGGAGAGGGAAGGGCGGGGGCGGGGCCGGGGAGCGTGGTTAAGGAGCGTGATTGGGTGGGAGGCGGTGAGGGGGCCTGGCTAAGGAGAGGGACGGGGAGGGGCGTGACCGGGAATTGTGATTCGGCGGGAGGCGGAGAGGGGCGTGGCTAGGACCGTGATTGACGGGAGGCGGAGAGGGGCGTGTCTAAGGAGAGGGACGGGAGGGGTGTGGCCGGGGAGCGTGATTGGGCGGGAGGCGGTGAGGGGGCGTGGCCAAGGAGAGGGACAGGCGGGGCCGGGGAGCGTGATTGGGCGGGAGGCGGTGAGGGGGCGTGGCTAAGGCGAGGGGAGGGCGGGCCCGGGGATTGTGATTGGGCGGGAGGCGGAGAGGGGGTGTGGCTAAGGAGAGGGAAGGGCGGGGCCGGGGAGCCTGATTGGGCGGGGGGCGGAGAGGGATGATAATAATAATAACTATTATTATTATTATTATTATTAAAGCTTTTTGATTTGTTTTTGTACTTTATTATCCACGCATGCACTGTTGGGAAGTTGCAGAATTTAGTAACGCTCTGTTGAGGTTATTCTTTCAGCCGTGTTTATTCAGCACTTACTTTGTGCAGAACACTGTACTTGGCGCTTTGGAGCCAAGAACGATGATATGGAAGTCAGGGGATCACTCTAGTTATTAGGACAACAATGAACTGTTTTTCGCTTAATAAATGGCTTAATAAATGCCATCATCATTATTATTATTACTAAAGCTTTTTGATTTGTTTTTGTACTTTATTAAAGTTGCAGAATTTAGTAACGCTCTGTTGAGATTATTCTTTCAGCCGTGTTTATTCAGCACTTACTTTGTGCAGAACACTGTACTTAGCGCTTTGGAGTCAAGACCGATGATATGGAAGTGAGAGGATCACTGTGGTTATTGGGACTACAATGAACTGTTTTTCCCTTAATAAATGGCTTAATAAATGCCATCATCATCATTATTATTATTATTATTATTATTAATAAAGCTTTTTGATTTGTTTTTGTACTTCATTATCCACGCACGCGCTGTTGGGAAGTTGCAGAATTTAGTAACGCTCTGTTGAGATTATTCTTTCAGCCGTATTTATTCAGCACCTACTTTGTGCAGAACACTGTACTTAGCATTTTGGAGTCAAGAACGATGATATGGAAGTTAGGGGATTACTCTAGTTATTGGGACAACAATGAACTGTTTTTCTCTTAATAAATGGCTTAATAAATGCCGTCATTATTATTACTATTATTATTAAAGCTTTTTGATTTGTTTTTGTACTTTATTATCCATGCATGCACTGTTGGGAAGTTGCAGAATTTAGTAACGCTCTGTTGAGATTATCCTTTCAGCCATATTTATTCAGCACTTACTTTGTGCAGAACACTGTACTTAGCGCTTTGGAGTCAAGAACGATGATATGGAAGTTAGGGGATTTCTCTAGTTATTGGGACAACAATGAACTGTTTTTCCCTTTTCTTTCTACCTGATCCATGGTTGTCCAGCCTGATTAACTTAGAATAGTGTTTGACACATAGCGCTTAGCAAATACCATAAAATACGTAAAATAAGTGTATCGAATGATACTCCCATCGCACCTGGAGGGTTTCCAGTCCTCTACCAGTCTCGGCTGCGGGAGGGAGAGTCAAGCAGAGGCCTACCCGTTCCATTCCCACTTGTAACTTGTACTTCCCAAGCGCTTAGTACAGTGCTCTGCACACAGTAAGCGCTCAATAAATACAATTGATTGATTGATTCCCAGCTTGGCTAGCGAGTGGCAGGCCATCTGCTGCAAGTTAAAATCAATCAATCAATCAATCAATCAATCGTATTTATTGAGCGCTTACTGTGTGCAGAGCACTGTACTAAGCGCTTGGGAAGTCCAAGTTGGCAACACATAGAGACAGTCCCTACCCAACAGTGGGCTCACAGTCTAATGATGATGAAATGATATTTCTTCAGCGCTCACTATGTGCCAAGTACTGTAGTAAGGGCTCGATCTTGATACAGCGTAATCAGATTGGACACAGTTACTGTTCCATGCGCTTGCTGTGTGACCTTGGGCAAGTCATTTAACTTCCCTGGGCTTCAGTTTCCTTATCAATCAATCAATCAATCAATCGTATTTATTGAGCGCTTACTGTGTGCAGAGCACTGTACTAAGCGCTTGGGCAGTACAAGTTGGCAACATCTAGAGACAGTCCCTACCCAACAGTGGGCTCGCAGTCGAAAAGGGGGAGGCAGCGAACAAAACCAAACATACTAACAAAATAAAATAAATAGAATAGACGTCATCATCGTCGTCATCAATCGTATTTATTTATCGGAAGCAGTTTTCTCATCTGAGAAGCGGCGTGGCTCAGTGGAAAGAGCACAGGCTTGGGAGTCAGAGGTCATGGGTTCTAATCCCGGCTCTGCCACGTTAAAACTCACCCGGGCTGGGCAGCAGCGTCACGGGAGAGAATCGAGGGGGGAGAATCGAGTTTACTGCGTGGAAGGAGGCAACGGGAAACCGCTTCCAGATTTTGACGGAGAAAACACCATGGATCCACTACCAGAACAACTGCAGATGGAGATGGGGCCTTCGGGGAGAGACGTGTCCATGGAGTCGCCATGGGTCGGAGACGATTCGACAGCCTACGCCGAGACATTGAATCGTATCCTCTGACTTTATGAACACTGCCCAGAAATGCTAACCAATCTCAGGGCGCTATTGTCTTTACAAGGCATGAATACTGTCGGGTGAATTATTACTTTGTCGCGCTCACCGCCCTCCTAATATCCTGAAAGAGTTGATGATATCCCCTAAAGAACTTAACTTCTAGGGGATAACTTTTACACTGAAAGGATTTGATTAAACGTAACTCTCCGTATTAATAGGTATTAATAAGTGTATTATAATTAATTATAATATTATAATCATAATTATAATTAATAAGTGTATTAATAAGCGCTTAGTACAGTGCTCTGCACACAGTAAGCGCTCAATAAATACGGTTGATGATGAATAGGTGTACTATTGCAATTTTACAATCAGTAAACGAGCCCATTTGCTTTTGTCCCCAAAGTAGCCATTAATTTGACTCATTTCACTTAAATCGGACGTTAGAAATGTCAACACGAAATGTTGCATACACCCAAGGAGGCAAATTAAGACAGCAACGTGGTCTAGCGGATAAGAGCCCTGCCACCTGTAAGCTGCGTGACCTTGGGCAAGTTACTTAACTCCTCTGTGCCTCAGTTACCTCATCTGTAAAATGGGAATTAATCAATCAATCGTATTTATTGAGCGCTTACTATGTGCAGAGCACTGTATTAAGACTGTGAGCCCCATGTGGGACAGGGACTCAAATGGGAATTAAGACCGTGAGCCCCATGTGGGACAGGGATTAAAATGGGAATTAAGACCGTGAGCCCCATGTGGGACAGGGACTGTGCCCAACCTCCTTAGGTTTTATTTTATTTATTTTATTTTGTTAGTATGTTTGGTTTTGTTCTCTGTCTCCCCCTTTTAGACTGTGAGCCCACTGTTGGGTAGGGACTGTCTCTAGATGTTGCCAATTTGTACTTCCCAAGTGCTTAGTACAGTGCTCTGCACATAGTAAGCGCTCAATAAATACGATTGATGATGATGATTAGGTTGTATCCGCCCCGGCTCTTAGGACAGTGCTTGGTATATAGTAGGCGCTTAACAAATACCATGAAAAAAAGTATTGAATCCCCATTTTACGGATGAGGATCATGTTTTCCTGGAGATGGGGATGGTCAACAGTGTTGAAGGCAGGTGAGAGGTCAGGGAGGATTAGGATGGAGTGGAGGCTGTGGGTTTTGGCAAGAAGGAGATCACCGGTGGAGAGGGAAGTTTCTGCGGCGTGAAGGGGATGGAATCCAGATGGGAGGGATTCCAGGAGAGAAATGGAGGAGAAGAACTTGAGAGAGTGGGCGGAAACAGCTTGCTCAAGGATTTTGGAGAGGAATGGTAGGAGGGAGATGGGGCGATAACTGGAGAGAACCAAGGGGTCAAGGGAGACTGTGAGCCCACTGTTGGGTAGGGACTGTCTCTGTATGTTGCCAATTTGTACTTCCCAAGCACTTAGTACAGTGCTCTGCCCATAGTAAGCGCTCAATAAATACGATTGATGATGATGATGATTGATTTTAGGATAGGGGAGACAGAGGTTTATTTTAGCGTAGAGGAGACTGTACCGATTCCTTAGAGAGCACAATCGAACAGAGGCGGTAAATAGAGAAGCAGCGTGGCTCAGTGGAAAGAGCCCATGCTTGGGAGTCAGAGGTCATGGGTTCAAATCCCGGCTCTGCCGCTTGTCAGCTGTGTGACTTTGGGCAAGTCACTTCACTTCTCTGGGCCTCAGTTCCCTCATCTGTAAAATGGGGATTAAGGCTGTGAGCCCCACAACCTGATCACCTTGTATCCCCCCCCAGCACTTAGAACAGTGCTTTGCACACAGTAAGCGCTTAACAAATGCCATCATTATTATCATCATATGCCTCCTGCCCACAGTGAGCTAAGCGTCTAGAGGGAGCTTGTAGTGTATGGAGGCGGATGTAGCTGCGAAAATTAGTGTCCTGCCATTACTTCTACCTATTCAAATAATAGATATTAATAATATCAAATAATAATATTTGAATACCTATTCAAATAATTCTTTAACCGTGCTCATGACGTGCCCACGGAAACAACCCTCACTGGTTTTGAATCCGCCCCTTGGCCTCTAGATTTTCCCAAAGATTGTTCGGATAGGATTTTACAGCTAGCAATGGCTTCTTTGAATCTAGAGAGAAAAGCTTCCCTTGAACCGACACTAAGGTTGCATGTTTCATCATCATCATCATCAATCGTATTTATTGAGCGCTTACTATGGGCAGAGCACTGTACTAAGCGCTTGGGAAGTACAAATTGGCAACATATAGGGACAGTCCCTACCCAACAGTGGGCTCACAGTCTAAAAGGGGGGGACAGAGGACAAAACCAAACATACTAACCAAATAAAATAAATAGAATAGATGTGTTTGAGTTCCTCCAGGAATTCTTCATTTGCCTCTTTGAGTCTAAAGCAGGGTGTTGTCATTTTTAATTCCAGCTTCCACTCCACAAGAGCTATTAGTCCAACGGGCCCGTCTGACTGCTTTCTTCTCTCTAAACAGCTTCTTTGGCTGGACACCGTTTGACACCGTTTCATTCTGCCTTTAAAGTGGTTATTATTTCCCCTGGGCAAGTACCCCGTTCCATTTCCCCTTGCCCACTGCGCTGTTTGGGAATTCTGTTCCCATTCCTTCACCTCACATGTGGATAGAAATAATCATTGTGTTATTCGTTAACTGGATTCGTGGGCTAAGCACTGGGGTACACGCAACTTAAGCAGACTGGACACGGGCCCCGTCCCAGCCGGGGCTCGCGTTTCCCTCCTGGAAAATCCAGGCTGGGATGAGCCTCAATTCTGGGAAACGGACTGTATTCCGAACCTCACGGTTGGTAATTTTGTCTTGCTATTTGATGCTGCCAGTTTTATTGGTGAAACCGCTTAAGAAATCCAATGTGTCTTCTGGGTTAGGCCTCGCCCTCATGGCTTTGGGGGTCTTTAGCTCAGTGTCAACTGCCTGCCAATTTCTTAGGGAAGCAGCGTGGCCCAGTGGAAAGAGCCCGGGCTCTGGAGTCGGAGGTCATGGGTTCAAATCCCAGCTCCGCCGCTTGTCAGCTGTGTGACTTCGGGCAAGTCACTTAACTTCTCTGTGCTTCAGTTCCCTCATCTGTAAAATGAGGATGAAGACCGTGAGCCCCCTGTGAGACAACCGGATGACCTTGGAATCTCCCCAGCGCTTAATAAATGTCATCATCATTATTATAAAAGCTTTTTGATTTGTTTTTGTCCTTTATTATCCATGCGCGCATTGTTGGGAAGTTGCAGAATTTAGTAACGCTCTGTTGCGTTTATCCTTTCAGCCGTATTTATTCAGCACTTAGTGCAGAACACTGTATTTAGCGCTTGGAAGAGTACATTACGGCAATAAACAGACACATTCCCTGCCCACACCGAGTTTAGAGTCTAAAGGCCGAAGATCTTGAAGAGTGAGGAGGAGTTTTCTGAGTGGAGTGGCACAAATTTAGCTTTCTTCGGGCTGCGGCTCGAGGGCCGGGATTCCTGTCCAATTCCCATCGGTGTGCTCTTTTCCGGGGTTTAGTACAGTGCTCTGCACACAGTAAGCTCTTAAATACTACTACTGCTTCAGCTCCACAAGGCGATTCATCACCAACACCAAGTTTTCAAGGGCAAACCATCAGCAAACAGTTCCCAGAAATGAAAGCTTTCCCTGCCTAAGCCCTCATTTCCTTTTCTCCCATTTCCTTCTGCGTCACCCTGATTTGTACCCTTTATTCACCCCGCCCCTTAGTCCCACAGCTTTTGTGCATATACCCTATTTATTTTATTTTGTTGGTATGTTTGGTTCTGTTCTCTGTCTCCCCCTTTTAGACTGTGAGCCCACTGTTGGGTAGGGACTGTCTCTATGTGTTGCCAATTTGTACTTCCCAAGCGCTTAGTACAGTGCTCTGCACATAGTAAGCGCTCAATAAATACGATTGATTGATTGATATACCCATATATTAAGCAGAGAAGCAGCGTGGCTCTTCGGAAACAGCCCGGGCTTGGGAGTCAGAGGTCTTGGGTTCTAATCCCTGCTCTGCCACTTCTAATCTAATGATCATCATCATCAATCGTATTTATTGAGCGCTTACTATGTGCAGAGCCCTGTAGTAAGCGCTTGGGAAGTACAAATTGGCAACATCTAGAGACAGTCCCTACCCAACAGTGGGCTCACAGTCTAAAAGGGGGAGACAGAGAACAAAACCAAACATACTAACAAAATAAAATAAATAGAATAGATATGTACAAGTAAAATAAATAAATAAATAAATAGACTAATAAATATGTACAAACATATATACATGTATGACATTTATTAAGCACTTACTATGTGCAAAGCACTGTTCTAAACCCTGGGGAGGTTACAAGGTGATCAGGTTGTCCCACGGGGAGCTCGCAGTCTTCACCCCCCTTTTACAGATGAGGGAACTGAGGCACAGAGAAGTGAAGTGACTTGCCCAAAGTCACACAGCTGACAATTGGCAGAGCCGGGATTTGAACCCATGACCTCTGACGCCAAAGCCCGGGCTCTTTCCACTGAGCCCCGCTGCACTTAGCTCGAGGGTTCCAATCCCGGCTCTGCCATTTATCAGCTGTGTGACTTCGGGCGAGTCACTTCACTTCTCTGGGCCTCGGTTACCTCATCTGGAAAATGGGGATTAAGATTGTGAGTCCCACGTGGGACAACCTGATCACCTTGTATCTACCCCAGTACTTAGAACAGTGTTTGGCACATAGTAAGCGCTTAACAAATACCATTATTAGCATTAATATTTGCTTAGTAAAGCGTGCTATGAACACAAGATGGAAATCTTGGAAATCTGGGTGTCACGCCTTACATTTCTCCTCTGTCTTGGTGCAGAGATGACGTCTGCTAAACAGTGTTTTGCCCAGAATTGATCAATCAGTAGTATTTACTGAGCACTTACTGTGCTCAATAAGATTTTGAAGGTGGGGGGAAGAGTCACTGTGTCCTCCTCTATCTGTCTTGGTGCAGAGATGACATCTGCTAAACAGTGTTTTGCCCAGAATTGATCAATCAGTAGCATTTACTGAGCACTTACTGTGCTCAATAAGGTTTTGAAGGTGGGGGAAAGAGTCACTGTGTTCTCCTCTATCTGTCTTGGTGCAGAGATGACATCTGCTAAACAGTGTTTTGCCCAGAATTGATCAATCAGTAGTATTTACTGGGCACTTACTGCACTCAATAAGGTTTTGAAGGTAGGGGGAAGAGTCACTGTGTTCTCCTCTATCTGTCTTGGTGCAGAGATGACATCTGCTCAACAGTGTTTTGCCCAGAATTGATCAATCAGTAGTATTTACTGGGCACTTACTGTGCTCAATAAGAGTTTGAAGGTGGGGGGAAGAGTCACTGTGTTCTCCTCTGTCTGTCTTGGTGCAGAGATGACATCTGCTAAACAGTGTTTTGCCCAGAATTGATCAATCAGTAGTATTTACTGGGCACTTACTGCGCTCAATAAGGTTTTGAAGGTGGGGGGAAGAGTCACTGTGTTCTCTTCTATCTGTCTTGGTGCAGAGATGACATCTGCTAAACAGTGTTTTGCCCAGAATTGATCAATCAGTAGTATTTACTGAGCACTTACTGTGCTCAATAAGAGTTTGAAGGTGGGGGGGAAGAGTCACTGTGTTCTCCTCTATCTGTCTTGGTGCAGAGATGACATCTGCTAAACAGTGTTTTGCCCAGAATTGATCAATCAGTAGTATTTACTGCGCTCAATAAGGTTTTGAAGGTGGGGGGAAGAGTCACTGTGTCCTCCTCTATCTGTCTTGGTGCAGAGATGACATCTGCTAAACAGTGTTTTGCCCTGAATTGATCAATCAGTAGTATTTACTGAGCACTTACTGTGCTCAATAAGATTTTGAAGGTGGGGGGAAGAGTCACTGTGTCCTCCTCTATCTGTCTTGGTGCAGAGATGACATCTGCTAAACAGTGTTTTGCCCAGAATTGATCAATCAGTAGTATTTACTGAGCACTTACTGTGCTCAATAAGAGTTTGAAGGTGGGGGGAAGAGTCACTGTGTTCTCCTCTGTCTGTCTTGGTGCAGAGATGACATCTGCTAAACAGTGTTTTGCCCAGAATTGATCAATCAGTAGTATTTACTGGGCACTTACTGCGCTCAATAAGGTTTTGAAGGTGGGGGGAAGAGTCACTGTGTTCTCTTCTATCTGTCTTGGTGCAGAGATGACATCTGCTAAACAGTGTTTTGCCCAGAATTGATCAATCAGTAGTATTTACTGAGCACTTACTGTGCTCAATAAGAGTTTGAAGGTGGGGGGAAGAGTCACTGTGTTCTCCTCTATCTGTCTTGGTGCAGAGATGACATCTGCTAAACAGTGTTTTGCCCAGAATTGATCAATCAGTAGTATTTACTGCGCTCAATAAGGTTTTGAAGGTGGGGGGAAGAGTCACTGTGTCCTCCTCTATCTGTCTTGGTGCAGAGATGACATCTGCTAAACAGTGTTTTGCCCAGAATTGATCAATCAGTAGTATTTACTGAGCACTTACTGTGCTCAATAAGATTTTGAAGGTGGGGGAAGAGTCACTGTGTCCTCCTCTATCTGTCTTGGTGCAGAGATGACATCTGCTAAACAGTGTTTTGCCCAGAATTGATCAATCAGTAGTATTTACTGAGCACTTACTGTGCTCAATAAGAGTTTGAAGGTGGGGGGAAGAGTCACTGTGTTCTCCTCTGTCTGTCTTGGTGCAGAGATGACATCTGCTAAACAGTGTTTTGCCCAGAATTGATCAATCAGTAGTATTTACTGAGCACTTACTGTGCTCAATAAGAGTTTGAAGGTGGGGGGAAGAGTCACTGTGTTCTCCTCTATCTGTCTTGGTGCAGAGATGACATCTGCTAAACAGTGTTTTGCCCAGAATTGATCAATCAGTAGTATTTACTGCGCTCAATAAGGTTTTGAAGGTGGGGGGAAGAGTCACTGTGTCCTCCTCTATCTGTCTTGGTGCAGAGATGACATCTGCTAAACAGTGTTTTGCCCAGAATTGATCAATCAGTAGTATTTACTGGGCACTTACTGTGCTCAATAAGGTTTTGAAGGTGGGGGGAAGAGTCACTGTCTGCTCTGGGGGGTGTCCCAGGCCAGAGACAGAACATCACTAAAAGATATTTGATATTCTTAAGAAGCCTGTAAAATGACTCTGTCTAGGTTCTGATTTTTCTACTTTTATTCTACTTTCATTTTTCAATCAAGCAGTCAAACAGGGACTCTGGCTAGGTTCTGATTTTTCTACTTTCATTTTTCAATCAAGCAGTCAAACAGGGACTCTGTCTAGGTTCTGATTTTTCTACTTTCATTCTACTTTCATTTTTCAATCAAGCAAACAGTGACTCTGTCTAGGGTTCTGATTTTGCTACTTTTATTACACTTTCATTTTTCAATCAAGCAGTCAAACAGGGACTCTGGCTAGGTTCTGATTTTGCTACTTTTATTCTACTTTCATTTTTCAATCAAGCAGTCAAACAGGGACTCTGTCTAGTTTCTGATTTTTCTACTTTTATTATACTTTCACTTTTCAATCAAGCAAACAGTGACTCTGTCTAGGTTCTGATTTTGCTACTTTCATTCTACTTTCATTTTGCAATCAAGCAGTCAAACAGTGGTATTCAGTGAGCGCTCACTGCATGGAGAGTACTGTATCTAATGCTCAGGAAAGTAATAATAATTATAATTTGAATTATGGTGTTTGTTAAGTGCATACTACATGCCAGGCACTGTGCTCAGCGCTGGGGTGGATACAAGCTAATCAAGTTGGACCTTGTCCCTGTCCCACCCGGTGATCACAGTCTTAGTCCCCATTTTCTAGATGATGGAATGGAGCACAGAGAAGTGAAGTCACTTGCCCAAAGTCACACAGCAGGCAAGTACCTGAGGTACGATTAGAATCCGCGACCTTCTCCGTGTCCTATCCACTGGAAATAAACAAACAAGCAGCCGATATCAAAGAGCATGAAGTTCAGATAGTTTAGAAGATTATTTTATTTGAATAAAGCATGATTAATTCATTTGAAAAAAATATGGGTTTCAAGTCCAGTGGATCGTCTCAAGTTGTCACTTGGGGCCCAGATTTTGTAATGTAAATTTTCTTTTTCCTTCCGATCTATTTTTATGTTAACATAAAACACCGTGCTGCTTCCCCAGAGTATGAGACAATAAAATTAGTAGACACAATCCCAACCCACAAAGATTTTACAGTCTACATGGGGAGACAGAAGTTGATTAGTCATAAAGGGATTTATCAATCAACCAATCAATTGATGGATTGATGGTATTTATAATAAAACAATCTTCCGCGCAAGCCAGATTTTCCCACTGAATACATTATCCTGGTCAAATTGAGTTTGGAAGATGTTCTTTCTGGAATTAAGAAACTTTCTGCTGTTCAAAAGAAGACAAAAATTTTAAAATTTAATGCAGTTTTCCAAAGAGCCTTATAGACCATCAGGGAGAGGTCTTCTACTGGCTCATTGTAAGCAAAACTAACTGAATGGAAAAAGGACCCCAAAAATGCTTGAGTTTTTTTTTAATCCTACTTCAGTTATTGATAGAAATAATAAAACTTAACAGTCTTACCCTGGGGGAAAATCCTATCCTTCCAAGATGGAAGTGGTTGCACTATTTTGAGATGAATAAACATAAAAATAGATCAGAAGTAAGAAGAAAATTTACATTACAAAATCTGGGCCCCAAGTGACAACTTGATCCACAGGACTTGAAACACATATTTTTTTCAAATGAATTAATCGTGCTTTATTCAAATAAAATAATCTTCTAAACTATCCGAACTTCATGCTCTTTGATATCGGTTGCTTGTTTGTTTATTTCCAGGTGCCTGAAATTTTCCTAGTTGAGTAAGAACATCAACAGGGAGATGAAAATGGAAAACGTCCAACAAATGAATGTTAAAAAAGAAAAATGAGCATATTTTCTGTAATTGACTCTGGCCAACCAGAAATAGGAAATGATAGCAAGTAAGATCGTTGTAATGATTTTTATATTTTAATACCCCGATTTTCTAGTATATACAGACTTTCCAATTTAAAATCACTTCAGTTTCTCCCTTTGGGTAGGGACTGTCCTATATGTTGCCAATTTGTACTTCCCAAGCGCTTAGTGCAGTGCTCTGCACTTAGTAAGCGCTCAATAAATACGATTAATGATGATAAACAAGAGTCAAAATACCAAATCCGTGAGTCAGTGATTCCATGGTAAAACACTGAGGTGATTAATTCACTGACTGTGATTTCCTTGTGCTATTAAGTGGAATGAGGATGTGGTATATGAGAGAAATAACCTTAAAGATGAGGGAAATACTGAGACTTTACTCAAGTAGAGAATTAGTTGTTAAAATGTTCAGAAGAACGAATGTACGAACACACCGTTTAATCTTTAAAAAGCGTTTCCTTTTAAAAGTCTCCCTTTAAGATCGGTGAAGAGTGGCTTGAATAATAATGATAATAATAATAATGATGGCATTTGTTAAACGCTTACTATGTGCCAAGCACTGTTCTAAGCACTGGGGTAGATACAAGGCAGTCAGGTTGTCCCACGGGGGGCTCACAGTCTTCATCCCCATTTTACAGATGAGGTCACTGAGGCCCAGAGAAGTGAAGTGACTCGCCCAAAGTCACACAGCTGAGACGTGGCGGAGCGGGATTAGAACTCATGACCTCTGACTCCCAAGCTCGTGCTCCTTCCACTACGCCACACTGCTTCTCAAGATTGAATGACCGTTGAATGAGTATTGACTCTTCAATTTCACCTTATCTGCAATATATCAATCAATCAATCGTATTTATTGAGCGCTTACTGTGTGCAGAGCACTGTACTAAGCGCTTGTGTATATGTATTTATATTAATGTCTGCTTCCCCCTGTAGACTGTAAGGTCATTGTGGGCAGGGAATGTGTCCGTTTTAGTGTTATACCGTACTCTCCCAAGTGCTTAGAACAGTGTTCAGCACACAGTAAACGTTCAATAAATACGACTGACCCTCTGCAGAGCAGATGCTCATTTTAGCCCTATGAAATCCAGAGGTTTATTCTACTAAATTTTGGATTTCATGGAGCCAAGAAATCCAAAATATAATAAAATCACCAAGATGTCTACTTTCTGACACCTTGCAGCATAAACCTGACCCTGCCTTTCAAAATACGGAAAAATCAAGCTCCTTGCTTTCCCCTGCATTATCATATAGTGAACCCAAGGACATTTGTGTGTGATTTTTATTTGGTCCATCGTCAATCAATCAATCAATCGTATTTATTGAGCGCTTACTGTGTGCAGAGCACTGTACTAAGAGCTTGGGAAGTACAAGTTAATATCTTCTGTCTTCTGTACCTCTTAAGTGACTGTATTTTGATGCCTTCTCCAAAAAAAAAAAATGGTTCAACTAAAGCACAGGGCCTTATTAATTAATAAAATTATAAAAATAAAAGAGCGTTGAAGGAAATAATCACACAATCAATCAATCGTATTTATTGAGCGCTTACTGTCTGCAGAGCACTGTACTAAGCGCTTGGGAAGTACAAGTTAATATCTTCTGTCTTCTGTACCTCTTAAGTGACTGTATTTTGATGCCTTCTCCAAAAAGAAAAAAATGGTTCAACTAAAGCAAAGGGCCCTATTAATTAATAAAATTACAAAAATAAAAGAGCGGTGAAGGAAATAATCACACAATCAATCAATCGTATTTATTGAGCGCTTACTGTGTGCAGAGCACTGTACTAAGAGCTTGGGAAGTACAAGTTAATATCTTCTGTCTTCTGTACCTCTTAAGTGACTGTATTCTGATGCCTTCTCCCAAAAAAAAATGGTTCAACTAAAGCACAGGGCCCTATTAATTAATAAAATTACAAAAATAAAAGAGCGGTGAAGGAAATAATCACACAATCAATCAATCGTATTTATTGAGCGCTTACTGTGTGCAGAGCACTGTACTAAGCGCTTGGGAAGTACAAGTTAATATCTTCTGTCTTCTGTACCTCTTAAGTGACTGTATTTTGATGCCTTCTCCAAAAAAAAAAATGGTTCAACTAAAGCACAGGGCCCTATTAATTAATAAAATTACAAAAATAAAAGAGCGGTGAAGGAAATAATCACACAATCAATCAATCGTATTTATTGAGCGCTTACTGTGTGCAGAGCACTGTACTAAGCGCTTGGGAAGTACAAGTTAATATCTTCTGTCTTCTGTACCTCTTAAGTGACTGTATTTTGATGCCTTCTCCAAAAAAAAAAAATGGTTCAACTAAAGCACAGGGCCCTATTAATTAATAAAATTACAAAAATAAAAGAGCGGTGAAGGAAATAATCACACAATCAATCAATCGTATTTATTGAGCGCTTACTGTGTGCAGAGCACTGTACTAAGCGCTTGGGAAGTACAAGTTAATATCTTCTGTCTTCTGTACCTCTTAAGTGACTGTATTTTGATGCCTTCTCCAAAAAAAAAAAATGGTTCAACTAAAGCACAGGGACCTATTAATTAATAAAATTACAAAAATAAAAGAGCGGTGAAGGAAATAATCACACAATCAATCAATCGTATTTATTGAGCGCTTACTGTGTGCAGAGCACTGTACTAAGAGGTTGGGAAGTACAAGTTAATATCTTCTGTCTTCTGTACCTCTTAAGTGACTGTATTTTGATGCCTTCTCCAAAAAAAAAAAAATGGTTCAACTAAAGCACAGGGCCCTATTAATTAATAAAATTACAAAAATAAAAGAGCGGTGAAGGAAATAATCACACAATCAATCAATCGTATTTATTGAGCGCTTACTGTGTGCAGAGCACTGTACTAAGCGCTTGGGAAGTACAAGTTAATATCTTCTGTCTTCTGTACCTCTTAAGTGACTGTATTTTGATGCCTTCTCCAAAAAAAAAAAAATGGTTCAACTAAAGCACAGGGCCCTATTAATTAATAAAATTACAAAAATAAAAGAGCGGTGAAGGAAATAATCACACAATCAATCAATCGTATTTATTGAGCGCTTACTGTGTGCAGAGCACTGTACTAAGCGCTTAACTAATGATGAACAGGTGTGGGCCAAGAGGCAGAGAGGATGAGCCCACTGTTGGGTAGGGACTGTCTCTATATGTTGCCAACTTGTACTTCCCAAGCGCTTAGTACATCATCATCAATCGTATTTATTGAGCGCTTACTGTGTGCAGAGCACCGTGCTAAGTGCTCTGCACGCAGTAAGCGCTCAATAAATACGATTGATGATGATCTTCCGGGCTCTGGGATGGGGACCACCCACGGACAGATGCTTGTAGGAAGGGGTTTTCCTCTAATGTGGAGCGAATTAACCCTGGAGTCCGAAGGATCTGGGTTCTAATCCCAACTCCAGCGCTCGTTTGTTTCGTGACCTTGGGCAAGTCAGTTAATTTCTCCGTGCCTCGGTTACCCCATCTGTAAAATGGAGAATAAGACTGTGAGCCCCATGTGGGGCATGGACTGTGTCCAACTTGATTAGGCCGAATCCACCTTCTAGACTGTGAGCCCGCTGTCGGGTAGGGACCGCCTCTAGATGCTGCCAACTTGTACTTCCCAAGCGCTTAGTACAGTGCTCTGCACACAGTAAGCGCTCAATAAATACGACTGAATGAATCTACTCCAGTGCTAGTAATTATCTACTAGTAATTATCTAGTAGTAATCTACTACTGTGCCTGGCACACAGTAAGTGCTTAACAAATACCATTTACAAAAATACAGAAATCACAGTAAAATGACTTTTTACTAATACTTTTTTTTAAAAACGACTGTTGTGAGAACTGGTGTATGTCTGATAAGGGATAGAATGGGCGGTTTATGTAGCTCTCGTACATCTAGACTGCAAGCTCGTTGTGGGCAGGGAATGTGTTGCCCACTGTTGAGTAGGGACCGTCTCTATATGTTGCCAACTTGTACTTCCCAAGCGCTTAGTACAGTGCTCTGCACACAGTAAGCGCTCAATAAATACGATTGATTGATTGATTGCTATATTCTTCTCTCCCAAGCACTTTGCGCATGGTAAGCGCTCAATAAATCCAATCGAAGGAATGAATGAGTGACTATATGTTGCCAACTTGTACTTCCCAAGCGCTTAGTACAGTGCTCTGCACACAGTAAGCGCTCAATAAATACGATTGATTGATTGATTGCTATATTCTTCTCTCC
The DNA here is from genome assembly GCF_015852505.1 of Tachyglossus aculeatus. Taxonomy (NCBI): domain Eukaryota; kingdom Metazoa; phylum Chordata; class Mammalia; order Monotremata; family Tachyglossidae; genus Tachyglossus; species Tachyglossus aculeatus. Next base: position 62,512,246 of record NC_052074.1, read on the forward strand.
CAAGCGCTTTGCGCACGGTAAGCGCTCAATAAATCCAATCGAATGAATGAATGAGTGACTATATGTTGCCAACTTGTACTTCCCAAGCGCTTAGTACAGTGCTCTGCACACAGTAAGTGCTCAATAAATACGATTGATTGATTGTTATAGTCTTCTCTCCCAAGCGCTTTGCGCATGGTAAGCGCTCAATAAATCCAATCGAATGAATGAATGAGTGACTATATGTTGCCAACTTGTACTTCCCAAGCGCTTAGTACAGTGCTCTGCACACAGTAAGCGCTCAGTAAATACGATTGATTGATTGATTGCTATATTCTTCTCTCCCAAGCGCTTTGCGCATGGTAAGCGCTCAATAAATCCAATCGAATGAATGAATGAGTGACTATATGTTGCCAACTTGTACTTCCCAAGCGCTTAGTACAGTGCTCTGCACACAGTAAGCGCTCAATAAATACGATCGATTGATTGATTGTTATATTCTTCTCTCCCAAGCGCTTTGCGCATGGTAAGCGCTCAATAAATACAATCGAATGAGTGAATGAAATCTCCCTGCCCACAGCGAGCTCACAGTGAAATGGTCAAATTCTCTAGAAACTCTAGACTGAAGAGGCAGAATGTTTCCAGATAACCGCAAGGATTCATTTTCAAAATACGTTTTAGAATACAATTGATTGCAAGCTATAACAATAATAATGATGACGGCATTTATTAAGCGCTTACCATGTGCAAAGCACTATTCTAAGCGCTGGGGAGGTTACAAGGTGATCAGGTTGTCCCACCTGGGACTCACAGTCTTAATCCCCATTTTCCAGATGAGGGAACTGAGGCCCAGAGAAGTGAAGTGATTTGCCCAAAGTCACCCAGCTGACAAGTGGCGGAGCCGGGATTCGAACCCATGACCTCTGACTCCAGAGCCTGGGCTCTTTCCACTGAGCCACGCTGCTTCTCTACTCAAGACCAGAGATGATGTATTTTAATTCTGCTGGATGTTACTAAGTATCTAGTGCTGGGCATAAAGTAAGCTCTCAGACGATCATAATAATTATGATGGTACTTGGTAAGCGCTTACTATGTGCCAAGCACTGTTCTAAGCGCTGGAGTAGATACAAGGTAATGAGGTCGTCCCACGTGGGGCTCACAGTCTTCATCCCCATTTGACAGATGAGGTCACCGAGGTCCGGAGAAGTGAAATGACTTGTCCAAGGTCACACAGCTGACAAGTGGCGGAGCCGGGATTAGAACCCACGACCTCCGACTCCCAAGCCCGGGCTCTTTCCACTGAGCCACACCGCTTCTCGATACCGCTGATGAGGATGATTTATTCTTAAAAAAAAGGCCCAGGTGAAGAGCGCCAGTTTTCAGCATCCAACTGGAAACTGAATTCGAAACTGGCAAAGTCAAGTTAGGCATAAAAATCTTATTAGGCTGATAATGGGAGGTCAATCAATCAATCAATCAATCATATTTATTGAGCGCTTACTATGTGCAGAGCACTGTACTAAGCGCTTGGGAAGTATAAATTGGCAACACATAGAGACAGTCCCTACCCAACAGTGGGCTCACAGTCTAAAAGGGGGAGACAGAGAACAGAACCAAACATACCAACAAAATAAAATAAATAGGATAGAAATGTACAAGTAGAATAAATAAATAAATAAATAAACAGAGTAATAAATATGTACAACCATATATACATATATACAGGTGCTGTGGGGAAGGGAAGGAGGTAAGATGGGGGGATGGAGAGAGGGTCCCTCCCCACTGAAATGATCAAAGAATTATGAGACACCAGACCATAAAAAAACCTCCAACTATTTAGTTTCAACTGAGAATCCAACAGCTAAATAGTTGGGTTTTTTTATGGTCTGGTGTCTCATAATTCTTTGAGCCACCAAGAGAGCTTCGATTTGGGGTCAAAGATTTGAAGCGGTACGCCCTGTCGTGTGTGCTCGGAAATTGTTCCCGTTTCGCAGCATTTAGGCCGCAAGAAAAGACAATCCAAGGAAAATGTCGTTTCTGAAATAGCAAAAGCTCAGATCATCATCAATCGTATTTATTGAGCGCTTACTATGTGCGGAGCACTGTACTAAGCGCTTGGGAAGTACAAATTGGCAACATATAGAGACAGTCCCTACCCAACAGTGGGCGCAGGGTACCAAGCGATAAATCTGTGGAATATCTAGGATGAGTTCCTGGATATAAGCTAAAAATAACGCTGAAACAGAAGCGACCAGACTAAAAATCTGATCATTTTCTCCATGTCATGAATCATCCTCTTGGACGCCCTATGGAATATTTGAAAATACTGTGATCATTTGACATATGCTCCCCACCATACTTTCCAACTACTTATCAGTATAAACTTGGTTTATTAACACTTTGGAACAGTGCTTTGCACATAGCGCTTAACAAATGCCATTATTATTATTATTATTATTATTGCAGCGTGGCTTAGTGGAAAGAGCCTGGGCTTTGGAGTCATCATCATCATCATCAATCGTATTTATTGAGCGCTTACGGTGTGCAGAGCACTGTACTAAGCGCTTGGGAAGTACAAGTTGGCAACGGATAGGAGAAGCAACTCACTATAAGGGTATGTATTTAAGTGCTGTGTAGGGAGGAGTGGAATTCCCACCTAAATCCCGGGAGGGCCGCATGGATGAGGCAGTCAGGAGGGAAAGTAGGGTGGGGGAAAGAGAGCTTAATCAGGGAAGGCTTCCTGGAGTGTGTCCTAGTGGATGAAACACTAGGCTGGGAGTCATCGTCATCATCATCAATCATATTTATTGAACGCTTACTGTGTGCAGAGCACTGTACTAAGCACTTGGGAAGTACAAGTTGGCAACATAAAGAGACAGTCCCTACCCAACAGTGGGCTCACAGTCTAAAAGGGGGAGACAGAGAACAAAACCAAACATACTAACAAAATAAAATAAATAGAATAGATATGTGCAGAAGGACCTAATCCCTTCTAATTCTAATTAATTAATTCTAATTAATTCTAATTCTAATTCTAAACTAATTCTAATTCTAATCCCGGCTCCGCCACCTGTCTGCTGTGTGACCTTGGGCAAGTCACTTCGCTTCTCTGTGCCTCGGTTACCTCATCTGTAAAATGGAGATTAAGACCGTGAGCCCCTTGTGGGACCGGGAATGTGGTCATCCTGATTAATTTGTCTCTACCCCAGTGCTTAGTATGGTGCCAGGCACTTAATAAGCACTTAATCAATACCATAATGGGATGTGGACTGTGTCCAGCCCAATTAGTTTGTATCTATCCCAGTGCTTGGAAAAGTGTTTGACACATAGTAAGTGCTTAACAAATACAATAAAAAAAATACCACTGATTGATTGTGGACAGCCTGGAAGCCAAGAATAATTTCTGCTTGACAAGGAGGGAAATGGGAGGGTTTTGAGGTGTGGAGAGTTGTTTGCTGAGCAGTGGCTTCGAAAAATAAATGCTGGCATTACCGGACCTTAAATACTGATGGTTTTGCCACCTCCTGATTACCAGCTTAGGGAACTGGATCTCCTCGTTTGAGTTTTGTGGTATCTTTGGCACCATAATAGTCTTCTTCTCTGGCTGAGATAGTTCCAGTTTAGGAAACAAGCCAAAGAGCCCCGCCTGGCTTTGACTTCTTCCCTGCTGAGACCATATTTCCCAGGAACTGGAATTTCTTGGAATCCTACACAGCCGCAATATCCCATAAATTAGTATCCTATGAAATCCTGCCTCACAATGCATCACAAAAGTAAGGGAAGATCTAACCGTCATTTCTCTTTTGTGAGCTATCAGAATACTTGGTCACCGGGGGATATATTCTACTTTTTGGTGGCAAAAGGACTGTGGGGTTTTATTTTTGGTTTTGCTCTTTTGTTGTTGGGTTGGGTTTTTTTTTGCCACTATTAGTTTCCTATCTGGTCTTTATTTGCTGTTCTTCAGGTGCTTCTTCATTCATTCATTCATTCGATCGTATTTATTGAGCGCTTACTGTGTGCCGAGCACTGTACTAAGCGCTTGGGAAGTACAAGTTGGCGACATATAGAGACGGTCCCTACCCGACAACGGGCTCACTGTCTCGAAGGGACTATAAGCACCATAATTCAAACATTAGATTTCGGACTGGAGATCGACTTGGGTTGTTCTTGGACGTGAACAGACAAGTCCCACGGGAAGAATCCTGAAAAATAGCCTGGCTAATTTGGGCAGCAGAGGTTTCCAAGGCAACTGCCCTCATTCATTCACTCGTTCATTCATTCCATTGTATTTATTGAGTGCTTACTGTGTGCAAAGCACTCTGCTAAGCATCTGGGGGAGTGCAACACAACAATAAAAGACTCATTCCTTGCCCACAATGAGCTTACAGATCACGGTGCTACGGCACAGCTTCTGCTTGCTGATGAGGTCACTTTGGGCATTCATGGGCCTTGCATATAAAGAAGCAGCGTGGCTCAGTGGAAAGAGCCCGGGCTTGGGAGTCGGAGGTCATGGGTTCAAATTCCGGCTCCACCAATTGTCCTCTGTGTGACTTTGGGCAAGTCACTTCACTTCTCTGGGCCTCAGTTACCTCATCTGTAAAATGGGGATGAAGATTGTGAGCCCCAAGTGGGACAACTTGATCAACTTGTATCCTCCCCAGCGCTTACAACAGTGCTTTACACATAGTAAGCCCTTAACAAATGCCATCGTTATTATTATTATAAAGAAGCATTCATTCATTCAATCACATTTATTGAGCGCTTACAGTTTGCAGAGCACTGTACTAAGTGCTTGGGAGCGTACAAATGGGCAAGTCACTTAACTTCTCTGAGCCTCAGTTACCTCATATGTAAAATGGGGATTAAGACTGTGAGCCCCACATGACACAACCTGATCACTTTGTACCCCCCCCAGCGCTTAGAACAGTGCTTTGCACATAGTAAGCACTTAACAAATGCCAACATTATTATTATTATTATTATTACAAATGGGCAAGATATAGAGATGGTCCCTACCCAACAATGAAAGCAGCATGGCCTAGTTAAAAAAAACCTGGGCGTCAGAGGACCTGGGTTCTAATCTCGGCTCCCTTGTCTGCTGTGTGACCGTGGGCAAGTCACCCAACTTCTCTCTGCTTCAGTTACCTTATCTGTGAAATGAGGATTAGGGCTGTAAACCTATGTGGGACAGGAACTGTGACCAACCCGATTATCTTGTATCTACCCCCGCATTTAATCAATCAATCAATCGTATTTATTGAGCGCTTACTGTGTGCAGAGCACTGTACTAAGCGCTTGGGAAGTACAAGTTGGCAACATATAGAGACAGTCCCTACCCAACAGTGGGCATTCAGTATAATCCCTGGCATAATAGCTTAATAAATACGATGAAAGATAAACAAGAGAAACCGTATATGCAATTTGCAGAGAGCTGTACCCCTCCCACCTACTCATTCGTACTAATAAGGATTGTTGTATTCGTTAAGCACTTCCTATGTGCCAGGCACTGTACTAAGCGCTGGGGTGGATGCAAGCAAATCAGGGTGGACACAGTCCCTATCAATCAATCAATCAATCAATCAATTGTATTTATTGAGCGCTTACTATGTGCAGAGCACTGTACTAAGCGCTTGGGAAGTACAAATTGGCAACATATAGAGACAGTCCCTACCCAACAGTGGGCTCACAGTCTCACACAGGGCTCACAGTCTCCAACCCCATTTTACAGATGAGGTCACTGAGGCCCAGAGAAGTGAAGCGACTTGCCTAAAGTCACACAACAGAGCCGGAATTAGAAGCCAGGCCCATTCTCTTACCACTTCGCCACACTGCTTCTCTCTGGTTATGGAGAAGTTTGAGTCGCCATGAGAGGAGCTGTATGGCCCATCCACACTTCCTTGGCTCCTCTCCCAATCCCATAACACAGATACATTAATTCGTTTATTCTGACCAAGTCATCACGCTGAGTTTTCGTTCCCGTACTAGTGGCTCCTGCCTCTGGCCCGGAACACCCTCCCTTCTCCTATTCGACAGACAATGACTCTCCCCTCCTTCAAAGCCTTACCGAAGGCCCATCTCCTCCAAGAGGCCTTCCCTGACTAAGCCCTCCTTTCCTTTTCTCCCTCTCCATTCTGCGTCACCCTGACTTGCTCCCTTTATTCATCCCCCCCTTCCCAGCCCCACAGCACTTATGTCTACTTGGGTAATTTGTTTATTTCTATTCATGTCTGTCTCCTCCGCTAGACTGTAAGCTCGTTGTGGGAAGGGAACACAGTTATATTGTTATATTGCACTCTCCCAAGTGATTAGTATAATGCTCTCCACATAGTAAGTGCTCAATAAATGAGACTGATTTTTTTGCACCAACAGCAATCAATGGTTTTTATTGAATGTGTATATATATATATAATGTGTATTATATAGAATGTATATATATAGAATGTGTATTATATATATATGTGTGTATATATATATATATAATGGCATTTATTAAGCGCTTACTACGTGCAAAGCACGGTTCTAAGCGCTTAGGACAGTACAGTACAAGAGAACAAGCAGATACACTCCCTGCCCATAATTATTCTCTCACCTCCTTTCCGAAGTCAATGAAGAGCAGGTCATCATCAGTTTTTCTCAGAGTGAACATTTTCTTGGACCCAAATACTTCCTTTGCACTAAAAATGGCAAGTCTCCATCTGGGTCGAGCAGGAGTCGCGTTCATCTCATAGGTCATTTCCTCTTCAGCGCTTTCCTGTGGTTTTACTAGCCAGAAAGTTCCTTCTTTCATTTGATTCATTTCGGCTTGACCGGAGCTAAACCATTTCAGCTACTACGAGACCCCGCTGAGTTCGTTCGCCCCAATTTATTTTTAGGTTTTCATGGTATTTGTTAGGCTTTTACTACGGGTCAAACACCCTTCTGAGCACGAGGGTAGTTACAAGTTAATTAGGTCAGACGCTGTCCGGGCCCCACATCAATCAATCAATCAATCAATCGTATTTATTGAGCGTTTTCTGTGTGCAGAGCACTGTACTAAGCGCTTGGGAAGTACAAGTTGGCAACGTATAGAGACAGTCCCTTCCCAACAGTGGGCTCACAGTCTAGAAGGGGGAGACAAAGAACAAAACCAAGCATATTAACAAAATAAAATAAATAGAATAGATATGTGCAAGTAAAATGGGGCTCATTGTCTAAGGGGGAGGGAATTCAGCTTTATATCATCATCATCATCAATCGTATTTATTGAGCGCTATGTGCAGAGCACTGTACTAAGCGCTTGGGAAGTACAAATTGGCAACAAATAGAGACAGTCCCTACCCAACAGTGGGCTCACAGTCTTTCTATCTCCAAATTGGGACCCAAATCAGTCATCCTAAGACTGTAAGCTTGTTGTGGGCAGGGGATGTGTCTGTTGGGGTATTCAGAGCCACTAAAGGAAGATGTGGAATTAGAAACTTCATCTGAGACCCAATTACGGGGTCTGCGTATGTCCGAGAAACCCTGGCTGAACCAGCTGCCAAACCAGACAAGATCAAAGTAGGGATTTAATCGGCGCCTCAAATCAAATAATCCATCAGTGACATTTAAGGAGTGTTTACTGCGTGCAGACCACTGTACTGAGCGTTTGGGAGAGTCGGTTGACACGATCCTTGCCCCGAAGGGGCTTGCAGTCTGAATCGGAAAAGCCCAACGGAAAATACTAAAGTCGAGGTTTACGAGGCGGTATTTATAGTTTACGAGAGCCAAGCGGGTGATCTGATATCTGATTATCGGTCAGTCGGTCGTCTTTATTGAGCACTCAATGAGTGCGGAGCACTGTACTAAGGACTTGGGAGAGAACAGCGTAACAATAAACAGAAGCCACACCTGGAGTTCTTGGAGCTTGGAGCTGCCTTATGATTTATTTAGGCCTCTAGCTGGATCATGATAAATCCAAATATAGCTGAATAAACATACAACAAGCCCGAACTAATCCGCCGTAGCCCCATTTTTACCTCGGGTAGAACTAAGTTTCATTCATTCATTCGCTCGCATTTACTGAGCGCTTAGCGTGTACTAGGGGCTTGAGAGTACAGCATGAGAAGCAGCATGGCGCAGTAGAGAAGGTCAGGGCTTCTAATTCCGGCTCTTCCCCTCGTCTGCTGTGTGACCGTGGGTAAGTCACTTCTCTGGGCCTCAGTTCCCTGTAAAGCGCTTAGTACAGTGCTCTGCACGCAGTAAGCGCTCAGTAAATACGATTGAATGAATGTCAAATGGGGATTGAGACTGTGAGCGCCACGTGGGACAGGGACCGTATCCAACCTGATTACCTTGTATCCGCCCCAGCGCTTAGAACAGTGCCTGGCACGTAGTAAACGCTTAACAAATACCACAACGGACACATTCCCTGCCCACAACGGGCTTACAGTCCAGAGATACATACTGGAGCGGATCGCGGCGGTCTGGATCTCGGGGGAACAAGAAGCCAGACCCAGCATACCACGCCTAACCTGGAGAAGCAGCAGGGCTCCGTGGAAATCAATCAATCAATCAATCAATCAATCAATCGTATTTATTGAGCGCTTACTGCGTGCAGAGCACTGTACTAAGCGCTTGGGAAGTACAAGTCGGCAACATATAGAGACGGTCCCTACCCAACAGCGGGCTCACCATCTAGAAGAAAGAGCCCGGGCTTTGGAGTCCGAGGTCAGGGGTTCAAATCCCGGCTCCGCCAATTTTCAGCTGTGTGACTTTGGGCGAGTCATTTCTCTGTGCCTCAGTTACCTCATCTGTAAAAGGGGAATTAAGACTGGGAGCCCCCCCGTGGGACAACCTGATCACCTTGTATCCTCCCCGGCGCTTAGAACGGTGCTTTGCACATAGTAAGCGCTTCATAAATGCCATTAAAAAAACAAAAAAACAAGAAAACCTCCCTTACAAGGAGAGCGTTTTCTCCTTCCCCAAGTCGGGTGAGATTTTCCCGGTAATGCCAGAGGAAGCGGTCTCCTTCCAAAATGTCCTAATAATTTCTGAGAAACGACACTTGAGAGACGTTTGTATCTGTGACTCTGGTGCATTTTCTATTCGCCCCCCCCCCAACTCCACTTATGGACATATCTTTAAATGGTATGTTATTCTCTATATGTTGCCCGCTTGTACTTCCCAAGCGCTTAGTACAGTGCTCTGCACACAGTAAGCGCTCAATAAATACGATTGAATGAATGAATTGGTTATTTATTTATATTAATGCCTGGCTCCCTCTGGAGACTGTAAGGTTGTTATGGGCAGGAAACGCGCCTGCTAACTCTGCAGTACTGTGCTCTCCCAAGCACTTCATAATAATAATAATAATAATAATGATAATAATAATAATAATAATAATAATAATGATGGCATTTATTAAGCGTTTACTTTGTGCAAAACACTGTTCTAAGCACTGGGGAGGTTACAAGGCGATCAGGTTGTCCTGCAGGGGGCTCGTAATCTTAATCCCCATTTTCCAGATGAGGTAACTGAGGCCCAGAGAAGTGAAGCGACTCGCCCAAAGTCACACAGCTGACAATTGGCAGAGCCGGGGTTTGACCCCATGACCTCTGACTCTGGAGACCGGGCTCTTTCCACTGAGCCACGCTGCTGTGCCGACAGTAGGCGCTCAATAAGTACCACTTATTGATTGATTGATTGATTGATTGATAGGCAAAGCCAGCCCCTCTGCATCATTTGGTTGGTTTTCTGTCCTTTTTTCCCTACAAACTTCCTGCCAGCCATTTTTAAAGCGCGTCGCTGAGTCTGTGGCCTCTCGCTCCCGAACACGGCAGCAAAAGCTCACAATATCGTTCTTCGGATGGAAAGAAAGTGGGAAATGTCACCCTTCCGGTCTCCACTCACCTGGGGTTCAACAAAATAAAAAATCAAAATGACGCAGTCCATTAGATGGAATGTGAGCCCGCTGTTGGGCAGGGACCGTCTCTATATGTCGCCAACTTGTACTTCCCAAGCGCTTAGTACAGTGCTCTGCACACAGTAAGCGCTCAATAAATACGATTGATTGATTGATTGATGGAAAGGCACAGCCCGGGCCCGGGAATCAGAAGAACCCGGATTCTAATCCTGGCTCCTCCACTTGTCTGCTGCGGGATCTTGGGCAAGTCGCTTCACTTCTCCAGGCCTCAGTTACCTCACCTGTAAAATGGGGATTAAGAGTGTGAGCCCCATATGGGGCAGAGACTGTGTCCGATCTGACAAATTTATAATCGACCCCGGTGCTTAGTACAGTGCCTGGCGTGTGATGCTAATAATAATAATAACTGGGGTATTTGTTGAGCGCTTACTGCGTGTCGGGCACTTTACTAAGCACCACTAAAGATGCAAGGTACGCGGGTGGGCATGGTCCCTGTCCAACCGTAAGCGCTTAATAAATACCACAATTGCCACAACTACTAGGTTTTTGATTGCACAATGAGTCAGGCCGGTTCTACTGCTTTCTTCCTCCACCCTCAGTCTCCTTCTGCTTACCGTCTTCTTCATTCTTCATACGATCTAAATTGCTCGCATCCACTCCAGCGCTTAGTACAGTGCCCGGCACGCAGTAAGCGCTTAGCAAATACCAGGATTATGACTACAATACCACAAATAAACAGACACTTTTCCTGCCCACAACAAGTTTAAGTCTAGAGGAGACAGACATTAATATAAATAAAACCCCTCTGTTTACCACCTCCTCAACCCCACAGAACTTGTGTAAATATCTGTAATTTATTTACTTATTTATATTAATGTCCCTGCTACTTGCCTGCTGAGTGACCTGCGGCAAGTCGCTTTACTTTTCCTGCCCTGGTTTCTGTAAAATGGGCATAAAACATCCTCTAGACTGTGAGCCCACTGTTGGGTGGGGGCCGTCTCTATATGTTGCCAACTTGTACTTCCCAAGCGCTTAGTCCAGTGCTCTGCACACAGTAAGCGCTCAATAAATACGACTGAATGAATGAATGAATGTTGGGTAGGGACCGTCTCTATATGTTGCCAACTTGGACTTCCCAAGCGCTTAGTCCAGTGCTCTGCACACAGTAAGTGCTCAATAAATATGATTGAATGAATGAATGTTGGGTAGGGACCGTCTCTATATGTTGCCAACTTGTACTTCTCAAGCGCTTAGTCCAGTGCTCTGCACACAGTAAGCGCTCAATAAATACGATTGAATGAATGAATGAATGTTGGGTAGGGACCGTCTCTAGATGTTGCCAACTTGTACTTCCCAAGCGCTTAGTACAGTGCCCTGCACACAGTAAGTACTCAATAAATAAGATTGAATGAATGAAAACATCTGTTCTTTCACTTTACTTCTCCTGCCCTGGTTTCCCCATCTGTAAAATGGACATAAAACGTCCGTTCTTCCTCCCTCTTATATTGCGAGCTTCTTGAGGGACAGGAATTATGTCCAATCCGCTGATAGCGTATCTAAGATACAGTGCTTGGCTCATAGCGAGTGTTAGCAAACACCACAGCTACAACCAAGGTGACCTCATTGGAGTTTTATTGCTCTTTTTTTATGGTATTTGTACTATTATTTTATGGTATTTTTGTACTTCCCAGGCGCTTAGTCCAGTGCTCTGCACATAGTAAGCGCTCAATAAATACGATTGATGTCGATGATGATGACGATGGTATTTGTGAAGCACTTTTTATGGGCCAGGCACTCTACTAAGCACAGGCTCATCAGGTTGGAAATAGTCTCCATCCCACATGGGGGTCGCAGTTTTAATCTTCATTTTACGGCTGAGATAACGGAGGCCCAGGAAAGTTAAGTGACTGGCCCAAGGTATCACAGTGGACAAAATGTTGGGTAGGGACTGTCTCTATATGTTGCCAATTTGTACTTCCCAAGCGCTTAGTACAGTGCTCTGCACATAGTAAGCGCTCAATAAATACGATTGATGATGATGATGACAAGTAGCGGAGCTGGGATTAAAACTCAGTCCCTCTGACTTCCAGCCGCCGGCACAATAAGTGGACAACGCTGCTCCTCTCTCTGAGTTTCTCCCTCTGAAATGCTCCTCAGCCCAGGGGCTTGGAGACATCAAACGGACTTTACGTCCAACACAACCTTATCGTCTCACCGAATCCTGTTCAGTTACTTTATTAGGGCCGCTTGGCAAAACTCTCACTCCGGGTCAGAGTGGAAGAATTTGGAGACCCGCCCCTGCCCGATGGGTGAGTCGGTGTTTAGGCTGGGGCAGAAAAATGGACATCGACCCCATCCTCTGCTCCGAGCTGTCGCTCAGAGCTTCCTCTGAGCAGAAAAATATTCGTCGGGGCGGGAGCATCGCACGGCTCCACGGCGGGTAGAGCACACTGACCTCCGCCCTGGAATAACGCTTCTACGCTGATGACACCCAGATCTCCATCTCTGCCCCTGCTCTCTTCCCCTCTCTCCAGGCTCACATCTCCTCCTGCCTTCAGGACATCTCCATCTGGATGTCCGCCCGCCACCTAAAGCTCAACATGTCAAAGACTGAACTCCTTGTTTTCCCGCCCAAACCTTGCCCTCTCCCTGACTTTCCCATCTCTGTTGACGGCACTACCATCCTTCCCGTCTCACAGGCCCGCAACCTTGGTGTCATCCTCGACTCCACTCTCTCATTCACCCCTCACATCCAAGCCGTCACCAAAACCTGCCGGTCTCAGCTCCGCAACATTGCCAAGATCTGCCCTTTCCTCTCCATCCATACCGCTACCCTGCTCGTTCAAGCTCTCATCTTATCCCGTCTGGACTACTGCATCAGCCTTCTCTCTGATCTCCCATCCTCGTGTCTCTCTCCACTTCAATCCATACTTCATGCTGCTGCCCGGATTATCTTTGTCCAGAAACGCTCTGGGCATGTTACTCCCCTCCTCAGAAATCTCCAGTGGCTACCCATCAATCTGCGCATCAGGCAGAAACTCCTCACCCTGGGCTTCCAGGCTGTCCATCCCCTCGCCCCCTCCTACCTCACCTCCCTTCTCTCCTTCTACTGCCCAGCCCGCACCCTCCGCTCCTCCACCGCTAATCTCCTCACTGTACCTCGCTCTCGCCTGTCCCGCCGTCGACCCCCGGCCCACGTCATCCCCCGGGCCTGGAATGCCCTCCCTCTGCCCATCCGCCAAGCTAGCTCTCTTCCTCCCTTCAAGGCCCTGCTGAGAGCTCACCTCCTCCAGGAGGCCTTCCCAGACTGAGCCCCTTCCTTCCTCTCCCCCTCGCCCCCCTCTCCATCCCCCCGCCTTACCTCCTTCCCTTCCCCACAGCACCTGTATATATGTTTGTACATATTTATTACTCTATTTTATTTGTACCTATCTATTCTATTTATTTTATTTTGCTAGTATGTCTGGCTTTGTTCTCTGTCTCCCCCTTTTAGACTGTGAGCCCACTGTTGGGTAGGGACTGTCTCTAAATGTTGCCAATTTGTACTTCCCAAGCGCTCTGCACATAGTAAGCGCTCAATAAATACGATCGATGATGATGATGATGATCGTCGGCGGCGAGGAAATTTAGCAGCCTTTCCGGCGGGTTGAGGGAGGCTCGTCTCTGCAGTTCGCGCCGAAGAGGCGGCTGAGCCAAGTCTGTTGTTCTCCCAGATTGGCATGTCATTTTCCCTGGATCCCTCCCTTCCCGGCCCACGGAATGAATCATCAGCCAAGCTTCCCGAGAGGCCTGTTCCCAGGGCGAACGTGCCCGACTCGGTCGGTCTAGACGGGGCAGGGAGCTGCTGCTGCTGCGGTCTGACCTTTTATGGATTTTCCTCTCTTCATCAACCGTATTTATCATCATCATCATCATCAATCGTATTTATTGAGCGCTTACTGTGTGCAGAGCACTGTACTAAGCGCTTGGGAAGTCCAAGTTGGCAACATATAGAGATGGTCCCTACGCAATAGTGGGCTCAGTCTAAAAGGGGGAGACAGAGAACAAAACCAAACGGACTAACAAAATAAAATAAATATGGTCCCGTGGACCATAAAAGCTTGAGCACAGAACGTGGATCCCGTAGATGAGAAGCAGCATGGCCTAGGGGTGAGAGCCCGGGCTGGGGAGATAGAGGACCCGAGTTCCAATCCCCGGCTCCGCCGCTTGCCTGCTGGGTGACCTTGGGCAAGTCACTTCACCGCTCTGGGCCTCAGTTACCTCGTGTGGAAAATGAGGATTCAGCCTGAGAGCCCCCAGTGGGATATTAGCTGTGTCCAACTTGATTACCTTGCATCTACCTCAGCGCTTAGAACAGTGTGGCATATTGTGAGCGTTTAACAAATACCATCATCATTATTATTATTATTATTATTATTATTATATGTTGCCAATTTGTACTTCCCAAGCGCTTAGTACAGTGCTCTGCACATAGTAAGCGCTCAATAAATACGATTGATGATGATGATGATGATCTCTCCCCAGGCCCTCCCCCCGGCCCCTTCTTCGATTTTAATCCTAGCTCCATCCTATTTGAAGAAAACTTTACTGTCACTAAAAGGGAGAAAGAAGCTGTTGACTACCTTAGAGCGTGGCTCAGTGGAAAGAGCCCGGGCTTTGGAGTCAGAGGTCATGGGTTCAAATCCCGACTCCGCCAATTGCCAGCTGTGTGACTTTGGGCGAGTCACTTAACTTCTCTGTGCCTCAGTGACCTGACCTGTAAAATGGGGATTAGGACTGTGAGCCCCCCCGTGGGACAACCTGATCACCTTGTAACCTCCCCAGCGCTTAGAACAGTGCTTTGCACAGAGTGAGCGCTTAATAAGTAAGTCTTCTAGACCGTCAGTCCACTGTTGGGTAGGGATCGTCTTTATATGTTGCCAACTTGTACTTCCCAAGCGCTTAGTACAGTGCTCTGCATGCAGTAAGTGCTCAATAAATATGATTGAATGAATGAATGAATGCTATCATTATTATTATTACCTAGGTCTCAATTTGACGGGCAAACGGCAACATGGAAAAAATGAGTCCCACAGAAGGATCGTTCCGGGAATATCCCAAACAGGCCTTGCTGATTGTTATTTGGAATTAAAATTCAACTGTCTCTGATTCTCAGACTGGGGAGGGGAAGAAGATGAAACCAAACAAACACATCCATAAAGATAAAGATAAAGCACAGGCCTGGGTTCATTCATTCATTCAGTAATTCATTCAGTCAGTCATATTTATTTAGCACTTACTGTCAGCAAAGCGCTATACTAAGTGCTTGGGAGAGTACAATACAACCATAAATAATCACATTCCCTTCCCAAACCCGGCTCCATCGCTTGTCTGCTGTGGGACCTTGGGCAAGCCACTTAACTTCTCTCCGCCTCAGTTACCTCATCTGTAAAATGGGGATTAGGACTGTGAGCCCCACGTGGGCCAGGGACTGTGTCCTACCTGATTATCTTGAATCTCTCCCAGGGCTTAGATTAGTGCTTGACACATCATAAGGGCTAAACAAATACCATCTCTATTATTATTTACATCTCACTGTTTTCGGGAAGCTGGGCTGAAAATGAGAAGCAGCGTGGCTCAGTGGAAAAAGCCCGGGCTTTGGAGTCAGAGGTCACGGGTTCAAATCCCGGCTCCACCACTTGTCAGCTGTGTGACTTGGGGTGAGTCGCTTAACTTCTCTGGGCCTCAGTTCCCTCATCTGGAAAACGGGGATGAAGACTGTGAGCCCCCCGTGGGACAACCTGATCACCTTGTAAATTCCCCAGCGCTTAGAACAGTGCTCTGCACATAGTAAGCGCTTAATAAATGCCATTATAAAATAAAAAATGAGGCAACTTTAAAGCTCATCTTGGAGTCAGACGTGAATGCAAGATTAGCATTTTTCTGGAAGTCTACACACCCTCTAATCTGAAAGGCTGCACTTACCTTCTCATCATCATCATCATCATCAATCGTATTTATTGAGCGCTTACTATGTGCAGAGCACTGTACTAAGCGCTTGGGAAGTACAAATTGGCAACATATAGAGACAGTCCCTACCCAACAGTGGGCTCACAGTCTAAAAGGGGGAGACAGAGAACAAAACCAAACATGCTAACAAAATAAAATAAATAGAATAGATATGTACAAATAAAATAAATAAATAAATAGAGTAAAAATATGTACAAACATATATACAGGTGCTGTGGGGAAGACATAGGAATTACTTTGGAGTGTAAACTTTGAATTATCCTCCTGTTTAGATAATATGAGCCCATTCTAGCATTTGGGGATGAAGGACTTCTTCTCAGATTTCTAAAACAGTATTCGTGGCTTTTCAGATGAAGCGGCCGACCCAAAAAACACCCCAGTCAGGAGAGTCAGCGGAGACCGCTGAGTGACCTTGGGTGAGTCACCTAACTTCTCGGCACCTCAGTTGCCTCATCTGTAAAATGGAGATCTAATAATAATGATGGTATTTGTTAAGCGCTTACTATGTGCCGAGCACTGTCCTAAGCACTGGGGTAGATACAAGGTAATCAGGTTGTCCCACGTGGGGCTCACGGTCTTAATCCCCATTTTACAGATGAGCTAACTGAGGCGCAGAGAAGTTGAGTGGCTCGCCCAAAGTCACCCAGCTGACAAGCGGCGGAGGCGGGATTAGAACCCATGACCTTTGACTCCCAAGCCCGGGCTCCTTCCATGGAGCCACGCTGCTTCTCCACATGGGGGTCCCAGTCTCATTCTCCATTTTACAGACGAGGTAGCTGAGGCACAGAGAAGTGAAACGATTTGCCCGGGGTCACACAGCAGACAAGTGGCAGAGCCAGAATTAGAACCCACAGCCTTCTGCCTCTCGGGCCCGTGCTCTCTCCGTTATGCCTTGGAGAACTGGACCCGGGGACTTCGGGGCAGGGGCAGCGTGGGGGACAATGAGCTAGACTCTCGCTCTGTAGGTCAAACAGACGACAACACTGTCAAAGGCAATCAGTGCAAATTGCGAGACCCCATTTTTCTACGACGGTTTATGGAAATCCAGATGATTACAGTCAGCGCAATTCAAAAAGGGCACACATAAATAGGGAAATTATGCAGATGTATACAGTTGGATATACAGTTGGATAGCGCGGATAATGGTATCACCGCACCTTTGGGGAGCGTGGTTTAATCGTAGGATGAAACGAAGCCATTTTTAAGCATCCCGCTTAAAAATCCCGAAGCAGCGTGGCTCGGTGGAAAGAATCCGGGCTTTGGAGTCAGAGGTCATGGGTTCGAATCCCAGCTCCGCCAACGTGTCTGCTGTGTGAGGTTGGGCAAGTCACAACTTCTCGGAGCCTCAGTTCCCTCATCTGTAAAATGGGGATGATGACTGTGAGCCCCACGTGGGACAACCTGATCACCTTGTATCCCCCCAGCGCTTAGAACAGTGCTTTGCACATAGTAAGCGCTTAACAAATGCCATTATTATTATTATTATTATTATTATTATAATACCGCTTGAAATTTTGAAACTCATCTCTAGAGAAGCGCTGAATGTTGAAATGACCAACAAGGTCTCTTCCCCCACCCACTCGCTCATCCCCACTCGGTCCCCGGGGGAGACTGGGATGGACAGGATTCCTTTGGGAAATCATCATCAATCGTATTTATTGAGCGCTTACTATGTGCAGAGAAATGACACCAAGAGGAAAGACAAACCGTGCTCTTGGGAGAAACTCATTTATCAAGAGCTTTTTGGCTCCACCTCGCCTCTCTTAAGTGCTTTGAACTTTTTGCCTCACCAAGTTCTGACAGCTCACTGTTAATTGAATCTGAAATGTTGAAATGAATTGAAATGAAGGAATGTTGAAATGTTTGTTAATCAAATCTGAATGTTAAAGTGACCGACAAGGTCTCTTCCCCCACCCACTCGCTCATCCCCAGTCGGGCCCTGGGGGAGACTGGGATGGACAGGATTCCTTTGGGAAATGACACCAAGAGGAAAGACAAACCGTGCCCTTGGGAGAAACTCATTTATCAAGAGCTTTTTGGCTCCTCCTCGCCTCTCTTGGTGCTTTGAACTTTTTGCCTCACCAAGTTCTGACAGCTCACTGTTAATCGAATCTGAAATGTTGAAATGAATTGAAATGAACGAATGTTGAAATGTTTGTTAATCGAATCTGAATGTCAAAGTGACCGACAAGGTCTCTTCCCCCACCCACTCGCTCATCCCCACTCGGTCCCTGGGGGAGACTGGGATGGACAGGATTCCTTTGGAAAATGACACCAAGAGGAAAGACAAACTCTGCTCTTGGGAGAAACTCATTTATCAAGAGCTTTTTGGCTCCACCTCGCCTCTCTTGGTGCTTTGAACTTTTTGCCTCACCAAGTTCTGACAGCTCACTGTTAATCGAATCTGAAATGTTGAAATGAATTGAAATGAATGAATGTTAAAATGTTTGTTAATCAACTCTGAATGTTGAAATGACCGACAAGGTCTCTTCCCCCACCCACTCGGTCCTTAGGGGAGACTGGGATGGACAGGATTCCTTTGGGAAATGACACCAAGAGGAAAGACAAACCGTACTCTCGGGAGAAACTCATTTATCAAGAGCTTTTTGGCTCCTCCTCGCCTCTCTTAGTGCTTTCAACTTTTTGCCTCACCAAGTTCTGACAAGTTAATCGAATCTTCCTGGAGCCCTGAGAAAGTCAGACTGGCAGCTTTGGGCTTTCCGAAAGGACCAGAATTTAGCACCGCGCGACTCCCTCCTTGTACCGTCGCAGCTTTGGGATTCCGATTCAAACGGAAGGTTTTCAGGGCTACTGTAGCGCCCGAACTCGTCCAAAAGCTGGGCGTCCCGGGCTGGTCACGGAATTCCCATTTCTGGAGCAGTTTTGCCAATTCCGACCAAGTGGGAGTCTTAACAGGGGAGATGGCGTCCACCCGCCGTCAGACCACAAGCCGCTGCTGCCCCTCATTTAAGCAGCGTGGCCTAGTGGGTAGCGCAGGGCTCTGGGAGCCAGAAGGACCTGGGTTCTAATCTCAGCTCCACCCTTGTCTGCTGCGTGACCTCACGCAAGTCGCTTCACTTCTCTGTTAAATCATCCGCAAAATGGGGATTAAGACTGTGAAACCCTTGTGGGTCAGGGGCTGTGACGAACCTAAATAGCCTGAATCTA
Source organism: Tachyglossus aculeatus (assembly GCF_015852505.1). NCBI lineage: Eukaryota > Metazoa > Chordata > Mammalia > Monotremata > Tachyglossidae > Tachyglossus > Tachyglossus aculeatus. Next base: position 62,531,282 of record NC_052074.1, read on the forward strand.
CCCAGCGCCTGGCACACAGAAAGCGCTTAACAAGTTCCATGATTATCATTCTATCATTAGAGGATCATCACTGGATCCGCATCAGACATCAAAATAGAAAAAGGTGCTAACGTATCTGGAGAAACTTCCGATTTTTGGGGCCCCACAGAGTAATGGGGAAAGGGTTTTGCCCTGCCTCTGTGCTCCCTGATGTCGGGAGGAGCAATTGGACTTCTAGACTGTGAGCCCACTGTTGGGTAGGGACCGTCTCTATATGTTGCCAACTTGCACTTCCCAAGTGCTTAGTACAGTGCTCTGCACACAGTAAGTGCTCAATAAATACGATGGAATGAATGAATTGGACATTGGATGAGGGAAGAGTCGCACCTGCCCCTTAGAGACCGTCTTAGGAAGGAGGCCAGGAAGCAGATGGCGACCTCACCGAAACTCGAGAATTGAAAAATGAAGTTAGAAAACCTTTTCCCTAGGGCAGTCACGACGGTCGTCATTTTCATCACTAGCCACAACCCAGTTCCTCATCTCCCTAAATGGAAAATCTCCATCGCTGTTAATCGGGGAATGGCAAGAACAGGATCACTGAGGAAGTCTGAAAAACATCTTCCAACTGGGAAAAGTATGTCATATGCTCGAACATTTGGGATGATCATAATTAACCATTTTTTCTAACTCACATCAGCATCGAATCCCCCACATGCAGCACTGACATTACCGTTTCAGTCTGAACAGTCTTAATTCAAATACTTTCATTCATCCATCCACTCAGTCATATTTATTGAGCTCTTACCATGTGCTAGGCCCTGGGGAGAGTACAATACAACAATAAGCAGACACGTTCCCTGCCCACAACAAGCTTACAGTCTGGGCTGGGGGGAGAAAGACATTTATATATATAGTGTCTTGTTAATGCCAATGCCTCCAATGCATTTTTCCTTCCTTTTGGATGACTAGAATGAAGTTTCCTCACGTGGGGTGGAAATGATGAGAGAAGCAACTATTCTACTTGGGCTTTGGCCAAGTATGAATGAAATGGGACAGCCTGGAGAATCTGAATGGAAGTCCTCAGTAGAGGTCAATTGGAAGGTCAAGAAAAGCAGCATTGCATCCAACTGGTTAGGAACTTCATGGGAAATTTTGGAAGTTGGGCTTAGTTGATCAAACTTACTTCCCATGACTGCAGTTACGGATTCAGCTGAGAGGCAATTCAGCCACCTCTCTCAACTTTAATTGGGGTGAACTGGCTCTAAGTGCAAAACTAAAATCTTCAGCAGAGTGATTTTAAAACCTCAGTATGTGAGCAAAAAGTCTGCAGAGCATAGTGGGGGAGTGGAATGATTCGAGAGCAGACTAGCATTGGGAAGGGTGTCGAGTTATATAACGGTCTATAAGGAGAAAGTGAAGTGTTTTCAAATTTTTGGAAAATGATCGCATCACGTATGAATGCAAGAAATCAAGAGCCAGGAAACAACTCCCATGTTATAGCTCCGGCGTGCTATTTTAAATTTGACAGTATAAGTTTAAGAATGAAGGGCTGCAAAGACTTTCGGAAACGAAAGCTCAATTCAACCAAATTCAGGTTGAATGGGAGAATCCCTTCCGAGCCAAAGTGAAAAAAGATGGACGGAACCGAGGAGCAAAAATCCCTACCGTTCTCCGGTTGACAGACACTCCAAAACCTTGTTTTGTTTTGTTGTGTGTCTCCCCCTTCTAGACTGTGAGCCTGGTGTTGGGTAGGGACTGTCGCTATCTATTGCCGAATTGTACTTTTCAAGCGCTTAGTACAGTGCTCTGCACACAGTAAGCGCTCAATAAATTCGATTGAATGAATGGAAACGAGGACAGATGAGGTGTCCTCCAGCAGAACTAATCGATCGATCGTTTTTATTGAGTGCTTACTGTGTGCACTTTTTAGAAACAGTGTGGCTCCGTAGGAAGAGCCCGGGCTTGGTAGTCAGAGGATGTGGGTTCTAATCCCAGCTAATCAGCTGTGTGACTTTGGGCAAGTCACTTCACGTCTCTGGGCCTCAGTGACCTCATCTGTAAAATGGGGACTGAGCCCCAAGTGGGACAGCCTAATTACCTTTTATCTACCCCAGCACTTAGAACAGTGCTTGGCACATAGTAAGCGCTTAACAAATACCATTATTATTATTATTATTATTATTATTATTATTATTATTACAACCCTTTCTTAGAATGGAAGTAAAAAGGATGGAATACACCAGTCACAACAGAACTTATTAACATTCAACAGAATTTACCGAGTGTCTACTGTGTTCAGAGCCTTGTTACTAAGATTTTTCGGAGAGTACAGAAGAGTAGAAATGCTCTTTTCCCTCAAGGAGCTTACCGTTGCTAGTAAATTCATTCTAAAATCTTAATCTAATCTAGTCCCTGAAAACATTCAGGCGCATTTCAAAATCACCAATCGTATTTCTTGAGCGATATGTGCAGAGCACTGCACTAAGCACTCGGGAGAGCTCAGCCACTCATCAGCTGTGTGACTTTGGGCAAGTCACTTCACGTCTCTGGGCCTCAGTGACCTCATCTGTAAAATGGGGACTGAGCCCCAAGTGGGACAGCCTAATTACCTTTTATCTACCCCAGCGCTTAGAACAGTGCTTGGCACATAGTAAGCGCTTAACAAATACCATTATTATTATTATTATTATTACAACCCTTTCTTAGAATGGAAGTTAAAAGGATGGAATACATCAGTCACAACGGAACTTATTAACATTCAACAGAATTTACCGAGTGTCTACTGTGTTCAGAGCCTTGTTACTAAGATTTTTTGGAGTATAGAAGAGTAGAAATGCTCTTTTCCCTCAAGGAGCTTACCGTATCTAGTAAATTCATTCTAAAATCTTAATCTATTTAGTCACTGAAAATATTCCGGCGCATTTCAAAATTGCCAATCATATTTCTTGAGTGATATGTGCAGAGCACTGCACTAAGCACTCGGGAGAGCTCAGCCACTCATCAGCTGTGTGACTTTGGGCACGTCACTTCACGTCTCTGGGCCTCAGTGACCTCATCTGTAAAATGGGGACTGAGCCCCAAGTGGGACAGCCTAATTACCTTTTATCTACCCCAGCGCTTAGAACAGTGCTTGGCACATAGTAAGCGCTTAACAAATACCATTATTATTATTATTATTATTACAACCCTTTCTTAGAATGGAAGTTAAAAGGATGGAATACATCAGTCACAACGGAACTTATTAACATTCAACAGAATTTACCGAGTGTCTACTGTGTTCAGAGCCTTGTTACTAAGATTTTTCGGAGAGTACAAAAGAGTGGAAATGCTCTTTTCCCTCAAGGAGCTTACCGTTTCTAGTAAATTCATTCTAAAATCTTAACCTATTTAGTCACTGAAAACACTCAGGTGCATTTCAAAATCGCCAATCGTATTTCTTGAGCAATATGTGCAGAGCACTGCACTAAGCACTCGGGAGAGCACAACAGAATTAGCAGAAACGTTTCCTACCTTCAACGAGCTTAATTTAGCTGGAATCTAGCTCTCATAGCAACGCTTCTGGTGAATTTTAAAGTTGAACTGGAAACAATTCTTTCTCGAACGGTTTTCCGAAGGCTCTAAATTCCACCCCGGGAACACGATCCTGAAATTGGAGCTTTCATCCGCTCTGGCATTCGTCCTGGTTTATCTTCGCCCTGGTTTATCTTCCGATTTGTACTTCCCAAGCGCTTAGTACAGTGCTCTGCACACAGGAAGCGCTCAATAAATACGATTGATGAGGATGATCTCCCAAAAGGACGAGGAGCTGAGCATTAGTTAGCCAGTTGAAGGGGCCCGCTTTTCTCAGCTCTAAAACGGGACCAGAAAATCCCAGGGGATTTTCACGGATAAATGCCGGGGCAGCTTCTATTAAATAAAGAAGAGACGATGAAGAAAATACAGACACGGACCGGCTCGTTTTAGTTCACCAGCATAAAATTAGGAAGATAAAGGCAAGAGGAATAACGGATAATGGAAGAACCGTTAGAAAGGTTGCGGATTACGGCAGAGGACTGGACGTTCCGGAGAAACTACATCCTTGGAGTCGCCACGAATTGGAAACGACTCGACGACACAATAATAATCATTCATTCATTCATTCAATCGTATTTATTGAGCGCTTACTGTGTGCACAGCACTGTACTAAGCGCTTGGGAAGTACAAGTTGGCAACATATAGAGACGGTCCCTACCCAACAGCGGGCTCAAATGATAATAATAATAATAATGGCACTTATTAAGCGCTTACTATGTGCAAAGCACTGTTCTAAGCGCTGGGGAAGTTACAATCAATCAATCATATTTATTGAGCGCTTACTATGTGCAGAGCACTGTACTAAGCGCTCGGGAAGTACAAATTGGCAACATATAGAGACAGTCCCTACCCAACATTGGGCTCACAGTCTAAAAGGGTATTTAGGTTGTCCCACAGCGGGCTCACAGTCTTTAATCCCCATTTTACAGATGAGGTAACTGAGGCCCAGAGAAGTTAAGTGACTTGCCCACGGTCACGCCGCTGACAATCGGCGGAGCCGGGATTTGAACCCCTAATGATAATAAAGGTAAGAGGAAAGCAGAGGCTTCTTGATGAGTAGCACTGTTTATTATTATAATGTACTGTCCCAAGCGCTCAGTACAGTGTTCTGCTCACAGTAAGCACTCAATAAATACGATGGAATGAACGACAAAGTCTACGGAGCACTGCCTGTCCTCTCTATGAAGCAGCATGGCCTAATGGTTAGAGCACAGGCCTGGCAGACAGAAGGACACGGTTTCGAAACCCTGCTCCGCCACTTGTCCGCTGTGTGACCGTGGACAAGTCACTTCACTTCTCTGTTACCTCATCTGTAAAATGGGTATTAAGGCTGTGAACCGGACGCAAGACGGGGACTATCCCCGACTCGATTTGCTTGTATTCCCCCTGCTACCCAGCACTTAGTACAGTGCCTGGCACATAGCAGCGTGGCTCAGTGGAAAGAGCACAGGCTTTGGAGTCAGAGGTCATGGGTTCGAATCCCGGTACCACCACAAGTCTGCTGTGTGACCTTGGGCAAGTCACTTCACTTCTCTGAGCCTCAGTTCCCTCATCTGTAAAAAATGGGGATCAAGACTGTGAGCCCCACGTGGGACAACTTGATCACACTGTATCCCCCCCAGCGCTTAGAACAGTGCGTTGCACATAGTAAGCGCTTAACAAATGACATCATTATTATTCTTTTAGACTGTGAGCCCACTGTTGGGTAGGGACTGTCTCTGTGTGTTGCCAATTTGCGCTTCCCAGGCGCTTAAGTGCAGTGCTCTGCACATAGTAAGCGCTCAATAAATACGATTGATGATGATGATATAGTAAGAGCTTCACAAATACCCCAATTATTATGATGATGATTATTAATATCTCTAAGGTGGTCTGGAGTTCATGTCCAGCGGTGGAAAGAGCCCGGGCTTTGGAGTCAGAGTTCACGGGTTCAAGCCCCGGCTCGGCCAATTGTCAGCTGTGCGACTTTGGGCGAGTCACTTCACTTCTCTGGGCCTCAGTTCCCTCGTCTGGAAAACGGGGATTAAGACTGGGAGCCCCCCGTGGGACAATCTGATCACCTTGTAACCTCCCCAGCGCTTAGAACAGTGCTTTGCACATAGTAGGCGCTTAATAAATGCCATCATTACGTCAATTTAGGGGCCACTCCCACCCCCCACCGCCCCTCAATGCCCCTCTCCGGGAGCTGGACTCTTTTAGACTGTGAGCCCACTGTTGGGTAGGGACTGTCTCTATACGTTGCCAACTTGTACTTCCCAAGCGCTTAGTACTGCGCTCTGCACACAGTAAGCGCTCAATAAATACGATTGATTGATTGAAAAGCTGCTGTTGTGTGCGGGGGATGGTCTCTGGTGCCTCAAAATCTTGTTCACCAGGCAAGGAGAGGCTCCTTTGGTCACGAGGCCCAAGTCTGCCCTGACACAAGCCCTTCGACACGCCTAACGTCACCACGGTGAGCAAAAACGACAGTTTTCGGTTATCCGAGCCCATTTTTCCCCCCCCGGTTACGGCCTCTGCACTCCGAAAGGAGTCACTATATTTAGTGATGGATTTTTTTGTGAACCAGGAAGTCGTCCTGAGTCATGAGTTATTGTTGTCGTTATGACCCAGTCCCAGTTAACATTCGAAAACTCAGTGCTCGTATTAACCATAGTCAGACTAGTTGTACAGAAAAGGCACAGCTGATTAAACATTCTTAACAGGGAGTCAAAGTTAACTTTTAACTCCCGCTGGAGCTGCTTTTCACCCAAGGCGGCAACTCCTTATGACCGAGACAAAACAGGCCCACGACGAAGGCTAATGAAAAACTGAGAATTCACGGCAGCGGTTTTCCCCAACCCACCCGAGTGGGGCTCGCCAATCCCAGTATTTCCGATTGGGAAAACGTTCCCAAAGTCACCGGCGTCTCAGCAGGATTTACGGCACCACGGGGATTACCGGCATTTAAATTCCGCCGAGGGTGAGCCTCGATACTGTTGGATCTCTTTCCCTGCATTTAAAACTAAGCAGGGATAATAATAAACGTCTTTTCCTTGAATTCAGGCAAAACACAGAAAGAACTTTTGATGCTTCCAATCGCTTAAAGATGGGCCCGAAGAAGCCCCAAGGCCCTAGTGCCCTGGGCTGTTTTCAGTCAGTCATACTTACTGAGCACTTACCATGGGCAGAGAGCATTGTACTAAGCGCTCGGGAGGGCGCAGTATAACAATTTTCAGCTTCATCCCCATTTTACAGATGAGGTCACTGAGGCACAGAGAAGCGACTGGGCCCAAAGTCACGCAGCTGACAGTTGGCGGAGCCGGGATTCGAACCCCTGACCTCTGACTCCAAAGCCCGGGCTCTTTCCACTGAGCCCCGCTGTATGCTTAATACAATAAAATACAAAATACAAAAACAATTGGAGTAGCGGCGTGGCTCAGGGGAAAGAGCCCGGGCTTTGGAGTCACGGGTCGTGGGTTCAAATCCCAACTCCGCCAACTGTCAGCTGTGCGACTTTGGGCAAGTCACTTCACTTCTCTGGGCCTCAGTTCCCTCATTGGTAAAATGGGGATTAAGATTGTGAGCCCCACGTGGGACAACCTGATCGCCTTGTATCCTCCCCAGCGCTGAGAACAGTGCTTTGCACAGAGTAAGCGTTTAACAAATTATTATTTAAAAAATCCCCCCAGAACAACAACAACAAAAATATATTCAGGAATATCTGCCTTATCTCTGGCCTTGCAACTGTTCCTAACTTCCCCTGCCAGGGTGACCCCACAGAGACCTCACTGGTAACATCCCCCCGGCACACGGTAAGCGCTTAAATACCACCATTATTATTCTCCCCTGCCTAATCCTGGGCCTTCCCAGTGACCATCGCGTCCTCTGGCCTGCTTCTTGCAGCTGCCTAAAATGGATTTCTGTTCCCTAGGCCAATTCCCTCCAGAGATGCCCGAAATGGATTCGGCAGGGCTCCAGCTGATGTCGGGACAGTGATGGACACTACGCAAAACAGTAGGGTCCCGGGGAGTGAGCACTTCATCCTAGAAACTTCCAGATTCTCCCCCGGCGTCTACGCGCAGGAAGAGTTTCGCTTCACCCACGGTGCTCCAAAAAAGCTAATTTACTAGGAAACCCTATTCAGCCGAAGCCAAACCTACCCTCAGGAAGGCTTACTTGAGGCCCAGAACGCTTGAGGCGAAAGTCAAGAGGCAGGCTGCTCCGATTTGACCTCCATTGAGCTAGCAGTTTATTTAAAGCGAGTTCACAGAGCGGGACTGAGTGAACGGACCCAGGCTCGACAGGGGCGATTACATTGTAAAAAAATTATAACTTTAGATCTCACGAAGAAGCACAAAAGAAAATGGTCCGTACTGTGGCTTTGCAATCGGGGAGTCTTTATTTACAACTCTGTTGGCGAAAAAGGAGACGGGAAGGTCTTAAAAAGGTTCAACAGAGGGTACCGAGGCAGGCGCTGGGAGTTTAAAGAACTGGCATCTTTCCTGTCCACCCAATCGACCGCCCACAGGAACGCCCCGCGTAGGTTCGGTTCCGTTTACGGAGTAGAGTGTTTCTATTTCACGCGATCTCTTTTTTTTTTTTAAGAAATACCGGAGACACCGAATCCACTCATTAAAGACGCAGCCTACGTCGAGGGATGCTTTCGATTTGTACCTGATAATAACACATGCCCAGTGAGACTCAGGAGCTGGGAAAAGCGGTTACACTTCCTACTTGAGTTGACACAGTCACAACAATCATTTCTGCGATGACCACCGTTTCTCAATTTATTGATGAGCTACTCTGAACTTACTATGAGGTGTAGCCAAGGTCGGACCCGAGGGGGATCGGGGTAACCATTCCTTTATTTTGTCTGTCTGTCGGAGACGATACGCCCTCCATACTCGGCACAGGAGACCGGGAACACCCTTTTAAGAATTCTAGATGAAATAAAAGAGGGAGTCGGCGTTCTTCCGTCGCCGACGAGTGGTCTTTCGGTCCGCCTCATTCTTCCAAGTCGAGTGTGTTCAGTTCTTCCTCAAGGTCGTCCAAATCCTCCCCCGTGAAAAGGTTTTCGTCCACGGGGACGGCATCCACGACTCCGTTCTCCCGGTCCTCTTCGTCCGCGCCCTCGTCCAAGTCGCTCTGCTCTCCGTTCTCCGCCCCGCCGCCGCCCGAAGCTTCGCTCAGCTTGTTTTCTGGCAACAGAAAGGGAAGGCCGATTCAGAACGGAGGAAAGGGCCGCCGCTCGACCGGATCGCCTCAGTGCCGCGGGTGCGCAGCTCCCCGCACTCGATGCCAGAGAGAGGGGCACGGTCCCTGCCCCTCAGGAATTTACCGGCTAACGGGGGAGGTCGAGGAGCCGACGGCCAGACGCGCGGACCTGGAGGGAGAAGCGCTGTTTCGGCCTTCGCGGCTCTAAACGGAGCGGAGGTTAAGCGGCCAAAGTTTTGGTGGGGCTGGGGTGGCGAGGGCGCCCGGCCGGAGAGATTTCACCCGTGCGGGTCTCCTGATTTGACCGGTGCCGCCTGCGCCATCCGTGGGCTCCGGAACCGTCCTGCCTTGGCCCGCATCAACTGTTTACCTGCTGCGGGCAGGGCGTGCGTCGTTTATATTGTTTTACTGTGCTTAGTACAGTGCTCTGCACGCTGAAAGCGCTCAATAAAACGGTTGTCTGACCCCGGTAACGGCCCTGAATCTCTTCAGGGCCACAGGTGGGTGAGGAGAGAGGGCAAAGGGGTGGAGGCCTTCCCAGACTGAGCCCTCTCCATCCCCCCAATCTTACCTCCTTCCCCTCCCCACAGCACCTGTATATATGTATATATGTTTGTACAGATTTATTACTCTATTTATTTATTTATTTTGCTTGTACATATCTACTCTATTTTATTTTGTTAGTATGTTTGGTTTTGTTCTCTGTCTCCCCCTTTTAGACTGCGAGCCCACTGTTGGGTAGGGACAGTCTCTATATGTTGCCAATTTGTACTTCCCAAGCGCTTAGTACAGTGCTCTGCACATAGTAAGTGCTCAATAAATACGATTGATGATGATGATGATGATGAAGAGCCCAAGACGGAGGAGGTGGACACTTTAGCTTTGCTGCCTGACCTGGCTACTTATGACGCTACCCTCTTGGTTACGCTGGGCAGCAGCACGGTGTAGTGGACGGAGCACGGCCTGCGGGTCAGAAGGTCACAAGTTCTAATCCCGACACCGCTACCTGTCTGTTACGGGACCTCGGGCAAGTCACTTCTCTTCTCTGGGCCTCAGTGACCTCATCTCTAAAATGGGGACTGAGACTGTGAGCCCCACCTGGGGCAGGGACTGTGTCCAACCCCATTTGCTCGTATCTGCCCCTTGCACAAACTAAGCGCTTAACAGATAGCACATTATTATCAATCAATCAATCAATCATATTTATTGAGCGCTTACTGTGTGCAGAGCACTGTACTAAGTGCTTGGGAAGTACAAGTTGGCAACATATAGAGACGGTCCCTACCCAACAGTGGGCTCACAGTCTAGACGGGGGAGACAGAGAACAAAACAAAACATATTAACAAAATAAAATAAATAGAATAGATATGTACAAGCAAAATAAATACATAAATAGAGTAATAAATATGTACAAACATATACATATATACAGGTGCTGTGGGGAAGGGAAGGAGGTAAGGCGGGGGGGTGGAGAAGGGGAGAGGAAGTGAAGTGATATTTACATTTGAGAGAAAACATCTAGACCTATAAGTTCTAGCTTTTATGTGAAATCCTCATCCCCCTCTCCATCCCCCCATCTTACCTCCTTCCCTTCCCCACAGCACCTGCATATATGTATATATGTTTGTACAGATTTATGACTCTATTTATTTATTTATTTTACTTGTACATATCTATTCTATTTATTTTATTTTGTTAGTATGTTTGGTTTTGTTCTCTGTCTCCCCCTTTTAGACTGTGAGCCCACTGTTGGGTAGGGACTGTCTCTATATGTTGCCAATTTGTACTTCCCAAGCGCTTAGTACAGTGCTCTGCACATAGTAAGCGCTCAATAAATACGATCGATGATGATGATGATGATCCGGAAGGTGTTTTTTTTTTTTAAAAATCTAGGAGCTAATGCTCAAAAATCACCGTAAGTCTCTATCTCTCTCTTCACTCTCGCATTTTACTACATCAAAAATGCATTTTTCAAAAGCAGTTTTCAGGCACCATCCGCTAAGGGCAGTTTTGCTGTTTTCGAAAATGGAATTTTTCTAATCTAACACCACTTCAGGTTGTTCAGAGAGGCACAATCCAATGGATTTTCTCCCTTCCCTACCTTGCTGCAATATGGACGTTCACCAAAGACGATGGTGAAACTCTGCCTGCTGGACAATAGGCCCCTCAGCCACTCGTGGAAGGTACTCTCCCCCTCTTCCTTCCCCCAGCTGCTCAGACAGCGTGCATGGGTTTTCATCATCATCATCGATCGTATTTATTGAGCGCTTACTACCAGCGCCAACGACTCTCGATCTTCCGGGTGAGAGCGGCGAACCCGCAAACCTCGTGCCAGTCGGGTGGGATCCCGCCACGGTGGAAGCGGCCCCCAGGGCTGCACGCAGTTCATCCGCCCCGTGACCGAACTCGCACCCACTTAATGAAGCCCATACGGGGGGGCCCGGAAAACCGGCGGCTTCTTTCATTCACTCAACTGCATTTACCGAGTGCTTACTGTGTGCAGAGTACAGTACTAAGCGCTTGGGAGAGTACGGCAAAAAACAGACTCGTTCCCTGCTCACGAAGTGCTGAAACTTGGTCATCATCATCAATTGTATTTATTGAGCGCTTACTGTGTGCACAGCACTGTACTAAGCACTCGGGAAGTACAAATTGGCAACATATAGAGACAGTCCCTGCCCAACAGTGGGCTCACAGTCTAAAAGGGGGAGACAGAGAACAAAACCAAGCATACTAACAAAATAAAATAAATAGGTCCTTCACAAAATAAAATAAATTGGTCCTTCACAATACTCCGGAGTCCTAAATTCACAGAGTCAGACTTGCGACCCGTCTACAACTATCGCTCAACAGGTAAATGACATAGGACTTAGTCAACCGCGTTTTTGCCAAGTACCTTCCTCTTTCCCTGTATATATGTATATATGGTTGTACATATTTATTACTCTATTTATTTATTTATTTTACTTGTACATTTCTTTCCTATTTATTTTATTTTGTTGGTATGTTTGGTTCTGTTCTCTGTCTCCCCCTTTTAGACTGTGAGCCCACTGTTGGGTAGGGACTGCCTCTATGTGTTGCCAATTTGTAATTCCCAAGCGCTTAGTACAGTGCTCTGCACATAGTAAGCGCTCAATAAATACGATTGATTGATTGATTGATTTCCTTGTAGTTGTCCGGAACTTTTATTGTTCCAAAATGCTCTCCTATCATCACCTCAATTTACCCTCACAGCATTCCTGTGAGGTAAAAAAGAGTCTGGCACTTTTATTCTACCAAAATGCTCTCCTGTCAATCACCTCAATTTACCCTCACAACATTCCTGGGAGGTGAAAAGTAGGCACCATCCCCATTTTGCACATGAGGACACTGAGGCACGGAGAGAGCGACCTCCCCAGCGTCAACCAGTAGGCCGGGGGCTGAGCTGGGACTGTGGGTCGGAGACATGCAACAGGCTGAAATTCTTTGTTTCTGATTTCTACCCCTTAGCCCCAGGAAGATCCAAAGAGATGTCTACTCCAGGTTCCCGGCAGCTCCAACTCTGCTCAAGGAGGAAGGAATAATAACCCCGATAGAGATGAAATGGCATTTAAGCGCTTACTGTGTGCCAAGCACTCTTCTAAGAGGTAGGGTAGATACAAAATAATCCTGCCCCACTTGAGACTCGCAGTTTACGTGGGAGGGAAAGCAGGCATTGAAGACCCCAAATTGCCTTGGATTCTCTAAGTATAAAACCTGGTTCTGATCGCTGGCTGTTTAGAATTGTCTGCACGCATAATTTTACAGTTTACTGGATTACCCAAGTCGCTGACGTCTTGGGGCCTCCCGCAGTCAGCAATACATCAAGAGTAAACGGATTATAATCATCACGGACGACTGTAGCTAATTTAGCAGCAACAAGGAGCTCAGCAAAGGAGAACACGCAGTGTCTCTCAAAGTTCTCCACTTTATAAAAGGCACAGACGTGTTTTTTGAATAACCAAAAGTGATCCGTCAGAGGTGGTCCCAGTGCTAAGTGGAACCACAGATTAAATGGTAACAATTGACTTTTGGAAGGTACTTAAAGATCCAGTCGCTTTAGTCAGCCTTCTAGTTTTCAAAATCGGCTAAGCAGCAGACTTACCATCCTTATCTGCCGAAGCGTAGGCGCTGAATCGCTCAAGGCTGGCCACGGTGATACCGGTCTCGTCTACGTCCTTCGGAATATACAGGCTCAAATCTATATCATTTATCCTCACCGTATCATCGACCTTTGGTAGAATAAAGAAAAAAACAAAGCAGAGCTCCATTACAAGCACAAAAATACAGGCCCCTAGATCAACATCTCCTTGTCTACCACACACACTGCCGAACTTCTAAACACAGCCACTTAAAAACACATAGTAGTCTTAAATTATAATTTCAAGTAATTTTCACAGGCTCAACCCTTCTGGCCCTTTTGAAAATGATCACATGTCCAAGTGACATTATTAGACATTATTATAATGACTGCTTTTGCAGAGAATACAGCAAGACCACAGGCCCAGGATTTTACAAGGACCCAACAGATGCGGCTGTGTTCTAGCTGGAACCGCAAATCGCTTCTCCACTTCCCGTACCAGGCCTTTCCTGCCCCGCCTGGGTTTTTGAAATCCCATTTCTTTTGTTCTGCTCCCCCGTCATTCTTCAATTTTTCCATTCTACCTGCCCCTATTGTTATTCCGTGATTAATAATGACAGCAACACAGCAACTTAATTGCCGTTATTGCTGTTATGGTACTTATGAAGTGCTTACTATTCATTCATTCATTCATTCATTCAATCGTATTTATTGAGCGCTTACTGTGTGCAGAGCACTGTACTAAGCGCTTGGGAAGTACAAGTTGGCAACATCTAGAGACGGTCCCTACCCAACAGTGGGCTCACAGTCTAGAAGGGGGAGACAGAGAACAAAACAAAACATATTAACAAAATAAAATAAATATATACAAATAAAATAGAGTAATAAATACATACAAACATATATACATATATACAGGTGCTGCGGGGAGGGGAAGGAGGTAAGGAGGGGGGGATGGAGAGGGGTTTCCAGCTAATTACTGGCTAATGTGGGTTTCCTGTACTCTTCAAAGTGCTTAATACAGTGTCCTGCACGCAGTAAGTGCTCAAAAGTAAGACTGATTGATTTTACATTGTGAGCTCCATGTTGCTCAGAAACCATGCCTGAATCAAAGTGCACAGTGCTTAGGACTGGGTTCTGTACATTTTTTTAATAGTACTGATTAAGCACTTATGTGCCAGGCGATGTACTAAGCGATGGGGAAAATACAAACTAATCTGGTTGGACGCAATGTCCCAGCGCTGTTCAGATACAGCTGTTAGATACAAGCCAATCAGGGTGGACACAGTCCTTTTCCCACAGGGGGCCAACAATTTAAGGAAGAGAAAGTAGGAATGAATCCCCATTTTACAGGTGAGGTAACTGAGGCCCAGGCTCAAAGTCACAAATCAGATCTTAGTGGTGGTAACTGTCAAGTGCTTATTGTTACGTGCCAAGCACTGTACTAAGTGCTGGGGTAGAGACGGGATAATCAGGACAGACGCGGTCCCTGCGGGACAAGGGTTTCAAAGCAGGGCGAGTTTCTGGAAATGGGGCTGGCTATGGAAAGCTCGCAAACCAACAAGACGCAGCCGCAAGCATCCTTCACCTCATCGCCACTCGCTCCTTGGGTATAATGAGTATCGTCCGCTTCTTCATCATCGTCATCCACCAGCTCGGGTCGGAACTCAAACACTTCTCGGCCGCTGATCTATCCACAAAAAGAGAACCAAGTTTCAACTGTGCCAGACTCTGTCATCCCTCAGAGGCACCTTATCTTGGTGACCCTCTCCATCCACAAATAACTTTCCACAGGGAATGGACATACCACCAACGCTTTGCCCGCCTTGAAGTCGGCTTTCCTCCTTTCCATGTCCTGTTCGGCTTTATCAATTTTTTCTTGTCTTTTCCTTTTCTTCCACGCGAGAAATGATTCTAGGGTAATTTTGGTGACGTTTGGTCCTAAAGCTGAACGCTGGTGAGAGAGAGGTTTAAAGGTTTCACGTGAGCCATCCGTCTCGTATCGTCACCCTCCTACGAATTCAACAGGGCCACGGTTCACTAGTGTTATCCTACTTGAAACTGAATTCTTTCGGCCCAAAGTCCCGGTTAACGAATCTTCATTAACTGGCGTGAATGTGTGACAGTGTCTTAAAACTGTTTCAAAAGTTTTGAGTATCAATGGCGACTTCAAAAAGTATTTGAATATGAGCGAAAATGTGAAACTTACAGTGCTATTACAGTGCATACAGTGCTAAAGCTTACAGTGCTACAGTGCTTACAGTGCCATGTATATATATATATATGTTTGTACACATTTCTTTATTTATTTTACTTGTACATATCTATTCTATTTATTTTATTTTGTTAGTATGTTTGGTTTTGTTCTCTATCTCCCCCTTTTAATAATAATAATGTTGGCATTTGTTAAGCGCTTACTATGTGCAAAGCACTGTTCTAAGCGCTTGGGGGGATCCAAAGTGATCAGGTTGTCCCACGTGGGGCTCACGGTCTTAATCCCCATTTTACAGATGAGGTAACTGAGGCTCAGAGAAGTTAAGTGACTTGCCCAAGGTCACACAGCAGACATGTGGTGGAGCCGGGATTCGAACCCATGACCTCCGACTCCAAAGCCCGTGCTCTTTCCACTGAGCCACACTGCTTCTCTTTTAGACTGTGAGCCCACTGTTGGGTAGGCACTGTCTCTATGTGTTGCCACTTTGTACATCCCAAGCGCTTAGTACAGTGCTCTGCACACAGTAAGCGCTCAATAAATACGATTGATGATGATGATGATGCTATTAAGCATTAACGGTAAGATGCAGCATTCCTAACATCTACACTGATTTCCTAATCCGCGGGATTAAAGCTACTGAGCGCATCCGCTTCCCGATTACGGCTTCCGGAGGGATTTGGCTTCTCTCTTTCCCAAAAGATAAATTCCTGTTGCCCCCAAGTGGCAGACGTTAAAAATTCCCAACTGGAGACTTCTCCCATCTTCCGTTGTTTTGGGGAAGAAAAAAGACGGTTACCTCTCTTTCTATGAGGTCCTCTAATGAAATCTCGTCTTCCTTCTCTTCCTTCTTTTTATCTTTCTTGAGCACAAAGCCAGGAGGTAGAGCGTGGCGGTACATGCATACGTCGCCGCCGCCGGGACACACCCAAAACCAGCCGTATTTGTTGTTTTCGATAGCATCAAGAAAATGTTTGCATACCTGGAGAGGGGGGGAAAAAAAAAGAAATCCACAGTTACCATCGGCTCTCATCCTAATCTCCGGGAAACGGAGCTAAACTCTCCCTGAGCGGTAGAGAATGCCCGCGGAGAGAGGATGGGAGTCGGCCTCGGGACTTGCGATAGGACGTCGTGGGCGGGGAATGTGTCTGCTTATTGTTGGGTCGTTGTCTTTCAAGCGCTCGGTACGGAGCTTTGCGCATAGTAAGCGCTCGGTAGGCAGGACTGACTGAAGGACGGATCAACTGGCCGTGGCGCGATGGGCATCTCCGGTGGCAGCGTGGGCAGGCTGCAGCCCAAACCGATCCGGGCTCGAGCGCCAGGCTGCCGATTTTGGGATCGTTCCCGGCCTCGACGACAATACCCGGGGCGGCCTCCTGCATGAAAGCCCCCCCGCCCCCCTGATAATGATAACAGAGACAATAACCACAATGGCTGTGGTACTTGTTGTCCGCTTACTAAGTGCCAAGCACTGTTCTAAGCGCTGGGGGTGGATGCAAGGTAATCAGGTTGTCCCACATAGGGCTAACACTCTGAATCCCCACTTTCCAGATGAGGCAACTGAGGCCCAGAAGTGAAGTGACTTGTCCAGGGTCACAGAGCAGACAAGTGTCGGAGCCGGAATTTGAACCCATGACCTTTTGACGCGCCTGCCCGTGCTCTATCCACTAGGCCACACTGCTTCTGCTCTTTCAGTGGCTACCAATCAATCTGCGCATCAGGCAGAAACTCCTCACCCTGGGCTTCAAGGCTGTCCATCCATCCCCTCGCCCCCTCCTACCTCACCTCCCTTCTCTCCTTCCACAGCCCAGCCCGCACCCTCCGCTCCTCCGCCGCTAATCTCCTCACCGTACCTCGTTCTCGCCTGTCCCGCCATCGACCCCCGGCCCACGTCATCCCCCGGGCCTGGAATGCCCTCCCTCTGCCCATCCGCCAAGCTCGCTCTCTTCCTCCCTTCAAGGCCCTACTGAGAGCTCACCTCCTCCAGGAGGCCTTCCTAGACTGAGCCCCTTCCTTCCTCTCCCCCTCTCCATCCCCTCATCTTACCCCCTTCCCTTCCCCACAGCACCTGTATATATGTATATATGCCTGTACATATTTATTACTCTACTTATTTATTTATTTTATTTTACTTGTACATATCTATTCTATTTATTTTATTTTGTTAGTATGTTTGGTTTTGTTCTCTGTCTCCCCCTTTTAGACTGTTAGCCCACTGTTGGGTAGGGACTGTCTCTATATGTTGCCAACTTGTACTTCCCAAGTGCGTAGTACAGTGCTCTGCACACAGTAAGCGCTCAATAAATACGATTGATGATGATGATGATTTCAGAACCCTACACTGAGGCAAACGCACAGCGCAGTGTGGGCTGGTAAGCTCTTAACAAATGCCAAAATTATTATTACAGCATTTTAAACCTCCTTCATCCTCCCCTTCAACCCAAGCACCACCAGGAGGTAAACCAAATAAGCAAATCTAACACTCTGTATCACTTTCTAGCACAGAACGGTCCTTGCCCTATGTGAGAAACTTTTAGCAGGGCTGAATTTAAACAGCGGAGAACCCATTAGATTCGAAATGACTCCGATGTCCTCCCGCCTCCCCCATTTCTTGTCCCTGATAACCTGCCCCACGTGGGGCAGGGACTGCGTCCAACTCGATTTGCTTGTACCTACTCCAGCGCTTAGTACAGTGCCTGGCACATAGTATACACACTTAAATATCATAATTACTATTACTATTTCCGCTGCTCCTTTTCAGTCCTTCTCCTCTTGCCCCTTCTTTAACTCTTCCGTTTTCCCAGCAGTTTTTCTGGGAAGATCTCCTGCCTCCTCTTGATATCCACCTCCTCCACCTGTGCCTCTGATCCCTCCTTCCGTACCTCACCAAATCGCTTGCCCCCTCCCTTATTTCCTCCTCGTCCAAAGCTTCAACTATTTCCTCTCCCACGGCTTCCCCTTCTGCTTTCAAACATGTTCATGCCTCCCCTAACCTAAAAAACCCTCTCTTGACCCCACAGCTCCCTGCAGTTATCACCCTATAATTCCTCACCACACTTCTTGAGCGAGTTGCCTCCTCTCCTCCAATTCTCTCCCTGACCCCCTCCAATATGGCTTCCAAATAATTTTGACATTTGTTAAGAGTTTACCAGCCCACACTGCGCTATGTGTTTGCCTCAGTGTAGGGTTCTGAAAAGACCATCCTCCCAATGGTCACCAAATGATCTCCTTCTTGCCAGATCCAAAGGCCCGTATTTCATCCCAATCCTCCTCGACCCTCAGCTGCCTTCGATACTTTGGACCACCCCCTTCTCCTGGAAACATTATCCAACCTCGGATTCCCCGACACTGTCCTCTCCTAGCTCTCCTAGCTCTCAGGCCGCTCATTCTCGGTCCCTCTCATGGGCTCCTCCAGTGTCTCTCACCCCCTTTCTTTCAATTGCATTTATTGAGTGCTTACTGTGTGCAGAGCACTGTACTAAGCGCTTTTAGGGGAGCCCCTCAAGGTACATTTCTAGGTCCCCTTCTATTCTCCATCTCCACCCACTCCCTTGATTCGCTCTCATGGGTTCAACTACCATCTCTAGGCAGAGGATTCCCAAATCTGCACCTCCAGCCCTGATCTCTCTCCTCTTCTGCAGTCTCATTACCTGACTTCACACCTCTCCTTGGATGCCCCGCTGACACCTCAACCTTAACACATCCACAACAAACCCCCCGCCCCACCATCTTCCCACCCAAACTGTCCTCTCCCTGACGTTCTCATCACGGAACCACATCCTCCCTGGCTCACAAGCTCCAGTCTCCGGCGTTGTCCTTGGCTCATCTCTCCCATTCAGCCCGCATTTTCATTCTGTCACCAACTACTGTCGGTTGAACCTTCACAACGGGGCTAAAATCCGCCCTTTCCTCTCCATCCAAACGGCTACCGTGTTATTCCAAGCGTTTATCCTATCGCACCTTGATTCCTGCAAGCCTCCTCACTAACCTGAACAGTGCTTTGCACATAGTAAGTACTTAACAAATGCCATTATTATTATTATAACCTCCCACCAGCTGTTCCTCCCCACGTCAGTCCATCCTTCCCAGCCCCACAGCACTTGTGCACATTTGAGTACCTATCTGTAATTTATTTATTTGTTTATTCATTCTAATGTCTGTCTCCCGCTCTGGACTGTAAGGTCGTTGTGGGCAGGGAAGGTGTCTGTTTATTGTTATAGTGTACTCCCCCAAGGGCTTAGTACAGTGCTTTGCACACAGTGAGCGCTCAATAAATACGACTGAACTTTGCTCTGCTGCCTGGATCATTTTTCTACCAAAGGGCTCAGTCCACATTTCCCCACTCGAGAACCTCCAGGGGTTGCCCATCTGCCTCTGCATCAACAGAAACCCCTTAACATCGGATTTAGAGCTCTCAATCCCTTTACCCCCTCCTACCTCACCTCGCTACTCTCCTGCTACAGTCTAGTCTGCAGACTTCCCTCCTCTAATGCCACGCTCTCACGTATCTCACCTTTAGCCTTCAACTCCTTTCCTCTTCACAGCCCACAGAAGATCCCTCCCTCCACCTTCAACATCTTATCAAAGGCCCATCTCCTCCGAGAGGCCTTCCCCGATTAGGCCCTCTTTTCCTCCTGTCCCGGCCCTCCTGCGTCACTCTTTCATTTGGATCACGTCGGGGTCGGTATACAGGAGCGCTTAGTACCGTGCTCTGCACACGGTAAGCGCTCAATAAATACGACTGAATTAATAAATGAATTTGTACCCTTGATTCACCTCTCCTCTCCCTCAGTCCCACGGTACTTGTGTACATATCCGTTATTTATTTATTTTATTTGTACATATCTATTCTATTTATTCTATTTTGTTAGGATGTTTGGTTTTCTTCTCTGTCTCCCCCCTTTTAGACTGTGAGCCCACTGTTGGGTAGGGACTGTCTCTATATGTTGCCAACTTGTACTTCCCAAGCGCTTAGTACAGTGCTCTGCACACAGTAAGCACTCAATAAATACAATTGATTGATTGATTGATTTATCTATTTCTATTGATGCCTGTCTCCCCTGCTAAAATGAAAGTTCATCCTCGACAGGGAACTTGTCTAACAACTCTGTTATACTGTACTCTCCCAAGTGTGTACATATTTACTATTCTGTTTATTTTGTTAATGATGTGCATCGTTTTATTTCTATTTATTCTGATGACTTGACACCTGTCCACATGTTTTGTTTTGTTGTCTGTCTCCCCCTTCTAGACTGTGAGCCCATTGTTGGGTAGGGACCGTCTCCATATGTTGCCAACTTGTACTTCCCAAGAGCTTAGTCCAGTGCTCTGCACACAGTAGGCGCTCAATAAATACGATTTAATGAATGAAAAGTGTTTCCAAGTACAGTGCTTTGCACACAAATAAGCATTCCGTAAAAACCACCAACTGATCGACTGATGGGCAGAACTGCTCAGTTTTTCAAAGCAGTTTTTTGGGAAACACTGCAGAACGATTCACTTCTAGACCCAATTTTGTTTTTTTTTTCAGTTAAAAACAAAACCGGGCAGACCCGTGAGGCTCAGGGGCTGTGTGGGACAAAGTTGGCATTAGCAGACCACCCAGCCCATAACAATGCCATGACTGTTATTATTTATTTAAGGGGAAAAGTCGAATATTTTTGTCTGCAGGACAGCACGCTACCAACTCAGATCCTGCATACACTTCTAAAGACAAAGGACATCGAAAGAATGAATGAATGAATAGTATTTGTTAAGCGCTCAACTATGTGCCAGACACTGTACAAAGCGCTGGGGTGGGTACAAGCAGACTGGGTTGGACACAATCCCTGCCCCACGTGGGGCTCACAGTCTCAATCCCCATTTTACAGATGAGGGAACTGAGGTCCAGAGAAGCGAAGCAGCTTGCCCAGCGTCACACAACAGATGAGCGGCACAGCTGGGACAGAGAACAGATTCTCAAGAACAAGAAATACTGAACTCCCTTTGAGCTCGTATTCCCAACCATGATAAATGAGGTTTAAAAAACTGCAGGGAAATGGAACCCCCTGCCCTTCCCATTCCGCTCCCACCAGAGCAAACAGAAATAAAGGTTTGGCCTGTAATCCAACCAAACACTTTTGTAGGAAGGCTTATTTCCCTCTTCCACATTTAACTCTTCCTAATGCTAATTAATAGTTACTGTGACCCAATGCAAGAAAAGGACATACTATTTGAGTTTTGGGTTTTTTCTTTTCCGCCTCACCATGCTTCTTGTTCACAACTTCTTCCAGCTTTTTCTCATCCCAATTCTCCATCGTATCTAGGTGGGAAGGACACAGGCAGGTGAAACAACATTACCACCCCGCAAATAACAGACATTTCCACAGATTCTATTTGGGCAAAGCTACCCTGGTCTAAAACAGAACGCTTTTTCCAAAACGCTTTAGATGAAATGGGGCACCGAACTCCCCCGCGTCCCTTATTACTTGCTGAGTTCCATCTATTCTATTTATTTTATTTTATTAGTATGTTTGGTTTTGTTCTCTGTCTCCCCCTTTTAGACTGTGAGCCCAATGTTGGGTAGGAACTGTCTCTATATGTTGCCAATTTGTACTTCCCAAGCGCTTAGTACAGTGCTCTGCACATAGTAAGCGCTCAATAAATACAATTGATGATGATGACAAGTGGGCTGTACTTTTATTTTCTTTGAAGGTATAAAATTGGAGGCCCAGAATCCTATCTTAAATGAGTACAAGAAAGACCAAGTGCTTCCTGGGCATTTCACACACAGATTTGGAGAAATCAAAATTTAAAACTCCCCACTAACTTTAAAATATTTCCATTTCATTACTAAAGTAAAAAAAAAAAAAAATCAAATGAAATATCCCAAACCACGCACCTGGAAAGGAAGAAGCTAGTACCCCTCCAGGTCTGGAAGTGACTAGGTAGTTTTAATTATCTCAAGCTACTTGCTGCCGATAAAAACTGACAAAGGATTAGAAAACATTAGCCAAAATGTGAAGACGCACCCTTTTCAAGCTCTTCGTCTCTTGCGTCGATGTAAACGCTCCGCTTTTCACATTTCCGCTCCAGAGACAAGTCATGGGAGAATTTGCACTTGTCTCCCTTCGTACACTGCCCTTGCTTGAAGAATGCACACACGACTGATTTAGGATCGGCACCTGTGTCACACGAAACGGCATTATCTCACTGAAGAGAATACGGTGCATTTGCAGGAGAGAATTTCCTAATATTTCAAAATATCCAGAGTGAGAGAGATCACAAAGGGGCCTTTGGAGAAATGGACCTCAAATTACCATTCGCATTTTCAGAAAAGAAACAAGGACAAGCCAAGATTATGTAGGTGAGGCCTTTTTTCCCATCTCTAAAGCGGGAAACAGTAGGGGGGGGCGATTATTTTTAATCATCAAAATGCAATGTTTAAGGTGGCATTTGTTCTCCCTGCCCTGAGGGATTTTGACAAATTTCGTATTGGAAAGGACAAAAAAACCCCCCCAAAAACCCAGTGTTACTAACTGTGATGGGAAAATTAGGAGGAAGAGAAAAAGTTCAGTTTTTGACAGAGGGGGACTGAGGTATCAGGAGGACTTCCACGGAGAGATGTCTGAAGGTGAGAGGAAATGGGTAATTGCAGAATTAGTGGGCTGAGGCCATTCATTCAATCGTATGTATTGAGTGTTTATTGGGTGCAAAGCACTGTATTAAGCACTTGGGAGACAATAAACAGACACATTTCCTGCCCACAACGAGCTTACAGTCTAGATCGGGAGACGGACATTAATATGAATTACACAGAATCATCCATAAAGAAGTAGCTGTTAGAGATGACCTAGTGGAAAGAGGACGGACCTGGGAGATGGAGGGCCTGGGTTCTAATCCTGGTTCTGCCAACGGCTTGCTGTGTGACCTTGGGCAAGTCACTTTACTTCTCGGTGTCTCAGTTCTCCTGTTCTCCCTCCTACTGTGAGCCCCCTAAATAACTTGTATCGTTTCCCAGTAATTGGCCCACAGTAAGCGCTTAACTAATACCATTAAAGAAAGAGATAGCAGCCAGACAGGAGAACACTGTGTCAGTGAAGCTGAGGTTAGGTGGTTTCTACGAGAAGCGGGTGGTCCACAGTGTCAGAGGTGATAATAATGATGATAGTTGCGATTACTGTGTGCAGAGCACCATGATTAGCACTTGGAAGAGAAGAACGATCGGAGACACGTTCCCTGCTTTAGAGGGGCTTGCAAGGGGGAGGCCGACAAAAATTCGACAGATAGCAGAAGCCGGAGGAAGAACACCTATTCGTCTAGAAGCAGCTGAAAAGGGAATGCAAGGGTAAATATAAAAATACATAAAGATTCGCACCCACACATGACGGCTGAGGATAAGGTCAAAGTACACAAACGCCAAGGGTGGACTGAGGAATCGAGGAAGGCAACTAGGAGGAAATGGGATTTTTGGAGAGCTGCAGTCTTTGCAGGATTGGAGGGGCGCAGCCCCAGGCCGGGGGAATGAGGCAGAGGTCGGGAGACCAGGGAGGAGACGGATATCTAGCTGCAATAAGACTGGCACTGGTTTTGAGGTGGGAGCGGATTTAACCTAAGTTAAGCAGCTCGGACGGGGCGGAGGTCTCCCACTGGTGTCCCCGGGAGTCAGGCTTCCAATCCTTCCGCCTCTTCCCATCGTAACCTGCAGCCGGGCCTCTCGGGAAGGGCTGTCCTTATCCCTACCCGATGGTTCCCTGGCTTTTCCCGGTCTTCGCGGTGGGGCGAGGGGGGGCTTTTAGCCAGGTCAGACCAAAGCGGGTCCCTGTCACTTGGAGTAAGCAGGCAGGGCTGGAGCCAGGGACCCGCTGGCATGGACGGCGGCATTCAGCTTGAGCAGGGGCTGGGCGAATCTCGGGTTTACCAAAAATAACCCCCCTCAAAAACCAATAACCGCCCCCCAACCTGAGTCGGGTGGAGATGGAAGGGAATCTAGTTGGGGGCCCTTGGGCACCAGGAGCGTCTCTAGGAATAGAGGGGAAGGAAAGAGCGGGTGGGGAGCGAGCAGCAGTTGAGCTGTGAAATACCTACAGGGCTCGGTTGTCCTGCCAGGATCCGTTTTGGGATGGAACCCGACTCGGCGCCATTCGGGCTACAGAAAAACATACCCCACTAGGCCACCGCTCCCAACACAGACGCATTTTCGAGGGACACGCTACGGACGTAGCCTGAGGTAGGCTTGTATGGCAGCCTAAGAGCTCGTCTGCATACTCAAGCGATGGCGGCAAAACGTAATTCCATACGCACGAACATTATAAGGGAGTTTTAGGGAGGAAATGGATCGCACAAAACGGGCAAATCCAAAGGATCAATGTTACCTTTACTGATTTTCTGAGCAGCAACGACAGGTTTGAAGAGCTCATTGAGCTCCTGTAGTTCTTTTTTCTTATCATCTTTCTTTAATTTCTTCTCCCCTTCACTCTGTGCAGCCTACGAAAATCCCAGAGTTGACATAGATTTAGAATTGATTTTAGATAAAGACCACGTACTAAACGTGCATGAACGTACAAAACGGTGGCCCGAAGTTACACAAGTACATTACTTCCAAACGATAATCAATTTTCCCAAAGGCCAGCTGTGTTTCCCGTCCCGTACCTTCCATCTTTTAATTTCCCACTGAAACCGCACTGGTAAATTACCTCATTCCTGCTTCTGTTCTGACATATTCCGCCGCCTCCGACCTTTAACGGTATGTGTTTGAAAAGACTCAGAGCATTTTGGAAAAAGCAAGCTAGAGGAATGTTGTCCACGGCGGCAAAACAGCCCCGAGAAACGCCGTTGGCCGTTCTTAGGCAGGGGGATGCTGGAGTCTGTTGTCAGGAAAGATGGAAGGCCTTGGGCAGACAGAGCACGGGCCTGGGCGTCAAAAGGACCTGGGGTTTTCTTTTTTGTTTTAATGGTAGCTCTTAAGCGCTTACTACGTGCCAAGCACCGTACTAACCCCTGGAGGTAGATACAAGATCAGCGGGCCGGACTCAGTCCCTGCCCAATGGGGGTCTAAGTACTGTGAATCCCCATTTAACAGATGAGGAAACTGAGGCCCAGAGTGCCTCAGGGAGAGGAGCAGGGAAGCCCGTTCCCCTGGGATTTGGGATCCGTCCATCACCAGGGTCAGCCGGACGAGGGGCCTCCTGGTCAGCTCTAGTTCCTGGCTCTGCTGTGTGACCTTGGGCGAGCCACTTGGTTTCTCCGGGCCTCAGTTCCCTCGTCTGTCAAATGGGGATTGAGACCGGGGAGCTCCAAATAGGACCCGGACCGGTCCAACTGGATGAGCTTGGCTCTATCCCAGCGCTTAGCATGGTGCCTGCCACATAGCAAGCGCTCAGCAAGTACCATCTAAAAAACCCCCCAAAAAGAACAACAAAACAGTACGTGCACGTGTGGCTTCTTGACCGTGTGAGGTGAGAGGGGGCTGCTCCCAGGGAATTCCCAGGACAGGGCGTTCCCTGACGGAATAAGGGCGCGGCTCAGGGGATCCACTCGGACCGGGAACGGGAACGTCCAAGAGGTCAGGGGTTGTGCAGATTCCACCGGAACCCCACGACCCGCCAGACCTCGGCGGTCTGCTACGCGTTTACCTGTCGCGGATTCTGCTGGCCAAACTTCACTTGGTGAGTCACCGCCTTGATGAACTTCTGCTGTTTGGCTCCTTTCTTATTCTTCAGACCAAAAGTTTTATCCTAAGGGAGAAAGATCGACCCGGTAAGGCAGGCGATTTCTTTAGATGAGCCCACTGTCCATTAAATACCGCCACAGCCCCCACCCGGCATCATTCCTGATCGAGGAGAGGCTTTTGACTCGAGCAAATGCCTCAGGAAGGTCCCTTGAGTGGTTCACTTCAACCGGCAACCCAAAGACCGAAGGGAATTTACACATCCCTTAGTATGACTGAATAAAGTTTCAAAATATCTGGTTGTCACACAATAGAAGCTTAGCTAAACGGGCCAGATTTTCGGTTTGCTCTTTTTTTCAGTACTAATAATAAAGATGGAGTTTGTTAAGCGCTTACTATGTGCAAAGCACTGTTCTAAGTGCTGGATTCAGAATCCGAATTTAGCCGGACACTATTCTTGGGAGTACAACGGTTATATGAAGTATAAAGGAAGAAAAAGAAAAGGCAGCACCAAAGTAATCCTCCCCTTGATACACCATTATCAATTCATATTCGTTGAGGAGATTCGGGTTGGGGCGTTACGGACATTTACTGATCACTTCCAAAGTGCCCACTTTATTTACTTATATTAATGTCTGCCTCCTCCTCTTGACTGTAAGCGCGTCGTGGGCAAGGTATATGTCTGTTTACTGTTACACAGTACTCTCCCAAGTGCTTACAGTGCTCTGCACACTGTACGTGCTCAATAAATATGGCTGAATGAATACTACATTGCTCTGCACACGGTAAGCGCTCAATAAATTAGAACAGTGCTTTGCACATAGTAAGCGCTTAATAAATGCCATTAAAAATAAATAAATACGACAATAATAGTACAGTGCTCTGCACAAAGTAAGCACTCGATAAATACAACTGAATGAATAGTAGTATTCTGCACACAGTAGGGGCTCAATAAATATGATTGACTGAATAATGTACTGAGCACTGGGAACAATGAAAGGACAATGAGCATGTCACCACCCCACTTCATTCGGTCGTATTTATTGAGCGCTTACTGTGTGCAGGGCATGGGACTAAGCACTTATCTCCAGGGCTTTCAATCTAGAGGGGGAAGAAAGAATAACGAGAGTCAAATCAGCCCAAACCGGGCAGAGGTAGCATTACTTGTAAAGTCTTCAAGGTCGGGGATGAAGTCTCCGTCTACGATCACACCCGATCCCGCTTCTGGCCCGTGGCTCTGCCCGCAAAAGGGGCTCAACAAATAAGGACCAAGGCTTATTTGGCTTAAGGAAGAAAAATCTTCCTCCTTGGATTAAACCACCACCACCGTCCCTTTGCTGCAAGTCTTGGGGCGGCGTTGAAGAGATGGAGGGGCGGCGTCGATTTCCCAGGGCTTATAGTACAGTGCTCTGCACACACGGGAAACCCTCACCAGGCACTATTAGCAGTACTCCCATGGGGACGGGCAGAGAGGGAAGGAAGAGGGGGAGAAGGGGTGGAAGAAGTGAGCCAGTCTGACCCCCAGGTGGGCAGGAGGCGTGCTCCATGCCCTATTGTCTGCTGTGTGACTCTGGAGAAGTCACATCACCTCTCTGTGCCTCAGCTGTACAATGGGGATCGAGAGTGTAAGCCCCATGTGGGACAGGGACTGTGTCCAACCTTATTGGCTGATATCCATCCCAGCACTTAGTACAGTGCCTGGCGCATAGTAAGCACCTAACAAATGCCATAATTACTATTATAAGTGGACGAATAATTACAATTATTGACTGATTGCATGCAGGACGCTCTGCCAAACACACCGTTCCTCTGGGTTTGAAACCTCAACCAGTAATCTTATTTTAAAATGCCCCTGTTGCCTTTAAAGACCCTCCGCTAATCCGACGACTCTTTAACCAGATGCCCACCTACGGCGAGGCTAGAAAACACCTGGAAATCAGTCCCACAATTGCAAGTGCTTTAAGAATGCAGTGCTCTAGACAGGATGAGTGTGAAACCGAATATCAATTTTCCCACTCGGCTGCCTTTGGAAGAGACAGGGTTGGAGCGGCAAGGATTTTATTTTTTGGCTCAGGATAAGACTGAGCCACATTCCTAGAAATCAGTTATTGCACGATGTGGTTGTGGTGTGGGAACGGATCCCGATGACCCGGGGGAGTGCTAGCCTCCCAGGTGGGGAGGGTCTCAAACAGAGGGTGCCCAGGGGGTCTCCCCCAAGATCCAGCTGACCCTGGCCTCCCTGCCACCGCCCTCCCAAGACAACTAAAACTGCTGCCCCTCTCCCAAGCTCTCCCTTTGAAGCCGGAAGGCCCCGGAAAAACTGGGGGACCAGGGCTGCAAGAGGCCAGAATCAAGAACCCTAAAACTAGCGTGGCAAGTCCCCGCTCCCCTCCACGCCGCCCACCCGGCCACCGCTGCTTACGCAGCCAGGCCTTGGGGGAGGCAGGGCTGAGAGGGAGGAAACAGAAGAGAGATAAGAAATTTGAAGGGTGGGAAGGAAGAAGAAACAGGGAAAGCGTTGTTCCAATCTGTGAAAGGTTGCGTGTGTGTTTCTCTCTCTCTCTCCCTCTTGCCCAAGGTGTAGAAAGGCGCAACGCCACTTAAATAGGCACATACCCAAATCAGGAGGACTAAAGAAGTGACAGGTGAAATCGTCCCCCTGAACGGGAGATGTGGGAGAACCACAACCTCATTTGTTCAGTTAGAGAAATGATCGTGGCCTGATTCAAAGCATCGGCTCCCTTTTGAATCTCCTCTGATCGGTCTGGCCAGGACCATGGAGTAGCTTCTGTATGAAGGTGGGTTGAAAGCACCAGCACCTTCAGGAGCAGGCCCAGAGGACACGATTACAGTCCTCTAGACTGTACGCTCATAGTGGGTAGGGAATCTATCTGTTTACTGTTGTGCGGTCCTCTCCCAAGAGCTCAGTACAGTGCTCTGCACACTGTAAGCGCTCAGGAAATACGATGGAATGGAATTGAACGGATTAGTCTACAAAACCCTGATGGTGGAAACACATAACTGCTGTTCATCAAGGCAAAAAAGAGGGAGGAGAGGACCTCCGCTCCAATTTGAGAAGAGCAGGTTCATCCCAAAGGGAAATAGTTCTTTCCCGGAGCACCTGATGAGCGTGTGGAATTAGCTACCCTAGGAACTTGTGCAGGCAGAAAATATTAGTAGACTCCAGAGGGGCTTGGATAGATTTCTGGATGAGGGGCCCGTAATGGGTTCCCGGAGTGAAAACATTAGGGATTTTGGATGATTCGCCTCGAACCGTGAGGATGGTGGTCTGGGAGAGCTGCCGTTAGTTTCCCCACACACGAGGAGGCCACTGTCGGAAACAAACTGATATGGTTTCTCCTCGCGGGGGAACGATGCTTGGGCTTCAGCTGGAGCAAGAACTTCTCCAAGGAGTAAAGGATGCCGCGGTTTGATCGGTGCCACCCCAGCCAGTCGGGGGCCAGAGTGCCGGGAGCGAGACAGGAGTAACAGCAGTAACCATCTTTACTAAGTGCTTAGTGTATGCAGAGCACTGTACTAAGCGCTTGGGAAGTGCAAGTTGCTGTACTAAGCACTAAGCAGGAGTTAGGCACGGGCCCTTGTCCCTCGGGGGGTAGCACACTGAGACACGTCCAGTTTACGTTCAGGCAGGGGCAGCGTGGCCCCCGTGGATAGGGCACAGGCCTGGGTTCTAATCCCGGCTCGGCCACTTGCTGGCTGTGTGACCTTGGGCGAGTCACTTTATCTTTCTATGCTTCTGTTCCCTCATCTGCAAAATGGGGATAGAGACTGTGAGCCTTATGTGGGTCAGGGCCTGTTTTCCAATGGATTAGTCGGTATCTACCTCGGTGCTTAGAACTGGACTTGGCATATAGTAAGCACTTAGATATTTAAAAAACAAAAAAAAAAAGAAAAGAGCCTTCTGTGGCCAAAGTGGAGAGGGTGCCACTAGAGAGTGCGGCGTGTGCCAATGATGTACCTAAGTGCGCCACAAGCCAGTAGGCAAACTGTCGTCTGTGCCGCCGGGTTTGGCCTGCTCCTTTTAGGGGATTCATCTGGGCCAGGTCTACATCGCAGAACCACCCGATCCAGGTCCGGCAGCCAGAACCGGGCCGAGGCTCCGGGGGTCCTGATTCTCAGAGGCCACGGTGGGTCAAATTGGACAGAAGACGCCGGTCTGACCCGGGAACCACCGATCTTAGGTTTCTAAATCTCCCGACACGAGATCGTCGGTGAAGGTCTGCAGCCCGAGGTTCCTCGGCCCCCGGGACTCTGGGATCTGGGCTTGGGGGGGAGCCCTGATGAATTGGGAGCCGAGTGAGCAAGGAGTCCGAGGACTATCCCCTTTCAGCTCGAAACCACTGCTGGTTTGGGGAAATTGTTGTTTTTCCCGAATCAGTTAAGCCACGAATTCCCTGTCAATCGGCTCCTTCCGCCACGGCCCTCCCCACGCCTTTCAAATGAGCAGTCCTTGGACCGGGGACCATGGCTTGCTTAATATCTTGGAAGCTTTCCCTAGTGTTTAGCGAAGCACTTTAACGAATGGCATAAACAGAAACGCCGGCTAGCCTGCCTTCTTTAAGTACTCATATGTTGCCCTGGGCATCAGAGATATTCAACAGCCATAGTTCTTGAATCCCACGGATCGACATCTCCTACTGGATCAAATCAAATGCTTGTCGCGTTTTTCAAGCACAAGGGCAAAAGCAAAAGACTAAACATTAAAAGACAATGGAAAAGTGAAGGAGGAGAGCCACCAATAAACTAACGGTAAGCATCATCTGTAAGAACATTAGCTACGAATCACCAAGTACTCTCCAGGAGCCTAATCCAAACCCAACAGCTTCTCAAATCATTTCGTAAGATATTCCGGGAGAAAATGGATGAGTTTAATTTTACTGTTCCATCTGTCAGGTTCCTTCTTATGAATTAAAGGATGACGCTCTCTCCTGGCGCATTTTCCTTGAGGGGTTTTGCTATGTACCGGGATGAAATCAGAGATGTGAATTCAGCCAGCTGAAAATTCTCAATGTTGTGACGGAAGGTGGAAAACTACTTGCACTTAAATTGAGTCTTCAAAACGAGATGAAAATGAAAACAATTCAACAGGGCAAAAACGTGTGATGCAACACATTCCGAAATAAAAATAGGACACAAAGGCAATAATCCTTCCTTCCACGTAGGTTTATCCCCTTTGTGATCTCGTGACACAGTTTAACTCATGAGCTGATGGGAAAGGGGCAATCCTGGCATTTCACTTCGGTATCTCTGCTCCCAACAAACCACTCCTACCCGCTGGGCTTTGTTTAGGAATCGTGGTCATTTGCTACGCGCTTTGTGCCAAGCACTGTGCTGTACACAATGCGGAGAGATCAGGCGGTCTTTGTCCCGCCTGTCTTCTGTCTTTAGGGTACTCACTACTCTCCCGAGCTTGGCACAAAGTAAGCTCTCAATTCTACTGAGAAGAGTGGGGATGACGGGGAGAAAAGAAAAAGAAAGCTTGTGAGGACCGGAGGAAAAAAAAACACTCCAGGCTCCCGTATAGGTGTTGATGAATCGCTAGAGGTTTACAAACAAATGTACCTTGAAATTGCCTTTTCGTCCCTTCAAAAATATTAAAGATACTGTCACATTCTTCCAAGCGCTTAGTCCAGTGCTCTGCACACAGAACGCCCCAACGAATACCACTGACGGGCTGATTAAGCTATCTCGAAAACTTCTTCCAATGAATCCTGAAGTCTTCTCCACGAGCCCTATATACCTGGCTTGATAAACAAACTATTTTAATCACCCTAACTGGCTCTTCCACCCTGGCGACGCCTCCGTAGTACATTATGAATGCGGAATAAAAGCCGACCGACGGGAGACGTATAATTAGCCCCAATGATACGGTGTCAACCCGAGGACGGGCACAACGCCCCTATAAGCGGGGGCACGGAAAGCTATAATAGGCGCTTTCACGGTGCCCGGTTTCTAGAGAGGGTAACCTTTGTGTGTGCGCAGAGATGGTGGGAGGCCCCGGCTGCTCGTTCTGAGTTGCAATCCTTCCTCCCGCGTGGGATCGTCCCCTTTGTGATCTCTAGGCCCGCTCTAACTCATTCATTCAGTCGTATTTATTGAGTGCTTACTGTGTGCAGAGCACCGGACTAACTCCTGAGCGATCCTCAGGGGGCTGCTGGAAGAAGGGCGATTCTACCACTCTGCTTCGGGATCTCAGCCCCCAACCAACCATGCGACCCGAGGGGCTTGGCTTAATCGCTGGGAGATTTGTGCAGCGCTATGCGCCGAGCACTGTGCTACTCACTGCCGCTTTCGCGGTGCCCAGTTTCCAGAGAGGGCGGCTTTTGTGGGCGCACAAAGTGGCTGGGACTGTGGGCGCCTACCCCGTCACACGAGGCCGCGGAATCTCCCCGTCGGCGGCGTCTCCGAGTAGCCCGCTGGGGAAGGGAGGAGCTGTTCGTTCATTCGATCGATCATATTTAATAATAATAATAATAATAATGTTGGTATTTGTTAAGCGCTTACTATGTGCAAAGCACTGTTCTAAGCGCTGGGGTAGATACAAAGTAATCAGGTCGTCCCACGAGGGGCTCACAGTCTTCATCCCCATTTTATTCATTCATTCATTTGTATTTATTGAGCGCTTACTGTGTGCAGAGCACTGTACGAAGTACTTGGAAGTACAAGTTGGCAACATATGGAGACGGTCCCTACCCAACAGCGGGCTCACAGTCTAGAAGGGGGAGACAGACAACAAAACCAAACATATTAACAAAATAAAATGAATAGAATAGTAAATATGTACAAGTAAAATAGAGTAATAAATATGTACAAACATATACCCACATATCCAGGTGCTGTGGGGAGGGGAAGAAGGTAAGGCGGAGGGGATGGGGAGGGGGAGAGGAAGGAGGGGGCTCAGTGTGGGAAGGCCTCCTGGAGGAGGAGAGCTCTCAGTAGGGCTTTGAAGGCAGGAAGAGAGCTAGAAGAATAATGATGGCGTTTTTATTAAGCCAATTATTTATTTTATTTATGTGCAAAGCACTGGTCTAAGCGCCGGGGAGGTTACAAGGTGATCAGGTTGTCCCATGGGGGGTTCCCAGTCTTCATCCCCATTTTACAGATGAGGTAACTGAGGCACAGAGAAGTGAAGTGACTTGCCCGAAGTCACGCAGTTGACAATTTTTAGACTGTGAGCCCACTGTTGGGTCGGGACTGTCTCTATATGTTGCCAACTTGTACTTCCCAAGGGCTTAGTCCAGTGCTCTGCACACAGTAAGCGCTCAATAAATACGACTGATTGATTGAATTGGCAGAACCAGGACTCTAACCCCTGACCTCTGACTCCAAAGCCCGGGTTCTTTCCACTGAGCCACACAGCTTCTCTATTCATTCAATCGTATTTATTGAGTGCTTATTGTGTGCAGAGCACTGTACTAAGTGCCTGGGAAGTACAAGTTGGCAACGATGAGGGAACTGAGGCCCAGAGAAGTGAAGTGACTTGCCCAAAGTCACACAGCTGACAAGTGGTGGGGCTGGGATTTGAACCCACGGCCTCTGACTCCAAAGCCCGGGCTCTTTCCACTGAGCCACACTGTTTCCCAATGCTTACCGTGTGCAGAGCACTGTACTAAACGCTTGGAAAAGTACGACAACAGACACGTTCCCTGCCTAACGGTAACTCCGTACATATTCATTCATTCATTCATTCATTCAATCGTATTTATTGAGCGCTTACTGTGTGCAGAGCACTGTACTAAGCGCTTGGGAAGTACAAGTTGGCAACATCTAGGGACAGTCCCTACCCAACAGTGGGCTTGCCTTTGATGGGTTTCACTCATTCATTCAATAGCATTTATTGAGTGCTTACCGTGTGCAGAGCACTGTACTAAGCGCTTCAGAGAGTACAATACAACAACAAACGTATTCCCTGCCTAACGGTAACACTGGCTACACACTGTGGGCCTCTGGCTTCGATGTGCTTCGCTCATTCATTCAATAAATCCTATTTATTGAGTGCTTACCGTGCAGAGCACTGAATTAAGCGCTTGGGAGAGTACAGAGGCAGCATGGCTTAGCGGAAAGAGCATGTGCCTGGGAGTCAAGAGGACGTGGGTTCTAATCCCGCCTCTGCCACTTGTCTGCTGTGCTACCCTGGAGAAGTCCCTTAACTTCTCTGGGCCTCAGTTCCCTCATCTGTCAAATGGGGATGAAGACTGAGCGCTCCCCTTCTAGACTGTGAGCCCGCTGCTGGGTAGGGACCGTCTCTATATGCTGCCAACTTGTACTTCCCAAGCGCTTAGTCCAGTGCTCTGCACACAGTAAGCGCTCAACAAATACAACTGAATGAATGAATGTGGGACGACCTGATCACCTCATATCTACCCCAGCGCTTAGAACAGTGCCTGCAGGTGCTTAACGAATACCAGCCTTATCACTATAATCAGAACAGTGCTTGGCACGCCGTAAGCGCTTAATAAATACCATCGTTATCCTTATTATTACAATTAGAAAAGTGCGTGGCACGTAGTGAGCGCTTAGCACATCCCATCGTTATTATTACGACTTATCACAATACAACAACAGTTTCGAAAACTTCCCCTAAAGCCCTGCCTGCCCTCCCGCAACCCCCCCGTGTCGTTTGTGAGCTCTGCACACAGCAAGCGCCCAAACTGCGAGCCTGCTGTGGGGCAGGGATTGTTTCTACCTGTTGCCGACGTGCAGTGTCCCAAGCGTTTAGTACAGTGCTCGGCACGCAGTAAGCGCTCAATCACTATGACGACTCAATGAATCAGTCAGTCAATGCCATCGACGGGCTGATGGACTGATCGGGGCCTGCACCCAAAGAGGCCGAGGCCCTGTCTGCCAAACTAGCCTTCTTCCTCCCTCCAAGGCTCTGCTGTAGAGAAGCAGCGTGGCTCCGTGGAAAGAGCCCGGGCTTTGGAATCAGAGGTCATGGGTTCAAATCCCGGTTCCGCCACTTGGCGGCTGTGTGACTTCGGGCAAGTCACTTCACTTCTCTGGGCCTCAGTTCCCTCATCTGGAAAATGGGGATAAAGACTGTGAGCCCCCCGTGGGACAACCTGATCACCTTGTAACCTCCCCAGCGCTCAGAACAGTGTTTTGCACATAGTCAGTGCTTAATAAGTGCCATCATTATTATTATTACTGAGAGCTCACCTCCTCCAGGTCTTCCCAGACTGAGCTCCCCCAGACTGAGCGCAAAGCGCTTAACAAACGCCATCATCATCATTATTATTATTATTATGCCAGTGCTTAGAATAGTGCTTGGCACAGAGTAAGCGCTTAATAATTATGATGATGATGATCATTAATGATACCATGATAATAATAAGAACTGAGCCCCCTTTCTCCTCTCCTCCTCCCCATCCCCCCGGCCCTACCTCCTTCCCCTCCCCACAGCACCTGTACAGATGCTTGTACAGATTTATTACTCTATTTTACTTGTACATATTTACAATTCACTTTATTTTGTTAATACGTTTTGTTTTGTTGTCTGCCTCCCCCTTCTAGACTGTGAGCCCGCTGTTGGGTAGGGACCGTCTCTATATGTTGCCCACTTGGACTTCCCAAGAGCTTAGTACAGTGCTCTGCACACAGTAAGCGCTCAATAAATACGATTGAATGAATAATGAAGTACTGACTATGTAGCCGATTGGTACTTTCCAGGCGCTTAGTCCAGTGCTGTGCACGCAGTAAGCGCCCAATCAATACGATTGAATGAATGAATAGGTACTATGCTGCTGACTTGTCCTTCCCAGGCGCTTAGTCCAGTGCTGTGCACACAGTAAGCGCTCAATAAATACGACTGAATAAATGAAGTACTGACTACGTAGCCAATTGGTACTTCCCAGGTGCTTAGCCCAGTGCTGTGCACGCAGTAAGCGCCCAATCAATACGATTGAATGAATGAATGAATGAATGAATAGGTACTGAGTACGTTGCCGACTTGGACTTCCCGGGCGCTTAGTCCAGTGCTGTGCACGCAGTAAGCGCCCAATCAATACGAATGAATGAATGAATAGGTACTGACTACGTTACCGACTTTGACTTCCCGGGCGCCTAGTCCAGTGCTGTGCACGCAGTAAGCGCCCAATCAATACGATTGAATGAATGAATAGGCACTGACTACGCTGCCGACTTGGACTTCCAAGGCGCTCAGTCCAGTGCTGTGCACACAGTAAGCGCCCAATAAATACGACTGAATGAATGGATGAATGAATAGGTACTGACTACGCTGCCGACTAGTCCTTCCCGGGTGCTCAGTCCAGTGCTGTGCACACAGTAAGCGCCCAATCAATACGAATGAATGAATGAATGAATGAATGAATGAATAGGTACTGACTACGTAGCCGACTGGTACTTCCCAGGCGCCTAATCCAGTGCTGTGCACGCAATAAGCGCCCAATCAATATGAATGAATAGGTACTGACTACGTAGCCGACTGGTACTTCCCAGGCGCCTAATCCAGTGCTGTGCACACAATAAGCGCCCAATCAATACGGTTGAATGAATGAATGAATAGGCACTGACTACGCTGCTGACTTGTCCTTCCCAGGCGCTTAGTCCAGTGCTGCGCACACAGTAAGTGCTCAATACGACTGAATGAATGAAGTACTGACTACGTAGCCGATTGGTACTTCCCAGGCGCTTAGCCCAGTGCTGTGCACGCAGTAAGCGCCCAATCAATACGATTGAATGAATAGGCACTAACTACACTGCCGACTTGGCCTTCCCAAGCGCTTAGTCCAGTGCTGTACACGCAGTAGGTGCCCAATCAATACGATTGAATGAATGAATGAATAGGCACTGACTACGTAGCTGATTGGTACTTCCCAGGCGCTTAGTCCAGTGCTGTGCACGCAGTAAGCGCCCAATCAATACAATTGAATGAATGAATAGGTACTGACTACGCTGCCGACTTGGACTTCCCGGGCGCTTAGTCCAGTGCTGTCCACGAAGTAAGCGCTCAATATATATGACTGAATGAATGAATGAAGTACTGACTAAGTAGCCGATTGGCACTTCACAGGCGCCTAGTCCAGTGCTGTGCACGCAGTAAGCGCCCAATCAATACGATTGAATGAATGAATGGGTACTGACTACGCCGCCAACTTGGACTTCCCAGGCGCTTAGTCCAGTGTTGTGTATGCAGTAAGCGCTCAATAAATACGATTGAATGAATAAATGAATGAAGTACTGACTACGTAGCCGATTGGTACTTCCCAGGCTCCTAGTCCGGTGCTGTGCACGCAGTAAGCACCCAATCAATACGATTGAATGAATGAATGAATGAATAGGTACTGAGTACGTTGCCGACTTGGACTTCCCGGGCGCTTAGTCCAGTGCTGTGCACGCAGTCAGCGCCCAATCAATACGACTGAATGAATAAATGAATGAAGTACTGACTACGTAGCCGATTGGTACTTCCCAGGCGCCGAGTCCAGTGCTGTGCACGCAGTAAGCGCCCAATCAATACAATTGAATGAATGAATAGGTACTGACTACGCTGCCAACTTGGACTTCCCAAGCGCTTAGTCCAGTGTTGTGTATGCACTAAGTGCTCAATAAATACGACTGAATGAATAAATAAATGAAGTACTGACTACGTAGCCGATTGGTACTTCCTAGGCTCCTAGTCCGGTGCTGTGCACGCAGTAAGCGCCCAATCAATACGATTGAATGAATGAACAGGTACTGACTACGTTACCAACTTGGCCTTCCCAAGTGCTTAGTCCAGTGCTCTGCACACAGTAAGCGCTCAACAAATACGATTGAATGAATGAATGAATGAATAGGTACTGACTACGCTGCTGACTTGGCCTTCCCGGGGTGCTCAGTCCAGTGCTGTGCACGCAGTAAGCGCCCAATCAATACGAATGAATGAATGAATGAATAGGTACTGACTATGCTGCCGACTTGGCCTTCCCGGGGCGCTCAGTCCAGTGCTGTGCACGCAGTAAGCGCCCAATCAATACGATTGAATGAATGAATAGGTACTGAGTACGTTGCCGACTTGGACTTCCCGGGCGCTCAGTCCAGTGCTGTGCACGCAGTAGGCGCCCAATCAATACCATTGAATGAATGAATGAATAGGTACTGAGTACGCTGCCGACTTGGACTTCCCGGGCGCATAGTTCAGTGCTGTGCACGCAGTAAGCGCCCAATCAATACGATTGAGTGAATGAATGAATGAATAGGCACTGACTACGCTGCCGACTTGGCCTTCCCAAGCGCTTAGTCCAGTGCTGTGCACACAGTAAGCGCCCAATCAATACGAATGGGTACTGACTACGTTACCGGCTTGGACTTCCTAAGCGCTTAGTCCAGTGCTGTGCACGCAGTAAGCGCCCAATCAATACGATTGAATGAATGAATGAATAGGTACTGACTACGTAGCCGATTGGTACTTCCCAGGCGCTTAGCCCAGTGCTGTGCACGCAGTAAGCGCCCAATCAATACGATTGAATGAATGAATGAATGAATAAGTACCGACTACATAGCCGACTGGTACTTCCCAGGCGCCTAGTCCAGTGCTGTGCACGCAGTAAGCGCCCAATCAATACGATTGAATGAATGAATGAATAGGCACTGACTACGCTGCCAACTTGTCCTTCCGGGGCGCTCAGTCCAGTGCTGAGCACGCGGTAAGCGCCCAATCAATACGAATGAATGAATGAATGAATGAATAGGCACTGACTACGCTGCCGACTTGGACTTCCGGGGCGCTTAGTCCAGTGCTGTGCGCACAGTAAGCGCCCAATCAATACGATTGATTGAATGAATGAATAGGTACTGACTACGCTGCCCACCTGTCCTTCCCAGGCGCTTAGTCCAGTGCTGTGCACACAGTAAGCGCTCAGTCAATACGATTGAATGAATGAATGAATAGGTACTGACTACGCTGCCCACCTGTCCTTCCCGGGCGCTTAGTCCAGTGCTGTGCACGCGGTAAGCGCCCAATCAATACGATTGAATGAATGAATGAATAGGTACTGACTACGCTGCCGACTTGGACTTCCCAAGCGCTTAGTCCAGTGCTGTGCACGCAGTAAGCGCCCAATCAATACGAATGAATGAATGAATGAAAGGTACTGACTACGTAGCCGATTGGTACTTCCCGGGCGCCTAGTCCAGTGCTGTGCACGCAGCAGGCGCCCAATCAATATCACTGAATGAATGAATGAATAGGTACTGACTACGTTGCCGATTGGTACTTCCCAGGTGCCTAGTCCAGTGCTGTGAACGCAGTAAGCGCCCAATCAACACGATTGAATGAATGAATGAATGAATAGGTACTGAGTACGTTACCGACTTGGCCGTCCCAAGTGCTTAGCCCAGTGCTGTGCACGCAGTAAGCGCCCAATCAATACGATTGAATGAATGAATGAATAGGTACTGACTACGTAGCCGAACGGTACTTCCCAGGCGCTTAGTCCAGTGCTGTGCACGCAGTAAGCTCCCAATCAATACGACTGAATGAATGAATGAATAGGTACTGACTACGTTACCGACTTGGCCGTCCCAAGAGCTTAGTCCAGTGCTCTGCACACAGTAAGCGCCCAATCAATACGATTGAATGAATGAATAGGCACTGACCTCGCTGCCGACTTGGACTTCCCGGGCGCTTAGACCAGTGCTGTGCACACAGTAAGCGCCCAATCAATACGACTGAATGAATAAATGAAGTACTGACTACGTAGCCCATTGGCACTTCCCAGGCGCCTAGTCCAGTGCTGTGCACGCAGTAAGAGCCCAATCAATATGATTGAATGAATGAATAGGTACTGACTACGCTGCCAACTTGGACTTCCCAGGCGCTTAGTCCAGTGTTGTGTATGCAGTAAGCGCTCAATAAATACGATTGAATGAATAAATGAATGAAGTACCGACTACGTTGCCGATTGGTACTTCCCAGGCACCTAGTCCAGTGCTGTGCACGCAGTAAGCACCCAATCAATACGATTGAATGAATGAATGAATGAATAGGTACTGACTACGCTGCCGACTTGGACTTCCGGGGTGCTTAGTCCAGTGCTCTGCACACAGTACGTGCCCAATCAACACGATTGAATGAATGAATGAATGAACAGGTACTGACTACGCTGCAGACTTGGACTTCCCAGGTGCTTAGTCCAGTGCTGTGCACGCAGCAAGTGCTCAATAAATAAGACTGAATGAATTAAATGAATGAAGTACTGACTACGTAGCCGATTGGTACTTCCCAGGCGCTTAGCCCAGTGCTGTGCAAGCAGTAAGCGCCCAATCAATACGACTGAATAAATAGGCACTGACTACGCTGCCGACTTGGACTTCCCAAGCGCTTAGTCCAGTGCTGTGCACGCAGTAGGTGCCCAATCAATATGATTGAATGAATGAATAAATAGGCACGGACTACGTAGCCGATTGGTACTTCTCAGGTGCCTAGCCCAGTGCTGTGCACACAGTAAGCGCCCAATCAATACGATTGACTGTCTCTATATGGACTGTATATGTTGCCAATTTGTACTGAACGAATAGGTACTGACTACGCTGCCGACTTGGACTTCCCGGGCGTTTAGTCCAGTGTTGTGTATGTGTATGTGTATGCAGTAAGCGCTCAATAAATACGATTGAATGAATAAATGAATGAAGTACTGACTACGTTGCCGATTGGCACTTCCCAGGCGCCTAGTCCAGTGCTGTGCACGCAGTAAGCGCCCAATCAATACGAATGAATGAATGAATAGGTACTGACTACGTTACCGACTTGGACTTCCCGGGCGCTTAGTCCATTGCTCTGCACACAGTAAGCGCTCAATCAATACGAT
The DNA here is from genome assembly GCF_015852505.1 of Tachyglossus aculeatus. NCBI lineage: Eukaryota > Metazoa > Chordata > Mammalia > Monotremata > Tachyglossidae > Tachyglossus > Tachyglossus aculeatus. The sequence goes on from NC_052074.1 coordinate 62,571,817, forward strand.
TGAATGAATGAATGAATAGGTACTGACTACGCTGCCGACTTGGACTTCCCGGGCGCTCAGTCCAGTGCTGTGCACACAGTAAGCACTCAGTAAATATGATTGATTGAATGAATGAATGAATAGGTACTGACTATGTAGCCGATTGGTACTTCCCAGGCGCCTAGCCCAGTGCTGTGCACGCAGTAGGTGCCCAATCAATACGATTGAATGAATGAATGAATAGGCACTGACTACGCTGCTGACTTGTCCTTCCGGGGCGCTCAGTCCAGTGCTGAGCACGCAGTAAGCGCCCAATCAATACGAATGAATGAATGAATGAATAGGCACTGACTACGCCGCCGACATGGACTTCCGGGGCGCTCAGTCCAGTGCTGTGCATACAGTAAGCGCCCAATCAATACGATTGAATGAATGAATGAATATGTAGTGACTACGCTGCTGATTTGTCTTTCCCAGGCGCTTAGTCCAGTGCTGTGCACACAGTAAGCGCCCAGTCAATACGATTGAATGAATGAATGAGTAGGTACTGACTATGTAGCTGATTGGTACTTCCCCGGCGCCTAGTCCAGTGCTGTGCACGCAGTAGGCGCCCAATCAATACCATTGAATGAATGAATGAATAGGTACTGACTACGTAGCCGACTGGTATTTCCCAGGCGCCTAATCCAGTGCTGCGCACGCAGTAAGCGCCCAATCAACACGATTGAATGAATGAATGAATGAATAGGCACTGACTACGCTGCCGACTTGGCCTTCCCAGGCGCTTAGTCCAGTGCTGTGCACGCAGTAAGCGCCCAATCAATACGATTGAATGAATGAATGAATAGGTACTGACTACGTAGCCGATTGGTACTTCCCAGGCGCCTAATCCAGTGCTGCGCACGCAGTAGGCGCCCAATCAATACCATTGAATGAATGAATGAATGAATAGGCACTGACTACGCTGCCGACTTGTCCTTCCGGGGGCGCTCAGTCCAGTGCTGTGCACGCAGTAAGCGCCCAGTCAATACGATTGAATGAATGAATGAATAGGTACTGACTACGGTGCCGATTGGTACTTCCCAGGCGCCTAGTCCAGTGCTGTGAACGCAGTAAACGCCTAATTAATACGATTGAATGAATGAATGAATAGGCACTGACTACGCTGCCGACTTGGACTTCCCAGGCGCTCAGTCCAGTGCTGTGCACGCAGTAAGCGCCCAATCAATACGATTGAATGAATGAATGAATAGGTACTGACTACGTAGCCGATTGGTACTTCCCGGGCGCCTAGTCCAGTGCTGTGCACACAGTAGGCGCCCAATCAATACCATTGAATGAATGAATGAATAGGTACTGAGTACGCTGCTGACTTGGACTTCCCGGGGGCTTAGCCCAGTGCTGTGCACGCAGTAAGCGCCCAATCAATACGAATGAATGAATGAATGAATGGGTACTGACTACGTTACCGACTTGGACTTCCTAAGCGCTTTGTCCAGTGCTGTGCACGCAGTAAGCGCCCAATCAATACAAATGAATGAATAAATGAATGAATAGGCACTGACTACGTAGCCGATTGGTACTTCCCAGGCGCCTAGTCCATTGCTGTGCACGCAGTAAGCGCCCAATCAATACGATTGAATGAATGAATGAATAGGTACTGACTACACTGCCGACTTGTCCTTCCGGGGCGCTCAGTCCAGTGCTGTGCACGCAGTAAGCGCCCAACCAATACGAATGAATGAATGAATGGGTACTGACAACGTTCCCGACTTGGACTTCCTAAGCGCTTAGCCCAGTGCTGTGCACGCAGTAAGCGCCCAATCAATACGATTGAATGAATGAATGAATAGGTACTGACTACGTAGCCGATTGGTACTTCCCAGGCGCCTAGTCCAGTGCTGTGCACGCAGTAAGAGCCCAATCAACACGATTGAATGAATGAATGAATAGGCACTGACTACGCTGCCGACTTGTCCTTCCGGGGCGCTCAGTCCAGTGCTGAGCATGCAGTAAGCGCCCAATCAATACGAATGAATGAATGAATAGGCACTGACTACGCCGCCGACTTGGACTTCCGGGGCGCTTAGTCCAGTGCTGTGCACACAGTAAGCGCCCAATCAATACGATTGAATGAATGAATGGGTACTGACTACGCTCCTGATTTGTCCTTCCCGGGGCGCTCAGTCCAGTGGTGTGCACGCAGTAAGCGCCCAATCAATACGATTGAATGAATGAATGAATAGGCACTGACTACGCTGCCGACTTGGACTTCCGGGGCGCTTAGTCCAGTGCTGTGCACGCAGTAAGCGCCCAATCAATACGATTGATTGAATGAATGAATAGGTACTGACTACGCTGATTTGTCTTTCCCAGGCGCTTAGTCCAGTGCTGTGCACGCAGTAAGCGCTCAGTAAATACGATTGAATGAATGAATGAATAGGTACTGACTACGTAGCCGATTGGTACTTCCCGGGCGCCTAGTCCAGTGCTGCGCACGCAGTAAGCGCCCAATCAATACCATTGAATGAATGAATGAATGAATAGGCACTGACTACGCTGCCGACTTGTCCTTCCGGGGGCGCTCAGTCCAGTGCTGTGCACGCAGTAAGCGCCCAATCAATACGATTGAATGAATGAATGAATAGGTACTGACTACGTAGCCGACTGGTATTTCCCAGGCGCCTAATCCAGTGCTGCGCACGCAGTAAGCGCCCAATCAACACGATTGAATGAATGAATGAATGAATAGGCACTGACTACGCTGCCGACTTGGCCTTCCAAGGCGCTCAGTCCAGTGCTGCGCACGCGCTAAACGCCCCCTCGCCACGAATGAATGAATGAATGACTGACTGACTGACTGAGGGGGCTGAGGGAGGGAAGGCCTCCCGGAGGAGGTGAGGTGTGAGGAGGAGGGCTTGGAAGGGAGGAGGAGGGCACGGAGCGGATGCCCGGCTGATGGAGGGGGTCGGGGGTCGCAACTTTTACCTCAATAATCTTCTCCTTCTTCTTCTGCTCGGCCTTCTTGTTGGCGGCGGCGGCGGGGGCCGCCTTCTTGGGGGGCATAATGGCGGCCGGGCCGAGGGGGGGGGGGACGGGGGCCGCGCGCCTGCGCGCACGCGCGCTCGAGACCAACGCCAACTTCCGGCGCCGAAGGACCGTCGCGCGCACGCGCTCGAGACCAACGCCAACTTCCGGCGCCGAAGCGCGCGCGCGCGCGAGGCCGTAAAGCGTCGCTTCGCGACAGGTCGGAGGTCGCCCCCGCCCGGCGCGGGGCACCTTGGGGGCGCGAGGCGACGCCCAGGCCGGCCGACTGCGCACGCGCCGCCCGCCGGCCCCGCCCCCGGAAGGGCGCATGCGCAGAGCGGAGGTACCGTCACGTGGGTACAGTCAGTGCCTCGTTCTGCGTCTGCGCGCAGTAAGCGCTCAATAAATACAATCGAATCAATCAATTTATTGGGCGCTTACTGAGTGCAGGGCACTGTACTAAGCGCTTGGGAAATCCAAGTTGGCAACATTAGAGAGACAGTCCCTACCCAACAGTGGGCTCACAGTCTGGAGGAATGAACGAATGTTCAGTCAATGAGTTAATCAATCATCAATCGTATTTATTGAGCGCTTAAATGAGCTCAATAAATATGATTGATTGATTAATCGATCAATCAATCATCAATCGTATTTATTGAGCGCTTACTGTGTGCAGAGCACCGTACTAAGCGCTTGGGAAGTACAAGTTGGCAACATATAGAGATGGTCCCTACCCAACGGTGGGCTCACAGTCTGGAAGAATGAATGAATGTTCATTCAGTGAGTTAATCAATCATCAATCGTATTTATTGAGCGCTTACTGTGTGCAGAACACTGGACTAAGCGCTTGGGAAGTACAAGTTGGCAACATATAGAGATGGTCCCTACCCAACAGTGGGCTCACAGTCTGGAGGAATGAATGAATGTTCAGTCAATGAGTTAATCATCAATCGTATTTATTGAGCGCTTAAATGAGCTCAATAAATATGATTGATTGATTGATTAATCGATCAATCAATCATCAATCGTATTTATTGAGCGCTTACTGTGTGCAGAGCACCGTACTAAGCGCTTGGGAAGTACAAGTTGGCAACATATAGAGATGGTCCCTACCCAACGGTGGGCTCACAGTCTGGAAGAATGAATGAATGTTCATTCAATGAGTTAATCATCAATCGTATTTATTGAGCGCTTAAATGAGCTCAATAAATATGATTGATTGATTAATCGATCAATCAATCATCAATCGTATTTATTGAGCGCTTACTGTGTGCAGAGCACCGTACTAAGCGCTTGGGAAGTACGAGTTGGCAACATCTAGAGACGGTCCCTACCCAACAGTGGGCTCACAGTCTGGAAGAATGAATGAATGTTCATTCAATGAGTTAATCGATCAATCAATCATCAATCGTATTTATTGAGCGCTTACTATGTGCAGAGCACCGGACGAAGCACTTGGGAAGTACGAGTTGGCAACATATAGAGACAGTCCCTACCCAACAGTGGGCTCACAGTCTGGAAGAATGAATGAATGTTCATTCAATGAGTTAATCATCAATCGTATTTATTGAGCGCTTAAATGAGCTCAATAAATATGATTGATTGATTAATCGATCAATCAATCATCAATCGTATTTATTGAGCACTTACTGTGTGCAGAGCACCGTACTAAGCGCTTGGGAAGTACGAGTTGGCAACATATAAAGACGGTCCCTACCCAACAGTGGGCTCACAGTCTGGAAGAATGAATGAATGTTCATTCAATGAGTTGATCAATCAATCATCAATCGTATTTATTGGGCGCTTACTGTGTGCAGAGCACTGTACTAACCGCTTGGGAAGTACTAGTTGGCAACATAGAGAGACAGTCCCTACCCAACAGTGGGCTCACAGTCTGGAAGAATGAATGAATGTTCATTCAATGAGTTAATCAATCAATCAATCGTATTTATTGAGCGCTTACTGTGTGCAGAGCACCGGACGAAGCGCTTGGGAAGTACGAGTTGGCAACATAGAGAGACAGTCCCTACCCAACAGTGGGCTCACAGGCTGGAAGAATGAATGAATGTTCATTCAATGAGTTAATCAATCATCAATCGTATTTATTGAGCGCTTACTGTGTGCAGAGCACTGTACTAAGTGCTTGGGAAGTCCAAGTTGGCAACATATAGAGATGGTCCCTACCCAACAGTGGGCTCACAGTCTGGAAGAATGAATGAATGTTCATTCAGTGAGTTAATCAATCATCAATCGTATTTATTGAGCGCTTAAATGAGCTCAATAAATATGATTGATTGATTGATTGATTAAGCGATCAATCAATCATCAATCGTATTTCTTGAGCGCTTACTGTGTGCAGAGCACTGTACTAAGCGCTTGGGAAGTACAAGTCGGCAACATATAGAGACGGTCCCTACCCAACAGTGGGCTCACAATCTGGAAGAATGAATGAATGTTCATTCAATGAGTTAATCAATCAATCATCAATCATATTTATTGAGCGCTTACTGTGTGCAGAGCACTGGACTAAGCGCTTGGGAAGTACAAGTTGGCAACATAGAGAGACAGTCCCTACCCAACAGTGGGCTCACAGTCTGGAAGAATGAATGAATGGTCATTCAATGAGTTAATCGATCAATCAATCATCAATCGTATTTATTGAGCGCTCACTGTGTGCATAGCACTGGACGAAGCACTTGGGAAGTACGAGTTGGCAACATCTAGAGACAGTCCCTACCCAAGAGTGGGCTCACAGTCTGGAAGAATGAATGAATGTTCATTCAATGAGTTAATCATCATCGCCATCAATCATATTTATTGAGCGCTTACTGTGTGCAGAGCACCGGACGAAGCGCTTGGGAAGCACGAGTTGGCAGCATATAGAGACAGTCCCTACCCAACGGTGGGCTCACAGTCTAAAAGGGGGAGACGGAGAACAAAACCAAACATACTAACGAAATAAAATAAATAGACTAGATATGTACAAGTGAAATAAATAAATAAATAAATAAATAGAGTAATAAGGGTGTACAAACATATATACATATATACAGGTGCTGTGGAGAAGGGAAGGAGGTAAGGCGTTCGTTCATCTGCACACAGTAAGCACTCAATAAATACAATCGAATCAATCGTATTTATTGAGCGCTTACTGAGTGCAGAGCACTGTACTAAGCGCTTGGGAAGTACAAGTTGGCAACATAGAGAGACAGTCCCTACCCAACAGTGGGCTCACAGTCTGGAAGAATGAATGAATGTTTTCCTTAACATAGGGTTTGCCAATAATTATGGAATTGCATTATTAATTATACCTGTATATATGTATGTGTTTGTACATATTTATTACTCTATTTATTTTTCTTGTATATATACATTTACTATTCATTTTATTTGGTTAATATGTTTTGTTTTGTTGTCTGCCTCCCCCTTCTAGACTGTGAGCCCGCTGTTGCGTAGGGACCGTCTCTCTATGTTGCCAACTTGTACTTCCCAAGCGCTTAGTACAGTGCTCTGCACACAGTAAGCGCTCAATAAATACGACTGAATGAATGAGTAAATACCGCTGATTGATTAGGAAGCCAGTTTTCCTTAACATAGGGTTTGCCAATAATTATGGGATTGCATTATTAATTATGCCTGCATATATGTTTGTACATATTTATTACTCTATTTATTTTACTTGTACATATTTACTATTCATTTTATTTTGTTAATATGTTTTGTTTTGTTGTCTGCCTCCCCCTTCTAGACTGTGAGCCCACTGTTGGGTAGGGACCATCTCTAGATCATCATCATCATCAATCGTATTTATTGAGCGCTTACCGTGTGCAGAGCACTGGACTAAGTGCTTGGGAAGTGCAAGTTGGTAACATATAGAGACAGTCCCTACCCAGCAGTGGGCTCACAGTCTAGAAGGGGGAGACAGAGAACAAAACCAAACATACTAACAAAATAAAATAAATAGAATAGATATGTACAAGCAAAATAAATAAATAAATAAATAGAGTAATAAATATGTATATACATATATACAGGTGCTGTGGGGAAGGGAAGGAGGTAAGATGGGGGGGATGGAGAGGGAGACGAGGGGGAAATGTTGCCAACTTGGACTTCCCAAGCACTTAGTGCTCTGCACACAGTAAGCGCTCAATAAATACGATTGATTGATTGACTGATCGATATTAAAAGCAAAACAAAAAGTAGAGCCAGTCACCTTAACGGCTTTGTTTCTGACCTTCTTTCTTACAGTGGACATCTTTAAAAACGAGGAATCCAGCGATGTCTGACACTGCGACAGTTTCAGCGTCTCCGAAGTGACGTAGGGCGGCGTTTCCCCCCCCCAAAGTGCCATCTCGCAGTTGATCAGTCGCCAATCGCCATTTATAATTCATGCTTTTTCACACACTGAGCCCAGCGGGGTTGCTGGGTTCGAGCTTATTAGCACTTATTAAAAACACAATGGGATATTACTTGGAAAAGTGAAATCGTTTAGTTTTTATTTGGCAATCTGCAGATCTTTATTGGGTTTTTGAAAAAGGAAAAGAGATCAAATGAAGTATTCCCCATTTTAATATCTTGTAACTGTTATCTTTATGGCCTCTTAGTGTGAAAATTCAGAAATGGGCCCCTTTCCATTAAGCACTTGCTTCCCTTTCCCGTCTTTCGCTCCCTACTTCCTTCAGTGAGCCCCCAACAGAAGACCCGAAATGATTCCCCTCCCCATTCCCCTCCCTAACCTCCTTCTCCTCCCCACAGCACCTGTATATATATGTACATATTTATTACTCTATTTTACTTGTGCATATTTATTCTATTTATTTTATTTTGTTAATATGTTTTGTTTTGTTGTCTGTCTCCCCCTTCTAGACTGTGAGCCCGCTGTTGGGTAGGGACCGTCTCTATATGTTGCCAACTTGTACTTCCCAAGTGCTTAGTACAGTGCTCTGCACTCTGTAAGCGCTCAATAAATACGATTGAATGAATGAATGACCGGAATTCCTGGTCGGATGCGACTTTCCCACACCTGTGGCTGCTAGCACATGGAAAGCAGCTGGCGGGAACTATCCAAAAGTCTGTTTTGAGAAGCAGTGCGGTCTGGTGGGCGAGCCCGGGCCTGGGAATCAGAAGGACCTGGATTCAAATCCTGGCTCCGCTGTGATATCGACTGTGGACCGGTCGCTTCACCTCTCTGGGCCTCAATTTACCTCATCCGTAAAATGGGGGATTAAGACTGTGAGCCCCATGGAGGAGGTGGACTGTCCCCAACCTGATTAGCTTGCATCTACCCAGTGCTTAGTGCAGTGCTTGACAGCGTGGCTCAGTGGAAAGAGCCCGGGCTTTGGAGTCAGTGGTCAGGGGGTTCAAATCCCGGCTCCGCCAACTGCCAGCTGTGTGACTTTGGGCAAGTCACAACTTCTCTGGGCCTCAGTTACCTCATCTGTAAAATGGGGATGAAGACTGTGAGCCCCACGTGGGACAACCTAATCACCTTGTAAACTCCCCAGTCCTTAGTTTGCACATAGTAAGCACTTAATAAATGCCATTATTATTATTATTATTATTATTATTATTATTATTGTCTGCCCTCGCCTCTCTCCTATGTCGCTGCTGCCCAGAATGGGTGAGTTTTGCCTTGTAGCAAATTGCCTTCCACTCGCTAGCCACTTCCCAAGCTAGGAAGGGAATGGGTAGGCCTCTCCCTCCCGTAGCCGAGACTGGGAGAATTCTGGCAACTCTCCAGGTGCCGTCCCGAGAGGATTTTCTGTGCTGCAACTTAACCTTAACCTTGCGCAGACGTCTCCTTTCCCAACTTTCCCATCCGCAAAGAACGAGATAAATAGGGACAGAAAGAAACAGAATCATGAGCTCTCAACTAGATAAGCAGGAAAAAAAAACCAGGAGCGGAGAATCATCCGCTGGACTCCATCAGAAATGGGAAGCGGAAGTATTAGCGTGGCTCAGTGGAAAGAGAGGTCATGGGTTCAAATCCTGATGGGTTTTCTGTGCCGTAACAACCTTTCAAGGCCCTGCTGAGAGCTCACCTCCTCCAGGAGGCCTTCCCAGACTGAGCCCCCTCCTTCCTCTCCCCCTCATCCCCCCCTCCATCCCACCGCCTTACCTCCTTCCCTTCCCCACAGCACCTGTATATATGTATATATGTTTGTACATATTTATTACTCTATTTATTTAGTTATTTTACTTGTACATATCTATTCTATTTATTTTATTTTGTTAATATGTTTGGTTTTGTTCTCTGGCTCCCCCTTCTAGACTGTGAGCCCACTGTTGGGTAGGGACTGTCTCCATATGTTGCCAACTTGTACTTCCCAAGCGCTTAGTACAGTGCTCTGCACACAGTAAGTGCTCAATAAATATGATTGATTGATTGATAGACATCTCCTTTCCCAACTTTCCCATCCGCAAAGAACGAGATAAATAGGGACAGAAAGAAACAGAGAATCATGTGCTCTCAACTAGATAAGCGGAAAAAAAAAATCCAGGAGCGGAGAATCATCCGTTGGACTCCATCAGAAATGGGAAGCAGAAGTATTAGTGTGGCTCAGTGGAAAGAGCCCGGGCTTTGAAGTTAGAGGTCATGGGTTCAAATCCTGAGAGGGTTTTCTGTGCTGTAACTTAACCTTAACCTTGCATAGACGTCTCCTTTCCCAACTTTCCCATCCGCAAAGAACGAGATAAATAGGGACAGAGAGAAACAGAGAATCATGCGCTCTCAACTAGATAAGCAGAAAAAAAAAAAACAACCAGGAGCGGACAATCATCCGTTGGACTCCATCAGAAGTGGGAAGCAGAAGTAGTAGTGTGGCTCAGTGGAAAGAGCCCGGGCTTTGGAGTCAGAGGTCACGGGTTCAAATCCCAGCTCCGCCAGTTGTCAGCTGTGTGACTGGGCAAGTCACAACTTCTCTGTGTCTGTTACCTCATCTGTAAAATGGGGATTAAGACTTTGAGCCCCACATGGAACAAATTGATCACCTTGTATCCCCCCAGCGCTTAGAACAGTGCGCTGCACATAGTAAGCGCTTAACAAATACCATCATTATTATTAGAACAACGACAGAGATGAGGCCTCTCGGCTGCTTTCCTCTCCTGCCATTACCACCGAATGGTGGGAAAAGACACGCCCCGCTCACCCCGGACTATAATAGACTCCACTTTCCGACTGTAGGGCGGTGAGGTGGAGCTCGCTTTTATTCATTCAGTTCAGGTGTATTTATTGAGTCGTACTTATATATTGCTTATTTATCGGCACCTGGGGTCAAAGGCAAGGGCTGGTCTTTGGATGGCGAGAAGAAATCATTCCAGGAAATGCTGTGCAGGAAGAACTGGTGGGACATAACAAAGTGGGGTGGCCTAATGGATAGAGCACGGGCCTATCCCGAGCACAAGTCAGAAGGAACTGGGTTCTACCCCTTGTCCGGTGAGTGACCTTGGACAAGTCACTTCACTTCTCTGCACCTCAGTTACCTAATTTGTCAACTGGGGACTAAGACTGTGAGTCCCGTGTGGGAAGGGGACTGTGTCCAACCAGATAAAATTGTATCTACCCCACTGCTTAGTACAGTGCCTGGCACACAGTAAGTGCTTCACAAATGCCAAAAGAAAAAAAAAAAAGAGTGGAAATTGAGAGGCGAAAGAGAGGGAGGAGTCAAGTATGATGCCCAGGTTGTGCCAATTTGTACTTCCCAAGCGCTTAGTACAGTGCTCTGCACACAGTAAGTGCTCAATAAATATGATTGATTGATTGACAGGGAGGTTGGTAGCGTTGCCAACTTGACACTGTGATAGGAAAGAATAATATGTGTGTGTGTGCATGGATAATAATAATAATGGTGGCACTTATTAAGCACTTATCATGTACCGAGCACTGTACTAAGCCTTGGGATAACTTCAAGATAATCAGATTGGACATAATGCCTATCCTGACTATCAGCCTCCTTTCTGACCTCCCAACCTCCTCCCTCTCCCCACTTCAGTCTGTACTTCACTCTGCTGGCCGGATTATCTTTCTACAAAAACGCTCTGGGCATGTCACCCCCCCATCCTCAAAAATCTCCGGTGGTTGCCTATCAACCTCTGTATCAGAGAAAATCTCCTCACTATTGCCCTTCTTACCTCACCTCCTTTCTCTCCTCCTACAACCCAGTCCGCACCCTCCGCTCCTCTGCCGCTCACCTCCTCACTGGGCCTCGTTCTCGCCCGTCCCGCCGTCGACCCCCGGCCCACGTCCTTCCCCAGGCCTGGAATGCCCTCCCTTCACACATCCATCAAACTAGCTTTCTTCCTCTCTTCAAAGCCCTACTGAAGGCTCACCTCTTCCAAGAGGCCTTCCCAGCACTTAGTACAGTGCTTTGCACATCAATCAATCAATCAATCAATCAATCGTATTTATTGAGTGCTTACTGTGTGCAGAGCACTGTACTAAGCACTTGGGAAGTCCAAGTTGGCAACATTTAGAGACGGTCCCTACCCAACAGTGGGCTCACAGTCTAGAAGGCGGAGACAGGGAACAAAACAAAACATATTAACAAAATAAAATAAATAGAATAGATATGTGCAAGTAAAATAAATCATAAGCGCTTAATAAATGTCATTATTATTATTATTATTATTATTCCCAGACTAAGCCCCCGCTTTTTTCAGCTCCCCCTCTCTTCCACATCACATCAACTCTCTCCCTTTGCTCTTCCCCCTCCTCCCCACCCCGCAGCACTTATGTATATACATATATCTACAATTCTATTTATTTATATTGATGCCTATTTTCTTGTTTTGACATCTGTCTCTCTCCCCCCGCCCCACCAGACCGTAAATCCATTGTGGGCAGGGGTTGTCTCTCTTTATTGTACTTTCCAAGTGCTTAGTACAGTGCTCTGCACACAGAAAGCACTCAATAAATATGATTGATTGAATTAATGAAGGGGGAGGGAAGTTCCAGGCTGGAGACAAGACGTGGGTGAGGATCAGCGGTGAGATGGATGCGATCGAGGTTCAGTAAGTAGGTTGGTTTTAGGGAAGTGGAGTGGGCGAGCTGGGTTGTAGTAAGAAATCAGAGAGGTAAGGTAGGAGGGGGCAAGGTGATAGAGTGCTTTAATCAATCAATCAATCAATCGTATTTATTAAGCGCTTACTGTATGCAGAGCACTGTACTAAGCGCTTGGGAAATACAAGTTCGCAACATATAGAGACAGTCCCTACCCAACAGTGGGCTCACAGTCTAGAAGGGGGAGACAGAGAACAAAACCAAACAAACAAAATAAAATAAATAGAATAGATATGTACAAGTAAAATAAATAGAGTAATAAATATGTACAAACATATATACATATATACAGGCTTTAATGGTGGTGGTAAGAACTTTGTTTGCCACGGAGGTGGTTGGGCAACCCCTGGAGGTTCTTGAAGAGTGAGGAGCCATCGACTGAATGGATTTGTAGAAAAATGATTCGGGCAGCAGATGGATTGGAGTGGGGAGAGACCGGAGGGAGGGAGGTCAACAGGGAGGCTGATGCAGTAGACAAGAAGGGGTAGGATGGGTCTCATTTAAGCGCTTAGTACAGTGCTCTGCACACAGTAAGCGCTCAATAAATACGATTGATTTTTTCCAAACTCCTCCCCCACGGGACCCTCACTTCAACTTCTCCCCTTTGCACAAAATGAAAAGTTGGCCTCCTGCCATTAGATCTCTACTGCACAAAGGCACTTGCTTTCTCTCTATAGAAGTCCCAGATTTACCCCCTGAAAAATATGTCCTTCCTCTAGGAGTTATCCAAGTAGAAAATATTTCTCTTGCTAGTTCTGAAGATATGAAAAGACTGTTTAAAAAAATCTTGAAGGCAGAAGTGAAAGCATTTCTGGCAAACAGTCCTCCGATAACCCAAGAGATGGCAGTCACCCCTTTCTGAGAAACGGACTTTTTAGTGATGTGACAGCAAAGCCATCCCACTAATAAACTCACCTGATTTTAATAGCATTAACACAGGGGTCATCATTTAAAGAGTGGACACGGTATTGAGACTGGAAGCACACATACTTCACAGTTCACTGGTACCTCAACTATTCAATCAACCGATCATCATCATCAATCGTATTTATTGAGCGCTTACTATGTGCAGAACACTGTACTAGCACTTAGTACTGTGTTCAGAGCACTGTACTAAGTGCTTAAGCGATCAATGGTAGTTATTCCATTTATTTTATTTTGTTAATATGTTTTGTTTTGTTCTCTGTCTCCCTCTTCTAGACTGTGAGCCCACTGTTAGGTAGGGACTGTCTCTATATGTTGCCAACTTGGACTTCTCAAGCGCTTAGTACAGTGCTCTGCACACAGTAAGCGCTCAATAAATACGATTGAATGAATGAATGAATGGTATTTATTGAGCACTTACCACGTGCAGAGCACTGGACTAAGCACTTGAGAGACTACAATGCAACCAAATTACCAGACACGTTCCCTACCCATAAGGAGCTTACAGTTTGGGTGGGGTGGGAGGGGGACAGACGGTAAAATAAGTTATTTATAATGTATAATTTGAAATTTAAAGATATATACCTAAGTGGTGTGGAGTTGAGGCAACCGAACAGTTCTTAGAGTATTGCATAGGACACAAACAATGGACTACAAGTTTTGTTTTGTTGTTTGTCTCCCCTTCCTAGACTGTGAGCCCGTTGTTGGGTAGGGACCATCTCTATGTTGCCAACTTGTACTTCCCAAGCACTTAGTACAGTGCTCGGCACACAGAAAGCGCTCAATAAATACGATTGAATGAGTGAATGCTTATATTTTCCCATTTGCAATCCTATTGCCATCAGGGTAATGTTTTTTTTTTCCTGAATTCAAACATTCCCAGTGATAGAGAGTTATGTGTAATGTGTTAATGAAACACTTAATTGTGGGAAGGTACTCTCGGCTGTGAGCTCCTTGTGGGCAGGGAATGCTTCTGTTTATTGTTATATTGTACTTGCCTCAGCACTTAGTAATAATAATAATAATTGTGGTATTTGTTAAATGCTTACTATGTGTCAGGAACTGTACTAAGCGCTGTGGTAGACTGTGGTAGACTTTTAGACTGTGAGCCCACTGTTGGGTAGGGACTGTCTCTATATGTTGCCAACTTGTACTTGCCAAGCGCTTAGTACAGTGCTCTGCACACAGTAAGCGCTCAATAAATACGATTGATGATGGTAGATAAGAGCTAATTGGTTGGACACAGTCCCTGTCCCACATGGGGCTCACAGTCTCAGTCCCCACTTTACAGATGAAGTAACTGAGGCCCAGAGAATAATAATAATAATGATGGCATTTATTAAGTGCTTACTATGTGCAAAACACTGTTCTATGCACTGGTGAGGTTACAAGGTGATCAGGTTGTCCCACAGCAGGCTCACAGTCTTAATCTCCATTTTCCAGATGAGGTAACTGAGGCACAGAGAACTTCAGTGACTTGCCCAAAGCCACACAGCTGACAATTGGCGGAGCCGGGATTTGAACCCGTGACCTCTGACTCCAAAGCCCGGGCTCTTTCCACCGAGCCACGCTGCTTCTCAAGTGAAGTGACTAGCCCAAAGCACACAGCATCATCAATCGTATTTATTGAGCGCTTACTGTGTGCAGAGCACTGTACTAAGCGCTTGGGAAGTACAAGTTGGCAACGTATAGAGACAGTCCCTACCCAACAGTGGGCTCACAGTCTAACAGCAGACAAGTGACGGTGGCAGGATTAGAACCCGTGACCTTCTATCGCCCAGTCCCGCGCTCCGTCCGCTATGCCACGCTGCTCTCTAAGCGCTGGCCTGGAAATGAGCAAATTGGGTGGGAAACGGTCTCTGCACACAGGAAGCGCTCAATAAATATGATAGACCGCCGGACAAAGCTGGCTGTTTTTCATTCAGTCAATCATCTTTATTGAGCGCTTACTATGCGCAGAGCAGGTGCGGCTGCATGTTCGCCCTCGCCCTGAGACGCCCAAGGAGGGGGCCCTGACAGTTCATTGGGACCCCGGAGAACAAGGCGTCGGGAGAAGTGTCACGCGGCTGCAACAGGCCTCACGGGACAAGGAGCAAAGGCCCAAAGTTAGCAAAGTTAGAGACGGAGACGGACGGACACGGCTCAAGTTTCCAGAATAATAATGATTTTGGTATTTGTTAAGCGCTTACTAAGTGCAAAGCACTGTTCTAAGCGCTCAGTGAGGTCTCCTCAGGTCTCCTACCGCAAGCCAGCCCGCACACTTCGCTCCTCTAATGGCAATCTTCTCACTGTGCCTCCTTCTCGTCTATCTCGCCGCCGACCTCGCCGCCTGGAATGCCCTCCCTCCCCACACATCCGACGGACAATTGCTCTCCCACTGCTCAAAGCCTTATTCATCATCATCAATCTAATCTCCTCACCGTACCTCGCTCTCGCCTGTCCCGCCATCGACCCCCGGCCCACGTCATCCCCCGGGCCTGGAATGGCCTCCCTCTGCCCATCCGCCAAGCTAGCTCTCTTCCTCCCTTCAAGGCCCTGCTGAGAGCTCACCTCCTCCAGGAGGCCTTCCCAGACTGAGCCCCTTCCTTCCTCTCCCCCTCGTCCCCCTCTCCATCCCCCCATCTTACCTCCTTCCCTTCCCCACAGCACCTGTATATATGGTTGTACATATTTATTACTCTATTTATTTATTTGCTTATTTATTTTACTTGTACATTTCTATCCTATTTATTTTATTTTGTTGGTATGTTTGGTTCTGTTCTCTGTCTCCCCCTTTTAGACTGTGAGCCCACTGTTGGGTAGGGACTGTCTCTATGTGTTGCCAATTTGTACTTCCCAAGCGCTTAGTACAGTGCTCTGCACATAGTAAGTGCTCAATAAATACGATTGATTGATTGATTGATCAATCATATTTATTGAGCGCTTACTGTGTGCAGAGCACTGTACTAAGCGCTTGCCTTATTGAAGGCTTTATGTTGCCAACTTGTACTTCCAACTATTATGTTGCCAACTTGTACTTCCCAAGCGCTTAGTACAGTCCTCTGCACACAGTAAGCGCTCAATAAATACGATTGATTGATTGATTGAAGGCCCATCTCCTCCAAGAGGCCTTCCCCCATTAAACCCTCCTTTCCTCTTCTCCCCCTCCCTTCTGAATCACACTCTTTATTCATCCCCCGTCCCAGCCCCACAGCACTTATTTCCATATCTGTCATTTTTATTTATTCATGTTAATGTCTGTTTCCCCTCCCCTAGACTGTAAGGTCATTGTGGGCAGGGAATGTGTCTATTTTTCTATTGCACTCTCCCAAGTGCTGAGCACCGTGCTCTGAACACAGTAAGTGCTCAATAAATGACAATAATAATAATAATAATGGTATTTGCTAAGCACTTACTATGTTCCAAGCACTGTTCCAAGCGCTGGGGCAGAGTGTTGTTTGGTTGTCTGTCTCCCCCTTCTAGACTGTGAGCCCGCTATTGGGTAGGGACCGTCTCTATATGTTGCCAACTTGTACTTCCCAAGCGCTTAGTACAGTGCTCTGCACACAGTAAGCGCTAAATAAATACGATTGAATGAATGAATATTATTATTAATTATATTAATTAATTATACTAATTAATATTAATATAATAGTATTGATTTTATTATTGTTATTACAGTGCTCAATTACACAGTAAGTGCTCAATGAATATGACTGATGCAGCAGACAAGATTAGAACCCAGGTCCTTCTGCACTTCCTGTCTGAGCTGAATCTGGTTTCAAGATTTATCATTTGTTCTTTCAGACTTAAAAAAGGGAGGTTATTCTAAAACATTACATGTAGGTGGAAAGCCCAGCGCTTAGACTAGGGCTTTGCACATAGTAAGCGCTTAATAAATGCCATTATAATTATTATTATTATCAACATCATGGGAGGGAGAGAGGCTATGCAGATAAAAGCCGTAGATAAACTTCTCTGGTCTCAATCTCCGGGCACCTCTGAAGGATAGAGTCTAGTCAGTAGTGAACACGCGTTTCTGATAATAAAAAGGAGCAGTGCTTCTGTAATAGGATTTATATTTTGAGCCATATTGCTGAAATTTACTGGCAAAACAGCAGCAGAGACAAGATTCAGTGGAAGAATAGCTTTTTATTTGCTCAGCGCCGAAGTATTAATCACAGTAGGAATAGTAGTAGTGCAAAGGCTACTACTGATAATTATCGGTTGCTTACAGAGTTCAATACACAGTGCAGAAATTGGGGAAATAAACCAGAAGCATAAGGTACCCAAAAGGAGCGTGCTCTTTATCTGGGACAGCGTGAGATCACTCTCCTGCCCTTCCTAATGTTTTCTCTCCAATACGCTCGTGGTGTGAAAAAAGGCTTAAAGCAAGGAGTCGAAATTAAGCCAGGAAGCTCTTAAGAGCTTAGACATTTCTATCTATTCCGGCCCTCTCCTAACAAAATCCAGGAGGATTTAGCCTGCGTCGAAGTGGAGAACCGGATCGCGGTATTTCGGACGCACGAGCTATCTGAAGGTTTGTTCGGAAGCTTCTCACACCATGAGCTCTGCACTATGTTTAGAAATAAAAGGGACGTGGATAATTCTTGCAGTGAATTTCTCTAATCCCTGCCAATGTGAATTCGATGTATCCATACATCAGGGGAAAAATACTGCTACATTCTCCCCTTAAATGTGCATTTCTGAGGGACTTTTCACTTAACCGACAGTTTTATATCCCCGGGAGTCCAAGTCAGGGGATTAGAGTTCATAAATCTATTTCAATTCTCACTTAGTTTTGGCTCAACATTGAAGAAAACAGCACTTATAAAAGTTTGACTCCCCTAAATGTGATTTCAAGAGGCCTTCCCGTACTAAGCCCCCTTTTTCCTCTCCTCCTCTCCATCCCTCCGGCCCTACCTCCTTCCCCTCCCCACAGCACCTGTATATATGTTTGGACAGATTTATTACTCTATTTATTTTACTTGTACACATTTACTATTCTATTTATTTTGTTAATGATGTGCATCGAGCTTTAATTCTATTTGTCCTGCCGACTTGACACCCGTCCACGTGTTTTGTTTTGTTGTCTGTCTCCCCCTTCTAGACTGTGAGCCCGTTGTTGGGCAGGGACCATCTCTATACGTTGCCGACTTGTACTTCCCAAGCGCTTAGTACAGTGCTCTGCACACAGTAAGCGCTCAATACGATTAAATGAATGAATGAATGTGGGTTTTTTTAATCATTTTAGTATTTGTTAAGCACTTACTATGTGCTGAGCACTGTTCTCAGCACTAAGGTAGATAGAAGGACCTGGGTTCTAATCCCTGCTCCGTCACTTGTCTGCTGGGTGATTTGGTCAGGTCGCTTCACTTCTCTGGGCCTCAGTTCCCTCATCTGTAAAATGGGGATTAAGACTGTGAGCCCCATGTAAGACCGGGATTGAGTCCAACCTGATTAGCTTTTAGTGGAAAGAGCCCGGGCTTGGGAGCCAGAGGACATGGGTTCTAATCCCAGCTCCACCACCTGTCTGCTGTGTGACCTTGGGTAAACCACTTAATTTCTCTGTGCCTCAATTCCCTCATCTGTAAAATGGCCCATGTGGGACAGCCTGATTACCTTGTATCTACCCCAGCGCTCAGAGCAAGGCTTGGCACATAGTAACAAATACCATAATAATAATTATTATTATCATTATTAAGATAATATTTCACAGAAGAGGGGTCCCTTGTATGTGTGCACACCTGCTTGGGTTAAGGCAGAGTGGCTTAGTGGAAAGAGCCCCGGCTTGGGTGTCAGAGGACATGGGTTCTAATCCCAGCTCCATCACTCGTCTGATGTGTGACCTTGGGCAAGTCACTTAACTTCTCTGCGCCTCGGTTACCTCATCTGTAAAATGGGGATTAAAAGTGAGCCCCACATGGGACAACCTGATTACCTTCTACGAGAAGCAGCGTGGCTCAGTGGAAAGAGCACAGGCTTTGGAGTCAGAGGTCAGGGGTTCAAATCCCGGCTCTGCCAACTGTCAGCTGTGTGACTTTGGGCAAGTCACTTAACTTCTCTGTGCCTCAGTTACCTCATCTGGAAAATGGGGATTAAAACTGTGAGCCCCCAGTGGGACAACCTGATCACCTTGTAACCTGGGGACAGCGCTTAGAACAGTGTTTTGCACATAGTAAGCCCTTAACAAATACCATTATTATTATTATTATTCTATCTACCCCAGTGCTTAAGAATAGTGCTTGGCACATAGTAAGCACTTAGCAAATACCATAGTTATTATTATTATTTAAGCGCTTAGTACAGTGCTCTGCACACAGAAAGTGCTCAATAAATACAACTGAATGAATTTTTTTTATGGCATTTGTTAGGGGCTTACTATGTGCCAGGCACCCTTCTAGACTGTGAGCCCACTGTTGGGTAGGGACCGTCTCTGTATGTTACCAACTTGTACTTCCCAAGCGCTTAGTACAGTGCTCTGCACACAGGCAGCACTCAATAAATATGATTGAATGAATGAAAGGCACTGTACAAAGCCCTGGGGTACATATAAGATGATAATCAGATTGGAAACGATGTCCTACATGGGGCTCACAGTCAATCAATCAATCAATCATTTATTGAGCACTTACTGTGTGCAGAGCACTGTACTAAGCGCTTGGGAAGTACAAGTTGGCAACATATAGAGACGGTCCCTACCCAACAGTGGGCTCCCAGTCTAATTTCCATGTTAGAGATGAGGTAACTGAGGCCTAGACAAGTGAAGTGACTTGTCCAAGGTCACACAGCGGACAAGTGGCGGAGCTGGGATTAGAACCCAGGTCCTTCAGATGCCCAGGCCTGCGCTCTTTCCATCAGGCCATGTTGCTTCTCTCAGTGGTATTGTGGAGAGGCTGACTGGATATGGTGTGCGGGGCAGACACCGGGGGTGGGCACACTTAATAATAATAATAATAATAATAATGGTATTTGTTAAGCGCTTACTATGTGCAAAGCAAAGCTTCAAGAACACATGAATGTTCTCACAGATAATGTTAGCTGTGATCATGAATTGCCTCAGCTACTGTCTGTGCTCCCCATGGGGAGCAATGCCATTTTTTGCTGGAGCCCTGGAGTGTTAGTGCAATGCAAAGACCTTATCCCAGTTAAGATCCTAAAATCCCAAGAATAACAAAATGGACCTCAAAAATGACTTTAGGTTGTGGTTGCTGTAATCAATGCCAACGGCATTTTCATCACACACAAAGGACTGGTTACTATTGTCCAAGGAAGAAAGGCACAAGGTAGATGAGACCTAGAGAATAAGTCCTCTTTGGAATGGCTACAGGAATCAGGATTGTTTGGAGTGGAAGCAATCCATTGGGGGGGATACAAGGTAATCAGGTTGTCCCACGTCGGGCTCACCATCTCAATCCCCATTTTACAGATGAGGTAACTGAGGCACGGAGAAGTGAAGTGACTGGCCCAAAGTCACACAGCTGATAAGTGGCAGAGCCAGGATTCGAACCCATGACCTATGACTCCCAAGCCCGGGCTCTTTCCACTGAGCCACGCGGTACAGGTGAGCCGACAGAAGCCCAGGGCTCAGGACTCCCTCAGAGCTGGGAGTTCGTCCCTCAGCTCTGCAGAGGTTGGAATCAGGCTCACTTCTTGTTCATCATCTGGGGGAATCCCTCAGTTCCTTGAGACTGCAAACTCGTTGTAGTGCTGTATTGTACTCCCAAGTGCTTAGTACACTGCTCCATACATAGAAAACACTCAGTAAATACTATGGAACGAACGACTGGGACGGTGAGCTGACTTCAGTTCGACCCAGCGAAGAGGGGCTTCACCGGGACCCGATTTTAGGAGAGGAAATAATTGATCCCATCAGGAGATGAAGAATATAAACAGCAATGAGATAAACATTTATATAAACATATTGATATAACATTTATATAAACAGTTATATAAACATATTTATATAAACATATTTAAACATATTTAAACACGTATTTATTACTCTATTTATTTATTTTACTTGTACATATCTATCCTATTTATTTTATTTTGTTAGTATGTTTGGTTTTGTTCTCTGTCTCCCCCTTTTAAACTGTGAGCCCACTGTTGGGTAGGGACTGTCTGTATATGTTGCCAATTTGTACTTCCCAAGCGCTTAGTACAGTGCTCTGCACATAGTAAGCGCTCAATAAATACGATTGATGATGATGATGATAAACGGTGCTGACAGGCCAGAGGGCCAGCTGATGGAATGCCTTCACGTCAATTTGATAGGGATAATAATACTGATCGTAATAATAACACTAATGATCATGGTTAAACCCACACAATGTGTCATGCGTTGTGCAGGAGATGATACAAGATCATTCATTCATTTGTTCAGTTGCATTGATTGAGCGTTTACTATGGGCAGAGCACTAAGTGTTGGGAGGGTGGAAAATAACAATAAACAGACATTTCTTGCCTATCATGAGTTTGCAGTCTAGTGGACAAGCAATCAGATCAGACACAATCACTGTCCCACATGGAGCTCACAGTCTGACAGAGGAAGGAAAGGTCGTTCGTCCGATATGAGGAGGGAGAGAGGGCATTCTAGGCCAGAGACATGATGTGAGTGGGAGGTCGGTGGCGAGATAGATGATATCGAGGTACTGTGAGAAGGTTATCATTAGAGGAGCAAAGCGTATGGGCTGGATTGAGAGTGATGAGGGTGAAATAGGAGGGGGCGATGTGATTGATTGCTTTAAAGCCAATAGTGAGGAGATTTTGTTTGATGTGGAGATGGATGTGCAACCACCAAAATTACCTGAGAAATGGGGAAACACGGTCTGAACCTTTTTGAGGGAAATGATCCGGGCAGCAGAGTGAAGTATGGACTGGAGTGGGGTGAGACAGGAGGCAGGGAGGTCAGCAAGGAGAGGAGGCGGGATAGGATAAGTGCTTGGATTAGCGGAGCAGCAGTTTGGATGGAGAGGAAGGGGCAGATTTTAGCGATGTGGCGAAGGTGGAACCTACAGGATTTAGTGATGGTTGAATACGTGGGTTGGATGAAAGAGACGAGTCAAAGAGTCAAGTGCATGCCGGGTAAAACTCTGGGACTGATTCTGTCCTTCATCTGGTCTCTTTGGCCTGTGCCATGATTCCAATACCGATCCCATCCAACCCTCCCCGCCCCAACTCTGAAGTACTTCAGCCCGGACCGCCCTTTCTGGGGGGTCACTGCCAAGGCCACGGCCGTAGAGACTGGAATAGAGGAATTTGAGCTGGGTAGGGCCTGACTGGCCCCTCATGACACAAGTCTGAGTTGCACAACCCCGCACTCCATATTCTGGTTCCCCTCCCCTACACCCAGGGAGACAAACGCCACCTCAACCTCCCCCCGAGCACGCAGACTTGGCTACATCTGGGGACTGAGTTCCAAAGCTCCTCAGGACCCGATCCCAGGGAAGACGATGACAGACAGAACACACAGCTCTCCTGCAGGAAGATGAGTCTCTTTTAACAGAGATCAAGATGGTGAACGAAATTATAAACCATGCTGTAGGGAGACCGGGCTGATTTGCCAACGCACCGCAAAGTCTCCGTTGAATCTTGATCTTCGTGCAGAGTTTATGGGGCCCTGGGCCTATTTGGACTGCGACCCGGGAATCCGTCCCGAGGGCGGTGGCGGTGGGAAGTGAAGCCCATGGGTTGGCGGGGCGGAGAGCCCGCCGGGGAGGATGGCTTAGTAGTCCCCGGTGATGCTGAGCTCCGCTTGCCCGGCTCTCCTAAGGCGGCTGTCGTCCGTGCCCTGGGGCTGATGTCTGCCTGCTGGCCTTTGGAGCCAAACCACGTCTTCAGTTGTTCAGAAAACGAGGCTCTGGGAGGCGGCTGTTGCCCCTTTCTGTTGCTTACTGGCCGTGATGTGGAAACTCCAGGGCCGCAAGACGTGACGGGAGCTGGGCCCCTTTCTGCCAAGGAAGAGACGGAGGCCTTGCTGTGGCTTTGGTCGGGGCCCCTCTCCCCTCTTTGGTTGCTCACGGGGGCCCTCAGGCTAAATGCGGTCTTGGGAGGGTAGGGCGAAGGCTTTGAGTGGCGGGAACCCAGGAGACCGGGCCCCTCTCTCTCTTGTTCCGGGACCTGGGCGGTAGGATCCTGAGGCCCGTCGCTGTCCCCGACTTCGTGAGAATGGTCATCTGCCCTGCTGTCCATTGAAATCACGGGGTGTTCGGCGATGGGGGAGAGTTTCGGTTCTTCAGCTGTCCCCTCCTTCTCCCGATCTACCACGCTGCATCCTGAAAGGTCTGTGTCCGGGCCTGGCTCATCCTCTGGGCTCACTGCCGTCTGGACAGGTCCTGCAGGAGAGCCGGCCCCGTCGGCAGCCAGACCGTAGTGTGCGTCACACCCAGAGACGACATCCACGTGATTCTGCTGCGTGACTGATTCCAGGCTCTTCCTCATCGAAGCCTCGGGCAGGTCAGATGGTTCCACCGGGAGAGATTGATCCTCCCGCAACCTGGGGCTTGAGCTCAGCATCGGAGAAGCGGTCCCCTGGTCCGGCGACTGAGGCCCGGTGTCTAGAAGGCCTGGAGGCGGGGAGGCTTCTATGATGGGGGCTGGACTTCTGGGGCCGGAGAGAGTCGGGGGGCCCGGCGATGCGGGGAGGGCCAGCGGCGGTGAGGTGCTGGTGTCACCCTGACCATTGTGCACTTCGGAGGGGATTTCCCCATGTCTAAGCTGATGGCATTTTTGGGCCATATGCTCTTCCAGGGCCTCCTTTTTGCTCTTCAGCATCTTCACCCTGCGGGAGTCTTCAGGCACGACCGAATCTTTTCTCCAGGGAGAGCCAGGTTGGATGTCTCGTTCTCCCGCCTGAGGTGCTAACTGACTCTGGGCCTCCATGACCCAACTGGGCAGCCCGTATTGCTGGAAATGGAGCATGGCCTTCAGGTGCTGCTCCAGGAAGCTGCGGGTCTTGGGGTTGAGGAGAGAGGGCTGGGAGGGGGGCTCGATTCCCAGGGTCGAGCCCTCAGCCTCTCGCTGCCGCTTAGGAGATGTTCGTTCTGCATCGCTGTGGGCTTCCTCTTCAGAGACCTCTGATGTTCTGTGGCCGGAAGGTGGAAAACCCGGCTCTCGGTGCTGTTGACGCTTCTCCTCCAGTTGAGGAGTTTGAGGCCCTTCGTCTGAAGGGAGGATCATGATCTTTGAACTACAGGAA
This sequence comes from Tachyglossus aculeatus, assembly GCF_015852505.1. Lineage (NCBI taxonomy): Eukaryota > Metazoa > Chordata > Mammalia > Monotremata > Tachyglossidae > Tachyglossus > Tachyglossus aculeatus. The sequence continues at coordinate 62,595,984 of NC_052074.1, forward strand.
CATTTGCCCGATTTGGAGACGTGGGGCCGGGAGGCGGTCTCCCGGGAACGGTGGAAAGATAACCCGGGACGAGTCAGCTTCTCCCTGCCGGCCGGGGGCAGAGGGAGCGCGCGATAGAGGGTACCGTCTTCTAAGAACACGCCGTGGGCTTCTTCTCTGAAGCGTTGGCAGATGGTACGACCAGATTTTCCACAGAACATGCCCATATCACGCCTGTAAAAGAACAATCACTCTTTCCAGCTGAGGGAAAACAGACTCCCGGTCACCGACAGAACCAGCACTCCAGCTCTGGGTCTTCAGCAACTGGCTCTTAGCTTCATTCTCTTTTCTTGAGGGATTCCCACCCCTCGATCACCAGGCTGAGCCGGGGGCCACAGCTGACAGGACAGGGACTAGGATTTGAATGGCATGGAGGCATTGGGAATTATTTGGAGCTGAGAGGAAAGAGGAAGGAGGTGATTGTCTGATGGAGAGTAGGCGGAGGAGAGAATGTGGCAAGGCCAGGATTAGGACTACCACGTGTACAGAATCCCCAGACACCTTTCAGGACAAGCCAGACTCATCAGTCTGAGCAGGAAACAACACAACGACAACTGAGAAGCAATGTATCCTAGTGGAAAGAGCACAGGCCCGAAAGTCAGGCCACTTGGGTTTCAATCCTGTCACTGGTTCGCTTTCTGACCTTGGTGAAGTCACTTAACTTCTCTGTGCCTTACCTCATCTGTAAAATGGGGATTGAGACCGTGAGCCCCACGTGGGACATGGACCGTATCCCTCCTTGTGTCTACTCTGGTGATGAGTACAGTGCTTGTATATGTATAGTCTGAGCTTAACAGATACCAATTCAAAAACAACAGCAAGGTCTTGGGAGTCAAGAGACATGGGTTCTAATCCTGGCACCACCGTTTGCCTGCTGTGCAACCCTGGAGAAACCACTTCATTACTCTGTGCCTTTGTATTTGTGAAATGGGGATTAAATACCCGGTTTCCCTTTTCATTAGATTGGGAAACCATGTGGGACATTGACTCCTTATATCTACTCCAGCACTTAGCACAGTGCTTGTCCCAGAGCGGGCACTGAACTGTTACTGTTATTATTGTTAATGGCAGTCAAATCAACAACAAGGGTTCTTATCAGCTGGGTCACTCTGATCTATCGACACTATTGGTCGGGTTCCCATTTATACTGTCAGTCAGCACTGAACTAAGAGCTTAGAAGAGTACAATACAACAATGACACATTCCCTGCCCACAATGAGTTTCTGATTTCATAAATTGCTTCATTTCCTAAGGTCCACGTTCAATCCCATGAAGCCTCTTTTTATCCAACCACTCTACAGTCAATCCACAGTCGCAGTCTCAAGGAAATGAGGGACCCCCATACCCGTAATGAGAAGGGATGCCAATCCCAACCCCTGAGAAGGTGGGGGACAAACGTCCGCCGGGAAGGGAGTTCTGAGCCCCGGGGACCTGGGCACTCACACAGCCTGTGCCCACCCACGGGGTCTGACCCCCACCACAGCATATCCAGTCATCCCCGACATAATCATATCACCTCCCCCGTGTCAACGTCCCCCTCCCACAACCCCACACTGGACCCCTCCTCCCTGGGTCCCTCTATTTCACCCTCAGGAATCTCAGAGTCTAGGCAGGGGCCTGGGGTGAGGGGTGAAAAGAGGAAGGATCAATCACCTTTTCAGGAGACGCACGACTTCCGCTCGATCCTTGGGGTGTCCGTGGCCCATGCTTCGGACTAGAAACCGAGAGAATGAGTTACTTGGGGTTCCTGGGGAGGGGTGGGATCTGCCGCTTCCTGCTTTTTGGAGCGGGATTGTACCCCTTAGAGAAGGGAAAAAAGCCCGCTGAGAGCAATTGCCCTCTGCCTCCCCTCTCCTCCTTCTTCCAAAGATCCTTAGCATCTTCACTACAGCTGGGCTCCGTTCTAGGCCTCTAGGACTTAAAGGGGTTGGGGCCATCAACCCAGGCTGGTTGTTCCAAGCCCTGGTCCTAAAAATAATAATAATCGTGGTATTTGTTAAGTGCTTACTATGGGCCAGGTACTGCACTAAGTCCTGGGGTGGATACAAGTAAATCAGGTCGGACACGGTCCCTGTCCAGGTGGGACTCACAGTCTTCATCTTCATTTTCCAGACGAGGTAACTGAGGCCCAGAGAAGTGAACTGACTTGCCCAAGGTCAAACAGCAGACAGGTGGAGGAGACCCTGCCCCCAGGGTGCTAGAGGTGGGGGCACTCAAAGTCCTGTTCAGCAAGAGGGAAGGGGTGGATGGTACCTTTAGGTGATGCACCCTCCAGCCGCTTCTTGGGACGATGCTGAGACAGAAAGAAAACAGCGTGGTTAGAGGGGGTCTGGGCTGGTCTCTGGTGTCTCTGTCAAGGCAGAAGGCCGAGCCTTTAATCGTCATTGTGATATTTGTAAGCGCTTATTCTGCATCAAGCACTGCACTAAAGCCCTGGGACAGGTACGATATAAACAGGTCTCACACGGCGTTCACAGCCTAAGTAGGAGGGAGAACAGGTATTGAGTCCCCATTTTGCAGATGAAGGAACTGAGGCACAGAGAAGGAAAGTGACTTGCCCAAGGTATTAAAGCAGGTGTGTGTCAGAGTCAGGATTAGAACCCAGGTCCTCTGACTTCCAAGCCCATGCACTGCCACTCTGCCTCACTGCTTCCCTGGGATGCCTGGTGTCTCTCTTCCCCTTCTTTCTTTTTTTTCATCTGCTTTGCACATAGTTAGTGCTTAATAAATGCCATCATTATTATTATTATTATCTCTCCCCTCCCAACCCTGGCCATCACTGAGGGTGAATTCTTTCCCCTTGAAGGAGATCTTCTTTTCACTAGAAGGGGATCTTGGCCTCTGGCTCAGGAGATTTGGGGGCCAGCCAGCGGGGAGACTGAGAGTGAGAGCAATAATAATAATAATAACGCCAGTGGCATTTGTTAAGCGCTCACTAAATGCCAGCCACTGTTCTAAGCGCTGGGGTGGATATCAGCAAATCGGGTTGGACACAGAGTCCATGGCCCTCCTGGGGTTCACAGTCTTCATCTTCATTTTCCAGATGAGGTAACTGAGACACAGAGAAGTTTAGTGACTTGCCCAAGGTCCCACAGCAGGCAAATGGTGGAGCCGGGATTAGAACTCAGGTCCTTTTGATTCCCAGGCCCGTGCTTGATCCTCTAGGCCAGGCTGCTTCTCTACACCCACCTACGTCCATCTAATTGCCTATTTCCAGCACGGGCAACTGGCAGGATACCAAGTTTCGTGAGGCCACGGAGGCCCAACCCTTACCCCAACCCCGTATTGTGGAGGTTGTTTCCTTTTTTCCTCTCCTCCTCCCCATCCCCCCCACCCTACCTCCTTCCCCTCCCCACAGCACCTGTACATATGTTTGGACAGATTTATTACTCTATTTATTTTACTTGTACACCTTAACTATTCTATTTATTTTGTTAATGATGTGCATCTGGCTTTATCTCTATTTTTCCTTTTACTTGACACCCTCCACATGTTTTGTTTTGTTGTCTGTCTCCCCCTTCTAGACTGTGAGCCCATTGTTGAGTAGGGACCGTATCTTTGTGTTGGCAGCTTGGACTTCCCAAGCGCTCAGTACAGTGCTCTGCACACAGTAAGCGCTCAATAAATACGATTGAATGAAGAATGAATAATGGCTAGGGCTCATTGCAGATGTGGGGGTGAATGATCCTCACTTGGGGCTCTGCTCATCTGTCGCAGGGTGGCCCGAGCGGTGAGGAGGATAGAAGGAGGAGCCTGAGAAAACCGGCTGAGGAACTCACAGTTCTCTGAGGCCCTTTGGCCCTGGGGACGGGGTGGGTCATGCCAGGGTCCCTACCATGTTGTGGGTCTTTTCTTGGTTCTCCCTCAGCCCAAAGCAGTCCCTTCGGGCCTGCCAGAGCAGCAGCGCCAGGAAGAGAAGGGCAAATCCCTCGTCGGAGAGAGGCCATTGATTGACCCATAGGATGGCAAGGATCGGGAACAGGAGGGCTGCCAAGAAGTCCCACATTATCCAGGCCGGGGATGACTTTCCTTGCCCTGCCGGACCCTGCGTCTGGGCCTGGGCGGAACCATCCGCATCACCAAGTCGGGGACCGAGCCCCCCCGAGAGGCAGGTCACAAAGACAACTGAGTCATAGAGGGAGGGGTTCACCGGGTGGGGGGGTGGGGAAGGGAAGGTTTGGAATAGGAGGGTGGCGGGGAGTGGAGAGAGCCCAGCTAGAAGAAGGGGGAGTGGCAATCAATCAATCAATCAATCAATCAATTGTATTTATTGAGCACTTACTGTGCGCAGAGCACTGTACTAAGCGCTTGGGAAGTACAAGTTGGCAACATATAGAGACAGTCCCTACCCAACAGTGGGCTCACAGTCTAAAAGGGGGAAGACAGAGAACAGAACCAAACATACTAACAAAATAAAATAAGTAGAATAGATATGTACAAGTAAAATAAATAAATAAATAGAGTAATAAATATGTACAAACATATATACATATATACAGGTGCTGTGGGGAAGGGAAGGAGGTAAGATAAGTAGAATAGATATGTACAAGTAAAATAAATAAATAAATAGAGTAATAAATATGTACAAACATATATACATATATACAGGTGCTGTGGGGAAGGGAAGGAGGTAAGATGGGGGGGATGGAGAGGGGGACGAGGGGGAGAGGAAGGAAGGGGCTCGGTCTGGGAAGGCCAGACTGGCAATTTCAAAGGGGGAGGGTGACTCCTTGCGAAGGGGCCCCGGTTCTAGAGATGGGCCAGTTTTTTTTTTTTTTAAATTGCATTTGTTAAGCGCTTACTATGTGCCAGACACTGTACCAAGTGCTGAGGTGGATATAAGCTAATCAGGTTGGACACAGTCCATGTCCCACAGGGGCTCACAGTCTTAATCCCTACACACATCCTCTTGCCTTCAAGAAATCTCTACTTGGCTGTTCTCCCATCACCTCAACTTTAACATGTCCAAAAGAGAATTCCTTATCTTCCCAACCAAACCCTGTCCGCCCCCTGACTTTCCCATCACTGTATATGGCACCACCACCCTCCCTGTCCCACAAGTCTGTAACCTGGGTGTCATCCTTGATTCCTCTCCCTCATTCAAACCACATATTCAATCCATTGCTAAAATCTGTCGGTCCCACCTTCACACCATCACTACAATCCACCCTTTCTCCCCATCCAAACTGCTACCACGTTAAATGCCATCATTTATCCTCTCCCGCCAGGTCTACTGCATCAGCCTCCTCTCTCTCCTCACGCCAATCCATACATCACTCTGCTGCCTGGATCATTTTTCTACAGATACTTTTCATTCATTCATTCATTCATTCATTCAATCATATTTATTGAATGCTTACTGTGTGCAGAGAACTGTACTAAGTACTTGGAAAGTACATTTCGGCAACAAATGGAAACAGTCCCTACCCAACAACGGGCTCACAGTCTAGAACTGGGGAGACAGACAACAAAACAAAACAAAACAATTAGGCATCAATAGCATAAAGACATGTCGTCCTGCTCCTCAAAAAACTTCGGTGGCTGCCCATTCACCTCCACATCAAACAAAAACTCCTCACTATTGGCTTTAATTCAGTCCATCACCTTACATCACCTCACTACTTTCCTTCTACAGCCCAGCCCACAAACTTCACTCCTCTAGTGCAAACCTTCTCACTGTGCCTCAATCTCACCTATCTCTCCCCCAAACCCTCGCCCTCCTCCTGCCTCTTGTCTGAAATGCCCTCGCTTCTCACATCCGACAATTACTCTTCCCCCTTTCAAAGCCTCCTTGAAGGCCCATCTCCTCCAAGAAGCCTTCCTCTAAGCCTCCTCTTTCCTCTTCTCCCAATCCCTTCTGCATCACATTGACTTGCTCCCGTGGTTCTTATGTCCATATCTGTAACGGATTTATCTGTATTGATGTCTGTCTCCCTCACTCTAGTCAATAAGCTTGTTGTGGGCAGGGAAGGTGTCTGTTTATTGCTGTATTGTCCTCTCCCAAGCAATTAGTACAGTACTCTGAACATAGTAAGTGCTCAGTAAATACGATCAAATGAATGAATGAATTCAATGAATGAATTTTACAGATGAGGAAACTGAAGCATAGAGAAGTTAAATGATTTGCCCAAGGTCACACAGCAGAAAGTGGGAGATCCAGAACTAGAACCCAAGTTCTTCTGACTCAGGCCTGTGCTCTGTCCACTAAACCACACTGCTTTTCTTTCTGGAGGGAGAAAGGCCTGGAGGGGTGGTCTCATGGACAGGCCAGGCAGTTTCAGGGGAGAAGAGTGGTATTTGTTAAGCGCTTTCTGTGTGCCAGGCACTGTACTAAGCAAGGGGGTGAATATAAGCTAATTGGGTTGGACACATTTTCTGTCTCGCGTGGGACTTAAAGTTGTACTGATGTCTCTCTCCGCCTCTAGACTGTGAGTTCATCGTGGGCAGGGATTGTCATTCTCTATTACTGTATTGTAGTTTCCCAAGAGTTTAGTACAGTGCTCTGTACACGATTGAATGAATGAATGAATCCCCATTTTACAGATGAAGGATCTGACAGTGCTCCGTACACGATTGAATGAATGAGCGAATCCCCATTTTACAGATGAAGGATCTGACATACGGAGAGGTGAAGTGACTTGCCCAAGGACACGCAGTACACAAGTGGCGGAGCTGGGATTAGAACTCACGACCTTCAGACCCCCAGGCCTGTGCTCTATCCTTTACGTTACTATAACTACCACAACTATTATTAATCAATCAATCAATCAATCATATTTATTGAGCGCTTACTGTGTGCAGAGCACTGTACTAAGCGCTTGGGAAGTCCAAGTTGGCAACATATGGAGACAGTCCCTACCCAACAGTGGGCTCACGGTCTAAAAGGGGGAGACAGAGAACAAAACCAAACATACTAACAAAATAAAATAAATAGAACAGATATGTACAAGTAAATTAAGTTTTCAGCATCCATTTTATCAATCAATCGATCGTATTTATTGAGTGGTTAGTGTGGGCAGAGCTCTGTATTAAGTAAGCACGTGGGAGAATACAATATAACAATATAACAGACACATTCCCTGCCCACAGTGAGCTTACAGTCTAGAGGACGAGGTTACGGTCTGCTGCTGCAGATTACCAGACTGATTTGGAGGAAATAAGCCCACCAAATTCTCAGTTTAGTTCCTTGAGCCCCTGAGAGGGAGTTACTGTCTTCCTTCTTTCCTTTTTTTTTTCCTGTCCCCTTTCCTCTCAGATGTTCCAAAGTGGAAATCAAAACGGCACCTTCAAGCCCACCCAGGACCCGGGACTTTGAAAATCAGAAGTTCTTGATATTTTGTTTTCTTTCCTGAGACTCTACCCCCAAGATTCAGCCGTAGATGACTAGGTGGGTATGTCACAGAAGAAAGTTGCGTGGAAATTACAAAGTGTACTTCGTGAATCTTTACACCTCTCATCCCTCGGTAATTTTCAAGGTATTTCTCTGCAGTAAAAGATGCTGATAAAAAAGAAGAAAACGGCATAAGAGATATAGAGTAGATATAAAAAGAAAAAAATGCTCCAAAGGCGAAAGAAACTTAGTAGGTGCAAGATCATATAGAGCCCTCTGAAATTGGTATCTAAGATTTATTTGTTTTCTACTTTTAATCTTTGGAAAAAAATTACGTTTTCTGTATTCCCCAACCTGCAATCCCCCGGGGCTGTGGAGCTCTCGTCCTAGAGGAAATTCTTGGAGTCAGACCAAAGTTTCATCAATATTTCGGCTGGCCGGTAAGTCAGCTGGCCCTGACAGCCCGGTGTTAATCAACGGAGGACATTGGGCACCACATTCAGGACAGAAAAAGAAAATAATAAACAGCTTGGGAACGGAATTGGGAATCCGAGAAGGAGGATGTGAGAGGAAGATAAATTGCAAGCCCCTGTAAAGTCTGTTGGGACCCACGCCAATGTGGCAGTTTTACTTTCAGGCAAAGTCAGTCGGTCAGTCAATTGTATTTATTGGATGTTTATTGTGTGTACTAAACGCTTGGGTGAGTACAATATTGCAATAAGCGGGCACGTTCCCTGCCCGCAACGAGGTTAAGGTCTAGAGGGGGAGGCAGACGTTAATATGAATAAATGACAGATAGGGATGGAAGTCCTGTAGGGCTAGGAGGGGGAATGAATAATAATAATAATGGCATTTGTTAAGTGCTTACTATGTGCAAAGCACTGTTCTAAGCGCTGGGGGGGATACAAGGTGATCAGGTTGTCCCGCGTGGGGCTCACAGTCATAATCCCCATTTTACAGATGAGGTAACTGAGGCTCAGAGAAGTTAAGTGACTTGCCCAAGGTCACACAGCAGACGTATGGTGGAGCCGGGATTCAAACCCATGACCTCTGACTCCAAAGCTCCTGTTCTTTCCACTGAGCCACGCTGCTTCCCTCTGAATAAAGGGAGCAAGTCAAGGTGAAGTAGAAGGGAGAGGAAGAAGAGGAAATTTAGTCAGGGAAGGCCTCTTGGAGGAGGTGTCTCCAATAAGGCTTTGAAGGGGGGGGAGAGTAACTGTCTGTTGTGTATGAGGAGGGAGAGAGTTGCAGGACGTGGGCGAGAGGTCGGCGGCGAGATGGATGAGATCGAGGTGCAGTGAGAAGGGTGGCGTCAGAGGATGTGACTTCTCATGCTGTTTCCTGTGCCCCTGGCCCTCACCTGTTTGTTTTTTTTTTATATATAGCATTTTTTAAGTGTTTACTCTATGCCAGGCAGTGTGCTAAGCGTTGGGGTAGTTACATGCTAATCAGGTTGGCCACAGTCCACGTCCCACATGGGGCTCACAGAGAGGCAGCGTGGCTCGGCGGAAAGAGCCCGGGCTTGGGAGTCAGAGATCGTGGGTTCTAATCCTGCCTCTGCCACTTGTCAGCTGTGTGACTTTGGGCAAGTCACTTCACTTCTCTGTACCTCAGTAACCTCATCTGTGAAATGGGGATGAAGACTGTGAGCCCCACGTGGGACAACCTGAGCACCTTGTATCTTCTCCAGTGCTTACAATGGGGCTTGGCTTATAGTAAGCACTTTTAACAAATACTAACATGAATATTATTATGCTAATAATAATAATACTATGAATATTATTACGCTAATAATGAATAAAACAGGACAGAAGACCCTCCCTGGACCGGGCTGTGCATTTAAGACACAGACACACCCATCCACTCCTCCCACTTAGGACAGTCACTCAAGCGAAAGAAGACCTTGAGGTCTGGTGGTTTTCTTCCAGGTGCGGACATCGCTTTCAACTCCGGCATCAAAATCGCTCATTCAGATGAATTTGTCCAACATTCCTCACCCCGCCGGCGAGTTGGTCTAAATCTTTATGGAAGCAATCTTTCTCTTCATCGCAATTTGTCATAAGCGCTTGTGATGGGAGCGAAATGCTTGGGTTTTGGGGGTAGAGCTACTATTAGAGACGGTTGCATATTCCCCTAAGATAGACCCACATTAATCAATCAATCAATCATATTTATTGAGCGCTTACTGGGTGCAGAGCACTGTACTAAGCGCTTGGGAAGTCCAAGTTGGCAACATATGGAGACGGTCCCTACCCAACAGTGGGCTCACAGTCTAGAAGGGGTTAATGACTGTGTGATAGCGAATCCAACTCCTTCCAGGAATTCTTCTGAAGCGGGAAGACTTTTCCAAAAGGAAGTGCGTCTGACGCCCACCTCCATGAGCTGTCCTTCATCAGGTGGTCCAGTTTCACTTTCTGCTGATGATAATAATAATAATAATAATAATAATAATAATGTTGGTATTTGTTAAGCGCTTACTATGTGCCAAGCACTGTTCTAAGCGCTGGGGGGATACAGGGTGATGCATATATGTTTGTATGTATTTATTACTCTATTTTATTTGTACATATTTATTCTATTGATTTTATTTTGTTAATATGTTTGGTTTTGTCGTCTGGCTCCCCCTTCTAGACTGCGAGCCCGCTGTTGGGTAGGGACCGTCTCTAGATGTTGCCGACTTGGACTTCCCAAGCGCTTAGTCCAGTGCTCTGCACACAGTAAGCGCTCAATAAATACGACTGAATGAATGAATCAGGTTGCCCCTCGTGGGGCTCACAGTCTTAATCCCCATTTTACAGACGAGGGAACTGAGGCCCAGAGAAGTTAAGTGACTTGCCCCAAGTCACACTTGGCGGAGCTGAGATTTGAACCCATGACCTCCGACTCCAAAGCCCTGGCTCTTTCCACTGAGCCCCACTCATTCATTCAGTCGTATTTATTGAGCGCTTACTGTGTGCAGGGCACTGTACTGAGCGCTTGGGAAGTACAAGTTGGCAACATATAGAGACGGTCCTTACCCGACAACGGGCTCACAGTCTAGAAGGGGGAGACAGACAACAAAACAAAATATATGGGCGAGTGTCATCAGAATAAATAGAAATAAAGCTCGATGCACATCATTAACAAAATTAATAGAATAGCAATTATGGACAAGTATGTACAAGCAGCAGGGCGTAGTGGATAGAGCACGGGCTTGGGAGCCAGGGGGTCATGAGTTCTAATCCTGCTCTACCACTCGTCGGCCGTGTGACTTCCGGCAAGTCGCTTCTCTTCTCTGGGCCTCAGTTTCCTCATCTGGAAAATGGGGATTGAGACTGTGAGCTCCATGCGGGAGAGGGATTGCGTCCGACCTGATTGGCTCGGATCTACCCCAGTGCTTAGTACAGTGCCTGGCACATAGTAAGCACTCTGAATTCATAGTCAGCCCTCAAACCCATTACTCGATAAATACGATTGAATGAATGAATGAATAAGTATAAGTATAAATAAGTATAAGTATGAATAAGTATGAATAAGTATTCATTCATTCAATCAGTCGTATTTACTGAGCGCTTACTGGGTGCAGAGCACTGTACTAAGCGCTTGGGAAGTCCAAGTTGGCAACATATAGAGACGGTCCCTACCCAACAGCAGGTTCACACCCTATTCCACCTGTGTGCGATTAATATGAAGTTTTGCACACAATAAATGCTGAATAAATAGCACTATTACCACTACTACTATTCATTCAATCGTATTTATTGGGCGCTTGCTGTGTGCAGAGCACTGTACTAAGCGCTTGCTATTACTACTACTAAAAGTGTGCCACAATAAATTAAAAATAAATTAAAATTCAATGTATTCAGCAAATGCTGAATAAATAGTACTGCTACTACTACTTAAAGGGTATTGTAATACCTTAAAAATAAATTAAAATTAAATTTATTCAGTAAATGCTGAATAAATACTACTACTACTACTAAAAGTGTATCATAATAAATTAAAAATGAATTAAAATTACATTTATTCAGTAAATGCTGAATAAATAGTACTACTACTACTGTGTATCATAATAAATTAAAAATAAATTAAAATTAATTTATTCAGTAAATGCCGAATAAATACTACTACTACTAAAAGTGTATCATAATAAATTAAAAATAAATTAAAATTACATTTATTCAGTAAATGCTGAATAAATAGTACTACTACTACTACTACTGTGTATCATAATAAATTAAAAATAAATTAAAATTAATTTATTCAGTAAATCTGAATAAATACTACTATTAAAAGTGTATCATAATAAATTAAAAATAAATTAAAATTACATTTATTCAGTAAATGCCAAATAAATAGTACTACTACTACTAAAAGTGTATCATAATAAATTAAAAATAAATTAAAATTACATTTATTCGGTAAATGCTGAATAAATAGTATTACTACTAATAGTGTATCATAATAAATTAAAAATAAATTAAAATTAATTTATTCAGTAAATCTGAATAAATGCTACTATTAGAAGTATCATAATAAATTAAAAATAAATTAAAATTACATTTATTCAGTAAATGCCAAATAAATAGTACTACTACTACTAAAAGTATATCATAATAACTTAAAAATAAATTAAGATGACATTTATTCAGTAAATGCTGAATAAATAGTACTACTACTACTAAAAGTGTATCATAGTAAATTAAAAGTAAATTGGAATTACATTTATTCAGTAAATGCCGAATAAATAGTACTACTACTGAAAGTGCATCATAATAAATTAAAAATAAATTACAATTACATTTATTCAGGAAATGCCAAATAAATAGTACTACTCTACTAAAAGTGTATCATAATAAATTAAAAATAAATTAAGATTACATTTATTCAGTAAATGCTGAATAAATAGTACTACTACTACTAACAGTGCATCATAATAAATTAAAAATAAATTCAAATTAATTTATTCTGTAAATGCTGAATAAATACTCCTATTAAAAGTGTATCATAATAAATTAAAAATAAATTAAAATTAATTTATTTCGTAAATGCTGAATAAATACCACTATTAAAAGTGCATCATAATAAATTAAAAATAAATTAAAATTACATTTATTCAGTAAATGCCAAATAAATAGTACCACTACTACTAAAAGTATATCATAATAAATTAAAAATAAATTAAAATTACATTTATTCAGTAAATGCTGCATAAATAGTACTACTACTGCTATTACTAATACTACTGAAAGTGTAACATAATAAATGAAAGGAAAAGGAAGGAATTTATATTTTCTCTGTGTGACACAGGAAATAGCCAAGTAGACGTATTTTATTCTTTCCTCCAGGCACCGCGAGATCAGTCAAGAAATATCATTCCTGGAGGAATTTTCGAGGAAATTTAGAACCATTGAAAAAAGGAGTTTTTGAGCATTGCTGCCAGCAAAGGAAGCTTGGTAATTGCTTTTGAAAGTCCTGTTGTGTCACGCTGCATGTGTCATGTAACACTACCGGAAAGATAATAATAATAATAATGATGGCATTGAAAGATGGAAAGTCTTGGTCCTTGTCATGCAGTTTCTTCTGAGTTAAATCCACAGATTTATAGAGAGGTAAATAACGCTCTCTAAGGAATTCAATCCATACTAACAAATCTCAGAGGTGATTTCTATGAATATTTTTCTATCGCGATACGGGGATTTCCCTACCCCGCTAATCTGATTGGATTCCGAAAAAACTCCAGGGCTTGTAGTTATCATTTCTCCATTACCCCCCTTCCATGTTCCAAAATCCATTTTATAGTTTATAACTATATAGTTATATATATATATATATATATATATATATATATATATAACTATATAGTTATATATCCGTTTATAGATCATTCTGGGAATTCTGTCTTGGGCATCGCCTTTGGGGACAGTGTTTTCACATCCTTGGGATCTTGGTGAAGAGCAGGTGGAAATGAACTGGGGACATCTCTTTATTGGTTTGCGTTGAGCTCCAGTCTTTCGTATGTTGATATAGAGATCAAGATATTCACCAAACAACTGCACCGTTGGGTCAAAGGTTATTAATTCTTATCATTTCTCCATTAGTCAATAACACCCCCGTGAGACTCTCCAATGGTTTTTCCAAATAGAAAGGAGCAATAAAAAGTTACTGTAAGATCCAATTAAAGGGACCTTGTTGGGCCACAGATTGGTCCAGTAAAGATTCAGCTTTTTTTTTCCTCATTTTATCTTTAATATGATTCATCTGTCTGAGACTTTCTCGTTCTGCGCTGGTGATTGGAAGTTCCCATCTTGGCCGAAATGCATTCCCTGCTATATAAAACACAGATTCTAAAATACGTCTACCTGGCGCTCTCCCGCAGTGATGTTTTCATTACTCCACCTGCCTTTCCGTTATTATTTAGGGGATAGAGATCTGTTAATTTCTAAATGCTTAAGAGAAAGTGCATCTGAATTATGGGCGTGATCGTAATGTGTTTAATGAAGTTTCTACAATGTGCTAGATCCCAGATGACATTTAAAATGAGACACGGGCTGTATCTGGCTCGCACCAGGGTTATTTTGGAAAGGAGTTTTTCAGGGAATCCCATTTGCACCAAGAAAGAATCAGCATGGTGGGGGTGGGGCGGTCCTGAGTCTTCAGAACTAATATATCAATCCATGATTTTTTAATAAAATAATGGTATTTGTTCAATACTTAATAAGTGCCAGGCGCTTACTAAGCACTGGGGTAGATACAAGCTAATCAGGTTGGACACAGTTCCTGTCCCACATGAAGCTCACACTCTGAATCCCCGTTTTGTAGGAGAAGTAAGTGAGGGACGGAGAATAGTAATGATGGTATTTATTAAGTGCTTACTCTGTGTCAAGTACTGTTCTAAGCGCTGGCGTAGACAATAATAATAATAATGATAATAGTGATGGCATTTATTAAGTGCTTACTATGTGCCAAACACTGTTCTAAGCGCTGGGGAGGTTACAAGGTGATCAGATTGTCCCATGGGGGGGCTCACAGTCTTAATCCCCATTTTGCAGATGAGGGAACTGAGGCCCAGAGAAGTAAAGTGACTAGCCCAAGGTCACACAGCTGACAAATGGCGGAGTCGGGATTTGAACCCAGGACCTCTGACTCCAAAGCCCGTGCTCTTTCCACTGAACCACGCTGCTTCTCTACACATACTGATGCTGATCAATCAATCAATCAATCAGTCAATCAATCGTATTTATTGAGCGCTTACTGTGTGCAGAGCACTGTACTAAGCACTTGGGAAGTACAAGTTGGCAACATATAGAGACAGTCCCTACCCAACAGTGGGCTCACAGTCTAAAAGCTGGGGCTTTTAGACTTCAATGGGGCTCACAGTCTACAGAAAGGTTATGTAACTCCTCCAATCTCTTGTTGTCTGCAAAAATCCAGGGATGGCTGGATCCATTAGTCTGAAACAGTCATGGCGTGTTCTGACGACATTCCACTTTTGATCCTAGTGTTTCTCTTTATATTGCAATATATAATGAATTCATGCCACCGCAGAACAGGGAAGCTTTAGTTGAGAAAATGCATTCAGTCAGGGCTGTCTGTTTAATAATCAATCACTGTGCCGATCGCCGTTCAGTGTATATGAGCTTCAAACCACTAAAGAAATTCAACGTTAAGCCAAACATCTGAGGAATATGATTTTCCTCGAAGAAATGCTCTTCCATTCTATCACAGATTTACTAGTCTAGTACATGAGCGATTTAAAACGAGAGGGACAGCTCAGAATTCTAAGTAATCTCTTTAATGATTTCCCTAGGAAAGGTTAAGTACCAAATGGTTATTTAAATTTCTTTTTCTATAGAATAGACCACTCCTTTTCAGTTGGAAATTAGAACCAACACACTTTTTATGCAGAAGCACTACTCCTTTTCCTCTGGGGAAGGTCAAAAGCACTGAAGCCATGCTTTTTTTTCCTCAGAGGGCAACTGATGGGGTGTTGTGTGCTATCATGTCTTGTGCTGTACAAGAAACCGAGGCTCTAAACCTCCATTATATGACCACCAATTGTGAAGCCATAGTTCACATGGCTCAGTGGCTCTCTGCTGAAATATTAAGCAGTCCATAAGTATTGTTCTGTCATAAGGATGGTAAATACCTTATATTTTCCTGATCTGATACCTTTTAATTTCTTAAAAAGTCAATAATTATATATATATACTATTATATGTATATATATATATGCTATTATATATGTATAACATACTAGGCTATGTTGCCTATTGCCTAAAGTCAATAATTATATATATATATACTATTATATGTACATATATATATACACTATTATATATATATAACACATACTAGGCTATGTTGCATATGTATATATAATATGCATATTATCTTATGCAACATATAATATACATATACATATGCAACATAACCTAGTAGAAATGATGATGGTATTTGTTGGTTCCGTGCTTGGGACAGGGCTAGTCAGGGTCATGGGCCCCGGCTAGAGAAAGTTGGTCCTCACTGCAGAGGTCTCTCTCTCTCTCTCCCTCTGTTTCTGTCCAACACCAGTTTGGTCTCCTCTATAATAATAATAATAATAATAATGATGGCATTTGTTAAGCGCTTACTATGTGCAAAGCACTGTTCTAAGCTCCATCTCCACTGAGCAAGGCAACCTTCCCATCCCATCCATTGCTGCTTAGAGCTGCAGCGTGGCTCAGTGGAAAGAGCTTGGGGGTCAGAGGTCATGGGTTCAAATCCCAGCTCTGCCCATTGTCAGCTGTGTGACTTTGGGCAAGTCACTTCACTTCTCTGGGCCTCAGTTACCTCATCTGTAAAATGGGGATTAAGACTGTGAGCCCCCCCGTGGGACAATCTCCCCAGCGCTTAGAACAGTGCTTTGCACATAGTAAGTGCTTAATAAATGCCGTCATTATTATTATTATCACCAAGGACCCCCCCTCCCAGCATGCTCCAGGTACGCAGGACCGGGGATGAAAGTCACTCCCACGTTCTCTCAGACTCCGACGTCTCCACGATGACTTGGAGCCGATTTTGCGTATTTGTATGCTTTGTGTCTCATCACTCCCGAGGTGTCGGTCTCCAATCTCTTCTCCCCACTTATATACTTAATTGTGACCCCCTAAGGGTACAGGGGCCACCTGAGTATTTTCTCCCAATGCTTAGTACAAGCATAGTAAGTGCTTAATAAATACAATTACTATTACTCCTACCCCCAGCGCTTAGTAAAGTGCCTGGCACATAGCGAGCACTTAAACGCCACAATTATTATTTTTACTACTACCTCTACTAGTATTACTACTACAGTCATTTCTCCCTTTCCCAAGGAGAAAAAAAATCAAGGAGGGGCACTCAGTAGATCTTGGCATAGCTAAGAAAACTCCAAAACAGCCTCAGGGAGGCAATCCTTCAGGTTTGGTGCTCATTATTAATTTGTCATGTTTCTTCCCTTCCCTCAATATGTTAGCCCTACCTCCCCTGTAACTGATGGATTGATTCCCAGAATACAAAGATTGAGAGGATACAGTATTGTGATGTGGTCCCAGCATGCGGAAGGGGAAGGGTTTTTTTTAAAGAGGAACAGGAGGTTTGAACTTGAACATTTTTAGTGTGTACCAACACCATACACTGTAAACAAGCAAATAAAGCAGATGTGGATGTGGGAAATTCCATTAGAGATATTGAAAATCAGGCTACTGGGAGGAGAGATGGCACGAGATGAAAGCATTTTTCCTCAGGGTCAGACAAACATGAACTCTCCAAAGCCCAAGGCAGGACTTTGAGGGAAAATATATGGGGAAATTGAGAAAAAGTCCCATAAAAACCAATGGATTAATGGACATGGGGATATTTGAAACAAGGGAAGGAACGGTCTGGAAGGATTCCACAGGAGCAGTGTCAGGGGCAGAATCTGTTCTGAACTGTGGATCAAAGACTGCATTCTTTTTTTATGATATTTGTTAGACACTTACCATGTGCCAGATACTATACTAAGCACTGGGATAGACACAAGCTAATCAAATTGACACAGTCAATGTCCCATGTGGGGCTCACAGTCTTAATCCCCATTTTTCAGATGAGGTAACTGAGGCACAGTTAAGTGACTTGCCAATAGCAGACGAGGGGTGGAGCCAGGACTGGAACCCAGGTCCTTCTGACTAATGGATAGGCCCGGGTGCTATCCATTAGGCAGTCCATGTAAAGTGTGCCGTTTTCAGGCCTGGGACTTTGTTTTCCTGTCCTGCTCTCAGTTATGGACTGATTCCTGGTTCCTGAACATATCTAGAGTGAGAACATGAATTCTCCAGGGCTCTTTAAAATGATTCAATTAAAACAAACTACCTCAGGCAATGAAATAATTTTAAAACCACTTTACCTGGGTGTCCCGCTGGCACTACACGCTCAATGCATCCAAAACTGAACTCTCCATCATCCTTCCCAAATCCTCCTGTCATCTAACTTTCCCATCACAGTTGGCTTCCATCCTTCCCATCTCTCTAGCCTTGGCAACAACCTTGCTTGACTCTCTCTCTTTCAATTTTCTGTGACCACGAGATTACAAAGTAAGTGCTCAGTCAATGCCATCGATTAATGAGATGGTAGAGTGTGTAAGCTCCTATGGGCAGAGAGGGTGTCTACAAACTCTGCTGTGCTCTCCCAAGCGCTTAGTACAGTGCTCTGCACAAAGTAAGTGCTCAATAAATACCATCAATTGATGTATTTGGGACATTCGATCTGCAAACGTTAGCCATTGCTGTTAAGTTTGCCCAACCCATGTGTCCCAGTGACCTTCCTCTACAGCTCTCTGTCTTCAGGGAATGTGTCCACCCATGTTGTTATATTGGACTTTGTATTCCCTTCAGCATCATCTGTGCATTTGGATCTGTGACCTTTGGGCGTCTGATATTCTTCTCACCCATAACCCCACAGCACTTATATACATATCTTTAAATTATGTAGAATAAGTTACTCATTTATTCGTACTACTATCTGCCTCCCCCTCTAGACTGTAAGCTCGTTATGGGCAGGGAACGTGTCTGCTAATTCTGCTGTACTGTACTCTCCCAAGCATTTAGTATAGTTCTCTGCACACAGAAAGCGTTCAGTAAATATCATCAATTGATTGGACATCAATTCCAACTCTGGCACTGAAATTTCCACCACAGTTACGTTATCTGATGATGGTGTTCTTGCAGTAAATTTGCCTAATCTTGCAGTTCACGGCCGTTCATCACTAAGTGCTCATGAAAGGGGCCAAGCTCTTTTGTTTCACTCCGCTACCCAGAGGCCGGCATCCTCAACTCTTCCCCGTCTTTCAACTTTCGCATTCAATCTACCGCTAAATCTTGTCAGATTTAGCAACATAAATCTACGTACTTACGTACTCATTCCTCTCCAAGCAAATACTCTCCTGACCAAAGTTCTTGTCATATGTATGAATGAATGAATGATGGTATATGTTAAGCATTTACTATGCGTTAAGCACTGTTTTGAGCGCTGGGGTAGATACAAGCTAATCAGGTTGGACACAGTCCCTGTCCCACAGGAGGCTCAGCCTTAATCCCCATTTTACAGATGAGGTAGTCGAGGTACAGGAACGTGAAGTGACTTGTCCAAGGTCACACAGCAGACAAGTGGCAGAGCCTGGATTAGAACCCAGATCCTTGTGACTCCAAAGTGGTCTATCCACTGGCCATGCTGCTTCCACATCAGAGCTAGACTTTTGTATCCATTCCTTGTCACCAACCTCCCCACTCCAGGCTAACCTACATGCTGCTTCCCAAATCGTCGGAAGCATTGCTCAAAATATATCTTTCCACTCCTCAGAACCCTCCACTGGCTTTCAATTTCCCTCTACGTCAATTTAAACTCCTCACAATTGGTTTTCCCTCATCTCCCAACAATAGCTAAACAATAAATCCCCAACTGCAGTAATTCTTATATCCGAGGCAAAGTCTTCATGTAAAATCGGAGTAGGCTGGAAACTGGCCAAGCTAAGGTAAGGACCTGGTTTTCTGATGACAAAGATTGCTGCTTTCTTTCCCCCTTAGGTCGGCCACTTTGTCCGGAGAAATGTAACCTCTTTAAGCTTTGAAAAATGCTCAGATGCACCTGGCATACTGCTTAACTTAAAAAATGTATCTCGGCTATTTGAGGAAAATCTCTTACGGCACCAATATTGTTCCATCTCAGGGAGAAAGTTATGGTTATAATAATCACATTTTGTTTCCCAAGTTCTCTGAGCATGCTCTCTGCTGCCAACGACCAGCTCTAACATACTCCCAACACATCAAGGCTTTTGCATTTTATGGCCTTGGTGGTTTTCTCTGCCCCAGATCTCATCTTGTTACTGCTCCGTGGCTGGAGAAGCCTCCTTAGGCCTAATATTTCTGGGCCCGAATTGGGTTGACTCGTGCCAAATAGGAGTTGTGCAGCCAGATGGACAAATAACATTATGCCGCACGCAATATTAACTTGAAATGCAATTTAAAATGATAATGTCTGCAGAGAGGAAACTTGAACCACCGCAAACTCTCGTTCAGTTTCGAGGCATCCGCTTACGTGACGCAGTATATAAGCTACCTGCTTTGCCCTTGATATGAGTAGCCCTCATTTCAGTGTCATGGCTCCTGAATTGTAGGAGGAACTCTCCGTATTGGAGCTGAAGCCTTGGGAGGAGAGGATCTCACCACTGGAGTGAGAAACGGTGTGGCTCAGTGGCTAGAGCACAGGTCTGAGAGTCAGAAGGACCTGGGTTCTAATCCTGCCTCTGCCACTTGGCTGTTGTGGGCAAGTCACTTCACTTCTCTGGGCCTCAGTTCCCTCATCTGTAAAATGGGGATTAAGACACATGGGACAGGGACTGTTTCCGATCTGATTAGCTCACATCTCCCTCGGTGCTTAGCACAGTGCCTGGCACAGAGTAAGAGCTTAACAAATACCAGAAAAGAAAAAACAAAGACGGGGACCCATGATGGATCCTGAGGGACACCCCACTGATGGGTTTAAAGCAATGCTGTGGATGTGTGAAGAATTCCCTCCATCTCTGGTAGAGCAGGTGACTCCATCTCTCTTCTCTCTTCTGTTTCATCTCTTTCTCTCTCCCCTTTGTCTCTCTCCATCTCTCTGCTCGCTATCTTTCATCTCTCTCTGTCTCCATCCCTCTTCTCTCTGTTTCATCTCTCTCTCCCCTTTGTCTCTCTTCATCTCTCTGCTTGCCATCTCTCATCTCTTCTCTCATCTTTCACCTCTCTCTCTCCTCTTCATCTCTTCCCCCTCCATCTTTCCTCTCTGTCTCTCTTCTCTCTTCTGTTTCACCTCTCTGTTCCCTCTTTGTCTCTCTCCATCTCTCTGCTCTGTATCTCTCATCTCTCTTCTCTCATCTTTCACCTCTCTCTCACCTCTTTATCCCAGACTGAGCCCCCTCCTTCATCTCCCCCTCCTCCCCCTCCCCATCTCCCCCGCCTTACCTCCTTCCCCTCCCCACCGCACCTGTATATATGTATATATGTTTGTACATATTTCTCCATTTATTTTACTTGTACATATTTATTCTATTTATTTTATTTTGTTCATATGTTTTATTTTGTTGTCTGTCTCCCCCTACTAGACTGTGAGCCCGCTGTTGGGTAGGGACCGTCTCTATATGTTGCCAACTTGTACTTCTCAAGCGTTTAGTACAGTGCTCTGCACACAGTAAGTGCTCAATAAATACGATTGATGATGATGATGAATAAATGTGATTGAATGAATGAATGATGGGGGTGAGAGGCAGAGGAAGAGCACACAGAAGAGACCAAAGTGCAGTGCTGAGATTTAGGAGGAGAAATGGGAGAGAACTGCATAGTAAAACCAACTTTGGAGAATGTTTCCAGGAGAAGGGAATGCATGACTGTGGCAGAGGTAGCAGAGAGATTGAGGAGGATTAGTGTAAAAAAGAAGGTAAGAGTATTGAAGACTGAAGACACAAGCACATTATTGAAGACACAAGCACATTATTGAAGGCACATCCTTATTGAAGGCACATCTTGCTTCCTTCATTCATTTTCCCTCCCTTCACCATAGCGCATATGTATTTATCTGTAATTTATTTATTTATTCATCTATTTGTTTATTTATGTATATTAATGTCCGTCTCTCCCTCTAGGCTGTGAGCTCACTCTGGGCTAGACTGTGAGCCCGCTGTCGGGTAGGGACCATCTCTATATGTTGCCAACTTGTACTTCCCAAGCTCTTAGTACAGTGCTCTGCAGACAATAAGCGCTCAATAAATTGCTCTGCACACAGTAAGCGCTCAATAAATATGATTGAATGCATGAATTGGTGGGGAATGTATCTGGTAGTATATTGTACTCGCCCAAGAACTTAGTACAGTGCTTTGCAGTCAGGAAGCGCTCAATAAATACTATTGAACAAATACTATTGAATTAGACCTTGGAAAGAGGTCTCCTGGGAGTGAATAGGGCAGAAACTGGATTAAAGAGCTTCAGAAAGGGAGTTGGAGGAGGGGAAGAAGAGGCAGCCAAAGAGTTTGTGCAGGAGTGGGGGAATGAGGGCAGTGGGATTTTAGCTGGTGGATGCATTGAGAGCTGAGAAAGGTTTTTTTTTTCAGGTGAGTAGCTAGACTGTGATCACATAGCCAACATCAAATGGCAACTCAGGATCCCAGCCCATCAGGTCCCAGTATGCCATCAGTAGAGAAGCAGCGTGGACTAGTGGATTTTGTTAATGTAGATGTGCATCTAGCTTTATTTCTATTTATTCTGATGGCTTGACAGTTGTCCACAAGTTTTGTTTTATTATCTGTCTCCCCCTTCTAGACTGTGAGCCTGTTGTCAGGTAGGGACTGTCTCTATATGTTGCCGACTTGTACTTCCCAAGCACTCAGTCCAGTGCTCTGCACACAGTAAGCGCTCAATAAATATGATTGAATGAATGAATGAATAGTGGCAAGAGCACGGGCCTGGGATTCAGAAGGACCTGGATTCTAATGCTGGCTCCACCACTTGTCTGCTGTTTTACCTTGGGCAGGTCACTTGATTTTCTGGGCCTCAGTTACCTGATCTGTAAAATGGGGATTACAAATGTGGGCCCCACGTGGGACAGAGACTGTGGCCAACCTGATCAGCTCATAACTACCCCAATGCTTGGAATAGTGCTTGACACATAGGAAGTGCTTAAAAAAATGCCATTATTATTATTATTAAAGCAATATTCAGTGTATAATTCTTTCTTTATATAAGCACTTAGCACAGTGTTTTGCAAACAGTAAGTGCTCCGTAAGTACAACTGACTGATTGAATCTCATCTCTATTTTTCATTTTCATTCTCTTTCTTCCTCTCCTCCATTTGATCTTTGTCTCATTCTCATTCATCGTGCTGCAGTGTTCTCTTTTAGGAGCAGCAGTGTTCTTGAGATCTTTTCATTAGTTAATTATTTCTTAGAAAAGGGCAACATGACTGAAAATAAAGACATTTTCCCCAAATGTTCTTCCTTCCTTTCTGTTAATTTTCTATGAACAATTTTTAAGACAGTCAAGACGCACCCGATAAAATAAATCAAAACCTGGTCAAAGATCAATCACAACAGATAATCAGCTGGGTTAAGGCAGACCGTGTACCAGTAGAGCAAAACTAGAATTTAAGAAAGCACGTTGAAAATGTAGAGATTTGTCATTTCAAAAGAATGGTTTTCTTTTCAGCTCCAATAAAAACGGAGTCTTGAGACTTTGCAGTGGTTTGCTGTACTTGATCTTTAGGTTGTAATTAGTTGGCAGAACTGTTGTCAGCTTGGGGAATCTTTTTCCCCTAAATGGTCCAAAATTGCAAAGCTGGTGTTTCAGAAGGCTTCCCTCCAGGTCTGAAATGAATTGCTCCCAAAATGTTTTCTTTTCACGAGCCGCGCGCGGAATTACGTTTTGAGTGCCACCTGGGTTGACTGAATATATTAACAATATACTGAATATGTTATCAACATTTTCAGGATACATCAAGGGTTTATTCAATTAAATCCCATGGACCAGGGATGGCACCCAGACATATAGTATTTTGGAGGGATGCCAACTCTATAAATGCATTGCAAGGAGTATCTACTGTTCAAGTGATTGATGATGCCTGAAACAGCCATCTTGGATTTCTCCTTTCTTGAGAAATATTCTGAATGTTTCCTCAACTCTCTATATGATATTGCCTTTAACACAGAAAATTAGGCATAAAAAATCAGTGAGATGTTTCCATGCTGCCGACAGAAGCATATGATCCCTGATAATAATACTACTAATAATGGCATTTATTAAGCGCTTACTATGTGCAAAGCACTGTTCTAAGCGCTGGGGAGGTTACAAGGTGATCAGCTTTTCCCATGGGGGACTCACAGTCTTAATCCCCATTTTACAGATGAGGTCACTGAGGCCCGGAGAAGTGAAGTGACTGGCCCAAGGTCACACAGCTGACAACTGGCAGAGCTGGGATTTGAACCCATGACCTCTGACTCCAAAGCCCGTGCTCTTTCCACTGCGCCACGTTGCTGATCACAAGGAGCTAATGGCAGAGGCAGACACAAACAGTATTTACAAAGAGAGTAACCAGAATAAGCGGTCGACTGTACAGTTGGTTTTATATGACTGTTGAGGAGAGGGATGAATAAATAAACGTGTTTGGCGTAGCCAGAAAATTCACAAAGCAAATATAACTGTCAGTCTTTTTAACAGCGACTACGTCTGAGGGAATTCAAGTGACTTGTCTTTGGTTCTTTACTTTTGATTCTTTCCCTTTTGTTTTTCTTTTGGGTCGATTGAACGTTGGCCTATGTCACTCAATCCTCACATCAGCGTCGGAATAATAACCCTCCTGACAGCTGGGTTTTCTCCGTTGGTTCTTAGATGAAATTATGCTGCATTGGGACCCCCTCCCCACCCTCCTCTCCCAACCTAACTGGGGTATTTTACCACACCCTCTTCACCCCTGTTCTGTCTCTATTCTGCTCCCGACATTCCTGATACCCACCCCTCTCTGGGCGAGGTTTCTCAGTGCTTAAGCCACTGAGATGCACCCGTCCCCCTTCTTCCTGACACCTGCCTAGCGTCTATTGCAAAAATCTGGGTGTACTCCACCAGAATCATAACCGATAGCCGTAATCTAATTCTGGTAAACAGAGTTGTGAGGACCAGGGGCCAATGGATACGCCGACTGCCAAGAACAAGCTCTGTTAATTGCAAGAGCTCTACTGAGGATTGACAAGTAGTAATAATGGTGGTGTATATGGTATATATGTTTGTACATATTTATTACTCTATTTATTTATTTATTTATTTTACTTGTACATATCTATTCTATTTATTTTATTTTGTTAGTATGTTTGGTTTTGTTGTCTGTCTCCCCCTTTTAGACTGTGAGCCCACTGTTGGGTAGGGACTGTCTCTATATGTTGCCAATTTGTACTTCCCAAGCGCTTAGTACAGTGCTCTGCACATAGTAAGCGCTCAATAAATACGATTGATTGACTGATTGATTGATTTGCTGTTCACATACACTGTCCGACGCACTTGGGAAATTAAAACACAAAAACAAGGCGTGCACGTACAAGACAAGTTCAGGAGGAGCTTACTATTTGATAGGGGATCCAGGGATAAAAATACTTACAGATAGGGTAATTGGAATAAGTCATTGACTGAGCAACTGATTGCGCATGGAATGTCCTCTATATTCAAAGACACTCTTTTTTTAAGTCTTCCACATGCTGAATACATTGCTCTGCACCTAGAAAGCACTCAATAAATCATCATCGACTGGTTGATTGGTTTGACGGTGAAGTTTGCTTATGAACTCACCTTGGGGTGAAAAGCCTATGGAGAACTCCCCACCCCAACCAAACCCCCCAAATAAAAGTCTGTTCTTTGTTGTGTTTCTACGTTAAACCTTTCTGGCACCGATACTGTTTTCATTTTGCCTCCTTGTCTCTCGTTTCATAACTCCTTGAGGGCTGGGATTGTATCTGCTGACTCTATCTTACTCTCTCAAGTGCTTAGTACAGTGCTCTACACACAGTGGACCCTCAATCAATAACACTGATCGATTGATGTGAAAATTTTGCTCAAAAAGAGATGCTCCTTTCTCAACAGCAGTGCACCCTGTTGATCTATCCTGATTTCCCCAAAGGCTTCATTTAGAAATGTGATTTGAATTGCCGCATAAGGCTAGTTCCACCCTGTAAGTACAGGTGTGAACCTTGGGAAACATTTTCACACGTTACAAAATGGCGTTTAAAATGCTCGAAACAAATTAAACTTTTCGGTTTTAAAAATCAAGAACTGTATTTTCTACACTTCTAGGCCTCTAAGGAGGAAACTGTATGTACATGAAATTTTAATTTTTACATATTGAAAGTCATATTGCATACTTCTAGGCCTCTAAGGAGGAAACTATATGGATGTGAAATTTTAATTCTTACATATTGAAAGTCATATTGCCTAATTAGAGTTTAACAATCTTATTGCAATTTCATTTAAACATGAATACCTTTTTCTGACTTTACAGAGTAAATTCATCAATATCATCAGGAAAAACAGAGTTGCCTGGAGGCATTTATTGAGGGGGTAAATGGGGCAATTAATCAGTAAATCAATCATCTTTACTAAGCACTTACTGTGTGCGATGCAGTGTACTATGCAATTGGGAGAGTACAATACAGTAGAATTGGCAGTCATGATCACTCCCCATAAGGAGCTTATAGTCTACAGGGGGAGACAGACTTTAAAATAAATTACAGTTAGGGGAAATAATAGAATATAAGGGCTTTGGTGAGTAGTAAAGTGCTCAGGGAAATGGACTCAGGCTCACAGGTGATGGAGAAAGTATACAAGGAGGAATGAAAGGCTAGTCCAGGAAGGCTTCCTGGAGAAGATGAGATATTAGTCGGACTTTGAAGTTGAGAAAAGTGATGGGTTGTTGGAAATAATAATGATGGTATTTGTTAAACATTTACTATGTGCCAAGCATTATATGAAGGATGGGGGTGTTCCAGACATGAGGGAGGGGATAATCAAAGGGCTAATGATGAGAGAGAAGAGACTGAGGCCTAGTAAGTAGGTTACTCTTTTAGACTGTGAGCCCACTGTTGGGTAGGGACTGTCTCTATATGTTGCCAATTTGTACTTCCCAAGCGCTTAGTACAGTGCTCTGCACATAGTAAGCGCTCAATAAATACGATTGATGATGATAGATGGAGTGACGATCTAGTGGAAGAGGAACAAAGTTAGATAAGCCATTTGAATGCCTTAAAACCAATGGTGAGGAGCTTCTATTTGATTCAGAGACAGATGGGCAATCATTGGAGGTTTATGAGTCATGTGGAGACATGCACAGAATGACTTTGGAGAAAAGTTATCCTGACAACAAAACGAAGTAGTAAAAATAATAATGATAATTATGATGATAATAATATTTATTAAGCTCTTATTCTATGCCAAGCACTGGATTATGTGCTGTTGGAAGGCACAAAATAATCATGTCAGACACAGGAAGAGGAGAGGGGAGATTGGAGGTAAGGAGCTCAGGGAGGAGGCTGATGCAGTAGTGAAGTTGCCGTAATCAATCAATTGATCAATCAATGTTGTAGAACCGACAGGATTTGGTGACAGATTGATTAAGTGGGTTTTATGAGAGAGATGAGTCCAGGGTAACACCATGGTTACGGGCTTGTGAGATAGGAAGGATAGTGGTATTGTCTATAGAGTTGGGAAAGACAGGGTTTGAGTGGGGAGATGAGGAATTCTGTTTTAGACACGTTTAGTTTGAGGTGACGGCGGGACAACTTCTTTGTGCTTGTTTCCTCAATTGTAAAATGGGGATTAAATGCCTGTTCTCCCTTCTATTTAGATTGTGAGCCCCAAGTAGTGTGAGGACTGTGTCCAATCTGTTTGATTTGGTGCTTAAAACAGTACTTGACAAGCACTTAACAAATATCATAAAAATATATATGGGTTCTCAGGTCCAAGTTGTTAAAATGTCTTTTTTGGGACTTCTGTCTCATCCCTTCTAGCTGAGAAACAGATTCCCTGTCTCTTTCTTTCTAAATCAGGGTTGCAGGAGTCTGCGTAGCTGTTTAAAGGAGCCATCTGACCTAATGAGAGCCCCAGGCAGGTTCGGAGTGATCCGGAGGTGAAAGGGGCTCAGAATTGACCACATCTTTATAGGCCACAGCAGTGGTTTGGAGTAGATGGGCGTTGAATATTATTACCTGATTGAGTGGCTCGACAATACAAACATTCCTGATATCACTGCCCCCTCTCAGGATGGCACCTGGAGAGTTTCCAGTACTCTATCAGTCTCGGCTCTGGGAGGGAGAGTCGAGCAGGGGTTTATCCATTCCATTCCTAGCTTAGCCAGTGGCTTAGCGAGTGGAAGGCAATCTGCTACAAGTCCAATCTCAGCAGTGCTGGGCAGCAGGGCCATGGGAGAGAGTTGAGGGTGGAGACCCAAGTTTACCGCATGAAAGAAGGCAATGGGAAACCACTTCCATATTTTTATCAAGAAAACTCTACGGATCCACTACCAGAATGATTGCAAGTGGAGGTGGGACGTTCTGGGAGAGATGTGTCCACGGACTCACTATGGGTCAGAGACGGCTGGACAGCATAAGACAATATCACTGCTCCTTTGGTCTCTCTCCACAACAGTAACTTTTATGGACATCATCTAGATGATTACCAAGCTAGCTAGCTCTCTTCCTCCCTTCATGACCTTACTGAGAGCTCACCTCCTCCAGGAGGCCTTCCCAGACTGAGCCCCTTCCTGCCTCTCCCCCTCGTCCCCCTCTCCATCCCCCCATTTTACCCTCTTCCCTTCCCCACAGCACCTGTATATATGTATATATGTTTGTACATATTTATTACTCTATTTATTTTACTTGTACATATCTATTCTATTTATTTTACTTTGTTAATATGTTTGGTTTTGTTCTCTGTCTCCCCCTTTTAGACTGTGAGCCCACTGTTGGGTAGGGACTGTCTCTATATGTTGCCAACTTGTACTTCCCAAGTGCTTAGTACAGTGCTCTGCACACAGTAAGTGCTCAATAAATACGATTGATTGATTGATTGATTGATTACCTATATTTTTTATTTTTCAACCAAAGGGTAAACATCGGAAAGATTGTTCAAAGTCAATTTTGCACCGTTCCCGTTTTATACTTTGCACAAAGAAAATGAGTGTTTTCATTTATGTTTTGATTTTCCTTAGGAGGATATGAATAGTTAGCTTTATTAGAAATGATCAATTTTGCCTGACACACTGAAGACCACCCACTGACTGCAATATGGAATTCAAGTAGAGGGAGTAGGAGGAAGAGCCCATGGATTTTTCAGAAAAGTCTCATCATCTTGCCTTTGGGGGGATTCAGTTTGTTGGTCTCATCTAGACACCGTTTGAAAAGTAGTCAAGGATTAATCAAACTAGAAAAACAGGAACATTAGGGGTGAGTGAAACTTTTGCCTTAGAGAAGCAATGAGACCAGATGAAAAGTGTACCAGCCTGAGAGTCAGAGGACCTGAGTTCTAATCCTGCTTCTGCCTCTGTTTCACCTTGGGCAAGAAACCTCAGTTTCCTCAACTGTAAAATGAGAATTCAATACCTGTTCTCCCTCCTTCTGAAACTGTGAGCCCCATGTGGGACAGAGACTCTATCCAACCTTTCATTCATTCATTTAATTGTATTTATTGAGCGCTCACTGTGTGCAGAACACTGTACTAAGAGCTTGGGAAGTACAAGTTGGCAACATATAGAGATGGTCCCTACCCAACAGCGGGCTCACAGTCTAGAAGGGGGAGAAAGACAACAAAACAAAGTACATTAACAAAATAAAATAAATAGAATAGTAAATGTGTACAAGTAAAATAGAGTAATAAATCTGTACAAATATGTATACAGGTGCTGTGGGGAGGGGAAGGAGGTAGGGTGGGGGGATGGGGATGGGGAGAGGAAGGAGGGGGCTCAGTCTGGGAAGGCCTCCTGGAGCAGGTGAGCTCTCAGTAGGGCTTTGAAGGGAGGAATAACTTAACCTTACAATAATAATAATGATGGCATTTGTTAAGTGCTTACTATGTGCAAAGCACTGTTCTAAGTGCTGGGGAGGATACAAGGTGATCACGTTGTCCCACTTGGGGCTCACAGTCTTCATCTCCATTTTACAGATGAGGGAACTGAGGCCCAGAGAAGTTAAATGACTTGCCCAAAGTCACACAGCTGACAATTGGCGGAGCCGGGATTTGAACCCATGACCTCTGACTCCCAAGCCCGGGCTCTTTCCACTAAGCCACACTGCTTCTTTAAGCAGTATCTACCCCAGTGCTTAGAACAGTGCCGACTCCCAAGCGTGGAGTGTATCTTTTCCTTGACTAGCAGCTCTCTCTGGGGGATGTTTAGCAGGCAGGTAATAATAATAACAACAACAACAACAATAATGATAATTGTTTGTTGTTGTCTAATACTGTCGAATCATGTCCAACCAATAGCAACCCCATGGATACATCTCTCCCAGAATGCTCCGCCTCCACCTGAGATCATTCTGGTAGTGGATCCATAGACTTTTCTTGGTAAAACTACAGAAGCGGTTTACCGCTGCCTCCTTCCATGCAGGAATCCCGAGTCTCCGCTCTGGACTCTCTCCCCTGCTGCTGCTGTCCAGCACAGGTGAGTTTTGACTTGTAGCAATCAATCATATTTATTGAGTGCTTACTGTGTGCAGAGCACTGTACTAAGCGCTTGGGAAGTACAAGTTGGCAGATTGCCTTCCACTCGCTAGCCACCGGCCAAGTTAGGAATGGAATGGCCAAGCCTCTGTCTGACTCTCCCTCCCACAGTCGAGACAGGCAGAGGACTGGAAACTCTCCAGGAGCCATCCTGAGAGGTGAATAATAATTAAGTCCTCTTTATTTGATGATGATGGCATTTGTTAAGCGCTTACTATGTGCCCAGCACTGTTCTAAGCGCTGGGGAGGATACAAGGTGATCAGATTGTCCCACATGGGGCTCACAGTCTTCATCCCCATTTTACAAATGAGGGAACTGAGGCCCCGAGAAGTTGTGACTTGCCCAAAGTCACACAGCTGACAATTGGCAGAGCTGGGATTTGAACCCACAACCGCTGACTCTCAAGCCCATGCTCTTTCCATTGAACCATGCTGCTTCTCTTATTTGTCAAGTACTGTTCTAAGTGCTGGGACAGATACTCTATTTATTTATTTTACTTGTACATATTTATTCTATTTATTTTATTCTGTTAATATGTTTTGTTTTGTTCTCTGTCTCCCCCTTCTAGACTGTGAGCCCACTGTTGGGTAGGGACTGTCTCTATATGTTGCCAAATTGTACTTCCCAAGCGCTTAGTACAGTGCTCTACACACAGTAAGCGCTCAATAAATACGATTGAATGAATGAATGAAATACAACTTTATCTGCCCAGACACAGTTCCTGTCCCACAATGGGGCTCACGGCCCAAATAAGAAGGAGAAAAGCTATTGATTACCCAAATTACAGATGAGGAAACTGAGGCACAGAGAAGTTAATCAACTTGCCCACGGTCACACAGCAGGCCAAAGACGAATTAGAACCCGGGTCCTCTGACTCCTATTCCATGTCCTTTTAACTAGGACACGTGGCTCCTCGTTTCTGGTGGTTGAATACATTCCCCCGTTAGCAGAAGTGTTTATTTCAGCTGTTAATGAATATGAGCCATTTTGTCAGGTTTGTTCAAATATTTGTCCCTCAATAGTCACTTGTTTTTTTGTTATCTAGGGAAAACAACAAATGAATATGTAGAAGAGCACATGGCTAGAGGCTGAATCGAGAGTTCCAGTTTCTTTTTTACTGTTGTTGCCTGGCAGATGTAAGAAGAGTGAGTCTAGCTATGGTCCCGGGCAAAACGAGAGCTACTTCATCCGTGGAGAATTGGCAGAGAAAGGCTCCTTTTCTTGAAGCCTTTCTGGTAGATATCTGGAATTGTCCATTCAGTTGATCTGTTATTGAAAAGTCACGATTTCACTCACTTGGAGTCATAAAAAGGTCTTAAATGGAGGTATGGGGATTGCTATTAATAATAATAATAATAATAATGATGATGATGATGATGGCATTTGTTAAGTTTTTACTATGTGCAAAGCTCTGTTCTAAGCACTGGGGAGGAAACAAGGTGATCAGGTTGTCCCACGTGGGGCTCACAGTCTGAATCCCCATTTTACAGATGAGGTAAGCTGAGGCACAGAGAAGCTAAGTGATTTAGCAGGTAGCAGGATCAAAGACCCTCCGCCAGGCCTAACTTGATGTTCTTCTCAGGCCCCACTGAAGTTTAATGCAGCAAGGACATTGACTTTCATTGAGAAGACCAATAGAAATAACATCAAAGCATCAAGATCCCTAAAGGACCAAGGCTTCGTAGCTCTGAACCAAATCCGCAGACACACTTCTCTGGTTTCCGTAAGCAGAAATGTGGTGACTGGAGAAATTTAACGTTAAAAGAGAAAATTCTCATCTGTGTCAAAATGAGAAAGTTTTTAGGGTTCAGCAGCTTCTAACAGTGTGAGCTCCTAATTTCTTTTAATCGGTTGCCTCCATATTCTGCAGCGGTTTGAAGATTAAGTAAAATTTAGGAGGACAATGACCCACTGTTTTTACAAGTTAATCAATGATGATTGCACCTTCTCTTTTAGTTAAAGCTAATCATTGATGACTGCGACTTCTCTTTTAGTTAATCAGCGGCACAATTGATTTTCTGTAGAATTTTGTCTATGTATGTTGTTGGTCAGGTCTTTTTAACCGCTCCGTCAGACCTCTCCCCAGCAAGCAATATTATATTTCTTTCAGTCCTAGTGGGAGCGCAAGCCGAGAGAATTAACTCTTAATTAACCACTAAATGCGATTTATCATCCCTTGGGTGTACTACAGCTTAGTGACTCAATGAATTCTTTTTTGACCACAGAATGCCCGCTTTGGTGGTAGGTTAATTGGATTTCTGCTTCTCTGAGTTCAGATCAGGGAGTTAAATAGGCTCAGCTTGTACTCCGACATCTGACCACACTCACCTTTCCTCAGATTTGAAGTCTGGATGAAGGAGATCTTAGCCTTTCAGTGCCAACACTTTCTGTCAATAACAATTAGTCTCTCGGCAGAGGAGGCTTTTATGGGAAATTTAAGATGTCCAAGTTACTCAACTGTGGGAATAGTTGAAGAGCTGATTCGATGTTTTTCTAGATTGTCACTACTTAGTTGTAATCGTGACCTGTGTTGGGCTTGGCTTAATGGATACAGCACTGGCCTGGGAATCAGAAGGTCGTGAGTTCTAATCCCAGCTCCACTATTTGTCTGTTCTGTGACCTTGGGCAAGTCACTTCACTTCTCTGTGCCTCAGTTACCTCATTTGTAAAATGGGGATTGAGACTGTGAGCCCTACAAGGGACAGGAACTG
Source organism: Tachyglossus aculeatus (assembly GCF_015852505.1). Classification (NCBI taxonomy): domain Eukaryota; kingdom Metazoa; phylum Chordata; class Mammalia; order Monotremata; family Tachyglossidae; genus Tachyglossus; species Tachyglossus aculeatus. Next base: position 62,628,816 of record NC_052074.1, read on the forward strand.
AGTCCAACCCGATTTGCTTGTATCCACCCCAGTCCTCAGTACAGTGCCTGGCACATCGTAGGCACCTAATAAATACCAGTCAATTGTATTTATTGAGCGCTTACTGTGTTCAGAACACTGAATTAAATGCTTGGGAGGGTACAATATAACAATAAGCAGACACATTCCCTGCCCACAGCGAGCTCACAGTTTAGAGGGGGAGACAGACATTAATATAAAGAAATCAATTACAGCTATGTACATAAGTGCTGTGGGGCTGGGAGAGGGGATGAATAAAGGGAGCAAGTCAGGGGGATGCAGAAGGGAGTGGGAGAAGAGGAAAGGAGGGCTTAGTCAGGGAAGGCCTTACGGAGATGGGCCTTCAATAATGCTTTGAAGCGGGGGAGAGTAACCGTCTGTCAGATAAGAGGAGGGAGAGCATTGTAGGACAGAAGCAGGATGTGGCGAGAGGTTGGTGGCGAGATAGACGAGATTGAAGTACAGTGAGAAGGTTAGTATTAGAGGAGCGGAATGTGTGGGCCGGGTTGTAGAAGGAGAGTAGCGAGGTGAGGTAGGAGGGGGGAAAGGTAATTGTGTGGAAGAATAGATCCTGCGCTATTCCTCCTAACAGCCCCTAATTCCATAATCAGGTGTTTTGATTGACCACTTATTTACAGACGTCCTTCATATTCCAAGGAGTCACCACTGAAGAAGGGGTTCACTTAAGAGCATGTGTGTATATGTCATCATCATCAATCGTATTTATTGAGCGCTTACTGTGTGCAGAGCACTGTACTAAGCACTTGGGAAGTACAAATTGGCAACACAAAACATGTGTGTTTGTGTGTGTGTGAGTGTGTACGTGTGGGAATCAGAGAGGGACTCCCAGCTTCAACCACACTGGGCACACAAAATGGCTGACTCTCATAGTTAATGTTTGTAATGCCTGACTCCGTTTTTTTGTATATGAAACCTTTGGTCAGAGACCCACTCCCTTTTTGTTGGCAGTGTGTCATGCGCATCTGTCCTAAGCAATTGGCTCTCAGTTTTCACCTGCCTGAGGCTTTGTTTTACTCTGTCCTTAAAATCTTTCCTCCACCCCCTTCATTCATTCAATTGTATTTATTGAGCGCTTACTGCGTGCAGAGCACCATACTAAGTGCTTGGGAAGTACAAGTTGGCAACATCATCATCATCATCAATCGTATTTATTGAGCGCTTACCATGTGCAGAGCACTGTACTAAGCACTTGGGAAGTACAAATTGGCAACATATAGAGGTGGGGTCCCTACCCAACAACGGGCTCACCGTCTAGAAGGGGGAGACAGACAACAAAACAAAACATGTGGACGGGTGTCAAGTCATTAGAATAAATAGAAGTAAAGCTATATGCACATCATTAACAAAATAAAGAGAATAGTAAATATGTACAAGTAAAATAAATAGAGTAATAAATCTGTACAAACACATATACAGGTGAAGTGGGGAGGGGAAGGAGGTAGGATGGGGGATGGAGAGGAGGAGAAGAAAAAGGGGGCTCAGTGTGGGAAGGCCTCCTGGAGGAGGTGAGCTCTCAGCAGGGCTTTGAAGGGAGGAAGAGAGCTGGCTTGGTGGATGTGGGGAGGGAGGGCATTCCGGGCCAAGGGGAGGACGTGGGCCGGGGGTTGATGGCGGGGCCCTCTTGCTTTCGGTTTCCCAACTTCAGGTCTAAATCCGGCAGTTTTTTGGGAGGTCTGCTGTCCCCGTTCTCCTCACAGGTCCCATCCCATCTAGTTGCACCGAGGTGAGCGTAACTTCGATGTTACGTTCCAGAATTTCATTATTTGGGACCTTGTCTTGCTTGTCTTCCACAACCTTCTGTGTCACCCTGACTTGCTCCCTTTGTTCTTCCCCCCTCCCACCCCAAAACACTTATGTCTATAATTTTATTGATTTGTGTTGATGTCTGTCTCCCCAACTCTAGACTGTGAGCTCATTGTGGGTAGAGAATGCTGTTTATTGTTGTATCATACTTTTCCAAGTATTTAGTAATAATAATAATAATGATGGCATTTGTTAAGTGCTTACTATGTGCAAAGCACTGTTCTAAGTGCTGGGGAGGTTACAAGGTGACCAGGTTGTCCCACGGTGGGCTCACAGTTTTAATCCCCATTTTACAGATGCGGTAACTGAGGCACAGAGAAGTTAAGTGACTTGCCCAAAGTCACACAGTAAGCACTAAATAAATACGATCAAATTAATCAATTTGATTTTGAGCATGGCCAGGAAATATCACTGCCCCTAATGATATTGTGCTGGTAATTGGGTAACAGCAGCATTATATTTGGTGACTCATATGATTTCTCACCCAAGATTATGATGCAAACGTCGGGAGTGGAGCCTTGATGTCTGAAAAGAAATGAACATTTCCAAATGCACAAAAAGCCCTAGACTGTAAGCTCCTTGTGGGAGGAGAATGCATCTCCAATCTGTTGTACTGTACTCTACCAAGCTCACAGCAGAGAGTTCCACATACAAGAAACACCATCGATTGATAAGCCTGGAACAAAGCAACTTATTTTTCCCAAGTTGAATGATATCTTTAGTAACCAAAATGGACTGGTCAGAAGAACAAATGAGCTAATATGTAATTTAAAGTTGGAATCTAGAAATTCGCACAATTGCTTGATGTGCCTTTGAAGTAATGCGAAATGTTTCCTCTTCATCTTTGGAGTCAAACGTGCTAGCCATTTATGCAGACGGTGCTGATAATTTAATACAGAGTCAAAATCAATCGGGCATTTATCTTTCAGAGTGCATCCAGTTTGTTAAGGATAAATGACTGTACCCAGCCATTAAAAACTTGGAATGGGAATGGGAAAAACAAAGGACAACTAATGATTTGTACAATTGCTTTTGATTGAGGGAACGTCAAGGAAGGAATAATCAAGACTCCATATGCAATTAAGCAAATATAGATCTAATGTTCATCCCGATAAACCAGGATTGGTCTGAAAGATAAAAACTCGGGCAAAGCAATTATACCGTCATGCCTCCATCCTTGGCTTTGAGCAATGTTTTAATTTTGCAATGCGGTATTTGTTAAACAATGACTCCTCTATTCCCCGTCACCGGTTCTGCATGTGACCTTTGGCAACTCATTGAACCGATTCGGAG